>NC_136384.1:78591575-79841575 GCF_965140285.1 Lepidochelys kempii
CATTGTGCTTGAGTCTGAGATTTGTACATGTATGTGCGTGGAGTTATATTGCAGACTTTATGGTGTATTCATTTAGTGGCAGTTTTTGTATGGGGAAGAATAAATGATAAGAATATTGCACTCCTTCCCAAAGAGCCATAGCAGGCAACTTTACAAATAGATCATTTAATTTTTGTACCTTGCTCCTTCCTTCCCCTTATTCCTCCCATCAACAGACAGAGTGTAGGAATATAGAATCATAGAATATTAGGGTTGAAAGCGAACTCAGGAGGTCATCTAGTCCTATCCCCTGCTGAAAGCAGGACCAACACCAACTAAATCATTCCAGCCAAGGCTTTGTCAAGCCGGGCCTTAAAAACTTCTAGTGATGAAGATTCTACCACCTCCCTAGGTAACCCACTCCAATGCTTCACCACCCTCATAGTGAAATAGAGTGAAAAACTGTGAGCTCTCTCCAGAGAGTCTGGCTGCATTCTCGTTTGTTAACTCCAGCATTCTCAGGGAGGTAGTGCTGAATTTTACCAGGAGACATCCAGTTTTGGCTGCAGTCTCCCATTCTTCATCCATTTCCATCAAATCTCTGTTTTCTACTGCCATCTCCTTCAGGCTTTCTTCCTGAATTAGTGTCTGATCGGTAGTCCATTGAAGTCAATGGAAATTTCCATTGACTTCAGTGAGGCCTGTAATGTTCATTACCATTTGGATCCATTAGGGCCAAAAAGTGGGGCTGGCGCAGTGGTATGTTACTTACTGCCCTGGGTGGCAGCCCTTCTGAAAAGCGCAGGACTGCAATACCATTTACAGAAGGACCAGAAAATCCCTTCTGCGTTCACTTTGCACATAGTTTTTTTCTGGAAACTACAGTAGTGCAGTAGAATCCTCATACATCAGGGTGCAAGTTGATCACAATTGGAGGATAGAAGAAAACTTCCCATTGGTATATTATCAAACAATTATGTCCACTATATTACACCTTGTTCTGCTGTATCCAGCAAGTGACTACTGTGTGAGACAGGATTCTGGTCTAGATGGACCATTAGGCTGTTCCAGATCAGCAATTCTCATGTTCTAGAAATTAAGCTTCCTCATCTCCCCTCCTTCCCCCCGTCACTTGAGATTAAGGACTTTTTTCCTCCTCTGAGATGAAGGACTCCACCATTCATTATGGGCTATCTTTAGCTGGCAGGACCAAGTGAGCAGGAGGGGCTGAAAAATATGGTGCTTCAGAGTCTCCTGAGAATCATCAGACAAAAATAAGAGGCACAAAAAGGGAAAGGGCAAGTACAATAGCAATGTCCCCTAAGCAAGGTAAAATATGTATTCATGGGCTTCCACTTCTTATAAACTAGGAAACTTGCTTGGATTGTATTTTAATTAAATAATGTCCTCCAAAGTTACATATTTTTAAGCATTTGACTAAAAGCATGAATGATTCAGATCTTGCTTAGCATGAATGACAGACTTACAATGCACTGCCAGCACCCCTCCCTTTTACTCTCTAGCCAGCACAGACTCTCTAGCCAGCCCAGTTTCAGAAGATATCCAGCTTTTGAGTCTTTCAGCCTTAACAGTAATGAAAGGGAAGAAGTACATCAGGAAGAGAAGATCCTGCAAATGCCAAACACCAGCTATTATTGTTCCCTGGGGGTAGTTGGTGGAAAGGGAACAGCAGTACCCTTTGCTAGCTGGTGAAAAAGAATCTTCTCCTGGGGCCAAGTGACAGTGACATGGCATCCATTTATATTTTTCTTCAAATTTCTAATCTCTGTTTCTTGGAGATAGAGAGTGCTAAAAGGTTGTTTTCGTGCTACTAATCCACATCTATAGTCAAATACAAAATACAATGCATAAATCAGGGGAGGTTCTAACAGGTGTGTGTGTGCGCGCATGAACGTGTGAAAAATGATATGTACCTGGTGGCAGGGTACAGGGAGCTGACACTGGAGTTACCTGGACAGAGTCAAGAAGATGCCTTGGCTTCATTTATGCAAGTTGTTTTGCAGACATCGTGTCTCTAAGAGGACCGTTGATAACCAGGACCCTGGGAGAAGGTTACACATCTAAAAGATCATCAAGCAGGGTACAAATTATTCATAGTTCAACTGTCTGCTCTGGGTGCTGAGATCTTGGTTAGCCATCTTTTCCTTAAATCTGAGACTTTCTTACAGAATTTTTTTTTGTAGATTACATTATGAGAAATCAGATTTTTTTTTTAAAAGAGTACTTAATTGATAGTTGTGTCTTTTTTTGCCATTTGGGGCCTGGTCCAGTATACTTTCACATATCAAACTCCAGTTGCAGTGTACATTTTGGTATGCAAGAAATGCAGGATTGGGGTGATCATAATCATTTCTTGACCCTTAGGTTTCTGGGGGAAGAGGGATGTAGGATGTTGTGATATTTTTCTCTACTTTCCAAATAAGTTTTGAAAATACAAACATGGATTTGCTAAGCTTTATTATCTAGATGTGTGTTTGCTTTTGGGAATTGGTATGGAGAGTGTTTGCTACATAATAGCCTCTCTCAAGACAGTGAGTAACAAATTCTAAATTTTCTGTGAGAAAGAAAGACAATGAATTTATCTGATATCATGAGACATTTTCTTGTATAAAATATATTTTCCTGTGAACTTTTACCTTTTTATTAAAAATAAAAAGTAATTGAGAAAAATCAGGTACAAATATTTTAGCTTACATACAGTTTTGGTATGGGTTTTAAATGAAATTTCATAAACAAATAAGTTATAATGATATATTGAAGTAAAACATGTTCTAATAAAAGAAACCCTGCATAATAACATTTTTATATTTATAAAACATATTTCACATCAAAGGATCTCAAAGTTCTTTAAAAATTCTGGGCCATATTTTGGCTGTGAGGAAATGAAAGGTGTGCAAATAGGCCCGTAGGAGTAGTCAACATAGAAGGGGGAAATGAACGTCAGTAGCACAAATCACATAGTTTGAAAAAGGTGCTGGGTAGGGAAGGGAGTGATTGAGGGACGGATGTCTATGTGGCATCATCTCCTGGCATATCTGTGGGAAACTATTTGCCACTTTAATGTTGACTGTCAGAACTAACTCCTGTGGGTTCCTGCGTTATGCTGTCAAACCCCCTTGGGTGAGGGAGTGGCCTTAACATGGGTGGGGAAGACATAGCAGCATACATCAAGATTTCCACATGGATTTTGCGATATCTACACATTTTGAAAACCATTCCCTTTGCTCCCATTTATCGTCCTGCAAAACTCACTTTCAGATTGCATGATGAATTAGGAATTTCATGAGATGAAACAAAGAGTTGACTGTGCAATCCCACCTCCACCCTGGGCTTCTTCCACAAGAGTTAAGTGATACAGACTTCTCTCTCTATCGAATTACTTAACTGAAGCCACTTCTCTGGTGGAGGACAGCAGTGAACTGGCACAGGACATACTTGTAGCGGATATAGAAATTTGCTTAAGGACACAGAGAATCCCTCCAGGATTGTTTAGGGACAAATGTTCAAGGGTGTTTCATACTAGCCTTCATTTGCCATTCACTAACTCTTGCAAGTTTCTCAGCTTATCACTTGCATGTGTTAGGACTTACATGTGGACAATAGATAATAATGTCTCAAAAATATGGGCAATTAAAAGTATGTGCAAGAATTTGTGAATGCACAAAGAGAGGCTGTATTTTGAAAATGTAACCCTTAATGTCCATGCAGAGTAGACAGAAGGGTTTTTTTAAGGTCTCATCTGAAAGACTCCAACATAATAAACGGCATGGAACTACTCAATTCATCTACCTTGGAAGGAAGAAGGACTGAGTCAGTCCTGCTGGGATTTGAACCTGTGGTTCCAGGGAGTCTAGTTATTCCAAATCTGTGGGTTAGACCACTAAACCTCAGGCCCTCTGGTGAATAGTTTGCATTATTTTTATAAGAATGCATGTGGCTAATGTAAAATTATTAGGGGAAGAACCACAAATTGCTATGTGAATACAGTAGTATAATTATTGCTTTTTGTTTGTATTTCTGGAATAGATTCATATAAAAACTTTAATTATGCTACAAGATGTAAAATGTGCCGAGGACAGTAACATAGTTCAATATATTTATTATTACATTAACTCAATGTATCTCCAGAGAAACGGATTTTCTGAGCATGAAACATTTTCCTGGAAGTTGAGCATTCGTGGCATATGTAAAAATGTGTAATGGAAATGCTTTTCCAAAATGTTCTTTGCTTATAAAAGAAAATCCCAGACAGATCTTCCCAAAATATAGAACCATCATTAATAGTGGTAGTTAGTGTAATCAGTATTTTAACACAGTGGTCTTTTTGTTAGGAACCGGTTGCATTACCAAACATGGTCTTCTTATCATCATCCTCATCTGCTGTAGTAGACATTAAACATGTATAATTGTACAATAAAACAATGTTCTTAAAATTCTTTTGTGGTATCTGGGAAAGGTCAGATTGAACTGTAAGAAAGCAAATGAATAAGATTTCATAAATATAATTTATCATTGAGAGTTTTCCTTTATTTCTTTGTATTAAATAAGCATGCATGCATGCGCATGCTACTGTGGAACTAGAGCTAATATTTTGTAAGAAATAAGGATCAAATTAAATTCCATTCCAATAACACCCCTGAACTGAGCTGTAGCAAGATGAATGTGGGGGTGTGTGGGGGGGTAGAGAGATCTTCAAAAATCATGAATGAGATATAAAATTGAAGCATATTACTAAATCCTTCATCACAAGAGGCAGATGGTTTAATACAGCCTTTGTATTAATCAAAAAAACCTAATCGTAGAAACTCTGTCCCAATGAGTGAGGCTTGGCAGGTCAATGAACACATTGTGCTTGCAGAATGTCTGCAGAGCTTCTGCTGAGGCTCTCACATTTCTCTTTCAAGGGCTTTGGTGCGGTTAGGAGAAGGGAATAAGCAACGTGCAAAAGTATGTGTGTGTTTAGATGTCTTTAAATGGATAAAAAGGTGGAGGAATATATGTATGTGTCCTTGTCTGTGGTGGAGATGATGGTAGTAGCCTGACGACACCAAGTTAATTACTCTTTTTCCTGTTTGCCTCACAGGATGTGACATGTGTGCTGATAACCGCAATGGTGAGTGCCCCATGCATGGGCCACTTCACTCTCTGCGCCGCCTAGTGGGCACTAGTAGTGCTGCAGCCGCAGCACCTCCACCTGAGATCCCTGAATGGCTCAGGGACCTCCCCCGGGAAGTGTGTCTATGTACCAGTACTGTACCTGGTCTGGCCTATGGCATCTGCGCTGCGCAGAGGATCCAGCAGGGCACCTGGATTGGGCCTTTCCAGGGAGTTGTCCTTCTGCCAGAGAAGGTTCAAACGGGAGCCATCAGGAACACGCAGCACCTCTGGGAAGTAAGTCATCTTCTTTCTATTCCTGATAGAAGTTTGATTTTCTCAAAGTCTATATCAAGTGTCATTGTATGTAGGACATACAGTTTAGTTCCTTTGTACATAATGGCTAGATTGATCTGACCCCAAAGCCTCCACAATGGATTTAAATGTGTAATCAGTAATATATGCCTGAAAGACTTGCCTACACTTTCTACAACTGAGGGTACCATTGGCAAACTAATAGGAACCTTAGAACTGCACCTAGTTTGCTACACAGATTGCTGCACATTCTCGTATCTTTAATATGGAGATATGGTTTGAGGAGGGCATAGTCCCAACATACAGTGCTTCTTTCATCTTTAGCCAAGTGGCTGCAGCCCAGGGAGATGACTGGTGCCAATATGTGTTGCTCCATCTTGATTTGAATGGAGGGCACTCAGTTTGAGATGGCACATTGCATGCTCAGACCAGTCATCTTTGTGGCCTGGAAATGTGATGGGACTCATAGTTCCTGTTTGTTACACTCCCATGTTAAAGATGAGGGTATTCACCAACACTTAGAACTCTGGGCCACATTTGGCTAGTGTGCTTAGTTTTGACCATCCCTCCTGTGGTACTGTAGGCAGCATCCTTGCTTAGAATCCAGGTTTAGTTTTTTGTTTGGCAATTCCTTCTTAGTAGCTATCCTCTTGAAAGGAGTAATGCAATGCTATTTGGCAGTAGACACTGACGATCAGTGTAAAGGCATTTTAGGATTTGGAAGCTTGATGTAGTTTGGATGAATGTTGGCTGTAGATTCCAGGTTGGTTTAAGAAATCAAAATCTATATTGCACTTGGTCTTACAGGCGCTTCCCCAGTCACTATTCTACTATAACTCGGGGTTTGCCAGCGCAGCACCATTTGAGGAATCCCTATTTTCAGAAGTTTAACATTGAGCTGTACAAATGATCTTCAAGTTGAAAGCTAGCATCTGTATTATGCTAGCCAGGAAGCTATAATTTGATTGTGTCGAGCAGTTTTGCATTTTGGTAAGTTAGTTTAAGAAAAAGAAAAGAAAACAAAGTGTGCTGATTTTAGACAGAGCTTTAACAATAAACAGCTAACAAAGGTATCCTCTTCCCTCCCTCATCATGTCCCAGTATTTATTAAATTAAGTGTCTATTATAAAAAGAGGAATGGCATTCTGACCTCCCTATCCTTTTGCCACTCATTTCTCCTTAATTCATAACATACTTTCTGGGGTATTTTTGTCCCTTGAATTTTAAAAACAGTTTTGTTTTGTGCTGGAAAATGTCAGGCCTGATTCTGTAAGTCCTCTGTGGAAAGAACTCCCACTGCAATCAAGGGGAGTGACATCTGCGGAGAGTTGGTAGGATTGTGTCAATCGTCCAGAAGAGGAGGAAGTATTTGTGAAATCAGTGGCTCCAACCCTGCACCTAAACAAGCAAAATCATCATTGTTAACTTGCTGAGATAGTGCAGTTAGAGAAGTGTTTTCTAGTTAGGGACCTGATCCAAAGCCCACTGAAGAGAATGTGAGTCTTTCCATTGACTTCAGTGAGTGTTGCATTAATCTCCAAGTGTATTTATAACTGTCATTAGGATTTTTACTAGATGTTTGGTGTTATGAATTCAAACATGCAAATGTGTACTGTATTCATTCACAGCAGACCTGTAAGCTCTTTGAGTCAGGGCCGTCATTTGTTATGTGTTTGTACAGCAACTAGCAGCACTATCATAGATGACTTGAGTTCCTGAATGCTACCACAATACAAATAAATAATAATATACCTAAGGCCCTTTTCTACCATTCTTACAAAGCCTGCCATTGAGGCCAGTGAGAGTTTCACATAAAGGCTGAAAGATCAGCCCCAACAAGTTTCAAAATGCATTGGGTGAAATTCTGGCCTTATTGAAGGCAATGGGAGTTTTCCCAATGACTTCAGTGGGGTCAGAATTTCACCTATTTTTCATATTGGGCCAGATCCTGTTTCAGTTGAAGTAAATTGCAAAACTCCTATTGACTTTTATGGGAGCACATTTAGGCACATTATTCATACTCATTTATAGAGCATACACTGTATTATTGCAACAGGACTTGATACTATTTCTGACATGGTGTTTGTGGTTTATATTGTCTTAAATTGAAGAATATGAAATAATAAAATTTAGGGGGTCAGCTTTTCAACTTCTGTTAATCATCACAGTTCAAATGAAGTCACTAGAGTTAAGATATTTTACACAGTTGAGATGTCAGCCCTATATATTTACATAATTAATTTTTTCCCAATATTTTGATTCATTAGTTAGACTCTGGTCACTTTTTATGTAAGTAAAGTTTTAAATATTGACAACTTTTTTCAAGGTGACCATTTTTTAGCCTATTTCAAGTTCACTTAAATATAGTGGTTTTGAAAGGTCAACTGAAATGTGCATGTTACTTGTGTCCTCTGATAGAGACACTGACAAGAGACAGTGTGGGGAGGGAAACAGAGAGGAAATGGAAAAATATTTAGTGAAAACCAGAGAGCAATGGGAGGCGTAGGGAGGGGAGAGTAGAGAGCACAACAGAAAAAAAGGTTAATGAAAAAATAAAAACTGTACCGATGTAAATCCAAAATACTGTCCAGTTATGAGTGTCACCTGAGCTTTGTGCTGGTTTGTTCTTCTATCCCAAGCAATTTGTGCAGGCTTCCTTTATGGCAGAAAAATGGTGAGTGTGCGCGCACGTTAGTGTGTGTGCGTGCGTGTGTGTTTTGACAAATCTTGGAAAGAAAAATAGGTTGGCGCGGGGAGACTTATGAACTCAGACTATTTCTGCAAACTCAAAAAGAAAATCCAAGGATCACAAAACCTCCAAGTTTTGGCCATTCTTTGTTTATTTTGACCCTCAAAATGGTAGTTTTAATTTTCTGAATACTGATGTTTACTAAATAGCAAAGGAAGGAGACTAGGAGGAGATTGCAGTTTTACAAAGTGATTTCTGTGAATAAATGAAGAAATATAATGTGTTTGAATAATCTATATACTTTTAGTATATCTCATATAATGTAGATAAAATCAAATAATAAAAATTAAAGGATCATCATTGTCCTTTTATAAAATCATGGCTGTAGTTAATTCCCTTCCATCTCCCTTTTAAAATCAGATTCAAATGTAAAAGTGACTACAGATGAGTATTCAGTATTAAAGTCCTGACGGATCTTAGTGAGGTAAATATCTTTTTTTTTTCAGTACTCTAAATAGATTTCTAATATTTTTTTCTCCTTTGCATTGCAAAGTTAAGTTGATGGATTTTTGTTTCACTTTACAGCTCTTTATTGTTTTCAGTGTGTGCTAAATAAACTGAAGAGCTATTCCAAAAACAATTAAGCATAGATACAGATTTGGTGCTTTTTTATTTCCTTTGCTGTGGCAAACATCAGAATTATTGCATTTGACTTATGGTTCAAAACTATGGAAATATTTTTTGGTCTGTCTGCATGAGTGCTCCCACAATGCAGTCAGTGTTTGCTTTATATGTAATCCATATAGCTCAATGTACAGCAATTCAGAGTAAATTAAATACCATTCCATTACCTCACAACATGTCTTGACACCTAAGGGTGTTCATTGGAAATTATAGAGTTCTTTAGCAATTAGTCAAGATAATTTTTTATAGCCTACAGTAAGATCAGATCTTCAGAAAGCCAAAAATATTAGTCATTTTGGTTGTGGTTGTTTCTCTTCCCTGTCCACATTCTCTTCCCCCTTGCCCCCCTCCTGCCCTTTGGCCCACTTCAATCTAGATACAATAAACTCTGATTTGTTTAAAAGGAAAACAGTACTGGGTGTATTAAGTAAACATTCTCTTTGGTAATACAGGCATTTATTCCAACAGTACTTGATAACTTTTCTGATCTTTTTTTTTTTCATTTTGAAGTAATGGGGAAAATCCTCTTCTGATGTTATTGAAAAGAAAACAGAGACTTTCTCAGCAATTAGGTCTTATTGATGAGAATGAGATAATTTTCCCTTAATGTGTTTTCTAATAAAGAAGTGAAAAGGCACACTTGATTCTAACATATATGAAAACATTATCTCAGTTATTAATGTGTCCTTATTCCCTAGAGATAAATTAATCTAGTTGCACATGGTTTCCCCTTTCTGTTTAACATCAGAATTTAATAAGACTAGACTTAAGGAATGCATACGGGATACACTTAAAATTCTATTGGAATAAAATACAGAAGTTTTAGGAGTTAAAGTTTTTCAGACTCCATAAATCCGAGAAAGAACTGTATGATAAATGGATCTCTTCCTCAAAAATATTTAATAGAAGAACCATTTTGATCACTTAGCTGAAGCAAAGTTTTACTGCAATTGCAGAGATAGCTATATTGAAGGATTGAATCTCATAGTTGCCTTTTCCTCTTTATACTGGTAACATTTTGCCTTTGTCAGTGTTATATGTTGGAAATCAGTTAAATAATTGTTCTTGAGATATTCAAGGGTATATCAACTATATTGTTACACTTCATTGTGGTTTGATTTTATGTCATAATTTTAGATGTAGTTTAAAATTTTTCTTGTATGTGTAGATCTTACCTTTTATATATATTTTTTATTTAAAGAGGTGAATAAAAATACACACATAAAATGAGATTTATTAATAATTGCAAAATGCTAATTCTGTTTTGCCCTAAAGATCGACGGCATTAATTGGCACTAGTATAAGGACAAATCCTCCTGTCCTTTCAATGTGGTACCATTGTGGGTATTGTGCTCCCTTTGAAGTCAATGAGAATTTTGCCATGGACTTCAGTGAGAGCAAGATAAGGAAGTATAATGAGACATACATTAGCCAGACCCCATACTGTACACATTTGTATGTATTCATCTATAGAAAGAACTATTACCTTTAAATTAAGAACTCATTCAAATTATAGTGATACATATGCATTCATGTTCTCAAAGTCATAGTTTTGGCCTAAATTAGCCTGATACAGCAAAAGCACTAGGGGATAGAATTATGCCATAGTTCTATTAAAGTGAAAATTATGTTTCTCAGCAATCCATCATCTGATATTCTAGAGGGCTTGTCAGCTCTGTTTCAAATATGTCATGTTCATGAAATGCAAATAATTTTGCCCTCAAAATAAACCTTAGTAATGTTACTATGATGTCTTAAATTATGCAGAGTAACAGCTGGTGCTGCTGTTTTTGTCTTGCCTCATATGATTGTAAGATGTCTTTTTTTTTAAAGGTAAACTGTGTTTTTATCATATATATATAAAAACCATCTTCTGTGTATTGGAAATATTGCAAGTATTGTGTTCAGTAACTCAGCTAGCTAGAAGTTCAGTAAGATCATATTCAGGGTCACAGCATATTTAATTTATGATAATTGCACTAAGCTGCTATAAAGCAGCTTGTTCCAGTCAGTTTTTCATGATCATTTACTATCCTATTTCTTCCAGTATCTTTAGTAATTTATAGATTCCTTACTGAAGAGTTTAAATCCAAAACTATATCTGAAATTACTTTGATTTCAAATATAAAAGCTTATCTTAGCTTATGTTTAACATAGTTTCCTTTAATCAGACAATTAAATTTAGCCCATTTGATGTTTCTCATTAGGATCATCTTACCTGTTTGTTATGAGTCATTCATACCTCTGTCTTCAATGTATTTATTTGATTGATATACTGTATTTATTATATCTCTAGGCACACAAATCTAAAAACACATATAGCAAAAAAGTAATTTAACTTGCGGTAGGTCCCAATCCTGCTCCTACTGAAGAGAATGTGAGCTTTGCAAAACCCTTGAATAGCAGTCAAGCACATATCAGTTATGCACATGTCCTCCATATTTGGACAAAATCTAGTTTTTTAAGGCGTACAAGTACTCCTAATTTATGGTACCATTAACTGTGAATTATTTCTATTGACTTCTGATTAAATGTGAATAAAGATACCCTAAATATATTGTATACCTGATACCAATAATATATTGGTGATAGGTTTCAGAGTAACAGCCGTGTTAGTCTGTATTGAGCTGTAGCTCACGAAAGCTCATGCTCAAATAAATTGGTTAGTCTCTAAGGTGCCACAAGTACTCCTTTTCTTTTTGCATATTGGTGATAGATACCATTAAAAAATCCATTGTGCCTAAATGCAGAACAAATTTTTCAGTATGGAAAAGATGTTCAGTATTTCACAGAATTATTCTGATCACTTCTTTATACCCTTTATCCTCTCATATTTCATGACATCAGATGTGTATTGACAAAAAATACAGACTCTTGAATAAGTACTTAACATAAAAGCTGGAAAATCCAGTCTAACATACACTTTCCATCTAAGCATTTGCCACCTTTTTCAGATAAGTTACAGAATTCCATTATCCAAATTGTTACACATGTGTGACAGAGGTTGACCTTTAGTCATGTCAATCCTTTTTGTGTAGGCCTCAGGCTCCAGCCTAATGGCTCAAAGCCTGATTTACTCACTGTAATAAGGGCAGGAGGTCGAGCAATTGTCAGCCTGCCTGCTCGTACTCTTCTCAGAGCCTGGTTGAAGGCTGTTAACACAAAGCTTTTCAAAGTGAATTTACAACCTCCACCACTGACAGAGGCCAATCAGTACACCATAAATGTCAGGTTAGTGAGATTGAGCAGTAAGTAAAGTACTGACAGCACACTATTGGCTGAAATCAATTGCTCAAGGTTTAACTGAAAATAGCCATCTATGTATAAGTACATTTGTGGAACCAAGTTAAGTATGCAGAACAAGTTTCAGGTGGATTTCATAGCGTTACCTGTTAATAATAGCACATGGCACTGGGCTTTGCATTTGTGCAGTTTTAGTATTAACATTGCTTGTGCTTATATGATTCGTGATCAGAAAGTTTGTGCACTGGAGCTGGTCCTTAGTTACAGAAATGAGGTAGCATGTTAAACTGTATGGGAAAAAGAAAAGCAAAATGTCAGTACAAGGAAAACTAGGGACATTTTAATGATACTGATTCATTAAAGATTAAAAAATTTCAACTTTAAGTGATTCATGAAAATTCCAAAACTTTCCGCAAAGGCTCATTCACAAGGAAACTGTGGCTTTTTTTATTGTTCCTGTTGTTCTGTAATGCAAAACTATAGTAGAAGTCACTAATGAGTGATTGTGTCCTGATGGTCTGAATATCCATGAGATGTAGTTACCTACAAGACTGAATGTTTTTATCATTTTGTGTAATGACAGTTTCGACAACAATTCATTCAGCTCTGAAGGCATCAGCATTAAAATGTAAGAATCCATTAAAATGCTGTATGCAAGGATTTATAAATTAGGCAATTTCCTTGATTATTGCAATCATTTACAAAATTGATTGTCCCAGTGTGGTATAGGCAGGTTGCAGCAATGAGCATTGACAACAGGCATGTCCTCTAATATCTATAGTCATTGTTCACTAAAATAGGACGCCTCTCTACTATGAGATTGTTTTCCATCTCAAGGTCAATTATGCATTGAAATAAGGCTACTAACCTATAAGACCACACATCTTTAAAGGAGACCCACATAAGACGGCATGCTATTTATAGGCTGCAATGATAGCGAGAAAGCTTTTTTTCCCCTTTCACACGTAATTTGTTTGCTGCTGATCTAGACGTTCATTGGAGTCTATAGTACATATTCTCTGTGTGATCCATTATTGAAAGGTAAATAATTTTTGCAAATTGCAGCTGTATATATTTATTTGATTGAAGATATAAAAGTCAATAATGTGTTTTATTTGTTGCTTCTTAAAGTTCTAATTAACCAATAGATATACTGTACAGTAACTTGATTGGGTCAATTATTTCTAGAAGACATAATAAAGACATTATGTCACAATGAGAGTACACCCTTGAAGTAAGTTTTCCTATACCAGAACAAATACAATAAATCTACTAAGTGTTTAACCATTAACCACAAAAACCATAATGTTCTCTGTATGTGTGAAAAATCAGAAATATACCTGATAAAAATATCTGGACACTGTCACCTTAACAGACATTATTTCACATTATTGTTGAAAAATGTAGATTATGTTCAGGCAAACATAGTTGGTAACAAAGTAGCTCGTGTCAGGCCACATGCTGATTGTGGTCATATAGGGTCAAATCCTGCAGTCCTTAGTCAATTCTTGCTTAGGCAAAACTCTCATTGGTGCCTTAGTAAGGTTTTCAAGACAGAGTGAATACCATACAGCAGTGTTTTACTCACTGTTTTAAAATCAGCATTTTTCCAAGATAAGAAGCCAGCATTTTCTCTGAGAAGCACTACAGAACCTCTAGGTTGTATCTCAGTGTACACCCAGCACTGGTTTGATAAGATTAGGACAAAATTACCTTAAAAGCACCCTGATTATGGATACGCTGTAGCTTGACCTAAGGCCAACATTTTAGTTTGGAAAAAAGACTGTATTTTCAGTGGCTGCATAATAATACATTGTGTTTAATTAGATAAACATCTGCATCAAAAATACATTTTCCTCTTTTTAGTGTTTTGTAAAAATCTATAACACATTTGTTTCTGGTGTGTATTACATTGCATATTTATTACACAGATTTTGCAAAATGGGCACATAACAGGCAATACTTTAACTGTAATTCAGCTAGGTGTTACTAGTGTAGAGCATATCTATCTATCTATCTATCAAATATGTGTGCGTGTGCGTATATGTGTGTGTGTGTGTGTGTATATATATATATATATATATATATGGGTGTCTCAACAGTTTTGGTTTCAGTTATGCAACTGTAAAGCAGAGCTGAGTCAGTCTATCAGGCATTAATTGTCATGGAGACTTTACTATATCAACAGAAGAAATTTGAGACCACTATTTATTATACTGTATATTTATTATAAAGCAATGAAATTGGGAAATAAAATAATGCTTATTCAAATTAAAAATCTTTTAAAACAAACTAATAACAGTATTGAAATTTATTTTATGTAAAATAAATAAATATAGGGTTAAATATATTCAGCCAATCTAATGTACTGATTAAGTCAAAATCCTTGAATGATTTTTAATTTGATTATATATATAATTTTTTATTTTCTGCCTGCAGTTATGTCAGAGGGTCATTTGTGGAGATGAGGATATTAATGTTTGTTGGTGTTGCCACAAAGATTTTTAGAGCAATATGGTTTCGTAGCAGATATTCCTTCATAGGGCACCATTATGTCTGGCAGTCTTAAAAGTGGAGTCTTTCATTTGCTATTTTTTAAAAATGTCTTTTTTATATATGCCTGAGGTTTCTGTTGGTTTTAGATTGGCTTCAATTATGTCCCCATGACTCTGTCCTTCTATTACTCCCATGGGAGAAGTGTATATGTGGCAGATATGCATATTTGATTATTTAGGAATAAATTATTGGGGCTCAGGCACATTTCTTGCTTGCATGATTGGTTGCTGATAAAGTCATTCCCTGACTGGGAGATGCCAAGTCTTGTTTGCATCACAAAGATCTGTTTGGATGACTCTGCTGGCCTCGTGTTGGTTCATCTTCTCATGGTCAGCATGAGAACAGAAAGAGTAAGGTAAACAAGCTGACTATGCTTGTTCAATTCTCTGATGCCAGGTTAGGAAATACCCAGTATATGTTACACATGAGTTTCAGGATTTTGGAATTCTGGTCACCTGCTACTTATCAAACTTCCTTTATTAGTTCTGAGTTGGGGGTGAAATTGGCATCCTCTAGACTTGTTCTAGGTGAATTCAGTGCCCATAAGGCTAATGGACCAAATTTACTGTTGACCTCAGTGTTGCAGCTCCATTGAAGCCAAAGGAGCTATGGTTGTTTACACCAGTGGTGAATTTGGATTCTTGAATGTACAGCTTCTGTAGTAAACACAGGATACCCTGGGTGGTTTATTACTCAAATCACACCAGTTGGCATACTGATTCTGACTTTTGGGATCGTATTGTAAATAAGGGACGGACTCCAATTAAAACTTTTGTTATGGTGAGATCATAATCTCTAGGTGAGATTAATACCTTATGCTCATAATAGAGTTGTGTGGAACATTTTTAACAATCTGTTTTCCATGAGTATGACACTGTGGCATCTACATGTCTTCTCCTTTTGCATTATCCTCATAGATTATTCTGGTTTTCAGAGACAGCCTGTGACAAATGAAGCCTGTCATAAATATAAAGGGAAGGGTAAACCCCTTTGAAATCCTTTCTGGCCAGGGGAAAGCTCCTCTCACCTGTAAAGGGTTAAGAAGCTAAAGGTAACCTCGCTGGCACCTGACCAAAATGACCAATGAGGAGACAAGATACTTTCAAAAGCTGGGAGGAGGGAGAGAAACAAAGGGTCTGTGTGTCTGTCTATATGCTGGTCTTTACCAGGGATAGACCAGGAATGGAGTCTTAGAACTTTTAGTAAGTAATCTAGCTAGGTATGTGTTAGATTATGATTTCTTTAAATGGCTGAGAAAAGAATTGTGCTGAATAGAATAACTATTTTTGTCTGTGTATCTTTTTTGTAACTTAAGGTTTTGCCTAGAGGGGTTCTCTATGTTTTTGAATCTAATTACCCTGTAAGATATCTACCATCCTGATTTTACAGGGGGGATTTCTTTATTTCTATTTACTTCTATTTTTTATTAAAAGTCTTCTTGTAAAACACTGAATGCTTTTTCATTGTTCTCAGATCCAAGGGTTTGGGTCTGTGGTCGCCTATGCAAATTGGTGAGGCTTTTTATCCAACATTTCCCAGGAAAGGGGGGGTGCAAGTGTTGGGAGGATTGTTCATTGTTCTTAAGATCCAAGGGTCTGGGTCTGTAGTCACCTAGGCAAATTGGTGAGGCTTTTTACCAAACCTTGTCCAGGAAGTGGGGTGCAAGGTTTTGGGAAGTATTTTGGGGGGAAGGACGCGTCCAAACAGCTCTTCCCCAGTAACCAGTATTAGTTTGGTGGTGGTAGCGGCCAGTCCAAGGATAACGGGTGTAATATTTTGTACCTTGGGGAAGTTTTGACCTAAGCTGGTAAAGATAAGCTTAGGAGGTTTTTCATGCAGGTCCCCACATCTGTACCCTAGAGTTCAGAGTGGGGGAGGAACCTTGACAAAGCCGCAGGTGAGAAAAGTTGGATTATCAATGGTAGACTGAGCACAATTCATTGTGACATAGGGAATGTCTGTGTTCCTACGGTTCAACACTGGTTAAGGCAGAGAAGTTATTACACCTCAGCGATTGAATCTGTGAAAACCTGTTCAGTGGAACTACTCCTTCCCACCCCATCCTTCTATATATCTTCAGAAAAATTCAAATTAGGAGATCATCTGTAATTCAGTGATGCAATATCATACCTCTGATAGTGATGCTGCACTGAAGGAAGGTAGGTAAAAAGACCCATAGAATTCTGGGCATAGCTAGCTCTAGTGAATGTTGTAATTCTGGGGAAACCTTCTATTTATCCATATTTAAGCTTAGGTCTAACTCCTGCCGCACTGTGGTGAAATCTTTAACAAATATATTGACAGCACAAAACATAAGGCCTTAATTTTTTTCAAAGTACTTAGTCTTTGCAGTTAATTTAATTTGAATTATGTCACCTCTGTATGAATGACTCATGTACTTATTATTATCTGCTTTGTATTCTAAAGTATGGTGAATGAGAGCTAATGTTCTAAACATGGTTTTGATAGTGTTGAAATGTTTTCATAACAGGGATAGCTGTTTTATATCTTGACCACATCTGCTGCAAGCGAAGTTCAGAATTAGCAGATGACATTGAAGCAGTTTCTCAAAACATTTGCCAAGGCAGGTAATGGTAGCAGGCAGTATTGTCTTTTGAGTTGACAAAGAATGTTAACTTTTGAGGGAATATGCATACACAATTCAATAGTTATGTGGAAACATATTCCAAAAAGTCCATTATTTATTACTTAGTGCTGCAGTAAGCTTTTTGGGCAGCTATACCAGTACGCTTGACTAAGACCTCAGCCGTGCCTGCCAGCAGCATCCTCATCCCTTCAGACAGCGAGCTGCTACTCTCTACCTTTCTTTAAATCCCAATACCACAAATTACTGAATACCACAAAGGGGATGTTCAGCACCTTGCGGGATGGGACCTTTAATGATGAAGTTGAGGGCTAGTCTCTGTGTTGGGTCCCAATGTATTTTTACTGCTGCCTCTCATTCCCTGGTTTGTGGTCTAACACATGAGGGCTTGGTATGTTCCAGATCTTTGGGCATGTAAAAATGCATTGAACAGGAGGTGGAGGCTGCTCAGTTTCCACTGCAGTTTTAGTGCAAACATATTTGAATGGGAGGTGAACAGTAGTACTCAGCATCAAGCCTCAGCCTCAACTTCATCACCAAGGTGTTCAGGAAAGGGAGGTTGTTGCAGGGGTGAAATATAAGGGGTTGCCAGGCACTTATTATTGGACAGTGCTTGAAGTAACCCTGTCTATACTATACTGTATGTACAAGTGGTTGGGAATCACTGCATTGCAGCCATATTCAGAAAGGGATATTGTATGTACTCCCTCTCAAGGGGCACAAGCATTAGAAATGTGCTGGTTAGAAACATACACATCAATAAACAGTGATTTAAAAATTCAGCAGGCTTTTAAAGCTTTGGCCCCACCTGCCTCACAGATTCACACAGTGGGGCCTGGCTGGGCTGGATTTGCCAAAAGTTTTTCTGAATGGATGCCATGGGTTAAATGCCCTTTCTGACCAATCTTGGCTTGGAATTGTGTCAGCCTGTGCCCTCAGTTGCACCTCTTGCTCCAATTGCTTCCTCTTACTAGCCAGGATGGAGTTGCCCTGCCTTCCCCCTCTCCCTTTTTTAGGGCTAACCTAGAGCAGGAGCAAAAGGCCTTTTATGCTCTCCATCTGCTTCAACAAGGTTTTCCTACCCCTATAACTACATGCTGGAGAAGGGATAAGAACAAGTGGTCTGACCTCATCCTCAGGGTATTATATTGGCGCTTAATTGCTTAATGTATGTTGTTGTTGCTTTTGGCTGACTAGACAGTGCATTCTCTTATTTGTTTGGTTCAAGCCAGAATCACATTCAGGTTTCCACACATGACATGACATACTGGAACAACTTCAGGGGCGGACATAGTCTTTGCAGGGGGGTGAATTTGTTCAGCTGTTTGGGCAGACAATAACTAAGAAAGGGTATGTAACTCCCAGAATTGTAGGATTCAGTGTGTAGCTGGGACTGAGAAATTAATCAACGCTGACTGCCTGGGCTCTGGCTCAATGGGAGCTCTAACCCTGTATAAAGGTGGCGCATGGCTTGGTGCAAGCCACAGGCCCAGGTCTGGGTGGGCCTGACAGTACTTCTGGCAGAGTAGCTGTTTGACCTTGGGGTCTGCCAATCACAACAAAGGGTAGCTCATAGTCAGGCTAAGCAGCTACAGGATAAGCGGCACCCTTTGCTGCAAAGACTACATTCTTTTCTTTTCTTTTCTTTTCTTTTCTTTTCTTTTCTTTTCTTTTCTTTTCTTTTCTTTTCTTTTCTTTTCTTTTCTTGTTTATTTCATAAAGTGTTAGACTTCATGCCACATATTACCTCCAGCTCGTCAGGTGGCTTTTGGGGTAACCCCTGGGCAACGGTGCCTTGAGAATTTTAGCCTACTGTGTGCAGATTTCCTTATTTCCCAAGACCGTAGGCAGAGTAACAATTTTCCAGAATCTCCTTTGTTAAACCAAACCATAATTACATTGCATCCTTTTTAGGATACAGCAATTATTTATCATGTTGTATTAGTAGTTTAAGGACTTACTGGTCTCAGTGTGCTCCTTTATTCAGAGCTAATGTTTCTTCCACATGTTAACTTTTCACTTTATCCCTCTTGAATCTCATAGATCCACCTCCTGCTTTTTTCAGTTTACTCATCCCAGTTCCAGGGCCCCTATGTTATATCAGAGCTGTCTTAATGGCTCGGAATAGTTGGCCATGTCTCTCACAGGAGTCCATTAATCCCAATTATGAAATGACAAGTGTAGTTGCTAAAGTGCAACATGAGGCTTTCTTTCACTTTCTAAGGTACAGCACAATGTTTTCGTAGTGTATCTAGCCATAGATATGTGCTGCAGGAAAACTGCACCTTCCATGACTGCATTTAGCTTTCAAATGATCTGTCTTAGCGGAGTAGCAGTTAAGTTGGGACAGTTCCATGCTTTGATAATTTATTATTAGAATCAGCCTAGCTGGAGAAATCACAAACCACCATGCTGTTTAATTATTTTTTTAGTTGTCTTCTATTAATAATGCTTTGTGTGACCCTGAAACCAGGTACACTCATGCCATGTGATCCCTAAAATGAGGGTACTCACCCTGGGACTTGTTTTTACTTGAAAGGGGACATACTTTATTTATAAACTGTACAGTTTACACCCTGCTCTTCATGACACCTATTAGTAGCTCTAGCCCTATAATCCTCATGCCTACTGGGAAGCAGGAGTCCAGGATGAGCTCCAGAATTGTTTTCCCATCACAGATAAAGAGCTGCTGTCACATGATCACTAGATCAGCTGGGATGGTCGTGCTGTTAATATCTTGATGTTATGCTCTTAGTTGTTATGTTGTGTTGCCTCATTTAAATTATAATGACAATAATTCATGGCAACTTTACAATCATTCATGTAGTAAATCTCCAAATTATTAAAGTTAAATATTATGAATGGGAATTTACTTTGGATGCCATTATTTCTATATGAGAAGTGGCTGTGCCTCATGCTACGTAGCTCAGTTTATTTACGTTGTAAGAAGGACTTTGTAATGAAACTTAAAGGGAGTAGTTTGCTAGAGACTGGAAGTCTGGCTGACAACCTCCCACTCCTGCAAGTTCTTTGATAGGCTCACCAAGAATACATCACAGATGTCTGCCTTCCAATTATGTGTGCACAAATGGGATTTTGTGCATATGCATTTGTAGAGGCTTCCTAAACATGTGGGCCTTGAAGTCACTGGCAAAATTAAATATGGGAGGAAATTAGGGCATAAAGAAAAGAAGCAGTCTGCTAGAACCATCTATCTGAGGGAAACAATGAGAATTGGACAGTGATTCTGAGCAGAGGCAAGGAACATGGGGAGTGAGATTCCAGTCTCACTCAAAATATTGGACCTTGTGTGGAAGATTAGTGCTGTTTTCGCTCTCTGGTGATTGGCTACTGGTGATTTCACCCCTTTGTCCCAAACTAGACTTGAGTTGTATCATGGGAATTGCATTGCTGATCCATTGTTTGTTCGCTTTTGGGTGGATGTAACACTCAACGACAGGTTGTGAGGGAGAGCGTCTAGAAACTCAGTAGCATAAGGTCAGTGAACAACTGTGTTATTAATGTATCATTTTCCATTTGTCCTCTAATTTCTAGATTACTTCCCTCCTCTTTCTGCTCTAGTTTTTCCCAATTTTGATGTCTCAGTTAAACTTTCAATTAAGTTGTTGTTAACCTAAACTTTCAAGCTTGGAAAGATTTACAAAAGTAATTTTGTGTGTGTTCCCATGCTTGGGAAACTTGACCTTGAAAAAAAAATCATTTGACATGTTCATTACGGTAGTGCCTAAGGGCCAGCCAAGAGTGGGGCCCCAGTGTGCTAGGCACTGTACAAACACAGAGAAAAAAGATGGTCCCTGTCCCAAAGAGCTTACAGTCTAAATAGACAAGAAAGACATGGGGTGGGGGAATGGGAATAACAGACAGGCAGAACAGACAGTGAACAATGTGATGGCTGTAAACATTATGTAAGGACCACAGTTTTGGGGCGGTGGGTGGAGTTAGTTAAGGGGATAAACTACCTGAAAAGAAAAGGGAAGTGAAGTGGCCGAGGGGGAAGAAGAGGATAAGAAGGGCAGGTGTGGAGTGAAATTTAGGTGATGAGACTATGAGGGAGGGGGAGGGTTGGAGCAAACAGCCAATCAGCAGAGGGCAGAGAAATTCCAGGTAGAACTGTAGGAAGCTCTCTGTCCAGAGGGCACTGTTTTTGCTCCTATCTGCAGTGCTGGAGTCTCTGGTTGGCTCCTCTCTGCAGTTTTCTCCCAAGCTCACATGGGGGGAAGGCACCACCTAGGTCGTACTGCTCCTAGAGTAAGGTCTAGGGAGTCCAGGGGGAGGGCTGGCCCCAGCTGGGCGGCATTTTTCCCCTGCTGCCACTAGTGCAGCAGTCCCTGCTTTGGCTGCTTATGCCCCTACCAGCTAGCTAGAGTGTCTGACTGGATCCTCTCTGCAGTTTCTTCCCCAAGGCCACATGGGGAGGGGGGAGAGGGGTGGCACCACCAGCTGCTAGTACCTCAGTGGGGTTGGGGGGGAACTTGAAAACATATCAATATACTAAGACTGCTAGAGAAAGTTTTTATGACCATTTTAGTAGTGCTTTACTAGGTTTTGCAAAGACTAAAATGGGTCTCCAAGTAGCATCAGCAGATAAAAGTGGAAAACAGGCCACAGTCACTTGAGCATCACCATCAACTGTAATTGTGTCAGAGCTTATAGCCTGTGCCAGGTCAACCACAAGCAAATGACATAATTGCAAACACTCAAGCAGACTATATTCTATCTAGAAAAGGGCAGTCCTCCACACACAATAGCCAGTATTTTAACCAAGTCACTATTACAATTTGCTAAATCCGCACGACAAATTAAAGTGTTGAAAATTGGATACAGTTTCAAATTATTGATTTCAAAAGTCCTAGTAACTACACTATTGTTAAAAAAATCAATTATAGTGCCAAGTTATGATCAATTGAATCTAATCCGGTGTATACGAAAGATATAAATAGTACAAAGATAGGTCCTGATCCTGCAAGATGCTTCACCTCAGTGTCTTTGCATGGTTCTGAGCCCTCTCAGTTACTCCCTTTGACATCAGTGGGAGTGAAAGCAGCTCACATGAGATGCTCAGCAGCTCGCAGGATCAAGTTTGCAGAGTCTAATCCTGATCTAGAACGCAAGCTTGGTATCACGACATATTTGGAAAAATCAGCTGTTATATAGGTCAGCATCATACTTTATATCTCAAGCTATGTGGTGATGTGTACCCTGTGTGTGGGACCAGAACCAGGCCCACAGATTCTTTTATTGCGTGGTCTCAGATTTGTTGAGCTGACTCTTAACATTTGTTAGATCCAGTGATGAGCTGCCAAAATCTTAACAACAGGTTCCCTCCTCACCCCACGTTGGGGTCGTTGCCCACCCCCACCCCCCGGGACTCCTGCCCCATCCAACCCACCACATTCCTTGATGCCCCCCCCCCGGGATCCCTGCCCCATCCACACCCTCCCCTGTCTCCTGACTGCCGCCAGAACCAGGCAGGAGGGTCTCATGGGTCACCGTAGTGGGTGCCCACCCAGCCCCTAAGAGCCAGAGGGACCTGCCGGGGGTGAGTGGGGAGTCCCGGCGGTGCTTACCTGGGGCAGCTCCCAGGAAGCATCCAGCAGGTCCCTCTGGCTCCTAGGGGCAAGGTAGCGTAGCTGGGGGAGAGCAGGGGGAGCGGCTGCTCCCCCCACTGATCACATCAAAAGTGGCGCCTTAGGCACCAACTCACTGGGTGCTCTGGGGCTGGAGCACCCACGGGGAGAATTTGGTGGGTGCAGAGCACCCACTGGCAGCTCCCCGCCCCGCGCCCGGCCCCAGCTCACCTCACCTCCGCTTCCTCCCCTGAATGGGCCGCCCCGCTCTGCTTCTCTGCCCCCCACCCCACTTCTCGCAAATCAGCTGTTCGTGTGGGAAGCCGGGGAGGGCTGAGAAGCAGGTGGCGGCTTTATGCTCAGGCCCAGGGAGGCGGAGGCAAGCTGGGGCGGGGAGCGGTTCCCCTGCGCACCCCCCGGGTTACCTGCTGCGGCGTGGGCGGCCCTCCTCACGCCCCCCCACCCCAGCTCACCTCCGCTCCGCCTCTGCCTCCCTGGGCCTGAGCGCGAAGCCGCCGCTTGCTTCTCAGCCTGCCCCGGCTTCCCACGCGAACAGCTGATTTGCGGAAAGCTGGGAGGTGGAGAAGAGGGCAGGGCGTCGCATTCAGGGTAGGAGGCGGAACGGGAGGTGAGCTGGGGCAGGGAGCTGCCGGTGGGTGCTCTGCACCCACCAAATTTTCCCCTTGGGTGATCCAGCCCTTTTCCTACTTCTTTTACCAGCATTTTTAATAGCCTGAACAGATCTATGTGTAAATGACTGCAATGCTGCAACAGTTACATGCTGGCTGGGTGTGTCTCCCTCTAGAGGCTGGTCCAAATAGAGGATATTAACCTACTGCTGCTACCAGCAAATGGATTACTTCTTTAGTTCAAATGGTAGAGGCCTGTGCTCTGATGTTCTGGATTCAGTCTCCACAGGTAACCCAAGGAAATGTCAGCTGAATGGGCCCTTCCACATGACTGTGAGAATTTCCCTCTTTATTAGGTAAATTATGGAGTAGTCAAAGAGAGGGGAACTGCAGGTAATGTTACTCTAAGTGACTCTTTAAGCCATATTGCAATTAAGTTCTGTTCAGCTTCCCAGTGAATGTTTCTGTGCTTGAATATCTCTTCCAGCCCTCTCTTCTGATAGAGATTCCATTACAGGGATTGGTTGATAATGATGGGCTGGGGAAGAAGGATTTATTATAAAAGTCAGCCATGTGGTTTCCACCTGGAAGTCTGATCCTCATGATTATGTGGTATATACAGTCTGCAGCCAGTGATCTTTTGCACTTGAAACTGAGTCAGAACTCCAAGGGAATAAGAAATTTAGAGCAACAGTAGCTTGTTACATTTCAAAGCAACAATCCCATTGCAACAACACTGTGAATGAACATTACAGCTATTATCCAGCAACCCTACAGCTGTCACTTTAGTGAACCTTTTGATAAATTGGATTGTGGTATTTATAGAATCTATTAAAATACAACCCATCATGTGTTTGTTTATATGTTGACAAGATGATGTACACCCTGCAGGTCAAAGGTGATCTGAATTGTTATGGTGTTCTTGTCAAAGCAGTTAAAAAAGGAACATTTAAATAATTTTTTGTGGACCAATTATTCAACTAAGAGTACGACAGCAACACATAAAATTCTTATTTAGAAATATTCTACAGATCTGACACTAATATCTGTGATTGTTATCAATCAAAAAAGACTTTCCTACTTCTTCTCTAATATGTTAGAGAATTGGCAGCTCCGATAGAAAAACAAATAGCAAAATTAAACAGAAAGGCATTGATTTAACTACTTGGGTGGTTTATCCTGTGCCACAAAGAACTTTTCATTCTGTCTTGTCACCTATTAATTACCTCCTTTTTATTAAATTAGTTGATATAGCACATACAAAACTTTAGGATTATTTAATTTGTTATAAATATTCTAACTCAAAAACATGTATTTCTTTGTACATCATTGCAAAAAATGGAGCAAAAATAATGTATAATAGACTGAATTATAAATGTAACCTCTATGGTCCCAATTCTGCTTATAGATACACCTGTGTAAATCCTATTGTAAACTATGAAATTTGTAAATTCATCTCTAAAATCAGATTAGTATCAATTGGAAGTGTTACCTGCAGGACTGGACCCAAATGCACACACTGTAGGATCCAGAGTATATTCTGAACATCCCCTTAATCTCTTTTCAACCAAATCCTCATGGAAGTACCCAATATAAAAAGCTGGACTAAGAGCTAGGCAGATGGATAACAAGGAGGAATCTGTTCCCGTTCCACATTGTAATGATTTGGGGTTTTTATTCTAGCACCTAACATATCAGGTGCCTTCTTAAGAAATAAGAAAGACCTGTTCTCTGCCCCAACCTAAATATAAAGGATTTTAAACAGGTGAGATAAGATAAGGGAGTACAAAGGGAACAAATACAGTTGTAAGACTGCTGAGGTGTATCATGTACATATCTTAAAATTACTGAGCTATCTATGCTTTACTTTCTTCTTACTCTTGTTAGATTAGGTTTTCTAAATGCGTTTATTTATTTGAAGGAGGGATTGGAAATGGCAGGCACCAGGGAGGAGAAGAGCATATGCAAATAGCAGAGGAAGGGAGGACAAGGAGATGGAGAGAATGTAAGGAGAGTTTAAGGAGCAGGAATTTGGGGGTAGGAAAAATGGTGGGCAAGGAAGATGGGTGGAGTCAGATATAAGTCACTGACTGTTGGGCACTTGAATCCTGGGACATCTGTTGTTCTGTTGAAGATGAAATAGCACAAGTCCTGATGTCACTGGGACAGAAGATATTTAGATACCTAAACCCCAGACTTAGGTGCCTACGTCTGACATTTAGGTGCCTAAGTCCTCGTTTCAGGATCCACTGCGATCCTCAAAATGCCTGCTTAACCCTGTAGGCACCTAAACTCACTTGATTCCTAAATTTTTACTGTAAAAGTTCCCTAGAACCTAAGTTTCTGCCTCTAGGCATGCACCCTGCTGCCTCACTCAAGGTGTCCGGACATCTATCTCCTGCTTAAGCCCCAGAGCAATTCATGAACTAGGCATTCACCTGCCTATCTCATGTGCGGGGCCTGATCTGGCATGCGTGCTCAGAGGTCATCTTCCAGACTTGTTCCTGTTCAAAATCTGACCACACAAGATGGTGGTAACGCTCATCTTATAACTTTTAGCCCAATGATGACAGCACTCACCTGGGCTACGAGAGACGTGGATTAAATTCCCCCTCTGCCTGAAAGAATTTGAAGAGGGGTCTCCCTTCTCTCAGGTGAGTGCTCTAACCATTGAGCTCTAGGATATTCTGATGTGGGGCTCCCACAATCCCGCCGGTTGAGGCTGTTCAACTGTATATAAATAATTAAAGAATCATTGGAACAGAGAACTGGATCCTGGGTCTCCCATCTCCCAGCTGGGTGCCCTAACCACTGGACTATACTCTCCCTCTCTTTCCGGCTCAGTGAATTTTAATTATTTATATGCAGTGAACAGCTTCACCAGGAAATATCGAGGGAGACAAGTGGGCTAAAAGTTATAAGGTGGCTGCACGCATGCTTGCACACACTCGAGCACGCGCGCACACACACACACAGAGTTTTGTGTAGAATGAAGCAGGTGCCTGCCTCATTCTCACAAAAAACAACTCAGATGCTAAAGCCACCTGACTCCAAGAGAGGGGTTCCTGGTTTTGTATCATGAGCAGAGATAGATGCCTCCCTGCCGCCCGTCCTTATGCATTTATCTCCGTGAGCGGGGCAAGGCTTAGAGCACACGCATTGGCATCTCCCATTAGCTAGCTTAGGTGGGGAGCTATCTAGCATGCTGCCTTTGTGGATTGCCTTTCTAGGTGCCTGTCTCTCCCCATTCATTGTATAGGGAAACTAGGTACCTAACTCAAAATTTGTGGACCACAATGTTGTTTCTAGGTGCCTATAAATTAGGCATTGCAACATCTGTCCTTTTGCAGATCTGGACCAAAGAGACTACAGGAAAGCTGCAGGGGAGTTGCAGGGGAGCTGGGAGCTTTGGAGAGCTACATCCAGAAGGCTCGGTGGTGGTGGTGGTGGCTGTATGATAATAGTGGGGTACCTGGGCTCCTTTCTCCCAGGGCCAGCTGCCTGTGGAGCTGGTATAAAGGAGAAAGGACAGCAGACTTTTCTTTTATTTATATTACAGAAAGGTAGTTTTAGGGTTTTTTTTTTAAATTAATTTAAACACAGCTTGTGTTGTGTTTTATTGTCCTCCCTTTCCAATCCCATTTTAGCAAGGAAGAGGGCTAACTGTTTTAAAATGAAAGCTGAGATCTTCCTTCAAGGCCCCCAAAACGTCCTTATTTTACCCCACCTCTCCAATTTGCCAAAGCCTTGACACGGAAGCACTGCTTCAGACGTTAAGAGAGTAGATGTATCTTGTCATTCACTCTTGGGCTTCTCTGATGAGACTGCCAGCAATTAGAACCAATTGTGATGGTGATTATATGATGAGGACACTTTCCCAATAGGAACTGGACTGAGACCACAAAAGTCCTTTACATAAGCTAAGGTACAGCCACCAGACGATAACGACATTTGGTCACTAAGGGTCTGATCCTGAACCCATTATAGTCAATGGCAAAATTCCTATTCACTCAAATCTGAACGGGAGAGTGCCCAAATAACATGGACTGAATTCAAATGTCTGACCCAGAGATGTAAAACTTCATAAAATTTCCATCTGTATGCTGTCCTAGTGTGAATGGGTATTGATTACAAGGGTCTGTAATGAGTGGGTGATCTGTATTGCAAATGTTTTAGGTAAATGATAGGAAACCTGGAACCAGATGAAATTTGGAAGGTTTTAGATTTCATTCCAAACCCCAAATTCAGGCCAGGATCATACAGGTGCTTGGACAAACCTGTTATGGAACATGTGCTTAGTTTTATGCAAACCTACATTGAGTTTTAAAGAACTCAAAATGTAAAGCAAAGTTCAGGGGTGAATCAGAAATGAAGGGTTTGCAAAAAATCTCTGTTTAGTGAAATGGCCAGGAATGGTTCCAGTACTGCTTATATAGCTGTAATCTAGGGGATGGTGTAGAGACCCAATATCACCCTTTATTTTGTTTTCTAGTCTTTCTGAGTTTGTCAGACCTTGAATATTTTTTGCACATTGTTTCTTGTGGCTTAAGTATAAATAATGGAAATATGATACCCTGAGCTTGCCTTTGAATGTATTCTTTGGCATGTATCATGTTTTATATAGAACTTCATAGCTCTAAAAAGGGATAAAAATCCAGTTTTATTAGTTAAGCTTTTCATTTATGTTAATGGTCTTTGTTATGTTTGTTTCTACACAAAGAACAGAATCTCAGTCTAAAACAATAAGAACAAAAGTAAAGTGTCTTTGAGAGAGCAGGAGGTTGACTCTGGAAGTCTACTGAGCATGAGTACAAAATAGTTGCTGAACTCTGTGTGCAATTAATGTGTTTAGAAATGAAAGGTGCAGTACATGGAAAATTAAAGCTCTATAGCTATGTATCCCTCAATTTTAGGACATTTGTGACCTAACATTTATGTGTATGTAGTTTATTCAATTTCCACATCTGGTGTGCACTTCAAATATTTGTTTGCAAAAGTGGTTAGTTAGGCTGCTATATATCCATTTGAATGTGCAAATACCTAATTTGTGTGCTCAATCATGGTAAATGAATGCAATGTAGGATGGAAATACATCCACAATTTGTTCTTTAGTTGGTAAAAATTTGGCCTTTCTGGTGGTTCATTGCAGTGTGATGGAGGATATTGTTATGGTGGGAGTCACCAGATGGCACTGTTACACAGTTTTACAAGTTATTTTTCCCAGCATGTGAGCAGTGTTCAGTCTTTTACCATATGCTGCATTGTTGCTAGCTTTTGTAATGTTGTTTCTTTTGTGGGGAACTGTTGCAAGTGGCAGGAGAGTTTGTGTTCTCCCTTAATCTCTCTAGCTAGACTCAATTGTTGGGGCAGAACTGATCTCTGGGAAACAGGCACTGGTGTGTTGGCTAAGGTACCAGAGAGGTTTGCCTTTGTTCCATTTGCAACTTACTCTGTTTAACGGTTGGTGTTAATAAATCAAATTACACTAGAAAACATGTAGACTGTGCATCACTGATTTCTCCTGCAATGGTCAACAACATGGAAAGCCCCAAAACCCTACCCTTGGGAGAAAGGGTACCAATATCAAACTTTGGTAAATATACTTTTTGGAAGATTTAACTCAAGTAAACAATTACAAATGATTCTGTTTGGTGTCATTCTTCTACCTCGTTTCCTCTTATGCCTTCCCCTGTTTAACTGTGCTTGTTGCTTTATGACATCAGAGCCATCAAATTATCATCAATTTGGTTAACTTTGGATGTCTGAAAAGCTTTTGAAATACAAACATCTATACACATGGTATTAATATGGTTGAGATTTTAAATATTGTAATCCATATCTATGTTAATATCTAGAAAACCCAGTACTCTGCATAGGTTTTGTAAATAAGGGGTCGAATTTTCAAAACGTCCAAATAACTTAGAAACACAAGTCCCACTGAAAGTCTATGGGACTTGTGCTCCTAAGTCACTAAGGGTATGTCTACACTACGAAATTAGGTTGAATTTATAGAAGTCATTTTTTTAGAAATCGTTTTTATATATTCGAGTGTGTGGCCCCCACAGAAAATGCTCTAAGTGCATTAACTCGGCGGAGTGCTTCCACAGTACCGAGGCAAGCGTCGACTTCCGGAGTGTTGCACTGTGGATAGCTATCCCACAGTTCCTGCAGTCTCCGCTGCCCATTGGAATTCTGGGTTGAGATCCCAATGCCTGATGGGGCTAAAACATTGTCGCGGGTGGTTCTGGGTACATATCATCAGACCCCGGTTCCCTCCCTCCCTCCATGAAAGCAGCAGCAGACAATCTTCTCACGCCTTTTTTCTTGAGTTACCTGTGCAGACGCCATACCAAGGCAAGCATGGAGCCCGCTCAGGTAACTGTCACCGTATGTCTCCTGGGTGCTGGCAGACGTGGTACTGCATTGCTACACAGCAGCAGCAACCCATTGCCTTGTGGCAGCAGACAGTACAATAGGACTGGTAGTCGTCATCGTCATGTAAGCCAACCCTGTAAGCCATGTCATCAGTTGCCCATCCCTCCGTCAGAGCAACAGCAGACAATCGATCTGCGCCTTTTTTCTGTGCGGATGCCATACCAAGGCAAGCATGGAGGCCGCTCAGCTCACTTTGGCAATTAGGAGCACATTAAACACCACACGCATTATCCAGCAGTATATGCAGCACCAGAACCTGGCAGAGCGATACCGGGCGAGGAGGCGACATCAGCGCGGTCACGTGAGTGATCAGGACATGGACACAGATTTCTCTGAAAGCGTGGGCCCTGCCAATGCATGAATCATGGTGCTAATGGGGCAGGTTCATGCGGTGGAACGCCGATTCTGGGCTTGGGAAACAAGCACAGACTGGTGGGACCGCATAGTGTTGCGGGTCTGGGACGATTCCCAGTGGCTGCGAAACTTTTGCATGCGTAAGGGCACTTTCATGGAACTTTGTGACTTGCTTTCCCCTGCCCTGAAGCGCGTGAATACCAAGATGAGAGCAGCCCTCACAGTTGAGAAGCGAGTGGCGATAGCCCTCTGGAAGCTTGCAACGCCAGACAGCTACTGGTCAGTCGGGAATCAATTTGGAGTGGGCAAATCTACTGTGGGGGCTGCTGTGATGCAAGTAGCCCACGCAATCAAAGATCTGCTGATATGAAGGGTAGTGACCCTGGGAAATGTGCAGGTCATAGTGGATGGCTTTGCTGCAATGGGATTCCCTAACTGTGGTGGGGCCATAGACGGAACCCATATCCCTATCTTGGCACCGGAGCACCAAACCGGCGAGTACATAAACCGCAAGGGGCACTTTTCATTAGTGCTGCAAGCTCTGGTGGATCACAAGGGACGTTTCACCAACATCAACTTGGGATGGCCGGGAAAGGTACATGACGCTCGCATCTTCAGGAACTCTGGTCTGTTTCAAAAGCTGCAGGAAGGGACTTTATTCCCAGACCACAAAATAACTGTTGGGGATGTTGAAATGCCTATATGTATCCTTGGGGACCCAGCCTACCCTTTAATGCCATGGCTCATAAAGCTATACGCAGGCAGCCTGGACAGTAGTCAGGAGCTGTTCAACTACAGGCTGAGCAAGTGCAGAATGCTGGTAGAATGTGCATTTGGACGTTTAAAGGCGCGCTGGTGCAGTTTACTGACTCGGTTAGACCTCAGCAAAACCAATATTCCCACTGTTATTACTGCTTGCTGTGCGCTCCACAATATCTGTGAGAGTAAGGGGGAGACGTTTATGGCGGGGTGGGAGGTTGAGGCAAATCTCCTGGCTGCTGGTTACGGGCAGCCAGTCACCAGGGCGGTTAGAAGAGCACAGGAGGGCACGGTACGCATCAGAGAAGCTTTGAAAACCAGTTTCATGACTGGCCAGGCTATGGTGTGAAAGTTCTGTTTGTTTCTCCTTGATGAACCCCCCCGCCCCTTGGTTCACTCTACTTCCCTGTAAGCTAACCACCCTTCCCTCCTCCCTTCGATCACTGCTTGCAGTGGCAATAAAGTCATTGTTGCTTCACATTCATGCATTCTTTATTCATTCATCACACGAATAGGGAGATGACTACCAAGGTAGCCCAGGAGGGGTGGTGGAGGAGGGAAGGAAAATACCACACAGCACTTTAAAAGTTTACAGCTTTAAAATTTATTGAATGCCAGCCTTATGTTTTTTGGGCAATCCTCTGTGGTGGAGTGGCTGGTTGGCCGGAGGCCCCCCCACTGCATTCTTGGGCGTCTGGGTGAGGAGGCTATGGAACTTGGGGAGGAGGGCGGTTGGTTACACAGGGGCTGTAGTGGCAGTCTGTGCTCCAGCTGCCTTTGCTGCAGCTCAGCCATACACGGGAGCATATTGGTTTGATCCTCCAGCAGCCTCAGCATTGAATCCTGCCTCCTCTCATTATGCTGCCACCACATTTGAGCTTCAGCCCTGTCTTCAGCCCGCCACTTACTCTCTTCAGCCCGCCTCCTCTCTTCCCGGTCATTTTGTGCTTTCCTGCACTCTGACATTATTTACCTCCACGCATTTGTCTGTGCTCTTTCAGTGTGGGAGGACAGCATGAGCTCAGAGAACATTTCATCACGAGTGCGTTTTTTTTTTCTTTCTAATCTTCACTAGCCTCTGGGAAGGAGAAGATCCTGTGATCATTGAAACACATGCAGCTGGTGGAGAAAAAAAAAAGGGACAGCGGTATTTAGAAAGACACATTTTATAAAACAATGGCTACACTCTTTCAGGGTAAACCTTGCTGTTAACATTACATACATAGCACATGTGCTTTTGTTACAAAGTCGCATTTTGCCTCCCCCCACCGCGTGGCTACCCCCTCTTCCCTCCCCATGGCTAACAGCGGGGAACATTTCTGTTCAGCCACAGGCAAACAGCTCATCAGGAACGGGCACCTCTGAGTGTCCCCTGAAGAAAAGCACCCTATTTCAACCAGGTGACCATGAATGATATCTCACTCTCCTGAGGATAACACAGAGAGATAAAGAACGGATGTTGTTTGAACGCCAGCAAACATACACTGCAGTGCGTCGTTGTACAATGATTCCCAAGTACGTGCTGCTGGCCTGGAGTGGTAAAGTGTCCTACCATGGAGGACGCAATAAGGTTGCCCTCCCCAGAAACCTTTTGCAAAGGCTTTGGGAGTACATCCAGGAGAGCCGTGAATGCCAGGGCAAATTAATCCTTTCACATGCTTGCTTTTAAACCATGTATAGTATTTTAAAAGGTACACTCACCGGAGGTCCCTTCTCCGCCTGTCCAGGAGGCAGCCTTGGGTGGGTTTGGGGGGTACTGGCTCCAGGTCCAGGGTGAGAAACATTTCCTGGCTGTTGGGAAAACCGGTTTTTCCGCTTGCTTGCTGTGAGCTATCTACAACCTCATCATCATCATCTTCTTCTTCTTCATCCCCAAAACCTGCTTCCGTGTTGCCTCCATCTCCATTGAAGGAGTCAAACAACACAGCTGGGGTAGTGGTGGCTGAACCCCCTAAAATGACATGCAGCTCATCATAGAAGCGGCATGTTTGGGGCTCTGACTGGGAGCAGCCGTTTGCCTCTCTGGTTTTCTGGTAGGCTTGCCTCAGCTCCTTAAGTTTCACGCGGCACTGCTTCGGGTCCCTGTTATGGCCTCTGTAATTCATGCCCTGGGAGATTTTGACAAAGGTTTTGGCATTTCGAAAACTGGAACGGAGTTCTGATAGCACGGATTCCTTTCCCCATACAGCGATCAGATCCCGTACCTCCCGTTCAGTCCATGCTGGAGCTCTTTTGCGATCATGGTCCATGATCCATCATGGTCACCTGTGCTGATGAGCTCTGCATGGTCACCTGTGCTGATGAGCTCTGCATGGTCACCTGCAGCTTGCCACGCTGGCCAAACAGGAAATGAGATTCAAAAGTTCGCAGTTCTTTTCCTGTCTACCTGGCCAGTGCATCTGAGTTGAGAGTGCTGTCCAGAGCGGTCACAATGGAGCACTCTGGGATAGCTCCCGGAGGCCAATACCGTCGAATTGTGTCCACAGTACCCCAAATTTGAGCCGGCAAGGCCGATTTAAGCACTAATCCACTTGTCTGGGATGGAGTAAGGAAATCGATTTTAAGAGCCCTTTAAGTAAAAAAAAAAGGGCTTCATTGTGTGGACGGGTGCAGGTTTACATCAATTTAACACTGCTAAATTCGACCTAAAGTCCTAGTGTAGACCAGGGCTAAGATGTTTTGAAAATCCCATGCATGGCCTCTTCAAATATATCTGGTTATCTTAGATAAGGATTCACATTTACTCCATCTGATAACCTTGAAATAGTTACACTTTAAAGGATATATTACTCTGCTCTCTCTTTTGTAACCTCAGGATTCTAAGTAATGCATGTACTGGTATGCAGTTATTGTCAGTCTCAGACATACTCATATTCTTGTCACTCACACACTATCTCAAGGCTTTCAAAGAATGATTGAGGCATCCTGGACAGTCAAGATTTAAAATTAAAATAGAGTGCTAGTGGCATATTTTTAGGTTTCTGTGATTTTAAAATATGTGCCCATATGTCTGGAAAGCTTTCCCAGCACAATAGTCCTTGTGAGCAATATGAGGAAGAAATGTTTCCTAGTTCTTGAGCTTACACCGCTGAAGTAATTATTGGATAGGTCATTTTAGGGAGTAACTTTCAGCAGTTTAGATCTCTCAAAACTGCTGCTGCTGCAGTGGCTGTGTACCAGTAGAGAAAATAAATAAAATAAGAAGGATATTTTGGTAGAGAAAAGATATTTAAAAACACCACCACCACTACCAACACTCACACAACCCCTCCCCCCAAAAACAGATCAATAAAACAACACTTCCAGCTGAATTGTACAGAACATATTTACTTAATGCTGTTTAAATGGAGCTTAATAGGAATTAGTACAATTTTTAACATTAATATGATTTAACAACTCTTCAGTTTTAATGGGGCCTTTGATATGTTGCGACTCCAAAAGGCACTGAAGCAGCCACAATATAACCTTAACAATATAATAAGTATTTGTATCAAATACGTTCGTTCAAAACGACTGTGAATATGACCGATAACTGTTTGCTCGTTACTTTGAGAGTTGTTGCTGGTGAACTTTACAATGGCATCATATCAGTTCATATTTGTACCTTACCTATGACTCACCACTAAATGACTAACAAGTTGCATTTTACACTGTCTGAGATCATACAGACGTCATCAACTGTCAGACAAATATTGTTCTAATTTTACTCTAGTGTAAAATCAGATTAACCTCTAAATCAACAGGACTCCAAGTCTGGATTTATGTAGATCTATGCAAGAGTAGAATTTGGCTCAATAGCATCTGATATGTCTACTAAAATAAATGCTGTATATTTTAAACATTCTCTGTTTTGCAAATATAGAGTCACCAATATTTTTCTTGCAAAACATTTGTTCTCAATTGTAGCCCTCTTCCTTTAAAAAGGTCAGAAGAAGTTCAAAATGACATGCTGGAGTATATTTTTTGTTTGGAAAAGTGATCTGGTCCTTGCCATAGCAAAGTTATATTAAATTCTTTTAGTTGTATGATATAATTTTTATATTAATACTGTATTTTAAAGGTATTCATGCAATAGTAGAGTTCTGATGGCAGTGTTACAGTTCAGATATTTGCCATATTTGCCTTTAGAAATTTGCAAACTTACAACTGAAATAATTGTTGCATAAAGAAAATATAGACAATTTTTTTAAAAAAAGGAATACCCGGTGGATAATTACATCATGACAGATCTCTGAAGTGTCTTTGGCATACTGTACATTTTTGCTTTCAGATATATTATTAGATCAATACAAATCACAGAGTTGAGTGTAGGCAGTAAATGAATGACACATGATGAGGCTGGGATTTTAGTCTCATCTCTATGCAAAGTTATGGGAAAGTTATGTGAATACGTACTATTAATGTTGATAGGAGTTATATGTACAAAGTTCCAGTGGATAGAACACTGGACTGGGAATCATAAGGCCTGAGTGCTAGTCCCCATTCATCTACTGACTCACTGCTTAACTTCTCCATGTCTCAGTTTCCATCTTTGTAAAATGAGACTAAAGGTATATACCCATTTTTGTAAAGGGCTTTGAGATCTATAGAGGAAAAGTGCTAATAGTCAATGCAAAATACTATTATTATTTTATAAAAACTGCTTGTGTTTTAAGAATTGAAACACTCCCTCCTGACCCCTAAGCCCACACCTCCAAGATAAATAAATGTTTCAAAATCTGCAGACTTGGGGGTCATTCTCCAGATACATAGAAGATTTACAGCACAGTTAATAGGAACTAAGCATGCCCCTGGCATATTTTGACGAGAATACCACCTCTGGTAACCATTATGGAGTTTCACATACTCATACTTACTGAATTCAAAATGGCTTTGGGCCTCTTTCACATCCCGCTAAAGTCAGTGTTAAAATTCACATTGATCTTTAACGTGGTCAGGATCATGCCCTTTGTGAATAACTATTAGGATGCTGATTCTAAACATTTTTGGAGAAATAACTTTTTGGACTGAAAATGTGTCTCCAAAGAAGTGAGCCTAGCATTTAAAAAAATCATATGAATTTTAAAATTTTATTATTGTAAGGTTTACATATAATTCATAGTTAAATGATTTAAAATACTTTATTTTCAACATTGGATTTGATTTAATTAAAATGGTAGGGTTTTTTTCATAAAGACAATAACGCTCCCTAAATTTTTCACTGACTTGTAATTTTCTCATTTACTTTAGCAGGAATTTAGTGAGTGAGTAAATCTTAAGCAATCTATGGAGGGGGGTGAAATAAATGACAAGAATATAATTTTTCTAGCCACTTTAATTTTTATGACATGATTTCACAGAAACTTTTGGGATACTGTGGATGAGAAAGATAAAGATATAGATGTGTGTTCCTAAGTATTCATTTGGATGACTGGTTAGCAAATGCCACTCTTATCTATGGGTTAATGTATTTAACTGTTGAACAAAAAGTATTGCTTTGATGGAGTGTTGTGAGTCTTTATTTACATAACTGTACTTCTCTACTTGGTCATCACAGGATCAGATGTACAGACAAAATTCTTTTTACTTTCAGCGTTGATCTCTATTGCACACTGTGTACTTCTCTGTGCTGAACTCCCATTGACACCAATGCCAATTCTGTACATGGAATACATGGAAAAACAGCGATTGGCACTACAGACTGGAGGAGAGAATTGTCATTTTTTGTGAGAAACGTGGCTTTATGGAAGAGACTACAACTGTTAAATGTTAGATTATGGCATGCCTCTGAATTTGACTCATTATTATTAAGGTTGTCCTGCCCTTTTAACATGTTTACTCATCTTTGATTGCAAGGGTTTTATAGTAAGTGTAATAAATTGCCTACCCAGATGCCACATGAGATTACTAGACAATTTACTAACTTGGACAAAGTAAATCTCTCTCTCAGGAAGCCCAGAGTAGCTCATGTCCTTCTTTAAGGTCTACGAGGGAATGAAAGACCTTTGAGGAAAAAGGGAGCAAAATGTGTCAGTGAAACACTGTACTGTGTGACTGGGCAATCTGTAGTACAGTACTTCTTTGACAAAATGGGTCAGTGAAGGCTAAAATCAGAGCACATTTACTTCTCTCTTTTCTCTTCCTGTCCTCCCAGTTTCTTAGACAGTAGTTAGACAATTTTTAACACTCAGAAATGACAGTTTTGGGATTGCAACAGCTGCTGTGGGGTTGTCTCACAACAGTGTCTTATCTAAGTTGGCTGTGACTCCTGTAATATTAGTGACTCCCTCATACTGAAATACTTCCTCATCTTCTCCTCTCACCTTGTCCTTGAAATTGACTGAAGGCATTAGGCTTTTTGGTTTACTCTTGCTGGGTGGAGTGAGTTGAAGATGTTAAGACACACACAGGATTTAAGCTTAGGAATGTTTTCAGAATAACTGTAAAATATGAAATATATGTTATTCACAATATGTTGGAGGTCAGTTTGCCCTCAAAATAGAATGCTTGACAATTGTGCTTTCTTAGTGTGGGTTAGAAAAAGAATGTAGTAGACTTAGGAAAACATAATAATTTAAGAAATGACATATTTCAACAAAAAATAAAACTCTAGGGAGTACAGAAAAGAAGTAAAACCTTAGGAAACCATTACTTCATTAGGACAAACATTTAATGTGTTTTAAAGACTCCTTATTAAAAAGGGTTAGTTTTAGGACGTTTGTGTGAAATCATAAATCTGTCTCATAAGAACCAGAAGGTGCTTCTTATTACAGATACACTGATTTCTATTAGAACTGTGTCTAGCTCTTTGGAAGTAGTTAATCTGAGTAGCTGGCTAACAGTCTGCTTGCAAATAGATGCCTTAATGCTTGCTCCTCTTCCAAATGTGGTGATGAATTTGATTGGGAAGGCTCATCCACAAATTCAGAGCCAGTATCTGATTTACAAGTCATTTGAAAAGGAGTAAAAGAAAAACTGTGTTGCATCTGTTTAGCAGGAACATATTCATTTATGTTTGGTCTCCCAAGCAAAATATTTAAGTGAGCTCCCGAGTTTATACAAGTTTTCTCTCTGCTTCCCCATTTTGCTTCTCTTTCTAAGCCCCCTGCCTGAGCATATCCTTTCCCTCAATGCCCCCCAACCCTAGGGTTGCCAACTTCCTAGTCGCACAAAACCGAACACCCTAGCCCCGCCCTCTCCCCAAGACCCCACCCCCAGCTCACTACATTCCCCCTACCTCGGTGGCTCACAGTCCCCCCCCACTCACTTTCACTGGGCTGGGGAAGGGTGTTGGGGTGCGGGAGGGGGTGAGGGCTCTAACTGGTGTGGGCTCCAGGGTGGGGCCAGAAATTAGGGGTTTAGGGTGCAGGAGGGGGCTCTCGGTTTGGGCAGAGAGTTGGGGTATGGGAGGGGGTGAGAGCTCCAGCTGGGGGTGCAGGTTCTGGGATGGGGCTGGAGATGAGAGGTTTGGGGTGCAGGAGGGGGCTCCAGGCTGGGAGGTGGGGCTGAGGGATTCAGAGTATGGGAGGGGGCTGTGGATTGAGGCAGGGGATTGGGGTGCAGAAGGAGGTGAGGGCTCTGGAGTGGGGCTGGGGATGAGGGGTTCAGAGTATGGGAGGAGACTCTGGGCTGGACCAGGAATCTGGGGTGCAGCGGGGGTGAGGGCTCTGGGATGGGGCCAGGGAGGAGGGGTTTGGGGTACAGGAGGGGGCTCCAGGTTTGGGGGGGCTCAGGGCTGGGCAGGGAGTTGGGGCTCGGGTTTGGGGCACTGGCTTACCTCGGGCTGCTCCCGGTCTGTGGTGCAGCGGGTGGGCTGAGGCAGGCTGCCTGCTGGTCCTGGCCGCAGGCTGCCTGCTGGTCCTGGCCCCAGGCTGCGTGCACCCCAGAAGCAGCCAGCAGTTCCAGGTCCTAGGCGGGGGGCGGGGGGGGCAGGAGGTTCCATGTGCCACTCTCGCCTGCAGGCACAGCGCCACCACCCCAGCCTGGCAATGGGAGTGCTGAGCCTGTGTTCAGGATGGGGGCAGCGCGTGGAGTCCCATGGTCCCCCCTGCCTAGGAGCCCCGAGATGGACCTGCTGGCTGCTTCCGGGGCATGGTGCGGTGCCAGCCAGGACAGATATGGACTAGCCTGCCTTAGCGCTGCACAGTGCCAACCAGACTTTTAACGGCCCAGTCGGCAGTGCTGAACGGAGCCACCAGGGTCCCTTTTTGACCAGCTGTTGTGGTCAAAAACCAGACACCTGGTCACCCTACCCAGCTCATGGGTTAGTACACACACACACTTGCTTTCTATCCATAGCTGTTCATCTGCCCCTTTGGGGACCGGCCTCAGAAGAAGCAAACTGGCTGTCAGTACGCTCAACTTCTTCTATTCAGTCCTCATACAGGTTCCAGGGTTTCCTCACTCTCTTTGGGGGAAATCTCTGCCCAACTCGGGGAGCTGCGGCCTTCCTTTCCTGGAGGGTGGGGGAAACAGGGCTATTCCTGTCAAGATTACGAAGATTACTAACCCACATTAATGAATTGCCCTCCTTACACCATCTCTATTTAAGGGGAAAGTGTCTAAGTTGAGGGAGAGTTTACATTTTCAACTACCATCTTGTCTGGATCTCCCAGTGCATTTAGTCTTATCTGTGTCTTTTAGATTGCAAACTCTTAGGTACAGTGAATGTTTTTATGTATGCCTATTATAGCACATCACTGGCATCCACTAGCTAATTAATAATAATAACTAAATTGACCTCTGGTGTCCCTATTGACTTCCTTTGAATTACACTAGGGATTAATTTAGCCCATTGTGTTGCACAGTAAAGACAGCTGGGGGAGAGTAATTAAAAAACAGATTTTGTGTGTTCATAGCCGTGAAAAACACCCTCACTTATTGTTGAGGGTAGGTATGTCTGAGATTGAGGGTAGAAATGATGTGAAATGGGAAAGGTCCTGGGATGAGAGAATGAATTGGAAAGATCCTAGGATATTTAGGGAAAAAGAGATGAGTAGAAAGGAAAGACAGATATGGGCCTTAGTGCCAAAGAGATGAGGACCCAGAGAAAGAGGGTTGTGTTGTGGTGGCTGGTGTAAACAAAAAAGAGATGCGTAGCCAATTCTACTCTCATATACACATGTGAAAATGAGGAGTAACTCCATGGAGTTCAAGGGAATTATGCTGATGTAAGGGAGCCAGAGAAAGACGTGGGAGTTCTTGGGATATGGTGGGAGGGAGAGAAAAATGGGAAATCGGGGTAGAGAGCAGAGGAGAAGGATGCAATGGAAAAATGTGAGAACTGGTGAAGGAAATGGGGGTGAGGAAAGATACTAAAAACAAGGGGGAAATGGATAGAAAGAAGGACAAAAACTGTACAGAGTTAGAGTTAAAGGAAAAAACAGGATAACACAAATCTTTATGGTTAGTCTTTTTTTTTTCCATTGTTAGGTGTTTTCTGATGTAATAGTAATGAAGTGGGGAGGGCAGGAAAGGAGAAGAATTCTAAGACTTTGTGGTGGGTGTAAAAGATGGTAGGACAGAATGCAAAATAATGGAGGCTGGGAATCTTGGTTAGATATGGAAGGGGAAATCAGAGGCCATTGTGGGGAGGAAGTTTCCAAATTTATCTAGGAAAATAGGCCTAGGAAAGGTGAGGAACCGTGATGACATGCATAGTATCTTTACAATGTTGTATTGAATCATCATGCAATGTAATGACATAGAAATCCAAATGTAGCCATTTGTAGAGTTTATATAATGAAGATTGGCACTCCAAATCACTACAGGATGAGGGAAGAGTGCCACCTACAGACTCACCAGCACTGTTTCCTGCAGCATCTCGGTATTCTGTGGATTTTGCCTATTTAAATGCAGATTTGGCCTGAACCTACTTAGTTTATGAGCAGGAGTGAATCACAACAAAACAAAGCATGGCTGCAGGTCATAGCATGGGGTATCCACTGATGTTATATTGTACATTGAGATGCACCATCAATTTACATTTATTCATATATCTATATCATTGCAGAGTTATAAACACTGCTTTCATGAATTATGTATACTGGAAATAAAGAGCAGACCACATCATTACACATTATTTTTAGATCAGAACTTTTAGGACAGAACTGATCCTGCTCTTTTTTTTTGGCAGGAAGCTTGGATTTGTGTACTGAAAGGGGAAACAGTTAATTTATATTGTCCTGTCTGGGTAATTTTCCAAAATAGATACTTCCTTCCTCACCTACACTGCCTCTGATTCTATTTTTAATTTTCACATCACATTTATGTGATGAGTGTATGAGCAGTTATTCAAATTTGCTAGTCATATTCTGAGATAAATTACAGGACATAGGTTTCTGCAGTGGTGAGCATGCCAGAATCTATTAAGCATTGATCTCTGTTCATGTCAGCAAATATGGAAATGAAAGGGAAGAGGGAATCCTGGAGCAGAAGAGTAATTGGAACCTGTTGTGTTTCACCCACCTCAAGAGATGAGGGGGGATGGGAAAAATTGTAATGGTGTGGCCCACCCTTTATTTAGAATATACACAACTCGTGACAGCAGTTTTTATAACTCTAAAAATTGCACTTAATAAATATGAGAAGATACAGGTTTTCTTGATTACTTAAACCTAAATGTTTATTCAAGCTTTCTTGAGAAGTTTGTCTAATTTAAACAGAGCTAGGGCCTGCTGAACTGATGCCATTTTTTTGATGTGGACTCAGTACATATTAAACGAGTCTTAATAACATCCAAACTCATTTAGTTTGTAGATGTATTCTACAGAGGCTTTACTTCATGGTTTGGTTACTATAATCAGAAATAAACTGACATTAATTTTTCATAGGTAGATTATATTTGAGAGTTTCATACTTCATTTCATGTAATAAAATGATGCTGGTTTTAATTTAATGTTTTTTCAAAAGAAACGTGTAAATATTGTTAGTGTAGTTCATAGCAATGAAGTATTACTTGTATTTTCCTTTTTGGTATTGATGTTATAGAGACATTGGAGACACTAACACATTGTGGATATTGTTGCTGAGAGAAGGAGATGGAAAAAGATAGGTTTGAAACACAGCCTGCAAAATGGCACAAAGCCAATACACTGAAAAATGGCAAACATGTCACATGGAACAGCTGGACACAGAAATATTTCTCTTTAATTTGGAAGGATAAAATTTTTTTCACAGCAGGCCACTCTCAAAAGAGTACAACATCAAAGAGGGTGGGTCCCACCAGTCAAACATCATCTGGCTCCAGTATGGAGCAAAATGAATGAACTGTCAGGACTTTTTTCCAGTGTATATGTTTTTGCCAAGTGAAAAGTAAAAGGTTCAGTGGCTTGTTCTGATCACAGACCAAATCCTGATAATGTAAAGCTGATTCCCCAAAGTCTTCCTCTGATCATCTGACAGGAGATGTCTGAAGAAGACCCCAGATTGATTGATGGTCCACTTTGTATTGATGGCCTCTGCCACCCTTAGAGATAAGTGAGATATGCCAAATGCTTAACAGCTCTGGAGGGCTCCTGTGACTGTGACTTGAACATGTTCTAATCTACTGTTATAATCCTCACAGAAACCCCAGTAATCTTCTAAAGAAACTTAATGTGATACTTACCAATACCTGACTTGCACTCTGACAAGAAAAAAATCAATTTCACATTGTCCAAAAGGTGTCCACTGCGAACACCAGTACTGTGTTACTGTTCACGGACTCTTTTCAACTGTTTTTTCTGATTCTGACTTCAGCCTTGAAACAGGATTAACTGCAAATTAAACATTATCATGCTGATTTACTAATATTTCTGTAATCTAATGGAAGGAAAGAATTGATACAACACACACACATTTTTCAGTATTAAACTACAGCAAGACAGTTTTTACAGCCATTACTCATTTGTTTTATGAGGAATCTCAGGCGTAGTTTATCATATATTTTATTACTTGACCTTTTAATCATCATCTTGGGAACTTGGCATTCCAGACATTCCAAAATATTCAAAACTAAAAATAACAATGTGCTTCATTATTTAAAACTTGCACAAAGAAGTTAAGTATGATATCTTTTTAAAAAAAATTAACTCCCTTGTTCACTACAAACATGAACAGCTCTTTCAGAAATGTGGGATTCAAAAAGCATTTAAACAGTTATTATTGTAACAGAGCCTAGAAGCAACTCAGATTATGGCTCCATTGAGATAGGTGCTATACTAATACATAGTAAGAGATAGTCCCTACCCTGAAACACCAAGAAGACAGACAAAGGGTAGAAGAAAGTATTATCCCTATTTTTACAGCTGGGAATTCAAGACAGAGAGCTTAAGTAACTTGCCCAAGGTCACAAGGGAACTCTGTAGCATGTCTAGGAATTGAACCACAATTTTTTGAGTCCTGGTGCAGAGCCTCAGCCTTAAGCACCAGACTATTTTTCCTTTTCTGACCTGCTTATTTTCTGCTGGATCACAATCAGCTCAATCAGTAATGATCTCAGGGGAACATGATACCATATTTCCCTACCATTGCTTGAAAATTAAGTTGTTTCTAGTATGGGCTTTTATTTAAGAATCTCTGGTTTTTACAGAAAAAACTGTCATGAATTGTTAATTTTATTTATTTTTAATTTCATTTTTTCTCGGAATATATATAAAACATGAAATAGGTAAGTCAAAGGGCATCCCATGGAGGTCTGTGTTGTGTCTTGTGGTCCCTCTCACCTTCAACATGGAGGTATAGGCAACCAAGATTACAGGCCTGCAAGCCCTTAGCTGCTCAGATTGAGATAAAGCATTATATGCTGGAACTTGAAGATCATAGCTGAGACCTATCGTCCCTATGGTTAGACCTCCATATTCAATGAGTGTGACCACAGGCTGCACTGAAGAACTCCTTAGGCTGCACTTCAATGGGCTTGTTTCATGGACTATGACTGTTAAGGCCTGATCCATAGCCCACTGAAGTCAATAGATTTGCCCCATTGACTTAATTTGGATCAAGCCCTTAATGATGGTCCTGGCAAGTCTGCCCATCACTTGGGCAAAATGTAGGCACTCTGGGTATAAAAGAAACAAAGAAACACTTCACTGAATTATGCACAGACATCTACACTTCTGTAGAGGAAAATTCCACTCATTTTAACCAACCCAACAATGTATGAAGCTAGAAGCCCTTCTCACCCGTAATAAACTGTGAACTCTATTTATGAGGAAATAAAATATAATTACGTTTGGGATTTCTGGATCTCCTGTTCTTGCCGCTGGGGGCCATCACCTTATTGGAAGTGACGGTATTTGTGACACTGGCACAGTAGGATCCTTAGGTAAGAAACTGGAAACCAACTTCTAGCCTGTTTTACAGCAGAGGGATACTGAATGGTTGTCATGTAAAATGTTTGTAGCTCCACTGAAGTAAAATACCAATCTTGCTTTTGTTATTAATTAGTAAAAATATCTTTGTAGCACTCCTCCCTGGGTGTATTAGCAACACATCCACCTTACACTGTCCATTCAAAAACTAGCTGTTCTACTTGAATAGGTACTTTATTATGCACATTGTTTCCTGTAAGTTCTTTCGTGGAATATCCTTGGACATAATTCACATGACGCATGGCCATGAGGAGACTGTGGCTAAAAACACAGTGAAAGAATTTGTACTACTTGTTTCTTTCCTTCCACAATGAGAAGCTCACCTTGGATCTGATCCTGGAGATTTTCTTCCCTTTTACCTCTTCCTTGGTTGGACCCTCAGATCCAGTCAGTTTTTCACCCTCGGCCCCTTTACCTCTCTCAGAGCCATGGAGCTGCTAAGTAGGATAGCAGGTAGCAGGTGTGAAAAATCGGGAAGTGGGGGAGGGGGATAGTAGGTGCCTATATAAGACAAAGCCCCGAATATCAGGACAGTCCCTATAAAATTGGGATATCTGGTCACTGTACTGGCAAGCCAACTCTGATGAGTATTTGTGAAGGAGGCAGGTGGCAAAAGTTCCTGCAGCAAACACCTCTGCATTGAAATGCAACAGCAGCAGTATTCATAATGTAGGAGAAGCTGCTAATGGCATGTCCAGAGTTGAGAAGAGGCAACTACTTGCAACCAGAATATAAGGCAGTTAGGCCCAAATCCTCAAAGGTATTTAGGCACTTAACTCCGATTGATTTCAATGGAAATTTGGCACCTAACCTGCTGAGGTAGTTTTGTAAATCCTGGTAGATGCCTATCTGCATCTTTAGGCACCTAAATACCATTGTAAATCTATCCCTTAGACACTATGGTGGTATGAGAGCTATCGCAAATCATAAAATAGATAAAAGAAAGAATAAAAGACTCTAACTACAAAGTAGAAGAAAAAAATATCTTGGTTCCTTACTCTAACAGAGCTCCACAGATTTTACACCAACAGCCATTCCATATGCTCTAGATAGTGATTGCTTTAATATTTCTTTAAATATCATAAGAGAAATGTTGGGTCTGGGGTTTTGCAAGTGTAAATTCTAACACTCATGATAATACAGGCTTGTCCAAAGCTGTGCACGCACAGTTTGAAGCCATATTTTTAAAACAGCCCACAGCAAATGTAGTGGATCAATTGAGCAGCTCTCTCACCATGTCACCAAGCCCCAGCTGCCATGGAGACAGGCAGAGCTGAACTCTGAGGTATGTAAGGGAAACAGAGCTCTCCTGCAAAGACTTCCCAAACCCTCTGCCCCACTTGCACAGTGGAACCAAAGCAATTCTGCTGTGTTTGGAGCCTTTTATTTATGAGCACCTTTTGGCCCTTGGTGACTTCCCCAAGATCACAGTGAACCAGGAGAAGAACTCTGGAGTGGTGACTCCCACTCCCCTGCTTTAATCACCAGAAAATACTGCCTCCCTTGAGGCCTAATAATTTAACCTACCAACACCTGTTCTTATACCAGCTGCCAATGGTCTAAAGTAGTGTTACTCAACAACAGGTCCGTGGTCCCTTAGATCTCCCTGACACAATTGAAGAAGGCAGCAAGCCAGTCCCTGGCATCCAAAAGGTCGAGGAACAGTGGTTTAAAGCACAAATCTGAAATGCTATTTGTGCTTAAATATCTTTACCCCTTTAATTTTTTGCCTAGTTGGATTTGACTGTATGAATATGAGCGAAAAGAACTTCTCAGTTAAACAAAGAAGCAACAACATGGGGGTAAGGAATTAGCTGACTTCTTTTTAATGACATAGGATGCTGGGATTGTTTGGTAAAGTTAATATAGATATTAAAGGTGGTGGATGATGGTATCCATTGTTACATACCAGAAGAAATGCTCACATCTTATAAGCAATGAGGTAACAAGGGTCAGCTTGATTGTCCTTGTTCTCTGGTCCAAGGTGCCATTTTAGGAATTGCAACATCTTCTCATATGAATAGTACCAATAATTTCAGTGGGACTATTCACATGAGCAATGGTTTGCAGTTTCAGGCACTTATTGGGACTGGGTGCATGGGCCTTCTTCATTAAGGAGTTCACATATGGAACTGCTTCTCCCTGAACACACCTGCTTGAGTCTCTGCTGTGCCCAGCTGGACTTGGTGTCAAGTTCTTCTCTCAGGATTATCACATCTTTGATCATTTGTTTCCCTCTTTTTTTTCATTATCTTTCCCTTCTTGGAACATTTTTCATTTTTGCTCATTGCTTTTTGTGAGGGTAGTATATCTACGCACTGAGCCCAATTTGCTTATTATGCACAGTGGAGAAGAAGTTGGAAAACTGCCTCAGCATAGTCTGTGGTGATGCTACTTCAGCTGGCTGAATTGGTGCTGCCTCCACATGCCCTTGCTGCTATTGTGACTGCGTTCATAGGAATGGGCAGTGGGGCACAATATGGATCTTCAAATACTAAAATCAAGCAAAATCTTCCAAATTGGAACCACTGGTGCACTAAACACCAGCATTTGCTTTATCGTGTCACTGGAGCTATTAAGGGGAGACAAAAGCATTACAAAAGTCATTAAGAGGATACAAAAGAGGAGGCCATAAAATGCTTTGTGGGAACTCCATCAGCTTTAATTTGCGTGTGTGTGCATGCGTACATTTTCTGAGTTTTGCCTTTGTAAACTGGTGAATGTTGCTTATTACAGCCCTAAAAGTTACATTGCCTCCATGCCCTTGTCTCTGTGCTGGAGAAAATCTAGTTTATAGGGTACCAATTTCACACAAATTTAGTTTGAAGTCTGTAACGTCACCATGTAGGACCATATTGTTGAGTAGTACTAGCCCTTATTGTTACGTGGAAATCTCCTTTACAACAGGGGACCTCCAGGATTCAGTGTCAAAATCGAACATTGAAACTTTTATTTAAAATCAACCGTTTTATGAACTCATCAGCTTTCCAGAATTAGACCTCTGTTCCGCAACCACTTACACACATGCTTCTCTTTACACGAGTAGTCCCACTGAGGGCAATGAGACTACATGTGTGCATTTGTTGAATTGGGGTCTAAATGAGAGATGAAGCCTTTCACCTAACACAGACAGTTCCAAACAATATTTATATTTTCATATGCTATAATCCTTTGAGATACATTAAGTCCAAGTAACTTTTAAATTAGTTGGCAAATATTTTCTTTTTAAAAAATGGCTAGAGGATGGCTGCTAGATTAAAGAGAAGAAACATTAAGCAGATATTGCAAGATATTGCAAGTCCATACCAGATATGACTAACTGTAAAGAAGTGTTTAGGATAGCCTGAGCTGTTATAGATCATTGAATATCAAGATTGATTTCTCTACATTTTTAAAGATGTGCAGAGGCTGTTGGGGAGGATCTCCAACAAACATTCAAGAATGTTTCTTTTTAAATTTCTTCCAGAGAGGCCTCCTGATGTTTCCTTACTGCTCACGTAGTTCAGATTCTTTTCTGCTAATAGTAATTAAAGACATTTTAAGTGCATCTAAAAATGTTTGGAAGCCTTTGACTGAAGCAGAAAGTGTGTGCGTGTAATATAAAAATTCGCAAAACAAAAAAAATGTTTTAAAAAAATAGTTGACTTTGCTAAGTGACAACAATGGTAGCTACCTATCACATCATTTACAAAATCCAAACACTTAAAAGTAAGTAAATTAATAGCTAAGGACATAGTGTCTATGTATCTTTCTATCTATAAAGTCCACTTACTATAGTACCTTACACTGTCCAAATAAGAATTGTTTGTTTTTATTATCAAGTATTAATGAATGAATAATTTATTGCATCCTAACCACTTTAACACTAACTTAGGAGTTCTTGGTTTTAAAAAAAAATTTTGTTATCTTGATATCTGTCCCTAGATAGTCTTTTTAAGGCATATTTTAAAGTGCAAAATATCAGTTAATCTGTTTATCAACTAAGAGTAGAATGTTTAGTAAAGCACTTATAACTGACATTTCTTGGAAATAATGTCTATATAGCTGAAGAGAAAAGCCATGTAACATTATCAGCTTATGGTAAAAATTATTTATGGATGTGTCAGTGTAATTACCTATACATGGATATTTTAAATTATTTTTCAAACTAGTTTTTTGTTTGTATTTTGATATTACTGATGTAATAATAATTTTGCATCAAATTTAAGGTTACTGTGCTGTGATGTAACATGAATTTCTTTGTGCTTGTGTTTGTTTATTATATATCTAGTGTAAAATTTATTATGTGTTTATCTAATTATTGCCTTTCTTTTAAATGCTGGGTTTTGTAAATGATGTGCTTGGGGAATTTCCCATGTTTGTGAGTTTGGCTTTGGTCTTTTTCATGTTTTGTTTTGCATAGGTGAATAAAGAGATGATTTTCAAATCTTCAGTAAATAGGATGAGTGGGTTACCAGATTAATAAATCAAAGGAAAGAGCAACACTGACTAAATTTATAATTATTTTAGTGAGGCTTCCTCATTCAGTGTGTCCCTGTCAAAATACTCATATTACTAAGCAATTGAGTTAGCTATTCACATAGAGTGCAGCTCATTTTTGCTCTGAGTGCTGATTAGAAGTGCTAAAAAATAAATAACATATTAAGTATCAGACCCAAGACATTTTATTCTGTAGCCCTAGCTAATCTACTGCACCACAGGCCCTCTCAGTCAAGACACTGAACCATGCTGTGTTTAATTACCGCACTTGACCAGTGTAACTAATACTAATGCTTTACATTTACATAGCACATTTTCATCTATAGATTGCAAAGTACTCAACAAAAATGAATAATCATTATTATTCCCATTTTACGTTTGGCCTAAATAAATCCAGGGATTTCAAGCCATTTGCATGGTAGAGATCAGGTTTATAACCTTAGGGCTTGATCCTTCAAAGTGCCAAGCACTGTAGTCCTGATCTATCCAAGCACTTCAGCATGTGCTTAACTTTAAATACATTAGTAGTCAACTCCCTAGAAATCAATAGGATCAATATTGGGCTCCAAAACTCTCTGCAATACAATTGTTAGTTACTTTGCTTAATTATAACCTATTTTCTTCAAATAAAGAGTATACTTGAGTTGTCAAAGAGATCCAACGGTAGGGAAAGCTTGAAAGATTTGGAATAAGATATTATTGAGATAGAGGGAGACAAAAGTCAAAATTTCCTGATTAAATTTAGGCTAGGGGGTGGAGTTTGGGTTAAAAAGCAAACCACAGCTTAGGTTCAGGATCAATGCTAATTTTTGTATAAATAGTGAATGTTTTAAATTCTAGAAAAAAATAAAATGTTGGGAATACAATGACACAAACAGCAGCTTTTCCAAAACAAATAACCAACCAGTGATATCAGGTCAGAGTACCACAGCATACCCACAAAGCCCAGTCTTTATTACACCTAATTCTCTTCTCCAAAAGCCTAAATGAAAATATGGGCATTGCAATGGGTCCTGAAGGCCTGGACATTTTAGCCCCTTCAGAAGGGCATTGGAGTCCATAGTTGGAGGGCCCCTTACAAAGAAACTCCTACAGGCAGCTTCCTGAATCTAATATTGAGGGAAATCTTTTGAAAATCTCATCCTGCTTGCAAATTATAGTTACCATGACCTTTATATGTGTCATATCAATATAGACAATACTGTACAGCAAAAAGTAAAAAAATCCTCTATCAACAGTAAGAATTATTTTGCAGAGTTTGGGATTTTTAGCCATCTCTTTGATGCCTTACAACATAAATAAAAGTATAATTATAATAGTCACTTTTAGAATCTGAATGTAGAACCATATACGTTTTCTCTTTAAAAAATTCCACTGTGAGGGCCAGTCTTTCCTCTTTTTGCAAGCAAGGAAAACGAGGTCAATTAAGTTGTACGCTAATACTTTTTATTGGTCTAAGTGGAAAAATAAAATGCAGGCAGACTTTCAAAAGACACAATCCTTCATTAAGCCATGGAAAGAGAACAAAGCTAAGCAACAGATAGAGAGGAAAGAACTCGACTGAACTAACCATTTTTTCCCTCACTGTGTCTCCTGTGAATTTGTATTTAACTACTTCACTGCTGGCTTGCCTCTCTGTGCAGAAATGCTCCATTAAAATGTCAACCTTCCATTACAGTTACTGCGCACTTCAGGACCTTGTACATCCAACAGCGTTGGAGGTGTATTTTGCCACGTACCTGCATGTTAATCAAGAGCCTAGATGGCAGCATCTGGGTGAAAATGATTCAGAGTTTTCTGAATGCTTTTGCCATGTCTTGTCTGGCATATTGTTATTCATTTATTATTAATTATTATTGTTTTTGTGGCAATGACTAGGACATCAGCTTGTTTTGCGGGGTGGGGGGGAGTCTCATCCAAGCGGGAGGTGCATGGTCTCATTTAAGTTTAGTACATGACATATTCTCAGGGACATGCACGGGGGGGGGGGGGGGGGGCAAGCAGAGACACAGAACTCCTCCAGCCCTGGGACTGCAGCAGGAAGAGAGAGAGGGGCTCTCTCCCTGCCAGGGCCGCAGAAGCTCTGTGACTCCACCGCACCAAGTACTTGTGGATACATTTATTCAGATGGCTCCACAGCACATGTATTTTTGTTGAAATAGTGAGTGTACTGCTGTTTATTTCTATGCATATGATGTACGTGTGCGCGTTGATATGGTTTGATGTGTGTAATATGTGTGTGTTTAATGTGCCCCTCCAAAAGCGGTCACATTTCAATTCATGCGCACGCCCTTGCATATTCTAAATAGTACCCAACTGTTTGGTTACAGTAGCTTTTTATTTTGCTTAGTAACCGTTTTTCCTAGATTTTTCAAGGATCACTTATATGGTATATTATCTGGTTTGAAAAGACTATTATTATTAATATTATCTTTTCATCATTATTTATTATATTATTGCAGTTGTTCCCAAAGGCTGCAATCAAGGATCAGGACCCCATTGTGTAGGGCTGTATATACATGTAATTAAAAGACAAACCCTGCCCCTGAAAGGGATTACAACCTTAGCATATGACAAAAGACAAGTGGACAAAAACAAACAGGGTAGATGAAACAATTATATTTGGGATAAGAAGCAGCAGTCTCAGCGCACCAATTGCCTACTTGTTGTCTCCATTATATCTCTGCTCTGAACACATCTAGTTTATGTAGCAGCGTTGATGGCAACCTGGAAAGAGGTTGGTCATCTGCCCTTCATATACCTCATAGTCTGCTGCTGCTCACTGTGCCTATGCTCCTAAATGTTGGGGAGGCTGTATTCTGGAGAAGGGGCAATAAAAACTGGAAAAGAGATTACTTTCAATAGTTTATGTCAATTTAGAGCCCTCTTCCACTTTGACCTATGCTCTGGCTCTGGATAAGAAAGCAAGGACTTCTGATATTCTGAAACCAAGGGATATAACTGCAAAATCGTCATACATTTTTGCATTTAAATTTGAGTATATAATCTCTTTAAACTGTAAAACATCAATATCCTATCGCATAGAGATTAATAAAGAAGGAACAAGTCGTACCATATAAATAACCCTTATAGAGTAACCTTGTATCAGTATCTGAACTGTACCAGTAGCTTGGTGTACTACTTAAGATAAATTAGAACGGACTAAAGATAGGAAATGTTAATGTACTACTTATTAGCAAAACTAACAAAGAATTAACAGTTATATTGGCTCAGAAGAGGGAAGGGGAGCCAGTAAGCAGGTTGGATGCTGCTCCCAGCTCTGATTGAAAGAAACAACATGGGGAGAAAGGAGACAATGAATTGGTTGGATTCCACTCCCTTGGTCATGTCAGGGAAAGGCACAGGGTGAGGAGGGTTGTGGGACCTGGAGAGGCAAGTGGGTTCTCCAGCCGGAGTTGGGGAAAGAATACCTTATTTTCAGCATGGCAGCTTCTTCTGGAATCTGTTAAACGTAATCCCAGAAGGGATGGATAAGTGAACAGACAAAACTGTCAAAGGTAAATGCATAGTAAATGCAATTTATTACAAAGCTAGCTTCGCTACATGCATAGTATGTATATGTGTATGTGTAATATAGAGGGAATGTGTAAATGTATATAATATGCCAGAGTAGCTCCATTCACAGCTTGTGCTAGAGTATAAATGTTCTACTTTAAGCTGCTTATGCTTCCCCCCGCCCTTCATACTTGTTGCCTGAGTTAGACAAAAATGTAGTGATATCGTGCAAAAAATGTAGTGATATCGTGTTGTACAAATCAACAACATTTGTAGCAATTTCCCCTTCCTCTCCCTGCCATTAATCCAATAGAAAATATGACAGAGAAATTGTGATGTCTCCCAAACATAAGAAAAGCTAGCAGAATTATGAAACTTTGCCCAATTTAGAGTTCCTGTCTGCTTTTATAGACATTGCTTCTACGGCTGTGGAGCAATTGGAGATACAGAAAGCTAAACCATAGGTATATAAGTCAGCAGTAAAATGAGGTAACAGTTACAGGGCCTGATCCAAAGCTGAGTGAAGTCAATGCAAGTCCAGTTCACTTTGGATCAGGGCTATAATTTAGTTCATTCGTGTTTTATAAAGGGGATTATTTCTACTCAAGAGTGAAGCTTGAGTGAATTGGTACCAAGTGAATTGGTACTAGCTAGTCATATTCAGAAAGTGTGGAAAGGCCTCTGTTTGTCCATGTTTATCTATAAATGTTGGGTCCATTTTCCCTCTTACCTGGTCTGCTGTTCTCATCCTTTTCATCTCCATCTTTTAGAATTCATGGCATAGAGGGGGATATTAGCTCTATGAATGGGATTTTTTTTTTGCCTAAGTGCAATCCATGTTGCTATGCAAGGCACCATATAAATGCCTTCAGTAAATACAAAATAAGCATTGTGTGAAAAACTGTTTAGACAGATTTTGCCAGGATGGTTCCAGCCAAACACTGTTAGTCATTAATTTTTCCTTCTCTCTCTCTTTGTGGGCACATTTCCTGTACAGCTTTTCCCTCTCCATTACATATGTTTTATTCATTGTAGCATATTTGCTATATTTGTACAATAAATTAGCATGTATTTATATGAAAAAGGATGTCAGTTCATGTTTTTGTTAGTTAATAACAAGGTACAACACATGGAAAAAACAACAAATGAAAACCTTCAAGAACATTTATTTGTCCTTTTTAGACAGGTTTTTTTTCTAAGACACCCTTAAAGCCCTGAGGATCCCTGCTATGTTCACCTAATTCTTAGCTCTTGGATTAGCTGACCCTCCAGTCAAGGAGCATCAGGCATGGTTCCATCTTTAGCTTGTTATAGCCACTCATGAATAACTATATGGGTCATTGTAGAAGACTCACTTTCCCCTTCATCATCTCCCAGTGATGAATACATTGCCTCTAAAGAAATCCCAGCCTTTCTCAACCAGGAGCAAAGAAACAAGGTCAGATTGTGAGCTCATATCTCCCATGTGGTAGGGCGCTGTGCTAGGCTGGCCCTGTTTGGTGCATTTAATGTGCTCATGGTTAGAAGCAGGTTGGCTTTTTTAAAATGATGATTGAGACACAGTTACACTGATTTATTTAATATAATTTCTGGATCAATTCTGCCAACATAAAATTGAGTTTATGGAATTGATAATATGTTTTCTTTTTAAATCTTCAATTCAATTTAATATATGTATGTTTTCCCTGTTGTATTAGCTGAACTAATTTTTAAAAGGGAAGATTATTTTTAATATGCTTAGATGTTTTTCTGCAAGCATGTCATGAAAGAAAGTGCTCTTAAAGGGATAGGAATTAGTAAACGGGCAATCTCAACAGGTTTGGAGATCAGGTTTGGTTTGGATAAGTACCCAACTGTTAGACTGCCTATCTGAAACTTAACCAAACTATCCAAATGATTTCCAAAATTTGATTAAAAAGGTTGTGAGAACAGGCTCTCTCACTGTAGTCTAGGTCTTCTGGTTCCAATCCAAATTCCAGTGCATCCGTGTATGAAAAATAATGGAGAACTAAAAGCTAACCTAATATTTCAGATCCTCCAAAGAGGTTTGAGTCTTTGATTCTAGAAGGACACAGTAAGAAGGGGGAAGTGGGGTTCTTTTTTAAAACTCAGACTGGTTTTCCTGTCCTTAGCAGGGATGTCTTATTTAAGAAAACGTAGATCCTTCAAGACTGGTTTCTCATTTGCTACCTCAGAAATTGTGCTTTTAATTACTCTTTCTCCTTCCACTTCCATTAATTTTAGTACTATGAATCTTAGGGCTCCCCAGTTGTTTAGTATTTGCTGTATTATACTCTGTGCCATCCTGTCCTAAAGTACAAGCTTTTGCTGTATTTGAAATGTGAAAGAAGTGATCCTTGTTTAGGGATTAAAACAACGAGGAGTCCGGTGGCACCTTAAAGACTAAACAGATTTATTAGGGCATAAGCTTTTGTGGGTAAAAAACCCACTTCTTCAGATGTTTAGGGATTACTAACCCGTGCTCAGCTGTTCCAGCCATTTCAATGCAGCCTTTACATCCAGATTTTCTTGTTTATCTGGCAGTTCATTATTTAAGGCTGGCCTGTCAAAAATGGTTAAATATTCTTTGGGAAACATAGTCACATCTTTGAGACACCACAAATATGTTTAATATAAAAAAGATTGGCTTGATAAGAGGAACATGATAAACTTGCATCACCAAAAATATTTCTCTTTATTCTGTTTGTATTTCTAAGGGCATCAATAAGCAGTGACAAATCTCATGGCAATAAATTTCTGGAACAGGCACACAGAGACACTGGCAAAGTAGTGAAAATGATTGCTGATGATTCGTTCTAACTACTTGACCTTCTGACCTCTTCTCCAGATATATGACCAAGATGGGACACTACAGCACTTTATTGATGGCGGGGAACCCAGTAAGTCAAGTTGGATGAGGTATATCCGATGTGCAAGGCACTGTGGGGAACAGAATCTAACAGTAGTTCAGTACAGGTAAAGTATGTCTTGGTTTATTTGCTGCAAGAAAAAAATCCTTGAAGTGAAAAGTCCGAAGTGTAATTATTACCAGTTCACAAACAATTGTTGGGCTTTCTTGAATGGCTTCATTTTGTGCAGTACGATCTCAGTAGTATGGATTTAAGAGCTCTTAAATTTGGTTGTCAAAAACTGGGTGGGGAAGGAGAATATCATTGAGAGCACATACTGCAGGGTTGATTCTGATCTCACTGATGTTCCTGATGATTTAAACCCTATGACATTAGAAGAGGAACATGTATGCAGATCACATTGTACGAAGCAATCTGCATGTCCTTTGAGTAGTCTCAGTAGACTGCTTTGGAAAGAGTAGTTTACTTGGAAAAGTTGTCCTCCATCCCTTACAATAAATAATTATGTTAGGGGAGAAGGACAAGGAGAAGGCCTCATTTGAAATGAAAACATCAGAATTTTGAACACTGAAGCCAGTTTGGGGAGAATCATTGGGCATTTATGACCCAAATATGCATCTGCTAAATGCACCTGTCAGCCAATATGGTCTCATGGCCTATGCCTATGATGTCAATAGCTAGTGAAGGTTATAACAAAATAAAAATGAGAATGTGAAAAAGAATGTGTAAAGAAATTATGGCTCTCATTTCTCCCCCTACAAACAATAGAAAAAAACCTAAAAAATGTGTTACATAAATATATGATCTCAGCCATAAACAAATCTTTCCCCTTCAGAATCAGAAGCAACTGTTTGGCTGTATTAAATGTTATAGCAAGTACATCAAAGAATGTTTGGAAACTAAGCTGAGCACTCCTGCTGTTGGCTATTTATTTTGGGTTTTTTTTTTAATGGCAAGTCTTAAACTTATTTATAATATTTTAACAAATGTGAATGCGAACAAAAATGAAAAATACGCACAGTTTGATTATTTTCTTTTAGGGTGCCAGTTTAACAATGATAAAAATGGCCCAATAGCATTTTTAAACTTTGTTTCTGACCCCTTGTCAAAATAAAATAACAATTCAAAGAAGAATATATGACAATGTTTTATTATATTATTACAAACTTTTATTGTGCTCTTAAATATTTATATTTTTAGCTATAATTCTGATGGTTCATTTTTTAAATTGTCTGTTTAAACTAAGGTTGTCTCTGTGTTGTAAAGAGCACTTTTAGTTGGTAGTCCAGGTATATTATGAACCACTGAGACAACCATGTTTGAGTATGTGTAGAGTGTGTGTGTGTGTGTGTATACATACATATAGATGAAAAACATAAATGAAATATGGGCATGAGAAAGTCGTTACACATCTGTCAATATTAAGTATATTTTACAACTCTGCTTTCATGATGAAACTTTTACTTAGAGTTCCCTCTGTTGATCTGTTTTTGATTACTTCAGATCTTTGTAAAATGAACTACAAAAACACAATTTAAAAAACTGGCATCCATCACCAGTGACTGAATCCAAGTGTAAGAAAATAGAAAAGTTGGACACTGAAAAACTGGTCTAATTTTTATTGTACATGGACATCCTCCTCACAGAAAGTCAGCTGGTTTAAATTCATTCTGTTATGATTTGTAATATCTAAATGGAATTTTCTTGAAAGCACTCTTGATTGATTGACCCTTAGCTGAACGTTTTGTTTTTATTTTGAGGCTGACAATAATGTTTGTTGGCATGTGTTCTGCTTCAACTGCGTTGGGACGCCATGAAGCTATCTTTATGAGTCATCCAACCACAATACTAAATACATGTCAGCAAAGGAAATATTATCCGAAAAGGGAAAAATCCCTTTGATGTACTTCAGCACGCAGAGATTTCTGCAAGTTTTGGAAGCTCTGTACGCTTGTAAGGAACGGTGTACACTTACACATTTTTTTTCGGCCTACTCCAAGCTTCACAGACCACCCATTGCTCAAAAACAGTTCTGCTCTTTCAGCAGCAAAGTGTGTCATTTGGTTTTAGCACATTCATTTGCTGGACTGCTGTGTTTATGTTAAGGGAAGCCAAACTGAGAGATGAAATGTTACAAGGGTGAAGTACAAAGTAGACTCGATTTTTCTCAAGTTAGGAGATGCTGGTGATTTATAGCATGGCTCCAATTTTGATTTTTATGTAACGGTGGAAAGAATTAATAACATGTACAGCTTTGGGAGAGAGAGAAGCAGAGAAAGAGAGTGAGAGAGAGAGACACACGAAGGCAAGAGTTTTTGTCAGATATTCATAGAATGTTGGGAAAAACATTCTGCTTAGCTAGCAGTGCCCTCCTGAGACAGGGTGGCAGTAAGCGAGGAAAATAACAAGATAAATGAAATTTTTGCAGCTGCTAGTAAAATATTGAGAATCTGCACTTTTTTATTGATCTTTATGATCCTGTTGCCAAGAGCCACTTTGCGGTGACAAAATATGTTGACAAGTGCATATCTCACTGCCATGAAAAATGTGGTGAAGGATTCTCCTTATGTCTGCAGTGTTATACAAGGAACAAATTGCACTGCTATGGCAAATTCTTTACAGAAAGGCTAAATTTAAGGCCTACCAACTCTAAACTCTTTTATCTTGAACTTCAGGCTAATATTTGTAGCAATTCTTCACTGAGAAAACCAGTTGAGGTCGAACATTTTTTTAAAAGTCTATAGATATTTTTCTGCCTTACGCAGGCTGTTTTAAAAAATGGTCATTTCTTGGTACCTTGACTGTATCATTTTGGTGTGTAATCGTTCAGGAAGAGTGGAATGCTCTTCTTGTATGTATTGAATTTCTATCCATCTCATATAAGGGTGTTTTACTGTACTGTACCAGGCTTAAGCGAAAAGCTACTACAAACCAATAAGATTTTCAGTTCCTCTTCTAGATGCTCGATTCTGATCTCACACTGATTTTGCACCTACCTCTAACTTCATTGGAATTACTCAAGTCCTTTCACTCAAAGAGAGATCAGGATCAGGCCTTCTAGTCTTTTGATTGCAAAACTCTAGGGTTTTTTCCCTAAATTTGAGAACTCTCAGATCCATGGCTTATGAATGTCCCAGTGTTTTCCCAGAGGATAGAACTTACAGAAGGATTCTCAGTTATGGTGAATACTAGATCATACTTACCCGAGGGGCCATCAACCTTGTTCCCATGTTTCATATTGAGAAAGATTTCCTCAGTAACTCTTTTTCATTACAAGCCCTGTTTTCTGGACTCTTCTGGGCCAGAAGTCCATATTATTCAACCTTAGTTCTCTCTCTTTTGGGAGATATATTTCTGTTGTGAGACTGAAGGAAATATAAGAGGACACATGTTTAAAATCATCTTCTGTATTTAAAAAAATTCTTCACTTCTGTTACTAACAGCACTTACTAAATCTAAAAGAATTATTATCTATTTACTTTTTACCTTCTAAACTGTGTGTTTGAAGTTTCCCTCAGTTTGGATAGTGAAAATAAACTCATCTGTTTTGAGTCGGTCCCACTTCCTAGATCTTGTGCACTGGTGCAATTTGCATTCCAAATTCTGCACTGGAATGTTTTTGAAACAAAAAAAATCTGTCTCCCTTAAAATTTCTTTCAAAAAGGATACTGCAACAACAATAGATTATTATGTTTTGTAAAACATTTTCTTAGAGCTTACACTACCTTAGCCCTGGTCTACACTATGAGTTTAGGTCGAATTTAGCAGCGTTAGATCGATTTAACCCTGCACCCATCCACATGACTAAGCTATTTTTGTCAACTTAAAGGGCTCTTAAAATCGATTTCTGTACTCCTCCCCGACGAGGGGATTAGCACGGAAATTGACATCGCCGGGTCGAATTTTGGGTAGTGTGGACGCAATTCGATGGTTTTGGCCTCTGGGAGCTATCCCAGAGTGCTCCATTGTGACCGCTCTGGACAGCACATTCAACTCAGATGCTCTAGCCAGGTAGACAGGAAAAGCACCAGGAATTTTTGTATTTCATTTCCTGTTTGGCCAGTGTGGCGAGCTCATCAGCAGAGGTGACCACGCAGAGCTCATTAGCACAGGTGACTATGCAGTCCCAGAATTGCAAAAGAGCTCCAGCATGGACCGAACGGGAGGTACTGGATCTGATCGCTGTATGGGGAGACGAATTCATGCTATCGGAACTCCGTTCCAAAAGATGAAATGCCAAAATATTTGAAAAAATCTCCAAGGGTATGATGGACAGAGACTATAACAGGGACCTGCAGCAGAGCCATGTGAAAATTAAGGAGCTCAGGCAAGCCTAGCAAAAAACTGAAGAGGCAAATGGCCGCTCTGGGTCAGAGCCCCCGACATGCCGCTTTTATGATGAGCTGCTTGCAGTTCTAGGGGGTGCCCCTACCACTACCTCACCCCGTCCATGGAGTCTCACGCAACAGGGATGAGGATTTGGGGGACGAGGAGGAGGAGGAGGATAGCGCACAACAGGCAAGTGGAGAAACCATTCTCCCAGACAGCCAGGAACTGTTTCTCACCCTGGAGCCAATACCCTCTGAACCCTCCCAAGGTGGGCTCCTGGACCATGAAGCCAGAGACGGCACCTCTGGTGAGTGTACCTTTGTAAATATAATACATGGTTTAAAAGCAAGCGTGTTTAATGATTAATTTGCCCTGAAGACTTGGGATGCATTTGCGGCCAGTACAGCTACTTGAAAAGTCTGTTAACATGTCTGGGGATGGAGCGGAAATCCTCCAGGGACATTATTAAGGGAACAATCAGAGGTGGCCATTGAAAAGAAATCATCCCCACTTTTAGCCACGTGGTGGGAGGGGGGCCGTTCACGCTGAGCTGTTTGCATTTGCCTGGCAGGGATCTTCCCTGATACTAGTCACGTGGTGGGAGGAGGGGTGAAGTGATCATCCCAGAGAATTGGGTGTGTGGGGGGGGTTAGTTGGGTTTCTGCTGCATGTTAACCCGAAAACCACAGCCCCTCCTTTTAAATGGCCAATGCAACGGGTGCTTGGTATGGGAAAGGAGGGTGATGCTGTCTGAAACCATTACAACATGTTATGAAGGTTGAAGAAGCTGAAAGACTGTGGCTTACCATGGCTGCCTGCAAGCCGAATTCTGTTGCCCGGCCCTGTGTGTGTGATCTCTCTCACCAAACCAGCAGGCCCTCAATATAAAAGGCAAAATGTCACCTTGTACCGAAAGCACATGTGCTGTGTAATGTTAACAGCTTCGTTCACCCTGAAAGAGTCTACCCATTGTTCTCTAAAATGTGTCTTTTTAAATACTACTCTCCCTTTTTTTCCTCCTGCAGCTGCAGATGTTTCAACGCTCCCCCTATCATCTCCGTCCCAGAGGCTAGCGTAGATAAGAAAGTGAAAAAAACGCACTCACGATGAAATGTTCTCTGAGCTCATGCAGTCCTCCCTCACTGAAAGACCTCAGCAGAATGCGTGGAGGCAAACAGTGGCAGAGTCCAGGAAAGCAGAAAATGAACACAAGGCCAGGAGGGACGAGCAAGATGAGAGGTTGTGGGAGCAAGAGGAGAGGTGGCGGCAGCATGATGAGAGGAGGATGCAATGCTGAGGCTACTGGGGGATCAAACTGATATGCTCTGGCGTCTGGTGGAGCTGCAGGAAAGGCATCAGGAGCACAGCCCGCCACTGTAGCCACCTGCCCACCTCCCCAGGTTCCATAGCCTACTCACCCAGATGCCCAAGGATGCAGGGAGACGGGGCCCTCTGGGCACCCAACCACTTCACCCCAAGCAACAGAAGGACTGTCCAAGCAACAGAAGGCTGACATTCAATAAATTTTGAAGTGCAGTGTGGCCTCGTCTGTCCCTCCTCCCTCACCCGACCCAGTGCTTCCCTCCTCCACCTCTCCCGGGCTCCCTTGGCAGTTATCCCCCTATTGGTGTGATGAATTAATAAAGAATGCATGATTTTGAAACAACAATGACTTTATTGCCTCTGCAAGCGGTGATTGAAGGGGGGAGGGCGGTTGGCTTACAGGGAAGTAGAGTGAACCAAGCGGGCGGGTTTTCATCAAGGAGAAACAAACCGAACTGTTATACCGTAGCCTGGCCAATCATGAAACTGGTTTTCAAAGCTTCTCTGATGCGCAGCGTGCCCTGCTGTGCTCTTCTAATCGCCCTGGTGTCTGGCTGTGCGTAATCAGCGGCCAGGCAATTTGCCTCAACCTCCCACCCCACCATAAACGTCTCCCCCTTACTCTCACAAATATTGTGGAGCACACAGCAAGAAGCAATAACAATGGGAATACTGGTTTCGCTGAGGTCTAACCGAGTCAGTAAACTGCACCAGTGCGCTTTTAAACGTCCAAATGCACATTCTACCACCATTCTGCACTTGCTCAGCCTATAGTTGAACAGCTCCTTACTAAAAAGAAAAGGAGTACTTGTGGCACCTTAGAGACTAACCAATTTATTTGAGCATAAGCTTTCGTGAGCTACAGCTCACTTCATCGGATGCATTCAGTGGAAAATACAGTGGGGAGATTTATATACACAGAGAACATGAAACAATGGGTGTTATCATACACACTGTAAGGAAAGTGATCACTTAAGATGAGCTAATACCAGCAGGAGAGCCGGGGGGCGGGGGGGAGAGAGAAAACCTTTTGTACTGATAATCAAGGTGGGTCATTTCCAGCAGTTGACAAGAACGTCTGAGGAACAGTGGGGGGGGGGGGAAATAAACATGGGGAAATAGTTTTACTTTGTGTAATGACCCATCCACTCCCAGTCTCTATTCAAGCCTAAGTTAATTGTATCCAGTTTGCAAATTAATTCCAATTCAGCAGTCTCTCATTGGAGTCTGTTTTTGAAGTCTTTTTGTTGTAATATTGTGAATTTTAGGTCTGTAATCAAGTGACCAGAGAGATTGAAGTGTTCTCCGACTGGTTTATGAATAATTCTTGACATCTGATTTGTGTCTATTTATTCTTTTACGTAGAGACTGTCCAGTTTGACCAATGTACATGGCAGAGGGGCATTGCTGGCGCATGATGGCATATATCACATTGGTGGATGTGCAGGTGAACGAGCCTCTGATAGTGTGGCTGATGTTATTAGGCCCTGTGATGGTGTCCCCTGAATAGATATGTGGGCACAGTTGGCAACGGGCTTTGTTGCAAGGATAGGTTCCTGGGTTAGTGGTTCTGTTGTATGGTATGTGGTTGCTGATGAGTATTTGCTTCAGGTTGGGGGGCTGTCTGTAAGCAAGGACTGGCCTGTCTCCCAAGATCTGTGAGAGTGATGGGTCGTCCTTCAGGATAGGTTGTAGATCCTTGATGATGCGTTGGAGCGGTTTTAGTTGGGGGCTGAAGGTGATGACTAGTGGCATTCTGTTATTTTCTTTGTTGGGCTTGTCCTGTAGTAGGTGACTTCTGGGCACCCTTCTGGCTCTGTCAATCTGTTTCTTCACTTCAGCAAGTGGGTATTGTAGTTGTAAGAACACTTGATAGAGATCTTGTAGATGTTTGTCTCTGTCTGAGGGGTTGGAGCAAATGCGGTTGTATCGTAGAGCTTGGCTGTAGACAATGGATCGTGTGGTATGATCTGGGTGAAAGCTGGAGGCATGTAGGTAGGAATAGCGGTCAGTAGGTTTCCGGTATAGGGTGGTGTTTATGTGACCATCGCTTATTAGCACCGTAGTGTCCAGGAAGTGGATCTCTTGTGTGGACTGGTCCAGGCTGAGGTTGACGGTGGGATGGAAATTGTTGAAATCATGGTGGAATTCCTCAAGGGCTTCTTTTCCATGGGTCCAGATGATGAAGATGTCATCAATACAGCGCTAGTAGAGTAGGGGGATTAGGGGATGAGAGCTGAGGAAGCGTTGTTCTAAGTCAGCCATAAAAATGTTGGCATACTGTGGGGCCGTGCGGGTACCCATAGGAGTTCCGCTGATCTGAAGGTATACATTGTCCCCAAATGTGAAACAGTTATGGGTGAGGACAAAGTCACAAAGTTCAGTCACCAGGTTTGCCGTGACATTATCAGGGATACTGTTCCTGATGGCTTGTAGTCCATCTTTGTGTGGAATGTTGGTGTAGAGGGCTTCTACATCCATAGTGGCCAGGATGGTGTTCTCAGGAAGATCACCGATGGATTGTAGTTTCCTCAGGAAGTCAGTGGTGTCTTGAAGATAGCTGGGAGTGCTGGTAGCGTAGGGCCTGAGGAGGGAGTCTACATAGCCAGACAATCCTGCTGTCAGGGTGCCAATGCCTGAGATGATGGGGCGTCCAGGATTTCCAGGTTTATGGATCTTGGGTAGCAGATAGAATACCTTCAGGTCGGGGTTCCAGAGGTGTGTCTGTGCGGATTTGTTCTTGTGCTTTTTCAGGGAGTTTCTTGAGCAAATGGTGTAGTTTCTTTTGGTAACCCTCAGTGGGATCAGAGGGTAATGGCTTGTAGAAAGTGGTGTTGGAGAGCTGCCTAGCAGCCTCTTGTTCATATTCCGACCTAATCATGATGACGACAGCACCTCCTTTGTCAGCCTTATTGATTATGATGTCAGAGTTGTTTCTGAGGCTGTGGATGGCATTGTGTTCTGCACGGCTGAGGTTATGGAGCAAGTGATGCTACTTTTCCACAATTTCAGCCTGTGCACATCGGCGGAAGCATTCTATGTAGAAGTCCAGTCTGTTGTTTCGACCTTCAGGAGGAGTTCACCCAGAATCCTTCTTTTTGTAGTGTTGGTAGGAAGGTCTCTGTGGATTAGTATGTTGTTCAGAGGTGTGTTGGAAATATTCCTTGAGTCAGAGACGTCGAAAATAGGATTCTAGGTCACCATAGAACTGTATCATGTTCATGGGGGTGGAGGGGCAGAAGGAGAGGTCCCGAGATAGGACAGATTCTTCTGCTGGGCTAAGATTACTACTGTCCTGGGTGCCTCTGTATGGCTTCATCAGCCATGGTTTTAAGGGGTAGGTTGGGTCCCCAAGGATAACTATAGGCATTTCAACATCCCCAACAGTTATTTTCTGGTCTGGGAAGTAAGTCCCTTCCCACAGCTGTTCAAACAGACCAGAGTTCCTGAAGATGTGAGTGTCATGTACCTTTCCCGGCCATCCCATGTTGATGTTGGTGAAATGTCCCTTGTGATCCACCAGTGCTTGCAGCACCATTGAAAAGTACCCCTTACGATTTATGTACTGGCTGCCAAGGTGGTCCAGTCCCATGATAGGGATATTGCGTTCCATCTATTCCCACCACAGTTAGGGAATCCCATTGCAGCAAAGCCATCCACTATAACCTGTACATTTCCCAGAGTCACTACCCTTGATAGCAGCAGCTCAGAGATTGCGTTGATTCCCGACTGACTGGTAGTTGGCGTTGCAAGCTATCACCACTTGCTTGTGAACTGTGAGGTGATGCTCTCATCTTGGTATTCTTGTGCTTCAGGGCAGGGGAAAGCAAGTCACAAAGTTCCATGAAGGTGCCCTTATGCATGCGAAAGTTTTGCAGCCACTGGGAATCATCCCAGACCTGCAACACTATGTGGTCCCACCAGTCTGTGCTTGTTTCCCAGGCCCAGAATCAGCATTCCAAAGCATGAGCCTGCCCCATTGCCACCAGGATGGCCAAATTGCCAGGGCCCGTACTTTGAGAGAAGTCTGTGTCCATGTCCTCATCACTCTCATCACCGCGCTGCCGTCGCCTCCTCGCCTGCTTTTGCAGGTTCTGGTTCTGCACATACTGAAGGATAATGCCCGAGGTGTTTACAATGCTCATAACTGCTGTGGTGATCTGAGCGGGCTCCATGCTTGCTGTGGTATGGCCTCTGCAGGAGAGCAGAGTTGCAGTGGAAGCGGTGGCTGACGACGGTTTGCACAGCGCACATTTCTCGAGGAAGAAAACATGTACCCGGGAGCCCATGACAGACAACATGGAGAAATTCACAATTGAGACAATAGCAGCAGAGTAGAGTTTCAGTGGAAGCGGTGGATGACGACAGTTAGCAGTCCTACTGCACTGGCTGCTGAAAGCAGTATGGTGTCCGCATGGAAAAAAGGCGTGAAACGATTGTCTGCTGTTGCTTTCACAGAGGGAGGGGTGACTGACATGTACCCAAAACTACCCACAACAGTGCTTCTGCCCCATCAGGCATTGGGAGCTTAACCGAGAATCCCAATGGGTGGCGGAAACTGTGGGAACTGTGGGATAGCTACCCACAGTGCACTGCTCCGTAAGTTGATGCTAGCCATGGTAGTGAGGACGCACTCTGCCAACCTAATGCGCTTAGTGTGGACATATGCAATCGACTGTATAAAATCGATTTCTATAATATCGACCTAATTTTGTAGTGTCGACATACTTACAAAGTAGCAGCTTTAAGCTGTTTGTTATCCTGTGTTACAAGCACTAATTGGAGTCCCACATTGATGAGATGGATTCAGGTTTACTATAATCAATGAGCTATTCTTTCAGGATAACTTGCAGAAATTCTTCCAAAACAGTGGAATTCCATCATAATAGTGCGTATGGTAAAAGGAGCACTACCTGTTCCTAAACTGGGCTATTTTTCTGTTTGTTATGACTAGGTCAAATATATTCTACAGGGCCTGTATAGATATCCCCAGAGGCACTGAACTGCTGGTGTGGTACAATGACAGCTACACATCTTTCTTTGGAATCCCTTTACAGTGTATTGCACAGGATGAAAATTGTAAGTATTTTATTTTTAACTATATGTCCACAGTGCATATTTCACAATTAATCTGTTTTGTGCCTTGTATTTCTTAAGAAGTATGAAGTAAACCGTGGATATTTATTTAAGGTAAGCTAGACGATTACAAAGTAAGGCTCTGATTCTGGAAATCCTTAAGATATATGACTTCAGTGGAACATGAAGTATGAGTAAAACGCACATACCTACAGGTGGGCAGGACTCAGATCTAAAGTGCAGGTTCCCCCTATGGCATAGCAACATATGAAATCCCTCCTTACTAGGGATTTATTATCAGTTTATTCTCTGTTTACTTCCCCAACCCTCTTGCTAGTTGCCAGTTCTGTCATAGGATTTACTCTCTTGCCAAAAAGATAACATAATGTGATCTTTCCAGCCACTGTCAATGCTGCTTCATTGTATTACTGTGGGATGTGTTGATGGAGGCCTAGGCTGGCTGTCCATAAAGATGGGGTCCTTGTGGTTAGAGAAAATGATAGTTCCTTTAAATAAAGGCTAATTACAAATACCCTGATATGATGATGGAGCCCCCATCCTATCACAATTATCCCCAATTCCATTCATTCCTCTCCCCTGCCATTTTATTTTACTGCAAATTTTAAAAAAGCATATAATTTATATCACAGACCCAGTCATGCAAGGTGCTGTGTGTACTTTTCTTCAATGGGAATTAAGAGTGCTCAGCACCTCATAGGATTGGTCTGTTTGGGTAGGTGTGTGTGTGTAGGACTACCTTCTTTCAGCTTGCATCAGAGAACTCTTTTCCATTGTGACAGCCATGTGTTCTATGTGGTGGAAGAAGCAAATAATAAATGCTTGAATGACTTTGGCCAAAAATGACCCTGTGGCTGCAAGCGCATAATCAACTATATATTATATTTTTTCAGTCAAATACTTGGATACTTAAACAGCTATACTGAGATGAACTTGGGTCTCTTAGCAACTTAAATACTGAACCAGGCAGCAATAAAACAGCAAGATACTAGGGATTAAACTGTCAAAAATAAACATCCTTTTTCATCTGGAGTTTTCAAATCTGTTATACTTGAGAGGAATTTTAAAGACATTAAGTTACTGGCCATAATGTTTAGCACTAAAAAAATCATCTGCTCCAGTTGGTAATTCAGAAATATTATTTGCATTTCTGTGAGTTGTACTTTACAAAATCATTTTTTTAAATGATACAGTGAACAAAATCCCATCACAGTTAAATCTTTAAATATTGTCACTTACTGCTTCGCTACAAGGGAAACCAAGGAGTTTCATCCACAAGCTAGGGAGACTGACAGAAAGAGAAAAATTCATCTCTGGGCAGAGGGCCAGCACCAGGCTTATGCATAACCTAAGTGCCACTTAAACCCTCAAAATAGCCCTTGTGCTGGTCCTCTGCACAAGGGTGAATTTTACCCACAATGAACTGTGAAATATTACTTAGCTCTGAAACCTCATTATTTGAGTCTCTTGATGAGATTTTATGCTTACAATTTTTTAAAAATTAAATGTCCCTTGTGTGACACAGAAACGTAAAACAGAGTTATGAAAAGAAAAGTTTACATATAACAGACTCTACTGCACATGTTGTTCCATACACCTAAGATGTTTGGATGTGTTTTAAAAACTGTACTGCAGTGCACATCCTACTGGAGGTAACGCTACTCATAAAATAGGGTCTCAGATTGTACAGTGAAAAGCACCATAGAAAGGACTAGACATAGCTAAATTAAATAACATGGATTACCATGTTTGTTTTGGTTGAGGAAACATTTAAAAAATAATTTTGTAAAGGAACTTTGTATTATTTACAGTACTATATCAAAATAGGTTTGTACTGCATTTTTTTATTTCAGTATTTTTAATTTCAGTAACTATTCAGACATTAATCACAATCATTCATTGAACAGATCATTTGAAACTGCTACTGTATCTCAACTAGACATACTTGTATTCAGAAGGTAAATCTGTGTGTGTGTGTGTGTGTGTGTGTGTGTGTGTGTGTGTGTGTGTGTGTGAAAGAGAGAGAGAGAGAGAAAGAAAGAAATCCCCAAATGCTATATTAAAAGAATGTTATGGTTGCAAATTCAAGCACTCCAAAGTTATGAAACACCAGAATTTAAGACATCCATGTGACATTGTGCGTTATGGTACAGTCTTTAAGTACATGATCACATACCATTTTTTCCACAGAATCCCTGCCTCATTCAATGCACAAGATGGACAGTGCTCAAGGAATGAGGCAGATCTCAAATATTTCTTTTATATGTGACTCCCCATGATTCATTTACTGCACAACATCCAAATGCTGCACTAAATGCAAAATTTTATTTTCTCATGTGTTGCATTGTGCTCATCGTCAAAATATGAGAGTGCCTCACAAACCTTAATTAATCTATCTTTTCAACACCTCTGTGAGGTAGGGAAGTATTAGTAATCCCATTATATTGGTGGGGAACTGAGGTACAAAGATATTTAGGCATATATTTTGCAAGGTCTCATGATGAACTAAATCCTACTAGCCTTAATCATGCAAGCAATTACATTGAAGACACTGGATTTGTATTGTACAGGCTTTGTGTGTATGAATGAGGGTGTAATATTACCCTTTAGTGACTGCCCATTGATAGGATAAGGGAACTACTGCTGTGTCTGTTTTCTGCAACACAGAGATTTGATACAGTGTAAGCCCAGCAGAATTTTCTCTCCGAAGTGAATCCTATCATACTTCTAACCATTCTTGTCAATCTTCTCTGGACCTTTACAAACTCTCAAACCTCTCTTCAGATGACTTCCTACATGTCAGAACCAGTTTCTCCAGTCGGATCACATTCTCATTCCAGCCCTTTGTCTATGTGTTATAATAACATTAAATTGTTTGAATCTAGTCAGTTGAAAATAGACTTTGAATATTTTTGATTTTCTCCCCAAATTGTGTTAGTTTTAAGAAATAGTAAAGCAGATCTTATTTACTTTTTTGTTTTCTCCCAGTGAATGTCCCTTCAACTGTAATGGAGGCCATGTCCAGACCAGACACTCTACAGCCATTTAACAAAAGTAGCAAACTGCCCCCTGCCACTCCACAGCGATCCATAGTATTTCCACAGACTCCGTGTAGCAGAAATTTTTCTCTTCTGGATAAGTCTGGGCCCATCGAGTCAGGATTTAACCAGATCAGTGTCAAAAACCAACGAGTTCTTGCAAGCCCAACGTCAACGAGCCAACTAAATTCTGAGTTCAGTGACTGGCACCTTTGGAAATGTGGGCAATGCTTTAAGACTTTCACCCAGCGGATCCTCTTACAGATGCATGTGTGTACACAGAACCCTGACAGGTAAAACACAGGCTTTCTTTATTTCTGTATGGATGGGTAGCCAGACCCTCTGCTTTTTACTTTTATCAGACCGTTATCATTTCCAAAACGAAACCATTATTAGGAGGAGCCTGTACAACATAATACATCTGTGGCTGTGTGAAGTGAGCTGATAATGGCCATTGCTTGACTTCACATTTTGTAAAAACATTTGGTAGCTAAATGTACAGACAAGAGGTAATAGCCAAGAATATAATCTTGTTTTCAGAATGGTTTGGTACATCTGTTAGAGGGAACAAAACAGAAGGAAATTTTATTAATATTATGGATGAAAAAATGAGGTCAAGATAATGAAAAGTCTCTTTGTCTTCCAAAGATAATATAACTTGCTGTTCAGTGGCTGTCATAATCATTTCAGGGTTCACCTATAGTGTGCAATGTGTATGAACTTAATTAAGTACTAAGAGGTAATGAATTGGAATTTTTTGCTTAGTACTATTTTTCTTCAGAGCATGCAAACCCATAAATCGTGGAAAGCTGTCAAAAGGAAATACCTACTCCACTAGTGATGTGGAGGAAAACAGATGCCACTTATTCAATAAACTAATATCCACACAGAAGAAAAATGTTGACTAGATACCTCAGAGTCAAAGTTGGTTTGAAAGTTTGTCAATAGAGAATTTTATGGCCATGAACTGAGGATGAAATTTAGCTGAACAAGTGAATTAAAATTTCAGGTACTCTGACAAGTGGCAGAGTAGATATAATGGAACTATTATTTATGAATCAAAGCTGGTTTATTTGACAATCTTGATCGCTGGCAGCACAATAGACAAAAATCAAATTACTTCAACAAAAAAGACTGCCCACGTTTTGTCTCTCCTTCAGCTGTGAAGAAGGCTTGAGTAAAACAGCTGAATCTCCTGGAAAATCATTCTAAATGCAGCACTCGAATGCAAGTTACATTTGACAAAAATGCAATAGCAGTATATAATGTGTGTGTTTGTGTAATAAGCATATATCCTATGCTGCTGGATAAAAATAGATGAAGTTTAAAGTGTGTGTGGTAGAACTAGGGTCCAGAACTTAATCCCTACTAGAATTTTGAGAGTTGTTAAAATTTTGGATGCAGCAAAACCTTTTCAAGTTTCAGTGCCCTTTAGCTATTTCTAAAGTGCACGCTGGCTCCAGCAGAAACAAAGCATTGTCATGTTAAAAATATATATTTGTATAGAAAAATAGCTTTTATTGCTTTTTTCATACTATAAATTATGTAATTTTCTGATAGCAGCCAACTTTCAACTGCCTCCTGAGTTCCCACAATATGTAACACAACCAAAACTGCCAGAGAAAAATATTTTCCCATAGTTCTCTAAAACATTGTTTGGGATTTTAGCCATATGATTCCCAACTGTATTCATTGTGATTCACATAGCGAAAACCTCTGGCAACGTTTTGAAAATATAGGAGTTAGGAGTATAGGTTCTTGAATTTAGATTCCAGATTTTTCTGTGTTCTCATATCCCTAACTAGAAATCACTATTATTTAAACTTATGTCATGGCCAGGCTTTTCTCCTACTATAAATAGCATTAGTAGAGCATATAGCTAGCAACATAGGAACTGGAAAAGAAGTATCTTTGCTTATTTCTAGGAACACCTCTTATTTCTTAAAGTAATTTCCTGACAACAAGAAATCAAGGTGTAAATGGCCAAGGCTCGTTTGCCTGCTGGCCTTAGATACTGTATGCAACTCTTAGGATTGGAATTTCTCTCCGCTATCTACTGCACCACTCTAGCTGATAAACAGCTACCTGTTTATTGTCAGAAATTTGTAAACACACCAGCCACTGCATCTTTGATGTGAAGGAAATAGCTGTGGCTGCCTCCTCTAGCAAAGGCCTTGAGACTATCTAGTCTGGCGCTGTGTTTGTTTTTCAGGCATCATGATTAACTATACGTGGTCAAAGCAGGAAAAGGATCCTTGAATGTAGCTATGATCCCCACTTCATAGTGGGAAATTTAAGAAATGCAAACTATTTGGGATTTGGGAAATACAAAGAAGGAAATGACTTAAAACTTCCTTTATCACAGAAGAAATCTGAATGAGAGTGGAGGATAAGATAAGAGTGAAAAAGAACAGAAAAAAATGTTTTTCAATCAGCCCCTGCGAACAGAATACTATTCAGCAGGCAGAAGTTTGAATATATAAATACTGGATAATAGTGAACCCAAGATGAGGAGGGTCCCATGTTCTCCCAGAAGTTTCTTTGAATTTGAGATTAATTAAGATTTTAATGAAAGCTTATTTGCCCCTTTCATTTACTTCCCCTTTCCCACTGAGGTCTTTTTTTTTTTTCCTGTTTGTTAAATAATGTCGTTTCTCTGGAGTCACTTGATGGGTGGGGAGGTAAGATCTAAATCCATCCAGATTTGACCCAGGGACCATCCAAGCCTCTGGAGTTTTTCCTTAAACTCTTGCCCACACAGAGGCAATTTGACCCTCTATTCCTTGAACCAGGAGTCAGAAATCCCTTTTCTCTTCTGTTTTTCTGCTGCAGAAATTCCCAACAATCCCATTTGGGGGGCTCCAGAAAGGGGTAAGCGAAAGCCTTCAATCACAGTGAATCATTTTCAGACAAATATTTTCATTTATTTTTTTAAAAATCAGCAATAGTTCTTAGAATGACCAGTTTTTATTTACATCTTTCTTTTTTCTCTCTTTGATTGTCATGTACACTATGTAGTGGTGTTAACAGAGGGAGGATGCCTGCACTTCCCAGGTGTTGCTTGTGGCCCACTTTCATATTCAATGTGTATGTGTGATATTTACTCTTGTTGATTGTCATGTATTTAAGCTGATGATTGGAGGGTAGACACTATCCATGCAAGTGTGTCCTTGGTGGGTGGATTCTGGACGTTAACTGACCCTCGTGCTCTTTGTTTCCTTGAAGTATATTAATGTACACTTTGTTCTGCTGTTACAGTTCAGCAATGAATGTCTGGTTATTTTTTTTAAGATTAAGTTGTCAATTTAATTGATGTTTTTCTCTAAGCACCATGGCTCTACCCCAGTTGGTATTTTTCTTGCAATACATTTTTCTTTGTAGGATGTGTATCTGTTGCCCTAATTAACTAATTACTTAATTTTTAAAAACCTATAGCAACCAAACAGAAAAGAAATCCTGTGAACAATGTCTATTTCTATTTATAGAGTGACTATGGATTATTGTGCAATTAAAGTAAATGTCTTGCTGAATTGAACATTTGTTCTTGCATACTCTTTTCAAAAAGGTTTGCAGGCTTCCAGCACTTATAGTTAAGAGTAGCAAAAGGTGCACAAAATGGTACCACTCCCCTACTGCTTCAGAAGTTTAGAAACACATGAGCTATTTTGTTCTTTACTAAATGATGGCCCTAAAAGTCATAAGAGGGCTTGACTCTGTGATCCTTACTTCTACTGAGTTGTACTTACACATGTTTGTAGTCTTGTTGGCTACAATGGGGCTACTCTGTTTGAATAAGTACTATTTGGTGTGAGTAAGAGTTGCAGGAGTAGGCCCATAGTTAGTAAATATAACAAAACCCGTCAATCTGAGCCCTGTGAGAACTTCAAGATGTAGGCTAGTTCTTAAATGTCACTTTGCAGAGTCATGTCCTCTCCATTCAGTTTGACAGAGACTGAGTACCTGCATGAAACCCTTTATAAATACTCATGGTGAGTAACTTCAAATGTTCCATGTGGTAGGGTCCAAGGCAACTGATTGTTTTAACTAAAGCATCCACAACTGGGCACTCCCTCACTAATCCTGCCCCTTTGCAGGGACTATGCCAACAGCTTCTTCACCTCTCTAAAACAATCATTTTGGGCCATTCAGAATGGCAGCTGGAGCTTATCACTGACACCCTGAGTTGCATTTTCCCCTCTCATTAACCATACAAAACAGCAGATTCCACTCCAATGCCATATCCATTCAGTTATGAAGAGGGTACTGAAACTTTGGCCCAGGTCTGCAGTTCTGCTCCAAAACCACTGACGTGTGTGTGAGAGCAATTCATGGAGTCCTTTCCCTGAAGGCAGAGAGTACCAGCATCACAACATGCCCTGCTTTTATTGACTCAGGTAACGTAAAAACTAAGGTGATGCCTGAATTGGAGTCTTCCATCTTCCCGTAAAGCCTTGGCGCCAAACTGCTTGTTTAGTGGGGAAAGCCATGGTGTCCCGCTCCCTGACATTCTGACATCATGCAATATGTCTTTGTTTCTTCACTAGCAACAAGGACCTACACTTAGCCTTCTGACAGTGAGAAATGTGTCTGCAGCTGTATGTCAGGCTTTCTCCTATTGGCTAGTACTTCTCTAGTTGAGGAAACAATGAATCTGATTCACCATTTGGCTTTGCTGATTTGACAGTATTTCAATGAAAGATTTACAGGTATTCAAAAACTCATTGTTACAAGCAACTCATTCTCAAAAGATTTACACTGGAGTTCTATGAGACCCATGAAGATAGTGAATGAAACTGTGTGAAGAGGCCCATAAAAGACCAGCTCACCATAAAAGAGAAAGTAATTGAGATTTTTTTCAGGACTCTGATCATGCAGCCCATCATTCAAATATTTCCTCCAATTTATGCTGGAGACAGAGTAAAGAAATGGAACACATGTTCATATGAGCTGGATTAGTCCAGGAGTTCTGCCCTTTTGGATTCAGAAGACATATTGCAATACCGAAGGAATGGGCACAAGAGAAATAGATTAATTGGATCAATCTTTTACTAAAAGAAGACTGGAAAAAGTGGTTTCAAACCTATGTATTTTTGTGTTGGGGTTTACTTAAATGAGAAAACAGTAAATAAATGGTCTTATTCTAGTGCAATCTCCCCAAAAAGTTATACAATTGATTGGATAAGCATGCATCTTTTGAGTGAAATTCAGTTAAGTGCATAGGTGGTGTTTGACTTTGTGGTGATCACCCCCAGAAAGTGGACTACAAAAAAAAAAAAAAAGGATTTTTAGCACTGGGAAAAGAAAACAGCAATAATGGTTTCAATAGAATTTATACATTCAAGAGACAGGTTTAAAGTACACTCAAAAACCAAAGTTCTTAACCATTTCTGTGAGCTTGAAAATTTAATTTGAGAATGTTGTAAACCCTTAGATGCCAGAGATTCACCCATACTTAAATTCTTAAAAAAAAATTATACTTTAGATGTCTGAGCCCATAGCTTTTACATTCATGAGTGCACCCAGGGGAGACCCTCACATGAGTAAGGGTCATTGGATTGGTCTCTAAAGGAGAGAGATTGCGGGCCCGTACAAGCTGATGATCTAACATTGTAGAATCTACTTACAGAAGTTTAATGTTATCAAAGATGGGTAACTAAATGGATTTCTAGTACATGAGGCAAATGAGAGCTGGGCAATTTTGTCTGTGGGCAGAATTTGCCTCTTAGGTAGGGAGATATGCTTTCTTTGAGTTTGGATGAGAAGATGAAGCATATAGCCTAATTTTTAAGAAGAGAGGATTAGAAGATAGGACTGCTATGTTCTTTTTGTTGACTCTCAGTGATATCCTATATGTACATTTCTTTGTTTAAGTTAACCTATCTTTAAAATTGGTATAATAATACCTAATTCAGAGATGTATTTGTTAGGCTTAATTAACATTTCTAAAGCACTATGAAAGCCTTTCTGAAGTGCTACAATATGGAGATATAAATTAATTATTGTTATTATTAATTATTATTATTATATTACTTCTAGCACACAGTGATGGGGAGAAAATTCTAGGATAGATTTTTACAGAAAAATTACGTTTCAAAGATTCTTAGGACCATATTTTCATACACAGATGCATATGTTTCACCTATAAAATATGCATATAACAGTTTACGTGCATGTAAATATGTATTCACATGTAGAAGAGGGTATTCTTGGTACTTACCCATTCATGCATAAAAGTAACTGCAGAGAAACTCAAATTTGCTGGAGCATCTGCTTGTATATGACCCCAGACCAACTAAGCTGTTACCCATATGGGTAACTTTAAACACATGGGCAGTTTATTTGAAGTCAATGGCACTAGCACATGCCTAAAGTTATACATTTGTGGAAGAGCTTTGTAAATATCTTATCTACTTCCTTTGCACTGCAAGCAGTTCCCAATATGCAGAACTGTATGAGTTTTTGAATGAGGGGTTGTGGATGGGGTCAGAACCATGTTGCAGCTTCAACTTAGGTGCCTCTTTTTGAAAATTCAGCCTATAAAGTCCACCATTTTGGTTTTCATTTCATGAGCCCTATTCTCTCCATGACCCTGAGAATAAGGGGGCCACCATCTTAATACGGTTTTCGGAGCAGAGCAAAATGATGGCACAGGAGATAACTGCTACATCAAAGACAACCCTGCTCTGAAGGTGTCCATGTACTCACCGAACCGATCATCCCTCACATTCAGTCCCGCTGCACTGCTTTCATTTTTTAAAAACAATGTATTGATTTCTTTCTGCTAAGAAAAAAAACAACCCAAGTACAGTAAAAATGGTTACAAAACAAAATTAGAACTTTTCTGCTTATTTTATACTCTTTTTCTTGGAAAATACCATAAAATATTATAGCAGTATTCAAAAAGTCATACAGTTCTGCATATTAGGAATTGCCTGCAGTTCAAAGAAAGTAGATAAGACATTTACAAATTGTCAGCTCATACATTTATGCATGCATAAATTTGTCTTCTTTTTAAAACAAGCTTTGCTTAATTTATGATTCATGTATCTAGCTCCAAAATACTTTATTGATCCCTTTCTTGATTAATCTGATTGGAGATATGCATCATTTATACAGACTCACACAAGGGGTTAATTTATTTGGTGAAATAACATCTTTTATAGTCAATCCTGCAAGGTTTGGGTGAAAGGCAACAAAATGAGAGACAAGGGACATAAGAATAGACAATCTTCTACAAAGTTCATCATTTTGTGCATCATACAGTGTAAATGCACTGTGGATAATATAAAATGTAAATTGTCATCATGGACAAGAAATCGAGTTTGAATCAATGTGGGGGCTAATGGCAACATTTTATTTGGCTTCTTAATGTTTGCTCATAACTAATTTACTACTGTGAAGTATTTACATACAAAGAATGGTGTGACTTCTCACAATGTGAAATTAATCATATTGACTGTTCTTAAAAAATAAAAGATTAATTGGTGTTATTTAGTGTCTTATTGTTTATTATGGGAGCTGTTAAAAATAGATAACCAGAGGCTAATAAACGTTAATGGTTCCTTTCACTATTAGAAAATCAATTGTTCATGGATATGGCATATCTTAATATATTATTTTTGCTTAAAAATGTTTAATCCTAAAAAGCCTGAATTTACATATCTGTTTGATTGTCCATTAACAATGCATTTGAAGAAGCAATAAAGCTGAAAAACATATTTCTCTTGTCTTCCAGCAATGGCAATAGATATACATTAGTTATCAGTGTTTATTTAAAATATATTATTTCACATGCACTTATATAATTTTTAAAGAGAATAATCATCCAGACCAGGTAATCTTTCCACAACTTTTATATATATCTTTCAAACTTCTTTGAAAGCAGTTAGATAGATTTTCAAATGTAAGTAATTAAAATTGTATAGTATTGAGTTATTGACCAAAACCACACTATTAATCAAGCAAAAAAAATTCTACAATCAGTGCTCAGTACTCTGAAGCACTATAAAATAATAGTATTTGTGATCAGCGATGCAAGCAGACACAATTAAGCAGCTCACTTGACAAATGAGAGGGTACACTTTATTTTGCACTTAATTGAATTGTTGTACATGCTTGGTCACCACTGTCTCCTTCCCTTTAGTTTTGGTTTCTAGCCATTTGAACATACACATTTGTTAAAGAGAGAGCAATTAAGACAGCAAGAGTGGTGCCCTGAATTCCTGCTCTCTATAAAAATCATTAATATCCCTTAAGACATTCTTAATTTTCTTTAAAAAAAAATTTGATAAACGGAACAGAACCCTGCCACTGATTTACTTTAAATGTCCTCACAGATAGAAAGCGTTCCAAATATTGAAGTAGTTTACCAAATTGTTATGACTTAGAGAAACGTGGGGGTGGAGGGAATTAAATCTATTTTGCCGCAACAGAAATTGATTTACTTTGTATATGTTTCTCAGAACACTTTTTGCCACTTTAACAAGTTAGTAATGGTATTGCTACTCAAACTATTGTCCTGTCTCATCCTTCTATCTCTCAGCGTCTTCCTTCTACTTGAGTTTGTATTGATGTTGTTATAATTCTGAACTTGTGGCATCACAGTCAGTTCACTGCAAGAAATTAAGATGTCACAAAAACAGAATTATGATTTCATTTCAGGATCACACAAAAGGAAAATCCAGGCCAGGATGGAAAAACCTATTAATTAAGTGCAAATGTCTTCAATAGCAGCAAGAATACAGAAACGTAATAGAAAAAGCAAAAGTTTGTTATTGTTTTCCAAATTTGTCTCATTGTGAAAGTTCCTCTTTAAAGAGCTTGACTTTTTGGAGTGTGCAAGGGATTAGAAAAATAATATTTTCAAATGGTCATAGAAACAATAGCTATACCAGGTAAAATTTTTAGCTAAGCCTGAATTAATGCTAGAGAGGAATAGGACTTTCTGAGTCTGATAATATAGGGCTCAAATCCCTATGTTAGAGGGAGTTTTCAGTGCATAAGGAATACAGTATTGGCCCCTTAGTTTGAGGAGACTAAAAAAAGTCAGACATATAATCTAACCCAGGTTTTGTGTATACCTGAAGAATACTTTGACTATATTGGGGGCCTTGTAGGATCTCTGGCAGTTTCTATACATGGATTCTGTCCTCTAAATTTGCATAGTGGTTCATGGGGCGGGGGTGGGGGGGGTGAATTGCATGTCTTCTACTATAGATCCAGAGATTCACATCCAGACTCCTCTTTGAAAACTAAGAAATTAATTTGAAAAAATTAGCTTGCACCACCCAAGTTGTTTTCTATTTGCTGAAATAGAAAGTAGTGATCACATGGTGTTTCTATTGTTTTGCAGACCCTATCAGTGTGGCCACTGCTCCCAATCTTTCTCCCAACCTTCGGAACTAAGGAACCATGTAGTCACCCATTCCAGTGACAGACCTTTCAAGTGCGGCTATTGCGGCCGTGCCTTTGCTGGTGCTACAACACTCAACAATCATATCCGGACGCATACGGGGGAAAAACCCTTTAAGTAAGTATCTAAAGCTACCAATGTTGATCAAGAATGAGCAGAGAGGGAATGGCATTGCAGTTGTCCACCCACAATAGCCATGTATAAGAGCCCATGGGAGAGCTTCTTTTGAAAGCCAAAGTCAAGATTCCAGACAGACTCATTAGCAGTGTGACTGAAATCAGAATCAAACCAGGCATGTATGCAGATACCTAGTACATGTATGGTCCAGAGCAAATGTCTGTCATCCAATCAAAACTTGATTGTTTTAATTTAAATAGCAGTTTAACAATTGTGTCTCAATTAGAGAACCTTAGTTGAAAATGTCTGACAAACTGAAGAGGATGGGTCGAGGCTGTGCTGTAACTGGCATAATATGGTTCATCCCTGTTTTGTGAATACACTGAAGTAACTCATATACCAGTTAATTTGTAATTGTTAATCATATACAGAGAAAAATAGACTCAGAACCATTGGACAGGAAAAACACTATGTGTAATCCATGACATGACTCTAGTAAACTCAAAATAAAACTCATAAAAATAATTTGCAAATGCAGTGATCAGAGAAAATCAGCTGTCTGTCAAGGTGGTTTTCAATTTTTAGTTAAACAATACTGTGCTGGAAACTTTGAATATAGTTCAACAAAATCGTTGATACAAACATTCTGAATTCAAACATTCTTTGGGTGTTTGGAAACAAACCTTGTTTCAGATCTTGTGACTGTCACTGTCTCTATAATTGGCCAATCCCAAACCTGAAATCGGAATACACCCAAATTTGGTAGGGTGGGAAATCTAAAGCTGAATTTTTGTGGCTTGGGCCCGTCTTTATTTGCAAGTGCATTCTTAGGACAAGTGGTTACCTGTTGTTGTAACTGTCTCTGCAGTTCTGCAGCTGTAGTGTTTTACATGTAGTCATACCCTGTGTGCAGGTTTCAATGTACATGTACACAGTGAGACCTTTATTATCTACATTTCATGAAGGACTTCTTTAAGAGGTGTAAGTTCAGATAACAGAGGGAATTTAACAAGATCTGCAGGCTTCTGCACTTTTGAGGTAGTACAGAAATCACTTCTCTACCTTAGCTAGCTATTCACTTAAAATAAAACCCAACACTCAGCCAAGCCATAGACGTACGTTTGTTTGTTTCTGTATTTGAGAGGCTGGTGCACAGCTGGTTAATACAGGTTTCTACTTCATGCAGATAAAGGACTCTGCTCTGACCAACTACTTACTTAATCTAGTAGGCTCTTATAGAAGAAAATGTATATTAGTAAAAAGTCTCTCTCTCTCTTAGCTGAATTGAGAGACATGGATTCATATAATTTTCTGCCTGGAACCAATACCTCCCTGGGAAAAAATAACCAAACCATTATTTTCTGTAAATACCCGGTCGTCTGTGGGGATGAGGAAATAAGGAGTTGAAGGGAGAGAGTGTCTTTCCCAGTTCACTACGTGCCCTCACTCAAGATGATTTTTCTTTGCCTGTATTTCATGCCAGGCTAATGTAAGAGAGCTTCTGTCACTGAACCCTTCACAGCAAGATCCCATCAGAGTTGCCCACCCTCCATATATGGCCACAAGAGACGCATGGCCTCCATGCATGTGTGCGCTTGGGAATGGAAGGACAGAATCAGAATTCTGGGCACATCCCATACAGTAGATTTTGGGGACCAGGAATAGAAAATAGGACAGCTTTGTGGGTGTCAAGTCATGGAATCCTGCAGCCTCAACAATGACACCCACAGTGCCAGTATCTTGAGTGAACAGAGTCCATAGGAAGAGAGACAAAAATAGTGCTAGCAATCAGATTGATTTTTATCTAGTTGCTGTGTAAATAGATTTTAGTAATTAATTGAAGAGGTTTCCAGGTCAAAGTGGAAAATAGATTTCTTTTAATGTTAAGGTGTTACTTATGTGTAACCTTGTTGACTCCACTTAATTTTTTTTCTTAACGTCCTGTTTTTGTCATGTTTCCAATAGAGCTGTTATTTTGCCCCATTTACAATCATTAATTTCCCCCCCCTTTGGTCTGGTGATTTTTTTCTTTTCCATAATGTTCTTTGTGACCACAACACAATCTCATTCTTGAAAGAAACTGTTTAGTTAAGTACTATGTAATTAACAGATATTCTGGGGTGTTGTTTTGTTTTTTGTTTCTTTTGTTGCTCATGTTAAGATATACATGTACTTGACACTATGGATCTGCCCTTTCTTAAAGGTGAAATGCAGAGCAGCGAAATATATAAATAAATGTATGTGCATGCACACATATGCACACCCTTTACTGTTTCCTTATGATGGATAAGAACAACATTGTACAATGGTTTTAGGGTTTTTTTAAACCTGCTTAATACAAGAAACATCCGTTCTAATTTCTCTGTTTTTTGCTGAAGGTCTTTACAAGAGCTTTGGAGGACCCTGAATAGTGATGTCACATGGAGCTAAACTGGAGCTCCAACTCTCCCTGTCCCCAGATGTCAGAGGCGGGGATCCATATTCTTATGTGCTGATCCTGCAAGCTTCTCCACAAGTGCAGACCCCCGCACTGATGCGGACCAGCATGCAGGGGGGTGCGCATAAGATTATCCAGAAATCGATTTACCCTCCCCTTCAGTTGTGGGGAGAGACCGAGCTGCAGCTTATGTACCTCACAGAGGTGTTGTGAGGATAAATACAGTAAAAAGATTATCAATTACTTTGAGATCTACTGATGAAAAGGACTATTTAAAAGATAGATACTATTATTGGTTTGTATATCACCACCATTCAGATCCTCCTAAGTTGCTGCCAAATCTTCCAGCAGAAGAAAGAATTGAGGGATTGATTCTAAAGTTAAAACAAAAATAAAAAACAAAAAACAAAAAGGAAAAACCCCAAACACATTCTGAGGCTATTTTTAAATATCAAGGAGTAGTACATGGTTCAAAGACAATTTTTGTGGTTTTGCTTTGCAATGTACTTTATAATATATATATTTACAAAGGGGATTTGAGCATATGCTTACTTAAAAAGTGCAAAACTAAAAAGTCCATTGGTTTAAACTCACCATACCCCTAAAGGACAGGCAATCATGGCAATGTAGACAGAGTTTAACGTGTTCTAGCTGAATAGGCTTTGGAAATATTCTTGCAATTAACAAAACAGATAATTGACATATGTTCAGAAAGTTGCTGTTTTTTTAAATATTTTTTAATTTTAAAGGGCCAGGTAAGCATTTAACTAGCCATTTATACAATATTGGCCTAATATACACAGAATCACAGTGATTATGCACACAGATTAGTCACACAACTTCATGCACTTTTTTGCATGTAGAGTTGTGTGCTCACAATTTTAAAAAAGACAAATATTTTAAAATCCCTTCACAATTTGTTTAAAAAATATTTAAAAATTATTATTAAAGGGGTAGTCTGTGATTGGTTCAGTGTGGGAGAAGGTTCTTTTGCTGCAAGGTCTAGCTGTGTGTGGGATTGTGTGTGAGAGGGAGACTTTTCTATTTGCATTTCCCTATAGATTAAAAAAAAGCTAAGTGAGGTTATGTGTAATCAAAGCTCTGGCTACATTGTCTGGGCAGCAGGTCCAGTTGGAAGGGATTTCTTTTCATCATCAAAAGCTAGGAACTGAGCCTCATCATTGTAATGTTTTATGTATTCTTATCTCACTGAAGTCTCCACTATGGCTCTTAATCTGGAACAAAGCTCTCAACCAAATTAAAAGGTAGGAAAAAGCAGAAAATTATTGAGCAAGCCACTATCCTATGTTCTACTACTACAGCCTGTTCCAGTTCAGTGACATTAGCTAAAGATGAGTTAAAGGAACATGATGCTGCTGCTGTGAAAACCACTAACAGTGACAGGGTTCTGTGAAGCAAACTAGGAGAACAGTGACATGGGTACTATTTGGCCAAACAGTACTTCCTGAAAAACCACCATGATGTCAATGCTGTTTGAGACCCTTAGAAAACCAGCCATGCTATTGAGCAAAGCGAAAGTATGTACACTCCCTTCTTTCTCTCCCCTCCCGCCGCCCTTAATCAAATTAGTAAAAGAAGGATATGTGCTGTGGACAAGGCAAGAGCTTGCTACATCTTGCATATGGTGTCACTGTATGAAAAACAACAAGGATCCAGTTTTCAGTAATGGCCTCTAACTTGGTGGCACAGTTTTAAATCATTCTTGTGTGTGAGCCTGACACGGGGCCTATGGACCACTTAAGTCCCACAAAGGGCTCTCAAAGAGCTTATGTGGAACTTTAGTACATGGCTCTTTTGTTGGCCTTCTGCTCAGGGGTAAATGAAACCCACAATGCATTTTAGAAATAATTATTAGTGGTTGTACAGAACATCTGTCCCCTCTGATTGCACCTTCATAGCAGGTAGTAGGAAGAATAACTACTAATAGTTACAGCCACAATTATGTAATAACAAATCTTCACCTTCAAAAATAAAGATTGCGTTGAGGCTGGTCTGAAAATCTGGCCGAAAATCTCAGAGAGAATCAGGATGGGTTATGATCTACATGTTAGCCTTGTTAGTGATCACTGTTGACCTGAACTATTGTCTCTCTGCAATAACTTTAAGGAACATTTTTGCTTCCACATATACTAGATGCCTACCGCCTTCCCCGCCAATTATCAGTTTACTTAACTAGCGCACAACATTAAACACTTATGGCTCAATATATGCATGTATCTGTCTTTGTTGGTCCATTTGAAGAATACAGCATACTACACCAATTACTTTACAGAGAGTATGTGGGAAAGGACAGCCATTACAGAGAAAACCCACAGCACAATGCTGGAAAATTTATTTCCTTTTCACTGTCCACTTTCTGTTTTTCTTTCCTTCTACTTTATCCTAAGCCTGTGATACTGATGGCTGTGATGGCCCACCTCATCTGTTCATATCTGGATATTTACTTACAGCTTGATCCTCCAGTGTGCTGAGCAACCTAGCCCCAAACCAACAAAACACTTGAATATGTGTTTAATTTTAAGCATTTTAAACTAAGCATATGCATAGTCCCATTCTTTTTAATGGGATTTAAGCATGAGTTTAAGGTTTTTGCTGAATAGGAATGGGATTACATATGCACATAAAGTGCTTTGTTGAATCTGGGCCACACATACAAAATTAACATTTGTAAACAAACTGGTTCACTAAATATTTACATATTGAAGTGATTTCCTTCCTGGTCCACATTTTTAGCAATGGACTTTTAACTTTTCAAATTGCTGTCAAGACAGTTATACCAAAAATTATTTAGGCACCTAAACACGTAGCATGATTTTCAAAAATGATGTGTACCCTCAGCTCCTATTAACTTTACTGGGATTTCTAGTTTATTCAACACCTCTGCAAATCAAGCCACTTTTTTGTGTATCCAAATATTAATTTAGAAGCCTAATTTTACAGACACATGTTTGAAAAATCTTAGCCTACATATATCATATATGCAATATATAGGTAAACACTGCTGTGTAGATCTACATAGGTCTGTATTGGTCTAGAATGTGTATACAACACACATATATCAAATAACAAAATGCAAAGTTGAGGAAATTGCAGAGACTTGTATAGCCTAAACTAATCCTGGCACCAAAACTGATTCCAGTTCCTTCATGATTTTTTATATATAAGAATATAATTTGCAAGTTTGTCAAGTAATGAAAAGTAGTATATTTTGACATACTAATCCTGTAACTAATCAGTTTTCTAATAAACAATCAGCAATACACTAATGTGTCATCAGCACTTCAGGAACTCTGGAGAGAGGATGATCTGCACATAGACGTTAATGAATACACCAAAAATCATTAGGCAATCAATACTTCTGAGTTATTTTCATTGAGCTGATAATGTATCAGACCTAACGCTGACATTTTACATTTGTCAAGATCACAGTGTAGTTTTTAACAGTAGAACAGTCTGCTAAAAATATTCCGAGAAAGACAATCAAAGAAACACAATATACAGACTTTGATGTTCTGTGCTGGTACAATAGCTTAGATGAATGAATAATATCTGTGCTGTGGGTTCCTAAACATTTTTTTTTCTAAAAATGACTAACATGTAGAACATATCACAATTATGAATGTATGTAAATATCTTCTTACTCTTTTTTTGTAAATGGCAAATCCTGTAATAAATCACCTTCAGTAATTTATATGGGTGGTTTTCAACTTTTCCAGACTGCTATACCACTTTCAGGAGTCTGATTTGTCTTGCATAACCCCAAGTTTCACCTCACTTAAAAACTACTTGCTTACAAAATCAGACATAAAAATACAAAAATACAACGCAGCATACTACCACTGAAAAATTGCTTATGTTCTCATTTTTACCATATAATTATAAAATAAATTGATTGGAATATAAATATTGTACTTACATTTCAGTGTACAGTATATAGAGCCATATAAACAAGTTATTGTCTGAATGAAATTTTAGTTTGTACTGACTTCACTATTGCTTTTTATGTAGCCTGCAGTTAAGGTAGGCAAATATCTAGATAAGTTGATGTACCCGCAGTAGACCTCTGCGTAGCCCCAGGGGCATGTGTACCTCTGGTTGAGAACCACTGATTTATAATACTGAAGAGAGAAAGATGGATACAAGGTAACAGCCATTGTTTTCCTCACTTTTTGAAGATTGGAAATTAATTCATTATAGTGATGCTTTTATTGATGAAGATACAACATCACACAGCTCCATTAAATTAATGGTGGCTTTATGAGTGAGAGACTTACAGTGAAAAATCTGCTGTATTCCTAGCTCATTGTACAATTATATCTAGCATTCACAATGCTAATTAAGAGGACACAATATGGGAAGAAGTTAAAATGAGATACACAGTGGATTCTCTTTTACTAGAGGGCCAGATGACTCATTCTGAACTAGAGAAACCCTTTTTCTTTTCCCTCAAACTTCATATCTTAATTCTCTGATTATTTTGCCACAGATTGTAGTTCACTGGAGAGGGGGGAAGGGTAATGAAAAGACTTAAAAGACAATGAAACACACACTGCTGATTGTAAGAATTCTTCTCACCCTCTCCCCACAACTATATCAAATGCTGTGGATGTTTTCAGACAATTGATTAACCAAGCACTAATCCTACCAGATTGTTTAAAGTAAACTCAACTATATAGTAATAGATAAATACAGAGTTTTTCTCTTATTACACTAAGAAATTATTGCTCTACAGCTTCTCTTCTTTCAATAGGTGAATTTCTGATTTTTAAATTAGCAGAAGGTGAAATTCTATTTGTCATCAATTTCTCCTCGGGGGTTACAGAGCAGAAAACTGCAGCCAAGCTGCTGCTTTGATGGCTCACTCCTAAAAATCTCTTTTTGTTCTTTATCTATTTGAACTGACAGTGATCAGAGCTACAGCAGGACAGGCCTCTCTGGAGAAATCACCTTCCCCCTGTCTATTGACAGATTCCTCTGTTCTGAATCAGACAGGCCTTGTCCCATCATAGGCATTAAGGTCTTGGAAGTAGCCACCAATTAAACCTCTTGAGCCGGTAAAATCTGAAGCCACTTTTGAGTGTCTGTTCTGATTAGACAGGATGAGACAAAGCCCATCACTCCTCGCCTCCCCCCAAGAGCAGCTCCCCAGTCTCAATTTTCTCTCTTGCCTTCACCAGGTGCGAGAGGTGTGAGAGGAGCTTCACACAAGCCACCCAGCTGAGTCGACACCAGAGGATGCCCAATGAGTGCAAGCCAATAACAGAAAGCACAGAATCAATTGAAGTGGATTAACTGATTGACTGGTTGGAATTAAACTGCAAGGAAAGTCATGATTAAATGTCACGGACACTTAAGCAAAACCAAAGATTTCCTCTGAGCAACTTTCAATCAGTCCCAGAAAACCAAAAGCAGTAATAAAATAAGTAAGATGTTAAGAGATATTGATCCTGGCATGGAAGTAAGACCAGGAAAGAGATTATTTATTTATGACTAGGGATAAGACTTATTTCAATGGACAAATAACCTGGGACTGCTAACATTTCAAGTCCCACCATGTATTGCTTTATTTCTAAAAGCCTTTATCATTGTTATTTAATACCAAAGCGAGGAATCTCAAGGGTTCTTTTGCCTATAGTTATGACTGCAAATGCACATGGACTTGTTTATTGTTGCACCTTTTTTTGAAGCATGACTCAAAGGACCCAGAACTAGTCCTTATATTTGATTGGGTTGGTCTTGACATGGCTATAATAGAAATTCTTGTGTCTGAATGGTGCAATGGAAAGTGTTTTAGAACCATATCTGAATCAGTACCCAGTTCCTCAGACCAAAGGACATTTCATATCATGGTTCCAAACTTTACATTTTTGCACACTTTTTCCATCTACATGGTTTTATTAGACAATTTTGTCCTGGTACAAAGTTCCTGGGAAACCCAAACAAGAAACGTTTTTCATGTCTATAGATATACAGTTGTGTAAGACTATCAGCAAGGAACATACTGTAACACCTAGAGCTTTGAAACACAATATCACTGTTTAAAGAGAAAAAGTGTTTTCAGTAAAACTCTAAGGTTAATAAATTCTCTAGCTGAAAGTCCTACAATAAGAAGCAAAACAAAAAAGATTAGATTTTATTTAGCAGGTTGATGTAATGATTTGTTACTCAAAAGTCTACTGTAGCCTATTTTACAGTGTCCAGATATTTGTACCTTATTGGCTCAGGTTCATTTGAAAGCAATCCCAGGTTACCTGAAACTTTCAACAAACTCAGCCAGTTTCAAGATTGCAACAAAACCTGAATCCAGGAGTCTTGTGTGTAGCTTCATTGCAGTCACTTTATAGAGCTCTACCTAATTTTCATTCAAGCCAAGAGCTTAATTCCCATTAATGCTAAAGGGAGTTTATACACACTTATCAAGGAAAGACCTGTCCTCAAAAAGATATATAAACAATAGTATAGAGTACTTAATGTGTGCATGTGGGAAAGGCTAAACACCTTCAGGCTGTATACTTTCTGAACAGGCACAGCTAATGTGATGTGTTTTTTATTGGCAGTTGCACACATTAGGTGAAATCCTGCCCCAATGGAGACAATGAGAATGTTGCCATTGCTTCAGCAGGGCAAGGATTTTAACCACTAATCCTTAAAGCATTCAGAATTAAAAATATATCCCTTTGAATACAGTTCATATTTTTTTAAAAGAGTAAATGTTTATGTGTGAGTGAAGTCCTTTGTGGAGGTGGGGGTATAGGTTACATGTTACTCACCTTTAAAGAAATGCCTAGTCTCCTGAGTTGGTAGGCACTTATGCAACTGGCATATCATCTCATCAGATATTAGGCAGCACACCCTCATCAGTTTCAATGGTGACTTCTGCTCAAAAAAAAGATTGCGGAAAGCATTGCCTCTTTAAATCAAACACCATCAAACAGGACTGCTAACTTTTCTTTCCACACAGCTCTGTTGATGTTTCTATGTGTTATTCTAAGATGGTAAAGAAACATGAGCACATGGCAACCCAGAGCAGAGGTAATCAGAGAGATGCTGGATCTTGATTTCCTAACATTATTTATAAATACAAGGAGTGAATCCTGGCCTCACTGAAGTCAATGGCAATACTCCTGTTAACTTCAGTGAGCCCAGGATTTCACCCAATATATGGTACACAAGCTTTCTTCAACAGCTACATGCACATTGGGATGCTACTAGGAAAACGAGTGTCCTACCTACTTCAGAGCTTGTACTCACAGGAATGCGGGATTCCAGTGCTGGAGGAGGGAGTTTGAAAAAAGGAGGTGGTATTGGCGAATGAAGGGCAATAAGATGATAGAAATACAGCCCATTCCTAGGTCTGGCCTAGTTTTTGGTGCTAACATCTTGCTTTTGTTAAGAACTCTCCCAGTTTGTCATCATTTTGTATTTCAAGAGATTGCTGGTCATTTGTAGCCATGTGTTCTTCCTATCTTATTGCTGGCATACTACACACCATAACCGTTCACAGTCAAGATACTCTATTTGCCAGTTTTTATATTATTTTTCAGTGTTTCATCCACATTGTGTGGTCTTGCATTACGGGCTGTCTGAAGTATTCACAGCATCATCTGAAAACCTCAACAATTCTTTAAATGGGTTCAATTTAACAAAAAAAGGGCTGAATTTTCTGGACTAATTTTCACTCAAAAATGGTCTCTTTTCAAGGATAAAAATTGATGTGTTTTAATTTCATAATTTTGTTTAATAAAAGATCAATTTTCACATTTAATTTTTTAAAATGTTCTCTGTTTCATTGCAAACACTGCAATTTTAAGATAATGGGATGGAGCCAGTTTTGGGGGTCTTGCTATATCATGGAGGCTAAATTGTAATTTTGTTTTGTGATGAAAAACAGATTAATTCTTTTTGCCCGATCCTAATTTTCAAGTTGTTTATAAGTACTCGATTAAAAAATCAGAAAGTAGCAGAAATCTAGTAAAAAGGCATTTTCCGCTTGAGTTTTCCAGCACTGTTTCTAGACCAAAGAGATTTGGATAAGCTTGGGTAAGAGTCCAACTTTATGGATGCTTATCCACCAGATTTATCCTTTGAATTATTTGAGGTTCTAATCTAGTATTCATCTGATTTTCTATAGGATGAGAGCCAGGTAACATGAATAGCTAGGTATCAAATATTACAGTTTAAAGGTCAGAATTTAGGCATCATTTTATTCACAGTAGTAATTGGCTTAAGCAGCAGAGTTCAGAACCATATCTGTATTTTCCTAACATTTGGGAGTGTTTGGATTTGGGCCATGTCTACTTTAGAGAGACCAAAACTGCTTCTAAAGCTTTTAGCACATCTCTGGTAGTACCATGATGCACACACATTACTCTAGTTTACTAATTAAATAATCCCAATATAATGCAACAGTCCTATTCAGCACTTGAACAGAGCAAGACTCTCATCACTATTGTAAATTATGGAATTATTTAATCATAAACTGCAGAAATAAGTATGTTTTGCATCAAAGTTAGGTGAGAAATGAGATATGCTAAACTCTGATAGGCAAATGTGAGCTACATGTTGTATCAGCAAACTATGTTTTTGTATTATCAAGGTATTCTCTCCTTTTTCTATGAGGTGAAATCAGTGGCAGATCAGAGCACTCAGTATCTCATAAGGTCAGGCCTATGCTTTGCAGTAGTTTTTAAGGGGCAGTTCAGAAAACCACTTAAACTTGTACTTAAAATTAAAGTTGTGCATAACTCCATTGCTGAAAAGTGATGGCCTTCATCATGTGCTTAAAGTGCTTTCCTGAATGTGGACCAAAAGATTTGAAGACGAACTGCATTCTTTTAGGAGTTTGTTGGGATTTGTTTTTAAACATTCCCGTGAAAAGCATAATTTTTGCAGGAATTATTTTGTACTTCCAAAGGACATTTTATTGTATTTGCTCATTTTATTCACTATGTTGTGCCTGATTTCCAAGCACATTTTTAATTATTGCATTGTCGCTTTACTAAGGCACTTTCACAAGATAGCTGGCAGCATACAAATGCAAGTCTGTGCAAAAAAATACGTGATTTCAGAGTGGGTGTTTCACTCTCAAGTTATTCAGTGCAACAGTGTGCATCTATTACAATATAGTAAATGTAAAACTGTCCTTGAGAGTATTGACAAGCTAAAACGCATCCTGAATTGAACTAAACAAAATCTAGTTGCTTTCTACTCTTACTGAATGCTGAGTGAGTTTCTATTTGGGTATCGATGTAGTAATTGTGCATTTGGGTCCATTAAGGCTATAATCTTGTATGCTTGAACACAGTGAATTAAAACAGTAAGTAAGGTATGATTACCTCAAACAATAGTAGTTATGTGCCTACCATTTCTGAATTTCTGAAACTGTTGAGATCTCCCTTTTGAAGTTTGGTAAATATGTACAAGTATAACATTCTTCCAATACTGTAAAATCCAAAATCTTTTACAATATATCTAAAATTGTATACATTTCTAATGTTCACATACACACAGAATGAAATCTGTTCTCTCCCTCACACACACTTCTTAGAAAAGCTTCAGGCCCCTTAAGAAATCACAGCTGACAAATAATATGAACTTTTTAAACACCAAAATGACAGTTTTCTTTTGAACAAGAACAGAGATTTGAGCAATGTAATAATTACAGCACATTCGACACTAAAAACTCAAAGGCTGTGATGTGTGGATCTGTTACTTTCTTTGGTATACTTCTCTCTTTTTAAAATTGTTCTTTATCACTTGTATGGTGCCATTAGGGTATATGGCGTGTCTGATAGCTGCCAAACAGATGTGGTTGCTAAACTATAAATATTTGAAAATAAAGAAGTGGTAAAAGTCCTCACTACTTTTGAAAGTTCTGTATTGCTAGGACTTATTTTAAATTTATCATTAGTGCACTTTTTTGTTGCTTCCAAATACCTTCTGTGTATGAGTTTCCATAAAATAAAACATTTTGAGATTGTGCTTTTTCCTCTGATTTGTCTCATTTTGGAAAGTTTAGACATCATCAAGCCAATCTAGAAAAGGGCAAATAGCCATGCAGTAAGTGTACGGTATGCTGGAAGAGTCCTTTGTTGTCATAAGAATAATAATGACACTGTACTTTAGAATGGTAAACAGCTTGCTTGCATTTTTTAAACCTCATAAAATTGCGTCTTTTTTTTTTTTTTTTTTACTGCAAAGGACCAATAAGTCATGCATGTAGCTGTATTCTTGTGACATAAACTGTAAAGATTACCAGTGTTTAAATGAAAAAGGCACACATTTAAAGAAAAGACAAAGAAATGTAAATATATTTGATTAATAAAACATTTCTATCATTAAGTCCTATATCTTCTTTTTCCTTTGTTCATAATTATGTTTTCAAAATATGCTTTAAATGTGCTGATGCAAAAGGCAGTATCAAAATAATGTGAGGTGCTTTGCAATATTCTTTGTGCAATAGTTTTTATGATCCTACAGCAAATTGTTTTTACATTATAATCTGAGGTCCTACTGTGGAAAAGTGAGAACTACTTCTCTACAATACTGTGTAGATTGTTTTTTATTTTAATGATGAAAATAATTTTGCATTTCAACTGATTTTTCTTATTCAAATTACATGATTTTTTTTTTTTTAGGCTAAGCTTTAACCTTCATTATGTATTTACCTGAGCCCCGACTTACAAGGATCACCATCTAGTGGCCTGAGACAGAACTTCAGTGCTCCAAGTTTATCTGATATCTGATCTGTCTTTTAAAATATTTCTAAAGCACTAACCATGGTCTGCTGCAATAGACCTTCTGTGCCTTTTGTAATATGATTTCACTGCAGTCATAGATGTCAAAAAGCAATGATTATTTCACTAAGTCCCCCTTGTTCCACTTGAAAAAATACCACTTGAGTATGAGAAAAATGTCAGTTTTTGTTATTTTTCATGTTATATGACCTTTTATGTAAGCAGCAGAACCACCCCAGTAGAATAATTGTGCAAAACTACTGTACTTGAGAAAATACTCAGGTAATTGGCCAGCAGGCTGCCTGCTGATTTGCAAGTAGCATGGATAGTCAATCATCCAAGGCAAATTTCTATATATGTCAGAAAACTTCTTTAAAACAAGAAATTATATTGGGTCATGATGCATGAGATTATATTCCCCACCCTGTGTAATCTGTCATGAGCTAATGAGACACAAATGTTTAAAAGGCGAGGTGGGAGGGAGCCCTTTGGGCTGATGATCTAATGATAGCCTTATAAGACATGTAAGGTAGATTCCTAGGTCCACCTCACTCCCTTTCTTGTGAGTTATTTAGTGGGGGTGAGTCTCAGGTCTCTTAGCAGGCAGTGCTCCCAGTTTTTTTCTTTAATTCCTTTAATGAATTTATTTTAGGTGCTGGTCTGAGAGCTTCAGGGACTGAAGTTTAACCAAAGAATAGGTATGACACTCGCACCCCACCCCGGCGTAGCTTAGCTGTGAACTGGAAGATCAATTCTAGGGCTAATAGAAAAGCAACCAAATAATTGAAACAAATAAATAATAAAAAGGTAATGGAAAAATCAAGAAATTAGAGAAGTTATTTTCACTGCTTATGGGAATTATGCATTACCCATTGTAACCCGTTCATTAGAGAATACTGAAAAAAATTGCCAGCCCTTATTAATGATGAACAATTAGGTAGATCGCATTGTCCTCCATGTATAGCAAAAACTAAAGTGGATTGGGAAGGTGTTAAATTCTCTAGCACAATTCGTAATTTGGGATCAGTGACCACTGCATCCTATTTAAGGCTTATGTTATTCAAAACAACCTTGCTTAGTGTCTGGTTCTATGTATATTTCTTTTACGGTGTCAGTACCAATATTAGATACTGACACTGCAGTATAGTTGGTTACTGTCCATTCCGTAGTTTACCTGGAAAATGGCATCTACAGGAAACTAACTCCACTACTGATGTATCAAACTCAGCAACACAGACCTGAAGGGTCCCCCTAGAGAAGTTGCTAAGCAGGCAGCCTCAAATAGGGAAAGGGATAACCCAGATAATAGTATGCTAGGACTTGCTGGTCCATACAGCTCACCAGACACAGAGAGAGACCATACTTATGTTTTTAGGAGATTGCATAACTCTACTGAGGAAATCAGGGACGCTATTCAGCGCCTAAAAATGGGACCAAGTTCTCCAGGCAGGTAATGCCTATGAAGTAATGCTAGAGGAATACAAATTTTATAGTAGGATTTAGAGTAAGGCAGGATGGGAGACTAAATAATCCTGTGATACCAAGGTCATGCATTAAAACATTAAACCTCTGTGGCACAAAATGTAGGGCACACGCACAGAGGAGATTCTATAACTCTAGATGCTAGTTGAGTGTGATCTTATGGCAAGCTGCACCACTTATAAAAGAAAGTTCTCCCGTGAGCTGTAGCTAAGACAGCTTTACCAGATAGCTTTAAAGAAGTCCTTGATAGTATTGCCACTCAGCTTCAGGAAATTGTATGTCCAGGGCAAACAGGAGTAAGCCAGCTGGCAAATGTTCAACAATCAACCAGGGAAGCACATATTCTGTGTAAGGTGAACTGAATATGCAGCGAGACTTCAATTCCTGGGAAAGATTGGTTATGTATTAACGCTTTCTTTCCTATATTTCTTTGACTTTAGACAATGAATTTGCTGAGCTTGGTTATTTGAGCTCTTGAACAGTCTTAATATTGAATCACAAGTACGGTCAATTAGTTGGCTACACACTTTTCTGAATAGGGTTGAGCCAGCCAGGAGGCTACCTGTACCAGTGTGATGGCTTTGACAGCACTAGTCTAGTCTGTGCCATGCAGGTCTGTACCAGTACAAGAAAACAGGAAAATTAGCCCATTCTCGCTCCTGCCCTGTGAAGCATACCAAGTGGTGATACCAGCAATGAGTGTGACCTCTAACATGGCTACACAGTATTGTGTAGTGACTAATTATAAAAAAAAATGGTGTACGGAATCCTTGTCGCTAATGTTACTAGCCCAAATTTGTTTTACTCCTTATGTACATAGTATTGTAAAAGTTTTACTCTACTATCTCAACAGATCTCAGTTTTTTCAAAATAAATCCATGATTCAAAGTGAGCCCAATCACCAGGATGAAGTCAAAAATATGTGCCAGTTTTTAACATGCATATGGATGCACTAACTTTAAATTTAAAAACCTTATTAAAAGGAAAAGCGACTCATATTTTTCAGATTACATGCTTAAAGCAGATAACATGCTTAAAGCAGAACAAGTTTTGGACAACCTTATCCATGACGGCAATCTGGAAATAATAATTTCCCATACTTGGATAGAAGTTATGTTTAAAGTTATGCTTATATTACAAGGAGTATTATTTTTAATTGTATTAATCATGTATTGCCACTTACACAGTTTGCTAAAACAGTGGAAATCTCACATGAATGCCCTTACCTTTGCTTCATATATTAATTTGGCTAAAGTATCACCCTGACAAGCAGGGGACTGTTAGCCAACAGATACAGGATATATTCACACACTTATACACAGACCATATTAATAGATATTATACACATGGTATTAATGTAACATATGTGCATTGGGTAATGATGTTAAATTGTACTAGGCTTATTCTTGCTCACTTATGTGCAGACATATATTGCATCATGCCCCAGGACAAGTATAGCTCAGTACTTGGCTTAAGCAAATATAAAAACTGTCAAGCGCTAGATGGATGAGTGCTATGAAACAAAGGACTAACGTGGTACAAGGAAATAATTATAAGAGTTATGAATGCTCTGTATTAGGGAGTATCTTCATGCCCCTCAACATATGGAATTTAATGTTCAACCAAAAGCTGGGACAGTACGGGGTAGCACCAAAAGCAAAGCTGGCACAAGCTGGCTAGTTAAACTTAAATTTTAAAGTGATGTGAACAGTGCTCTGTAACTTGTAGACACCCATCCTATAAAAGATGGCTCGTTTAAGGGGACATCTTCTGTGTAAGGTGAACTGAACACACAGAGAGACTTCACTTCCTGGGAAGGATTGGTGATGTATTAACTCTTTCTTTCCTGTACCAACTGCTTTTTCTTTAGATGATTTGGCCGAGCTTGGTTATTTGGTCTCTTGCCCATTCCTAATATTCAACTGCAAGTCAATTAGTTGGCTATAACCTTTTGTCAATAAGCCGCACTATAAGGTTTCAAAAGAAATTCTGGTCCAGCTCTCACTGACCATGACATGGGGTCTCATTGTGGATGGAGATTGCAGGCTGATGATTAGGCATTTTGAACTGTTTGTAGCTTAGTAACAGACTAAATGAGAAGAAATAATTATCTTCTATGTTAAAGTCAGGGGAGCTGTCTGAGAAAAGGAACTCAGGTTCTGGGTGTGTGGTTTTATGGGTACATCTATACTGGCGGGGGGAAATACCATGGCAGCAAGTCTCAGAGCCCAGGTCCAGTGAGTGGGGCTCGTGGGACTCATGCCATGCAACTAAAAATACAGGTGTAGATATTCCTGCTTGGGCTGGAACCTAGACTCTGAGACCCTCCCTCCTCACTAGGTTTCAGGGCCCAGGCTTCAGCCTGAGTGGGAATGTGTAGACTGCTATATTTAGCCTAATAGTGCAAGCCTCATGAACCCACGTCAGTAGACCCAGATGCTAAGACTTGCTGTGCATTTTTTTTTTGGGTGGGGGGACGTACCCTATAACATAGACATACCCTATAACAACAGATGACAGGATCAATTATGTATTTTAAACCTATTTTTAATTGTCAGAGAATAGTCATCTATTTATTTTATTGGATATAAACAAACATTTGGTAACCCACTTGCTCTTAACACTCGAGCATTTTTGTAGATTGAGAACCAGCTAAGAGTGAAAAAGAAACTTACACGGAGCTGGCCTTTGGCAGATGTGGGTGCAGCAAACAGATGAGACTTAAGACTTGCTTTCCCTTTTGACTACAGCAGAGCCAGGGCCGGCTCTACAGTTTTTGCTGCCCCAAGCAGTGAAAAAAACTGCCGCCGTGGATGGCAAAAAGGAGAAGCCGCAGAATTGCCGCCTCCACGGAAACACTGCCGCCCCTTTCTAACCATCACCCCAAGCACCTGCTTGGAACACTGGTGCCTGGAGCCAGCCCTGAGCGCAGGCAAACTGGATCTGAAAAACAGCTGGAACTAACTCCAGGGCAGGAGGAAAAACAAAAGGGAATGACTACATAGGTCTGTATATTAGGTATAGACATTTGTTTTCTGGGATCTCAAAATATTTGCACTTCACCCTTCAAGTCTCACCTCTGAGAGTCACTTTGTCAAATCATGTTTTCTGTTGTGGAGTAATTAGTCTTGTTTTAACCAGGTCTCTATACTCAGTGGCCTTCCACAATCATCCTTCCGCAAGCCAGACCAGCCTATCATCGGCAACCCTTTATAGACAGGTCGCTTTTCCCTAGATGTCCTCTTCTCCAGGCTAGCAGCTGTGGCAGTTGATTTTTGGCAGTGTATCTTTAGGGAATTAGTCCTTTTTCTTTCTTCATGCCCCAATTCTCTCTGCTCTCACCACTCCCATCCATTATACTTTTGTTTCTTTCACACCCCTCTTCCACACTCCTATGTTCAATCAATGTCTCTTTCTCAAGTTTCTTCAAATGAGTATGCATGTGGCTATGAAAAAAATCTGCCCTTGTTTATGTTTTACAGTGGATCATTGGACTTCATTTTCTTTTCCATAACCTAGGCCTTCATGAACATGATTCAAATGTCATGCAGAGGCTTGGGTCTGGATTTTTTCAGGGAGCCCAGAGTAATTTGGATTGCAGAGTTTGCACCTCTGATGAACAAAGCACGGTAGCTTTTATTGTGAATTTATTTAGCAGAATTCTTTTTTTTTAGCTTTCTAACAAGTTGCAATTGTTTTCTGGTGTTAATGAAGTATTAAAAATCATTACAAAGCTGGGAAATTGAAGGATGAACTTAGAAAATACAATAGAGGGTACAAAAATGCACATTAAAGTAATCCAAACCATCATTAACTGTGGTCCCTGTTTTCTACATTGTGTACCCATCATACCTTGCAGTTAAGAGACACACACTGGGCCAGATTCTCAACTGGTATAAATTAGAGTAACTATTTTGAAGTGAATGGAACTACACTGAGTTACACCAGTTGAGCATCTGGCCTTACTGTGACAACTTTAAGGAGATCTGCTCCAGCCCTTCACAATTTCAAAGCCTCAGCTACAAGTCTGTGCTACTGTGTCCCATGGAAAGACAACACCTTTGCATTTGAAATATCTATGTGCTTTTGTGGAAGTGCCCCAAATATCAGTTACTTTTGAGGAATAGAAGGGGAAAGCCCCTCTGCAGGAGTTTGCTGTAGCACTGCACAACATTTCAGTTTAAATGCTGCAGTAGAATGTGATCAGTCTACTAACAAAAGAAAGAAAGAAGCTAACTGGTGTGCCTATCTCAGGTTTTGAAACAATCGATGTGCTGAAGGTGTGCACTGCTTGCAGGTAGGAATCTCTGACACAGGCTTTTCCTTGGTCTGTGGGTAATCCCAAAAAAGGAAGAGCTGGTTGGGAAATGATTGTTTTCCCTTTGGAAAATTTCACTACAATGATTTTTCTTATTTTTTTTTTTAAAAAAACCTCTGAAATTTTGAGGGGTTTTGTCAGAAAACAAAAAGCCAAACTCAAAAAATTCCAGTAAATAAAATTTCATGTTTTGGTTGGTGAAAACTGAAAAATTTCTACAAAAAAGGTAATTTTTTGGTGAACATTTCCCTCCCTTCAATTTGCCAGTAATTTTCTGGTATAGATGTTCCCAGAATTAAATAACCTTGCCGTGGTTGCTCCTGAACCATCCCTTTCTGATGGCATCATACTCTGCATTCCAAGAATACATTGACTTTTTTGCTGCTAAATCACAGGGCAAACTCATATCTACTTCACTGTCCCCTATTACTTCTAGGTGCATTTCAGTAGTAAAGCTTTACAGGTTTTCCCCCTCCCATTAAGTATCTTTATTTTGGACAACAAATGCTTCTTTATGGACTTTGCTCATTTAAAAAAAATGCTTTAAGCAACAATAAGTGGCAGTGAACTAGCTATACCAGTTATCACTCATTTACCCTAGCATAAAATTCTCAGGGTGAATTAGGACAAAGATGGACACATACCATAGCCTTTATGTGTTCATAGTGTAGTGCCATTAAAAATGATTCTCTAGTGATGCTGATGAGGGAGGAGTTGTTACTGCATACCTGATTATCCCCTGCAGCAATTGTACATACATTCAGTAACGTATTTCTTCCTAATCACTGATTTGTCTTTGAAAGCTTGCTTCTTTTTAAAAAGACTTTGTTCATTTTTCACAAAAATAGTGAACCCACTTAGTAATGTCTGGGAAGATGAAATCTATCCACAAAATTCTGTCACCAACAGAGGTTTAGTCATTTAAAATAACCAATCCAATCGTCCAAGTCTTGATTGTTCGACGTTCTTTCTGGCTTTACAGTTTTGATTAAGAGGCTCAGCAAAGAGGTGAAGTTGCAGAATAGCAAAGGGTTCCTTGACCTAAGGAACTTGAAGTCAGCAGGTCACTTATAGTGACTGTGATTTATTGATCAATAAACATAGCCTTTCCAAACCCTTCTTTTTCTTGTCTCGCTGGCCTATTTTTGCAGGCATAGTGCTCTCCTTCAAAGGATGTGTGCAGTGAACTTTATGAAAGAACATTCAACCACACATATAAAATACAATGAATCCATATCATACTTTTTAACCCTAATCATGTGTTTTAACAAACTGGACTGTGTTTGATGTGATTAACTAATATTAAAAGCTATACTGAAAGAAAGAAAAACATTAGATCTCAGTTTGTAAAAACCCTTCAGCTAAAACTCCATCAAGAGAAAAACTACATATCCCACAAATTAGGTTGCCCTTTAGTGAACCACATGATTTGAACCTTTTTGGAGAGCTGGGGAGGAGCAATTTGTCCTCTAAGCAGCTTTTGTTCCAAGAATTCACATAGTGCTCAGACAGCAATTTGCAAGATCTAGCTACACCAACTAAAAATGTGGTGAAATAAAAATAAAACAAATAAAATAAAGAGAGAAAAAAAAAGAAAAAGATACATAGTTGCACAGAAACCACCTCTTCACTACCGTCATTATAGGGAACTGATTATGATGTATAGCTATTCTAACAGATGGATTACAAACATGAGAAAAGTAAATCTAATTTGACTAAAGACACAGGCAAGTTTTAAGTGACTAAAACTATTAATTTTAAAAATACTATTTTTTAATAATATATTTTCTTAACAAGCAGAATCCCAATATAGCCTACAGTCTTATTCTACTGTATAATTTATGTGCTAGAAAAATACAGTCTATGCATTTTTTCCTTTCTTAAAGATCTTTAAGAAGTTTTTCATCTTCTAAATAACTAAGTTATACATATGGGGGAAAAACAGAGATTGGTGGGAGGAGGAAGATAAAAAGTCAAGTAAAAAAGCAACCTTATATCAGAGAAAATTAAGGGTATTCAGAGGAAGGATATGTATGAATCATACAATTTTTTCATTAAAATCACTTATCACAAAATCACACAAATAAGTCCTTCATTTGTCTCTAGGTTTAATATACTGTATTGCATTTATCTTGTATTAAATCAAGGTTCTCTTTCCCTTGGTAGATCATCTCACTGCTGTTCTCACACACCATAGTACTTATGGCCTTCTAAACAATCTTCCCTGTACATTTGAAATGAAATGCGCCATGAAGAAATAAAAATAAGTTTCTTCAAACCAAAATTGTTCCGTGTGAGGTGGATAGGCTTTTTGTTGTTTCTAAAGATTCAGTCCAATGTATACTGTATTTTGAGAGATTATTATTACACTGTGTTTTGTTCTGGATGTTTTATTTGGGGTTCCAATTTATATTTATAAACTATAATCCTTGATTGGATCCCAAATTAACTGGATTCTTTTCTTAAACCTGAAACTTGCAGAGGAATAAAAAAAAACAGGAAGAGGCAGGTCCACATACTGCATTCCATACCAAATCAAGCCACAAAGAAAAGACATAAATAAAGAGAAACAAAGTCCTCTAAATTCCAGTCATGCAACAATGACAACTGTGTGTTCACCAGCAATAAAATCTTCAAAAAAGCAAACTTTTTTTCTTTTGTTTTCACTGTTTTAAAATAGGTAACCTGGTTCAAAACGTGATGAATGGAAAATTGGCACTGCATTCCATTCTGTCCGTTCCATTAGGACGATGTTTGGTTTCTATGCCACCCATGTCACTACAGATGAACAATGTTTCAGCGAAAATGTACCCACCACCAGTTCTGAGACCACATATGCAACATAAATTATGTTCTTAATGCTCGTGCATGGTACCCCTGTGTTTCTAAATGCTTAATACCACTATGAGTAAATGATTTCTTTCCACTACTGCTCAAAGTGCCAGAAGGCAGGCGAAATTTAAACACAACTAAGATCAACATTGCAAGTTTACTTGGCCTCTACATCCAGCAACACTGCCATAAATTTCTTAGGCTTCTTATTTGAGAATTTAAAAGGCCCTATAGACTTGGCAAGGTTTATATAACAACATCTCGTCTATGTGAATTATAAACTTTGGAAATCCTGAGCAGTGGGCTTTGTATCCTATTTGGTCAGTGGGTCATTGGGTGACCCAGCACTTACCCAATCAGCTGCTTGTTCAGTGTTGACCATTGTGATGGTGACCACCTCATAGTACCAGAAACAGAATGATTAGCAGCACTTCAGGTTCCTTTATGTTTTTTTCTGACATTGTCCCTGCCTAGAAGAAACAGTTATTTTATTTCATTTTTATAGCTTTTGGTTTCTGGAAATATTTTTAACTGTGGGCTGTGTTATACACACACACACACACCCTAAACCAAGCTTTTAGAAATCATACAAATGACCAGGCAATACTTTGCTAGTCAATAATCCATTGTAATAGGGATACTGTCATATATAGGAAGAGACTGGTCTTTATTCCTGACACCAGACACCTGACGAGTCAGGGTTACCAAAGGTTATTCCCTTGTCTCAGTGAGGTTGACATGCACTGACTCCAGTGGCTATTGCTACATTTGTGACAGCGGAGAGCACAGCCATTCAAATGTTCCCTATTATCTCCTAGTCCACACACTGCAAATCAATGAGATCTGTATGGCTGCATTACTAATGATGGTGTTTCTGCCGTGTCTGTGGGAACAGGCAGTCTTGGGAAGGCCAACAAATAACACCAGTTTAATTCTATCAAAGACCCCTTTATTATAGTAACTCCATGCAGGCTTCATTAACCCCCCAAATGGATTGTATTTTCCTCCTTAAAATATAGTGTGGTTGAAATTAGTGAAGCATTTTTCCTGGGCTGCATATTATGCATTATGGAAAATATTTCACAAAGGATCCACTATTGTTCCACAGTTAGTGACTTAGCCCTCTGAGGAAAGATAATGCTATGCATTAACACAGTACTAATAGTGTGTCAGTAAGTACAATAGATAATCTGTTACCATCATTGTATTTTGCTTTTATAGACGAGGTGGCAGCACATATCCAGCACACACTGTTAAAAACCCTAAATTGCCTTAGATTACATTACCTCAGTTGTCTAGTATATTCCCTACCGTAAGTACAGTCTTACTGAGCTTCATCATCTAAATACTGAGCTTCATCATCTAAAGAAAACTTTGAAATATGTACGGATGACCACTGTCCTATGTGGTGACTGTCTCCCTTCTATATTCCATTGTTTATTCATTTAGGTGAAAGAGACTTACAGACCATAGGGACATTGTTTGAGATCCTGTCTCCAAACTTGCTGAGGCCCAAATGTGGGGAAAATAGCCCAGTAACAGACATGACAAAATTACAATGAACTTTCAACAATGCCCTGTAAACTTTTTTAGAACCAATGGTGTTGAGTACAGCCTGAGTTTCATGATTCATCATATATGAAGTCAGTAATTTACTGGAAAAAAAGCGAGATGTATCACAAGATCAGTGTGAAGCAAAGACAAATTCAGGTCTAAAATCATGGTGTAGATGTTGCTTATGTTTGGTAGCAATATTGTGAAGATTATTACATGGATTCATACCTGCCTTGCCCTCTCTTGGAATGACCTACAGGTGCACAGCACAGCTCATTGTACAGGAATCAAGTTGCAGTCTCTGCTGAACCACCTAAGCTCTTCAGGACTTAAAGATGAACTAAAAATAGAGTTTAGCCCATATATATATATGGGTTGAATTTCCACACTAACCAGGCTCTAGGGGACATTCAGAACAGAAATACATTTCAACTAATCTTTTTAAACATTATTTTTCCTCTGTGAAATCCTCTAGGTTTACTGCAGCTATCTCATAGTGCATCATTCAGTGACATCACAAATACAATGGATTCAATGGTTGCACTAATATTTCTCATATTTGTCATATCACCAAATGATGCATTATGGGATATCTGCAGTGAACCAGGAAGTAGCAAGAGGACTTCACAGATTAAAAAGAATTTATAAATGTCCTGTACTGAATGCTCCTACAGTGGGGCTATTCAGCGGAGAAATCTAGGCTTAACTCAATTTTCATTTTGGCTTTGCAGCTGAACTTTTAAATGTAAAGACATGAATTTGAATAAGAAGCAGACTGCAGAATTATTTGTCATGTCTCCTTGCTAAAATTCTCTTTTACAGAAAATTAACCATCAAAATAAACAAGTCTCAGACACTTTCTTACAAACAGTAAATCACTCAGCCATGATGCTGAGGAGTGGTATATCTGCCTCCCTGCAGTGCAGTTCATCTTTGCCAGGAAAGCTGATCTCAAATAGCCCCACTCCCTAATAAGGTTATTCTAATGCTATTTCTAACATTCAGTGAAGGAAGACAGAAGTAAAGGGATTAATTAGTGAGATATGGCTCCTATTTGTGTTGTGGAATAATTTTTCTTCCACGCGCTTTCATTTGCTTCCCAAGTTGCACAGAAGAGGCCTGTTTTTTGGGCCACAAACACAGTATGAACGTATGAGTGTAACTTATTCTTTAATCCTTCTTATCTCAAAGTCCACTTTGAAAGATGCTAGCAATTCAAAACCCTAAAAGTACCCGCTTCTTGCTGCCTATAGATCAAAATATAGGGCCAAAAGAACAACTCTGATATAGATACCAGCTGAGGATTTGGCCTATACATTATAGAAAAAAAGGAACTGTTTTCTCAGAGTGTTAAGGCCCAGCATGACTAGAAAAGGTGCAGAGAATTGCTACGAAAAATATAAATGATTGGATGAAATGTGGCAGGGATTGGGGGTGTAAAGCTCTTCCATATGTAGAGAGAGTAAAAGATTATAAATTTAGACAGGAGACATTTTTTAAAGGAGATGTGAGAGAAATATATCATTGTAGGCCTAATCAATAGCTTATTGAAGTCACGGAGGTCCTCTTATTAACTTAAATGGGTATTGGCTCAGTTCCTTAACCAACCATCCCTTGAGCTGTCCTATTAAAAGTTTCATTTTGTAGATTTCATCCACTGGTTGTCAGCTCAGCTACAAGTTCTGGCTGGTTCCTAAAATCAGTTGCATTTTAAATTAAAAATAAAATTAAAAAACAACAACAACAACAACAAAAACAGGTCAAAACTGAATAACAAGTCCTGCCCAGTGCAGTTACTGCAGGTATTTACTGATGCCTTTAGGCCTTGATTCAGGAAGGCACATAAACATGTGTAAGTCCATCCCCATTCAGGACAGCATATAAACATATGCTTAAAATCCATTTGACTTCAATGAGACTTAACAACATCCTTAAGGTTTTCCCTTCCCAAATAGGGACTCTTTCCTGAATCAGGCCTTTAGTTCCCTTGATAAAAGGCTATACACACAATGAACAATTCTTTGACAAATGTTGAGAGCCACAACAACAAAGTTGGATTGGTCTGTAAAGTTGTCAGAACACTGAGGCATGCACCTGACGTATTTTGTTTCCTAACTGAATGATCTATATCCAGTATTTGATGATTATTACAGGCTTTTCATAAGGAAAAACACGATTTGGCAAAATCATGACAAAACATATGCCTCTCCTTCCAACAAGTTAAGTTTTTATATTAATCTGCTTGTTACAGAAACTTAAAAAGAAAACACAGAAGAAATTTTTTTCATTATTTTCCTCCAAGTTTTAAAGAAAGAAAGAAAGCAAAAAAGTTGAAAGGGAGTGGAAACAAATTATAAGCAGTATGTTTCATTTGGTACTGTAGAAAGGAAAATGACTCTGCTAAGAGACTATGCATAACATTAAGCAATACCAGATGTGGTAGAGAAATTAATACTAGCAACTACTGACAATTTTTATACTCTGTTTCCTTTCCAGGCAGCTATGAACAGGTAAATGTGGTGGGGGTGAAAATGTGGTGCCAAAAGAACTCAGCTAATTATTTGAATTTAACCTGCTGTAAAAATATCACACAGGTTAATGAAGTTTGAAAAAACACTTTGGCCCACATCTGCAAAGATATGTTGGTGTCTAAAGGTTAGGTTAAGCACCAAAGTCCCTGATTCAGATTCCACTGCAATCCCCAACACCCGCCCCCCCCCCATCTCTGTAAGTGCCTAAACTCACTCAGTACCTAAATTTTTAGAATAAGAGTTCCTTAGGTGCTTCTGAGCATGTGCGCGGCTCCCTGATTCTAGGTATTCAGATGCCTATGTCCCACCTATGGCCCAGAGCGATACATAAACCAGGAGAAAAGAGCAGGGCTTGCCTATTTTGTGTGTGGGGCACAATCTGGTAGGCATGCTCAGGGACCATTTACCAGATCAGGTCCCATTCACAGTGTTGCTGTGGTGACAACACCCACCTTATAACTTTTAGCCCCGTGGTTAGAGCACTGACCTGCACTGTGGGAGAACCAGGTTCAATTCCCCACACTCTGCCAGAGAGGAAGAAAGGATTGTGGGGCAGGGAAAGCTCAGTGGTTTGAGCATTGGCCTGCTAAACCCAGGGTTGTGAGTTCAATCCTTGAGGGGCCATTTAGGGATCTGGGGCAAAAATTGGGGATTGGTCCTGCTTTGAGCAGGGGGTTGGACTAGATGACCTCCTGAGGTCCCTTCCAACCCTGATATTCTATGATTTGAAGAGGGGTCTCCCACCTCTGAGGAGAGTGCTTTAACTGTGGAGTTATGGGATATTCTGATGGGGGAAGCACAGGGGCCTCCCTTAGTCTGTCCTGTTGCAGCTGTTCCACTATGAATAAATAATTAAACAGTCATTGAGCTAGAGATAGAAGGAGAAAATGGAAATGACTGTAGTCCTATGGTTAGGGCACCTGTCTGGGAGGTGGCAGACGGAGGGTCTAGACCCTCTGCTCCAATCACACTTTCATTCCTCGGGTCACGCTGAAGTGCTGGTGTGGTCAGCTGATTTCCAGCTGCCAGAACAGTCCATTGGAAATGCTCAAAGTTGTGGTAGGGGACACGTATGCCCTTTACATGCCCAGCCTGCTTTGTGCCCCCAGCCTCCTGAGCTGTACCAGAAGTTGTTCTATAATTATAGCTTATAAACTCTTTGGACCAGGGATTGCATCTTCATATATATCTCTAGATACAAGACTGGGGCCTCTAGATGCTACTGCACTGTGCATATTAAATAATATTGCCACATTGTGATGTTGTAGCGCTACATCAACATGGCATTTTCACATCATGTTACTATATGAATATGTGATGCTACATTAGGATACCACAATGGGAAGATTCAATGCCATTATGATGCTCCATCACACAACTATGTTGCAACATCTAAAATATACTTTCCCATGTGGAAGCTTCAGAACCCTCTTTCTATGCACCATTGTAAAAGATAACAGTATACGGTAATGGTCTATTGTAGGTACAAATATACAGATTATATTGGACAGGTCAAATATGTTTGAATTCTGACATTTTTTAACCAAACCAGGGACAATTTTTTTTTAACTAAACAATTTCCTTGGTTTTTTTTTAAAGCCAGCTCTCGCTTATATTATAAACACTTTAAAAACATACTCTAGTGAACAATCCTGCAGTGCCAGGCAGACCGACGAAATGAAATAATAAGGCTTTGCCAGCTGTAATTTTTCTGGTTTCTGCAGTATATTCTAAAGAGGAGATGCAGCCAAAAATATCCTCTAGTTGGATTGGTCAGCCCAAGAAAACTTCATTAGACTGAGCTGCAAAGCTGGCCAGCTGAAGAGAATTCCAGTAAATTAGAACCCCACTTCTCACATTCATCTTCTCCTCAGTCTCTATCTGCCTCCATGCCTATATCACACTAGCAGGAGCTATTAAATCATTCACTGCTTCTAACACATAGTGACTGGATTGAATGGTGTCTAGGGCCTCATTTGCTATGGAGAAGGGAGGCAGTTGCCCCCTTCCCCCTCCCCCCAAAGTTCGTTTGCCCATCCACCCTCCAGACTTTTCATAGATCTATATGCTCCATTATATCTTCCACTTTTTGCCTGCCCCGGGCTTTGGGTGCAGTCTTTAGGAAAGCAGTAATTGCCTAGTTTTTCTCATTCATGATGCTTTTTGGGTCAGAGAATGTTCTATATTCTGACATAGTGTTTCCCTCTTCCTCCTTCCTCTCAGATTATTCTGAAATGACACCTCTGAAATGTATCTATGTCTGCACCTGGGAAGGAACGGTGGCATGAGGCTATATTATGATCATTCAGATAGGTATTAATAGAGAACATCCTTCATGGCTGCAGAGCTCATTAGACTATGGAGCTTCCATGGGCCAGCAGACAATGATGATTTCAGTTCCAGGCTCTAAGAACTGATTTAATCTTTCATGAAACTCCACTGATTCAGAGTGAGACCAAGGTTGCACAGGGCCATAAACATGCAGCCTCCCTGACAGTCCTCTCATTTAATCTGTAGTGAAAAGAATGCACCCCAATACATTATGAGTCACCTGCCCAGCAAAACACACATAATTCTAATGAAAGTAATTAATTCGGTCATCACCATCCACCTACATAGATATTTGTCAGAGTCATATATTTGTCTGGTCCTGTTCCTGGTCTGGAGAAAGAACTAAACACTTCCTGTGTATTCACTCAACTTCATGCCCAGCCAGATCTTGTTTATCTATTGCCCACTCCCAATATATTATGTACGCTATTTATTTGCAAATAAGGTTAATATCCTAGCCTTTGTCTTGCTGTAAAATAAATGAACAAGTGTGAAAGGTGGTTATTTTATTCAGTCATTCCACATAAATTATTATCTTCCTTCTACTTTTATATGTTTTTATTTAAAGAAAAAATTGAGATATTTATATAGGAAGTCATATCTAAATGGCATGCAAGACAGGCAAGCTAAAGCCTGCAGTCCTTGGTTCAGTCATTATCCTGGCACAACTCTTACTGAAGTCAGTGGGCATTCAGCCTGAGTAAAGACTAAAAGCTGCAGGATATGGCCCACTGCACATAATTACTAGAGATGGACAAACTAGTCTGGAGAGAATAAAAAACAAAACAAAACCTTTGCTCAAAACCCAAACCATACAGAAGCCAATTGCTTAGCCTTCTGCAATTGGTTTTAATATTTGTGAATGACAATATTCACAGGCCCCCACAAGACGCTGGCACTGAATGGGGTATCACAGGATATTGGGCAACTTCACACAGCAGCCCGTCTTATTGCAATAGTGGCACTGTGTGCTCCGATCACAGATATGCTGCTATCAGAAATACCCTTCTATATGAGAGCAGAATTCAACCCTGCTCAGCACCACAGCAGGGCCAGCAATGATACAAATACCTCTTATAAAGTTCAAGACTTACTACAGAGAGATGTTTGAGACGTTTTGTTTTAGGAAAACTATGGACGTTTTAAAGAGGCTGAGTTTCCATGAAATGAGGATTGAAATCCCCATCTATCTATTATTTGTTCTGCTTCTGCTCAGCTCCCACAATCTTCCATTCCCCCAGCTCCCCTGCAACAAGCCTCCAGTGATCTCCATAATGAGAAGAATAAAGTGGAGTTCTAGTCATGGGGCCAGCAGAGGAGTGCTCTCAATGCACTTTTCATGACAGCACTGCTCTACCAGTTTGGCAAGAAAGAATGCCAACTCATTCGACCCCATCAATCTTTGTGTGCCTCTGCACAATCTGGCCTGGACCATAAAAACTATTTTCACACCATGTTGGACCCCAACAGTGGATAAAGTAGATTCAGACAGGAAGGAGAGCTCTCACCACACCAGCCAAGGAGCTGGGGAAGCTTGGAGGGAGCACTGCTAACCCACCCGAGAGAAAGGAGGGGGGAAATACATTTCTGCTTTTAGCAGAGAAGGTTCCCACCCCACATTTTCCTTTACCTTGACTCAAATTAAGGGCCCAGTTCTGCCACCTTTATTCACAGGTGTAAATCCTTACCTCACATGAGTAGTCTTGTGGCTGCAATAGAACTACTCCCATGAGAAAGAGTTATTTACAAGGGAAAGGTTGTCAGATCCAGGAAGGAAAGACTGGAAAATTCAAAAGAAATTCTGTTGTTGTGAGATGTCCAGATGTATTTCAGGACAAAAAATGTTCAGATCAATTATGGATAAAGCATCCAAACATGTGGATGTTTAGCTGATCTGAACCTTCTATGGCTTGAGGCTCATTAATAATCACCATCACAGAATAATGCAGAGAGAACAACAGACATTTGCATTTTTCTTCATAAAAGACAGACTTTTTAATTCTGGTAGTTAATATATGTATCAGAAAACAGCTCAGCTAATTTACTAGCCCTTCTGTTGGAGCAAAAAGGTGGCAAATCACTTATATAGCTTCAAGATGGAAAAGTTCTTAAAACTCATATTTACCAATTGAGTGATTGAAAAATACACATTCATATTTTGGAAGGTATTGAAAAGTAGCCTCATAAATTTAATCCTCAGATGTTATGGAGCCTCAGTGATCAAATTAAAAAAAAAACCCTCTTCCTGAGTATTCAAACTGCAAAGGCAAATGTATCTCCCATATATTAACATTTTCAGACACCTAGGCATTACAGTGGATTTTAATGTGTTTCCTCAAAACACTTAAAGGCACTTTTTACAATATATGAACCACTAAATAAAAAACATGAAATATAATCTTCAAGACACAATGATTAATGCAAGATTGACTCAAATAAATGCAGTTTATGGCCATAGTCCAGCTAGCTCTCTCGATGCTAAAGAGTCATACAATAGTTTTCCATTTTCAAAATCACATCAATTTTTACTTACAACATTTTGAAAACAGGTACAACAACTTCCAATCAGCTGCCCTGCAATAATTTAAGATACCATTTCCATTAAGATGTAAAAGTTTGAATCATGGGAAGAGGACAAAGCTTCACAGTGTTGATCTTCTGGCTGTCATCATTTCCAGCACTGTCAATTGCTGTAGAGTATGTCTCTTTGAAGACATGAATAGAGCTGGTCAATTATTCATTGCAAATAAGTTATCTTGATGAATTTAGTCCTTCCTCCCCCACTCCCATTATTCATGAACCAATCCTGATGTCTCCAGAGATAGTTTTAATGACAAGTATTTGTGGAATAGTTTATGTGAACAGATTCGAGGCTAGAGGTTGTACATGAACTATTTGTTTTGTTTGTTGTTAGTGCTATGCAAATTGTCACTAAGCCCTGGTCTACACTAGGAGTTGAGGTCGAATTTAGCAGTACTAAATCGATTTAACCCTGCACCCGTCCACACGCTGAAGCCCTTTGTTTCTAGTTAAAGGGCTCTTCAAATCGATTTCCTTACTCTGTAGGATTCATACAAGGTTCATGCGCTTGGCAACATTCAGGGCACACCCGGAGTGTTGTATAGGAGCTGTGCACACACAGCTCTTCTCAAGGGCATGAACCTTGGAATCTCGCCCAGATGACATGAACCGTGGGAAGTCTCCCAGGACTGGGCTCAAGGCCCGAGAGCAAGGAATGCGGTAGATAGAAATTGGTAAATAAGAATGTTAAACAAAGCCAGCGTATTCCTTTTATCTGTTGGAGAATGTAATGATCAGCTGGCTGATCTGGTCTCAGTTTGTCCGGTGACCTGGCAGGATGATGGCCAGGGCAACCAGGTTGCAAACTGGGTCAGTTTGCCTTACTCGGTGGTCAGAGACGTAAAGAAAACGATTCACGAGTTCGGCCTCACTAGCACGTATGTAAGTGGTCACATTGAAGGGCTAGGTATGGGGTACACCCTGATCCCTGAAGATTGGAAGGCGCTGTTGTGCATGATGCTGACGCCCAGTCAGTATGTTATTTGGCTTAGTGAGTATCGGCAGATGGCGGAACGCCAAGCCCAGGTATATAGAGAGCAAGGTGTCATTTATGAGCATTTGGCAGGGGAGGGCCAGTTTGCTACCGTTCAGATGCAGTCTCAACTCCCTCAGGCCGTCTTCCCCATTATTTCCACCTGAGCCCAGCATGCTTTCCGGAAGGTCCCGGATTCAGGCAAGCCTACCAAAAGCTTTGCCAGTATCCGTCAGGGTGCATCAGAGTCCTTTATGGATTTTACCAACAGATTGCAGGAGGCTATCCTCCGACAGGTGGATAACCCTGCGGCAGCTCAGGAGATTCTGTTAAAAATGGCGGTTGAAAATGCGAACGAGGATTGCCGCCGTGCTCTCCAGCCGGCACAAGCCTCTGGAATTCTAGAGCTGTCAGACATGCTGCGGGCATGCCAAAACATCGGAACCCAAGCCCATAAAGCTGGAGTTCTGGCCGCTGCCCTGCGGAAAAGCGGGAAGGAGGGGAAGCGTTGTTACCGCTGTGGTAAGGAGGGTCACTTTCAGCGGGAGTGCCGCTCATCGATGCCGCCCGCCCGCCACGCAAAGAAGTGCCCCAAGTGTTGGAAGAGTTATCACTGGGCTAATCAGTGTCGTAGCGGGTCAGGAAACAGCATGACAAACGGGCCAAACAGTGTTGTTTCCCACTCAGACAACTGTTCCTCTGCTTTAAAATCTGTAGACTCCATGAGGGCGGCGACTGCCGGAAGTGCAGGGCTTGATTTGATTATGCAGGAGGATGCTGATTTTCAGTTGCCGGGGGAGGTTTGCGCCATACCTACCCAGGTGACGGGACCTCTCCCTGACGGATTTGTGGGTCTGGTTCTCCCTCGCTCACATGCTGGGAAACAGGGTTTTTTTTGTCATCCCAGGGGTCATTGACGCTGATTACACCGGCGTTATTAAAGTTCAGGTGTGGACCCATCGTCCGCAGTCGCTCCCGCTTGGACGGTCAATTGCGCAATTGATTTTAGTCCCCTATCAGGTGCCAGCCGCAGAGGATTGAGCCCGGGGCGGGAACGGCTTTGGATCGACGCTGTCTCAGTTGCTGACTCACAACACGTCCTCCAACAATGTCGGTCCACCCCTCGAAACCTCAGTTAACACTTCTCTTAAATAATGTTCCTTTTACAGGGCTGGTGGACACTGGAGCTGACGTTACGGTGATTCGTGATCCGGAGTGACCGGTCGGTTGGCCAACAGTTCCTTCTAAAGAGTTGTGGGGGATCGGGGGTAGCAAACCCGGGCGCCAAAGTTTGTCTTGGGTCACGGTCTCTAAACCAGGAGGCCATGCCCTTGCTACAATCCGCCCTGTTGTACTCCCTGTCCACCTCAATATTTGGGGCCGTGACTTACTTGTAAAGCTGTACACCACCCTAGATATTAATATATAATGGCCCGAAATCCTCCCCCACCCACCTTGCCATCCGCATTACCATTGGTATGGCAATCCTTAGAGCCCGTATGGATTGACCAGTGGCCCCTCCCCCTAGAAAAGCTGAAAGCGCTTCATTCACTTGTACAACAATATTTGCATGCACAGCGCTTGGAGAACTTTACTAGTCCTTGGAACTAGCTGCTGTTATTTTGGCCTTTCAACTTTTTGCTGATTGTCCCTTTAATTTGATTGTGGACACGCATTATGTTTATTAGGTAATTGATCATTTACCCCTTGCCCTCATTACCCCTCAGGTCGATGCGGACCTTCTTCGCCTGTTTTTGTCCTTACAGTATCTCATCACCACTCGTAATTTCCCTTATTTTGTTGCTCATATTCGCAGTCATACCCCTCTGCCTGGGCTACTTACTGAAGGCAATGCGCGCACTGATAGCGCGTTACGTGGTCAGGTAAATTTCCTTTTTTCTGACCCCATTGAAAGCCATGCCTTTTTTTATCAGTCTGCCTCTGTTTTGGCCCGACAGTTTCACATTCCTGCTGATCATGCACGTTCTATTGTTCGTTCCTGCCCCCACCGTGCCGCTGCTGCCCCTACCTTTTCTTATGCCGTTAATGCCAGAGGTACCGCAGCGAATCAGCTGTGGCAACTGGATGTCACTCATGTGCCACAATTCCGCCCCTATTCGTTTTTAGATGTTTCCATTGATACCTATTTGGGATTCCTCTGGGCGACCCCACAGCGTGGGGAAGCCACTCCCAAAGTTATTCACCATTTGCTAGCCTGTTTTGCTGTTATGGGTCGCCCGAGCCAGATAAAAACGGATAATGCCCCAGCCTATTGCTCCACAGCCCTCTCCACCTTTTGTGCCCAATGGGATGTCCATCTCAAACACGGGATCCCTTATAATTCCACAGGCCAAGCTATTGTTGAACGTGCAAATCGCACACTAAAAACCTTGCTCGACAAACAATTAAAACAAGGGGAGCTGCGTCTCCGAACCTTAGGAGAAATTCAGCAACTATTGCATATCCTTTTGTTTACTTTAAATAATTTAATGCTGAACGCAGATCAGCAGACCCCCATGGATTGGCATTTTCATAAGTCCGAGGTACTGGAAAGACCGTGTGTCTATTACCGTCAGCTGCCCGATCCGCAATGGTTGGGCCCAGTACCTTTAATCACTTGGGGTCGGGGATATGCTGCTGTGTTTCTCCCTGCAGGACCGTTGTGGGTTCCGGCTCGGTGTGTGTGACCGGCACTGAAACAGCATGGCGTGGCACCAGGGGCTGTCGAACCCCATACCGGAGTTTCAGCTGACCTTGGAGGAGAACGCGGTGCCTGCCAGGTCAACAACGGCGGGATGGAAACGGAGGAGGTGTAGCGTCCCAAGCCAGCCCGTGACATGGGGAGCAGTAAAAGCATTGGTCGCCGCGGCTCAACGAAGACTGGCAGCAAACCAACAGCCAGAGACTTCTAAGACTTTGTTTGTGGCAATTCTCACCCAAATTACTGCTAATTCCGTATTGACTGTATGCCTTTTGTGCCTGCTGTTTCCTGTAGGGGTTGGCTCAGGAGCGCTTTCTCTGTTACGGGCCCGAATGACATATAACCTATGGGAAAGATTGGCTTCAATAGCAAATGTTACCCACTTTTGTTTATCTGATTTTGTAGCAGCTGAAGAATTGTTAGGTACGTGCCTTATTCCAGTATGTCATCACCCTGAGGAAATTGGTAATGAGATGATGCTCGCTGCTTATGCAAACCTCTCTTCCCAGTACTCTAGCATGGCTAATTGGGGCCCGGCCAAGTACACTTTACCTTCTTAAGCTCATTTTTTGCTGTTGCTGTGTGCAATGTATTTCCTTTTTGTTAAGGCTTTGTCGAGAACCGCCCTGGCAGGCTCCACGAGTTATGACCTCGTCTGTCCGGGAGTTAATTGGCTTGCAAAAGCAAATTGATGGCTACCATGAGATGGCCGAGCACAAATAAACAAAAAAGGAGGGGATGTAGGATTCATACAAGGTTCATGCGCTTGGCAACATTCAGGGCACACCCGGAGTGTTGTATAGGAGCTGTGCACACACAGCTCTTCTCAGGGGCATGAACCTTGGAATCTTGCCCAGATGACATGAACCGTGGGAAGCCTCCCAGGACTGGGCTCAAGGCCCGAGAGCAAGGAATGCGGTAGATAGAAACTGGTAAATAAGAATGTTAAACAAAGCCAGTGTATTCCTTTTATCTGTTGGAGAATGTAATGCGCGGGGGGAGAGAAAGAATAAAGGGGAAGGTGGAATGCTGACATGCAGAAGTCAGTTGGCAGACCAGCTCACTTGCTTGCTAAAAGCTCTGTGCTGTCTTGTATTTGAACCGCCACATTACTCCACCCCCGACAAGGGGATTAGCACTGAAATTGGCCTTGCCGGGTCGTATTTGGGGTACTGTGGACGCAATTAGATGGTATTGGCCTCTGGGAGCTATCCCAGAGTGCTCCTTTGTGACCGCTCTGGACAGCACTCTCAACTCAGATGCACTGGCCAGGTAGACAGGAAAAGGCCCGCAAACTTTTGAATTTCATTTCCTGTTTGGCCAGCATGTCAAGCTGCAGGTGAGTACAGAGCTCATCAGCAGAGGTGACCATGATGGAGGCCCAGAATCACAAAAGAGCTCCAGCATGGACTGAATGGGAGCTTTGGGATCTGATCGCTGTTTGGGGAGAGGAATCCATGCTATCAGAACTCCGTTCCACTTTTTGAAAAGTCAAAACATTTGTCAAAATCTCCCAGGGCATGAAGGACAGAGGCCATAACAGGGACCCGAAGCAGTGCCACGTGAAACTTACGGCGCTGAGGCAAGCCTACCAGAAAACCAGAGAGGCAAACGGCCGCTCCCGGTCAGAGCCCCAAACATGCCGCTTCTATGATGAGCTGCATGCCATTTTAGGGGGTTCAGCCACCACTACCCGAGCCGAGTTGTTTGACTCCTTCAATGGAGATGGAGGCAACACGGAAGCAGGTTTTGGGGACGAAGAAGATGATGATGAAGTTGTAGATAGCTCAGAGCAAGCAAGCGGAGAAACCGGTTTTCCCGACAGCCAGGAACTGTTTCTCATCCTGGACCTGGAGCCAGTACCCCCCGAACCCACCCAAGGCTGCCTCCCGGACCCGCCAGGCAGAGAAGGGACCTCTGGTGAGTGTACCTTTTAAAATAGTATACATGGTTTAAAAGCAAGCGTGTTTAATGATTAATTTGCCCTGGCATTCACAGCTCTCCTGGATGTACTCCCAAAGCCTTTGCAAAAGGTTTCTGGGGAGGGCAGCCTTATTCCATCCACCATGGTAAGACACTCTACCACTCCAGGCCAGTAGCACATAGTCAGGAATCATTGCAGAACAAAGCACTGCAGTGTGTGTTTGCTGGCATTCAAACAACATCTGTTCTTTATCTATCTGTATTATCCTCAGGAGAGTGATATCATTCATAGTCACCTGGTTGAAATAGGGTGCTTTTCTTAAGGGGACATTCAGAGGTGCCCGTTTCTGCTGGGCTGTTTGCCTGTGGCTGAACAGAAATGTTTCCCGCTGTTAGCCATGGGGAGGGGGGAGGAGGAAGGAGGGGTTAGCCACGCGGTGCGGGGAGGCAAAATGCGACCTTGTAACGAATGCACATGTGCTATGTATGTAATGTTAACAGCAAGGTTTACCATGAAAAAGTGTACCCATTGTTCTATAAAATCTGTCTTTTTAAATACCACTGTCCCTTTTTTTTTTTCTCTCCACCAGCTGCATGTGTTTCAAGGATCACAGGATCTTCTCCTTCCCAGAGGCTAGTGAAGATTAGAAGGAGAAAAAAATGCACTCGCGATGAAATGTTCTGAGCTCATGCTGTCCTCCCACACTGACAGAGCACAGATGAATGCGTGGAGGCAGACAATGTCAGAGTGCAGGAAAGCACAAAATAACCAGGAGGAGAGGTGGTGGGCTGAAGAGAGGGCTGAAGCTGAAAGGTGGCAGCAGCGTGATGAGAGGAGGCAGGATTCAATGCTGAGGCTGCTGGAGGATCAAACTAATATGCTGCAGCATATGGTTGAGCTGCAGGAAAGGCATCAGGAGCACAGACCGCCGCTACAGCCCCTGTGTAACCAACCACCGTCCTCTCCAAACTCCATAGCCTCCTCACCCAGACACCCAAGAACGCGGTGGGGGGGGCCTCTGGCCACCCAGCCACTCCGCCCCAGAGGATTGCCCAAGCAACAGAAGGCTGACAATAAGTTTTAAACTTTTAAAGTGCTGTGTGGCCTTGTCCTTCCCTCCTCCACCACCCCTCCTGGGTACCTTAGCAGTTATCCCCCTATTTGTGTGATGAATTAATAAAGAATGCATGAATGTGAAGCAACAATGACTTTATTGCCTCTGCAAGTGGTGATTGAAGGGAGGAGGGAGAGGGTGGTTAGCTTACAGGGAAGTAGAGTGAACCAAGGCGGGGGTGTTCATCAAGAAGAAAGAAACAGAACTTTCGTACCGTAGCCTGTCCAGTCATGAAACTAGTTTTCAGAGCTTCTCTGATGCACACCACGCCCTCCTGTGCTATTCTAACTGCCCTGGTGTTTGGCTGCGCATAACCAGCGGCCAGGTGTTTTGCCTCAACCTCCCACCCTGCCATAAATGTCTTCCCCTTACTCTCACAGATATTGTGGAGCGCACAGCAAGCAGTAATAACAGTGGGAATACTGGTTTCGCTGAGGTCTAACCGAGTCAGTAAACTGCACCAGCACGCTTTTAAACATCCAAATGCACATTCTACCACCATTCTGCACTTGCTCAGCCTATAGTTGAACAGCTCCTGACTACTGTCCAGGCTGCCTGTGTATGGCTTTATGAGCCATGGCATTAAGGGGTAGGCTGGGTCCCCAAGGATAACTATAGGCATTTCAACATCCCCAACGGTTATTTTGTGGTCTGGGAATAAAGTCCCTTCCTGCAGCTTTTGAAACAGACCAGAGTTCCTGAAGGTGCTAGCATCATGTACCTTTCCCGGCCATCCCACGTTGATGTTGGTGAAATATCCCTTGGATCCACTAGTGCTTGCAGCACTACTGAAAAGTACTCCTTGCGGTTTATGTACTCGCTGGCTTGGTGCTCCGGTGCCAAGATAGGGATATGGGTTCCATCTACGGCCCCAACACAGTTAGGGAATCCCATTGCAGCAAAGCCATCCACTATGACCTGCACATTTCCCAGGGTCACTGTCATAAATGTAAAGGGAAGGGTAAACCCCTTTAAAATCCCTCCTGGCCAGAGGAAAAATCCTCTCACCTGTAAAGGGTTAAGAAGCTAAAGGTAACCTCACTGGCACCTGACCAAAATGACCAATGAGGAGACAAGATCCTTTCAAAAGCTGGGAGGACGGAGAGAAACAGAGGGTATGTGTCTGTTGGTATGCTGCTTTGCCGGGGATAGAACAGGAATGGAGTCTTAGAACTTTTAGTAAGTAATCTAGCTAGGTATGTGTTAGATTATGATTTCTTTAAATGGCTGAGAAAAGAGTTGTGCTGAATAGAATGACTATTTCTGTCTGTGTGTCTTTTTTGTAACTTAAGGTTTTGCCTAGAGGGATTCTCTATGTTTTGAATCTAATTACCCTGTAAGGTACCTACCATCCTGATTTTACAGGGGTGATTCCTTTACTCCTATTTACTTCTATTTCTATTAAAAGTCTTCTTGTAAGAAAACTGAATGCTTTTTCATTGTTCTCAGATCCAAGGGTTTGGGTCTGTGGTCACCTATGCAAATTGGTGAGGATTTTTTACCAAACCTTTCCCAGGAAGTGGGGTGCAAGGGTTGGGAGGATTTTGGGGGGAAAGACGTGTCCAAACTACATTTCCCAGTAAACCCAGTTAGAGTTTGGTGGTGGCAGTGATTATCCAAGGACAAAGGATAAAATTAATTTGTACCTTGGGGAAGTTTTAACCTAAGCTGGTAAAAGTAAGCTTAGGAGGTTTTCATGCAGGTCCCCACATTTGTACCCTAGAGTCAGAGTGGGGGAGGAACCTTGACCGTCACTACCCTTGATATCAGCAGATCTTTGATTGCGTTGGCTACTTGCATCACAGCAGCCCCCACAGTAGATTTGCCCACTCCAAATTGATTCCCGACTGACCAGTAGCTGTCTGGCATTGCAAGCTTCCACAGGGCTATTGCCACTCGCTTGTGAACTGTGAGGGCTGCTCTCATCTTGCACCTCAGGGCAGGGGAAAGCAAGTCACAAAGTTCCATGAAAGTGACCTTATGCAAGCGAAAGTTTCGCAGCCACTGGGAATCATCCCAGACCTGCAACACTGTGTGGTCCCACCAGTCTGTGCTTGTTTCCCGGGCCCAGAATCTGCGTTCCACTGCATGAACCTGCCCCATTAGCACCATGATGCCCACATTGCGAGGTCCGTGCTTTGAGAGAAGTCTGTGTCCATGTCCTCATCACTCTCGTCACCATGCTGACGTCACCTACTCTCCCAGTTTGGCTTTGCCAGGTTCTGGTGCTGCATATACTGCTGGATAATGTGCATGGTGTTTAATGTGCTCCTAATTGCCAAAGTGATCTGAGCAGGCTCCATGCTTGCCATGGTATGGCATCCGCACAGAAAAAAGGCGCGGAACAATTGTCTGCCGTTGCTCTGATGGAGGGAGGGGTGACTGACGACATGGCTTACAGGGTTGGCTTACAGGGAATTAAAATCAACAAAGGGGGCTTTACATCAAGGAGAAACAAAAACAACTCTCACACAGAATGGCCCCCTCAAGGATTGAACTCAAAACCCTGATTTTTGCAGGCCAATGCTCAACCCACTGAGCTATCCCTCCCCCCAGTATTTCAGGCAGGACTGAATCTCCATTAAACTTTTCAAGGTGCCCCTCACAGACCTCACCAAAACGATTGTCGGCAGTTGATTTCACAGAGGGAGGGAGGGGGGAGCAAATGAATACAAAACAAAACTGGTCTATTGTTTTGGTCCACTCCATCTATCTTTTACATCTTTGGCTGGCAGCAGACGGTGCAGTAGGACTGCTAGCCATCCTCATCTCCTGCCTGCTCACCATAAGATGGTTCAATAGGACTGCCGGCAGTCCTAAAGTGAATGACCTAGTCGAGTCACTCCTAATTTAGTCCCTGCACCTATGTCTGCCCAGGAGCTCCTGACTGACCTTACCAAGGCGGCCAGGAGCACCTCGGACACGATGACGATGGTTATCAGGCCTATTGCACCGTCTGCTGCCACAATGCAATGGGTTGCTGCTGTGTAGCAACACAGTACCGCGTCTGCCAGCACCAAGGAGACGTACAGTGACAGTGAGCTGAGCAGGCTCCATGCTTGCCTTGGCATGACAGGTAGCTCCGGAAAAAAAGGCACGAAACGATTGTCTGCCATTGCTTTCACGGAGGGACGGCCTAACGATATGTACCCAGAACCACCCCCAACAATGTTTTTGCCCCATTAGGCATTGGGATCTCAACCCAGAATTCCAATGAGCGGCGGAGACTGCAGGGAACTGTGAGATAGCTACCCACAGTGCAACGCTCTGGAAGTCGACGCTTGCCTCGGTACTGTGGAAGCACTCCACTGAGTTAATGCACTTAGAGCATTTTGTGTGGGAACACATACAATCGACTATATAGAAGCAATTTCTAAAAAACTTCTATAAATTCAACCTAATTTCGTAGTGTAGGCATAGGCTAACTCATATAGTATTTTCTCATCCCTAATCAGAGGACAAACTTTTTGAAGAGGAGAATAACAAATAAAATATTTGTGAATAATTAATAACATCCAGGACCACAGGAAAACCAGACAAACATAACATCTCTGATTAACATTATTTTTAAGAATAAAATGTATTTGGCTGAAATTGCAGGGTGCAAAGAGCTTAGCTATTGTGTGTATCAGGGCTCACGTGCTGGAATGCTGTTTCAGACACTGTATGTACACACAACCCCACATACATCCACTATACATACATGGGCAAAGTAACTGAGCAATACACTATACCTATTAATATATTTTGCAACTTTTTGTGGGATGTGACACATCTCTTAGTGAAGTGAAGTGATAGACAAATCAGAGCTCACCTTTGTTAATCTGGTGTGTTCAGATCTGAATTGAGCTGAAGAGAATGCAGAATTTCTTTCCTGATTGACAGGTAACTCTGTGTTCTGTACAACAGGCGTGTGCATGAAAAGGAGAGCAGGTAAAGCTTCTGGGGTGATTGGTCCCTGCAACAGCTGCATTTAAATTTTCATCAGGTTAGTGTGATCTGGGAGGTGAGGTGTTGGCTGGACTACAGTCACCATTTTGGCAGAAATGGATTATTGAAGCTGGGAATCAAGGAGGAAGCACAAGCTCACACATTGGGTGAGCAAATCAACCAATAACAATAACGTCCATCATTCTCTCCACTGCCTAGGAGGAGTTGGACAGAAAAGCCTAATCCTCATAGTGATATTTGCGGAAGTATGTCATGGAAAAAGTGCTCCTCCCCACAAACCAGCAAAAATGTTATGAAACATTTTACACATTGCTCTGTCTGGAACATTTAGAATGTTGGGTACATTTCCAAGGCAATTTAGATCCCCAACTGACCTCAGCTTCTTCTATTGCTTGCAGGAAATTCAGTACTGACTAAAACATCCTTTTCACAACTTCTTCGAGCCTGTGGCTGCTTTATGACCTAGTGGTAAGGATCACAGATGAGCAACATGGATGTGTTATTCCAGGCATCCTCCTCTGTAAGTGGATCAAAAAGGCATTAGACACTAATGAAAGAGACTTCACCACACACAAACAAAAAAAAAACCCAGGAAATGAAAAAAGAAGCAGGGAAAATAAAGTTCAGACAAAGTCTTCAAGGATTCCAACAGCAAAATGCATTTTTAAAACTAAAATGTTTGAACCATTTTTATGACAAGAAAAACCTTTTTTATTGGCTGCTGAAAGGTTTATGATAGCTCTATGATCTAATCTATAATTTCTAAATTATTCTTGAACTTGTCCCTCAGGAATCTCCCTCATGGTTAGCCAGAGGAACTTGAAACCTCACAATGTCATAGTCATCAGTACTGCTGAAAAAGGAGATGCAGGTTCACAGTTACTGGCACCATTGTGTCTTGCCCATTTAACCTATACCAAATACATGCAAAGAGGAAAAGACTGGTTACTAACTTGTTTTTTTCCAAGATATGTTGTGCATGTCCATGTCATTTCACTGAATCACAGGCAGTTCAGTTTGGAGGTGGGTTTCAGAGTCTACCTGAACAGTGACTGAAGAACTACTCGCCCAAACTTGGCATCATCCCTGGAATGCTGAGATAGAGCATAATGAGTTGTAAAGGTATGTATTGATGACCAGGTTGCAGCTCTACAAATGTCTATTATAAGTACTTGAGCAAAACACTGTGGAAGCTGCCTGAGATCTTGTAGAGCACACTACCACTCTGCTAAGTGGGAGGAGGAGAGGGTTAATGTTGGCAACATCATTGCACAGATGTATGCAGGACAAAAGGCTTTTCATCTGGTCCATGAACCGTTTGGAAGAAATCTAAACAACCTAGTTCTGTCCAACTAAAAGGTCAATGCTGTTCCAAAATCCAAGGTATGGAGCCTCTCCTCATTCTTATGAGAAGTGGGGTTAGGAAAGAAAGTCAGTGAGACTATATATAGCTCAAATGAGGTAGAATTCTCATACTACTTTAGCCAGGAAATTTGGATGTGTACATAAGTATACCTGGTCCTTAAAAAAGCAGTGCATGGAGGGTCAGCTACCAATGCTCATAAAACTCTGCCAATCTTCTCACAGGTATAATAGCTACCAAAAATGCTACATTCATAGACAGATGCAGTAAATTCAGTTAGCCATAGGTTCAAAGGGCAGACCAATCAGCCTTGTTAGCACCAGGGAAGAATGGGATCCACAACATTCAGATATAACCTGGTTAGCCAGAGGAACTTGAAACCTCACAATATAGTCATCACTACTGCTGAAAAAGGAGATCCTTTTAGAATCTGATTGACATATGATTGGAAAATATTGAGTGGTCTGTGATTGGTGGGTGAAAATTGGATAACTGTTAGAGGAACTCTGATGGAATGAATTAATAGGCCTTGTTGCTTCAGGTGGGGAAAAAAACAGTCCAAAACAGAGGTCAGGGCTGGCGAAACACCATTCTATTTTGACGGTAAGGAGAATTGTTTGCACTTCAACAGGTAAGCATATCCAGTAGATATTGTCCTGCTATCTGTTTTGCACATTCCCCAAACACTCCACCTCTTGTAGTGTTAAGTATGGAGCCTCTAGGACATAAGACAGAGTGGCCAGGTTGGGATGTAGCAAGTAACCATGGTCCTGGGAGATCAGGCCAGGTTCTGGAAGTAGTATCAAAGGTGTCCTAGCAGACAGACTCAGCAGACTGGAGTACCAGTGTTGGTGAGGTCAAGCCAGTGCTATGAGGATCATCTTGCTTGAGCTCAATCACCACCTTGGGAAGGAATGGAATGGGAGTGTAGGCATACAGAAGTTTGTCTTTCCAGGAAAGTATCTGTCAGTGAGCTGTGACTGTGACCTTCCCTGGAATAAAACAGTTGGCACTTTCTATTGAGATGATTAGCGAACAGGATGTGAGAGACCCCACCAGGTTTGAAAAATGAATCCAGCCTGAGAGACATCCTGTGATCTCTGCTGAACAATCTGCTCAGGAGATCCACCAAGCTGTTCTGAACACCAGGAAAGTGAGACGCTTTGAGATGTATTGCACTGGTGATACAAAAATCCTAAAGATGTATCACCTTTTGACAGAGAGGGGCTGATCTTGCCCTTCTCTGTCTGTTCATGTAGAACAGCACTACAGTGATGTCCATGAGAACTTGTAAAGTCTCTCCCCTGGTGTGAGGGAGCAAAGCCTGAGAGGCCAGATGAATTGACCTCAACTCTTGCATGTTTATTGGGAAAACTAAATCTTGATAATGCTACAGACCTTGAGCTTGTAAATTTCCTAGGTAATTCCCCCAACCTAGAGAAGTCGCATCTGTAACCAGAGTCAATATGGGTAAGGGAGAAGTGAAGGAAACTCCCATACACATATTGGCAGGATCAGCTACCAATCCATGGAGACTAGTACTCCTGCAGGTACTCAAACCAGCATGTCCAGTGGGTGGCAAGCTGGGGACTACACTGATATTAAACAGCTCTGTAACTTTCTGAGATGAACCACATGTGTGCGGGAGGCCAACGGTCTGAAATAGTTTCTTATTGTTGTGATTGGATAGGCCTTGAGATCTGTGGAAATGTGTAGCATTGTCTGGAATCTGGCTTGAGGTAAGAATGCCCTGGCTATGATAGAATCCAGGTTCACCCTATAAATTATGTTCTCTGAACTAGGGAGAAGACTGACTTGTCCTCGTTGATTAACAGACCCAGAACATTGAAGAGGCATCAGATCCTGGATAGACTGATCTCCTCTTGGAGCATGGATGAACTTTGTACCAGACAATCATCCAGGTATGCAAATATTTGAACACCTGATTTCCTTAGGACTTCAGCCACACCTGCTTTGCATTTTGTAAATACTCACAGGGCAGCAGTCTGGCCAAAGGGTAGGGCTGTAAACTGATAATGGGTGTTCAGACCAGAAATCTTAGGAATCATCTAAGATGGACAGTTGCATGAAAATATGTATTCTTTAAATTGAGGGCAGAGTACCAGTCACTGGGATCCAGGGAGGGGATAATGGAGGCCAGAGTGACCATGTGAAATCTTATTTTCTTTACACATTTGTTCAAATTTCATAAGTCTAGGATGAGTCTGAGATCTCCTTTTGCCTTTGGAATCAGGAAGTAACATGAATAGAAATCATTCCCTCAGTGGAAAAGGGGAACCTCTTCTATAGCACCCAAATGGAGAAGTGACTTCATTTCTTGGAGGACATCCTCATGACGGTGGTCCCTGAAGAGAAAGACAGGGAAGGGGGTTGGGAGGGATGGATGGAAATAAACGGCAGAATGTATCCCTAACTCCACAGTAACTTAGAACCCACCAATCTGTGGTAATGTGGGACCATACACATAGTAACTGGAACAATCTGTTGGAAAAAATAGGGGAGAGAAACCTGTACATCACAATGTGTTGCTCTGTCTTCAATAAGGCAGTCAGACAGACTGTTTGGGATTTCCTGACTGTCTTGAAGAACCCACCTAGGAAGAAAATTGAGGAGGAGTTGGTCTTCTATGGTTTGTCCTTCATTTTCTGAATTGGTCAGGCTGCTTAAATGGGAAAGATGGGTATTTGTGGATAGACTTTGGGTGGGGAGACCTTCAAAGGGGAAATCCTGGATCATCTGCAAGACCTCTTGTGGGAGACCCAGGGACTGAAGCCATAAATATCTGTGCATAGTTATGCAGATGATATGACTCTGGCTGCTGAATCTTTCCCATCCAAGGATGCTTTCAGAGAGATCTGAGCCATTAGTTTGCCCTTGTGCAACATGGCTTGGAATTTCTGTCTGGCATCCTTTGGCAACTTGTCTGAGGAATTCCCCATATTGTCCCAGAGAGAGAACCCATATCTTAACAAAAGGTTTTGTGGTTAGCAATGCACAATTGTAGACCAGATGTGGAATACATTTTTTTGCTGAAAAAATGTAATTTCATTGTGTCTATGTACTTTAGGGCAGAAGGTCATCCTTGATGTGCTCTTTTATTTACTGCTGAAATAACTGAGGAACACAGCAAAGGATGGGTATAAAAATGTTCATAGCCATGAGAAGGGACATGGTATCTTCTCTCAGTTCTCTGAGATGTCAGAGTCAGAGAAGATGATCACCATGATGATTTTGTAGGCTCTAATATGGAATCATTGACAGATAGAACCCCTCTAGCAGGCCCTGCTGAAACCAAAATGTGCACCAGCCTGTGAGAACTCTCCTGGACCACCTAACAGGAACATCAAGAGAGGTATCTACTCTCCTTAAAAGATCTTGATAAGCTATCTAATCATTGTGGACAGGTGAGAAATTCCAGGGAAGTACAGTCTCATCAGGTGATGAGGAAGAATGTGAAGGAATTGTAGGCTGATCCTCCAGAAGTGCAGTGGGCTGAGGTTCTGAAGCCTGAGTCAGGCTTTGAGGGTCTTGCTTGGTACAGACAATAATACCCTGTTCATGTGAGCTAGCCTGTTGTCTGCTAGGAGATCTGAAAGGCTGAGGAACCAGAGAAGATCTGGAAGTGGGAGGCATGCCCTACGGCCATGAGAACAGCATAGGACCTCAGCTATGACTGCTGCAAGCATCCCTTTCCTTGGACTGTCTCTAGACATCCAGTGTGCACCAGTCATGGAATTCCCTTGATGAAAGTGAAGGGGAGTTCTGTCATCTAGCCCAGGCTGAGGGGCATAAGAACTTACTGTTGTATTAATTTAGATGGAATGTAACCCTTCTGCCCGTCAGAGCTGGCAGCAACAAGGGCCGGGTTCAATATCTAGGGGATCCATTCCAGTAACACAATGCAAACTGGCTCGAGCCCCCACCCAGTGACCTGGGACAAATATATACCACCCCCGCTGGGTGCCTCCAAGAGGCAATACTTCCCCTCTCGCAAGCACATAGTCTGAGTGTAGCAAAAAGCCTTTTAATAACAGAGAGAAACAATGTGGCATTATGTTGGGGAAACACCACCAACAGGATTCATAACACAACCCATGAGCAAAAAACCCACCCCAAGCAAATTGGGGCATGCCCTTTTCCCTTTGGTTCTTGAGTCCAGCAACCCCAAATCATCCAAAGTCCCAAAAGTCCAATGACCCAAAAGTCTCTGTCCCTGGTCAGGGCAGCCCCAGAGTTCGAAAGTTTATCTGTGGAGCTTTACCTCCCAACCTGGGTGGAGATGGGACGGGGGTAAGAGGCACCTTACATGATCTGAAGCTGACCGCCCCACCGCTCAATAGGCCTCCGCTCCGCTCTGCCAGCCGCCCCACTAACTCCTTCGCTCAGCTCCGCTCCGCGGCCCACAAGCAGCTCCCGCTGTCCCACAAACTGCTCCACCAGCCAGTCCACAAACTGCTCCGCGTCCCACCAGCGGCTCCCGCTGTCCTACGAACTGCTCCACCAGCCTGTCCACAAGGCACTCCAGCCATCCTGCAAACTGCTCCGCAATATATCTTCAGGCTCCCCCCCTACTTAACACAACGCTCAGTGATTTCAGCTCTTAGTCAGTTCAGCTCTTTGGTGAATTCAGCTTGTAGTAGGGGAGCCTCAGTGCTGGTGCACTATTAGCCCAAAGCGAGCTCAGCAGCCTGTAACTAGACTCCTAATGGAATCAAAGTTAGCTCTGATATTCCACAGTGGAGAGAGGAGGAAGTGCAATTAGCATGTAAGGCCCTCACCAAGGGGCCCATGCCACCAAGTATTAATACTTGTCCCCAGCCTCTCTTCCTTCATGGAGTTTTAAAACCCATGACCCTTGCCTAGCGAGTGCTACTTAGTTGATGGTGAGTCCCTCCATCATAACAAAAGGCCAAGTACAGTTCCAAGCACAGTTCCCATAATCAGCGTAACAACAATTTCTTCTTCCTGCCCCAATAACAGAGACACTGGGGATCCCACAGCAGCCAAAGTGACCATTTGGGCAGCTATGGCCTCATTCTAGGCGGGGTGAGTGTGCCTATGCAAATGAGATCGGCCCCTGCAGTTCTTTTCCACAACTTGCCACACCTCACCACCAGATGTCAGGGTGGAGCTCATCCTGACACTGCTTACAGGAATATAGGGGCCAAAAGATGTTAACACAATCCAGTCACTGTCCAACATTAAACAGTGTTAAACACAGTTTAGGGTTTGGCATACAGACACTTCAGCCTGCTTTAGTCCCATGGCAAATGCACCCTTAAAAATTCTTTTAACCTTTTATTAAAAATACAGAAAAGAAGGAAAAACAGTTAAAGCTTTTGAAATGTAAAGGAAAGCTTCAATTTTAATAACATATTTTAGAAGGAAAAACCCCTTGTTTGACAGTATCTTAGATGGTATCAAAGAAGTTAATAACCATCCTTTTGGGGAAAAGAAAAAAGTTGAGATGGACTGAAGCTGTTGCTGCTGCTGCTTGAAAAGTCCAATCCCATTTCATCTCAGGTATTATTTGGGATTCAGTTAGAGCTGGTAGCAGTGGTGATGTCATCTGGATCCCTCTCTTTGGCCCAGTCAAGTCAGGATATCTCTCAGGGTCAGGATGACAAAGACCCAGGGTCTCAGAAAATGGTTGGGGGTGTTAGCCATCATGGTGCAGCTCGCTCCAGTAACCTCCATCTGGTTCCTCCATTTTCCAGCCCTTCTCCCCCGACAAAAGTCTCTTCTTTCAGGGAATAGCCCATCCCCTCATTATTTTGTTCACCAATTAGGCCTCGTTTTTGGCTCAATTTTGGTTTACTAATTTCTGGTTCCACATCTTTTGTTTTTACTAGGAAGGATTTTAACATAGGCCTACTCAAGCACTTTTTGATTACAGTAATTTAGTTTGTCTCCTTTTTGTACATTTTCCTATTCACATTTGTTATTATAGGGTATTTTGACATTTTATCGATTTTTACATACTTTTCACAGCTGAGCTTACAATTAGTGTAAATTTGTAGGCCCAGTTATTAAAAAAAAGAAAAATGTCATCTGGACCCCTCCTTCTGGCACAGTCTGATCTAGACACCTCTCCGGATCTTGATGACAAAGGTCCAGAATCCCAGGAAACAGTGGGGATTCCATACTTTTACATGCTTTTTATAGTTGAGCTTACAATTAGAGTAAATTTGTAGGTCCAGTTATTACAACACTACTTCAGACTCTGAGGAGGACTCTGAGTCACCTGACCACAGTGGTGCTGTGCCAGGTGATACCGAAGTCCAGAGGTGTCTTTCCAGAAATATCGGCCCCAGGGACAGCATGCTGGGTGTACCTCTGGACTGCACCAGTCAAGAGAGCACTGGACATTCTGAAGATCTAGGCCCCCATGGTCCTGAGAGCTTAATCACAACTCTGAGGTGAGTCCATAGCCAGGGCCTGATGATCCACTAGTACTGCCTGGCTTGTTTCCTGGACCATCAGAGAGTCTAATACCAAGAGGGAAAGTAGGTATCATGCTATTGCATGGGCCTCCAATTTCATTTGTACTGAGAGACTTTCCTGGTGCTGTTATTCCACCGAAGGAGTTGGCACCTTAGTGGGGGTTGGTGTTAACAGCCTGGGCACTGGTACCAGAATTGATAACACCAGACAAGAAGAGGCTAGTACTGGGGAACATCTCTTTCCAGAAGATGGTCTATCTTGTCCTCTTGATTGTTTACTGGTGGATGGAAATTGGGACTATATCCCCTAGCAGGGCCAAATCTTGGCTCCTTCAGTCAGGGGTCTGATCTTTTGTGCTTCTTTGTCAGCATTGGAGAAGGGGATTAGTGCCAAACTTCACTCCTTACCAATGCCAAAGAAGCTTCAGAAGGCAGATGCAGGACAGCCTCCACGAAGGTGTGGAACAGTTGCATCTCTGTTCCTTTTGTCTGGGGTTTGAAGTCACTGTAAATCTGGCAGTGATCTCAGATGTGACCTTCACAAGACACTTCAGGCAGATGGAATGATGTCATTCACTGCCATAGATTTTTTTACAGCTGTCACAAGGCTTAAAATACAGAGACTGATGCATATCCTGGTACGGGGCACGAATAAGAGGGAACCCACACTCCAAGAAAAATAACAAAGACGACCTACACTAATCTAATAGTAATGAATATCACTATCTTAACTATTTACAGAAAGGAAGATAATTTCCCTGCAAAGGGAGAAACTTCCAGTAGCAACTCGATGCAGTTTGACTGCCAATCACGGGTGGTGAGAAGGAAGTGAGGGGGGTTAGGGCAGCTCCACCCTTTATACTATTGTGCAGCAACATGAAGTGGCTGATGGCACAAGTGCTGTCCTGGTGTACCACTAAGGGAAAATATCAAGAACTGTGGTGACCTGGACATGCACACACCTGAAGTGGAATGGACACATGCAACTGCCCAAAGAAGAATACATGGGATCAGGATGTTTAAAAAGAATTGTTACTGAATAACAAGAAGCAAAAGGAAAATGGTTCTGGATCTGGTATACTTTGTCCTAGCAAAATATTTCAGGTCGGGGGCAGGGTGAGGGGCCAGAAGGGACAGACAACTTAGGGAAAAAACCCCAGCCCTTTAAAGGTGTGATAGCCATTGAAACAGCCATGTTAGAAATGGATAGCAGTTTAATTGATCAAAGTAAACTAAACTAGACACAATTAGGGCTTATCTGTCCCCACTCTTACTCAATTCAGAGCTCCCAAGTTTGGCTATTAAGGCTATGATTCTGCAAGGTACTTAAGCACCTGCACAACTTCAAGCACTAAAATAAGTGGGGTAAAGAAGAAGGGTACCATGTAGGAGATGGCAAATCCTGAAGGCTTCCATTTGTGTTTGGGGTGCAGAATGGCCTTAAACTTGGCTTAGCTCCTGATCAAAGGCCCTCTTCTCATTGACTTTAACAGATTTTGCGTCAGACTATTAAAGGTTATGTGTAAGATAATTCCCTACACCTCAGTGATCCAGAGTTACCCCATAGGGCTGTGGGCAGTCAGTGTAATGTAGAGCAGCCTTTAGGCTATATTAAGCTGAGGGAAACAGCACTGGTAAGCTTTGTACTTTGTCAAGCTTGTTATAGTAGACATACATCTTTAAACAGAGGTGTTTTAATGAGCATGTGCTACATGAGAACTATGGCAGAGGACCTTGGATAGAGCCTGCCAGCCAAAACATAGACTGGTCGAGATCAAATAAAGCTGCTCTGTAGCACCTTGAACCATACAATTCATTAAAAAAAAACTTTATTGAAGTAAGTTTACAAAAAGTGTAATAGAGATTCCGGTTACATCTAGCAAGTCTTAGTTTTTAGCAACAAAGGACTTCACTGGAGCCTTTTAAGCCTTGTGTTAGGAGTACCACAGAACCATCAACCCCATTTGGGGCACAAGCAGTCATTCTGTTTCAGGGAGACAGTATGCCTCATCCCAGAGCTCCTTGTCAAGGGGAGGGATCACTCTCTTATGGGACACCCTCCTATGGGATGGAGCTTGTACTGTCTTGCTCTGTGAACCTGTGCAGAGGAGGGTCAGAGTCATGGCCCTGCCTGATATTTGCCTTGTTTGGGGTAACCTGTAGCCTTGGGAGAATATTCAAGGAGCAGTCCCTGTACTCCCCTCCATGCACAGGCTACATTCTGCCTGGCCCTCTACATGCACAGTGCATAGAGCAGGGGGAAGCTCTTTGTTGTAGCCCTTCTCATACTGTGTTCCTGCATAAAGGCCAGTTATGATCTAGCCCATTGGGAGAGCAATTCAAGGAACAGGCTATACTAGTCAAGAATTGCAAAGTTTTCAAGAGGGCTTTTTATTACTTCTCACCCTATAAACCAGTTTTCATTTTGATGCTGGAAGAAAGGTGCTGATTAAAGATTCTTCAGCGTGTGAGTTGATAAGGTAAGAGCCTCAGGTAAAGGAGCAATACTAATGCTCTTTCAAACTTGGCTTGGGTCACTTCCCAGCCTCCCAATATCATCTCCATTTCAATTGGGAAAAAATGAGTTTGGAGTAGCCAAACACATAAAATGTTTTTATTTCCTTTTTTTCCCCTCCAAACCTTAAATTCTTTTGTCTTGTTCAAGCTCCCTAGTGTTTTGTGTGAGAATTCAGAAGTCTGGTTCTCTGGAAACAATTGTTATGTCAGCTGATATTAACACAGCAAGCACTTTAACTATTTTTCCACCATATCCGTCAAAGGCAATGGCTAAAGCATTCTCATTACTCTTCAACAAAGTTTCTCATTTTCCTCTAATTCTGTCACTAGACAGCCTCTGTGCAGGCTCACTTTACAAAGCTATCAAGTCATTTAACTGAAATGACTTTAGGAAACTTTTTTGGTAGTCATGTATGACAAATTTGAATTCTTTAGGTCATAAGATAATGAAAAATATGCACAGCCTAATTTACATGAGTAATCTATAATTGTCTATCACTATAACTAACTCACAAATTGGGGAAGTGGAGATGATTTTTCTCCCCCCACAATCACCTAAAAACAGAGGTAAGAGATCTGCTACTAAAACTTGGAAAGATCTAGTTGCTATTGCTGCCCGTGATAATGAGATGTTCATAGTGTGCACAATTAAACAACAACAATTTTAGAGATGTCAGTTCCAAGTTTTTCCAACGAACATTATTCAAGGAAGTACAGGGGAAAATTAGCTGGAATATTGTTTATTATATGTATTTATATCAAAAGGTTGTTGCAATTAAAGGCTTGATGTAGGAGAGAATCAGGCCCTCAGTGTTTACTAGCAATTCTACAGCAAGGTATCTAAGTTACAACAGTTTCTGCCTACGAAAATGGCATCTCATACTTTTTACATGAAGCAAATAACCCTGACACCCCAAGCTGCATTTCAGTTTTAAATACTAGCTCAAGAATTTCCATGAGAACTACTATTAAGAGAAGTAAGCCTCTTTGGAACATGTTATTGGATTTGTGTGAACAGAAGAATCATATCAGAATAACTTGATGCACTCAGCACTTATGTGCAAAAACTCCCACTAGCATTAACATGGGTTACCACAGGTAATTTGCCTTGTAATCAAGAGGAGAATAGATCCTAGAACAAACAGAACTACATACACTCTGAGTGATAATATTTTGAGGAATTTATTATCATCTCAATGAGGCAGAAAGAATTTGAACATGAAAATCCTAGCAGAGTTATTAATGGAATTACCCATTTCAATTTCTTGCACAGCAGTAAGGGCATGGGGGAAAATACATACAAAAATTTCCATGTAGATGAATCCATACTCATCCATACACAGGTTCTCAGACTAAGGTCTACGGAGCACTGTCTAGTGCTATCTATCTATCTATCAATCTAGTGGTCCAGGAAGACCAGCATAAAGGGCACAAATCCCAACCATATACTATCCAAAATTGCATTACCTTTTTTTCTGCCACAACATGCGGCAAACTCGCATCTAATTTTGCATGTCTAATGTTCTGTCCACTGTGACGCCCAGATCTCTTACCAGCTTCCCATGGATTTTCCCTCCTATTGAGCAGATTATTAGTAATTCAGTTTTACATCCTGATAATGAAAGGTATGCATGTAAACCACTGTTGAACCTGTTCTCAGAAAACTACAAACTATTTGAAACAGAATATTCTGAAGAGCAATTCAGTGGTAGAAAACAGATAACACTAAAATGAAAATCTTTAAACTCTTGTAAAGGGTTCGTTTGAGCTAATATGTTCCAGAAATACAAGATGACTTGAAAAACACCTTGCAAACTGCAGATAATCCTTAATACTCATAAATGTTTTGTAGAGAAAGACATTGTATTATCTAGAAAAAGGCCTCTAGAGTAAAACTCCATATCTCTAGGTATTTCTTTTAAAGGGGAGCAATTTAATAAAAACAACAAAGACAGAAACCAAGAACATTAACTTTCAGTTTCCCTAGTTACATGCTAGTATTCTTGCTGTAATTATAACACAGAGGTCATTCCATAGGAATTACCAGCCTTGAAATGATATGAGACAATTATTCTCAAGGGAGTCAAACAAATTTGTAATACAAATACAGTTGAAATTTCAGACATCAATCTCTTTTTTACCATAGCATGGGAACAAAGGAGCTGTGAGATGTAATTTTACCCTAAGGCCCAACAAACGATCACATTAAAATGATTTTTCCCTCCCAAAAAACCTTGACATGTAAATATATCCTAGAAAATGAATATAGTGTTCAGCTTTTATAATACAGTTTCCTGTGGGTAATAGCATTTGAAAAGAACCAAGAAACAGTTCTGAGAGTCTTTATGGATCTAGATATAAATTCATTAAACACAACTAGTATGTAAAGACTAAACAGACACTCATTAGAAATCAGACTAAGCATCAATATCCAGATCTGGAGCTGAACTTTCTCAAAGTTTCATACGTCTGAATCTAGGGTAAGGATATAGCCCATTATAGGGATTTGGCTCCAAACTTCCACAAAGTTCAGATCAAGGGTTTTGATTTGGACTTCATTTTAGTGCCTTCAGTGGGGACCCTTAAATTGCCGCTTACTGACGTTAGTGGTATTCCTTATACTTAGGGAATTACCACAAATGAACGTTTTTAAGAGCACTCACCATCGTGAACTAGAAGCAGCTTAATTCTTTTATGAAAATTTACAAAAAGTGAATTTCCAGGCCAGACAAGAATGCCAGTGCTTCATTTCAGCCCAAAGTAATAAGAAATGGGTGAATTAAAAAAAAACAAAAAACACCACACACACAACAACCCACAACCCTTCACAAATGGGAATTATAACAGGAACATCAACAGCTCACGAAAGCTCATGCTCAAATAAATTAGTTAGTCTCTAAGGTGCCACAAGCACTCCTTTTCTTTTTGTGAATACAGACTAACACGGCTGTTACTCTGAAACCAGACTTTTAATTGTAGTTGCTCCTGGGTACTGCTCTCATTAACAAGACACCTTCTTTTCCCTGGGGACAGGAAAAAATAGGAGATGGTGAATGTAGCCTCTTATGCTTCAGTGAATGAGCTTTATATCACCACATCATAATAATAATGGAAAATTTAGGGGACTTTCACCAAGGAGAATTCTATTCTCATGAGCCAGTTATACCAGTGCTTGGAAAAAATGGATAAAATTAGTTTGAAGTGCTTGTTATCCACTAATATAGTATTTGTGTGTGCGCACCACTGTTATTGTGGGTATGATACTGTGAATTTTAGTGTATACAGGTGGGGAAATTCTGCTGTCCTTACTCAGGTGGGTGTCTATTCATCTGTCTGTCTGAGTTATTTACACAGTGTCAATCGTAGTAGTATTGATTTAAACAACAGGGTTTAGCTCAGCGTGTGTGTTTGTATGCATTAAAGTGGTGAAGTTGGAATGGATATAGGGGAACTGGTTTTGGCTAATGTTTGATTTACAGAAATCTATAACACACTCTCTTCAGATAAGTGCATTTCTTCAAATGCCATTACTCAAAAAACAGGCTTCCTAGAAATCTTTACAGCTGACAAGTTACAATGTGACTTTTGACAACTTAGAAATACAGCTCTTTATGGTTTTTATTGTATTTAAATAATATACCTCCTTTTAGTCATATGTAGAATTTAGGGTTAGTCTTTATGAAATATAATCATTTCTTTAGATTCTCTTAGGCATTGCTTAATTTGTGCATGTGTACCCATCTATCTACAGAGAGAGAGGATGGGTATGTTTATGTGCACACACAAATTTTCTCTCGTATCCATTTTTATGATGCATTCTTGTCTTCAGTGACATATACTGTCAGCAGCTGACCTCAGGATTGCATTAGGTATAGCCAGTGAAAATATTTAGGTTTACCTACTGACTTTCGTTGATTACACAAGAATGCTTCCCAAATGGAAGCTGACAAATTAATGAGACATGCAAACACATTCTGGTGCAAATGACTGCAAAACAAAGTTGTGCCTGTCTGATTGATGAGGATGATTGACTTAGGAAGCCTGTGCAGTGACCTCCCTAGATACTTGGGATGAGGATAGTGGTTGAAATGTCATGTTTCTACTTACCAGATCGAATAATCTCATCTCCCCCTTAACATCCCCATAGTGCTTCTTAGGTACTGTAGCTTTCCCAAGAGATCTTGAAGAGATAGAAAAATTGGAAAAATCTATGTGAAGAGTGGCAGACATCTTGAAGCTGCCTTGAAGTGTTTTCTAGCAATACACCCACATATAACCGGTGGTGGGAACCATCTTAGAGCCATATAATGCCCCAGCAAATTCCCAGCAGTACAAAAATTTTGAGTCCCTGGTGTCACATAGTTTCCTAAATTAGTTGTAAACTAATGTGTTGTTACATTGCTAAACTGAGGGAGGGGGAGATAGGGAATGTCCAGAACAGCAACAAGCAGAACAGTTAAATACACATGGATTTTTTTAAAATATAATTTCTTATCCATTTTCATTTTTATCTGACTTAAGCAAGTCTCAGATCATGGCAGTGGCTGGTTCTCTGATCATTAGGATACTGTACCCACTTGAAGTTCTATTTACTGAATTTGGGGTCAGTACATTAAGCAACCTGGGGGCATTTTGTTTCAATGGAGCAAGCTGAGGGCTTCAGTAGGACAACATTTTTGGTCTGAAATGAGCCCAAAAGAAAAGGTTAATCAGTTATTGCTTTCATGTCAACTCATGGTAGCAACTGAAATCTTAGTGCCAGGAACCTAGGGAGACTTGCTTGTGGGAAGAAATCATGTCATGTCCAGCAATGACTAAACTAAATTATGAAAAGGACTTGTATATAAAATTCTCAAAGAAAATCAAATTAAAGTTAATGCTGAATCCAACAGTCATGTTAATTTCAAACAAAATGCTTGCAGATGGTTTTAAAAAGCTGTTTAATTTGCCTAAGCAGCCTAAGCTCTACATCTCTCCTGTGTGTTAAAGGAGTCATTGACACTGATTCCCTCTAAATGCTCACTTGTAACGACTCAGTCCAAAAGTAGCATATTCACCTAATTTATTTTATATATTCCTATTCCTGTACAAGTATTGTGTATTGTGAATATATTAGTTTGATGTCATCTTAGCTTCACTCACATGAATTCTCTACTATCCCATCACGCGCATTAAATGTTTGTGATGTGAGACCAGTAAAGAAAGTCGTATAGAAAAGGAACTTAATTTTCCAGATCTTTCAATGCATTTCTAGAGGAATCAGAATTACATATGTCCAGAGGAACTCATGAACATGGGAAAAAAGGAACAGTTTAAAAGTAACTATTTTTCTTCCTGTTTTTAGTGAAAAGGATTATAAGAATCACATAGAACCTTTGACATAGTATTTTTTTTTCTTGTAAACCACTATTATCATCATCTTACAGTTATAAGTAGTGCCTCTATTATCTCCCTGTTGGCCTCAATCTTGCAGATTTTCAGAGGATGCCCAGGAAAACTGACTACTTCTGCAAATCAGACAGTAGAATTTAAGACTGAGGCCAGACAAATGAACATTAGCTCTGGTTGCAGTTCTGGTAGCTGGGATTGGCTCATCATGCTTAGCCAACTCAGCAATTTAACTTTTAAAACAAATATTTTCGTTTCTTTGCTATGAATCTGGAAAAGGAATCCAAACAAGGCCAGATCCTCCACTGGGGAAAACAGATGAAGTTCCAGTGAAGTCAATAGAACAGTGGTGGGCAACTTGTGGCCCATCAGAGTAATCGGATCGTGGGCTGCGAGATATTTTGCTGACGTCGACCATCTGCAGGCAAAGCACATCTACATCCCTGTGGCCCGCCGCTTCCCGCAGCTCCCAGTGGCTGGGAATGGTGAACCACAGCCACTGGGAGCTGCAGGGAGCCTTGCCTGTGGATAGTCAACATCAGCAAAACGTCTCGTGGCCCGCAATCAGATGACTCTGATGGGCCGCAGGTTGCCCACCGCTGCAATAGAAGGTCCATAGAGCTGAATTATACAATACCCATGGTTACAAAATGTGTTAAAATTATTTTATCCTTTTTGTTGGCTTGCTCAGAACATGAATTTTGCTAAGGAGCCAAGCAGAGCTCTTCCACTCCACTGATTCTGAGGTAACAGTGGTAAATCTGAATGAACACACACACTCAAACAAGAAGCCTGGCTGCCTTTCTGGAAGATATGCTTTAGTCAAACAAGTTATTGGGCTCAGTACAGGGTAACCTGGTGAAATTTAATGGCTTGAGATATACAGGAAGTCATACTCTAGATGATCCAATGGTCCCTTCTGGTTTTAAACTCTATGAATCCATGACTGTATTGTTTTAAAATGTTTTCTTTTTCTTTTTGCCTCAGCATCAGCCTTAGCATGAGCTGGTACAGCACAGGTCCTGCAGTGAAATGTAAACAGAAGTAAACTTGCTCCTATGGGAGAATGAGCAGTGAATTTCACTTGGAGCAGGTTTTTATTCAATTTCTCAGCTTTGTTCTGCAACTGATACTCATTTAAACAGATTTCACAGGGCCCCACAGGACCTGTGCAAATCAACAGGCAGTAATAGATTTATGCTCTTAAACAGCCTTGTTGTGCCCTTGCCCCGGGCAGTTTACACCAGGACTCACAGAGGGGAGACACTGGTTATGGCAGTGCCTCTGTTTTAGGAAAGTTCTGAAAATGGGCTGCTACTGCTGAATGTATGGTTCCTGTTTGCTTCAGAGGAGAATAAAAAAGATGTGCAGTAGATAAACCATATGATCTCATAATGTTCTTAGTTAAACACTGGTTTAGATAGAATTCCCTCTACTGAAAACCTCATTCATGAAGAGAGGCAACTACACTAGCCTTGTGTGGCTCATAATAGTTTCTGTTCTGCAGTCATTGCAGATATTTTGTCCATCTAGTCAGAGCTGGAATCACTTCCCTCTCTCATTTTCTGTTTTTGTTATCTACTTCTAGTCATTAAACTCATGTGCTATTTTAAACAGGGGGTGTATGCTCTGTGTTACCTAACCCTCCCCTTCAACATGAACCCTGAGTTTTGTGCTATAACTAGAGCATACGTGGAATGCCAAAGGTGGGGGATGGGACACACAACAGATCTTGTAAGTAGCAAAGCACCCTTCTGAGGCATGGATATAGTAAGAGTCCCAAATACTTGTGACAGAGATTCATAGGTCATATCCAGGATCTTGCTGCAGAGAAAATAAGCTTTCTAACAGGGATCATTCAAATAATTGTTGGGTCTCCTGTAAAGTCATTCAGTTAAGGCCCTTCAGTTGGAATACTCAAGATACAATGGATGTAGGGTTGCCAACTGTCTAATCATACAAACCCAAAAACCTTTGCCCCACGGTCTCCCTAAGGCCCTGCCCCACTCACTCCATTGCCCCTCCCTCCATTGCTCACTCTTGCCCACCCTCGCTCACTTTCACCAGGTTGGGGCAGGGAGTTGGGGTGTGGGAGAGGGTGCGGGCTCTGGACTGAGGGCCAAGGGGTTTGGAGTGTGGGAGGGGGCTCTGGGATGAGTCTGGGGCAGTGGGTGGGGGCTATGTGAGGGAGCTTGGGTGCGGGAGGGGGCTCAGGATTGGGACAGGGGACTAGGGTGCAGGAGGGGGTCAGGGGTGCGGGCTCCTGCTGCGTGGTGCTTACCTCGGGTGGCAGCATAGTGGGACTAAGAAAGGCTCCCTGCCTGCCCTGGCCCCGTGCCATTCCCAGAAGAGGCTGGCACATCCTTGCAGCCCCTCTGTGCACAGTCCCTGCCTGCAGGCACTGCCCCCACACCTCCCATTGGCCGCAGTTTCTGGCCCATGGGAGCTGAGGAGTCGGTGCTTGGGGTGGGGACAGTGCGCGGAGACCCCCTCCTTTCCTGGGGCCTCTGGGATGTGCCAGCCGCTTCCGGGAGCAGCACGGGGCCAGGGCAGGCAGGAAGCCTGCCTTAGCCCTGCTGCTCCGCCTGACTTTTAGCAGGCTAAAATCTCCCGGTCTAACTTCAGTAGCCTCCGAGAGATAGAACATGATTTTGAGAGACTCCAAGCAAAACTGGAAGGATTGGCAACCCTAAATGGATGTCCTACCCCAAACTGCTTGGCCATAGCCTGTTTCAGCGGGAGGGGACAATGTGTGTTTATGGAGGGAGTTAAATGAATGGCATGTGTTAGATTGAAGGGGGTATGTCCTGTGACATGCTTCAATCAGAAGCTCTCTGCCAGCATGAAGCTGCTCATACTCCAAGCTATGTAGCACAGGATATGAGCAATAAATATCACATGCTACTAGGGTCTCACCACAACCCAGGCTCCCCGTAGCTGCAGTGCTAGGAGCACCACTGGAATGGTGTTTGCCTTCTAGTGATAGGAGTTGAAGAGCAGGAAACCTAATCTCGGAAAAGTTTGGGTCTGCCTATTGAAACATATATTCAAAATCCTACAAGAACACAAAAGATTCTGCATAACTGCAGGATATCCTGCTTATTTATGCAGTTATTCAGAAAAATTATGAAAACAGAGGCAGATACTCAGCTGGTGTAAATTATCAGAGCTTCCCTAGCTGAAGTCAGTGGAGCTATGCCTATTGATATCATCTGAAGATCTGGCCTCAGGAATTTTGAATTCTAAATTACTCTTGAACATCTTGAACACACCTACTACAGATTGGCAGGAAGGAATTAACAGCAAGAGTTATTTCCTATGACTTGCTTTTCTTCTCTATTTTTCAGTCTGCTATTCCTACTCATCACTTTTAAAACACATATGCATTTCCCATAATTTGAGGTCCTAGGCAACAATTTTTCATGAGGATTAAAACCAGGGGACCTAGCAGAGCTAACTGTAATGTCATACGATTTCTAATTTTTCCTGTTTTAAAATTTAATTTAGTGCTTGTGAAAGGTGCCAGATGGTTAGCCATGAAAACTGAAGTCATCTATTAATTCTCAGAATTGGGTGAGTATAGTAAGAGGCAGTACACGCACATCCCTGCCAGTTGACTTAACAGGCATTAAAGGAACAGTCTCTAGAGGGTGAGAAGTTAGCTTCCATGTATATTCAGTCCCAGGCCACTGTGTTACAATTGTCAGACTAACAGCCAAACAGAGAGGAGGTTTTGTGATACGGATATATGCCTACTTGGAGCTAGATTTAAAGAATCAACTCATTACATATAAGCCACTGAACACCTGGCATAGGACTCACCACTACCAATCTTGACTGAGTTAAAGACCTGGACTGGTGTGAAAGACACTGAATATTATCAAAAAGAAAAGGAGTACTTGTGGCACCTTAGAGACTAACCAATTTATTTGAGCATGAGCTTTCGTGAGCTACAGATGCTCATGAAATACATGCTCAAATAAATTGGTTAGTCTCTAAGGTGCCACAAGTACTCCTTTTCTTTTTGCGAATACAGACTAACACGGCTGTTACTCTGAAAACTGAATATTATATTTCATGCCCAATTTTTTTGAGCAATGTAGTCCTCCCATCTGATGTGGTTTTCATTCAGAAATAGATACAAAAAGTATTTACCTCTTCTCACCACTTCTCTGAAATATTACAGAAAGCATGTTCTAGCAGTCCTAGCAGAAGACTGGGAGCCAGGATTGGGAGCTTGGTCATACCTCAGTGCAGCGGGCTGGATTAGATGGCCTTTCAAGTTACTTTCCAGCCCTCACTTTCTACCATTCTAGAATACCAATGTTCCAGTCTTAGTACTGACTGATTCCTTTTGTAGCCTTTAACAAGTCATTTAGCTTATTTACTTCTACTTCTTCATGATAAAATATTTACTACCTCAGAGGGGTGTGGTGAAAACATAACGAAGATTGAAAGTACTATATAAGTCTAAACAATAGTAGCATACTCTTGAAACCCAAAATTAAGCATACTAGAAATGTTAAATGGCCCCAGAATACCAGCGATCATTCAATGTCATTCAAAGGAGGCTCACTCCAGGAAAATTTTGGTACTGCTAAAGCAGACCACTGGCCTTCTTGTTAGTATACTGTACGTGAACCTAGCAATAAGAGTGATCTCTCTCTCTCTCTCTCTCTCTGGCTTTGAGATGTGCAAGTTTTATTAAAAGGAATATACAAAGCAGTCACAACAGTTTGCTCTCTTTTGCCAAACTGTTTCTTGCCAAAGGGGGACCCTGAAAGATCAGAGCAAAATTTCAAGTGAATAATAAACACCAAGTGCCAGACAGCCTACTGAAGCCTAAACCTTTTAACCTGCTGAAGAATTAATGGGACATCCCCCACTAACACTACACATGCTTAAAGCTAAGTATGCACATAACTGCTTTCCTGAATGGGGGGGGTGGGTCTTAAAGATGACTGAGGTAGTGAGAAGCGGAAAAAGAACTACTGGACTATACTCTGCAAGTACATCTATTTTCTCCTTGAGCAAAAGACATCTGATATTAAACTGATTTTATGCTTGAGCTTAAACAGGCCAATCTGCTGTCCTCTGTTTTGCTTTGAAAACATGGTGTGTATTTACCTGCAACCACCAGTTTTTAATTGATTTTTTTCTAAAGGTATTTCTCTCTCCCCCAGCCCCTTCTTTCACTCTGATTAACAATCATATCATGACCTCATCAGGCCCAGACAAGTATTGATGGGTTATAGTATCATGAGGCTAATAAAGAGTGTTATCCAGTATTTTCTCCTGACACATAAAAACTCCCTTATGAAAGATACAGGAGACAGAGTACAACATAAATGCCATTCCAGTAACAGTGGTATTACAGAGTACATATAGCCAGACATTAGTGCATTCATTAATGGACTTAAACAGGGTTAGAAGTGTATGTGTGTGTTTGGGGAAGGGGGGACTAAGGGGAGGTAGAGGAATGGAGTAGTCTCCAACACAGTGAGCTTTCCAAAAGTGCAGCTGTTATGATTGGGGTGAAGTCAGACAGGTCCTGGTGCACTTCAGAGGAAAATAAATCCTCTGTGTGCTCAGTCTGAAACACTAGCTTAGGACCTGATCCAAAACCCTTCCAGTCAGTGGAAAGACTTCCATTGACTTCAATGGGCTAAAAAACTGGCCTATGGAATACTACAAGAATGCTTTGTCTTTTGTGTTCATGTCTTTCTTTCATTATTTACATATTGCTATATTAATATAAAGCCAGTACCCTGGCTATATTCCTGTAGCCCTGGCTGTGTTAGACCTCTGCCTGTTTAAAAATAAATAAAATGTTCACTGGAATAGAGTTCTGTTTCACACCATTTGGGGAGGTAAATGTAAACAGGAGGGATTTTGATTCAACAAATACCTCTACACCTCTTAATAAACCTGAAAACAGTACCCAAAATAATAATAAACAATCAAATATCTTGCATTTATGTAACACTTTCAATCACAGAGCATTTTAAAAGTAAGAGCCCAAAATACAAACAATTCATGGATTTTGTCATCTCCCACTCCTCTGGAGTGAAAGGCGACAAATGGAGCATCCAGCAACAATGAACAGTAGTTTAGGACAGGACAGTTTAGGTAGCCAGAAAAATCAGATCTTAAGCTCAATTTTTTTTACAACTTTCCATTGGCATAAACCAGGAACAGATGTTTTTGAGCAAGGTTAGATGACATTGTGATAAAAATGCTTGTGTTTGGTCTACACTAGAACTTGCACTACTGATAGCACCAATGCAACTGCTCTCGTGCTTGAAAATTGGTACAAATTTGGCTTAAGTTTTCAGAAGTATTTGGTGATTTGGGGTGCCTCAATTTAGACACATAAGAGGGGCCTGGTATTCAGGAAATGCTAGAAATCAGCCCTCTGTAAAGTATCTAAAGTTTGGCACAGAAAAATGGAGGCACCCATTTCCTAGTGTAGATGGACACTGCATGTTTACACAAATACCACGATTCAGCACCACAGCTAATATTTGCTCAATATCCTAGGGCAGGACTGCAAGTTTGAGGTGCTTTGGCACAAATATGTGGTATTGTATATTGCCTGCCCACTGTATACCTGGTCCAGACCAAAGTTATTAAGCCTTCACTCTAAAAAAGGAATTATGTTCATGATATATTAAAAAACAAAAAAAACTGGATTCCCACATTGATCCAGACATATCAAAACCATATATGTACCCCCACCTGCAGCATGTTTGCATGCGTTACATCCTTCACCACAGCATATGTGTACGTAGCCTATGTTGTCACTCAACACAGTACACATGCACAGATTATTGCTTGTAGGACACACAAAAAGCTAGGGCTGTTTTTCTTAAGCTATTTTACTGCTGCACTTATTAGTTTTTATAAAGAAAAGAGGGAAATTCTGACATCTGTGAGGGAGAAAAAAAATCCTTTCTTGAATTAAGTAATTTTAGAGGCTTGATGAGGATGGGGCCAGTCACTTCATGAAAACCCAACAACAAAAGAAAATCCCTCTTTTGTGTGTCATCCCCCCCCCACCCCCAACCTTTGGAAATAACTCCACTCCCACAAAGTTGAATATAAACTTTGCTCAGCACACTCAGAGTAATCTTTTCACATCATAAAACGTATAATCCTCCTAAAGTGGTTTCTTAGGGTTTGAGGTATGATGCACTTATCAAATAACTGGAACAAATAAATCAGCTTATTTAGGCTGTGGTGTGAGTGTGTGTGTGACCGTGTGTGTGTGTGGAGGGAGGGAGGAGGCCATGCCATACCAACATTTGTATACATTAGCAACAAAGCTGTCTGTGACAAGCTGTCCTGTGCATAACTAAACATTTAGTTGTATATTATAAGTAACTTCTGAAGCGATTAAAATGAGTTAGAGTGTGCTTTTCGTTTATACTGCACTGGACGCAATGTGGGAAACCTCACTAGTATGTAATTATAGGCAGCATGGCAGTGGTGATTACATGTGTATGGGGGATAACTTTTAGCACAGTAACTTCAAGCTGAAATACAAAAAGAGAGGTTACTTACTATTCTCTGCTGCTGTTGCCACTGCATATTCGTGCCATTGGGAAAAGCAGCCATTGAGTTCCAGAACCTTCTAGCAAAGTTGTGCCTATTGGAGACCACTTCAACACTGCCTAGTAGTGCTGAATGTTCAGTTACTGAAGTTATATGAGGGAGAAGCGGTCCCAGTCACTTCAGTTCTTTCGCCCCAGCTACACAGGAAGACAGGCAAGGTGCAGTGGATGTGGTTTAATTAAGCAGCAACTTTATTCACTTAACATATCTGGGAATACCTGGCAATGAATTGTACAGTGCAGGTCATTGTTCTTTCCTTCATCATTTCCACCCATTTCGGAAGGCTGCCATCAGCCCTCCCCATTCCCAACCTGGTCCCAGCCATGAGTTGGCTGTGACCCCGCTTTCCTCCCTGTGTTGTACGAGCGTTAATGGGGATTGGGGGTTTCCCCGCTGTAGCGAATGGCAGAAGTCCCAATTCCTTTTTTCCAGTTTCCTTAGAGGATTCCTCCCCCAGATCCATTTTCAGATCCTGCTACAGGCTCCCTGATAAACAAGTACCTACACTGGACGCCTTGGGAAGGAGGCACCAGCAATTACGTGGGATGCCTCCTCCACAGCCAGTTTTCACGTACTTTACAGTTCTTTCCCTAACATCAGCCAAAAATGACTGATTAGAGCGCCTTCTGGACTGCAGGGGGTATAAACACCTCATTCTCTCCCCTCCTCCGCCTGCTGTGCACATGGTGGGTCAATGCCCCCATCTGATCCAGTCACTTCCTGTTCTCCTCCTTTATTCTGCTCAGATAAGCCTACCCTCCTTTCCCCTCCCTCATACCCCAAATGCAACAGGGACCTTTAAACGAGCCTCATCCACTTTTTAATGCCAGTCAAAGACCCACCACATTCAGCTGAGGTGAGCACTTCTCTTTACAGTCACCAGTAGATGGAACCACCTTTTCTCTGCATGGAGTCTGTTTTCAACAAGACCAGTCTCTCTCTCTCTCTCTCTCTTTTTTTTTTTGGCATGGGTGAAATTTAAAATGAATCTAGTTAATTGTGTTTTTTAAAAAATCATATCTACATATTTTGCACTGACTTGTAAAGATTACTGTAACCCTGTAGTTCTGTTGTGATGGTATGGGGATCCTGAGGAAAGAATGTGTGGTACTTACAGAGAAGGATGCAAAGAACTGATGTTATTCTTTGGTACAAACTTTACTAAAATAAAGTGCTTGGGTTTTTTTGTTTTGAAAGAAAAACTTAAATTTGAAATTTTATTCAGGCAAAAAATGCTAACAGTATCAGTAACAGTCATTATGGCAACTTGGGGGTGCAGGAGTTCAGTCATGTGGATCCTCTTCTAGCATCTGGCCCAGCATTTGTGGTGCTCTACTGCGAGAAAAAGGTTTCAGCCACAATTTGCCTACTTTGAACAAGGACACTGAACAGACAAGTTGAACAATTTTCAAGAATCTGAATCTCTTTTCCCAAAAGATTCATACCATGGAACAAGACAGGATCTCACACAGCTTTGAATCCCACTGTTACTGGCCATATTTTAGCATTCATTGAAGCCTCCCAGACACTATTGTAAGTGCTCTGATAACCATGTGCCTACACTAACCTTGTCTCCACCAGCAGATGCCACCTCTAAGACTTTATATGTTCTCCATTCCTATTTTAAACTGTGGTTCTTTCCTCTAGTCCCTACTGGGAAATGATTAAAGCCGTGCTGGTCACACAACTGTCATTGTGTTAGTTAAGGGACCGTATCAGTTTTTCCACAGACCATGCCATATCCCAGTACATTACAGTTACTGTATTCTGCAGTCTAACAAGGTATATACCAATACCAGCAATGTGGAGTATTTCTCCATTTTAAAGATGTAAATACAAACAAAAAACAGCCAACATCAGAATGGTTTCAATTACAAAAATAAAATGAGTTCTATCATCTAGTTTACTGCATGCTCTGTTTTAAACAGCTTGGACAAACATTTTAAAGATTGTACCAACACCCATTGTTGTGTAAGAGATTTTGTTATATACATTGGGAGTTCTGTGGATGGAGGCATAGGATTTTTTTTAAAATGTTTGTATGTTACTGGGGGTAAATAATAAAATTTAAATGAATAAACAGTTGCTAGAAAGTAATTTCAGTCTGCCAAGGAAATAATCTACATTTTAAATTATCTAAAGTAAATATGTGTACACATGCTAGTTCATAACAGCTCTGGAAATATTGAATAATGGATATATATTTTAATTATTGACATAGTAAATATATTTCCTTGAAAATATATGTAGTTGCATAGTCAGAACTATTTATGCATTCATGTAGTTTATAGCACTAATACTTCTGTTTTAAAGGGACATTGTCAAAATGGTAATACAGGGGAAAATACGATTTACCTGTTGTGTTTTTGAACATGGGTTTACAATACTTCCCTAACCCCACCTGTTTTGTGGCAGTAAAGCAAAACTGAAATCAAGAGACAATTACTGTGGTTGGATTTTAAAAGAATAGGCTAACTTTATGATCATTGAGAACATCTGCAGGTCTGCAAGCAACAATGATGATTCTGCTTATATAAAAGTACCTTATGCTTTAAGTCTTCAGTTGATCAGCTGTGCAGGTCATAAAAGAATTTACTACCACAGGGTCTAAACCAGTTGTCACTGAAGAGACTAGGAGACTTGCCATGGTTTCAGTGAGTCCACATACATACAGCATTCCACAATGGGCTAGGTGTGATAGTAGGACGGGGTTCATGTGCCACTGCCAAACACTTAATTTCAAGGACATAGAAAAGTCCTACATTTCTATATAACAGGACTCCCATCAATTTCATTTTACTGCCAGGATAAAATAAAATGGGGGAAACATTACATGTGAGTGTATGCCCACATGCGTGGAAAAAGAACCCTTGAACTACTCTGGCAACATAGAGCTGAAAGTTTGAAACCAATAGATCAAATTAAAAAAAAATAAAAAGTCAAGTCAACATTGCAGCCCTCTTTTAATACCACCATCACTACCCCACCACCCAAACACGGAGTTTCTGAACAGCATACAAGGCCTAGTGCTGCAATGTACTAAGAACCCTTCCCGGACAACATAGGAGTGAAGGTCTCTCTCAGACACTTGCGGGATCTGGACCATCGTGGGCCAGTTTCTGCCATGTCATATTAAATGGTACCTTATTCCTCAAGCAGGCCCACTTTTTTCTGCTTGGGACTATCCATGCAGTAAAGTGCTACTCAGTGTGAGTAGCAGTCACAGAATCCGGTCCTGTGAACAGATGAAAGCTTCACTTGTTGGTTTGCGATAAAAGCTACATTACATTTATTGTAGTAGGTCATATTTTTAGTCTCAAGTGTAAATACATAATTGCTGGCTTCCTAATCTCCCATGAATAACACATTTTTAAAAAGTTAATAATTACTGGTGACATTTTCATGATAATCTCTATAGTTTGTAAGTATTGTTACAGATGAGAGTAAACAGCAGCACAATTGAATGAGTTTTCCCCCCTGGAATGCATGTTATCATGAAGTCCTGCCCTGTGTTTTTTTTTTAAATCTTAATTTTTATGGAGAAACATCATACTTCAGACAATGACAACAAATCAGCTCTTATTCAAGTGTGAAAATTAAGGTATAACTTGATTTCTCTTAGCTGTCCCATTACAAGAAATGTGATATTTTGAAGAGAAACAGGAAAAAAATCTATCAAAGTTTTTGTTATTATTGCACTATTCTCCTGCTTGATCTACCAGCTATAGATACTCCAGGCCTGCTTAAGTGCTTTTCATTTTTCCCATAAGCAAATTCTGGCTGAAGACCATATATCTTTTTTCTCTTGTTCACTGCTAGCCTCAGAGCCTCATTACAGCAGAGCACTTTTTGAGACTGTGCTACAGCCCAGATAAATGATTGCATAAAGTTTTAAATAAACATACAACATTTATGTTATGTTGTTGCACTGGGATGATTTATAGTCATTTTCTTCTTCCAGTTCTGAGCTCTGGACATAAAAGACACTGAGCTCTCTGCTGTTTATCCAAGCTAAATCCTCTGTTTGTTCTGCATAAGCGTTCTTGATTCTTTAATATATTGCAGGCTTTAGTTTCAGGTTTATTCCCTTCGGGAACGGTGGAATTAGATACATTAACTGACAAAGATAAGGTACGGACGTTGTAGCTTAATAGCCATTAAAACAGATACTATGATAACAAAAATGGAACTAGAAAAAGCAGTTTAGATTGTGATATTTTAAAAACATGTATTATGAGGATGCTTGTAAATGTAGGATTTTAAATCTTCCATTAAGAAACCTCCAAAAGCTTGTGTTAAAAAAGGTGACGGAAACAAGAACAAAAGTTAGTATTAGCAAGGAATTCCAGCTCATGAAAGCCTCATTCTTGATATTGCCTTTAACCCCCACCCCAATGATACTTTTAATCCCCAATGGGAGTAATATCCATTTTTATAAGAAAATTACTACAATATTTGATGTTGGTGCCCCCACCTCTGTGATGCTGCCCCATAAAAAGGAGGAAAAAATACATAGCAATATTTTCTATCTTGAAGATGTCTAACTATAATGCCTATCAACTCTGCATTCTACCATTCAGGAGCTCATTTTGAAAGAAATCTTGTATAGTGTTGTTCTACACTTATTCCATACTTCCATCCCTTCATAAGTGGATCTTGTTCCTCTTCTCTGAAAAGCAAACATTTGCAGAGGGCTGCAGCAACTTCTATTGCTAATGAAAATGGAATAAATCTCTAGTTAAACCTCTGATTAAAATAGACATCCCTTATTATAATAGAAAAGAAATCAGTTAAGCTAAGACTTCAGGGACCACTAATGGAGGTTTTCTTTTTAATAATAATAATAAAAAAGTAAGTCAGTATTAACTAGTATATAAGTAACAGTCTGGTGCTTTCACTGCCAAAAATTATCTAACTAAAAGTTTGAATCCAGCAATATAAACAGCAGACCTGCCTGTACTCACAAAAGCTTGTTATTTTGTGGTACACAAGTTACTATGTTGTTCATTCTCTGTAATAGATTGCATTCCTTACAGCATGAAATGTGTTTTTATCCGAAACTTGAGTGGTAAAATAAGCAGCAGCAAAATGAAGATATGGACAGCCATTTATTTTTTAATTCTAGATGTGTTTGTTATGGCTAAGGTACATTATTTCCATTTTTAGCAGAATATTTCCATTAGAACTGGAATTTTGTGAATAATTTATTTGATGACTGGTGGGAAATAAAAGACTGCCAAATTATTTCCCAACCACTATTTGTGCATCTATACATGCAAGTTAAAAAATTAAACACTCAAAAAGAATTTTTTGGGAAAACACTTTTCAGATTATTATTATTATTTTAGCAACAGATACTCTGATCTAGTCTAATTTTGAGGTAAACACTTAAAAACATGCAGCTTCTATTTGCATTTACCCACCATGTGTTCATTCACACCTTTCATTAGTAACAATTTTACTAACATCAATTTCTGTTTGTAAGAGGAACCTGCCTCTCTCCCAGTGTGTACACTCCAAAAAGAAAAGGAAAAAAAAGCTCTCTTGTGGAGTGCGATCTATCAGTTTTTTATCACCAGTTTAGAATGAATAGACTCTTCACTCTAATCTAAGCTCTACAGCACTAGCCAAGGAGTAAGTGGCAAAACAAAGAGCTGACTGCCACAGGGACTCTGCAGCAGCCCTTAGTCCTGGCCTACACAAAGTGTCTCTCTCTCTCCCCCATCCCCCCACTACCTCCCCCTTAGAGGTCAGATATTTTTCACCATCACAAGAATGCTGGTAACTAGTTGATATATAGGGAGATTTTTAGGTTTTGTGATTCAGCAGCTGATAGTGAGCATTCTCTGCAATAGACAATCAGCCAGAGCTAAGCAACTGCTTTCTCTGCCTCTCGCTCTCTCTCTGTGGTCCAGCATCCCCTCAGAGTGTTTATGCTAAACTCCAGGCCAGTTTAGAGAATTTATAGCTTTATCATTGGAATTAAATTCACTGGTGAGGTATATGTGTGGCTTTGTGAGGGAGACATTTGGCTTCACACGGGCTGAGGGTTATTGTATTAATGCTTCCCTGCAGCCCCTTTAAGTTTCACTTTGAACATTATCTGTCATGTTTCTTAGGATAATAAGGATTCACTTTTATTAGTACTCCAATACTAATAAGTCAGGAAATGATTTTCCTATAAAAGAATTTGCTAAAACTCTCTCAATTACATATTCACTCAACATAAAGGATATGATAATAAACAATACCATGCCTTAAATGTTTTCAAAGCACCATACAAACATTAACTAGTTGATCCTCAACACCCTTGTTGGGATGCATCATCCACATTTTACAGATTGGGAAACAAAGGCAGAGAGGAACTGCCTAGAGGCCACACAGTAAATCAGTAGCAGAGCCACAACTCGACTCAGAAGACTATAGCAGACCGGGCGCTGTGCTACACATCCATTTCTTTTTCTCTAGGAAAAGAGCAGCCTGCCCAAGGTTCTCCTGAGACGTTATGGTACTGGAAAAACCACATTCAATTTTAGAAATTAAAAATAAAAAAAAATCATGTGAAAGGATTAAAATCCTCTCTTTAAGAGGCTCTTTACACTTAATTAAATTGCTAACCAAGCTAGGAAGTAATAGTTAGTAGATTTTCCTGTATCAAAAGGAACTGTAACCTAGGCAACTTCTATTGACTTGCTCGAGAAAGAGAGTTCCAGTAGGGGCTAATCGTTCTCTCCTTCATTCATTTTTGTGTATTAATAATGAGATAATAACTCAGCTCTGATGTATTGCTTTTCATCTGCAGGCCTCCAAGTGCTTTACAAAAGGTCAGTCATTAGTTCCATTTTACATATGGGAAAACTCAGACACAAGAAAATGAAATGACTTGCTCAAAGTCACTCAGCAGATCCAGTCCTGTGCGCTATCTACTACATTCCCTTAGTAAGTAATCTTAGGAAACATTACCTCACATTGTACGTACCACTGTAATATTAGGAGTATTAGGAGAGGTCAGCTTTGTTAACTGAAGCAATTAAAATGATCATTCCACATTGTGATTGTTGTATGGATGTTCCTTTTGTTGATTTCTCCTACTAACCCTATCTGTCTGTATTCTGTTATGCTTCACCCATACCTCTGGTAACCTGTGAAAATTAAATACATTTTTAAAAAGATCAACCTTTCAAGAATCTTTACTCTTTTTAAAGGTTTAGAACCCTTTTATTTTTGTGTAGAACTGTACCTGAACCAGATGCTGAAACTTTAGGTTTAGATGCCTGAAATCATTGTCTTGACTAGACTTTCAGACAGCATGAACAACCACTAAAGCTCCTTGGCAATAGAGATAGCAGTTGAAGATGTAATTCTTTAGACTCACTAAATCCTTGGCATGGTAAACCAGAGACTCCACTGCTAATGGAATATTTTAGCATTGATTTAAATAATTTGAAGGCTGGTTCTAATCTAAAAAGGGACTCTAAAAACTACCCCTTTATTAGATAATTGAGCCAATCTGATCTGGAGTCATTTGAAACAGTGTGTATGGAACCCCACAATGCTATTTTAAAGCTACCATTCTGTACAACCTCAATCTGACATCTAAAAATAGAGATGTATTCATTCTGGCACATGTATCACTAACTGGGGGAGGGGTGGGGAAAAAAAAAAAGATTCTGCACTCCAAATTCTCCCATCAGTTACACAAGTGCAACCTCATTGACTTCAAATGAGAACCAATGGTGGCCCTGCACTTAAAGAGTTTCATTTTTGCTGATGATGCCTAGTCCAGAATATAACCCAGCTCACTCTACTAGTTATGTTGGTTCAGAACAGCTAAAACAGGAATAAATGGTAACAAGCTACTTATTTCTAAAATCAGCAGATGTGACTCTGAATACAAGTATAATTCTGATCTGCTGAGTAAGAAGGATTGTTTCATTTCTGAGCTATTCTGACATCACCTCCTCTCTGAGGGGACAAAAGCTGTGACTGTGAGCTAATCACCATTACTACAATCCTTTGGATTTTGAAAGGAGCACACCACCAAGAGTAGCTCTTCACCAGCCCTGTCCCCAATCTCTCATCTCCTACCCCTTAAACCTGAAAAGGAGCTTCTGTAGGCTTCTAAGGGGAGAAGTGTGCAGCTTCCATTACTATCTGTACCAACCTACCCACCTCAGCACATGGTTTGCTACTTTAGTCAGATAATCAGATTCCTTTTTATCCACTCTACATTGCATATACACACACACTTTTAGCCCTACAACGTGGGCTTAATATTGTGGTTGGGGGAGACTCTAAACACTCTCCAAATTCGACTAACTTTAGATAATTTTAGAAATATTATGGGGGACCAATGATTTCTTTTGTATGCAGTAGGAAGATACAATCCTGGAGCCATAAAATTTCACTTGTCCTCAAGGGACTGTGTGTGCGTTTCCCGCCCAAGGATCACAATGTTATTCAATGGCATTCACAGAGCAGGAGGACAAGTGTATATATTTGGATATAGTCTCAGGACTCACATGATGCAAGATGACTTTTCATGATAAGGCGGTACAATGAAATCTACAAGTGGGTCAAAAGCAGATGGAAAAATGGTGGTGGAACTGGTATGAAACAAAGCAAAGTCATTCAGGAAAGAAGGATGGGTAAAAACTCCCCCCTTTAGAGACTGGATGTATAGGGTGACATACATGCAAGCGTTCCTAAGTGGTAGCTTCCCCTCACTTGTAGGGAGGCACAGCTTTGGTACAGATAGATTATGGTGTGTGTGGTAAGCATCCTGTGCTCTTGCTGACATCCTGTGAATTTGCTTCAGATTATTCTGGGTTACTAACTCACCATTTCTTCAGAGGAAATGTTTGGGTTATGGTTATCCCATAAACATCTCCAGAGAGAGATGAAATAAAAAATATAGATGTTTCAAGCAATATCATAATCAGCTATGCTTCGGAAAACCATAAATAAGAAAAAAAAAGTATGTTAGCTAAGTGAATACATTATAGAAGTTATACAACCTGATTAAAAACAAAGTTCATGTTTATGTCAAGGTATGTTAACCCTTTTCTCCACACAAAGTTTAAAAGGGTTCTCAGAGAAGTAGCCCAAACCCAGCTCTCTACACTCACAGGTGTGTGACTGCTCATAAAAATAAGGGATTAAAAGCATTAATTTAAATCACTGTACATAAAAAATAAAGCTAATAAGCTGTATAAACTTTAAGCTCCTTGGGGGTGAGAACTGTTTTCTTATGTGTATACAGTGCCTAACACAATGGGACACTGCTCTTTGATAGGGGCCTCTAGGTATTACTGTAATATAAATAAATATGATGCCTGTTTCCAGTCACAGCCCTGCCAATACACCTCAGTCCTGATCTGTAACACGTGGTCTGCTCACAGTCCTGGGCTTCTCTTTCACAAACACAGCCAATTGCATTGAACACATTAAAAGGTTCTCTGTGTTGAGTAAACTTCCACTAGAATTTAAAGGTGTGACCAACAAGCTCATTTTCCCATTGGTGACCTACAGAATTATGTCCTGAATTAAAATACTAGTGCATTAGCCATCTGTACCACCTAGCATCAAATCAGCAGCTTGGTATAAAATATGTGTTAAACTATTTACCAACTAAATGCTTTGCTCAGCTGCAGCGTCATTATGACTTGATGTACTTTATTTAGCGTTTTATGCAATAAAAAACATTCTTAAACATATGACTTTTAGTGATGACACTTCTGTGAAAATAATTTTAACAGTTTCCTATTACAGTAAAACCAAACTCCAGACTGGTTAGAAACAGGATGGAGCACCCCAGTGTGATCATTTGACTTATCAGATCTTGTTCTTCTAGAATCCTAAAACATGAACCTAACTTAAAGTCTTCATATATGTTCTGAATGTTTATCATGAATTATTTTGTCAGTGCAAATGTGCCTTCATCAATATACCCACACATGCACTAAAACCATCTAATCAAACATTCAGCATACCTCTGTACTACTACACTGGTATATTGTGTGTACAATTGTGAGGCAAAACTTTTCTCCATAACACACAAGATTCTCAAAATGCTGTCAAACTGCAAGTATTTTTCTTAAAAAAAAAACAAAAACAAAAACCCAACCCCCCACAAAACTGGCCTACAAATTAGTAGGTGCAACTTTTCCAAGAGCATTATTAATGGGCACTAATTTAGTCTGCTATGATGAAGAATGTCAGATGTGGGAGGATTTTAAATTAAGAATAGAAAACAATTTCTGTACTTGCGAGAATTCAATTCCTCTATCTTAAAGCCTCCATGGGGTTACTGTACATTTATACTTGGAAAGTCAGTAAATTATTTTTCCATAAAATTAGTCTTTCAGAACTGACTTCCCCCCACCCCTTTCTTTCTATCCTGGATGCCAAACTCCTGACTGCTTCTCCACCACAGAGACTTCATATCTGGAGAGCCAACATCTGTAAAAACATTTCTAATGAAAACACTACTAATACAACCCCCCGGAGAAGCAAATGAAATGAGATCTAAGTATACAGCCGCCTTTCTGCAGTTCTGTCTTTAACAATAGCAGAGCTAGTGCTTCCTCTTTGAGATTTGACACAGGTCATGATCATTTAAGCACAGTAGTAGCAAAATAAATAATTGAGTAAATATGTATTAACTAGTATAGACATAATTCAGTAGCACTTAACAGATGTGATAGAGAACTTCCATCCTTGATCATTGCGTCATGGGCTTGGGGTATCTCAGTGGATGGACAGGAGAAGCATCTTAATTCCAGTGAAGAAGGGTAAGGGTGGAATACATGAAACTTTGGTGTCAGACATAAAATTACCATTGTAGAAAAGGTGCAGATCTTGAAAGTGGATTACAAATTGTCAAACAACTTAAACAATTATTGAAATGAAGTACAATTGCCGTAACTCCACACAAAAAGCCATATACAGGAAAATAAACTATGCAACTCTATTTTAAAAATCTAGTTCCAAAGCACAACACTGCTGTTTTCTTTTATATAATTCATCTGGCAAATTTCTTTATCTATTGAATTCCATTGCACTGCAGTTATGAACTTTTTTAAAGCCAAGATTTTTCAGATAAGCATTCTAGTAATTAATAAAGAAACGTGTTCAATTTGTTTGTACAAGTCTCAAAACCTTTATCAAAGTTCCACTGTCAGTTGTGAAGGTATAAAAACGTTACAGGTCTACCCTTCTATCTTTAACCAATAGCGCTATATAGTTATTTCAAGTAACACTTCTAGTAGTGAAGTTGTGTCGTGCCAAGCAAGTCAGCATTGCTGACATATAAATATTCAATAATTAATGTGCCTAAGAGAGAAGTATATGTAAACGCATATAAGTAATGCGTTTACAGATGCCCTTATTTTTGGAGGTACCAATGACCCATCTCCAGTTAAACAACTGAATTTGGACAAAAATGGGCCCAGGTCCTGCAACTGATTCCATGCAGGAGTCTGCCCATGCAGAGCCAGTTGCACGGTCTGGGCCGGTTATCCCGTAGATTAAGGCAAATTTAATTAATCTACAACAGACTACAAAATAAGAACACAACAAACAACTCTCTGGAGATCTATGCCTCTTTGTAGCTTTCCCTGAAACTATGGGTCAAGACCCTGGGGTGGGAGTAGAGGGTTGTGAAAGGGTACCTAGGGAGTTGAGACATGTTGGGGGGAAAAAAGTGGGTGGAGGAGAATTACAAATGCAAGAAAGCATTTGCTAAGCGAGAAAATGATAAACCCCAACTGTGGCACATTAGAACCAACTGTAAGCTGGCACCTACACACATATAGGTGCAGCGCAGCAATCAGCACGTCACACAAGCGCTGGGAACACCATCAGAGTGGCACCTGGGTCCTCAATCTGCCGACATGGCAGCTGAAGCTCCTGCTTCTCTAGGTGCTGAGAGCCAGAGGCTTGCTAGGGAACAAAAGTGGGGACTCTCTCAAGGGGGTCAGACATGGATGTAGGGGCTCATGGGGAGGAGGCAGGGGCTCTTGTGTCCACATGGTGTCAGAAGGGCTCCCCCTCCCTTGAGGGAGGGAAGGGGTAATGGGACAGGTGGATGCCTGAGAGGAGGTTAGGAGGGTGAGGGGGGCATGCTCCATGGCCAGTGGCCAGTTTTTCTGCCCCTCAGAGGTGCCAGCCCTATTTATAAATTATTATAAAATTGGAACTAGATGGTCTAGAAATGTTTTTTCATGCTTTTAAATTTTCAACCCCTGAACCTCTCAGACCCCTGAGGGTCACGTTAACAGAGGTGAGCTCAAACGGGGTTGCAACATGAAGAATGTTGGGAACCACTTAAAGCTATTTCAATCTAAGGACCTAACACTGTAAACACTTGCAGATATGAATCCCATTTACTTCACTGGTGAAATCCTGAGCTATTGAAATTAAAAGGATTTTTGCTACTGACTCCGATAGGACCAGGATTTTAACCATGTGCATAAGTAAATGTTTGCTGGAGCTGGTGCATATGAATTTCTTACGAACTTGACTGTTTCAGTTATTGGATAAACTCAAATAAACCCAAGTATCTTGTGTTTGTGTGTGTATCGGGGGGGTGGGGGGTGGGGTGCTCTTTTTCCTGCCTCACTGAAACATTTTAGGGGTGAATTAAAGTGAGATTTGGTCTCACTGGATTACTAGTGTGCTGGAACAAGACCAGATCTTGAGTTAATTCAATGCATTTAAAAGTAGCTCTGGAACACAACGCGCACACACACAAATACATAACAAATCTCTAGAAAAATTTATTTGTACCAGATATAATATAAACAGCTATTTTAGCTAGAAAAGCCTTCGGGCAAGTTATGTTTGAAAAAAATTAAATCTACTCTGCATATAAGTAGAGAGCCTAAAATTCCATCCACATCCTTTTCAATCATGATCAAAATACAAATACAATCTATTGTCAATAGGTACGAACAAAAATATACAGAAAAGCTTTTATCTAGAGGGTCACAGAATATATGTTTCCCATTCTTGTAATGCTGTTTTTAAATGTAAATGGACATGAACATCTAGGTAGCATGCCTAGAAACAGGTTTAAAAAAAATGAAGTGTCCTTATCTTGTGTATTACTAAAAATGTTTTAGCTGATTAAAATGAAAAATGTTCACGGTAATGAATGCTTAAAAAAAAAATCTTGCACCACCGCCACCTTTATTTTTGTTGTAAAAGTAGCCAATGAATTAGAAACAAATGAGTTTTCAAATTAAACTTGCCAGCATTTTCATGGATTGAATATACAATTATGTGCAAAGCACCTCACACACAAATAGATTTTTTTGTAACAATAAATTGAAGTAAAATGTTTTCCCCAAATATACAATTTCAAAATAAAAATCACTCAGCCCTCTGCAAAATGTGAAGTTGTTTAAATTCAGATTTTATTTGTTAAATAACAAAAACATGAAAATCACAAAATTTAAAATATAATAATTTTAAAGATGAGAATCTTTACATTCACCTAAAGCCAAAGTAAACCACACTTCAGTATTTTAAGATTGCCTTAAAGTTGCCTTTTTTTAGTCTAAGGCCCCCTCTAGTGTTTGAAAAAATTATAATCCTGGCAAAGGAATAAACTTTGAGAAAGATGACTCAAAGAACTCTGAATGGGTCTTCCATTTTAGATAATAAAACATCCCATATTTGACTATATTTGCATATAATCATATCAGTGATACAGAATATGTAGCCATAGTTAAATATCTACAATTCTCCATGGATTTATAATGGTTACCTAAGCGTTCATTATTCCCATTGCCAGTGGAGGTTTTTTTTGCTGCTTTTTTTCTTTTAAACTACCATCTTTAAACCCATTAACATATTACAATAAACATTTTTTTAAACTGACAAGTTTACTAGGTATTACTTGTTTTTGTTATGAAATGTATTTATTGATAAATGACCATTCCTCATGAAAAAAAATGTTATGTTCACTTTTGCCCCCACAAAGTAAGTGTTTTAAAAAGTTTGTTTTCTTCCAAAAAAGTGACCTAAACAAACCATCCATTAAATAAATTACTGACCTGTGGTAGAATAAAGAAATACTGTCCTCTTTATCAACAATATATCAGAAGTAAACGCAGAACCAATACAAAATCTGTATTCCATGAAAGCAAAGCTCCAAAAGAAGAATATGGCACTTATATGGCCCGGGCACCATAAAAGTCCAGTGATTACTTTAAATAAAAAAAATAAAGTTTTCTGCATTGTCTTCATTCATGTTTGAAGTGAAACTGAATTGTTGGGGTTTGTTTTCAGTACTATGAGATTTGCATCAGTCACTAACATTTGTGCTAACAGACGATATATCAAAACCCCAGCATTCATTGATGGGAAAAGAGATTAAGTCTAAACTTTCAGCCCTGCCCATACTACAAATTTTAACTGCTGAAACAGAGTAAAGGGCTTATAATGCAGAATGGCCCTTACTCAACTCTGGCAGTCACAAAAACAAAAAAGCCACCACCCTATTCTTCGTGCTCTTCTCTTATGGCAATTAACAAATATAACATTTTATTTTTTTAACTTCTTTATATCTCAATTTCACACAAAAATTTAAAGCTGAAAGCCACAGATGGTTGAAAAAACTTTGTAACCACTGCCATTAGACTTTCATTCAGGAAAGCATCTCTGTTTACAAAAGCACTAATTGTAATTGTATTGGCATTAAGCACATACTTACATTTAAGATGTGCTTACATTCCATTGAACCAGTGTTTTCCTGAATAAGGATGGACTTAAGCACATGCCTAAGTGTTTTTCTGAATTAGGACCTTAACCTCCTCATGAGCAACTAATACCTGTAGTCCCTTTGCATGCAAAACTCCCATTGATAGCAAAGAGATTTCCATGCTAAGAATGGTTACAGGATCAGACGTGGAGTTACTTAATTTGTGCAGTTTCAGTTTGGTAAAATATTCCTCTGGTTTTATCTTCAGAAGTGTGTCATCTGCAACTGTTACATGTTTAAAAAAGGTGTTTTGCTAAAAGAATACTCAGCTACAGAATTGATGATTAAATTATTTTAACTGTGGTCACAGAAATAGTTTAAAAATTAAAAAACTAAACATATTTGCAAATGTAACAGGATATGACATTTGTAGAAGTGCAGCACTTGTTTTGCCTAAGAATTTACAAAACTCATATCACTGGGAATTACTGCACTCGCATTTTACTCATACAATTTTATTGAAAAACCTATTTTGAAAGAAATCCATAAAATAATTATGAAAAATACTGAAGAGAAGCTTAGAATAGATATTTTTAAAAATGCTATTATAAATAAATCCAGCCAGGGTAATGGGGAGAGGTAGAAGATATTTAAACAGAAAATACAAAAAATATGTAAGTATATTTACATATAAATATATTTGAACATAAAAAATTGTCAAAAAAAAAACACCTAATGCTCTGATCCTGCATAAACATACACACCTGTTTAACTTCACGTCCTGTGAACATTTACATTGACTTCAAAAGGTCTACTAAGTGTGTAAAATATATCATGTGTCTAAACCTCTTCAGAATCAGGGCCTTAGTTTGTAAAATTAAACATCCTATTATGCTAAAACGTAAGATATCTGACTTAAATTTACAAAAATATTTTCCAAATATACTATTTACTGCTGCTTCTTTTTGCGAGCGCCTCTCTGATTTGGCGATCCAATTCACTTACTATATGGTCTTCATGGTTATACACACCTGTTCTCAACAATGTATCTCTCTCTTCTATCAGGCGAGTGAGATAATCATCCAAGCTTTCATTTAATTGTCTAGTATGAACACTACCTGCTTGCTCAACTGAAATATCTCTGGAATCTTGTGATTGTTTTTTGTCTTCTTGTTGCTTTAGCCTGACAATAAAAAAAGCACATCATACAAGTAGAGGACACATGGAAATTCTGTCTTGTATTAATGTTCTAAATGGATTTTTACTGAAATTTCTTACTGAAGTAGTGGAAATCAAGGAATTTTTTTTTTTTTTTAAGTAACACAAACTAACCCTTGGCTTGATTAAATTTAAAGGAAGCCTTTTGAATCTAAGAATATCTTAGATCACTTGTGTACATATTACCATGATTTCATCAAGGTTTTTGTATAGATAATACAGTTTAAAAACCCACATAAGTGACCAAGCTCAGGTTTCAAAATTACTGGAAGCATAATAATAATGGAGGATAACATTAGATATACTTAAAATATAAAGATGTGGGCCAAGAGGAGAGTTGAAAGAATCACCATTAGTGTAGCTTTTTATGAAGCAGTCCTGCTTAGAGTTGAGAGTAAAAAAGACTTGCTGCAGTATAAGCACAATCATGACAAAAACTGGTGATAGTGGCCTTTGGCATAGATTTTCTATAATACAAGACTGTTACATTTTATAAATGAGCGATTTTTTACCTCAGGGACACTAAACTGTGTTCTTTTACTGGATTGACAACCAATTAAAATTTGATTCAACTGAAACTTCCCCTATTTTGAGGCAGAGGGAAAAATCCTACAAATGCTATAATACCTGTTCAGTTCATTTCTGATATCCTCCAGCTCTTTTCGCTCTGTTTTCCCCACTTCTTTCTCCTCTGCTGCCAAATAGCGCAGTCTCATGTGCTCCAGCTCTTGTTGCTGCTTTTTAAGGCGGGCCATAGCATTCTCTTGCTCACGCTAAGGGGAAAAAATAATTTGACATTAAATATTACTGATTAAAAGTGCTAATTGTAACAAAGCTTACAGTGTTTCAGAATCCACAAGTAATAATATAGAAACAGTAACTAAGTAGCACAATGAGTCAATACAAAATATTTAGTGTATATATGAGATTAATTCTGATGTCAGTCACTGATGAAATAAGATTGAGGCAAAAGACTGCCTCAGTGAAGATCACACTAACCATTTGTCCAGAACAGACTGCAACCAAATCGGAGGCCAAAAGTACTAGCTCAAATAGTAGTAGAATATCCAAGGGGTATATTTTAGAGCTGATGTGCACGGGTCTGAAGTTTTTGCTTAAACTGAAAAACACAGACTACAGTCTTGAATACTGCTCAAGTAACTACAATAACAGGGGTTATATAAATACCTAGAAAGATAATTATAAGCACAAAAATTCAATACAGTGAGAAGTAAAATTTGAAAACTCTAAGTAGTTGTATGCGACTCTCTCTCCCTACTAGCTCTGCTATTCATAACACCACAAAGTTTTGTTTGGCAGAGGTAATTTTATAGTGTGAAAAGATCTACTTTCTAAACTGGTGTCCAGTCTTAGGGCATGTCTACATGAACGTTTAGTTCGCTGCAAGCTGGGATGTGAATCTACCCCGCAACAGCCCATCATACACTGTCATTATGGACCCTGTTGATGCACAAACAGATAGTGTGCTTTAATCTACTCCCATTTCAAAGCGGGTAGATCAAACCACATGAATGAACTGGACAGTTAAGGTGCTGGAGGCTAGTGTGGGATAGATTCACATGCCAGTTTGCCGCAAATTAAAGGTGCATGCAGACAAGCACTTAGAAAGTCAGACGTGAAAATCTAAAAATAGACCTAGATTTCTTCTTACATTTATTTAATTTTCAAACCCTGAATAAAAGCCCAGATGGTCCAAAACAGAACAAAAATTAAACCTATACACAGTTTGTAAAAACTTGATTCAATTCCTAAATGCATTTTTCAAATTCCCATAATGTAAAACATAGTGACTTGCCGAGCATCAAAGATTACATTTTATAGCAGAACCAGGGACAAAACCCAGTTCTTTTTGGTGATATTCAATTGCCTTAACAAGGACTATCCTTTCTTTTCCTGTTGTCTTCTGACTAATGCTCTACATAACCCTGCTTCATTCACTGCACATAGTCCATTCCGTGCACTGAAAGAGGCAGGGGTCCTGTAGGAAAAAACAGCATATGATCAGGTCATTAAATACTACATGTCATACTGCATGGTCCCCCTTAATTCTGGAATATCTTAACTTGTGCTTGCTTGACTTTGCAACATTTTACGTTTTTTTGCATCCGTTTTACTCTCCACTGTCTGACTTCATTAATAAAATCTATTTGCGCAGTATATGTAATTCACCAGTCCTGGCACCACTAGCAAACAGAAAAGAAGAGAAGAATTAGGAAAGGACAGGAACCTGTAGGAGCCAGCCACTGAAGAGAGTGTCCAACAAGGAAAGAACAGATTTTATAATGATTAGTAAATGAAGGAAGCAGCTACCGCAAATTTCCTCATGAAAGGGCTATGGCTTTCTTCCCATGAGCCAGCCGCTGACTTACAGGCTAGATGAATGTGAGCTTACTAAAGCAGAAGTAGTTTCCCTATTGACTTTCAGACTGGAGCAAAGGACAGTAAGTCTATTTTACTATATGGGCTTTGGACACAGTGAAAAATCCTGCCCCTACTGAAGTCAATGGGGCATTTATTAAATTCAATGGGGCAAAGACATCAGCCTATGGCCTTTTTTAAAATATCACACTACGAAACAGAGCACACGATCTGTAGAAGGGTACAGTACTTATAAGTCTCAGCATCCACATAATAAAGGCAAACTTCAGTAGAACAGAATAGGCAAAAAGGAGGAAGAGTAACGTCCTAATTAATGTGAAAGGCTCAGTTCAGTTGGGACAAAACTTCCAGAGTTGTTCAAAATCCTACTTTTGTCCAGAAGAACTGAAGGAAAGGTTCTCCTTAATGGTTAACGCTCCAAACTCATTTAATCTGCAGAAAGAGGTAAATGCATAAGAAAAAGTTACTTCAGTGGTAAGAACAAACAATGAGCATATCATCATGGGCTCAAATGGAGACTGGTACAAAGTCAGAAAGACCAGATTAAATTTGCATCTACGTAAGAAGGCAAAAGGCCAGTCTGATCATCTTGATTGCATAGAAGTTTAGAAATACAGAGAGGAGGATCCAGTGTTTCTCCATATATCCTCAAACTCCTGGTGCTCCCACTTGAACCTGCAAGCAGCTTAGCTTTTGTGAAAAGAAGAGATAAAGAGAAAATAAAGTCAGTCTCCAATTAAGGCAGCGTTAAGATTAATACTCAAAGGAGGAAATAAGGCTGCATACAGAGACAGTGTTAAACCTTGGTTGTACAGTTTTGATTGGATTTCAGGAGATTATCCACCATCTGAATAGAATAAATCCAGAAGTTTCAGCCTCTCAGTCTCTAGAGTCTAGGGAAGTTCAAATAGCTGACCAGGTAGTCTTTCAGAAGACCCTCAACAACAGGAAATCTGAAGAGGTTTGATAGACAACTCCTTGAAACAGGTGTCTGGAATGCCCAACCACCTGATTTTCCTGTTGACACTACCTTAACAATGATAAAAGAGGTATAGAAGAACCTCACTTGACCATGGCAGTGAGAAGATTTGAGCTGCTAAACTATCTTTACTCAGTGTCTGGGAACAGGACTATTTTTGAGACTGCAGGGTACAGCCGTGTCTACCTTTGGAGTCTCCTCGAAGGCCAAGATCCTGGAGAGAACCTGTTGGTTTAAATCCTATTCCTTTGGCTTGAGAACTAGCCCAGATGTTGAAAGTTTCTTGTATACAGGAGATGACATTATGATGTTCTTTCAGCCCAGATCAGAATTCTGAACATCTCTGAAGAAGAAAAGAGCTCTAAGGGCCTCTCTCTTCTCTTTCAACCTGTATCGCAATGCAAGTTGCCCCGTTGTTCTGTTCCAAAGGATTGTTATGGATTCTGGGGAAGAAGTAAATTTCTATAAGAAATATGCTATGGTCCTCAGGTCCAGCTATCTGATGCTTCAACTAAACTCCTTCTTTACTGCTGCTCCTGTCACATAAAAGGAACTCAGGTGGGTACTCCAGCCCCTCAATCTTGTTTCTCTCAAGATTCAGATTGTGCATGATTCTGGGGGAAACTTCACTTGAAGTAGATTATTGGGAAAAGTCCACCATCTCAGTAAACAAACAAGCTGGAAAGGTGGTATATAGAGTTAAGGTCTCTTCTTGGTAGTCCCCTCACAAGAGCAAAAAGGTCTGAAGGAGTTAGGAGTGAAGCCTGTCCATGCACAATATTATCTGTATTACCACAGAATATCATGAGGCACGGACGGTGAAGAAAGCATCAGATGGCTGTGAATGGAGTGAACAGAAGTATTCTGATTGTGTCCTTCAGTTTATGGAATGTGTCACTGAGGAGAATCACCTGCTTGAGGAGAGAACAAGATCTGGCATTTAGGTGGTCCAGGCTCCTCAAAAGGCAAGTATGAGCTTTTGCTGAGGTTCAGCATAAAGCTACGGTTTTGGAGAATTGAAAGAATCATGTTGGGGCCCTAGGAAGCACCCTGAAAAGAAGAAACATTATACAGAGATTATCTAAATAATGCAATACACTGATATCTTACCATTTAAGGCTGGTGAATACAATGACCAGGAGTTTCAGTGTCTTTGGAACAAAGACAGGATAAAAGGCAAGACAACATGCTAGCAGTATCATTTTGACAGCAAACAAAGAAAACTCAAGTGAGCTAGAAAGTGAAAGTACACATTTTTGATGTTGATGAACCAGAGACATCTTTGGCTGGGTGGAGACAAACTAGGGACAGGCTAGAAACCTCAAGATTCTTTTTTAGTCGAAAGTCTGGAGGTCCTCTTTTATGCTGGAATGCGCTAACAGCCCTCATGTCTAGAAGTTTCTTGATACAGAAAATCATTACTGCCAGTTTATAAGGGCCACAAATGAGGGACAAACAGAACAGCAGTCACAAATGGGGTCTGTGGAGGCCACTGTGAGGGAGACCTTGTGGAGAAATAAGGCCTACATGACACTATCTTTGTCCTGCATTGGTCATTTCATACTGGCAGAGCAGGTTGCATCAGGCCTTCCAGCCTTGCAAGCAGGCTGAAGCAAAGCTTCACTGGAAGTGGAAGCAGGGCTGATATACATGTGGTGATTGTACAAAGCAATTTTCTCTGATTGGGCAGAGAACTGAGAGAGTGAGCTGCTACAATGTGGCTCTGAAGAGAGTTTAGTTTGAGTGTGCTGAAGTGTCTCCTGTCCATATAAACTGAGAATTGGTCTCCAAGAATCTTTTCTCCAATGACAGCTGTGGACAGTACTTCCCAGCAATGTCAAGATTAGTAAATTGGGTACAGTATAATTTCTGTGTAACACATTTCTGATCTAAGCAGATAAGCAAATTTTAACTAAACGTATTGCAATACAATCGTTCCGCTCAGTAGAAGACCAAGTCTGGTATATTTACTGCAAAGTCATTCTGTATTTCATTACTTTTGTGGGTTTATATTAGATACTTATCATAAAAACCATAAAAAATAAGCATCTTCATACCTTAAGAGGGTCAAACAAAACAATAATGTGAATTACCTGACTAGATGTGTGACTGGAAGATGTACTTACGTTTTTAGCATTGTCCTTTTCTCCTTTTTCAACACTACTTTATCACAAATATCTAAGACCAACTTCCCCTAAAAAAATCCATAAAAGTACATGGGAAGTGATCCCATAGACTACAATGACAATTTATGGTGCATAATATAATTATGTAGTTTAAAATGCAAACCCACATTCTAAACTACATAATATTATTTACCCAACATAGCTATTTTTAATCCTTTGCAGTCTGTCATAATCTGTATACTGAACATTATTATATGGAGATATACCTAACTCATAGAACTGGAAGGGACCTTGAAAGGTCATTGAGTCCAGTCCCCTGCCTTCACAGCAGGACCAAGTACCGTCCCTTATTTTTGCCCTAGATCCCTAAATGGCCCCCTCAAGGATTGAACTCACAACCCTGGGTTTAGCAGGCTGGTGCTCAAACCCCCTGAGCTATCCCTCTCCCCCAAAAAACATTCATAAACAAACGTGATTTATGTAACATTCTGAACAAACAAAGTAGCTCCCCATATAATCCTTCAATAAAGGAAAAAGATGTCAAAGAACATAGATTAATTGTTTGATATGATAGGAGAATTAGTATACAGTATGTGAAAATCATACTATGTATGATGCAATTCAAAGCTAAGACTTAGTATTAGATCAGATCAGAGGTCACAAAAATAATGGATCCTTTGTAAAACTCAGATTTTGGGGAGAGAGGGTGAAGGAAAGATTCTTTATCCATATTTGGTAATGAAAATTGCTGACCTTTATCAAAGGCTCTTTCAGATATCAAAACCACTTCTTCCAAATCACACTTTCCAATACCACATTATGCAGCAAGCTCCCTAATCATTGGTGCTAAAAGTAGTCTATTGTGTAGGCTCAATTTTAATGGAGTTTAGTGAAAAACATCTTCTGAAACCGGAAGATATTTAAATGATTCAGCATTCTCACCTTCATTTACAGTATCTATATTATGTACTATTCACACTTAATTGACAAAACAATATCAAAGTTAAATTTTTACAGTTTCTATAATGTTAAATATTTTCAGTATAAATCTTCTACATATTAATATGAAATAGGAAAAAAGGTCTCAATTTTACATTGCCGAAATCATGACACTTGAACTGCCGCTGCAAAAATGTATACTGCCACTGATACTTTGAGGTAACACACTACTGCAAAGATTAATCCAAATATTAAATATCCTCTACCAGGGCTGCTGAACAAATTATATAGTGGGGGTGCTGAAAGCCATTGTAAACTCTGTATATAATGGAAATCTGAAGCCAGGGGGCTTCCAGCACCCATAGTTCCAGCACCTATGTTCTCTACCAATTTATCTTAATTGGTAAAGCATGGTTAATACATTTAAAAAATGTATTTGATCTGAGCATTTCATTTGTAATACTCCTAACCTGAGGACAAATGGAAGAGTATTTTCAGGTCTGAAACTGCACTCATTGCTTACTGAGCTGTTGCTCTCCTCATGTGGCAAGATGTATGCTTTAGACAGATACTTTGCCTGGATGGGTAATTTTTATATTACATAATCAAATTTTGAAGTTTAAAATCTGAAGATTGTTACTGAGCACTGGAGCAGTCTAACTGGTTTCACTAAATGGTTGGAAAAAATGTGAAACATTCCTGAAACATATTTCCTCAGATGAATATCTGCTCCTCAGAGCAGAGAGCTACAGCTGCTGCAGGAACTGCAGAAAAGCCAGAGGAGCAGTAGTGTGGTAGGAGACAAAGGCTGATAGTGCCTCTGAACTGAAGGTACTCCTGGTCAGGTACGCCAGGCCACCAAATATCAACAGTCCCCAGTGCAACAGTGTGATAAGGTAACCTCAAAAAACCCAGATGCCCATGATGTCAGCAAACTACTTTTTTATGTTCACTGGTTATCTGGTCCAGCACTGTTCTATCACTCTCTTCACATCGACAGTCTCACTCTCCCTGCCTTTCATGCTGTTCTCTGTCCTTCCCTTCATTTTTCCTTCCTCTCCATCAATATTTATTTATTCCTTTTTCATGTTCCTATTCTCAGGTTAAACTCTGCACTCTTGGTATTCCTCCTTACCCTACCAATGACCCCATATCACCACCAAGAAACCTCCCACCCCCCCAAATATGTATAGTTAACAAGAGGTGTGCCAATTGTCTGCGATTATTTACGCCTAGTATATTCTTCCCCCCGCATCCTTCATTTCTTTGTGTGTCTTGAGATTGCAAGCTCTTTGGGGCAGGAATGATATCTTCTTAATATTTGCACAGTACCTTTCACAATGGGGCTCTAAATAATGATTTTGGGCCTTTGGTACTACAGTAATTTAAACATTAATTAAATAATCAGTAATAAAGAAAAATAATCAGATTGTAAAAGACTCCCTTCATGCCGCCAGGTGCTCTAGTTAAGAGGCTCTTCAATCAAAAGAGTACAATCTTTATTTTGCCATAGCTGCCTATAAATCCAAAGGGGAGATGTAAACATACATACACTAGACTAAACAATGGCTAAATAGCAGCCACTATTCACTCTCCCACTCACACATACCATGCAAGTCTGTGGGAAAAAAATTACGATTGAAGCTAAGGAACTCAAGTAAAGTTTTCTGAAAATAACCCAGAGCTGACATGTCAGTAGGAGGGCCTGGATGGTTTCAAGACACAGTTTTTAACCAAGACTTGGACCTCCAACTGTTTTTTTTTTTTTTAAAACAAAGATTTACATCCCATCTTTGGCTAAATTACTTATAAATTAATCAAATTAATTACTCTGAGTGGATAAGCAGGAGGCTGGACAAGATAGAGTCGATGTCAGCCAATAAGGTCTGTGTTGTTTTAAACAAATCCATCAGTTCTGCTTTGAACAAATCCATAGAGTACAAATATGGTAAAAGACTTACATTGTACAATAAAACCTCTTATCACAAAATGTACATAATTCTAATTTAAACATAAACATTGTTTTTGTTAATTTTCCAGATCAGAAAAGGGAGATTATCAGTCTTCAAAACTGACATAACACCGTTGTTAGTTACAGCTGCAATGGTAATATGTTGCATTATTTTTAAAGAATGATTTCTTGCATCACTCAAACATTTGTTAAATTTTACATCTCGAGCCTGCAAAGTCTTAAGCATGTGTGTAACTCAACACATGAATAGTTCCTCTGACCTTAATGGCTCTACTTCCATGAGTAAAATTATACATGCCTAAATCTTTGCAGGATCTGGGTCTTAGTTGGTAAATTTTAAAGGCCAAGATTTTAAAACTTTGAGTTATAGAGAAAAAAATGCAAATGTGCACATTTTTAAATTTTTGGTCTTATTTGAGAGTAAAACATTTTGTTAAACAGTACAAATAAAAACTTACAGTACATATCTTCACAGAAAAAAGGGAATGGGCATGAGGGAGAAAGATCTGGGTGTCCTAGTGATAGAGTCTGGATTTTCAGACTTATTTTTTTATAAACTTTACACACCATGATCAAATCCATTAAAATGTATAATTTTGTAGTTTTCACACTTAGAGATGAGCCCATGTCACCAACGTCAGGGTGTGCTTCAGGTCTTTCTCTACTTATAACTGGTATTATGTTTTATTATCCAAAAATTCCAGATAGAGAGAAATTAACAATTTCTTCCTTTTAATGTTCACACAAAATTTTCAAAGTTACGATTCACAAACTTCATTTTCTACAGAATATAAAGCCATCACAGCACTGTTCTAACATGACTAGTTCCCAAAGAAAAAGAAAATGCTATAATTAAGGAAACATTGACTTTTAAAATTGAAAATCAGAAGAAAAGAACATTTTGCTAAATACTCAGCTAGTTAATTTATGAAATAAAGAAGCATAATCGACTGTACTAGGTCACCTTTGAGTAATGGAAAGCTCTGTTTAAACAGTTCTTTGGCAATGGGCACAAAGCATTAGATCTCATTTCCAAGACTTACCAGCTGGGTTTTGTCATTAACATTTATTAACAATCTAAGATATGGCTTTCAACGTCTAATCCTCACTACACAAATGTTTTGTATAGTCCTCCAGAGGGCTTTGGTGTGACAAATTACTGGCACAGATTACAACCCTGTGGCTATTCACCCAAGGCAACACAAAATTAATATGGTACTAATCCAATTTAAACAAGAAATTGGATGAACTATTGCAATTGCACAAATCATCTGAACTAAAGCTGATGTGGAATTCCTGAAGCAACTAAATTTGCAAATTTATATTCAGGCACAGTACATGGGTTCCTGATCAGTTTTGCTTTTTTAATTTTTAACTGAATTTAAAGTGCCAGATTGACTAAGTACAGCATTAACAATAGTAGCATAAGCCTTACCACATTATTTCCCACAAAAAAGCCTCCATCTAATTTTAAATGGACTACTTTCAGGGATAAAGTTTTAGGGGAGTATAATTTGGTCTTGCTGTCCACTCATTTAAATGGTTCAGATGTCTAACAAGGGTTTCTGTTGGTCCTGGATTGGAACTAATACTTTAAAGTTACCAAACTTATCAGCTAGTGATGGTTTTTGTCACTACCCATCTGGCATGACTTGAACCAGGGAACTAAAGGTGAAATGCATCTAACAGGAATCTAAAAAGCCTTTAAGGGAAAACAAACAAAAAGGCAGGACATTTTGGTGCTTCCTTTGGGAAAATCCAGTTTCTGGTGTGAAAAGATTAGAGAGGCGAATGATCACCCTTTTGTGCATAGGTATTTCAGAAATATTATGGGCCAAGTTCTGACACCTACAAAAATTAGATGAAAAGGAACAATCTGAGGATAGCACATAAAACTGAACCTTTGATTTTCTAGCGATCATCAAATATACATTGTGCTAATTTATTTGATTTTTCTGTAAGTTATAAATAAAGAGCATTGAGAATTTGGGTTCTCAAATTCATTGAGTTCATATTTCGGCACTGCTTATCCAAAGGTTTTGATGATGACCCTGCCTTAGGCTCCATATCCCTCCTTGATTAGCACACAAACGTCTCCTCTCCTCCCAACAAGACCATGTGATTCTCCCTGAAGCTTCAATTATCCATTAGATTGTGTTTTTTCTTCATGGGGGAAAGGAGAGATAGAGAAGTAGCAGCATCCTGCTTATCCAGAAACAGGGTTTCCTTTTGAGCACATATCCAGATAGCTCGCTCCTCCTCCCCAGTCCCGTAGACTTTCCTTTCCCATCCACAGACGTAATTTTCTAAGAGCAACTGGTTGGCCTATTCTTCAGTAATGTCTCCGCTAGATCCTGCTAAGTTACCCCTTTATGCACCAGAAATGCACCAGAGAGATCTTTAGTCTTGCAGGAAAGAGTGAATTAGCCCTGCATTCTTGCTTTTCCTCATAACTGGGTTAGAGCTCCTTTCATTCCACTGCAAATCTTACAGAAATACTGTGAAGGCAGTTTTTATGCTGCAACCTGGAGCACACACTTTAAAACCTTGAAATGGAAAAGCAGGGGAACATAATCCAAAGAGTTATTGGGTCCTGCTGAATCAGATTTGGATTCAGGGAGCTGAGGTGCTCACTTACCCGAATGCTTGAGTGAATTAGAAGCGCCTCTCCTTGAAAAGTAGCCCTTCCATAAAGCAAAAAAAAAGATGGGAAACAGGGGTGAAGATGGAGTATGAAAACATGAATTCCCTTGTCTGTCCCCTCAATCTTTAAATGTGTTAGGCTTTGTTTCAATCTACGGATTGGTAAAATTCTTGCTTTTCCTAGTGTGTTTGACCATACCGAACGGAAGTGCTTACAGAATCTTAAATTATTGCAAGCACAAATCATACCATATTTATAGAAGGCAGTAGGTAAAGGAAAAAATAATATACTGGCATGTATATGCATTACTGAGTGTAGTGGGGTAGTCACCCTGCTCTGGCTGTGAAGGGGTTAAAACAGCCCTGGGAGAGGGCTGCCCTGGGGAGCCAACTCAAAGCAGCCCTGGAGAGGGCTGTGGCTGGAAAAAGGAGTGAAAGCAGCTGAGGGAATAGCTGACCACAGGTGTGGCCAGCTCAGTCAGGACCCAGCTGGCCCTTATAAAAGGGCTGTAAGCCAGGAGTCTCTCTGTAGCTCTGGAGAGAGAAGGGTACCTGAGGTAGAGTAGTGCTGGAGAAAGGCAAGAGGAGCTGGGGAGCTCCAGCCTGATAACTCCCCAGGCTGAAGGCCTATCAAAAGTATGAGGGCTGTAGAAGGGCAGCCTGGGAATAGGCAGAGGCAGCTGGTCCTAACCCCTTGCCAATGATGAGTGGCTATTACACTGCAGTCTTCCGCAGTGAGCGGGATCTAGATGATGACTGGCCATAGCCACTGAGGCAAGGTGGGTTTAGAGGGTTGGGGGTTCCCGTGGAACGGGAGACCCAGAGTAAGTGGGTTACTGCTGGGGGCAGAACCCTGAGGAAAATGGGCACTGGGGTCCAGGAGTGTCACAGGTCCAGCGGCAGGCAAGACACCGGCCTACAGAGGGCGCTCCAAAGGCTGGAAAGAGCTAATTCCCGAGATGACCAGCAGGAGGCTCCACACTGGTGAGTCATCGCCTCGCTACACTGAGGATGAAGGAACTGCTGCTACATGCTGGCCTCAGAGAGATTTTAAATGCCTCACTGACATACACACAGAAAAATCCACAAAAACAAACCAACCAAAAATCCTTTATTGGCATCACAGATGGGAAAATTCAGAGACAGGAAAAAATTGTGTAACCTGTAACCTTCAGGGGGTTGGACTAGATGACCTTCTGGGGTCCCTTCCAACCCTGATATTCTATGATTTCCAGATCTCTCTAAGTTTGCTGTATTCTGCAATATTCTACAAATTCTATCATTTTTTAAAAGCTAAGACCCAGATTTTTAAAGGTATATAGGTGTTGCAGTACACTGCACTGAAATACCTAACTGATTTAGGAGCATTAATTTCATTTTGTAAAGGCGATTGTCATTTAGGAGCCAAAATACTGTTGACAGTGGGATTTTTGGCTCTGAAGTGCCTAAATCCCTTCTGCAAATGAAATTTAGGCTCCTAGATACCTTTAAAAATGTGGGCCTAAGTATACTTTATGACCATATTGCTATCATAGTATAAACTGACGTACTGATGCCTGATGCCTAAGTCAGTTTTGCAAAAAACAAAATAAACAAAAACAAACTTGTCTCTTAACCAACAGCAGCAAAGATGGGCACTTACCCGTACCCTTTCCTCAAGAAATCACAGTCAGGATGTAGACTTTGTAAGATTAAAGTTTTTAAAAAAGTATTTAAACATACAAGCAGTTTTTACCCTCAGTCACTTTTCTCTTGGAAAACACAGAAAATTAAGACACTAAAACCAGAGACTAATGCAACAGGTTTAATTCAGTTAATACTGCCAAACATGAATCTACAGTGGATCCTCAGACACCCGGGTGCCTCATCCCCACCAGGAACAGATTAAAATGCAAATGTGTTTATTGCTCATGTTCCAGTGCTACAGGATATGCTGTACAAACTTTATACTGACAGTGCTATGCCATCATAACCTGAGACACCTGGAAAATAAGATATTCAACTGAAATAGAATTCTAGCTAAGATATGTTGTAGGTAGCCACTTCCTGTTTAGCAGGAAATCTCCATCCACGATTACAAAAGTCTACTTCCCAACGACATGGTACTTCTGGACACATGATTTATACCTCTATCCTTCCATTTGACATTATAAAGGAATTTGGGGCAAATTCCATAAGAGGTTGGGCAGCAGAGAAGTTTTCTGAGTAATTCTTTTGATTTTGCAGCTAGTGGCGATGGCGCAGGTTCAGAATGAATGCGCTGTTTCTCCCTATTTCTCACTATTGAATGACTTTGCATAGGATATGCTAGATTTTCTTCAAGTAGTCCTGAATGCAACGTTAAGGTTGCACAATTAAAGTTAGGGTGTAAAAGAGAAGAAATGCCAGTTTAGATTCTAACAGCGACTTTAACTCACCTGCATTGTTCATGCACAGCATTTTTCATTCTTGTTTTTCTGGTTCAGTGTTGAATATGGTTAAATGTTAAATATTGAAGTTTCTGGCATAAAATATAAAACAACAGGATGTGCACCATGGCCAAGATAAACCACTAACTTATTTTTTGACTTTTTCTAGCAGATGCTTACTGAGCATCCCCAGAAGTGACCTTTTTTTAAATCACCCCAGTTCCAATCCAAGCAAAGGCCCTGGTCTATAATGAGAATTATGTCCAAGTTTAAGTTTCAAGCTTTAGCCAGTTGTTCTGTATCCTTGTTGTTTTAAAAATAAGTGTAGCCAGAATTTTTTTTAACTTTGGGAAATAGATATTTTTCCAAACTAAAAAATAGATAAGAGATTTTGCCAAAAGTCACTATCAGACAAAGCCCAGTTGCAAAAAATTCCAGCCCAAAGCTGACTGTTTAGGAAAGTTTTGACCATTTTAAATGTATACTGGCAGTTATAATAGAAATCAATAGCAACAATAGAAGGCATGACTAGCCCATAATATTAACAGACTTGATCATAGGAACAAAAAGAAAGACTATTACATCCTTATTGTGCATGTGCTCTATCCTATTTACATACCTGTTTTAGTCTTGCAAGTTCTTTCAAAGCCCTGGCCCACTGTTGCTTGTAGTGCAGCTTTGATTTGGTAGCTGATTCCAACTTTCTTTCAAGTTCAACCTGATGGTGATTAAAATCATATCAGCTGAAACACAATACTGGTGGTAACAATCATTGAAAGATTATATATACACAGTGTCCGTTTAAGAAAAGTGCTTATGCAGTATAACATACAACATCATCTGAAGCTGTTATGTAATTTAATGTAAATATTATGGCACATGAACATTTTCTTGTTTAAAATATAGCCTTATTTTTATTGTCTAGCAGTCTATACAAAAAGGAACTAGATTAGTCTTAGCCCCAAGACAGCTAATGTAAACTTTTTTAAAGAGCCTCTAAGCGGTGAAAAACACATGTTGTTGTTCTATAAGCAGCTCTAATCGTTAGCATTCCAGTTTAAGGGGCACTCTAAACTCTTAGGGCCAAGTCCTGCCTCTAGAGGTCTAGGCAGCTCTTACTAAAGCAAATATGTGTCTCAGAGGGCAGAATTTGGACCTTTGATTGGGGGAGAGGGAGAAAATCTTCAAAGATGGCCTAGGTTTCATGGTTGTCCTCTATACACAGGCAAATTTGCTCTAGAACGCTGCAAGATATTTTGTTGCTTAACTTACCATTGATAAAGATATAAAACCAACTGAACAAACATTTGAAGATTACATTAGAATGGTAAAACATGGTAAGAGGGAACTACAATTATAGGCAATACTTTCTCAGGCTATATTTAAAATATATGAAGGCAACTAGGCACCAGTGGTCATATATCAAAAATATTTATTTTTACATGCACTAAGCAATCTGTTTTACCTGCATTAAAGCCAGCTTGGCTAATTTTCAGGAATGCACTGTCTCAATGTCTCAAATTAAGAACCAAGTTAATTATTGTGGCCAATACAGAGTTTGGAGTTTTATTAAGTGATAATGGAAAATCTGTCCATGTTTCAATATAAATTCTTCAATTCTCGTCTTATCTGACAAGCTGTGATACAAACAGAATGGCTGAGTTTATCATTTCTGAATTGTGGATGATTTCGTAAAACTGTATCATAATTATTGGGTCATGGAAAGCCTACGTATGTGATTCCACCATGGGTTAGCACAGTTGTGTAATCTCTCTGCTAGGCCAGAACCAATCGTGAGTAATGCGCACCCAATCATCTGTTCAACGTAAAACATCTTGGAACAATGGGTTAACTCTAGCTGAGAGAGATATGTCCTCTTCTTCTCTGAAAAGGGAGATGTCGGTGGTGTTTGAGAGAAATGCAAAGTTGCCTGGAGAACTAAAAGAAGCAGATAAACACCATCAGCAACCCATAAAGGGACTCTGCTGGTGGAACTGGAGAGAAAGCCTTTTTGCACCAGATTAAGATGAGGAAGGCTGGTGCTGGGTCAGAATAGGCAAGGGGAGCGGGGGGCGGGGGCAGGGGAGGAGGCCCTTGCCAGTCTGCTTGCCTGACAGAACACAGATGGATCCCCCAAAGACTCCCAAGAGAATAGTGTGCTAGTGAGGGACACTGTGTTTAAATTTTTTTTATTGTTTTGTATGAGCTGTACTCTCCTGTGCTTTATCTGCTAAGTAAAAAGAGCATAAAGACGTAAGATGAGGCAATGGGTATGTGTGTTGACAGCTTCACAACTACTGCATGCCCTGACAGAGTTAAACTGTAAGCCAGCAGCTTCACATCTGTTGGGGTGGAGTCCTGGGAGGGGTTGTGTTTAAGTACTAGGAAGTCTGGGGCCAGTGCTGAATGCAAAGGGGCTTGGCGCTTGGACAGAAGATTCCAACACTCAGAGGGAGGTGTCAGACAGAAGGTCTGAACCTTGAGAACGTGCATAAGAACCTCAAGATTGCGGCAGTGCTGCACTGTGTTCAGGCTCCAGGAGCTTGAAACACCCCAGGGATCCATAGCAGTAGAGGTCTGGATTCCCCTCAGAGAAGTCCTAGTGGGTGGCCAGGAAGGAGTGCTCTCTACAATCTGTGATAAGACATGGTTCAAATATAAAATAGTTCAATCTTTTTCCTGACTATTCCTATTCTAGGCATGGAATACAACTCAAAACAAAGAAAATGAAAGGTAAATGTGAAATGCCACTGCTTTAGAATTATGAATCATCTACATTATCACAGAAGTTTATCATGATATACAGAAGTATTAAAGGTTTCAGAGTAGCAGCCGTGTTAGTCTGTATCCGCAAAAAGAACAGGAGTACTTGTGGCACCTTAGAGACTAACACATTTATTAGAGCACAAGCTTTTGTGGGCTACAGCTCACTTCATTGGATGCATAGAATGGAACATATAGTAAGATATATCTATATACACAAACAGAGAAGGTGGAAGTTTCCATGCAAACTGTAAGAGGCTAATTAAGATGAGCTCTTATCAGCAGAAGAAAAACTTTTGCAGTGATAATCAAGATGGCCCGGTTAGACAGTTGACAAGAAGGTGTGTGGATACTTAACATAGGGAAATAGATTCAATATGTGTAATGACCCAGCCACTCCCAGTCTCTATTCAAACCCACGTTAATGGCATCTAGTTTGCATATTAATTCAAGCTCAGCAGTTTCTTGTTGGAGTCTGTTTTTAAGCTTTTCTATTGCAAAATTGCCACCCTTAAATCTTTTACTGAGTGGCCAGAGAGGTTGAAATGTTCTCCTACCAGTTTTTGAATGTTCTGATTCCTGATGTCAGATTTGTGTCCATTTATTCTTTTGCGTAGAGACTGTCCGGTTTGGCCAATGTACATGCCCCTCTGCCATGAGTTGATAGCAGAATATCTGGGGCTGGATGGTTCAGTGGATTAGCAAGGATATGGTCACTGCTTCTTAGAAACCAGCTCAAGTCAGTAGTAAAATAAAGTAGTCACTACATGACCGCTGTTCAGTGACCCATTTAAAGTAAGTTGATGGCTTCAGTTAAAATCTCTGTAAACAAGTGTCCAGATGGGAAATGAACACTCTCACTGGTAGTCAAGCAAGAATGCAAAGAACCAAACAAACACAGACTAAACTACCCTCTCACTCCTAGTTTTGGTGCCATTCTATCTAGTGTTGAAACTCATTGAAGGAGTTGAATGGGGTAGTTTTCATTGCTAATACAAATGTGGTTTCTGTTCTGTAAACAAACAAAGGGACTTCTTTCTGGAGCACTCTTTAAAAAGTAATAGTGGAATGTCCATCTTAAACTTACCTTAAAAAAAGCTAGGAAATTCAAAACCCTCAATTCTTTTTCTCCCCAGGTTTTGCTCTTCAGAGTCCCCCAATTCTAACTACAGTGGTAGCCATTAAAACATAAGCATTTTCCAAGTGGTATATAAGTTTCTAGTTTCCCCTGTACTTAGAAGTGGATATAAATGTGTTAATTGTTGTCAAATGTTGACTAATAGTCAAAAACTGTCCAAAAAAGTTATATAAAACTATTCCACAAGATCATTTTCACCTACAAATAGGTTCTAAATATTTATTTAGTGGCTGAAGAAATTGTTGGAAGAGAGAAAAAAATGGAGATTAACCCACTTCATCTTGGAAGCAGATTATTCTTTCATCTTCATCAATAATGAAAACATAGTTATGGAAGATCAGTAAAGTCTAAAGGTACCTTTTCTAAAGTGAGCAGATTTATTTCTGATTGTAACCGGATTTCTGGTTTGCTGCATTGCTGTTCCTTGTACTGCTGGAACTCCTTTTCCAAAATCTTATACTTGTTTTCTGCTTCATAAAACTACATTAAAAACACCCAGATATAAAATCCATTAGAATACATTAATTTAACAATAAGACACATTCACAGGGGATGGAATGAGTGTCAGAACCTAAATTAGCCTCTGGACCTAACATTTTATTTCAGTCAAGTAACTGATATAAAACAGACACTGAAAGCTTCACATTCATAAATAATGAATTCTTGATTATGGGATATACAGAGAGCATAACAGAAATAATGTTTAAGGAAAGTTTTGGTTACACAGGAAAGAAAGTTCTATTTCCCTCTGATATAAAGACTACCATGTAATATAGCTGTTCACCAAATTTTTCAAGTGAAACTTTGTAATTCTATGGAATTACAACCAACAGTGCAGTTTTATCAAGTTTGTACTCATGGCGGCTTTTTTTTTTTTAAGTCAAATATATTCGTATTGTCTATATGAAGTTTTTACTATTGACTCAACCTCACCAGTATAGCTTGTCCAGGAATGTCTGGAAGAGGAAATAAATAATATTTTGGTTAGCCAAATAATGATTTAAAAGGCTGAAGCAGCAAGACTTCAGTGACAAATGACTGAAATGTTAGGCACCTTTGCCCTCACAATATACTTGCAGAGTTGCAGGAAGACAGGATTTTTGCTGTCTAGATAAAAATGGACAATTTCAAAGATGCTGTTTTAACCAACGTATGACCATATCACGCCATCAAAAGAACTATGCAAGTCATATCTTTAAGTAACTAGCACTTTCAAAATACCGGAGTGGCAATGTTAAAAAAAAATGCCTGGCAAAAGAGTTTCAATTACCTACTGGGAATAGGAGTACATAAAGTAATGATATAAGTTAGTCAGTCAGTGAACTAAGAAAATTATTCAATTAGATTACTTCAAAAACACAGTTTACTTCATTAATGGAAATGAAGCATTTCTAACTGTCAGATTTTGATTCACTTTTAACATGTAAATATAACTCTCTCCATGGGTTCTCTTTTTAGCTTAGCAGTTTAGGACCAAATATTGGGGAAATTATTCATTTTGGTTAAAAGCATGAAATTGTTGCATTAATACATCTATTTATGTGGGTCCACTTGCTCAACACGTTTTGGTATCCAACATTTAAAATTTTGTCTATTGTTTTGTATAGAAATATTATAAGAAGACAGTAGTGCTTCAAAAAAACAAAACCACACACCTACAAGGAGACAGCTAGCTTCCAGTCATTTTCATTTACGTCATTTGATAACAATTCATCATACTTGTACTGTAAAAGTTCTTTATAGCAAAGGCCACCTCATGCAATCGGAGTTCAACTATAGATTTTCCCTTCCAGAAATAGGTGTATCCTCCTTTCCCCTCCCTCACCTGTCCTTCATTAGCTCTTCTAGTTTCAGAAAAGCAGCTAATGAATTGAGTCGATGTTAAACCGACTCAATTCACAAGCAATAATGGCTGTAGGTCGCTCTGGTCAGTTGCTGTTTGTGTTGTCTATCAGGGTACGTATGTTCCAAGTTCCAAAGTTGAAGAATTTCTTACATTTTCGACCATTGAGGTGGTTATCCTGCTGGATGTGGCTATCCCGCCAGGAAAAACAGATGCAAGACTATTTTTAGGGTACTTTTTTAACCCCCTCCCCATGTGGGGTGAGCAGAGTGGATCCTAAAAAGGACTGCTCAGTCGTGGGTGCAGCTGCTGAGATGTTCGACCCGCTTCAATCCTCGAGCAAGACGACTGTATCACACCCACCGCCTCTGTGTCTGTCTGTAACTAGGAACTTCTGGATTTCACTGTCCTGTTCCTGTTACCACTCGCCAATCGCCACCAGACTTTTGACTTGTGCAATGTTGTTTTTCCCAAAACCCGGAAAATGCCTGTGTGGAACTTCTTTTAAAGGGGGGAAACTGGTGCACAACAGTCACCACACTATCCTTGACACACAGAGGAGTTGAAACCAGTGGCATGGGCACCGTGATGATTGGAGATCCTCTATTTGCTGCAGCCGACATCCACATTCACAGCCGTTCACTGAATCAGAATCATAGAATACCAGCGTTGGAAGGGACCTCAGGAGGTCATCTAGTCCAATCCCCTGCTCAAAGCAGGACCAATCTCCAATTTTTGCCCCCGATCCCTAAATGGCCCCCTCAAGGATTGAACTCACAACCCTGGCTTTAGCAGGCCAAACTACTAAGCTATCTTTCCCCCCTTCGCCCCCGTTGTAACATTACAGAACAGTTTCACCTCCACTGCACAATTATCCTCTATCTGTTCTACTATTAAGTCTCTGAGGTACCAATTGGCATCAATGGATGGTTTATGACACTCCGATTGAGACACACCAACAATGGATGCAGATAAGAATGTAAAGGAAGATTTTTATTCTCAGTTGGCAACCATTTTATCGGAGACTCCTACAGAAGACAAGATCATCCTTCTTGGGGATTTCAATGCACGTGTGGGATGAGACTCAGATCTGTGGAAGGGAATAATCGGGAAAGAAGGAGTTGGCAAAAGCAATTCAAATGGAATTCTGCTCCTGACCAAGTGTGCTGAACATGAAATTATTACGAATACTCTCTTCGGTCAAAAAGAAAAGTTCAAAACATCTTGGAGGCACCCACGGTCAAAGCACTGGCATCTCCTCGACTATGTTATAGTTTGTGCCCAAGACCATAGTGACGTACTTCCCACAAGAGAAATGACAAGTGCTGATGACTGTTGGACTGATCATTGCCTTATTCGATCCACAATGAAAATTCAGATCGCTCCCAAATGGAGGCTGCAAAAGAAGGTCAGGCGCAAGCTGAAGATTCAAGATTTGAAAGACCCTATTAAGCGTGACCACTTCCAAGCAGTCTTAGAAGAAAAGCTCCCATCAGAGTTTCCAGAAGAAATTGAGGAACACTGGAGCCAGTTGAAAGCAGTAATAATCAATGCCTGTGAGGAAACCATAGGCTACCAAACCAGAAATCATCAGAACTGGTTGATGAGAATGATGCTGAAATTGAGCAGCTCATTAATGAGAAGAGAATGGCATTTCGTGCTTATCAGAATGACAAACTGTAATATAAAGAGAGAAGCCCATGCCAACATGAGGGCAGAAGTCCAACTTAAAACCAGAGAACTCAAGAAGAAATGGTGGACTGAGAAAGCGCAAGAACTCCAACATCTCTCACATATCCACAATACATGCGGTTTCTTTTAGTGCCACCAAGACTGTTTATGGGCCTATTTGTCATGGTATGAATCCTCTTTGCTCTAAGGATGGAACCACACTTCTGAAGGACAACAAAGCCATCAATTCTCACTGGAAAGAACATTTTGAAGATCACCTTAACCGTAATTCTATGGTTTCAGATTAAATCCTTGAGCAAATCCCTCAACGACCATTGAGGGATGAGCTCCGAGACCCTCCTAATTTGTATGAGGTACACAATGCCAACAAAGCAGATGAACAACAACAAGTCAGCAGGTCTAGATGGGATCCCTGCTGAAATCTTTGAAGACGGTGGACCAGAGCTAATTCAGCAGCTTTACCTGCTTATCCTTAAAATCTGGAGATACCCAGTGAAATAAGGGATGCTCTGATTGTTACCCTCTTCAAGAAAGGGGATAAAGCGGATTGTGGAAATTATCGTGGTATCTCCCTCCTAGCCATTGCAGGCAAAGTTCTGGCACGGATCCTTGCAACTCGCCTTCTGCCCTGTCAGAAGAAATTTTACCGGAGTCACAGAGTGGTTTCTGACCATGTCGTGGAACTGTAGATATGATCTTCACAGCACGGCAGCTGCAAGAAAAGTGTTGGGAGCAAAACCAACCACTGTACGTGGCTTCTATTGATTTAACTAAAGCCTTTGATTCAGTGAATCACCATGCCCTCTGGATTGGACTCTCTAAGATTGGATGTCCTGATGAAGCAATTTTAGGACACTGATGTATTTATAACATGAAAGTGACCGGAGCAGTACTGGCTCCCAGAGTGAAACTTTCAAAGTACAAAGAGGAGTAAAACAGGGCTGTATCATCATTCCAACCATGTTTGCGGTTTTGATCGCCGTCATTCTTTACCTAGTTGCTGGGAAGTTTACAGCTGGCATTGAAATAATTTACAGAATGGATGGAAAGCTGTTCAGGCTTAGCAGGCTGAACGCCAAGAGTAAGATCTCTACATCATCTATTGGCGAACTTCAGAATGCTGAGGACAACAAAATCTTTGCCCACTCTAAGATCTTCAAACTATCTTGAATGTGTTTTGCCGATGCTTACACATGTCTTGATCTCACTTTTAATATCAAGACGACTAACGTGCTCTATCAGCCCTCTCCAAATGAGGTACCAGATGCCCTATCTATCAAAATCGATGGAGTGGCACTGGAGAATGTTGATCATTTCCTCAACCTTGGAAGTCATCTTTCATCCAAGGCAGATATTGATGCAGAAACTCAACATTGCCTGAGCTGTGCCAGTGTAGCTTTTTCTCGTTTACAGCACAGGGTTTTTGAAGATCACGACATTCAAACAGACACCAAGCTGCTTGTTTATCAAACCATTATTCTCCCAACTTGGGTCTGAAACTTGGACAACCTACAGACACCACTTGAAAGTCCTTGAGAGGCACCATCAATGCTGCCTTCGTAAGATTCTGAAGATAAAATGGGAAGACAGGTGCATCAATATTAGTGTCCTAGAAGAGGCAAAGACCCACTATCAAGGCAATGATCATCCGTCAGCAATTCCACTGGACTGGTCACGTTGTCCGAATGCCAGACCATTGCCTCCCAAAACAGGTCCTGTTCTCTCAGCTGAAAGAAGGGTACCATAATGTGGGTGGACAATGGAACAACCTAAAAAAGTGTAATATTGACACTTGCCCAGGATCGCTTAAAATGGAGTTAAGTCCTACATGATGGTCCCCTGCATTTTGAACTTGCTTGCTGACAAGCTGAAAAGGACAAAAGGCATAGAAGGAAGAAGAGACTGGCTTCTAGTCATGGTCAACAGCCTCCTGCTGAGTCTGAAAACATCTGCCCTTACTGCAATAGAACTTACGGTTCTATTCCCATGGAAGATCATCATACTCAGTAACGAGTGATCGCCCATCATCATAAGAGTAAGACAGCTAACATACCATCTCTGTTTTTATTCCTACTAATTCCTTTGTAAATATGGCATATATACGTTGACCATCCACATGGCAACTAACTGGCTCGGTTGTGAGGAAATGCCTGTAATGCTAAAAACATTTGCACCAAATGTCTAATTCCTTGCTTGTTTTTGAAGACCTGAGAACCACTTCCAGGAGAACTGTGGACATCTCTTGTAACCAAACTCAGAATAGATGCCTATGCTGTGCAAACAGTCAACGAGACTCTGTCATGTGTTACAAAACAATATACTTAGGTGTCAAACAGGATTCCATTATTCAGTAGGTCTCAAATGGAACAGTTCAAAGACGACAACCCAAATATCCATTCTTGAAAATGATTGGGCTCACCTTCATCCACAATACACTGCATGACACTCATTTAAAATGGTATTTTGAAAGAATTCTTCAAGCATGAAAAATCAAGAATTTGAACTCTCTTAAATGGGCACATGTATGACGACACAAAGAAAGGCCTTTTAATAGGTCAGAAAAATGAAGCAGCCCACCCTAGTGGATATGAAGATCCTGCATGGGGTTACAGCTGTCCAGATTCAGTTAGCTAGCACTAAACAAAGACACTATGGGCCAGACCTCTCATCTCCTATTCGCTGTAACATTATCACAGAATATCAGGGTTGGAAGGGACCTCAGGAGGTCATCTAGTCCAACCCCCTGCTCAAAGCAGGACCAATCCCCAATTTTTACCCCCTGATCCCAAATGGCCCCCTTGAGGATTGAACTCACAACCCTTGATTTAGCAGGTCAATGCTCCAACCACTGAGCTATCCTATTAGGCAAAGAAAAGGCAAAAGCTTTCTTAGTTTTTCATGCTTTAGGTTACATTTATTAGAAGAGCCATAAAAATATCTGGGAAGCACAGAAGGTCTACCCTGAATGTAGCGAAGCATTTCTTGGGGTGTCCTTCTTTAATTACTAAAATCAGTGATACTTATCTGAAGGAAACCGAGTAGCATGTTCCTTTATACCAACACTAGGCCACTGGCAGTGTCACTGGGGCAAGACAGCACTTGGTCCTCAAGCAATCAATGTATCCAGGCAAATTTACACCAGCACAACTTGAAAGCAATGCACTAGGTTGAGCAAATTTGGGGACACACTGCTGTAACAACCAGAATTTCAAGATCCAGCAAGTGGGGTGGAAGAGGAATCCAGCTGGTGTAAACGTGCGTGAGTGCCAGCAGGATGCAATAAGCTTGTCCACTGTGAATTTCAGGGGGACTGATAGGTATGATATATGTGGTATAAGGACAATGGCAGGTGGTCAGCACTATGCTACTCTGCTGAGGAAAAAATACACGGGACATTCAGAGTGGCAACTAATATTTTACTAATTATTGTGTCTTCTGGTTCATCACTGTGGCAGGGCAGGGGTAAAACCCCTTGAATACCCTGCTAAAATGCTGGCTAAGCCCTGCTTTCCAGCAGAGGGGCCAGACGCAGTGGCTCAAAGCAGTCAGCAGGGAGCCCAGCTGCGGGCCCTGATGAGTGCTGGCTCACTGCAATAGGCTGAGCTAAGCAGCAACGGCTAGGCTGAAGACTGGGAGGGCTATAAAAGTCCTGAATAAAACTCAGTTGGGAGGCTAGCCTGGGAGGGGACAGGAGGCTACAGCTCTGCCTCCTCACCACAGAAAGGGAGCCTCACAGGCCAGGAGACCCTGGAACCGATTAGAAAGGGGATAACTGTTGAGGGATAAAGGGGACTACACTGTGGCACTGCAAATAAAAGCACAAGGGTGAAACATCTGAAGGCGGCGTTATTTTGCCAGCCTAAGCACAGGGGAGAGAAGGAGGAAACCTGTGCAGATCCTGTGACACTCATATTTACTAATATTAATGAATTTTAGGGCTAAATTTAAGGATCATCAGATCTTAGCTTTGTACACTAACGGACAGATTCAGATGTGGTATCAGTGGAGTTGAACTTGCTCATATCATGTCTGAATATGGCCCTCAGTGTCCCAAACTATGGCTTGATTTGGCCTCTGATTGTGAACTAATATATTAACTTAGGATATGAACAGAGGTGTGGCATGACCAGGTCCCATAACTGTACAAAAGTATTTCATGCTCTGAATATTGCAAAAATAGTTTAAATAGTCTAAATAAAAATAGTTAATATGATTTATGGGAAAATTGAAACATATGCTCATGAGATATATCCATAATTTAAAATGCTGGCTGAATGCAACAGAATGAGTTTTGAATGTGGGCTTAATTTTTAAATGATCAAATATGAATGCAACAGATGTCATACCTGTAATCAAAAGTCAACGATTTGACTCAACAGCTGGGCTATTTCTAGGTTGTCAACATCTCTTCAACACCACAATGGAAAATTTACACCAAAGCTTGATACAGTGGATACTACTTTTCACATTAATTTCATATGAAAAAAATCTTAAAACCAAGATAATGCTAAATGAAAATTAAAGACATACTGAAAAGGACAAAATTGTAAAAAATCCAGCTGTTTCTTATACAAAGGATTCCTCTAGCAAGATACAGAGAGATCTCTTCATTAGTTAGTGCTACTGTGGGATTACCAATGCATAAACTCTAATGTTAAGAAATGAAAAACACTAAAGAAAAAAACACATTCAAATGAGCTAAACACACTGAAAAATATTTAAGCAATATTCTGCAGTGTATTTCCAGTGATAATAATTAAGAGAGAGCTGTAAAATGGCTAAACATGAACTGTTAGGAATAATGCTACTAAAATTAAAAAGAAAACATGCTTTATTTTTCTGTTACCAACATCTTCGGAACAGTCAACAAGTTTGCTACCCTATTCACATGATAGAAAGATAATTATGCTGAGTGAAAAGAATAATGTATTCTCAATTTTATTTTCCATTTTCAAATATTTAACACTGAAGTAGCATTGCTTTACAATTGGGCTGTAAAATGAAGTGAACAGTCAAGATAGTTAGAGATGTCATTAATAAATTCTAATTGCTTCAGCAAAATTTTGGAAATATACACTACACTTCAGCAGCATCACTCCCAAACACAATACACCTTCATAATTTCAATTTGGTTTTCAGCCTCAAAAAGCACATAATGCTAAAACACCTAAATGATAAAACAAAGGCCCTGCTCCTGCAATAAGCTTCTTATAGGTGGACCTCTATACTTGAGTCAAGCTCATTGAATGATTGGGACCAAAGTGTTGACTTCCAAGTTGCCAGAACGTGCTTGTGTCTAAATATACAACTTTTTAATGTTATTTGTATATTTATTTCCATTCAACACAGCAGGAAGGAAGGTAATTTAATTTCTTTACTTACATGCTGTTGCAGGCGGACCTTGTCCTCTTCCAGCTGTTTGATCTTTGACCTCTCCAGTTCAACTTGATGTGCACATTCTTCTTTGACTCGCCGCAGAGAATCCTGCAGTTCTTGAAAGTTTCGTTCGTGCTGTGCTTGCAACTCCCTCTTTACTCTTTGGAGCTTAAAATTAAAACATCTTTGAATGCAGCAATAGATAGGTTTATGATCTTTAGTTGGAAGTCTTCATTACAACCGTTAGTACTAGTTTTAATAAATTCTCATTACATTTGGATCCACTCTTTATGGCTCATATCTATGAAGTATTACTTTCACTTCCTTGATTTCCATATTTCCAATATGGACTTTCATCATCCACCACTTTAAATAATGACTTTCACATTACTACATACTGGCCACAGATCTAACTCTTCTCTAATTCACCTGCCTGTTATGGACCAGAGATATCAACATCTTACTGTCCAAGCATAGTCCACAGATAATGCACTTCCTCAATCCATCATAAGCTGAAGAACTGAGTTTATCCCATCTAACCTATTATGGTGGAGCAATAACAGTGAGATGAGATTTAAGGTGGAATTGAGATGTTTAGTTCAACAGGTCTCCATCTTCACATCCAGAACTAAACATGGAATATGATCTTTCTTGGATACTTGAATTTTCCAAAAAGGTATGAAGAGCAGTATCAGAGTATCAGGGGTAGAAATGACCTCAGGTGGTCATCTAGTCCAACCCCCTGCTCAAAGTAGGGTCAATCCCCAATTTTTGCCTTAGATACCTAAATGGCCCCCTCAAGAACTGAACTCCCAACCCTGGGTTTAGCAGGCCAATGCTCAAATCACTTAGCTATCCCTCCCCCCAAGTTGCTACAGGCGGAATAAAACTCTCTCAAAAAACCTTTCTGAAATTATGTATGTGCTAAAGACTTTTTTTAAAAAACCATGTTGCATAGATACTGTTGAACACAACAGCTTCATAGGTTTCAGAGTAGCAGCCATGTTAATCTGTATCCGCAAAAAAAACAGGAGTACTTGTGGCACCTTAGAGACTAACACATTTATTAGAGCATAAGCTTTCGGGGGCTACAGCTCACTTCATCGGATGCATAGAATGGAACATATAGTAAGAAGATTTTGTCTGTACACACACACACACACACACACACACAAAAAGAGACAGAGAAGGTGGAAGTTGCCATACAAACTGTAAGAGGCTAATTAATTAAGATGAGTTACTATCAGCAGGAGAAAAAAAACTTTTGTAGTGATAATCAAGATGGCCCGGTTAGACAGTTGACAAGAAGGTGCGAGGATACTTAACATAGGGAAATAGATTCAATATGTCTAATGACCCAGCCACTCCCAGTCTCTTCAAACCCAAGTTAATTGTATCTAGTTTGTATATTAATTCAAGCTCAGCAGTTTCTCGTTGGAGTCTGTTTTTGAAGCTAAATCTTGTACTGAGTGACCAGAGAGGTTGAAATGTTCTCCTACCGGTTTTTGAATGTTCTGATTCCTGATGTCAGATTTGTGTCCATTTATTCTTTTGTGCAGAGACTGTCCGGTTTGGCCAATGTACATGGCAGAGGGGCACTGCTGGCACATGATGGCATATACAACATTGGTAAGTGTGCAGGTGAACGAGCCCCTGATGGCGTGGCTAATGTGATTAGGTCCTATGATGGTGTCACTTGAATAAATATGTGGACAGAGTTGGCAACCTGCTTTGTTGCAAGGCTAGGCTCCTGGGTTAGTGTTCTTGTTGTGTGGTTGCTGGAGAGTGTTTGCTTCAGGTTGGGGGGCTGTCAGTAAGCGAGGACTGGTCTGTCTCCCAAGATCTGTGAGAGTGAGGGATCATTTTTCAGGATAGGCTGTAAATCTTTGATGCGCTGGTTTTAGTTGGGGGCTGAAGGGGACAGCTAGTGGTGTTCTGTTATTTTCTTTGTTGGGCCTGTCCTGTAGTAGGGGACTTCTGGGTATTCTTCTAGCTCTGTCAATCTGTTTCTTCACTTCAGCAGGTGGGTATTGTAGTTTTAAGAATGCGTGATATAGATCTTGGAGGTGTTTGTCTCTATCTGAAGGATTGGCACAAATGCGGTTGTATCTTAGAGCTTGGGTGTGGACAATGGATCGTGTGATGTGTCCTGGATGGAAGCTGGAGGCATGTAGGTAAGTATAGCGGTCAGAAGGTTTCCGGTATAAGGTGGTGTTTGTGACCATCGCTTATTAGCACAGTAGTGTCCAGGAAATGGACCGCTTGTGTGGACTGGTCTAGACTGAGGTTGATGGTGGGATGGAAATTGTTGAAATCATGCTGGAATTCCACAAGGGCTTCTTTTCCATGGGTCCAGATGATGAAGATGTCATCAATGTAGCGCAAGTAGAGTAGGGCTGTTAGGGGACGAGAGCTAAGGCAGTGTTGTTCTAAGTCAGCCATAAAAATGTTGGCATACTGTGGGGCCATGCGGGTACCCATAGCAGTGCTGCTGGTTTGAAGGTATACATTGTCCCCAAATGTGAAATAGTTATGGGTGAGGACAAAGTCACAAAGGTCAGCCGCCACGTTTGCTATGACATTATCGGGGATACTGTTCCTGATAGCTTGTAGTCCATCTTTGTGTGAAACGTTGGTGTAGAGGGCTTCTACATCCATAGTGGCCAGGATGGTGCTTTCAGGAAGATCACCAATAGATTGTAGTTTCCTCAGGAAGTCAGTGGTGTCTCAAAAATAGCTGGGAGTGCTGGTAGCGTAGGGCCTGAGGAGACAGTCCACATAGCCAGACAATCCTGCTGTTAGGGTGCCAATGTCTGAGATGATGGGGCGTGCAGGATTTCCAGGTTTATGGATTTTGGGTAGCAAACAGAATACCCCTGGTCAGGGTTCTAGGCATGTGTCTGCACAGATCTGTTCCTGTGCTTTTTCAGGGAGTTTCTTGAGCAGATGGTGTAATTTCTTTTGGTAATCCTCAGTGGGATCAGAAGATAATAGCCTGAGCTAAAAATATTTGTAATTCAAAATTAATAAAAATACCTTCCTCAAGACTGAAATGACCATGGCCAAACTGTAGTCACTGGGTATTTGAATGAAAGCAGAAGGAAATTTGTCAGATATATGACTATTTACACAGCAAGTTACATCTTGGGTATGCAGGGAATCTCAACACAAGGCAGGGCGTGGACAGAGCCAGGATAACTCCTGCTTGGAGCCCTCTTATCTCTGTCCACAAACCTCAAAAGAAGTTGATGAAATGGAATGATATTCATATTGGGGGTGATAAATCCCCATATCCACCTACACTGCTAAGAAAATGTCCAGAAAGGGGGCAATAGGGAAGCCTTCCCCACCCCCATATCCACAATTAGCTTTCTCCTCCCCTGATGTAGAAGATCCACCCAGACCCAGCAGCATTGTTATGCGCTGCTACTCCTCTTTCTCCCTTGTTCTTGGGGCTGCCACCCTAGAAAATATACAGCACACACATTTTAACTGGTTGCCAGAATTTGGACAATTCAGCCCATCCAGTCCCTGCTTAGCACTCTTGTATGTTGGAGTGGGAACAGGGAGGAGGTGGGGGAGTCTCTTTCTGAAGCTGTTAGAATAGGGGAGTAGGGTTCCTCTCTAAGCAACTTCTCCACCCAGCAACCTTCTGCTCACTTGCCAGCAGGCAAACACATCTGGTGGCCCTGATGAGGCTGCTCAGACAACAAAATGAGCTCTGAGGCGGAAGCAGGAATCTCTGTAAAAGGGGCAAGAATTAGAGCTGGGGGAAGGCAGAATGCCCTTGCGTGCAGATTAATGCCCTCGTCCCCAACTCAGAACCACTTGTACTAGGATGGGATGGTAACACTTTGGGGTGGTGCCAGTACTGGGTGGTGATGATGATGCATACAAAAATGCAGCCCTTATAAGGGGAGGCTGACAAGGGGAGCTATTTGTGGATGTGAGGTCTTGGAGAACTCCTCCCCACATTAGTGCACAAAAGACACTTAATACCTGTCTCTTTCTGCCTTTTGTCAAGTCTACCCCACATCCATATTCCACACACACCCTCCTTCCCAACTGTTGGGTCCTTAAACAAACAAACAAAAAAAGGCCACCCAGGAAAACAGCAAACAGAGACTTTGTTAAAGTCAGTTTAGGCACATCTAGGGCATAACCCGCCCACTCACAAAACCTAAAAAGCAAGAAAATTGAAAATCAATAGAGACTTTTTCCTGTACCTTTTCACCCATGCATCAAATCACACAGTCAATGAGAGTGTGGTCCCCCACAGAAAAGTGATATCCTTTTCTAACAGATGCAGGTATGTAATACGCTCACCAAATTCATTTGACTTGCACTGTAATGCAAAACATTAACTATGACCTCAATCTTTCCCCAAGAATATTTCCAGTGTCATCTACAGCCTAGCCAGATATCTTCTCTGCACACATACTACTGTTGCGGATGTCACACAATTCAGATTTCCCATCACCGCAAATGAACAAGTGAATTAGGTGAAAGCAGAGTGTTGCCAAACAGATACCAGAAATAAAACTGCACTCTTATCTCTGTCCACAAACTTCAAAAGAAGCTGATAAAATGGAATGATATTCATGTTGGGGGTGATAAGTCCTCATAACCACCCATACTGCTAGGAGAGTCCAGAATGGGGGCCAGAGGAAAGCTCAAGGAAAAGTACATATACATGCAGGATTTAAACATTCTCTTTGACATATTGATAAGTATTTTTTACCTCTGATTCTGCACTGACAAGCTGTCGTTCACGCTTCTCTAAATCTGTCAAGGTTTTCTGAAGTTGTTCTTCCAAATTCGTATATTCTGCGACCTAAAAAACAAGCACCGATTTCTTGATTTTTTTCTTGTAATAAAATCCCAATTTTAGATAAGCCCAGAGCTCCAGATATATATACTCCAATATTTATATAACAGAACAGTAATGAAACTTAAAACATGCATGTATTAGGATCAGAAATTAGAGATGAACTTCTATACTATATACAAGGCAAGTCAAATCTCCACATATTAAAGCTAGCTAATACAGAAATTACATGGCATGGCAGAGATCCTTTTTCTCTTTCTAATACACTACCTCAGTACCGTGATTGGTAGCACAGTGGCCTTTGTTCTAGATGTAGTTTGAAAGAAGGACTTTGTCTGCCGCACATCCCCAGCTATGGTCTTGTTTGCAGTTATCATATTGCAAAAGAATTTGTACGGGTCACTTTCCTTACCTTTTTCTTTACTAATGCTTCTCTTTCTTTATCCCTTTTTTTCCACTCCTCTGCAAGTGCCTGCATGTGAGCCAACTCCTTCTTTTTTAGCTAACAAAAACAAAAAACCACAAACAAAAATACACTTCACCTTTGAAAGTCAATAACAAAGGCTACAGAAAAAATTAAAATGCACAGCTAGCCAGCTGTGAAGTAATTATTTAGGAGAGTCTTCCTGAAGAATGAGAACAAAATTCTGTTCTCAGATCCACATAGCAGATTTTAGTTAAAATATTCTGATTTTACACAAGCAGAACTCCTAGGGAAATCTGACCTGTAGAGAGAGCAGGATACTGAACATGCAGGGCTTTTAGTAGAAAGATGCCATGAACAATACTTTTTAAAACTATTTAATACATTGAGCCACTCTGCATCTGCTTTAATAGTGTAACACATAGAGTGATATTGAAATATCTTTGTACTTTAATAGCATTTAGCAGTACAACATACACACAGTATGATATGCAATAATTATCTTTTTATATATTTAGTAGGATAAAAAAATTCCTACTTAAATGTAGGGTCCTTTTTTTTTTTTTTTAATTCTTTTAAAAGCAACATGTCATCATTTATAAGAATGATTACCACTATTCTTGAAACAATGCCTATGATATAAATATAATGACTTCATGAACTGAAGGACAGCAATGGACAAGAAATCCTAAGCAGTAGATTTTAACAGAGAATAAAAAATACGCAGGTTGAATAACGGGAGAAAGTTAGACGATAATACCTAACAGTGGTCATCTTTTCAACTCGAGGGCTTAGAGTATTTCATAAAGTTTAAAAACTCAAGAATCTATACATTTTAGTATATCTTTTAGAAATATTCTCCGGGATATATTTGAGGTCAGTGGTTCCCAAACTTTTTCCTCCAATGACCTCCTCGGGGATCACCTCTATTAACATGGCCCCCAGGAATCTACAAGGTAGGCAGTTTGAAAATTAGAAGCACAAAAAATCATGTTTAGACCACCAAAGTGATAGGAGGGGGAGCAAGCAGAGCTACTGAGACTCAGCAGTCGGAGCGGGTGCTGGGTGCCCAATGCCCTTTCCTCCGCCCCTCCGCAGCTAGCACCCAGTGCACCTACCTCCTCAGTGGCTGGCACCAGTGTCCCCTGCCCAGCTGCCTGTGCCCTGTCCTTCCTGCCCCTAGTGGCTGGTCACATGCTCTGAATCTTCCCTGGGCCAGGTGTCTCCACCAGGTGCTACCTACCCAACCCAGGTAGAGAGCCCAATCTTATGCACCATATCAGCCACTCCCCCCACCCATGTTGAGAAATGGTCTGAAGTAAATATGATGAAATTCAGTAAGGACAAATGCAAAGTACTCCACTTAGGAATGAACAATCAGTTGCACACATGCAAAATGGGGAATGACTGCCTAGGAAGAAATGCTGTGGAAAGGGATCTGGGGGTCATAGTGAACCACAAGCTAAAATGAGTCAACAGAGTAACATTATGGCCAAAAAAAAAAGAACCAAACAAACCTGGAATAAATTGCCTAGGGAGGTTGTGGAATCTCCATCACTGAAGATTTTTAAGAGCAGGTTAGACAAACGCCTGTCAGGGATGGTCTAGAGAATACTTAGTCTGCCATGAATGCAGGGGACTGGACCAGATGATCTCTCGAGGTCCCTTCCAGTCCTATGATTCTATGTGCATGGGAGAGGAAACAAAGCCAGGGCCCACTCTCGCCTCCAGAGATATTGTAGCAGAAAAAAACATTGGAGGGTGGAAACATACATCAGCCCCCTCTCTCCAATACCTTCCTTCTCCCTCCCTCAACATCCCACAAACCCCCTGGTACTCTTTTTTTTTGGGGGGGGGAGGGGGGTCGTGACCCATAGTTTGTGAAACGCTGTTTTAGCTCATAGGATCATAAAAACCTACTTCAGTCTATTGCTAGGTGATCAAGAAGTAACCTACTACTGACCAGTAAGAAAAGCTCTGTCACATGATCCTGTATCAGCCAACTGAATTGTTTGGGTTTTTTTTTTAAACTACGAGTAAAGTAAAATTAAAAAAAGTATGTGTTTAATGATTTTTCCCCATTTTGTTAAATGTCGACTAAAGCAGAGATGCAGTCTGAATTTTGTTATAAAAATATAGGTAAAGGAACCTGGTTCTCAAAAATGTCCTCTTGCATTTCCTTCCACATTTCTAACTCAAGTGCTGCTTTGTATTCAAGAGTTTCTCGTGGCTCTGGCTCCGTTTCTGGGACATGATGAGGCTGAGGCGGAGGGACCTGCTGCTGCCCAGCACCTAAACACTGATTATGAAAATAATGCAATTTTACTTATTTCATTAACTTTAATTGAAACTTTAAAGAAAAAGGATTAGGTTAATGTATAATTTACCTGAGAAGAATCCGATACCAGAACTTCATGCATTTTCACAAGCCCATAATCTTCCAGAGTCACAGTGTAAGAAAGTTCTGCTATCCTATTGTTTGTCCTAAAAATTACATAAGAATGATTATTTTTTAATTTTTGTTGGAAGTTGCCAAAAAAAACCTTATTGTAGTTCATTTACGGCAAAGTGGTGTAGAACAGCAAGGCTAAAAGGTTGAACGTTCAAGTTTACAGTGTAGTCTGTTTGAATCTCTTCCAAAGCATAGCATGCTGTGAGTGCTAAAACACTATTAATTTACAGAACTTACAGTAATAAGTACACAATCTATCACTGTTTCAAGAACAGTTAAGACTGTTTGTTGCTCCTTAGAAAAAAAATCACGGAAAAAAAGAAAACATTATACATAACACTACAAAAAGACTTAATCCTTCAACTGGGGCTACGATCTTAAATCTCCAAACTGAAAAATATACTTGATCGAAGTATTCTGCAACTGAATTTACTACATGAACCCTATATTCAATTGTATGCCTAACTTTTTAAAAATCAATTATAAAAAGTTAACATAACCGGTATACTACTTAGCACAGGGGTGAGCAAACTTTTTGGCCTGAGGGCCACATCGGGTTTCTGAAATTGTATGGAGGGCTGGTTAGGGGAGGCTGTGCCCCCTATCCGACCCCCCTACTTCTTGCCCCTTGATGGTCCCCTGGGAACCCTTGCCCATCCAACCCCCTTGTCCCCTGACAGCCCCCTAGGAACCCCTGCTCCATCCATCCATCCTCCCCCACTTCCTGTCCCCTGATGGCCCCCGGGAACCCCACCCCTGACTTCCCCCTGTCACCCCATCCAACCTCCCCCTCCTTCCTGACTGCCCCCCTGGACCTCTGACTGCCCCAACCCCTATCCACACCCCAAACTCACCTGCCCTCTATCCACCCCCCACCCCTGTTCCCGGCTGGCGGCGTTACAGCCGTGCCACTCAGAGCACCAGGACAGGCAGCTGTGCTGCCCAGTTGGAGCCAGCCATGCCACTGCGCAGCACAGAGCACCAGATCAGGCTGCGGCTCTGCAGCTGCGCTGCTGCCCAGAGCATTGTGCTGGCAGCGTAGTGAGCGAAGGCTGCGGGGAAGGTGGAACAGCAGGGGAGGGGCCAGAGGCTATTCTCCCGGGCCAGGAGCTCAGGGACCAGGCAGGAGGGTCCCGCGGCCCAAATGTGGTCTGCGGGACGTAGTTTGCCCACCTCTGACTTAGCAACATGCCTGAATACTATTCTTTTAATCAATACACCTGCCCATTGAATTTAACAATCTTTTCTACTTTCAACTCTTGACATTTTAACTCAACCATTTTCTCACTAACTGTCCTCTTGTTTCATCAGTGCAGCTACCTCCTCTGAGATAGTGAGAACTATTCCTTCCAAAGCCCCAGTCTCAAATATGTTTTATACAGAATGTATTCACAAGTGAAAAGTTTGCAGGTTCCTAATGCTCACTTTAGAATGGGGAATTATTTCTTCCCACATCCTATAAAGAAAATCTAAACCCCATCTAGGGAGTCTCATGACAATGCATATCAGTTTCAGTACAATAACCAAGTGTCTTCAATAAGAGATTTACTATTCTAGAAATAAAAAAAGGCACTTTTTACAATTTGTGAGTACACAGAGAATAAATGATGCCCACTAAACCAAGGAGAAAATTTTGCCTGCTCCATCCCTCTGGGTGTGGAAGGCAGTGGAACCAGTGATTTTTTTTACATGAGAAGAGGATGTTTAGATAAGAAAAGCATGCATATAGACACCGTGGACATGAAGGCAACAACCATTAACATCAAGGGCTGTTTTAGTACAGTGTGTGTTTGTGGCCAACAATGCTGATTTACCATTTGAATCCTGCAGGAAAAGGTGGAATATAAAAAAGTTACAGAGTCTGCTGAAGGCCTGAATATGTAGTAGTGGTCATAGAGTAACTTGCAAGGGAAGGTTAGAAGAATTTTCCTGACCCTGCATCCTCACAGAATCTCTCTGCTCCCCCACCATGTACAAATGGATCAAATGTTCTGATCCAAGTCCTTCTTTATTCAGCATTGTTTAAAAAAAGAGATACTGAAATAGTTTTAAAAGGTTTTAAACAGCTATATTCCATAGGCGTAGTTTGGGGAGGGCAGGGGGCATGTTGCCCCTCTCCCATCCCACCTCCGGCAAACTGCAAGCCTTGGGCAGGTGCAGAATTCCCCCTCGCGCCCCACGTGGCCCCACTGACCTTATCTGGAGCTGCCTCCGAAAATATAAAGGTCAAACTACACCTATGTTATATTCTATTTTCCAAGGGAAAAAGTTAACTACATTTGAGAGTGGAGTAGGTAAGCATATATTAAATTAATTTCTCAGAATTGTCTAAACTTCTGATTTTCTGAAAACAAATTCAAAAATATTTTTATTTTGCTAGGTTATATTAAATGTAAGTAGTTTACATAAAAAGATGAGATGTTAAGGTAAATTCTCTCTGAACATGATCAAATTAACATGTAGTACTAATAATGAACACTTTATGTCAAATGAGAGTGTATCTAAAATTCACTGCACAGTAAAAATATATGCTAATTACATTTTTGAAAGTGTCATCTATTAGTTATTAAGTTTTGTACAATATTGCCATGTGTTTCATTTTGAACAGAAATTTTCACTCTTGTGGAAAAGTCCATTTGATTCTATAAAGGAAGTCATAATTTAGACCATGATCCTGCAAAGAGCTACACATACGGTTACATTTACAAACTAGGGGTGAAATCCTTGCCTTATTGAAGTTAATGGCAAAACTCCCATTGATTTCACTGAGACTTTATATAATGTGTAAAGGTTGAGGCCCCTAAATGTGAGAATTTCTAATAAGTTATTGTACTATTAGAAAGTCCTCTAAAGGACACTGTCTAACAAACTCCTGCTGAGTTTCTTATAGATCACAATACTGATTTAGGACACCTAAATGAAACCTCGTGCACTCTGATTCAGGAAAGCACTTAAGCCTATGCTTAACTTTAAATATGTGCTTAAATCCCATTGACTTCAATGCAAATTAGCTATATGCTTGAGTGCTTTCCTGAATCAGAGTGCACAAGGTTTCCTTGGAAAATAGAATATAACATAGGTTATATAACCTATATATAGGTTATATAACAAGGTTTCCCTTGGAAAATAGAATATAACATAGGTGTAGTTTGACCTTTATATTTTCGGAGGCAGCTCCAGATAAGGTCAGTGGACCTTATATATATTATATGTATATATACCACCAAGCTGAGAGCAGCCCTCACAGTTGAAGGCCTTAATGAATGGATTTTACTTTACTACTCCTTCTCTGTAGTCACCCAAGATTACAAACATATAAAGGTTTGTAAGCTTTGATCATAATAACTCTGAAGTTTCATACTGAGGAAGTGACATTCATTTTGGGCAGGCAGCCTCAAGCTGGGAAGTTTTAAAAGAATAATATGTTCCAAAATGAAAAGAGCAATCCAAGATGTATTTATCCTAATTTAAAAAACAAACAAACAAACAAAAAAAGTAGGGAAAGAGAAAAAAGCCAACAACAATTACAGCCTATGTTTTGTCAGCTGAGAACAGACCCAGACCTAATAACTTGCATGGAAGGAGGATGCAGCTGTGTTTACAGCTGGATCTGAAAAAACTACATCCAGCTATAGGCTACGTTATTTCCAGGAGGTAAAAGCCACAACATTTTTAAAACATAACTTGTCCAAACAAATAATTAGTGGGAATTTTCAGCTCTGTCACTCTCTTAATGGTGCCTGAAGTTACTGTTGTCCAACTGCCTGTTTCCCAGGCAAAAGAAAAATGTGACAATGCAATACTGAGAAACTGTCCATGATTCTCAATATATTTATAGTCTACAGATATTAATAGGGACACTGTCCTAAAATATTTTTATTTTTCAAAATATCCTCACATGTTACTAACACCACTTCAGATTATTAAAAAAAGAAATCTAAATTTACTTTTCACTATTTGTTCTGATTATCTTTGCATTTCTTAACTTGGAAAATGACAGTCAGTCAATTTAAGTTTCAGTTTCTCATACTCTAGTACTATCATTTGTACAGCACCAGAAGGGAACGTTTATTTATATACAAATTACAACAAATATTTATATTGGCTTTCCAATCAGTTTTGTGAAATCTTGGGGTATGAAATTAGGTTGAATTTATAGAAGTCGATTTTTAGAAAGCAATTTTATACAGTCGATTGTGTGGGTTCCCACTAAGCGCATTAAGTCGGCGGAGTGCATCCACAGTACCGAGGCTAGCGTCTACTTTTGGAGCGTTGCACTGTGGGTAGTTATCCCACGGTTCCCGCAGTCTCCGCTGCCCATTGGAATTCTGGGTTAAGTTCCCAATGCCTGCTGGGGCAAAAACATTGTTGCAGGTGATTTGGGGTACATGTCGTCAGTCGCCCCTCCCTCTGTGAAAAGAACAACAGACAATCGTTTTGCGCCTTTTTTTCATGTGGGCGCCACACTGCTTTCAGCAGACAGTGCAGTAGCACTGTTAACTGTTGTCATTGAACCACCGCTTTTGCTACCACTCTACTCTCCTGCTCGTCTCAATTACGAATTTCTCCATATTGTCTCTCATGGGCTCCCGCTTCAACTCTGCTCTTCTACTCTCATGAATCCACCTCGCAGGTCGTCAGCCACTGCTTCCACTGCCACTCTGCTCTCCTGCTGGTCTCGCAGGGCCGCTTCCGCTGCAACACTGCTCGGCTGCTCTTGTCTCCCCAGAACACGGCAAGCATGCAGCCCGCTCAACTGTTGGGTCCTTGCAGCAGATCTGCAAACCATTGTCACTGAACGACTGCTTATGCTGCCACTCTGCACTCCTGCAGATGCCATACCACGGCAAGGATGGAGCCCGATCAGATCACCACAGCAGTTATGAGCATTGTAAACACCTCGCACATTATCATGCAGTATATGCAGAATCAGAACCTGCAAAAGCAGGAGGCCGCGGCGATGGCAGCGTGGTGACGAGAGTGATGAAGACAATGGACAGAGACTTCTCTCAAAGCACGGGCCCCAACAATTTGGCCATCCTGGTGGCAATGGGACAGGCTCGTGCCATGGAACGCAGATTCTGGGCCCGTGAAACAAGCACAGACTGGTGTGACCGCATAGTGTTGCGGGTCTGGGATGATTCCCAGTGGCTGCGAAACTTTCGCATGCATAAAGGCACTTTCATGGAACTTTGTGACTCGCTTTCCCCTGCCCTGAAGCGCAATACCACCAAGCTGAGAGCAGCCCTCACAGTTGACAAGCGAGTGGTGATAGCCTTCTGGAAGCTTGCAATGCCAGACAGCTACCGGTCAGCCGGGAATCAATTTGGAGTGGGTAAATCTACTGTGGGGGTTCCCGTGATCCAAGTAGCCAATGCAATCACTGAGCTGCTGCTATCATGGGCAGTGATTCTGGAAAATGTGCAGTTCATAGTGGATGGCTTTGCTGCAATGGGATTCCCTAACTGTGGTGGGGCCATAGATGGAACCCATATCCCCATCTTGGGACCAGACCACCAAGTCAGCCAGTACATAAAGCAAAAGGGTGCTTTTCAACGGTGCTGCAAGCACTGGTGGATCACAAGGGACTTTTCTCCAACATCAACGTGGGATGGCTGGGAAAGGTACATGACGTTTGCATCTTCAGGAACTCTGGTCTGTATGAACAGCTGCAGCAATGGACTTACTTTCCAGACCAGAAAATAACTGTTGGGGATGTTGAAATGCCTATAGTCATCCTTGGGGAACCAACCTACCCCTTAATGCCATGGCTCATGAAGCCATACACAGGCAGCCTGGACAGTAGTCACGAGCTGTTCGACTATAGGCTGAGCAAGTGCAGAATGGTGGTAGAATGTGCATTTGGACGTTTAAAAGCTGGCGGAGTTTACTGACCCGGTTAGACCTCAGCAAAACCAATATTCCCATTGTTATTACTGCTTGCTGTGTGCTCCACAATATCTGTGAGAGTAAGGGGAGACGTTTATGGCAGGGTGGGAAGTTGAGGCAAATCTCCTGGCAGCAGATTACATGCAGCCAGACACCAGCGCTGTTACAAGAGCACAGCAGGGCATGCTGCACATCAGAGAAGCTTTGAAAACCAGTTTCATGGCTGACCAGGCTATGGTGTGACAGTTCTGTTTCTTTCTCCTTGATGAAAACCCGCTCCCCTGGTTCACTCTACTTCCCTGTAAGCCAACCGCCCGCCCCTGCTTTGATCACCACTTGCAGAGGCAATTAAGAGATTGTTGTTTCAAATTCATGCATTCTTCATTAATTCGTCACACAAATAGGGGGATAACTGCCAAGGTAGCCTGGGAGGGGTGGTGGAGGAGGGAAGGACAAGGCCACTCTGCACTTCAAAACTTATTGAATGCCAGCCTTCTGTTGCTTGGGCAGTCCTCTGGGGTGGAGTGATTGGGTGCCCAGAGACTCTCCCACCCCCCGCATTCTTGGGCATCTGGGTGAGGAGACTATGGAACTTGGGGAGGAGGGCGGTTGATTACACAGGGGCGGCAGTGGCAGTCCGTGCCTTTCCTGCAGCTCCACCATACACTGGAGCATATCAGTTTGATCCTCCAGTAGCCTCAGCATTGCATCCTGCCTCCTTTCATCACGCTGCCGCCACCTCTCCTGTTGCTCCAGCCATCTGCCCTAGCGTTCATTTTGTGCTTTCCTGGACTCTGCCATTGTCTGCCTCCACACATTCTGCTGTGCTCTGTCAGTTTGGGTGGACTGCATGAGCTCAAAGAACATTTCATCGCGAGTGTGTTTTTTCGTCTTCTTATCTGCACTAGCCTCTGGGACGGAGATGCTAGTCACAGCGCTGAAACATTTGCAGCTGTGGGAGGAAAAAAAGGGAGATTAAAATTGAAAATTGACACATTGGCCATTTAAAAAAGGAGGGGCTGATGTTTTTGGGTTAACATGCAGCACAAACCCAACTAACCCCCCTCCCGTGCGCACACACACTTACACTTCTCTGGGATGATCGCTTCACCCCTCCCCCCACCACATGGCTAACACTGGGGATAATTTCTTTTCAGCCACAGGCAAACAGCCCAGCAGGAACAGCCACCTCTGATGTCCCCTGAATAAAATTCCCCTATTTCAACCAGGTGACCATGAGGGATATCACTCTCCTGAGGATAACAAAGAGAGATAAAGAACAGATGTTGCTTGAATGCCAGCAAACACCTGGACCACATGCTGCCATGCTTTCTTATGCAATGATTCCAGACTACAAGCTACTGGCCTGCCGTGGTAAAAAGTGTCCTACCATTGAGGACGCAATAAGGCTGCCCTCCCCAGAAACCTTTTGCAAAAGTTTTGGGAGTACCTCAAGGACAGCTTCATTGAGATGTCCCTGGAGAAATTCCGCCCCATCCCCAGACATGCTAACAGATTTTTCCAGTAGCTGTACTGGCCGCGAATGCATCCCAAGTCTTCAGGGCAAAGTAATCATTAAACACGCTTGCTTTTAAACGGTGTATTATATTTACAAAGGTACACTCACCAGAGCTGCCTTCTCAGTCTTCAAGGTCCGGGAGCCCGGCTTGGGAGGGTATTGGATCCAGGGTGATAAACAGTTCCTGGCCGTTGGGGAGAACGGTTTCTCCACTTGCCTGGTGTGCGCTATCATCTTCCTCATCCCCAAAATCCTCATCCCTGTTGGCGTTAGACTTCCCCCCTTGCAGAAGTCCACATACAGGGGTGGGGCAGTGGTAGGGGCACCCCCTGGAATTGCAGACAGCTCATCACAGAAGCGGCATGACTGGGGCTCTGACCCCGAGCGGGCGTTTGCCTCTTGGGTTTTTTGGTAGGCATGCCAAAGCTCCTTAAGTTTCATGGGGCACTGCTGCGGGTCCCTGTGATAGCCTCTGTCCTTCATACCCTTGGAGATTTTTTCAAATATTTTGGCATTTCATCTTTTGGAATGGAGTTCTGATAGCACAGATTCGTCTCCCCATACAGCGATCAGATCCAGGAGCTCCCGTTTGGTCCATGCTGGAGCTCTTTTGCAATTCTGGGTCTCCATGGTCACCTCTGCTGATGATGTCTGCATGGTCACTTGTGCAGATCAGCTTGCCACACTGGCCAAACAGGAAATGAAATTCAAAAGTTTGCAGGGCTTTTCCTGTATACCTGGCCCGTGCAGCCAAGTTGAGAGCGCTGTCCACAGTGGTCACAATGGAGCACTCTGAGATAGCTCCCGGAGGCCAATACCGTTGAATTGCCGTCACACTAACCCAAATTCGACCTGGCGATGTAGATTTCAGTGCTAATCCCCTCATTGGGGAGGAGTACAGATGTGGATTTTAAGAGCCCATTAAGTCGACAAAAATGGCTTCGTTGTGTGGATGGGTGCAGGGTTAAATCTGGTTCAACGCTGCTAAATTCCACCTAAACTTGTAGTGTAGACCAGGGCTTGGTTTTACAAAAATTTAAGTTGGGGGCCCAATCTGACCTACAAGGATGATAGAATCCCTTCAAAGGGCAGCTCAACTGAATATTTCTTTGGACAGTCATACATTTCTTACCTATTTTCAAATTTTACCAGAAATTTCAGCAATACTTTAAGTTTCTACAGCACTTTGAATATCAAGTTGTAATAGGTACATTTTTCTATATAGAAATTCTGTAAAGTTGTTAAAACATGGAAAAAAAATCAACCCAATACCATGACAGTATGTATTACAGTTATTCATAAAATTCAATGAATGTAAAGTTCTCTCTCTTTCAAGCATCTGATCTAATGATTTAAATGTAAGTTAAAGAGTAAAAGGTTTTCAAAGTAGGATAAGGGGTAAATAGAGGGAGGAAGGAAATCTTTTATCAGAAGAAAATATTAAACAAATAAAATTAAAAAGGTAAGACATGCTGTAATGCAAACTATATATATATATATATTTATTTATTTTTTTTAAAAAAGGTTTTACCCTTGTGCTGCCATAACACCAACTGTTTCACTACAGGTCTGACGCCAACACTGTTCACCATTAGTACCCAAGAATCGGGTTTTTTCCGAGCCCAAAACATTTGAAAGCTGCAGCCTGGCAACTCCCAGAAGTATGTCTTTAGTCATTTTATCTTTGTGCCACAATTCAACCAGCAGTGGTAACCTGAAATACAGAAGAGTATTTTAGTATCAGTAGGCCAGACAAAAAGATAACATTCACCTACATGGAAAAGCAAGAAATAACTTACAGAAATAACTTCCCAAACCAATCTAGCTCATTCTTACTACAGCATAAATATACCCTTGATACCTTTCATTCCCACAGGAAAAAGGCTGACTCACAACTCTGCATCTTCTCCTTCATTCCATCACTTTGGCTAGATCGCTACCCTGTTCCAGTTTCTATACAGAGAACAATCCTGCACTGACATGGTGATGGATTGGATGATCTTATAGGCCTTTTCCATTTCTGAAAATACCAATCATGATTTATTTACTGCATCTACAAAACCTCTCTCCTCTACCCTTCTTTCCAAAATGCCACTTTGTTTTAGGCTTTATGGTGGGAGTATGTATGAAAGCTACTCTCCACCTTATTCACATGCCTACAGAAAGGGAGCAATGTAGTGGGGAAACATTCCACTACAAACAATTTCATTTTTCTAATCCTTACAGCAACTATGTTTCACAGGTTATGGCTAGTTTGATTGCCAGACTCCAAGTCCAGCTAGCGTAGGTTACACACCTAGAAAACTTACTATGATTCTGCGAAAGCAAAACTGTTTTTTTTCCAGGCTACATCATGTAGCCTTTACTTTGATAAGAATTTACCCAAACAGATGCTCCAACTGATATCACCACATTTCCTGTTTAAGTAAATGTTCACAAATATGAGTAAAGTTTGCACAATCTGATCCTTATATGCTAGACTATACAGCCTCAAATGGCAAGAAAAATAATATCTTAGGTATTCTTGGTTACTAACTGCTGGATTTCTCTTTTACACAAATTATTCTAAGACACTAAATTAAAAAGCTTAGGATTTACAAATATTTTCTATATTAAAAACAGTTAAATAATGCTTCGTGTAATAAAATAAAAATACAAGTGCTACCTGAAGAAGGTGTCCTGAAGCTGATGAGGCATAGTTGCAAAATCAAATGCACAATAGGACTGGGGTAGAAAAACTTCCATGTTTTTTCTCACTTCTACAGGAGGGTTTGTCATAATAGGTGCTGCACTACCAAAAAATGGATACGAGTACCTAATGAGAAAATAGAAAAGGCAAATTGAACTCGTCATATTCTTGTAGGCAAGAAAGTCAAGGAAAATCATCATCAGTTGATGACGCGAGAAGGTTAGGACCAAATTCTACTTTTGGAATATACATGTGCAGATGTCAGTTGTACAAGCATATCCAACATCAGAATTTGGTCCTTGATGTTCAGCAGCTCCCATTTATGTTAACAGCAGAGTCAGAGCCAAAGTTTATTGTCATTTGAACACAAGTGCCCTTTATAGTTATTGCTAATCTTCAGGACTATGAAAGTTATATTTAACATTTTAGCCTTCTATAGCATCTAGTTTCTGTAAGGGTGTGGGGGAAAAAGGAATTTTCATATCTGACTTAGATTGCAGATATCAACAAGTATTTAAATTGGATGTTACCTACAAACAATTACATTCAAACCCTGAAAACAATAAGCCCTTAAACAAAAAAAACCCCACAAGCCAATAAGAAATTTAGATTTCTACTCCATTCCAGATCTGTATTTGAAAAAGCTGCTTAAGCTCCTGCTGCTGATAAAAGTCCAACTTTCTCTGGTTGTGTATGTAAATACTGCTGTTTAAAAAGTTAGTTTAGACCTTCACTGAAAACGTAACTGATGATGCATATCAACTTGTTAGTTAGAATATTTGTTTGCTCTTTGGGTCTTTGAAGAAAAATCATCTCTGTCGTCAGCACAATTATTTTGGAATATACTAAATAGGAAAAAAATATTCTGTCTTAACTACTAAAAGAAATGCTCACATGTGATGCACGATGACAATTTGAGATCTGCTGTACTGGAGTGCATTTTCTCTACCTCTTCTTCCATTTAGAAATTAGGTGGGAGGGTGTGTTCCCTTACAATCCAGAAGATCCCACTCGAGCCTAAAAATGACTTGAACCTAAGAAACAAACAATCTTCCTTTCTTTTCTTAGGGTTGAGTGACAGTCTATATCACATGGTCTGAAATTTTCAAGTGATAGGCACAATCGGAAAATCCAATATAAGTACATACTATGTTTTATACACTACTAGAACTCTCTCAACTTTCATTTGTTATGAGCAACCCTAACTCTTCAAAGTGTTTTGCCCACCACTGAAAGGCTGCTACTTGAGAAGGCATCAGGTTGCCTGTGCTACCAATATTCCAAACCGTGTGTAGTTTTTTAAAATGGGGGTGGAAGAGGGACAAAAACAAAAAACAAAACAAAACCCAATACCCTTTCTTACGGTAAGGTCATCAGCTAAAATATATCATACCTTAAAATGCAATTGACTGGAAACCCATCCTCTAGATTGTGAATACTCTGTAAATCTATTGAAAAGCAAAAATGATGCGATGCTGCTGGAACTGCAATTTTTTGCCCCGAAGCAGACTCAGAAGCATTGGACGCAGCTCCGGGGTGGGACTGAGAAACAGGTGCTAGAGCATTCAAGGCTGAAAATACAAAATACAAGGTGTTTTATCCTCCATTTTGTCCAAAATAACATTATTTATACATGATACAATGACATGTTTGGCACTTTAAATGGGAACAGACAGGTTGCCACTCTGAAACACTCTACAATCTAAATTACATTAGATGTGAGAAATGGCATTCCAATTTTTAAGTTACTACTTTTCAAGTAGAGAAAACCATTTGGAAAGATAAAATCCCATATGATCATAGCTTTACAGTGTGTATGAGAAGATATATCAAATGGGAGGCTACTTTACCATCCACTTTAAAATGGGCATTCATTACTTATAGCACTGGTAAGTATATTCAATTTGACAAAACAGGTAAAGAAGAGGGTCTTTTGGCACTAATTTTAGATTTTAGGGAGCATCAAAACTTGTAAAAAAAACACCTATTAAGAGTTTAGTAAGTATGTACAATAAAATAGCATGTTAGCCACATGCAAATTACCAAGGAAAATAGATGGACAGATTGTAAAAGCTTTCATTGAAGGGATGAAATATCAGATAAATAGTCTGGGTAGATCCTTTGCTTGGAAAGAAGCAAACTCTCAGGCTTGCCCTGGGTGTGAAATGAAAGTTCTTAGATTAAGTAATAATGCCTCTCTCTTATATAGAACTTTTCATCCTCAGATCTCAAAGCACTTCAGAGAAGTTTTATTTCCATTTTACAGGTGGGAAAACTGAGGCACAGAAAGATTGGGTGTCTTGCCCAAGATCCAGCAGCCGGCCAGCCAGGCCTCCTGAGTTCCAGTCCATGCCCTACCATCTACATGCTACCTTTCCAAATGCTTCTCCAGGGAGCTGACAGCAGGTCAAGTTGTGGGTTTGATGAATGAGACTACCAAGGCATGGCTTCTTCAAATCTCAAAAGATATGTTTATTCACTCCTCAACCTATTTTATGATCTAAGATAGTGGCAGGGTTATCTTTTACAATTGAAACTAATTTTGTTACTACAGCATATCCTTAAACACTGGTTCTTCTGCTTTTGGTCTTTCAAATCTGGTGCAATTTTCTGTCATATTTTTGAAGATGGGTCTCATACTAATAAAGAGGTAAAATAAAGAAAAACTCATCCATCTTCTGCTAGCTGGTGTTTTGTAGCATTAAAAGTAGCAATATAAAAAAGGTACAGGAGAAAGCTAAATATGATGGCTTTCAAAGTAAGCTATTCAATATATAGAGGGATCCACTGAAAACAGTTTGAGGGCAGTTAAAAAAAATCTAGTATTTTACCCTTTATTGAAAAGATTCATTAATTGCACTATGTAGCCAAAATGACCGGACAGGAATCAGAGGTCATGACACACATTACAAATCTGTAGCAACTTACAATTTTAAAGAATGAATCTAAGCAAAAAAGTTGACATTTTCAGGGGTATATGGAAACAAATACGTCTATTTTCAGTTTTTAAACAGAGTTGCATTGATTAGAGTTCTCTGTGACTGAACATTAGTGAGCATTACATGAATTTTGCAGCTCTGACTGAAAAGGTGACTTTGCTCTGCTCTGAGATTTGAAAACTGCTAGCCCTTCACTCTTGTTTGTTAACTTCTTTGCAAGATTCAACCATCAGTTCTGAAAGATAATTGTGAAATGACTTAGGAATAAACTACTTCCACCCTTGCAAAAATGTCTATTATAAAAAACAAAAAAACCACCAGCCAGCAAATACAACCCTGCAGTTTCCCTCATAACTATAGATTGACTCCTGTGCTCATGATTTTTTCCCTTTTTATGTTTCACAATAAGGGCCCAATCCTGCTGACTTTTCTTACAGAAACTCTATTAATGATTAAAGGGCTATTGCCTGAATAAAGGGAGCAGAATCGAGACCCAGAGTTTCCCCCCTGTAGTATGGTATAGGACCATTCCCAGAAAGCCAAGAAACAAGAAGCCATTTAGCAAATAAACTTGAGTCCTTGTTGATTCCACTGTCTTGGGATGTTTCGCCAATCATATTGCTTGACTAATATGCCTCTTTGGACTCTTTGAGAACTCTTGAGTAATAGTCAACAGACAGTGTCACTGTCTCTTCTGGGCTTTGTTCTTTGATTTTTATTTTATTAAATACAAATATCCCTGTTGGATCACCCCACCCACACCCTTGTTGGGACTCCTTTGTCTGTTTTTATGCTATCGCTGAATGTTTGGGCAATATCAAAAATGCTTTATGTTTGTGGTACTTGGTATTGTCCAGGTAATCTACAGACGAATTAATGTACATTTATAGTCATAGATGTGTTCTCAGACACCAAGTGGCCTACAATTGGGAAAGTAATTACTCACTGAGCTGGTCAAAAAAAGTCATGAACATTGTGTTTCCATTTTTGTCCAAATTTCAAAGAACTCCAGCCAGCTTTAGAACACGTATAAAAGCAAATGTTCATATTGTTTTGTTACAATAAGGTCTTATTATTTTGCACCAGGGACTGGGGAAAAGTGATGTGAGTTAGTGAGTGAGAAAATAAAAATCAAGAACCGTACCTATTAAAAAAATGTATTTTTCCCCCCTTCATTTGTTTTGTCCGATGTAGTTTAGGTTATTTTATTTAGTAAAATAACTCAATTCATTCTGGTTGATTCCCTGATAAAAACTATGTAAACCCAGAGTTAAGGATGAGTACACATCAGTAACTTAAGAGTAAAACAAATTGCAGAGATGTTGAATTACCTCAAAATCAAGCATTGCAAACCCAGGTAATTCAGAGTTAAGATTAACTCAAAAGAAATCTAGATATATTCAAGTATAGAAATACATAATTAAGGCACCCAATCCACCTTCATTCTACCCTGCAGTGACTGGATGCAATAACCACACAGTTATGATTAGTGTACAATAATGACTGTAGTTACTGATGACAAGAAAACTGATTTTTAAAAGGCAATAGGTTTTTCTTCTTCTTCCTACTCCCTCCACACACAGTAGAAAATGGGAAAATTCAACTCAACCTTAGCCAAGTAACCAAGACTGGGGCTTCCATAATGGTCAATATTTAGTAAAAATCAATTAAATCTAATCCCTCTTAATAGAACTTCAGGGTTAAATATCCTATGCTCCTCCTCTCCTTCCCCATTTAAAGTATTTTTTCACGTCAGACCTTTTCACCTACTCTTCAAACAAATTCAAGAAAGTATCTTAAAAGATTTTTATCTAAAATCTCTAACCCACCAATTCCCAAATTCAGAGAAAGGTCTTTAGACATTCGTGGCATTGCTGGTCTAACTGCTGTCCATGGACCACTAGTGGTCTACAGTGCACTGGTTACTTGGGGCTGGCTCTTCTACTTATTTTCAGCTGCTAACACACATTAAAAAGGCAGCTAGAATACATTAACTAATTTTTTTCCACATATGCAATTCTTATTTGCCACAAGGATATAGAATCATAGAATATTAGGGTTGGAAGAGACCTCAGAAGGTCATCTCGTCTAATTCCCTGCTCAAAGCAGAGCCAACACTAACTAAATCATCCCAGCCAGGGGTTTGTCAAGCCAGGCCTTAAAAACCTCTAAGGATGGAGATTCCACCACTTCCTTAGGTAACCCATTCCAGTGCTTCACCACCCTCCTAATGAAACAGTGTTTCTTAATATCCAACCTAGACCTCCCCCACTGCAACTTGAGACCATTGCTTCTTGTTCTGTCATCTGCCACCGAGAAAAAGCCTAGCTCCATTCTCTTTGGAATCCCCGTTCAGTTAGTTGAAGGCTGCTATCAAATCCCCCCTCACTCTTCTCTTCTACAGATTAAATAACCCCAGTTCCCTCAGCCTCTCCTTGTAAATTATGTGCCCCAGCCCACTAATCATTTTCATTGCCCTCCACTGGGCTCTCTCCAATTTGTCCACATCCCTTCTGTAGTGGGGGGCCCAAAACTGGACACAATACTCCAGGTGTGGCCTCACCAGTGCCGAATACAGGGGAATAGTCATTTCCCTTGATCTGCTAGCAATGCTCCTATTAATACAGCCCAATATGCCGTTGGCCTTCTTGGCAACAAGAGCACACTGTTGACTCATATCCAGCTTCTCGTCCACTGTACTCCCCAGGTCCTTTTCTGCAGAACTGCTGCTTAACCACTCGGTCCCTAGTCTGTAGCAGTGCATTGGATTCTTCCTTCCTAAGTGAAGGACTCTGCACTTGTCCTTGTTGAACCTCATCAGATTTCTTTTGGCCCAATCCTCTACTTTGTTTAGGTCCCTCTGGACCCTATCCCTACCCTCCAGCATATCTACCTCTCCCCCATCTCCCCAGCTTAGTGTCATCTGCAAACTTGGTGAGGGTGCAATTCATCCCATCATCCAGATCATTAACAAAGATGTTGAACAAAACCTGCCCCAGAACCAACCCCTGGGGCACTCAGCTTGATACCGGCTGCCAACTAGACATCAAGCCATTGATCACTACCCATTGAGCCTGACAATCTAGCCAGCTTTCTATCCACCTTATAGTCCATTCATCCAATCCATACTTCTTTAACTTGCTAGCAAGAATACTGTGGGAGACCGTACCAAAAGCTGTGCTAAAGTCAAGATGTATCACATCCACCACTTCTCCCATATCTACAGAGCCAGTTATCTCATCATAGAAGGCAATCAGGTTGGTCAGGCATGACTTGCCCTTGGTGAATCCATGTTGACTGTTCCTGATCCACCTTCCTCTCCTCCAGAATTGATTCCTTGAGGACCTGCTCCATGATTTTTCCAGGGACTGACGTGAGGCTCACTGGTCTGCAGTTCCCTGGGTTCTCTTTCTTCAATATGGGCACTATATTTGCCTTTTTCCAATTGTCTGGGACCTCCCCTGATCACCACGAATTTTCAAAGATAATGGCCAATGGCTCTGCAATCACATCAGCCAACTCCCTAAGCACCCTTGGATGCTTTAGATCTGGACCCATGGACTTGTGCATGTCCAGCTTTTCTAAACAGTCCTTAACCTGTTCTTTCACCACCGAGGGCTGCTCACCGCCTCCTCATACTGTGTTGCCCAGTGCAGAAGTCTGGGAGCTGACCTTGTCTGTGAAGGCCGAGGCAAAAAAAAGCTTTGAGTACTTCCACTTTTTCTACATCATCTGTCACTATGTTGCCTCCCTCATTCAGTAAGGGTCCCACACTTCCCCTGACCTTCTTCTTGTTGCTAACATACCTGTAGAAACCCTTCTTGTTACCCTTCACATCCCTTGCTAGCTGCAACTCCAATCGTGCCTTGGCCTTCCTGATTACACCCCGGTATGCTCTAACAATATTTTTATACGATCACAAATGGGAGAGGATGAGTCCAGGAGGTAATCTGCGTGTTGTGCTATGAAAACATTTAAGAATAGTTGGTTTATGCCGATCAATATTCATAATTATAAATCACCTACCTTTTTTGTTTAGTTTTGTGCCCCTGTCATATTGAAGACTTTCTACTTCGCTCTCTGTTGCTTCATCTTTTGTGGGAGGAGAATGGCCATTCTGAAGTGGGGCAGAAGGGGCGCTCTGAGATCTTTGCTCTGAGCTCTTTGTTTTATCCCGTGTGGGAGACAAAACTCTTTTATGCGAGTGTTCTGGCTCAGTCTGAAGGTCTAAGTGGATCAATGACTGAACAAAATACAAATTTTCTTATTAATCATAGTTCGCACTGAAAAACTCTGTACTATATTTACAGAATTTAAGATTACTCTTATGGCATGGAAAACAGAGATAGAGCTGTAAAAAGAGTAACAAATATACTGTAGCTTGTTCTTTCAGGCTTTTCTTTTCATGATTTAAAATGTAAAATCTGATTCAACAAAGTCACTTATTTTTTATCTTTTAGAACAGTAGCTGAATCACAATCTAAATGAGTGGATTGTACCTGGGTATTTATGCCTTCCTTTTGTAGGGTTACTGATACCCCAACAGTAGGAGCCATATCTAAGGCCAATGGTGGCAATTTTTGCTTGGCTCTATTTGGTGGGACAAGGTTGAATGCCCCTTCAACTGCCACAGGGTGCTGATCAATCTCCACATTTCCTTTCTTCAGCAATCCAGTTAGTGGTATTTCAGTGCTTCCAAGAGACTGGTCCCCACAGCAAAGATGGATCTATTGTAAAAAGAAGTGCTCAGAAAAGAACTTTGAGATATAAATACATATCTCCCACTGCCAATGTCTGAAACTGAACCTCTTTCTAAAAAGGAGTGAAGAAAAAAAAAAAGATTAAGAGTGAGATCCAGCCCCCTCCAGTCTCTTTACGCTGAGTAAAGGGCTGGAGTGGTTTAAATAGACCCTAAAATCTCTGTATCAACCTAGGCAAGGGTTCTCTCAGAGCAGGTACTGTAGTAGATAGCCAAGATACACAATTATCTACACCACAGTGCCATAGCCTATGTCCACACTGGCAAGTGAAAGAAAAAAAAAAAAAATAAAACCCCACACCCCCGAAAGACAAAAGGTTTGCCGATGATAAGCACCAGCGTGAACAGCGTTTTGTCGGCAGGAGTTGGAGGTGGAAGTTTTTTGTTGGCAGGAGAGCCAACGAACAGTGGCTACAGTGTGCGCCTTTTAGCGGCATGGCTGTAGCAGCACAGCTGTGTCACTAAAAGCTGCGTTGTGTAGACAGCCATATACAAAGGCAAAAAGGTATGTTGAAGTATGTGGATTATCCTAACAATAAAGACTTTATGAACTACCAGGGGAAGTCTAGAGCTCTTTAATTCCTGGCTTAGGGTTATTTTTCTGTGCTCAAATATGTGCACACAACTCTTGTTGATTTCAAGAAGAATTTGCTGCTTTGCACACCCGGAGTAAAGTCTGGTCCTAAGAAGTGCACTTAAGCATATCTAGTCTCACAACATGAGCTCCTTTTTAATGTATATACCAAACAAAAGTTTCCCTGGAGAAAAACAGCAGCTATTCTTTCTTGTCTTTGTTAAACCCTATCAATAAATCTGATCTTCCTTAACAATAAATATGCCTTTGTAGCAAATGATGAAGGCCTTGAATGGTGCAAAGCACTCTGACATCCATTCAGCAAAGCACGCAAGTATGTGCTTAACTTTAAGCAGATGAATTGTTCCATTCATACCAATGGAGTGACACCAATACAGACCAGATGAGGATCCAGGCCTCTATGCTTATTTCAAAGTTTTTACAATAAGCATTAGTTCTTTTAAAATGATAAAGAAAAAAGAAAAAAAAGCCAGACATACAAAATACTCTGTATCAAGGCAGGACGTCATCAAGGTTAAATTCTAATATGCCAGCTCAGCACAGTCTTATCTACAGAAATATAAATTTAAAGACTCTTTGTAAACAAATACTATTCAATTGTGAAATGCAACAATCCGAAATAATTTTAGGTACAGAGTAATATTATTTAAAACCAATTAAAATGGTTTAAAATATAAAATTTAAAAAAAAATACTGTATAGTCCAGTAGAGAAGATGTACAACAGGAAAAAACCTATAAAATCAGCTCTATGCTTCACATTTAAAGAACAGACTAATAAAAAGGACAAAATGTGTTATGTCTGCTATGTGACTCTCTAATTAATTGTCTCACTTAGGACCACTCCTACTTCCATTTGCCAATTTTTCTATTGACTTTGACAGGAGCAGAATCAAGCTCTAAGAGGGGTTTTTAAATATTACGCAATAAGCTTAAACATGACAAGACAAAAGATTAGCAATCTATATAACATTATTGATTTTGAAGTCTACTTCATTTAAGTTCTAGACTGGCAAGTTTAGATCTGAATAGAATTATACGTAATATAGGTTACCGTAGGCGAGAAGAAACTATTTACCTGTATTTTTGGCTGTGCAGAAAAATAAACTTGAAGGACTTCAACAGTACTGCGTATTCGAACGGATGCTCTCTCTGGCTCAAAGTTTGGATTGATTAAATCAGTGAAGGGTTCATTTGTTACATCATTTCCCAGTAACGAATAATAAAAGAAAAACTCAGGCTGTCGTTCTGGAAGTTTCATTGTACTAGGAATTAACTAAGTGTGGGGAAGAAAAGTCAATTAATATATATATATATTTTTTAAACACAAATAATTACAGCTGCCTTCAAGCATCTGGTTAGAGTTATAAATACTGAAGCTAAAACTGTCTCAAACTCCAGAAGACCAAACTAACCTAAATCCCCGATTGCAAAAATGTTTTAAAATATATGTATACATGGAGAGTCAGTATTTCCATATTAATGGCCAAATTCTGCCACTCTTCCTCATGCTAAGTGGTACTTTACTCCAGATGCAATCTGAAAGACTTCAATGGGACTACTTGTGGGGTAGCTTTAATTTGTATTGGGGCTGTCAATTAATCACAGTTAACTCACGCGATTAGCTCAAAAAAATAGTGATTAACTGCATAAGTAAATCACACTGTTAGTAGAATATCAATTGAAATTTTAAAAATATTTTTGGATATTTTTCTACATTTTAAAATATATTTATTTCAGTACAGAATACAAAGTGTACAGTGCTCACTTTATATTTTTTACAAATATTTGCATTGTAAAAACAATTAACAAAAGAAACAGTATTTTTCAGTTCACCTCATACAAGTACTGTAATGCAATCTCTTCATTGTGAAAGAGAAACTTACAAATGTAGATTTTTTGTTACATAACTGCACTCAAACATAAAACAATACAAAACTATAAATCCACTCAGTCCTACTTCTCGTTCAGCCAATCGCTAAGACAAAGAAGTTTGTTTACATTTACAAGAGATAATGCTGCCCTCTTCTTATTTACAATGTCACCAGAAAGTGAGAACTTTTGTAGCCGACATTGCAAGGTATTTACGTGCCACACGCGCTAAAGATTTATATGCTCCTTCATGCTTCAGCCACCATTCCAAACGACATGGTTCCATGCTGATGAAGCTTATTAAAAAAAAAAAATAATGCATTCATTCAAATTTGTGACTGAACTCCTTGGGGGAGAATTGTGTATCTCCAGCTCTATTTTACCCACATTCTCCCATATATTTCATGTTATAGTAGTCTCGAATGATGATTCAGCACACGTTCATTTTAAGAACACTACAGATTTGACAAAACGTAAAGAAGGTGCGTAAGATTTCTAGAGATCGCTACAACACTCGACCCAAGAGTTAAGAATCTGAAGTGCCTTCCAATATCTGAGAGGGATGAGGTGTGGAGCATGCTTTCAGAAGTCTTAAAAGAGCAACACTCTGATGTGGAAACTACCAAAAAAGAAAAATCAACCTTTTCTGGTGGCATCTGACTCAGATGATGAAAATGAACATGCATCAGTCTGCACTGCTTTGGATTGCTATCAAGCAGAACCTGTCGTAAGTATGGATGCACGTCCTCTAGAATGGTGGTTGAAGCATTAAACATACAAATCTTTAGCACATCTGGCACGTAAATATCTTGCGATGCTGGCTACAGTAGTGCTGTGTGAACACCTGTTCTCACTGGAGGTGACATTATGAACAAGAAGCTGGCAGCATTATCTCCTGCAATTGTAAACAAACTTGTTTGTCTGAGTGACTGGCTGAAGAAATAGGACTGAGTGGATTTGTAGGCTCTAAAGTTCTACATTGTTTTAGTTTTGAATGCGGTTTTTTTTTTTTTTTTATATAATTCTACATTTGTAAGTTCAACTTTTATGATAAAGAGAATCCACTACAGTACTTGCATATTAGGTGAATTGAGAAATACTATTTCTTTTGTTTTTTACAGTGCAAATATTTGTAATAGAAAATATAAAATGAACACTGTACACTTTGTATTCTGTGTTATAACTGAAATTAGTATATTTGAAAATGTAGAAAACATCAAAAAATACTTAAACAAATGGTATTCTATTATTGTTTAACAGAGCAATGAATCGTGATTAATTTTTTTAATCACTTGACAGTCCTAATTTGTATTACACATTCGTGCCTAGAGGACCCAACTTAAATCAAGGCCCCAAACACAATAGAAACTGTACAAACACACAGTAAGAGAGTCTAGATTCTCAGCACTTTGGAAACAAACAAGGGAGGTCAGAAAGACAGATGTGTAATGACTTGCCCAAAGTCACACAAGTCAATGGTAGAGATGGAAATAGAACCTAGGTCTCCTGATTCCCATTTCAGTGCCCCAGCGACTAGATCATACTGTAGTACTAGGATTTTATGGTTGTATTTTGTATCATTTAGAATGAAAGATAAAGAATAATAATGTAGCATGTATTAAATGTATTGATGTAGGATACGATTTGATGGTATTCTGCCAGCCATCCTTTCTGAAAGCAGAAAGGAATGGCCTCATGTGCCACTGGTGAAGATGCATCTGCCAGAACCTTGTGTCTGAAGCGGATTTCAAGGCAGTAATGGACCTTTAGAGTTACCACTTTGTTGTAGGTTTAAAATTAGTATTTTGAAATAAGTAAAAGAATGCAATGATTGTTTTCTCCTGCATTGCAATTTGATGTTCCTGTTCAAATGTTGTCTGTAAATCAATCCTGCTTTGTGTGTGAATGAGGAACAAGTGTGATGACCATCACCAGACCAGATGTTCTGGGGAGGACAGACGTAAACGCGCCAGAAGATTGCAACATGCCCCTATTGAGATGTCAAAGGAGGGCAGATTGAGGACTCTAAAAATGAGGCAAGCACTTATCAGGACAAGATAGCTGTGATCAAAACCAGCATGGGGTATCTCCCCAAGAGACTAATGAAGTAATAAAGAAAGAAGAACAATTTAAGAAAACAAGCACTCATCAAATGGCAATTGATTGCAGCATGACTGTGCGAAACTCATTGGTCCCAATGAAGGAAGATCACTATATAAACAGGGTGCTTTGCCATGAAATTTTGGGTTCATCCTGCCAAGACTTCCCTGGAGCATCATGTCGCAACCAACAGAACCCGGCTCCTCCCTACCAGCGATCAACCTAGCTGGCCACTTGGTTGCTCCAGACTGGTAACTATAACATCGACTGGTGGGACAGAGAGACAGAGTGTGTGTGCGCGTGCATGCTAATTGTTGCGTCTCCAATAAACAGCGTGTTGCCTTTTCCCCTGAAATAGTTCCCGTATGCTTCTTATAAAGTATAACGATACCACCTTCAAATAAGGTACTCAATGTAAAAGTAGCAAAATCTGGTCCTATGATTGCAACTAGTTTCCACTATACAGCTCTAATTTTGTTTCCCTATGATTTTGGCATGGAAAATTGCCAAATTTACTTAAGGAAAGAAGAATATTTCTGTAAGGTTTGCAGAAAGTTCAAATAATGTGAGTTACAGGTGATTTAAAAAACTATGCTGACTTTGAAAGTATTACTTATGTTTAGCAATTATTTGTATCCTTGTAATTCAAAAAGCAGCTTGTTGTGAACCCTCCACATTTTCCATTTGTTAAATCTCTCTAAATTTATTTATGTCTATATTTGAAGAAATAGGTTGCATTTAAAGTTATTGTTTGGATAGTTTTGAGTCCATTTACTGTGTTAAAGAGAGCATGTTATCCTTTCTGGGCTGGTTGCATCTTAGAAAGAACTCAGGGGTATTTCTACAGAAAACAGAGCTTCCTTAAGCTCAAATGGCAGAGATCTGCGTTTTTGAAGATGAAGGACCAAAAGTTTTCAAGCTTCAGCTAAGTAAGTATGTAACATTTTATTAGGGAGAAGGGAGAATTTCTCCACATTTAAACTTGCAACTACAGTTCCATGATTAGGTTGATTTGATTGCTTGTAATTCTAAATTTAATTACACAAAGAAAAAAAAATTTAAAAACCCAACAACTTGGCAATTTCCAAATAAAAAACCAAAACCCACTATTTTAGAAATCAGTTAAGGTTGCTGAGTGACGACAATGTACTTTTAATGTACCTATCTCACCACTAACAAACCCAAATGCTTGAAGACAATAAGTGAATGGTTTGACATCCTAAATCTTACACTGTCCACATAATAAAATTGTTACCAAGTATAAAGTAATGCATAATTTTTCAAAATAAACTTTACATCTAGCCCAAAATGAATACTATTCTTTCACCAGAAGAAGATAAAGATTTAAAAGATAAACACAGGAAATACAAAAAATGGGAAAACAATAGCAAAACCATTACTTTTTCACATATTATAAAAGCTTTATTGGCATAATGGTCTTAAAGGTGAATAATCATTACCTGTTCCAGCTGCGTGGCAAATGCTATAGTCACAGACAAAACAAAGTATTCTCTGCAATATTCTGCTGGTCCAATTTGATGATAGCCTTCTTCCTCATTCAGGACTGCTAAAATATTTTTAGGATCTAGCCCAGAAAGCAGAGCAGGCACTTTAAGAGAAGAGAATTGAATTTATATTGTTATGTTCTTCTAGATTTCCAGATTTGTGTATTTCATCTGTTCTTTAAAAAAAAACAAAACAAAACAACCCCACACAACTGAAAAACACCCCTCCCCAAAATTACATCATGAAGCATCAGACTGCTATCCACCTGGGCCACCAGCAGAGTTGGAACCTTTAGATCCATCACACAGACACCGATTGCTTGAGCTAACAATGTAACTAATCGTGTATCAGACTGGCATCTTCTATGCGGACCAGAATATTTTACCAGTGGGTAAAGCAATTGAGAGACTCGGATGACTTGGGAATCCCAGGCTCTGGAGGGGAGTGTGCTCTAGCAGACACCTATTCACATGCCCATTCCCCACTCCCAAGCATGACTCCTTCTGCCATCTCCTCCAAATTGTCCCTGTCTCCGCCCCATCTCCTTCCTGTTCCTGGCTCTTCCAGACCACTCCCATTCCCTCACCTAGCTAGTCTGTCTCCACTCCAAGTTCCTCATTTGAATTCTAGTCTTCTTTTCCAAGCAAACCCTAGTCTCACCTCTCTACATACACAGCCTCCAGTTGCCCCCCCCACCACACCCACTATATTCTCCATCTTCATTGATATCCAGTGCCCACTTCCCTCCTGGCTCCTAGTCGGAGTCTCCTTCCCCAGCCACTCCAGGTTCTCCTCCTGCACCACAGTTCCTCTTTAGATCCATAGCCCTTCACCCCACTGTGGTCTTGAGAGGAGAGAGAAGGACTGGGCCCTTCTATTGTTTCCCAGTGCCTCCATCCAGAACACAAGTGGAGGTCATGCCTGGACAGGGTGGTGCGGGGAAGAGGAATAAAACGGGGTTTCTCCATCTCTCCTTGCTGCCCAACTGGCTTTGAAGGAAAAGAGAAATGATTCTTTCATTGTGTCACCTCTTTTCTATATTTAAAGATCTCAAGGACAAGCAGCAGCCATTCTGCTGAGGTAAATGCCCCATCCTCCCAATTTGACTGGTGATTCCAAGATCTGTAGTCTGATCAGATCACTGTTTTTTGGGGTCAGGAAGGAAAATTTTCCTTTGGGGAAATAAGAGCAGGATGTCCGGTAGTTTTTCCATCTTCCTCACAGCACCATGGAGGCCCGATTTTAAGTTAATAAGGAGTGAAGAATTAAAAGATGAAATTTTCATCTTAAGTAAAGCCCATAATTTGTCACAATTTGTGGGTGAGAGCTCAATATCCCAGAGACAAACTTGAGTAGGAGACGTAGGAGATACCTGGTGGTGCCTATTAGCCTACAGGAAACAGGGAAGACCTTGAGTCTTCACAAACTTAGATAACCTTTCACATATGCCCTTATTCCTCCTTCCAGGGAAGGGTGAAAGAATTTAGAGGAGTGAGTTAGGCTGAAGGGAGCCAACCCTGAATATAGGTTATTTAACGTGATGCCATTTAACACTGTATTGAACTGTCTTGTTGTGACAGTTCTCAGGGAACCCAGGACTGACAGTTACCTTGTTACCCCTGCCTTCAGAAGAGGGAGTCTCATGTGGTAGCTGGGGGTCAGCTCCCTAACACCACATTTCAGGCACTCTGGTCTGGGCTATGCCAGCCCTAGCTTCGCCTTTCAGATTAACAATAGGTGTATCCCAATTCCTGAATCATTCCCCTGTGATATACAGCCCCTGGCTACTCAAAGACGCACCCCAGTTTTATCTTAAACCACTGCTCCTGTAAACCACACAGAGCTTGTGAGCACTTAAAACAAAAGTAGTTTTCAAACAATAAAGATCGAACTAGAAATAAAAAAAAAGTGGTGAAAAAAATGGTTACAATTTAAAAAAAAAAAAAAAGAAAGAATGAAGCATGAACCTGGATCTACACTTATCAATAGATACCTTTCTTATCTAAGAAAGTCGATTTTCCTCCCCTCCCACCAAAACTCAGTCTGTTGCAGAACTGGCTGGTTTCTCTAGAACCAGGATCCAAATGTTTATGAGGGGTTTCCTCAGTGAATGGATGCAGTGTCCTTCCCCACACTATATTATCCTGAAAAGTATGTTTGATTTCTATTCACAGACAGGGCGAAACCCTGCCTAGCTGTAAAGTTTCTTTTTTACCTTTAAGTGGTTTTGATTATTTCTTGTTGCCTCTCCTGGTTTCCCATTCAAAAGTTTTAGGCTATGTCTACACTGGCAATTGAACGACAAAAAAACACCCAAACAAAAAAAAACAAAAAACCCTAAAAGACAAATGTTTTGCTGCAACAAGTGCCAGTGTGAACAGCATTGTCATCAGGAGCGCTCGCCTGCCAACAACATGAACACCACTCATTGGGGGCAGAAGTCTTTTTTTGTCGGCAGGACAGCCGACAAACAGCAGCTACACTGCACAACTTTTAGTGTCATGGCTGTGGCGATACAGCCATGTTGCTAAAAACTGTGTAGTGTAGAGGTAGCCTTCATATTATGCAGGGCTAAACAACCTAGCCCTTCTACTGCATCATTGGCCAATCAAGGCAGAGTGACAACTCCCCTTTGCCCATATGGGCCATCACCAAGACATTGTTGTCTTGTGACCAATTTCTACTCCAAGTCCATCAAGCATACTTTCAGTATATTATTCCTTAAACATTACCCATGCATATATTTCACAATGATTATGACTCTTGACAAGTTATAAGCGTTTGGAGATACATTACATGTTACTCTCTATAGATAACTAGTGAGTTTGTCAGATCTGGTGCAAGAGATATTTACAAAAAAAGAGGATCCTTTGCCAAGGGGTCTGTGTGTCACACTGGTTTTGGAGCAGGAGAACAGCTCTCTCCCGTCAAACTAAACATTAATAAAGTTTGCACCTTCTGCTTTAAAAATCCATCCCAGTATCTGTATTTTATTTTCCTGCATGCCCCGATCAACTCTTACCCCTGTTTTTACTACCTCTTTTCCGGACTACTCGATTTCAGTACTTTATGATCTTAAGTACAAACTATCAAAACTACATTCTGTCAAGGAAATAAGCAGCTTGTTTGTTTTTAACTGACAGAAACCTCACACCCATCCTATTACAATAAGCAAACAAGCACACCCGCTTTATTGGATCCTGATATGATTGGATAGCCATTATAAAATAACCCTTGCACTCAATGCTTACATTTATATGTACTATATGCACTGTAATAGGTTGTAAATATTTTGTATAAAAATGCTATTAAAGTAAAATGCACTTGTGTCCCAAAACAATCATTTGCAATCAACTGTATGCTCTTCAGACAGAAAAACACAACTTTTCTGAATAAAATGTAACTAAAATGTTTATTATGCTACTAACCTTTCCCTTCTCTAGGAGGTGCTTCTTTTGCTTTAAAGCCATCCACTGGTGCTTTTGTATCAGTTTCCAACACTAGACTTATCTGTATCTCAGATTTAAATTTAGTATATTTGTTGCTGAGCAAAGGATACCATTTTGGTGCCTGCAGAATTTAAAAAAAAAAAAAAAAAAAAATTATATATATATAAAGTATGTTCCAAAAAGAAGAAAGAAGAGAATGGCAAAGGCATATAATGTGGTTACAGGATGAAATTACTCTGCTACAGTCTGCCAAAAGATGTAAAATGTGCTTCAGTGCTTATTTTCAAAATATCAGACTGATTCTCTGTCACTTTCTACCGTAATAGCAGAAATTTTGTTATACCAAATTTCTTAGGTAGATTGACATGGACCAAACCTTTCTGCCTAACAATCAAGATGTCTAACAACAATGCCCTGATAGCCTTTGGAAGTGCATGGGAAGCAGCCTAAGATGGAGCGAAACCACAAATTACAGCAAGATCACAGAGTTTTAGGGGACCCCGGGGCAAAATCTGAAACTGAACCTCTCCCTCACCACCTGAGATCTGGGGTAGGATGGCAGGGAGCTAGCTTGCCCCACTCACTCTGCAGAGGCGCCTCCTGTCCCACAAGGCTGGGCATGGTTCCCTGCTCTATATGTTGTGACCTGGCACATGGGATCACTGCTCACTCAAATTTTCCCCAACGACCCTTCCATCATGACAGAGGAGTAGCCAGGCCAAACCTAAGTGGCACTATGACCCTGTGCGCCAGGTCACAATGCTATGTGCTCAAATTCCACTGGTTTGGGAGCCCTCTCAAGCAGGGCGCCTGGGGTGAACTGCCCCTTTTGCACATGCCCCATCCCAAGCATTCTTGAGCAAGGTTTACTCAAAAGTGCCTGCCATTCACCAATAAAACAGCTCTCTAAAAACTGCCATACATCAGCCTTTTGCTTTATTTTTTCCTTTTTAAACATTTTTCTCTTGGTCTCCTCTGAAGTAGGCAACTGTGGCTTAATGACTGCAGCAGAGGGAGAAGGAGTCAAGATATCTGCAGTCTATTCCCAGTTTTTCCCTAGTTACCTGCATAACCTTGTGCAAATCATTACCTCTCTTTGTATAATAGATGGCACTCTAACTCACAGGTGTTTTGTGAGACTCATAAGTCCTGTCTTGATACACAAAGAAGGTGTGTTTTTTCCAATCCAATTACCTTAATATAACTAAAAAACTGGATCAAGACAGACTGACATATTTGAAGACATATTAATTAGCTGGCCATATTTTAGGCTAGACTCCTAAAGGAAAAAACTGCACATATTCCTTCCAATGCCTGGGCATACTCAACAAGATAACAGGCTAAAACCACCATAGAATCTTTAATCAGAATAGAGAAAAATCTTATTTTTCTAAGATCTCATCTAACAGACCCTCACATGGTAAAATTGTATGGAACACAAGCTATCTTGAGAAGAGTGAGTTTTTTCAACCCTGCGAAAATGGCTCTAGGGAATCCAGGCTATTGTATGACCAGCCATGGTGTAGTTTATACATAGAGTTTAAGGCCAGTAAGGACCATTAGATCATCTAGCCTGAGCACCTGTATATCATGGACATTAAAATTTCATTGTATTGAGCACTGTATTTTACACATTTGGCTAAAGCATAATTTCCAAAAATGCATCCAGGACCGATTTGAAGATATCAAGAGATGGAGAATCTGCTACTTCCCTTGGTAGTTTGTTCCAATTCTACACTGTTAAAAATGTACTTATTTCTGTCAGAGTTATTGTATTGGTCCCAGGATAGTAGAGAGACCAGCTGGGTGACATAACATCTTTTGTTGGATCAACTTCTGTTGCTGAGAGAGACATGCTTTTACAGAGCTCTTCAAGGCAACCCTGAAGCTGTCTCTCTCAGCAACAGAAGTTGGGCCAACAAAAGATATTACCTCACCCACTTTGTGTATCTTATGTCTAGTTAAAACTTACTGGCTAGCCATTGGTTCTTGTTACACGTTTATCCTTTAGTACCCAATATTTTCTTCCTGAGAAGGTACTTTAACACTGTAATCACGTCACCTCTCACTCACCATTTTGATAAACTAAACAGATTCAGCTCTCAGTCTCTCACTCATTTTAATCATTCTTTGAGAGTTTCACCCTGTACTATTACTTCATCGCCATAATCTGAGGGATTTTTATTTTTTTAAATAAAGAATACAAATTTGGTTGTTTCAGCAAAGAACTACTCAATTACAGACAGAAATAAAAATCCAAAATTAGTCTGATTATTAAAGACAGCTTACAGAGAATTATTTCATATGAAATACAAATACATCAATGTCAATATTGCAATTCTCAAAATCTTTAAAATTCAGGAAGGCAAAAGAACCTTCACACATGCTTGGCCATATCACAGTAATCTCCAATGACCAATTTAAAAATAAGTCAGATGCATTTTACATTTCATCATGTTAATAAAATGTATACAAAATATTTGTGCTTCACACATGCTATTACAATCTCCTTTGAAAAGGTTTTGAACTACATGTTCTGATGAGTCAACATTCCTTCAAATAGGATTGGAGAGCTCTGCAAGTTCCTTTTGAGAACTACTTCAGAACCTACAAAAATGGAAAATATAAGTACTATCCAACTGTCAGTTATTAACATCTCCTCATAACAAATAACATACCTGTTTCTTTTCTTGAGCAGCTCTTAAATCAAGTACAATATAGCCTATATTCTCCTTAGTTGAAGATACAGGATCCAAAGCAAAACACTGGAGTTTGATAGGTGTACGCTGTAGCCTGGAAGAATACCACAATGAAATCCAATTTGTACCAACAATCCCTGTAATCAGACTTAACTGATGAAAAAGGTCACAGCACGGAAAGATGACAGTATAAACATAAATCTGAAAATATAGCAACTTGTTAACTGGTTCACATCAGTACAAACTGAATATACTGTTAAACGTCTACAATCAAACACTGTTATAAATGATAAGGAGGTAAGTAAACCCATTTTTAAAAAATTCGTTCACTGGACCCCTCCTAAAGTCCAAGCAATCATGGAAAAGATATAGTAGTATTACATTAAACTGTTCCTCACCAGAAAGAGAGGCAGGTTCAGATTCTACTCTCAGACATGTAACATTCATCACCATGTATTTTTAAATTTTATGCTAACAGTTGGACGTATAGTATTAAACTGACACACAAAATAAGCAGCACCACTTATTTCAATCGGAATTTCACTTCAGTGTTAATTCAGTGATTAAAAAGGTATAAAATAAAAACAGACTGTTGCGTTCACTACTTGATTACATCCTTTGAACTATTTTCAAGTATGTCTTCAGAATGTAAATTTAGCTACATCATTAAAAACAATGGCCTCAAAACATTTGAAATTATTCCCCCCATATACAACCATCAAAATAAAGATGGCTATGTCTACATAGATAATGCCCCCTAGTGGTTTGTGCATCAATATATTTGGGCAGGGATGGTCATGCACTTGTCAGTAGCAGGCGTGAAAAAATTTCTCTGATGATGGTGGTACCACTATTGAAAATGCAAAGTAACTAAGTGTGGTGAGTCTGTTACATTGAGCATTAATATTAAGGCATAAAGTTGACGCCAGATACGATATTATATATGCTAAATTAGGCTAAGTGATAGTTGCTGCAGAAACCATAACTCAGAACTGTAATAGGGGTTTTTTTGCATTTAATATGGTGTAGGATTAAGTTTTCCAGTAATATATTCCACTGTATACAGGATAATTTGAGTCCACTGTAGGTATTGTAGCATAATGCTCTTCTACTGTAAGATTTTTTTAAAATAAAACTCATACATGAGTTTTAGACTCCTTCAATGTCACTCACACTACCATTTATCATTTGTGCTGTAGCAGCAAAGCCATGGTGGAAAACTTTCAATATATACTGTAATTATATATAGCAGATTGCACTACAAAGGGTGGATAAAAATCAATTATTTTTAAAAAAGTAAAATAAACCAGATTTTTTGATAGATTCTTTTCCCTTAAAAAGCAGTTTATCTAAAGATAAAGATATCTTTGTGCTATAATGTATCTCATCATAGAATAAGGATTATAAATTCTAATTCTATAGTATAAGACAATATATTCACGTAATGTTTAAGAAAAGTTTTGTAAATGAGTTTCAAGAGTTCATGGATTAGGGACCCAATCTTATGGGGTTTCAGGGGCTTCTGTGTAGATTATTTAGGCTAATCTTTCTATCTACCCACCCAATGGGACTCAGTGCTCAGTCTAGAAGATACCATCGGAGTTGCTTAGTTTTGCAGATCTCAAACTGTGGATATGTGTCTCCAGAGATAACACGCTTGTTAATAGCAAAAATGTTTTTAAATAAATATATAGAGGTGAGAAATAACAGACCTCAACCCTATTGTCCCTGTGTACACAATTTTGCACACAGAGTCAATCCCTTACCTCTCTCTAAAAGTGCAAAGTTTCAAAAAGTTCAATGAACAGAAGATTTTGGGGGGTGGAATAGATCTGGACAAAGAGAAGTCTGGATATAAATGTGAGAAGGGATGGACAGGTAGTAGAAACAAAAGTGAAACTGTTGGAGCAGCATATTCCTGAAGTCTTGAGGTCTTTCCGAGTGTAGCCTTCATTGATTTGAGATCTACCATACCTTTCTCTCACTAGAAGGGAAAATCTATAATGGGAGCAGGCCATAAAAGAGACCCAGTACTACTGTCATCTAAAATTTTTAGAAGCCAAAACACACAGCTTTCACTGGGTGTAAAGATAAAAATAATGACAACATTGACAATTTTATAATGTAACCTGTGCTGGTGAAGGGCTTTCCTATCAAGCTCCCAAGCCAATTCGGTGGCAAACCCTGGCTGGTCTGAATGATCCACAGGATCCGTAGCTAGCTGTTCACCATCAAACTTCGCTTCTACCACAAGCATATGCTTTGCACGTTTGGGAAAATGGCGTCCTGGAAAAAAAACAAAGGCACAACTATCAGGCAGCTCTGCTAAAAACACAGAAGAACTTGTGTTTTTGTCAGAAAACAGAAACTGTACAAATAAATTTCCTTATCATTCTTCTTGAAGTTGTTCTAAAACATATTAATATACTTTCCACATCTTAATTTTAAAAAAGTATCATTCCTTTCAAAGAAGTGGAGGGTGGACTTCAACACATAAAAGGTAGGATAGTGTCCTCAGTAAATATACATGATAAATAATTTTCTATTAGGTCCCAATCTTGCAAACATGTATGTCAGTAACTTTACTAGTGAGTAGTTTTATTGAATATAATGGAACTACTCACATGAGTAACTTTACTCTCCCATGTGTATGGGATCAGGCACTTACTATGATATTTTGATTTTTTTCCTTTAGTTCTGGAAGTTCATTGGGTTGTTTAAATGGGTATAATATGCAATGTTTCCTAACTTTATCTCAAGAGCCAGGGCTGAATTTTTATATTATTTGTTGTACACCAGTGTCCTAGTACTGTCGTAAGCAAGAATAATTCACTGCCTGCCATAAAGAGCTTGCAATCAAAGCTGGACAGACAGTCAGATACATAGCAGGTATATTGCTGGTGCAGATTTTTAAGTGGTTCATTACAAGCTGTCATTAAGCTTTTCACTAACCTGGTGTGAGGTTATTATTTTTTTAAAACAATGAGGGGTAGAGGAAATGAAGATAGAGTCCTGTGATAGTTTGTTAAGTTTGTGATTTAGGTGCTCATAACAGCACGGTATTAAAAACACTCAGCCAGACAGGCATTGTGCAATCCCCCCACCCCCCAACAAATTTTCACAATACTTGATTTAGGAATTTGACTAGCATCTATCTGAATTTGGTATGCCAATTTTCAGCCCAGAAGCATTACCTCTAAAAAACGTTGGAGTTGTATTTTTGGAATGTAAAAATCTAGAAGAACCTCCAAAAGTACGTATAAGCTGAATTTTGAAAGCTATTGGTCCATAAAGAGTAATCAGTCTAACCAAATTTTAATATATACCTGGAGAAGGAACATTATTAATATCTCAAATATGTATACACATCCTAAAATTCTGAACACTTCATAAAAAGCAGCCTACATTTTCAAATGTGACAAGTTTTATTTTGAAAGTACTACTTGGGACTCTTAAACAGGTGGATACTCAGCACTTTATGGAAAGTAGGCTTCCTGAAGGTGTCTCAAATTGGGTACCACCAATCATCCTTTTTTGAAAATTTAGACCAGCATGCCTCTCTTGCCTCCCTTAATTAGTTACTACATAGCATGACTCCTGAGACAAGAGAGATAACAAAGCAGTCTGAATCAACATTCTTCTGGCCTAATGGATTTCTCATTTTAAAGAAACAATACAGAGTTTTTCTCCTTATGACTGTGAATGTAAAACAACATGCATTTTGTATTTACTGTAGTTATGTCTCAAAAATTTGAGATCAATTCTTTCAAATTATAATCTGTAGTGCTGGGCACTCTAGAAATAACATTCAGAACTATTTCTGGAAAAAGATCTTCCCAAAGTCATTCATTGAGAATCTAATGCTGAAAACACCGAAAGACACATAGAAGTGCCTGGAAATACAGAAATAATCAGATATTTTCAGATACAGCACAGAAACATTCATTTAGGACAATCTGCAATTGAAGCATGAAAAACCCCAAGATATTTATTTAACCATCCTTTCCCCACCTACCAAAATTTCTGAAAGTTAACAGAAGACTGTAAATTACATTTACAAAGTGTATGTCCAAACTGAGACGATTTTCAGAAGAAAGCTCTCTCCCGAGTAAAGTCATTTTGTGTAGATAAATGAGGTGTGGATCCAACTGTAAGGAACATGAGTTCAACAGGGTGGTGTACTAGGCCCCAAACCTGTAATGAGGTCTGCACAGAATTTATTACAACACCTAAACTTTGCAGCTTCTTTCACATGGTTAAGAAGAAATACAACCCCTTCAATAAGAGGGGTATAACTGCCGATAGCTTTTGTCTTTATATTTTTAAGAAATTGTGTTTCTATAGGCTTTGGTCAGTCCAGATATCATAGAATCATAGAATATCAGGGTTGGAAGGGACCCCTGAAGGTCATCAGTCCAACCCCCTGCTCGAAGCAGGACCAATTCCCAGTTAAATCATCCCAGCCAGGGCTTTGTCAAGCCTGACCTTAAAAACTTCTAAGGAAGGAGATTCTACCACCTCCCTAGGTAACGCATTCCAGTGTTTCACCACCCTCTTAGTGAAAAAGTTTTTCCTAATATCCAATCTAAACCTCCCCCACTGCAACTTGAGACCATTACTCCTCGTTCTGTCATCTGCTACCATTGAGAACAGTCTAGAGCCATCCTCTTTGGAACCCCCTTTCAGGTAGTTGAAAGCAGCTATCAAATCCCCCTTCATTCTTCTCTTCTGCTGGCTAAACAATCCCAGCTCCCTCAGCCTCTCCTCATAACTCATGTGTTCCAGTCCCCTAATCATTTTTGTTGCCATTCGCTGGACTCTCTCCAATTTATCCACATCCTTCTTGAAGTGTGGGGCCCAAAACTGGACACAGTACTCCAGATGAGGCCTCACCAATGTCGAATAGAGGGGAACGATCACGTCCCTCGATCTGCTCGCTATGCCCCTACTTATACATCCCAAAATGCCATTGGCCTTCTTGGCAACAAGGGCACACTGCTGACTCTCATCCAGCTTCTCGTCCACTGTCACCCCTAGGTCCTTTTCCGCAGAACTGCTGCCTAGCCATTCGGTCACTAGTCTGTAGCTGTGCATTGGGTTCTTTCGTCCTAAGTGCAGGACCCTGCACTTATCCTTATTGAACCTCATCAGATTTCTTTTGGCCCAATCCTCCAATTTGTCTAGGTCCTTCTGTATCCTATCCCTCTCCTCCAGCGTATCCACCACTCCTTCCAGTTTAGTATCATCCGCAAATTTGCTGAGAGTGCAATCCACACCATCCTCCAGATCATTTATGAAGATATTGAACAAAACCGGCCCCAGGACCGACCCCTGGGGCACTCCACTTGACACCGGCTGCCAACTAGACATGGAGCCATTGATCACTACCCGTTGAGCCCGTTTGAGCCATCAAACCTTATTTGATTATGATTGTGTTAAAAAAATTAAGATATAGATCATTAGGCTATGGCAAATAAAGGGGCATAGAAACTTTTTAAAAAGCTGACTAGAGTTGAGTGCCACGAGTATATCAAGCGTTTCAGGAATTATACCTGTCTGAGTCACATCTGTAAAATACACAAAACTTTGCAGTCACCCTGTTTGGGTTTCTCTCCCCGCTCCTTCTTTTGTTTTAAAAAGTCCCCTTCTCCATTCCCTGTTTATTTATATGTGCAAGCATTGTGCAAACAGAACCGTTAAACTGATCATACACAAACTGCTATCAAATGTTATAACAACATTGAAAATGACTTCCTCCTCACCCAATTTCTGTTAAAGTAATCATACAAACGGTAGCTACAACACTGAAAATGTTATTTCCCTTTTACTGTTTCAATTCTAACTTATACGTAGCCAAAAACTCACTTTCCCTCAAGTAAACCAGAATCAGGGATTAATCTAACACCCTAGAATTGATTTTTACACCGTCTATTCTCATGGTATTACATGAATGAATGTTTTCTTTCAATATTTTCTGCCATTTAAAATTGGAGAAAGAAAGACCACCACCATAAAACAAATGAGACACACAAAAGTTGAATACTTCTACTCTCCAGTACCTTAGAAGGAGTACCGTTATTTGCATATACCCTGAATTAGATACAACATCCAGGACAAGCAAGCAGGAAAAAAAAAAAGGGAGGGGGGAGAAGACTGCACAGTTGTTACTCCAACCCCTACTTCACCTTCCCAGTGGAAGGTAGTGGCTTGGGGACTCCTTAAGATATATAGGCCCTACATCTTGCCAATAATGTCAGTCAGCTGCTCACTCAATGCTCACTTAAATCAGAGCTGAATTTGGTCCACAGAGCTTTCAACAAAACTAATCAAAGTTTGCTCATTCATTTAGATTTTAAGTGATTCTGATTTTAGTAAGATGGAGACCGTGCCTTTAAGGAGTAATGCAACTTCAGTTCTCAAACTCTTCTTGTATATTCCTTATGAAGTACTCTGCTGCTGGCAATAACGAGAAAAAAATCAGACAAAAAATACATCAGTTGTAAGGCAAGCCCACAGACGTTACTTAAAGGTAATTCTGTCCCACATCCTGGCATGTTCTTTGCAGGGATTACTAAATCCATCATCATGGTATTTTAGCAAAATTTACATAGTCCAAAAAAAAACAAACAGAAAGGGGAAATGAAAAAGTGCAAAGATGTTAATGCCAGGAGACCATCGTGCACGGAGCAAGAGCCAGCTCTGCGCCCAGAGGACAGTGGCGGGCTCAATACTTTACCTTCCAGGATGGAGACAACGATCAGAAGCTGGTCGGATCTGGAGACCATTTCTGCTTTGGGGCTGTATGGGAAATCGGGGATCCGGGCTAAGGCTGGCAGCCTGGGGGGTCCCTGGCCCTGCTGGGGGAACGGAATCTGAGGCAGGGGCGAGCGGTGTCCCGGTCCGGGCTGACAGGGGGTTACGGGGAGTGGAGTTTCGGGCCCTGGCGCGGGGGAGGGGTCCCCATATGCAGCGTCTCAACCTCTGCAGGGACAGAGCAGAAAGCCGCCGCTGGAGAGCAGGATCTGCCGCGCCCAGCTCCGCTCGCGGTGCCGCCACCCGCAGCCCTTTGCCGCCACGGACGCTCTTTAAACCAAACCGCTGCCTCCGCCGCTCCACTTCCGCCTAGCAACCAAGCGGCACCGGGCAGCCTGGCGGACAAAGAAACACAGAGACTAGGGTGGAAGAGGAGAGAGCGCCGCTTCCGGTCTGGGATCACTGCCGGCCAACCTGCAGCGCAGCGTTCGCAGCGGCGTTTGGGGTGGGAGGAAGTGGAGTGTGTGGAGCAGCGCCACCTGTGGCTGAGGCGGGAGAACGACACCCCAGCGCTCTAGATGGGGGCGTGCAAAAGCAAGAGAAATCAGAGATCGTGCTGTTATGTTCTCCATCCTCCCAGCGGTGCCACAGGGCTGGGGTGCGAGGGAAATGTCCAGAGAGGGGGTTTGCAGGCAGTGTTATCGGCAGCCTCATTTGCATACAAATCTAACCCAGCTACCACAATCCTGGGCCTGTTACGTTGCACTGAAGGTGGTGTAAACTGAAGCAGGGAAAGGAATTGCTACGTTAGAATGTGTGATCTAGAATTGCAATTAAAGTTGACATAACTACTGCACTCAGGAGTGCTGAGTGCCATAGCTAAATTGACCTAACTCCCACTGTAGCGAGAAGGTCAGCAGAAAAATGTTTCTATCAGCCTAGCCACTGCTGCTCCGGGAGAAGGAATTCCTACAGCAATGGGAAAACCCCTTCTGTCTCTACAGGGTACACTCAGCTTATGCTGCCATAGTTATGGCAACATAGGTATAGTCCCAGTAGTGTAGACATAACCTCAGAGTGGCCACGCATGGTGCTATACCAGTATAATGAGAGCGGTACCTTTATATCCTGTAGCCGTGGTTCCCAAATTGGGGTTCGCAGAACATTACAGGGGATTTGCCAGAAAAATTTCACTAATGGAGGCCAGAGGACCCTGGGCATTGGAGGCAGCAGGTGGGAACTGGTTGCAGGGCAGACAGCCTGAGGCTCAGGGAGAGTGGGCCTGGGCAGTTGGGGCTGGCAGCCCGAGCCCTGCCCCTGTCAGTGGGGGAGCCGGCCGCCCAAACCCCAGTGATCCACGTGGGGCTGGCAGCTTGAGCCCCAGGGAGAGCGGGGCTGGGCAGTTAGGACTGGCAGCCCAAGCCCTGGCAGTCAGCAGGACCTGCAGCCCAAGCTCAGTGGAGCTCAGTTGACCGGAGAGGTCAACGGGGTCCAGCAGCAGGAGTCCCACGCAGTGTGGAGGAAATTTAAACTTAAATTCCCTGGAAATATTCATTTTTAGGAGGGGGTTCACAAGATTTCACAATTTAGTGAAAGGCGTTCGCGGGCTGTTAAAGTTTGGGAACCACTGCTCTATAGTTATGCTGGTAAATGTCCACATGTAGACAAGCTCTTACTGTGAAGGAACAAAACGTGGTTTTAGAGTCTCCAGACTGTTGAAGACTTCCTTAAGAAAAGTAACTTAAATTTCAAAAGTAATTACATTTCTATTTGTAAAATTCCATGTATATCCTTTTATTTATATTTGTTAATAAAATATTATGGATGTAATAACTGTGAAAAATATAAACAGAACAGGTGAAAAACTTTTTTTCTTTATCTAATAACTTATTCCTAGTATTTACTGACTTGGCATTGAAGTGCTATGAGCAACTATTTAAAAAACATACAAATAATGCTAGTGCTACACAAGCTGTGAGCCACAATATAGTATAAAATTGTTTTTGCCAGGAACAAAACTGAAATATCTTGAGTCTCAAAATCAAATAGCCTCAGTTCACTATTTTTCACCCTTTTGCTCCAAATAGCATAGATGATACTCCTGAGACCCAATCTGTATACCAAAATGCAGAAATATGTCCAAAGACCATAGAAGTTCTTCAAATAACTTAAATAGCAAGTGGATCCAGCCTTTAATTTGCTGCAAGTTTTTATGTGCTTGACATTTTTGTTAATTTGTTCATTTTTAATCCTGATTTTAAGTAACTATACATTTGGATCAAAAATGCAGAATAATATCTCATAAATGAAAATTGACTGCAAAATAGTTGTGTATGCAGATCTCTGACATACACTCCATATCATCTGAACACATCAGGTCAAGAAAAAATAGCCAAAAGCTTTTTTTTAAAATTGTACGTATAGACAAGTCACCATTAAAAAAGTGTTGTCCAGCCAACGGTTGCCACACAGTGGTATCTGAAATATCACAGTTTTCCCTTTAAACGTAGAATAGAAGATATCCGTGAAAACAATTGACAAACATTGACTATGTAAAAGCAACTGCTGTAGGTATTATATTGTGCCCCACTGAAGTCAGAGCTGAAACAAAGTTGTGGGTTCAGTGAATTTTTTCACTACGATAATGAAGACCAGCTATCTGCACACATATAGTTGGTCCAATAAAAGACTTTACCTCACCCACCTTGTCTCTCTAATATCCTGGGACCAACAAAGCTACAACAAACACTGCATACATATATAGTTGTATCATGCATGCGGCATGGCTGTGGTTGATAAGAAAAAAAAGCATGACGGACCTCCAACATAAATGTAGAATAAATAATGGAGAGCAAGACATAAGTGATAATCCTAAAGAAGGATTATTTTTACAGCATCCAAAGTATGCTAGATTTAATAGATGTTAAGACCACAAGGGACTCTTAGATCATCTAGTCTGACTTTCATTATAGCACTGAACCTAATAACATGTTTGACTAAAGCATATCTTTCAGAAAGACATCCAGTCTTAATCTGAAGAAATCAAGACATGGAGAACACACAATTTCCCTTGGTAGCTTGTTCCAATGCTTCCAGTCACCATCACTGTTAAAAAATGGTGCCTAATTTCAATTTGTCTCGCTTTATCTTCCAGCCATTGCTTCTTGTTATACCTTTCTCTCCTGAATAAGCCACATTCCACATCACACTAAGTCACCTTCACATCCACCACTTTAGTCATTCTCAGTTTTCTGTCATTGGAAACCACTGGAAACCAGGCTATGGGCACATGCTTTGCCTGCAGCTTTGATAGCGCCTGGAGGCAGCCAATTGAAAAGTTGATGGCTACAGAAGGAACATGGCCACAGTGCCTAGGAGATGTGCTTATTCAGCATATCTTCACAACATCCTCCTCTGGACCTTAGCTATAGTTGAAAGCTGATTCCCCTTAGAGCAATTGCTGGGGAAGAATGCCTTCTCAAGGGCAATTACCCCAAATCAGTTGGGTCCAGCCATCTGTAAGGCTATACAGAATTAAAAATAAGGATTGCAATAACATTTATTCTAGAAATCAAAGTGAATATGTTGTTTGGCTCAAAAATGTAATTAGATTTAGTCCCATTGTGACCCAAGGACTTCTTGTGTCAACTGGCAGAGGGTACAGGGACCCCATGTATCTGGTACTGTATTTACATGCAGGTTACACCAGACAGGAGGCACTGGCTGGTCACTGTGTATTTTGTGTCTTACAATGGAAGTCTATTTGCATACTTAGTCAATTGCTAATGAAGATGTTGTGGAGACTTCACGAGAAGAAATTAACAGGAAGAGATGAGGCGCGGGGGAGGAACCCTGCTTAAAAGTGAAGAATAGACTACTAGTCTAGTACATGTAGAGGGGCAGAGAGACACCCTGGCATCTTTCATCTGGGGAGACAAACAGCCAATGCGCTTGGGCACATGAAAGGAGGGTCTCAGCAATGTTGGTGGGAAAATGCTGTAAGGAGGACTTTGGGTAAGCAAATATTTCTATTTTGGTTTCCAGTATTTCTGTTGGTTTCCAATATTTCTACTTGCTATCACTAGTATGTCTAAGCTTTGTTCAATAAACATATTCTTGTTTTTGCTATAAACAAATGTAAGTGCTGTGCTTTAAGTGAAGCAGTGATCAAGGGTGTAACAGTAAAAGCTGGGGTGTACTGCTCTTTTGGGAGCACAGGGTATGATAATTCTGTGAATGTCCAGTGGATCAGTGGCTGGGCACTCCAGGGGGATGCCTGGAGCACTCAGGGGTGGACTGTATCTATTGTAACCTGCAAAGGGATAGCAGAGCCTTCATATGCTGAGAGGAGAATACTTACGTTGCCTGTGGCTGGTGGAGTTAGGAATCTGATCTCTGGCATATGCAGACAAAGCAGGGAGATGGTAGCAAGATACTTTACAACTCTGGGAAGCATCACACAGATTCAGGTTTCAGAGTCGTAGCCATGTTAGTCTGTAGCAGCAAAAAACAACAAGGAGTCCTTGTGGCACCTTAGAGACTAACAATAAGTGTGTTAGTCTCTAAGGTGCCACAAGGACACCTCATTGTTTTTATACATATTTAGGTTTCCCTCTTCCTCAACAGTGTTCAACTTCTGTATTTCATCATGTTTCCCCCTTCAACTTCTAACCTTGTTCCTGCCAATCATATTCTTCCATGGTCTTCTCTCTCTAATATTCACAACCTCTCGCTTTCTCTCATTCTTACATTGACCCCTTTTTACTTTCTTCCATCGAGACAGAGTGTATAAACCCCCACCAGTGACAAAGGGGTTAAAGAGCTACTGTGGACAAGTTGCTCTACAGCTCCCCCCTCTAAACCCCCTCCTGCCTTCCCTCCCCCTCCCATCATGTCAAGGATGGAATAAGGGTTTAAAAGCAGGAAGTTCCAGACATCTGGACAGCTCTGGGGGGACAGTAGACTGTAGCTCTACAGCTCCCAGTCCCAGAAAAGCCCCCAGAGAGCTTCAGGGAAGCTGCCCTCCCCACCACAAGGCTACTCACTGATTCCCATGTTCACTGATCTACCAACAGTGGAACAGGCTTGACTGGCCCCATGGTGGTGAATCTGAGACTATGCCAAGAAGGACTTTGCCCTCCTCCGCCTTTAAATGAAGGCAGATTGTTTAGCTTAATTTAGTATAGGGGAGTCTTATTTGTGTGCATTGGAGTGCCCCCTTATGGGCTTAACCAGAGACCAGACACCAGGAGTTTCCAATCAGTAACCTGAGAGTTGTGACACCCACCCCACTTCACCCACATTTATCTGGTCTGATTTTCTTCTTTGGCCAGTCTTTATAATGGTTTCCCATCCACACCCCAAGCAAGTGTTTTGGTAAAGGAAATCATTTACTCTAGGAATGAAAATTTATATGGTTAAATTTTTGCACATTTTTCATCTTTGTGGCTGAAAGGTTACCAGGATGGAACAATCTAATGGCCTTAAGACTTTAACAGGAACAGGAGAGCTGAAAGGGGACTAAATTAACACAATGTAAAGCAAATGACAGTATGATTCATATTTTAAATGTTTCAGTGCAGCATATTTGTTTTCGTTGACTGAGTGAAATAAATAAACAAAACCTCAAATTCTAAATAAACTGAGATATAATTCAGACTGAACCAAATGTAGGTCATTACAATCACTAAGAACAGCCACAGTGTTTTCTTCAATAAGTAGTCAACCTCTACTCCATTACAATCATTGGTTTGTGTGTGTGACTACTGAAGTCACCACATAACCACCTAGGCATTGAAATCTTTCCACTTCATTGATTCAATTCTTGTTAATGCACATGCTCTACAAATTAAACACAAAATCCCTCATTTAGTAATGGGATTAGAATTACACAAGATTCAATATCCATCTATCATTTTATAGTGAAATATCCATCTATCATTTTATAGTGAAATTTACATGTAGTAAATAGCCCATCCACTACCCCAGGTCTTACTTCTACCTTAACTCATCAAGGAGTCGAAGGGAAAAATATATATTATAAATAGTAAACAATTATACTTAATTTTCTGTCGATTACTTAATGTACTTCATACATTCTATTGCTAGACTAATTATGGCATAAATATGGAAATTATGACTGACTGGTATTGTTAAAGACTAGTCCAAATTCACTTGTTTTTCCTTCCAATCCTAGAAACTGTTCAGCTACAGTAGCTCTCTCTAACCATTAACATTCCCCTGCAATTTCTGTTTTCACTGATCTCTCACATTCTAATTTTGCACCTGTGCCCTAATTTATCCCTCATTTTACAAGGTTCATTACTTAATTCACCATCTCTTCTTCCTTCACTTCAATAAACATTTTCAGTTGCTTCTCCACTAGTGGTGTCATTGCATCATGTTTTTCCCTTATGCACTCCTGTAACCTAACTTAACCTCTAAAGGAACACTGCAGTTCCTTCTATAATTACATTTTAGTTCATTCTGTTCCTCTGCTCTTTTCTATCTAGGTTCTTGTACCAGGCCTATCACTGTAGTATCTAAGCACCTTCCCATAGTGCACTAAGCAATGTGACTAACATCTAACACATATTTGTTCTCTCATTCTCTCCTCAGGAAAAGAAGTGTGTTCAGTGGAGTGGGGAGTTTGGGATTTTTATTTTTTTAATAATAGAGGCGATGGTCCTTCTATCATCCCCAAGTTCATTCATCTCTGCTATAGTTAAGGTTGAGAAGCCTTTTCTGTTTGTAGCTTGACTCTTCAAAGTGCTGTAAAAACTGCACTGTTACTTGGATTATATTGAAATTGTGTGTGATTCAGCTGGACATGGGGTATGGTTGGTGGTCCAAATTTGGGGCCATTTGACCCAGGGGTTCCAAAGATACAGCCCCCCTCCAAAACACAACTTTTCTTAGAGTTAACACATTCTAGCAGTGGTTTTTTGCTCACAGATAGAGACTAAACCGGGGCTCAGATCATTGCGCCAGGTCATCAGATGCTGCAGGGCTACCCCACCACAGTGTATGGCACCCAGCAGCCCTTTGCGGGAAATTAAAGTAAAACACTATTTGAAAAAGAGTTTGCTTCTCCGGTTAGGTGTGCACCAAGCAACTCTGATCCCTGGTCTACATTACAAACTTACATTGGTATAACTATGTCACTCAGAAGTGTGTTATACAGACGAAGTTATACCAGCCTAACTCCTGGTGTAGACATTGCTATGTTGACGGCAATGATTCTCCTATCAACATTGCTACCACCTCCCGTTGGTGTAAGTATCCTCTTCACTAAGCGCTGCAGCAGGGCTTGTCTACACTTACATCTGCACTGCTGTAGTGCTGTAAGTGTGCACAAACCCTATGGCTCATATGCCTAATCATGCACCTAATGGATTACACTGCACATGTGCGTAGAGAAAGGGTAACTATTTGGAAAACTACCTCTAGATCACAAGACCTGGGTGGCTCTAAGAGTATACAGACGGACACTGGAAAAAAAGACATGGGTGAAAGTGGCAGTGGGACTGGGGGAGAATAGGGGCAGGGATGCTGGTCAGCCCCACATTCTCCCCTTCTGTGCACGCGCCAGAGTCTAGCAGACCTCTCCCCATCTGTGGGGATCTGACCCCCATCCAGGCCCTGCTCACGTGAGCCAGGTTCTAGGGGGGCTTGTCTTTCTAGTGGTGTCTGAGCCCCTCTCCAAACTGGGATCTTGGGTGCTATGTCCCTCTAAGGGGGTCTGAGATCATCTGTGCACCCACTTCCCACATGTGAGTCAATATCAGGGGAAGCTGTGTCTTTTAGGATTGGGAGCTTAGGATGGTGCATGCTCAGAGCATAGGCCAAGAACACACTGATGACACTAGAGTGAGGAGCTGAGAATTGGCATGCTTAACACATATCACAGCCTCTCCAGCAGTGGGTAGGGAGGATGGGAACACCCACTGACATGAATAGAGCATTAACGTATCTCAGAGCTGCTGTTTCAGGTTATATGCGTTGCTGTGGGGTATTCTCTTCCATCTGAGAACATCTCATTAAGATGAATGGACCACCTCACACCTCTCTGAGCCTGCTATGCTACTGCTGGATGCATAGAGCCCCTCCTCCTTCTAATTTCATACAATATTATAGACAAGCAGGAACTCTGACTAACTAAGGTTGGAAAGTCCATCCTGTTTAAAGGATGACATCTACACATGCACTAAAATCCATTTGCTTGCACACATTGTCTTGAAATTTCCTATGCCTCACGGGAGCGTAGGATAGGGTTAGCAATAGAGTGTGGGGGTGATTTGAGCAATGGGTTCCTGAGATACAGCCCCAAGAAGAAAAACAGCATTTCATTAAGTTTACACATTCTTTAAAGTTGGAAACCAACCCTGAGCAGAAATCTGAGAATGAACTGTACACTTTAGGGAAAATCTGCCTGTGTCAAGGATTTTTTGTTAGTTGATTGTAGGTTGTAGGTTTTATTTTTTTGGTGTATTTATTTATTTGTGAGAAATGTAATCTGAGTACAGCAGAATATTCAGATGGCACTGAAACTATTTTTGAAAAGAAGATAAATTATACATACAAGTGCTTGCTGGGAGGCATGGTGTGATTGGGGGGTGCAAGGGTAGGTAGAATTATGGAGAGAAGGGTTTGGACTCTGAGCACAGAGCAAGGGATGGGGGTATTATGGCGAAGAGGATTAATAGGAATGGGTAGTAGGAAGGGAAGAGGGGTTGGAGGATATAGAATCTCTGTGTTAATACATAATTTACAAGAGTTTTATTAGTGAACTGAACTGTCAGTGGTATTTAAGAAACCTGTTAGAAAAAGTGGAAAGAGAATAAAATGGAAAACTACACATGAGAAGCAACTGCAATTTACTGGAGATTCAGGTCCCACTTCTCATTTACTGTGTTTCTGCACTGGTTGCAAGAATGGTGTCTTTGTGCTTCCATTTTTCTGAGCCTTTCTAGGGGTCTGTTCACCACACAATATAAAATAAAGTAGCCTGAGGACTTGTAATATACTCTTGGACTGCTCATAAATCCCCTTGTGCTGGGGCTCTTCCCCAGAGGCTGTTTCTGTCTGCTTTAAGACCTTTTCAGGAAGGGGAGATTTGGGCCCTCACTGTTAGATGTCCTAAAAATTGTGGAAGGGATATCCACCTCATTGGTAAAGAGAAACCTAGGCCTGAGTTCACCTCCCTTCTGCCCCAGCCCCAATTCCCTATAACCATCCTATTAACTTTTTAAAAATATCTATGCCAATAAAGTGCCCAGTTAGCACAAAAGGGGAGAGAAAAGAATAGCAGCGATTAAAAAAAAAAGTACAACTCCTGTCTCTAGTGCAACCTCAATGCAGGAAAAACACAGGTCTAGCATATGGTCTTATCAGCCACTCCAAACCTTGGCAAACTTGTACTAGCATTGGGCTCTTTATGACATTGCTTTATGACATTGCTCCCAGCAGCATTACAAAATATGCACTATTGACTGGCTAAGCCAGAGTTTTAATAGACAAAAATGTAAGAAAGTAGTAGTAAGGTAGGGAAGGAAAAGGACACAAGGATTGTGGGGAGACAAAGTCTCACATCCCAGGTGGTGTTTGGGATTCAGCTAGAGCTGTTGGAGGTGGCAATTTCATCTGTCTCCCGCTCTGGCCCGATCTAGTTCAGGATGGAGATGAAGAATATCTGGTGTCCCAGGAAACAGCAAGGGTGGCAGCCATGAAGGTGAAGTTCATTTGTCTCCCAAATGACAATTTGTCTCCCAAAATCTCTTTTTAAGGACCCCCAAAAAGAGATGATGGTTAGTTTTGCCCATCCCCTTATTATTTTGTCCACCAATTAGACCTAATTTCTGATACCAATTTTGGTTTATTGATTTCCACTTTTCTCAGGAAATGTAGAAGTGAAAATCAATATATAAGTAGACCTTTTTGCTTGGATTAATTTAGTCTGTCTCCTTTTTGCACCTTTTCCCAATCAACATTTATTGTTACAGTTTGCTATGACATCTTTTGAACTTATACACTCACTTTTTACAGCTGAGCTCACAATTAGGGTACATTTGTAGGCCTGATTATTACAACATACTGTGACATTGCACTCCATATGATTTTATGAAAATATGCTAATCATAGAATCATAGAATATCAGAGTTGGAAGGGACCTCAGGAGGTCATCTAGTCCAACCCCCTGCTCAAAAGCAGAACCAATCCCCAATTAAATCATCCCAGCCAGGGCTTTGTCAAACCTGACCTTAAAAACTTCTAAGGAAGGAGATTCCACCACCTCCCTAGGCAATGCATCCCAGTGTTTCACCACCCTCCTGGTGAAAAAGTTTTTCCTAATATCCAACCTAAACCTCCCCCACTGCAACTTGAGACCATTACTCCTTGTCCTGTCCTCTTCCACCACTGAGAATAGTCTAGAACCATCCACTCTGGAACCACCTCTCAGGTAGTTGAAAGCAGCTATCAAATCCCCCCTCATTCTTCTCTTCTGCAGACTAAACAATCTAATGAGTGTGAATATAATGTAAATGAAATATGATTCAGGCAAAAGGTCTCTTGTAAGGTATAATTACAAAGCTTATAATCTACTGCGTGTGGTCATCCTATTTGTATAAATGTATCATTCTTGTATCTGAAACTAGAAATATGAAATATAACTTTGAGGTCCTATTGTAATTATGCAAAGTGTGGGGCATTAATGGTGGTTTGGAATCTTGATGGCTCCCATCAACTAGGACAATTGGTTGTAAAAGGCTCTGTTTACTTGCAAGCCTTCCTGTGAGTCAGGCCAGGAAGAATGAAGGCTTCGGGTCTCCTAGGACATGCGACCATGTCACCTAGTACTGAAATCCATCTTCAACCTGAGGCTTTTCCATTTAGAAGGGGGAGTGGGGACCCAGAGAGACAAAAGATTCTGACCTTATACCTTACAAGAGACCTTTTGTTCTGTCTGTTATTTGGAACCACTTAGATCCTACTTTTTATACTTAATAAAATCAGTTTTGCTTATTAATTAAGCCACAGTAAGTAATTAAAATACTTGGGGGAAGCAAACAGCTGGGTATATTTCTCTATCAGTAAAAAGAAAAGGAGTACTTGTGGCACCTTAGAGACTAACCAATTTATTTGAGCATAAGCTTTCGTGAGCTACAGCTCACTTCATCAGATGCTCACGAAAGCTTTTGCTCAAATAAATTGGTTTCAGAGTAACAGCCGTGTTAGTCTGTATTCGCAAAAAGAAAAGGAGTACTGGTGGCACCTTAGAGACTAACCAATTTATGTGAGCATGAGCTTTCGTGAGCTACAGCTCACCAAATAAACTGGTTAGTCTCTAAGGTGCCACATGTACTCCTTTTCTTTTTTCAAATAAATTGGTTAGTCTCTAAGGTGCCACAAGTACTCCTTTTCTTTTTGCGAATACAGACTAACACGGCTGTTACTCTGAAACCTTTCTCTATCAGTGTTATAGAGGGTGGGCAATTTATGAGTTTATCCTGTATAAGATTTATACAGAGTAAAACAGATTCATTCGGGGTTTGGATCCCATTGGGAGCTGGGTATCTGGGTGCTGGAGACGGGAGCACTTCTTAAGCTGTTTTCAGTTAAGTCTGCAGCTTTGAGGTGTGTGGTTCAGAGCCCGGGTCAGTGTTTGAGCAGACTGGCATAAAGTCTCAGCACATCAGGTGACAGTCCCAAGGGAGTTTCTGTGATCGAACCCATCACACATACCCTTCTAGAACTAGAGCTATAGAATGGGGGTGGGGACGGGGGGAGAGAAAGGGAAGGAAGGAAGAAAGCAGAAAGGTTATAAACTGATATACTTTTATATAGTGTTTTTCATTAGCAGAACTCAGAGCACATTACAAAGAAGGGCAGTATCTGTAATACAGTGGCAGCCACCTAAGCCACCCCCTTGTGGCCAGGGGTGCCTCAACAGTGCCCTGCTCCTGTTTTTCCTCCTCTTCTTAAATAAAACTTCACAGTTCAATCACAGCCCTTCTCAGGGTATGGGTATTTTATTAGATTAGTACTGTTCCCTAAAGACCCCCCCCTCAAAAAATGCATTTTCCATCCAGCCTTAAACTGGACACAACCCCTCCTCCCTGAGGTATTGTGCCCTCCTCAAGGACCCTGCAGAAGACTCTCTTGCTACAGCTTTATCTTCAATTCCCTTCTAGCTCTGCTTCCTTTGACTTCTCTTTATTTTCATTCACTTGTTCCCTGTATCTGCTTCCCCCATCAATCCCAGCTATACAGTCTCTCAAACTTGCCCAGCCTACCCTGTGGTCTTGCTGCCTTTTATATTGGAATCACTTGATTCCTTTCACGTGGGGCTCATCTTGTAATCAGGGCTGACCTAAGCCCAGGCATTGCAGCCCAGGGGCAAGCCACCCTGTTATACTATCATCATCATCTCCCTGTTACAGATAAAGAAACTGAGATGTAAAGTGACTTGCCCAGGATCACCCAGCAGGCCAGTAGCAGAGCCAGGAATATTGGTGGTGTCCTGAGTCCCAGCACAATGCTCTATCTACTAGGCCAGTTCTAGGTATAAGGTGTTAAGTTGTCATGCTTTAAAAAAAGAATCCTGGGCAGGAAGGGGAATATGATTTAAAAGTTTTTAAATTACAAGATGTATAATACTTACAGGGTCCAAAAGGTTTCCCAACTTCTAAATCAGAGTGTAAAGTGCATGGTAACTACTGTTTGACCTTCTACGTAAAGTTGCCAAAATAATGCACCAACTTGTAATTACTGTCACAACTGGGTGTGTTCCCAGTGGTTAGAACAGGAGCCAAGAACCAGAGTCAAGGGTCAGAGACAATACTCAACTGCAAGAAGGGCCAGAGCAAAGCTGAAACAAGGCAGATACAGCTGTATATGGGAGTAACTAGTGAGCTGCTGCTGAGCTTAAAAGCAGGCCTGCTGTCTCCCTTCAGTCAATCAGGAAGGCCAGCCAATCAGGTGGTCCTATCACAGCCCAGCTGAGCTCATTAATGTGCCTGGAGGCTAGGCTGCCTAGTTTTCAGGCTCAGGCGAAAGAGCTCATTCTTGCTAGTTACAATGCTCTTTTCTTTAAAGAGTTATGTAGTTAACATCTAAGTGCGTTCACAAGATATTTGTGTTTAGAATTGCAAAGGGTCACTCCTATTTCACTACTAGGGTAACGCTATTTTGTATACCCATTTAGGACCCAACTTGATGCTCACTGAAGTTAATGGGTTTCTTTTTATTGACTGGAATGGTCATTAAATCAGGTTTATAATGCAGCACTCCCCTTCTTTCTGTACATTATTATCTGAAAAGGAAGAATTCTGTCATTGTGTTGTCTAGGTTTTCAGTTCTGGTCTATGAATCATTCAGAAGGTAATATGTTTTAGAAATGTTGTTTCAGCATTGATAGCTTAAGGTGAGGTATCAAGGTTACATTAGTAAAAGTATATGACCTCTCCAAAAGAAAGCTGTCAATACAAATGTTTTAATTGACTTCTTGGGTCATTAAAGAGATTTACAATGACATCAATGAAATTTTGAGTCTGGTTTGGTTTTTTAATCCAAGAAACAACACTGCAGATAACTCGCCAAATCCTTAGCTGATATAAATCCATGTGGCTCCATTACCTTCAACTGAGCTATGTTGATTTACACCTGTTGAGAATCTGGCCCAGAATCGTTTTTATTTTAAACAAACCAGATTAGTCTACTTTATATGACAAGGATTTTCAGACTAAAGTATGTAAGAGCGGGATCAAGATCATTAATGTTATGCTGCAAGTGATTGAGCAAACTGTAAATCAGTACTACAGCCCTATTGATTCCTCCAGTTGAGGTGAATTTGGGGTCATAAGTTCCATATGAGTTCATGATAAATGGTTGAGCAATAAGATATTAAACCTGGATTATTTTAAAGGGGACCTCAAAATAATCATACAGTTGTTAAATTATTTGCATAACATGGACAAAAGTTGAAATTCTTACTCTTATTCACATGAAACTATAAAAGGTGTGTTAGGCAGCCAAGTAGCTCAACTAGTTTAGTAGCACTGATTTGCACACGGTACAGTTTTCTTTCATGTCATGATTTTGTGCAGATGATTATTAAACTATCCAAAGTCCATAGAGGTATTTGGCACTGCTACCAACAGTTCACAAATGTATTTCCTTTTCTTCTGTTTTCTCATGAAAGGTTTTCTGTCAATTTATTTAGCAAGAACTCAAAGTCAAATTTCAGCAGGGTTACATGGGTTAACTGTGCGCCCTTCTTTGTTTTAGCTAACTAACACATGGATTTGTTATCCACACAAAATGGGTTATTTTGATAGCTGTGTGCCGTTTGCACCAGGAGAATATTTGGAGTCAGTTCATAATCTCTATACTGTAGATTTAACGGCAGGTCAATGCAGACACTGAAAAATTAATGTAATCCTAGATTTTATCAGATCTAATTACTAGTTTGTATAAACAACCACTTGAAACATGAAGTCCTCATAACAACAGATTCCTGCCAAGACAGTAACAAATACCCTTATAGCAGTTGGAATGTCTAAAGTGCTGTGTTTAGCAAACATGAATTAATCATAAATTATAGAGACTGTATATTGTCTAAAATATTGAAGAATTTTCTTTGTGTCACTACCTGTCTGTCAGAGGATTAAATCCATCTAAGAGTAGGTAGCAAAATGGCTTAGGATACCATGTGCAGGGCTTGCTTAGGCTAGGATATAAGGTAGATATTTAACAAAGACATTTTAGCACAGAAGGGCCAAGTTGTATTTTAACACCTATCTGGCTGAGAAAAACCTAAAGCTCCCCCTTAGAATGAGGTTTATCTCGAAATGACTTTCCATTCCAAAATCCCAAACCATAAATCGATAAGGGGGTTTCTTTAATTGCCCTGTGGTTGTAAACATGTTATTACACTTTCAATGAACAAAAGCATTTATTTATGACTTAATTTGAATTTTGTGCACCTCTGTATATTTACATCTCTTGACTTCACAGTTGTCATAAAAAAAATTGGACTCCAAAAGTGGGTTATTTTTCCTCATTGGAAAAGAAATGAGATGACAAATGTGAGATGCTGTATTCCTAACCTAATTTATTTACCAGATGATCCCTTGTTAAACAGGGATATTGTAAGATGTAAGCAAAGTGCAGCTTATCAAATATAGCATCCTGTCTTAGATATTTAACTAAAGCACTACTGTTATTGATTTCATATTTTTACCAATTTTGCTACATACCTGGACTGCACACAATGTTTTCCTCTGAAACTAAGACCCATGTACAAATTGCTCTGAAACAGGTCATATATAATGTATCATCTAATCTATTATCTAACGAATTAGTCCCTACTAGTCTAGTTAATTAGCTGGCTTTGCAACCTCAAAAATTAGATCAGAATTTAGAAAAGAAATTTACAGACATATTGATAGCAACTAAATGGATTCTGTGATTGGTGGGACCAGGGTGGAATATTGACTGGCCCACTGGGGTTCCTCACCCTCTCTCTGGCCCAATTGGGTCAGGACATCCTTCAGAATTAGGCTGACAAAGGCCCAAGGTCCCAAGAGATGGTGGGGGTGGTAGCCATGATGCTGCAACTTGCTTCAATAGCCTCCATCTGTTCTTCTGTCTCCTCTGCCTCTGCGTCTCTTTCTTCAAGGAAAATGGAAATGATGGGTGCAATCACCCATCCCCTCATTATGTTGTCCACCAATTAGGCCTAATATCTGACGCACCAATTTAGGTTCATTAATTTCTGGTTTCACATTTTCTGTTGTTACCAAGCATAGTCCTGGAATTATATCAGTAGGTCCTTTTTCCTTTAAATTAGTTCAGTCTCCCTGCTCATTTTCTGGCACCTTTTTATAATATTAATTATTAAAAATAACAACTTATTTTTCACCAACATTGGTTATTGTACGTTATTATAGCATTGTGACATGGTGCTGTTTACAGGGACCCAGTTTGGGGACCCAGTTCCCTGGTTGCTGAGAACACAGAGTACCGGGTATAGTTAGAGTAGGAGGGAATGTGGTAGTCTCACTGGGTTAAGAAGCTGAGAGGGGATTCTTCGCATTTGTAGGGAGCTAATTCGCTCACTAGCTGGATAGCTCAGAGAAAAAAAGCAAGCTGTGTAAAAGACTGGGCCAAGGAGCAGGAAGGAGGTCCCATCTATCTGCTGCTCCCTTCTGTTGTACCTTAAGAATAAGGCAAGAAATAACAATAAAGACCCTTGGTTAATGTACTCTGCTAGAGTGTGTGCTCTTAAATCACCATGATGCCTTACCTCCCAGGGCTGAAGGGGGAACCTGTTTACAAACATCTTATGACTTTTACATACTTTTTACATTTGAGCTCACAATTAGAATACATTTGTAGGCCTAATTATCACAACACACCTTAAGGCATTTTGTCAGGCATATAAATACTGTTACTTCAGCAAAATGTTTAGATGGAAGGGTATTTCTGGAGAAGGAAGATTGAGTTGAACCGGGAATTGAGGGGACTTGAAAAGGTTTTGAGCTAAGAATGGATTGGACTGGCAGGATTGAATAAAGGGGGAAACTGAGTCAGTTGGTGAACTGGTAGCATACATGGTAGGGAGACAGAGAGATGATAGGGTGAAAGCTAGATTGACAAGACAGAGACTAGAAGAGGTAAAGGGGTCACAGAGCAATAAATACGCTTTCCTCCCAAACTGCCCTTTAGTGAGACATGTCCCAGTTTATTTTTCATTTGGAGGAGAAAGAAAGAAGCAGCCCTTTTTCTTCCTACTTCACCAATAACCTCCCTTTATCCCACATCAACATGCTTCCCCATGATACCCCAGCCAGTATGTCAATTTTTCACTTTACAAAATTTTCACAAAAGGGGAGCTCTGGTTCATGCAGCACTGCTACTTATTTTGGGCCAAAGTCCTTCCACCTTTAGATATCATGGGCAGCCAGTTACATTTAAACAAATGTGTTGCTCTTTAATGCTCAATATCCAAGCTTCAGCAATTTCAATTCTTGCTATCTAAAGAATTAAAGCTGACAGGAATTGTATACACTGGCTTGGACTAATCACCTCTTTGAATATTAATGTTGTGTTTACACAAAGATTCCAGTAACCGGCATCCTAACAAGTTTTCCATTGTGGAGTTATTGATCTGATTCTGAAAAATGTCTGTCCTACTCATCTTGGAAATTCATGGCAGAATTCCAGGGAGTATACACTTATTTACATATTACATTTTCATCGTTGCTCCCTAGTCCAGGAAGCAGGGAGCATGCTTTCATCACTAGTACACTGATATTTGTCATTATTTATTACATTCCCCTTTGCAACCTTTAATGTTGTACCTTCCCTCTTCACTGATTTCTTGTTTATATAATAATAGGGAACCATTCTGAATCGACTAGGACGCACAGATCTCCATGGCAGAGCTGTAGCAGCAATGAATGTAAACATTAAAAAAAGCATCACTGCAGGTGCACTATCTCCTTTAATTAGAGATTTATAATTTTGTGTTTGTGATAATACAATGTCTTCATGGCTTTTTTATTAATAAATTATAAACAATATCTTAATTTGGTCTAGGAATTTTAAAAAAGTTTATTTTTAGCACCCTTAAATGAACAGAGAGGCAGATGAAGTATTTTTTAAATGCAGGTGACCTTGTAGAAATCACCTGTCCTATGCAGTTAAACTATAAGGAAAAATTATGATGACTCCAGGCTGATTTTATTGTAGCTCTGTATGCCAGACACATTTGACATGGATATTAGATTTGGAGGGAATAGAACACTCTTAACTCCACTGCTGTCATCTCTTATTTATGATAACTAGTCTGTTAGCTGTAGGAATAAAAGCTTGATGCAGCCTCTTCAAAAATCATTATTCACACGGGTAGGATAGTTGTGGTAACTGGGCACATCCTGGCTCTGTGCCAGCTTTATCTTATATCTGTGAAAATGGCATTGGTAGATCTTATATCTTCAAAACTGAAACATATCAAATACATTTAGTTCTCTGCATAGTTTATGTTAGAAATCAATAGGACTCTTTTTATAGAAGAATAAAGATATTTTTATCACTTGGGAGGTAAAAATAAGTCATGCAGGAAGGATTTCTGCATTCATAATAGGGCACAACAAGAATAATTATAGTAAATGTAAAGGTGGGCACTCTTGCATCTATTTCTCTTGTAAATACAGAATCTCAGTTGGCTATTCAGATTTTTAAATGTCAAGCAATTTTTAACTTCCCTAGTAGTACATTCAAAAAGACTGTTAGAATCCTTCACGTGATCTCTCTGGGATTCAGGAGGAGGACCAGGCAACCCAATACACCTGTTGCTCTGTTCTAAACACCAATTGCCAGCTGGAAGTAGGAAAAATCAGCTGGAAATTTTCAGCTGAATTTTCCACTCAGTTGCTTTTTACAATAATTTATCATAAGAAAAACCCTAGTAAATCAGTGTATAAATATACTACACCGTAGGTGCCTCTCAGTAACTCATAATCTGTACAATAAACCAAAGGAATGTATCATTAATATGAAAATGAATGGTATAGTCAAGTGTTGTGAAACAGAAGTGTCTGCACTCTAGTCCCCTCTTTGATGCAGATTCCTTCTGTAGTCATGGGTTGCATTGCATACCAACACATTTTCAAAACTTCCTTCTTATTTTGGGGGGCCTCATTTTTGGGGCCCCCAATTTCAGACACTTTGTCTTTCATTTTTCAGAGGTGTTGTGCACCCACAGCTTTCACTGAGTTCATCGGAAGTTGTAGGACCTACAAGGCCAAGGTATCTCAAGTTTGGCATCCAAAGACTGAGGCACCCAAAAATTAGAGCCCGCTTGTGAAAATGTGTGCTTTAACCTGTCTGCTTTCGACCAGCTTTAAAATGGAGATAATAAAAATATTTATTTACCTGTCACCTGGGAATGTTAGTGTTTATAAAGCAATTTGAAGATGTGATAAGTATTATTTGTATTGTAGTGGTTTGGAATTGTACTTTTTTGCCTGCATGGGATAGTCCCCAGGCCCCTTTTGGAGCTCTCATGATGATTTTCATATCTTTTGCCATCCTCTGACATGCTGTGACCACCATCTTACTGGATGGATCTCTTTCCAGGTGAAAGAGACTGGTCATCAAGCCTGGGCTGGAATTGGAAGTTGAAGTCACTCCAGCACCTCCCAATGGGTTCTCAGCACCCTGTAGAATTGGCCCCATAGCAAGGACAAGGGACTAAGGACCTGAATCCAGCTCCCACTGAAATCAATAGGAGTCTTTCCCTTGTATTCAATGGGACTTGGATTGGGAAATAATTGTACAAATATTTAACATATATTCTACTTGTTTAAAATATTTACAATACTATGAATTCATAAGGCATTTTGCACACAGTTCTTAACCATGCCTAAATGCTTAATGATAGAAGAACACTCCAAATTTAATCAAATTGGAAAAACAACTAAGAATTTCAAGGAAAAACAGTTAATCATTTTCCATCAGTTTTCAATACATATTATTTTTAAAACAATGTAACATCTGTGTTTGTGCCTGTATTTGCAGCAGGAGCCACAAAGCATTAAAGCACAGGTTGTCCTCAACCCCCTCTGAAAGTGGGCACGGGCATAGAACAGAGCTTAAAATACACACTTCATGTGTACTAGCCTTTTCTAATAGATTTACACATAGCACTTTTACATCTTTAAGGATCCAAAAGTGCATTATGAACTAATACACAGTTTACATGCAGGATCTGCAGTGCATCTATATCTGGGGTAAAACTTGGCAACTGTTCAACAATACACAGAAACACTATAAAGCAGCTTAGGATGTGAAAGGAATACCTTATCCATTTAAAACCACAGAGATACTTTCAGTTAGGCATAATGTACTTAAGCAAACTTGAATTTAAGTAGCCCACCAGAGTTACAGTCCCGTCCTATATCTTTAGAGATGGTTGGGAAAAGGAAAATATTTTAAATACAAATGTTTGTGAAAAACTTCTCTGACTTTCATCAAAGTGAAACTTTGGTGGAAATTTACTACCAGATCTACCTTTACTGACCACAAGTGAGCTTCACTTGTTTTACATACCATCCAACGAATTGTACCTCCAGCAGCATATTCCCCCCAGTATTTTGCAGGAGCCTTGGTTCAGTACTGACTCGGAGGGAAGAGTGCTATGTCACCAATACCATATCCCAAAGCATCCATGTGGGACCTTCCTACCAGCTGTGGGTTGTAGAGATACTATTTTGTACACATTTTCATTACAAATCCTAAACATTTTGTGGCTAAATATATACTTTTCCTCCAGAAGGTCTGAATTTTTGCCAATATAAACTGACCTTGTTCATGTTGGGCCTAATATATGAAATATGCATAGTTTTGTCTTTGTGTTTTGTTTTTTTTAATGCCTGTTACAATGAAATGTATAATTGAAGGAACTAGTCCAGAGGGTGGGTGAATTTTGCTCTTCTAGCCAGGATGTTAATTTCCCTTTTTAAATATCTTGCTTTCCTTGCCACTGTGACTATCTGAGGTTGTCTGCAGACTTGTTGCTGCTAAAAGGTGAACATAGGCCAAAATCCTGTGCCCATTCTAACTTATCGGAGTGCCACTGGAACTCAGTGGGACAAGAGTGGCAGGGGTGAAAAACCTTACCCCTTCCTCCAGGTTGTGGAGTGGGAATAAAGCTGCTCCACGGTCAATATTGTATTCTTTAGGGCTAGAGTAGGCTCAACAGCCCCTGTGCTCCCTCTGTTCAAAGGGAACAAAGCAGATCTGTATAGCGGTGAAGCTTCCTGCCCTGCCTGCTCCAGAGAGCTTCGGTACATGTCTGCACTGAGTGCCCTGGGGAGTTAGAGCCAACTGACCACAGAAGGGTTCAGACCCCTGTTACAGATTCCCAGCATCCTGAATCACTTGTGGGGCAGAACTGAGAGGTTTCAGTCCATTGAAGGCTCTCCACATCCACAGAGAAAAAGGTAGGAAGGTTGGATTTGCCTGAAGGCAGTATGCACTGACCCTCCTCCAGGAGTTCAAAATGCCAGCCTTTGATGGGCTTATTCTCCGTGGCCATGGGAATTCTGATTAGGAAGACAGATCTCAAACTCAAGATTTCCACACGGCAGCTCATTGCACTACCAGTGGAGGAAATCACACCAGCTCAATTATAGCATCACCCAAGAGTGCTGTCCTTTTGTGGGTTTTGTCCCGTTTTCCACTGTAAAAAGAAAAAAAAGTGGATGAGTCATAGACATTTGAAAACCAGTGCCCGTCAGTGATTAGTGATGCTTTTTGATGTTTCTCTTACAATGTTTCCCATGGTGTTTTTGAGGATTCACTGTGGTGTGCTGAGGCTTGGTGCACTTTGACGTCTCTCAAAGCTGCCTCGGTGTAACAAGGCAGATTAAAATGAAGGTACCTGGAAGCACAACAGAAAGTATGGTAATAAAACAATTGGCTTTTCTTTAACAGAAAGAAATCACTATTTAAAATTCTATGCAGTGGGTAAAAAATAAACATACTAAGGGCCAAAATTTCTGAAACTGTCTGTCTATACTGCACCATCAGCTTTTGCAAGCTATTTCAGACCCTCCATTTGTGTACACAATTAGGCATTTTAACATGCAAAACAGATAGGTAGATGGACACTTACCCTGTATGTAAATATTATTATTTAACATTATATTGCAGTAGGACATACAGACCAACCAGGTAGGGGCCCCATTGTGCTAGGTCCTGTGCAAGCAGATAGAAAAGAGAAAATATAACAGGTGGGTTGAGGAAGGTAGGAGAGACAGAGTGACAAAAAGTAATAGGATGTGCACAGTTATTCACCAATCGGGAGTAGTTATCACAACTCTTCTCTGCCTAGCCATTGTCTGGGTGCAGTTTTCTGTATGAGTTATGGAAGAGCTGACACTTGAAGAGAGACCTGAAGGAGGTTAAACTTGTGGCTTTAAAGATTATGACTGGGAGCTTTTCCCATTTGTAAAGAGTGGTATGGGAATAAGTGTGAAAGAGCTTGTTGGAGAAGTAGCTGTTTGAGGCTGGCATCTAAAGGTGGGAGTTGACCAAATGATAAGATAAAAGGCTGGATGAGTAGTGAAAAGCTAGGTTATGAAAGGTGTTAAAAGTAAGGACAGGAAGCTTGTGTTTGATTCAGTGGAAGATGAAGAATTAGTGGAGGAACTTGGAGGGTGACACAGTACAATGAGCCAGAAAGTTGATTTCAATAGCAGCAATTTGAATGGCCTTGACAGAGGTGCAGGCTATGATGGCAGAGGGGAGGAGATTATAGTAGCCAGGTTCAAGATTATCAGAGCTTGGACAAGAGTTTCAGCAGTTTGGGCAACGTGGCCAGATCTTGCAGATGTTGTGCAGGAAGACATGGCAAGATTTAGATGTGATCTGGATGTGTGAGTTGAAAGAGGGGTCCAGGTCAAAGCTGGAGTTAGAATCAGAAAGGCAGACTGAGATTTTAGTTTGGATGGAGAGAAAGATGTCCATAGTAGAGGAGGCAGTTTTGTGAGTCATCAAGCTAAAGATGCATAAATGTAACAAATGCAATTTTAATGACTGAGTTCACACAGACATAGGGTGCAGAGAAGAGGAGAGGCCCAAGGATAGAGTACTGAGGGACCCCCACTGAAAAGAGAAAGTTGAGGAGAACTCATTGAAGGAGTTTGGCTTAGGGCATAAGGTTTTGCAGGCACCTGCTTTGCAATTAAGGTGATATTTTAAAAAAATCAGTACTGGGAGTCAGGAGATAAGAATTCTAATCCTGGCTCTGCCACAGACTTCCTCCATGATATTGGACAAGTCACTTCACCTCGGTGCCTCAGTTTCATTATCAGTAAAACCGGGATAATAATTCTTACCTACCTCAGAGGGATGTTGTTATCTGAGTATTAGTACAATGCAACTTGTATGCTGATTTATGTTCTTTCCTCACTACCAAGATAATGCCAGAGCTATTTCACATAGTTAAATTGAATATCATTAAAAATTGCAGAGAAGACACAAAGAATAAAGACACTTTCCTTCTGGTGTTTCCAAAGAAAGTCCACTTTGACACTTGAGGTGGAGAGAGCTTCTGGGAAAAGATTAGAACTGACCCGATGAATTCTACCGAGAATGAACTTGGTTTGTGCCGCACTGTGCCCAGTATTCCATGCATGAGACCTATCAAGCAGGAAAAGTAATTAAGTCTTCCACTTATGCAATCTCACTGATTTAATAAATTTTAGCTGGATAACTTTTCCGCCCTGGGCCTCCTTTCTTTACCGTATTCATTCCTTATTAGGAAGAATGTATGTTCCTCATTGCTGCTATTATTATTACTATTTATTATTTATTACATAGCTCTGAAAATCTACACTGTGCTTTATGAAATATAGATAAAACACCTTCCCTACACCAAAGTGGTTCCAATATAATTTAGTGGGGCAGAGCCTGTCTTCACTAGCAGCTATCCAGTTCCATTGAAATTATGGTGTTCCATGAGATATAAATACAAACTCTGACCCAGTGAAACTTACTTTAAGTTTAAGGTGGCAGTGGCCATGAATTTTAACTAGTTAAATATCTATAACACTGACGAGCATCCACTAATCTATTGTGATAATACAGGGGCAAACAATGCCACAAACAGGTGATGCATCCCTTCTTAAACTGTATGCGGGATCCCTTTGTTATTATTGTTGGTTATTATTTGTATTGTCATAGAGTCTAGATGTCCAGTAGAGATCAGGGTCCCATTATGCTACATGCTGTGCACATATATAATGAAAAGATGTATCCTGCACTTCTTGAAAACCCACTAACTGGCTGACAAACCAAGATGTAGCACCCAAGTGGCAAACTTTTCCCTTTAATCGTAAGCACATTGTACATGTTTTGAAACTATTTTATTGAAAGTACAGTGTTCATTTACACATCTTTGGAGTATAGAATGGTTAAAGCCCTTTTTCCTGTGAACTGAAAGAGGTTACCACAGGTTAATTATAGACAACTGAGTCCAATTAAGGGCAGACTGTGACCTTTAAAAACGTCTTCCAGTGGTAGAAAAGCAAGCTGCAGAAGTGTTGTATGTAGCAAAGGGAGAAGGTTTCTTCTTCCTCTTCTCTTTCTAAGAGCACTCTTGTGTTTATTTCTGTTTTGAGGAGAGGATAGGCCCAGAGTGGGTTAGGGATGGTGGCTGGTAGCTTGTATATAAAGAGATAATATTCCAGGAGAGTTAATAAAATAACAAATACATTTTCTCTAATGTCTAAAGAAACCTCTTCGGCCATTCTTGGGATCTACCCTGTAAATATTGTAAATAAACCAATGTTAAGAATTAAACTTCTAGAGTAAGAGTGATTTACTCCAGCCATCCTCCAATGCCACAGGGAGAAATGTTGAGCCATGGTGTGACAAAAAAATGGTGTGCTGTCTCTAATATACATAAATGTGTGAGGTTTTTTAATGACCAAAACATTGAATTGACTAAGTGAATTTTTTCCAGATTTTTCATTGTCAAAAAATGGATGTTACTACTCTCTGCCCTGATTCACAACAAGAACTTTCTGGGGGATGAAAAAAAAACAAAACCTCTCACAGGATGAGAAAAGTGTTTCCTGTTCAGTGCTGTTATTTATAATAACAAAAATTATTAGAACTAATCAAAAAATAGGGGAGGAAAGATTTTGCAAAAAACCCCAAACAACCAAACCTCATTTTCTTTCCTGTCTTTTCTTCATTTTTTAAAAAAAAAGACATTTTTTTTTTACTAGAACTACTATTTAGTAAGAAGGTAATTCATTTTCAGACGATTTGTGTTGTGTTTACCTAGATTACTCGAGCCATCTACTCTAGCACTACATGTATCAAAATGTATCTTTCTCTCATTAAGGGCCTAGTTCTTGTCTCATTGAATGGCAATTGAACCATGATTTGGACTTTAGACTCTAAAGCAGAGGTGAGCAAACTATGGCCCAAGGGCCACATTTGGCCCGCAGACCTGTCCTTCCTGGCCCCTGAACTCCCGGCTCGGGAGGCTAGCCCCTGGGCCCTTCCCCACTGTCCCCCGTCCCTCACAGCCACACCGCCGCACTGCAGCATGGCTGGCTCCAGCATGGTAAGGGGCGGAGAGTGTGTGTGGGGGTTTGGATAAGGAGCAGAAGGTTCTGAGGGGTGGACAGGGAGCCGTTGGATGGAGCAGAGGTTGGGGGGGGGCAGTCAGGGGAAGGGGAGCAGGGGGAATTGGATGGGAGTAGGGTTCCAGGGGGCAGTTAGGGATTGGGGTGTGGATAGGGGTCTTGGCAGTCAGAGGACAGGAGTGGGGTTCCAGGGGGCGGGTTAGGGATGGGGGGTCCTAGGAGGGGGCAGTCAGGGGTCAAGGAGCGGGAGGGTTGGATGGGTCAGGGGTTGTGAGGGGGGCGGGAAGTGGGAGGGGGTGGATAGGGGGCGGTGGCCAGGCTCTTTGGGGAGGCACAGCCTTCCCTACGCAGCCCTCCATATGGTTGCACAACCCCGATGTGGCCCTTGGGCCAGAAAGTTTGCCCAACCCTGCTCTAAAGGGTATGTCAGACATACCCAGGTGCAATCAAACACACCCTTAAGGTGAAATCCTGTTCCTACTGAAGACAATGGCAAATTTCCATTGGTTTCAATAGGTCCAGGATCTCACCAGATGTATTATGCTATGCTATTTGTACATCTCAGTATCTAAGGCTGAAGTGGATGTGAGGGAAGTGTATGATTTTGATGAAAGACAAAGGACAGATACACAGGATTACATTTAAGAATCCTTTAGTGAAAATGCAGTAATTCAAAAATACTGCTTGACCCATGTCATAGCAAAGGCTCTTTCTAGCAAGCTGGAAGAAGCTATAAAAGAGGGGAAGTGACATTGAACAAAGACTGAACTGGGGAGGTGGTCCCAGGCTGAAGGTGAGTCCCAGCCTGTGTATGGAAGATCTGTAACCTGCTTGTATTATCTATCAGTGTGAAACACTGCTTGATTCAAATCCTGTCCACTTTATAGAACTTGAATTGCAATTTTAGTTTGATTTCTTAGGTAACCAACTTTGATCTGTATGCTTATTGCTTATAGTCACTTAAAATCTATCTTTCTGTAGTTAATAAATCTGTTTTATATTTTACCTGAAACCTTGTGCTTTGGTTGAAATGCTTGTGAAATCTGCTCATGTTGCAAGGGCTGGTGCAGGTCCACTTTCCTTTGTAGAAGTGGCGGACTGGGTAATAAATTTACACTGGTCAAGATTCTGACCAGGGCAAGAAGGTACAGCCCTTGGTTCCTATGTTGGGGAGCTGCGGGAATTGGCTGGAGCCTATCTATTGTTGGTTCATGAGTGGCTGGCAAAAGCATTCCTGTTACTCAGCTAAGTGTGTCCTGCCTGTGGATGTCTGAGTAAGTACAGTACCTAACAGAGGTTTGTGGCTTAGCAACAGCATCACAGTGTGAGAGGAAGCCGAGGTTGGAGGGACAGAGGACTCAGAAGTACCCCAGTTCCAGGTTGCACCCTAGGGAATCCATCACAGACCCCTTTTGGTATGAGCAGTTAGCCAATATTTGAGGTCTTGAGGGATTGTTTCTGTTAGGAAAAGAAATGGATGATACAAGTAAGATAAATTCTTTAGTGCAATTCTTTTTATTTATAAAGAATATACACAAAGGCCTGCTTCCTGAATACAGCAGAAACAAACAATAGGCAATGTCCTTGTTCACTATTTCTAGTTAGCACCTTAGTGCTTTATGTCTCTTCTCCCTTCCAGGGATATGCTCACAATTTATCAGGATCACCTGGCAAGTATCTTAATTAATCAGTTCCCTCTCATTGCGGGGACCTTGGGCAGTGGTGCACCTTGGGCCCTCCTATTCTCTGTCTGTGGCATGCAATAGTTTAGCCTCTTGAGGGCTGCAACATTTTGTTCTAATTTTGGTTGTTGATTTAGTGGGCAGGTGTCTGGGTAATGTTTGTGGCCCGTAGTGATAATATTTGGCCTCAAACTTTGATTCTGACTGCTTCTCTTGCTGTCTGCTAGCTTTCTCTCTCCAACACACAGCTTGTTAAACAATCTCCTAGTTCCTGTGTTTGCAACTGGGGAATACCTCAACCTACATGTCTTACCTTCTGATCAGGCCTTGCCATGCAATGCTTCCTTGGGTGGTGACTTCCTGTTGTTTCCAGCTATTGCTATATGAAATGGGCGTAATTTCTCCTTCCATTTAGTCAGAAAGATGGGTGTTTAACACACCCACCTGCTTTAACCAGGTCTGTGATTGTCTGTAGATCAAAGACCTGCTTGATGGCTGCCACTACCATCTTCCAGCGTAAGAATATTTACCTATCTCACAATTCCTAGCCTTTTATCAAGTAAAGTTCTACTCTGATTGAAATATATAAAAAGTGTATAATAGAATTCCATGTTTTTTCATTTTCTTCAATTATGCATCTGTTCAGTTTACAAGTTAATTTATAATTTATGGGTGTTACTATCTGTCTGCTGGGTGGTTCCTACTGGAGTCTGAGTCAAATTGCCAGGGAGCATATAGCAAAAATGCAAAAAAAAAAATTAGAAATTAATAGTAATGTAGATTACTTCTAAAAATAGGGAGAGAACTTAATGAGTGAAAGTAGAATGGCAGGCAAAATTAGATAAACCAGCATTTTTCATATATCATTTATTAGCTTAAAAGGAGAACTCAGAATATTAAGATGGAAAAAGAGATTGTCCAGTTCTTCTTCACTTTTTGTGGTGAATGTAAAGAATATATCTGTAGACAGCATTTTTAAATTATGACACTGTTGGGTATACGGACTTCAATTTTTTAAAATTAGACACACAAGTTAACTCCACTTGTTCTAATTACTGAACTTAATGTGTTTAAACAAAACATTTAAATGACAGGTAAAAGACTTTACTAGAAAGTGGTACAGAACACAACAGTAATCTATTTGAAAATGGATAATAAACTGAAAGAGGAAAAGACTTCATAACTTCCCCTAATACTTATAGTTCCAATTGTTAGTTTTGCTGGGGAAAATGGTAAGACAAATATCCAGTGGAATAACTGAGAATTTTGTTTCTGGACTCTTAATAAAGACTGGGAGTGGTTGGGTCATTACAAAACTTAAACTTAATTTCCCTAATACTAATTTCTCCCTACTGTTATTCATACCACCTTGTCAACTGTCTGTAATGGGCCACTCTCTTACCACTTCAAAAGTTATTTCTCCTCCCTGGGTATCCTGCTGTTAATTCATTTATCTCATTAGACTGACCTAACACATGGTAATGCAACCCACATCCTTTTATGTATTTATACCTGCTCCTGTATCTTTTACTTCATAATCTGATGAAGTGGGTTCTAGCTCATGAAAGCTTATGCCCAAATAAATTTGTTAGTCTCTAAGGTGCCGCAAGGACTCCTTGTTCTTTTTGCTGATACAGACTAACACGGCTACCACTGAAACCTATAGGTAGAGTATTATTCAAATTATGTAAACTTGTATATATTAACAGGTGCTATCAAAATAAATTAGAAATCTTTTGCCTTCCAAATGGAAGAGAGAGAATGGAATGAAATAATATCTATTAGGAGCAGTGCACTGCCTGCAACTTGATGGAAACACCATATACACTTTTACAGAGAGTCTAAGTATATGACTGAAAGGCTGTGGCCCATGAAATTAGTGTCATACAAGTAGCACTGGAGAAAGTGCAGTGAGAATGCCCCAAAATATAGAACTACTGGTAGAAAATATTACTAAAAGTATAGTTGGATTAAAAAATATTAAGTTCTTTCTGGAGGAGTTTATCTTTGGAATAGACAATACTGAAAAGGCACCTAAAGAACCACAATCATTGTAAGGATGTTAATTCTAGCTGGGAATCATGCTATATAAAGAAAGTGGAAGTCTCCTTCTCTTAGTGATTTGTTATGCAGCCTGGGGAAGAAATGGAGTTTTGGACTTATTTCAAAAACTAAAAAACTTTGAAGACATGTCCTCCTCTCTTAAATTGCATGGTAGAACATGCTTGTGCTCTGTGGAAAAACAGAAGAGAAAAATGAACATATGGCCAATTTAAATGCAGTAGTCTGAAAAGAGTAAATCATTTGTGTGTCAAGTGTCAGAATACAGTAGAGAATTCTTCAGTTGTTGGTTTCATAATGTACAATATCAATACTGGATATTAGGGACATTTCCTATTTTATTATGTAAACTTCACAATATTCTATTTAACTACTACTTTATTTTACAAAAATAGTGGTAATATGGCAAAAGATGTACACTTGTTTGTGGAATATAGCTTGTAAATATGTAGTAACCTGATTCATTTAAGATCTATGCCAACTTCAGTAAAAAGCTACTTTTACCTTCCTCTGCATTATGGGTCACTTGAAGGTTTAAACTAGTGTAAATGGTGGATTCTCTATAACTTGACGTCTTTATATCATGAACTGAGCACTTCAGTAATGCAGAGGCTCTGGGTCTATTACAAGAGTGGGTGAGTGAGGTTCTGTGGCCTGCAACATGCAGGAGGTCAGACTAGATGATCATGATGGTCCCTTCTGACCTTGAAGTCTGAGTATATGAGTCTACTGAATCTTTGTTGGACTTTGCAACTCCATTAGATAAATAATGGAGTAGCTCTGAAATGCGGAGTAGGACTGTTTTAAAAAGGCCAGGGGCCTGATTAACACAGATGCTGAGTGCTTGCAGCTCCCGCTGACTTTGATGGAAGTTGGTTTTGCTCAGCAACCTTTATAAATGAGTCCAAGATATATTTTTGTTAGTATTTCTTAAGGTGGGATTCCAATGAGTACAAAAGAATTATAATAAATCTTACCAACTTTCTTAGCAGAATGGGGAGTTCATCCATGGAAATTCACTAAAGGGAAAACCATCTCTTTTTCAGATGAAAATAGAATGCATGCAGTGATTCCTCCAGGCAGCAATATATTAGTCCTCAGAAAGCCAAGGGGGAAAAATAGTACAGGTATACGTACACTATTCCTATGCTTCATTTGATCACATAGGACTAAAATCCTTTCTCATTTACACCCAGGTGACCTTATGAAACAAAGTGAAATTTTGTCCCTAGATAGTTGCAGAGGAACATTGTCTAAAAGTTTCATTTAAAATAACTAAACTCCTAAAAGAGAAAAATCTGTATTGATTTCTCTATAAATTCACATATAGCAACCAATTTGTAAAAGCTCACAACACTCATCTTTTTTCCAATTTGTTAAATAGCAGCTGCCACCATTTATAGATTACAAACTCAAAGTTTTTCATGGAGAAACAATTCAAAAGTATGTCCTTGGCCTTGTCACAGTGCTCATCGTCCCCTCTGTTTAACATTATAGTGAAAATATTATGATCTTGCTTATTGTGAATGAAGGAGAATATGCATCTGGGTTCTGTGGAAATATCCTTCACTGCAAAACATCATCCTCAAATGTTGTGACAAATTTAAATAGCAGCAGCAACAACACAGAATACAGAAATTTTAAAAAGCAGGTTTTATAGAATTAACCTCATTCTCTTTATTTAAGGGAGCAGCGAAATTATAATCTCATTCCTCATGCTCTGCCTGGCACTCTAAGAGGCTCCTGTTGCTAGGTGGAGTGAGACCTTTTCTGCAAAGTCCTGGGTTGAAGACAGGTTCCATGATTCTAGACTGGATAGGGCCCTGAGTCTTCATGGAACATGCTTCCTGAAATCATCTTGAACATTCATGTTTGAAAGTCATGGATTTCTTGAAAAGAAACGAGGTGACCTTGTGGCACCTTAGAGACTAACAAATTGACTTGGGCATAAGCCTTCATGAGCTAGATCCCACTTCATCAGATGCATGGAGTGGAAAATACAGGAGCAGGTATAAATACATGAAAAGATGTGAATTGCCTTACCAAGTGTGAGGTTAGTCTAACGAGACAATTCAATTGACAGCAGGATACCAAGGGAGGAAAAATAACTTTTGAAGTGGTAATGAGAGTGGCCAATTTCAGACAGTTGACAAGAAGGTGTGAGTAACAGTAGGGGGAAATTAGCATTGGGGAAATTAAGTTTAGGTTTTGTAGTGACCCAACTACTCCCAGTCTTTATTCAGGCCTAATCTGATGGTGTCCAGTTTGCAAATTAATTCCAGTTCTGCAGTTTCACCTTGGAGTCTGTTTTTGAAGTTTTTTTTGTTGAAGAATTGCCACTTTTAGGTCTGTTATTGAGTGGCTAGGGAGATTGAAGTGTTCTCCTACTGGTTTTCAAATGTTATGATTCCTGATGTCAGATGTGTGTCCATTTATTCTTTTGCATAGGGACTGTCTGGTTTGGCCAATGTACATGGCAGAGGGGCATTGCTAGCACATGATGGCATATATCACATTGGTAGATGTGTAGGTGAACAAGCCCCGAAGGTATGGCCGATGTGGTTAGGTCCTATGATGGTGTCCCTTAAATAGATATGTGGACAGAGTTGGCACCGGGGTTTGTTGCAGGGTTTGGTTCCTGGGTTGGTGTTTTTGTTGTGTGGTGTATAGTTGCTGATGAGTGTTTGCTTCAGGTTGGGAGGCTGTCTCTGAGCGAGGACTGGCCTGTCCCCCAAGGTCTGTGAGAGAGAGGGCTGTCCTTCAGGATAGGTTGTAGATCCTTGATGCACTGGGGAGGTTTTAGTTGGGGGCTGTCGGTGACAGTTACTGGCGTTCTGTTATTTTCTTTGTTGGGCCTGTCTTGTAGTAGGTGACTTCTGGGTACCCTTCTGGCTCTGTCAATCTGTTTCTTCACTTCACCAGGTGGGTATTGTAGTTTTAAGGTTGTATCTTAGAGCTTGGCTGTAGACAATGGATTGTGTGATGTGGTCTGGATGAAAGCTGGAGGCATGTAGGTAAGTATAGCAGTCAGTAGGTTTCCATTGTAGGGTCGTGTTTGTGTGACCATCGCTTATTAGCACTGTAGTGTCTAGGAAATGGACCTCTTGTTTGGACTGGTCCAGGAGCTGATGGTGGGCTGGAAATTGTTGAAATCTTGGTGGAATTCCTCAAGGGCCTCCTTCCCATGGGTCCAGATGATGAAGATGTCGTCAGTGTAGCACAAGTAGAGTACGGGTGTAAGGGACGAGAGCTGAGGAAGCATTGTTCTAAGACAGCCATAAAAATGTTGGCATACGGTGGGGCTATGTGGGTACCCATAGCAGTGCCGCTGACTTGAAAGTATAAATTCTCTCCAAATCTCAAATAGTTGTGGGTGAGGACAAAGTCACAAAGTTCAGCCACCACGTTTGTCGTGATGGTATCAGGGATGCTATTCCTGATGGCCTGTAGTCCATCTTGGTGTGGAATGTTTGTGTAGAGAGCTTCTACATCCATAGTGACTAGGATGGTATTTTCCGGAAGATCATCAAAGGATTGTAGTTTCTTCAGGAAGTCAGTGGTGTCTCGAAGATAGCTGGGAGTGCTGGTAGCATAGAGCCTGAGGAGAGAGTCTGCATAGCCAGATAATCATACTGTCAGGGTGCCAATGCCTGAGATGATGTGGCGTCCAGGATTCCGAGGGTTATGGATTTCAGGTAGCAGATAGAATACTCCTGGTCAGGGCTCTAGGGGTGTGTCAGCGTAGATTTGTTCCCGTGCTTCTTTAGGGAGTTTCTTGAGCAGATCGTGTAGTTTCTTTTGGTAATCCTCAGTGGGGTCAGAGGGTAATGGCCTGTAGAATGTGGTGTCAGAGAGTTGTCTAGCAGCCTCTTGTTTATATTCCGACCTATTCATGATGACTACAGCACCTCCTTTGTTAGCCTTTTTTATTATAATGTCAGAGTTGTTTCTGAGGCTGTGGATGGCGTTCTTCTGCACGGCTGAGGTTATGGGGCAAGTGATGCTGCTTTTCCACAATTTCAGCCTGTGCTGAAATTAGATCCTTTAGGTTGGCATTTCTTTTAGACTAAATGTAAGTAGACAAAATAGACCTATTCTAACTTGTACAGCTGAAGGAAGTTTAAAGAAGCTCTTGGTAATTATTAGAGTAGACATTAACATAATTAAAGTGAGTTGATTCTTCTCTTTGAAGGCAGACTGGCAGCAGGACTCGCTCTTGGGGCTAGATTCCATCCTGATTTACAGCCTGTGAAACCTAAGAAGCTCCCTCAGAAGACTTCAAAAGTGAGTATAATAGTATAATTACAGTTGGATGAGTAAATTAGAAGAACCTTGAATCTGAATATACTCTGAATTAGACAGTAGTCTCGCAAACCTACTAAAACAAGATTTATCTCATTATGGATGTAACTTCCTTTGCCCTCCCTCCCCCCCATCTCATATCCTCAGTGCAGAGGCAGTGTGTATTCCTAGGTTTGCACAGTGCCTAGCACATTGTGGCCTGGAGTCTCTGAGTGCTACTGCAATACAAAAAATGACTCACCACATATTCTTGATCATGCTAAATGAAAAAACAATTGGTAGTTCAGAGGAAGAATTCTGTTGGGATATTCCTAGCAATCCAGTTCAATATTGTTCTCCCTACACCCATTTTTCTCTCCTGTTGTATTTGACAAAAAATTCCTAGCTGTATTCAGCACACCTTAACATAATTATGGAACAATTTGCTCCATCCCTCAGGCTGGGGAACCTTTACTAGGAGCAGAAAGAAGGCAGATGGAGGTGGCCATAAGCAGCTGGGAAAGTGTAACGTTTCTGGTTTTTTTCCTGAACTTCTGTCAGTGCCTGGCTGTTCATATTACCTGTTTGGGGAATGATTAGGAGATCCTGTGAGTGGAATCTTTGAGGAAGAGCAGTGAAAAGAATGGTTGGATACTGTGAGGTTTGGCATGTAAGACAGTTGGCCTGTTAATGTACTTTTGTGGTACCTGTCACATACTACTTTTCTGTAGTAGAATCCAAGCTTGGTTAGTGGTTACTACACGTGATTTAATCAATAGGGAAACAAGAGGTAGGTGGGGAAGCAAAATACCAAAATCCACAGTAATGGAGTGAAAGGTTAAACTTAATATCCTCCTTCCAGGGGAGTGGTGAGGAAGAATACAATACACAGCTTGATCTGCACAGCACTCATGCCAATTCTTGAATTCTTCTTCTTTGATATAAGCAGAAAGATCAACAGCATAACTTGTGATGAGTCAGCAAAACCAGGAAGGAGCAAAGCTGTAAGTTGAATAATGGCTGTTGTAAAGGCAAATGACAACACTGCAGAGTAGCCTGAAATACATGGTTTATGATCAGGAAAGAAATGTATGTATCTATTACATCAAGCAGGTGACAGGAGTATGAATATATGCAAAGTGAAAATCTGTTTAATTTTCTGTTATAAATGTTTCTTTATATTAGATGTTTAATGCATTTTGCTGTCAGCTAAATAGAGACTCTTCCAAAAAGCAGTATTGAAATATAAAATATTTAACAATTATACTGTATTTTAACATGGCATCTGAAAAAAGCTACGGAAGCAAAGACACTATTACCCTCTTGCAACTGCAGCTGAAGACTTCCCAGGGCAAAACAATGAATACTGAAACTTAGCAGTTGAAGGTCCTGGTGGGGAATTACACTTCTGGTGCTTGTCAACGTTTTGGTAAAACACTCTATAAAATAAAATCTTTGCAAAATTAAGGGACTTTTTATACTGAAAAACTGCCATTTTACTGTATGCACAAGATATTTTCAAAATATTGAAAAGCCATGAACACAATAATTGGCAGACTGTGATTTAACACTTGAAGCACTTTGCTTCACTTTGATAAGCATGCATGAATGTTGTTCAGTTTTATAAGAAAAGGAGTACTTGTGTGGCACCTTAGAGCCTAACCAATTTATTTGAGCATAAGCTTTCGTGAGCTACAGCTCACTTCATCGGATGCATACTGTGGAAAGTGTAGAAGATCTTTTTATACACACAAAGCATGAAAAAATACCTCCTCCCACCCCACTCTCCTGCTGGTAATAGCTTATCTAAAGTGATCTTCTCTATTTTATGTACTTGAGGAAAGATTCTGCCTAATAAACTCAGAATTGGACTGAAGCAAGACCTTTATTTGCTCATGACAGAATTAGTTCCTTTCTTTTCAACAGAACTTTATTTTATTTGAGGGACTCGGGTGGATGCCTGCTGGTCAACCCTAAGCCTGACCAATTCCCCATAAGTCTATAGTCAAAAGTTTGTCTTGGACAGAACTCTGATTGTACAGCCATTGTAGCTGTACATATGCTCCCTTGAAGTACTGAGCTGTTTTGATGAAATTGTATTTCCCCAGCCAAATACAAAGTGTGAACTCTGGCATTATAACAGCCTAACCCTGGAGTCAGACAGTCCCTTTAGGTACTCCTATCTATTTAGTCACCCAAGTAAGCCTGCTTTTGTGATACATGGTCCCTTACTCAAAAATCACAATACTCTAGGTTACTCCAGTCCCAAAGAACCAGTCACTTGACCCAGGACAGTTATTACCATCTGAGGCTCTCACACCAGGGGGTTTCTCTGCTGGAAAAACTCTTTCCAGCTAAAGAGAGAGGGAACAAGGGATGTTCGATAAGGCTTTAATTTTAATACTCTACATTTCAAATGCTTTGTTTTTTGTATTTCATTATCTTTAATAAAAGATAAAAAGGATTTCTAATGGGGTAGTTGCCATGGCGCTAAGCAGGTTGAGGCCTCTGTCACTAAAGTCTGGCCCTTGTTTAATGTTGGACACCTTTGGCCAATTTATGCTATCTAAAGTAATACAGCAAGCACCAGCTCCTTCTATCTCCTCATATTTGAGCACTTCTTCTGTATTTCTAAAGGTTTCTGGTGAAAATGGGGAATACTCATGTGTTCCACTAAACTATGGTTTTGTGCAAACAATAAGAAGATGTGACAACTGCCCCATCCCATTTACATCATCTAATATTTTATCCATCTCTTAAAACTCAGTTTTATAATACCAATATATACTCAAACATTCAAAACAATTACTATACTTTCCACCTTCAGGTGAGGAACACAGCAGATGCAAGGAGTTTTTCATTTTTTCCTTCCTTTATTTCTCTAAAATCATGAAGGTCAAGGTATTGACTCAGGTATTAGTTACCTCACCTGTTCAAAGCTCTATCCTCCCACCTGGGCAGGTGTGGGGGAGGGAAGAAAAAAGAAAAGAGCCAAGAGCAAAATTCTTTCATCTGCACAGGTGTGATCTCTTTTATACCATTTATAAAACGGAACCTAGAGGCTTCAACCAGGACTGCAGCTTCATTTTGCCATGTTTACTGTACAAAGAAAGTAAGGAGTAGTCTACAACAGGAAGAGCTTGCAGTTAAAACACAAGACAATGTGTGTGTTGGGAAGGGACACATTTGCCTCAATCACCTCACTTGTGTATATCACTATTTCTGTGTATCTGTTTAGGTGGTATTTTAATATCAACACGTACATACACGTGTTATGGGATGAAGGCAGGGTGGGATTAAGTCTTAGGTAAGAAAGTATGGGACAAGGAATGCTGAGGGGTAGAAAGGAGGTTGGCAGGGAGCATGGAGGAATTGATGGTGGAGAGTGGAAATGGTGGCAGAAAGGACTATGATATTGGAGGACAGAACAAACACTAAAGGTGAAAAAGTACACAGTAAACTGCAGAAGGCCTCTGACAGCATCATGATGCTGGACTGAGATGATGCAAAGATGTGATGCTTCTGAGAGAGGAACCTTAGAAGGGGTCCATAAATTAAACACTCCATGGACCAATGAAATGTACACAGAAGGCCATCTGCAAGAGGCAAATGCCCCCATGTAAAGGAGCTAATTTTACAAATATACCTTTCCAGCATCTGCTGCCTAACTGGAGAAGGCACTATGTATCAGATCTAATGCTGAGGGCACAAATAAATTACTGATAGAGGAAAAATTTAAAGGGAGGGGATTCCTTCCTTCCTGCCATGTAAATACCTCTATAACCTGCTTAATGAGTTTCAATTTCTGATGTAAATTTTCAAGAGTAGAAGTGAAGGGTCCCCTATTATCAAACTCCATGGTCAAAACTCATGACTCAGAACTCACAACAGCATAAGAAAAGGAGTACTTGTGGCACCTTAGAGACCAACAAATTTATTTGAGCATAAGCTTTCGTGAGCTACAACTCACTTCATCGGATGCATTCAGTGGAAAATACAGTGGGGAGATTTATATACACAGAGAACATGAAACAATGGGTGTTACCATACACACTGTAAGGAGAGTGATCACTTAAAATGAGCTAATAACAGCAGGAGAGTGGGGAAGGGGGGAACCTTTTGTAGTGATAATCAAGGTGGGCCATTTCCAGCAGTTGACAAGAACATCTGAGGAACGGGTGAGGGGTGGAGAGGGGGAGGGGGAGGGGAGGAGAATAAACATGGGGAAATAGTTTTACTTTGTGTAATGACCCATCCACTCCCAGTCCCTATTCCAGCCTAAGTTAATTGTATCCAGTTTGCAAATTAATTCCAATTCAGCAAATAAATGTGTTAGTCTCTAAGGTGCCACAAGTACTCCTTTTCTTTTTGTGAATACAGACTAACACGGCTGCTACTCTGCAACAGCACAAGACTGGTTTAAAAAAGGAGACAACACTTCCCGCGCCCTTCCCCCCCCCCAAAAAAAGACCCCATACCCCACAATAAGAGGGCCAAACAACTTACACTCTCAGTAAACAGTAGTGTAAAAGAAATAGAGAAAGACATCCTTTAAAAACTGAAGTCAAATCCTCCTAAAGAAAACAGGAGCATAAACTCTGGCAAGTCAAGTGTAAAAGTATAAGTATAAAGACAGGCCCAAAAAAGAATTAAGACCAACTAGCAAAAGACATACAAGCAAACAGGTTTTTTTTGTTTTTAAAATACAGCAGGAGCAGGAAGCATACCAAACAATTAGTGGGGCTGATTCAAGGAAGACAAAGCCCTTGTGGAGAAGCTAAAATACTTTGCATCAGTCTTCACTGCAGAGGATGTGAGGAAGATTCCCACACCTGAGCCATTTTTTAGGAGACAAATCTGAGGAGCTGCCAAGATTGAGGTGTCAATACAGGTGGTTTTGATAAATTTTACAGGAATAAGTCACCCACACAAGACTGTATTCTCCCAAGAGTTCTGAAGGAACTCAAATATGGAATTGCAAGACTAACTGGGGTATGTAGCTTACCACTGAAATCAGCTTCTGTACCAGGTGACTGGAGAATTTCTACTGTAATGCCAATTTTTAAAAAAGGCTCCAGAAGCAATCCTGGCAATTACAGGCTGGTATACCTGAACCAGACAGACTGGTTGAAACTATAGTAAAGAACAGAATTATCAGACACATATATGAACATGATTTGTTGGGGGAAGAGTCAACACTTTTGTAAAGGGAAATCATGACTCACCTATGTATTAGAATGCTTTGAGAGGCTCAACAAGTTTGTGGACAACGGTGATCCAATGAATATAGTGTATGTGGATTTTCTGAAGGCCTCTGACAAGGTCCCTCTCCAAAGGCTCTTAAGTAAAATAAGCAATCATGGCATAAGAGGGAAGGTCCTTTCATGCATCAGTAAATGTTTTTTTTTTTTAAAAAAAGGAAACAAAGGGTAGGAATAAATGGTCAGTTTTCACAATGAAGAGACATAAATAAAAGGGTGGCAAAGTCGACAAACAATACAAAATTATTTAAGATGGTTAAGTCCAAAACGGACCATGAAGACTTACAAAAAAGGGAGCTTACAAAACTAGGTGACTAGCAACAAAATGGCAGGTGAAATTCAATGTTGACAAATGCAAAGTAATGCACATTGGAAAACAATCCTCACACGAAGGGGCCAAAATTCAGTGTTCCCACTCAAAAAAGATCTTGAAGTTAGTGTGGCTAGTTCTCTGAAAACCTCTGCTCAATGTGCAGCAGCATTAAACAACTTAAGTGTTAGGAAATCATTAGGAAAGGGATAGATAATATTGACAATATCATGTACTATATAAATCGTGAACCTTGAATACTAGGTGATCAGAATTGCACACATCTCAAAAAATTATGATAGAATTGGAAAAAGTACAGAGAGGGGTAACTAAAATGATTGGGGGGGGGTGTAGAACAACTGCCTTTGGAGGAAAGATTAAAAAGACTTTGCATTGTTCAGTTTAGAAAAGAGATGACTAAGGGGGGATATAACAGAGGTCTATAAAATCATTAACACTATGGAGAAAGTGGATAGGGAAGTATTACTTACACTGTCACATAACACAGGGGGTCACAGAATGAAGTTAATAGCAGATTAAACCAACACAAGGAAGTACTTCACACAACACACAGTCAACCTGCGGAACTGGTGGCCAGGAAATGTTGCGAGGGCCAAAAGTCTAACTTGGGTTCAAAAAAAGGCTTAGGTATATTCATGGAGGACAGGTCCATCAATAGCTAATAGCCAAGATGGTCAGAGAAACGATCCCATGCCCCTGGATGCCCCTAAACCGGACTACCAGAAGCTGGGACTCGATGGCAGGGGATGCTCACTTGCGAATTGCCCTGTTCAGCTCATCCCCTGAGAGGCATCAGGCCCTGACCCCAGTCAAAAAGCGGCGACTGAGCTGGAAGCCCATTGGCCAGACCCAACATGGCGGTTCTTCCTTCCACACCCCAATGGCCCTTCTTATTTTCCATCACGTTTCCAAACTGATCTTCGCAACCCAGCGGCTGGCACTGCAGGTGTTTCACGGGACAGCTGCGAGTCTCCTACGGCAGGTGCCGGGACGCGGGTGCCCGCAGCCCGCCGCTCCCGGCAGCGATCAGAGAGAGCTGCCTGGGCTGACGGGAACGACGCCCACAGCAAAGACGCTCCTCCGCAAGGCGTGGGCAGCGCAGCCTGCCGCCGGCGGGTGGCTGCTCCAGGGGCCGGGCCGGGCCGGGGTGCAGTGCAGTGCGGCGCGGCGCGCTCCCCGGAACCGCTTATAGTACAGACCCCGCGTTTCGTTGAAGCGGTTGAATCCACGATCTCGCGAGTCACCCAACGCTTCTTATTGGCTTGTTCTCAAGTCCACCGGTCTCTGCGCTGATTGGCTGAGAGGCCTGTCGCTTTCTAGTAGAAAAGGCAGTCTTGGAAAAGAGGTGGCTCCTGAGACCGTCTAGGTTTCCCTCCTTTCTCCAATCACATTTTCCCTCCTTCCTCGTGTCATTCAGGCCCCGCCCACCTGCGAGCGTGGCCTCATGTGCCCCGCCCTTTTCCTTCCCTTCTCCCCACCCCCTGCTCTCCTTCGGCTTGTTCCTGCGCTAGAGTCCGCGTCCCGCCCCTCCTGCCGGTCTCGGTTAGCCCCGCCTGCCGGGCGGGGCGGGGCGTGCGCTGTGTGTGTGTGTGTGTGTGTGTGTGTGTGTGTGTGTCGCCGCCGCCGCCGCAGCTAGAGCCGGGGCGGTTTCCGCCGCCGTTTCCCTCTGACTCGGAACCCCTCTCGGGCTGCGCCCTCCCCCTCTGACCCCATTTTTTCTGCTCGCACCGCAGGCGGGGAGGGCGGCCGGGCAGGCTCCGAAGGGGTCAGCGCGCTGGGGGCACTCGCCGCCGTCCGGACTGCCCCAGCGAGCTCTCGGCGCCTGGGAGCGGCGCCTCCAGAGCCGGCTTCTCTCCGCCCCCTGCAGCGGCGGCGGCGGCGTCTCCTGCCCCAAGTGCCCGGGAGGTAACTGCCCCTCTGCCCCGGGGTGTGACTCGCATGCCGGCCGCCCGAGGCCAGCGCCGCTTCCCCGGCTCGGAGCCAGGCGGCTGCGGGGGTGGCCGGGGCGGCGGGGTCGCAGGTTCTGTGTGCGCACGGGAGCCGGGCGTGTGGGCTAAGCAGCGAGCGGAGGGCTGCGATCGGGGGACTCGCCCGGTGTCTGTGACGTGGGGCGCTTGCTTGGAAACAAGCTCGGCGTGGGCAGCGCCTCGGTAGGGCGGGTGGAGGCTGCGGACGAGGAGGTAGCTGGGGCCGGGTGGAGAGCGTGTATTGTGTGGCGGGCGGGCGGGCGGGGGTGCGTATGCGGGCGCTGTGAGGGAGGTTGGCTGTGTTCTTGGGTGGGAGGGAGTAGGGCATGATCGTCTGGTTGTGACTCAACAAGCACCCCCCAGCGTGTTGCTGCGCTGTGTTTGTGTGCCTGAGTGCTCCTCTTACACGAGGGTGGAAATGACACAGAGACACCTCTGTCCTCGTGGAAGAGGCGTGTGTGTGGGGGGAATCTCGGCTTGACTCCCTGAGCCAGAAGGGAATCGGGAGTCTAATCTCATCCATGAAGGGACACAGCTCAACAGACCAGAATCCAGATTTAAAACTCTGGGGAATTTATCGCTATTGTTGCTGGCACTGCCCTGTGCTGTGCGTAGCCCTTCTCAGCTTGGTGTAATAAGGTAATCGAGTGGTCAGACCTCAGTACTTCTTTTGCTTTGTTTACTGTTTGGTGCAAAAGTCATTCTATATCATCTAACTCCAATCTGTTTGTTATTACTATTAGAGAAGCATTACTGACTGACTTTTCCTTTCATGACTTTAATCATTCATTGCATACTACTGATAACTAATAATATCCAAGAAATGATCTGTTTTTGTGGGAATAGGTTAATATTTTCTGTCTGTAGGACTGTGTTAAGTACATTATATTAGGGTGTTGAGTGTACAGTAAAAGGAGTCCAAGTGAGCTAGTGTTGATGTTTTAAAAAGTCTCCATTAACTTTAGTAAACAGGGGTTCTGTGAACTTGTTTTTTTTTTCAATTCACTGATTTTTTTTTTAAAACCTCTAATTTCAAAGTGACTACCTTTTTAAATGACCCTAGCTGGTTCATTTAAGAATAAGAAAGCAGAATAAATCGGATCTCGTGTACCATGTTAATGCTTTGAGTTCTATGTTCAAAAATATTTGTTTTGGGAGTCAGTATTTTTAGGGCTGGACCAAGATGAAAACATTCATGGGCAGTCACGTTTCTACTTATCTGCCTGATTTTGAAGAATTGCAGGTCAGATTTTTGATGACAACTTAACACTTCTCCTACAAAAAAAACTTACCTTTGGAAAAAGGCCCTCTTGCCAGTCCAATTATCTGCTTGCTACAATGCTAATTTGATTCATTGTGATCATGTTTCACTATTTCTTAGATTGTCCCATAATAACTTTTGGCAGGAGCAATATGGTTAGTGTTTTTCTCTAATCTTGGCAGTACAACATACCAAAACATAAAAAAATTCTTAAGAGCATATTGAGGAAGCTTGCATTTGTAAACATAGGATTGTTGCAATATCCATCTTTATTTTTAGAAAATAACTGGATTAAGTAACCCCAGGGGATATTTGTAACCAACTTGTAATATCTAGGTGTTCTGGGGTCAAAGTGTTTTATTTGTATTTCTTTTAAAAAAAGAAGCAGCCCCAAACTTGTTTTGCAGAATCATATCCTGGTTTAAAAAAATTCTTAAGTCTTGAGCCACACAGAATTAGTATGTGTTTATTAGGACCCAGGTGTATTAAGGGTAGATCATCCAGGTTGAAGAGCGAAGTGGAGGTAGTTGTTGCCTACTAAATTTTCCAGAGGTATCAAATTACAGAAATAATTATGCTGAAGAACAGTATACTGATCAGTTGCAAAATGGTGTTTAATAATTTTAAATGCCCGCCTCTAGCGGGGTAGCTGTAGCGTTTAATGGGAAAAAAAAAAGTTGTAGCACAGTGTAGTTCATTCCCACTTAAAGGACCGTTTTACACTTCTCAAAAAAAAAAAAAAAGTTAAGCTGTTTCTTATCATTTAACTTTGATTTTTATTTTTTAAACTGTTATTTTGAAATGGGATACAAAGTTACTATTGCAGTTATAAGAGTGACCACAAACCATGTGAAGAACAAAATTGACATGATGGAACTCAAAGTTTGCAATGAATCTGGGAGTCTTGCATGTTAATAGTTAAATTGCTGGGAAACCACAAATCCAAACTACAAGAGCAAGCAAAAGTGAGAGGTGCAATGATGACAATCTATAATTCATTCAGTCTAAGGTGTATATTTGTGTATGTTTCACATTTTGTTATTGATTTACTTATGATTTTAGAGATGTATGCAGTTGGCTTTCCTCAGATTATTAAATGTGAAAAATTGAGGCAAATATTCAGCTAATTGTCACATGTTTATTTTTGTAGCATGTGTGTAAATGGATTGGTAGCCTAAGTAAACATCTATTAATATTTTCTCCTTCAGTTAAAATGAATGGCTCTATTAAATCTTAGCTCTGTGGAAATAGGATAGTAGGAAAGTAGTCTGGAAAGATGGGCTTGTGGTTTAAAGTACAGAGCTAGTAGACAGAATATATGGGTTCTACATTGGTCTGAGCCAGCTTCAGTGCCTCTATTTCCTCGTCTGGAAAATGGAAACACCAATCTCTGTTGCAGTATTGTTGTCAATCTTAGTTCCTGTTTGTTACAGAAGCTCAAAATGCTTTACACCTTCAGTTCAGCATCCAGTCAATTGACAAATGCTTTAATAGTGAATAGTAAAATACTGTGAGCTGAGTACTCAAAAACATGGATGAGCCAGATTTTTTTGGCTCATCTGCTTTGTATCTTTGTAATGGTAAATGGTGTATTGGTATCCAAAAAGTAAATGGATAACTATTTTGTACCAAAAATACCTTTAACAGGTATTGAAAAATTTTGATATGCATAAAATCTGTTAATCTACCTACTTAATTATGTTACCAGGTCAGATGAACAGCATTTTATCTCTTTATGTATTGAAATATTTTTTTAAAGAAGTCTTCACTATAATTACACATTTTTTTTGCAAACTTATTCCTTTACCGGGTATTTTTAAACAGAATGCCACTATATGCATGTGCTTAAATTATATATCTTGTGAATGTTAAAATTTATAATACAAGAAATTGAGACATAGCAACATAGTTACCAGTGGGTAATGGCAGTCATCTTCAATACAAAGTACAGTAGAACCTCAGAGTTACAAACACCAGTTATGAACTGACCAGTCAACCACACACCTTATTTGGAATTGGAAATATGCAATCAGGCAGCAGCAGAGATGCACCCCCTCCCCCCCCAAAAGCAAGTACAGTACTGTGTTAAATGTAAACTACTAAAAAATGGAAATTTTAAAAGATTTGTCAAGGCAAGGAATCTTACTGTGCTTGATTTAAATTAAGATGGTTAAAAGCAGCATTTTTCTTCTGCATAGTAAAGTTTCAAAGCTGTATTAAGTTAGTGTTTGGTTGTAAATTTTTGAAAGAACAACCATAACGTTTGGTCAAAGTTATGCACAACCTTCATTTCCGTGGTGCTCGTAACTCAGAGGTTCTACTGTAGATACTTTCCAGATCTAGCTGCTATTTGATGTATATAAATATCCATCTTCAGTATTGTACCATAAAAAAAAACAACACACGCGGGTGCATTTCGCCACTGATACTGCTAGAGTTCGTTTGCTGCCCTATGTTTAGGCGATAGCTTTCATTGTAAAGGAATAGAAACAAAAGGAAGCTTTATAAAAGCAGATGAATAATGGGTCAGAGAATTGTCTTTACTTGAACCTGCACATCAGTTGATGATAGCACAGTGAGCTTTATGGCATAGGTTGCAGGGAGGATATTTAAACATTGTAACTGTGTTAGAAAATTCACATACTGAGTGTGGTAGTTAAATTCATATGACACAGCTGCTTTTTTCATGCTCCAGTGACTGCCTCTCCTACTGTTTGCCTACTAACCTTTGTCCATCAGTTCTCCATCCAACATTTGAAGCTTTTCAGTTTTATGCGGCTGCTGTATTTCACAGATTTTCACTTGTTGAGCCTCAAACCAATGTGAATGGGGAGTGATGGTGGGGATTCCACATTTGGGGAAACAGGAGGGAATTTAATCAGAAGCTGGTGGTGATTGCAATTCAATCTTTCAGAGCCATTGCTTCAGGCTGTCTGCAGGCTTAGGAAGACAACTATGAAACAGTTTTCATGTGGTTCATATCTGTAAGACTGCAAGGGTTAGAGTAATTTTTTAAATGAAAGTTTAGAATCTACTGTACAGCTTCAGGAACAGGCAGATTCTGTAGCAAATTTTGTAGCTTTGCAGTCATGGAATACACTTTGTCCTGGGTATAAAGCACTTGTTTCCTGGTCTTTTAGGTTAATAAATATCACTTCATAAAATCAAAACATTATGTATGAAAAAGTTTTTAATTAACTTAATTTTTTTTAAGCTGTTAGTTAAAATTTTCCTTTGAGGGCTGTGCAGTGAACTTGTGGTAATGAAGACAGCTTGACTTTACGTGTGGAAGGATATGAAGTATTTTTTGATACCAATAGCTTTTTAAATAATTGTATAAAACATTTAAAAATGACAGAACTTGTGATGGGGTACTCATTTGGTGACCTTAATAACTGAATCATGGTGCTGTCAGGCATGAAGATGCTGACAAGCTGAAATGATGATAAAACTTTTTTCACCCCATGCCATTATTGATTTTCAAATATATTGAGGATATCCAAATGTTTTACCAATAAAATAAAAACCAGCAGGATCTTATTAAAGGGAAAAAGGCAAAATACCACATTTATTGTGAATACAGAAAGAATCATAGTAAGCAGTTAGTTATAGCTATAACATTCCATTCAATCTCATATTTATTCACACATTCATTCATACAAACACACACACACATACACACCCACACACACACGTTCTGCAAGGTTGTTATCATAGTTACCAGCCTTAGAGTTGCTCATGTCAAGCCACTGGCCAGGTGGCCTGGACATGAGGAGGGAGCAGGGCCTTGTCAGATGCTCATCTGATGCTCCTGGAAGTTGGTTAGCAGAATCAGACCCCAAAGTTCTCACTTTTTAGAGTCTATTTTTATAGGAATTTCTTCCTATGCCAGTGTATGGGAATTGCTTCATCATGCTGTTGCTGAATCAATCAACAGATAGCACATTCCTGACGGCTCCAAGATGTTATCTTGTTCTTTGGTTCTCCCATTCTTGAGGCTGTTGGGTGGATTCCAGTCTGCCCTGGGGGGGGGGGGGGGCGGTCCTCTGGTTATTTCCACTTGACGCCTTCTTCAGCTGATGGACACTGGATTCTTAGGCTGGCACCTCCCTGATCATTCAGTTATTATCCACACCAAGCATCCATCCACATACATCCTCTATCTCTATTTTAATCACAATTGTTAATACAACAAAAGGGCGGGGAGTCTCTGGGTGCTGTTTCTGTTGTTAGAGTATTGCTTTGAGTCTCTCTCTCTGTGAATTGCTTTGAGAACAGACTCTGTCTTAGAATGTACTAACACAATTAGCAGCTTGCAAGTTTCACACATAGAGGGAGAGAAACAGTACCAAAAACCAAGAGACCTCTTAATTAGTAATACCCTGGAATTTAAACTCCGGGGAATCAAACTCATTTGTGATTTTAATACAGAACTTCTTTAATATGATCCAACAATATTCACATCAGATTTCACCAAATCTGAAAAATTGCTGAATCTGCATGATAGTGTATTTTGTGCCTTTGACTGCCTCGCCTATGCACTGACCACTAAACATTCTTATTTGTCACTAATATTCTAAATAGCTTTCAAATAGGTATAAGTTTTCGATTTTAATGATCTGCTGCAAAATCGCCTTTTTCTTTCTCTTCAAATGTAAGATTTCCTCATTCAACTACTCTGGTTCGAGTTCTGGAAATATTCTATCCTTGGGCCTTAGGCAGGTCTGAGGTTTGATAGCTGATCTGGTTAAAACTCATGTATCACAGTAGAGAGTAAGGATCCCGAACACTAATTATATTTTGTATTTGTTTCCAGACGTGATAAGTTAAGATCTGTCCATCCCTGGCTTTTGATAATAAATAATGCAACTTGGATTTACAGGTATGGTATAACAATAAATAATACTAATAAACACAAAGGCAGGTTTCAGAGTAACAGCCTTGTTAGTCTGTATTCGCAAAAAGAAAAGGAGTACTTGTGGCACCTTAGAGACTAACCAATTTATTTGAGCATAAGCTTTCGTGAGCTACAGCTCACTTCATCGGATGCATACTGTGGAAAGTGTAGAAGATCTTTTTATATACACACAAAGCATGAAAAAATACCTCCTCCCATCCCACTCTCCTGCTGCTAATAGCTTATCTAAAGTGATCACTCTCCTTACAATGTGTATGATAATCAAGATGGGCCATTTCCAGCACAAATCCAGGTTTTCACACGGGAGGGGGGGGGAGAACTTCATTAAAAGCAGCATCACTTGCCCCATAACCTCAGCCATGCGGAACGCAATGCCATCCACAGCCTCAGAAACAACTCTGACATCATAATCAAAAAGGCTGACAAAGGAGGTGCTGTTGTCATCATGAATAGGTCGGAATATGAACAAGAGGCTGCTCGGCAGCTCTCCAACACGAGTTTCTACAAGCCATTACCCTCTGATCCCACTGAGAGTTACCAAAAGCCACTACAGCATTTGCTCAAGAAACTTCCTGAAAAAGCACAAGATCAAATCCGCACAGACACACCCCTGGAACCCCGACCTGGGATATTCTATCTACTACCCAAGATCCATAAACCTGGAAATCCTGGGCGCCCCATCATCTCAGGCATTGGCACCCTGACAGCAGGATTGTCTGGCTATGTAGACTCCCTCCTCAGGCCCTACGCTACCAGCACTCCCAGCTACCTTCGAGACACCACTGACTTCCTGAGGAAACTTCAATCCATCGGTGATCTTCCTGATAACACCATCCTGGCCACTATGGATAGAGAAGCCCTCTACACCAACATTCCACACAAGATGGACTACAAGCTGTCAAGAACACTATCCCCGATAATGTCACGGCTAACCTGGTGGCTGAACTTTGTGACTTTGTCCTTACCCATAACTACTTCACATTTGGGGACAATGTATACCTTCAGATCAGCGGCACTGCTATGGGTACCCGCATGGCCCCACAGTATGCCAACATTTTTATGGCTGATTTAGAACAACGCTTCCTCAGCTCTCGTCCCCTAAAGCCCCTACTCTACTTGCGCTATATTGATGACATCTTCATCATCTGGACCCATGGAAAAGAAGCCCTTGAGGAATTCCACCATGATTTCAACAATTTCCATCCCACCACCAACCTCAGCCTGGTCCAGTCCACACAAGAGATCCACTTCCTGGACACTACGGTGCTAATAAACAATGGTCACATAAACACCACCCTATACCGGAAACCTACTGACCGCTATTCCTACCTGCATGCCTCCAGCTTTCACCCTGACCACACCACACGATCCATCGTCTACAGCCAAGCTCTGCGATACAACCGCATTTGCTCCAACCCCTCAGACAGAGACAAACACCTACAAGATCTCTGTCAAGCTTTCTTACAACTACAATACCCACCTGCAGAAGTAAAGAAACAGATTGATAGAGCCAGAAGAGTTCCCAGAAGTTACCTACTACAGGACAGGCCTAACAAAGAAAATAACAGAATGCCACTAGCCGTCACCTTCAGCCCCCCACTAAAACCCCTCCAACGCATTATTAAGGATCTACAACCTATCCTAAAGGATGACCCAACACTCTCACAAATCTTGGGAGACAGGCCAGTCCTTGCCTACAGACAGCCCCGCAACCTGAAGCAAATACTCACCAACAACCACATACCACACAACAGAACCACTAACCCAGGAACTTATCCTTGCAACAAAGCCCGTTGCCAATTGTGCCCACATATCTATTCAGGGGACACCATCACAGGGCCTAATAACATCAGCCACGCTATCAGAGGCTCGTTCACCTGCACATCCACCAATGTGATATATGCCATCATGTGCCAGCAATGCCCCTCTGCCATGTACATTGGTCAAACTGGACAGTCTCTACGTAAAAGAATAAATGGACACAAATCAGATGTCAAGAATTATAACATTCATAAACCAGTCAGAGAACACTTCAATCTCTCTGGTCACACAATCACAGACATGAAGGTCGCTATCTTAAAACAAAAAAACTTCAAATCCAGACTCCTGCGAGAAACTGCTGAATTGGAATTCATTTGCAAATTGGATACTATTAATTTAGGCTTAAATAGAGACTTGGAGTGGCTAAGTCATTATGCAAGGTAGCCTGTTTCCTCTTGTTTTTTCCTACCCCCCCCCCCCCCAGATGTTCTGGTTTAACTTGGATTTAAACTTGAAGAGTGGTCAGTTTGGATGAGCTATTACCAGCAGGAGAGTGAGTTTGTGTGTGTATGGGGGTGGGGGGATGTGAGAGAACCTGGATTTGTGCAGGAAATAGCCCAACTTGATTGTCATGCACATTGTGTAAAGAGTTGTCACTTTGGATGGGCTATCACCAGCAGGAGAGTGAATTTGTGTGTGGGGGTGGAGGGTGAGAAAACCTGGATTTGTGCTGGAAATGGCCCACCTGATGATCACTTTAGATAAGCTATTACCAGCAGGACAGTGGGGTGGGAGGAGGTATTGGTTCATATTCTCTGTGTATATATAAAGTCTGCTGCAGTTTCCACGATATGCATCTGATGAAGTGAGCTGTAGCTCACGAAAGCTTATGCTCAAATAAATTGGTTAGTCTCTAAGGTGCCACAAGTACTCCTTTTGTTTTTGCGAATAAACACAAAAGAATTCATAAATAGATGAAGTAAAAACAAGGTAGGGTAAACATTAAGTCTGTCTTCCTAAGCTTTTTTTGGTAAGTTTTAACTTGATGATCTTAGCTATCATTTTTTAAAATGTAACTTGTGATACCCTTTTGGGACTTAAAAACCTTTTAGTCTCTAGTTCTGAGCTGTTTAGGTTGCATTTGAATTTTTTTGTTCATCAAGAAAAGGATATGTAATTTATGACCAGGTTTAATTTTTGTTTAATTAGTCTCAAATATAGAGGAAATGTACAAAGTTGTAACTGGTTTTTTGAAGCTCAGTTTGTTTTTCCTTAAAATCGGTGGACGTTTTGTGTGAAAACCTGATCCTATTGAAGCCAGTGGCAAAATTCCCTTTGTTTTCAGTGGGATCAGGACTTTACATTGGCAGTGTTAGTGTGTGTGTAAAAAAAAAAAAAAAAAAGCTTAGTTCACATTTACTCTTGTAGTTCAGTTTAATACAAGTTCCTAACACTTTAGAAAGAGAAGGTGAGAGAACGGTTTTAGGCCCTGATTCAGCAAAGAACTTGTGTGCTTGTTTTAGGGCCTGATCGAAAACCTGCTGAAGTCAGTGGAAAGATTTCAGTTGACTTCAACAGCAGAGGACCAGTCACTCATCAGTAATGCTGGGTTCTTTTGAAATGGAATGTTCAGAAGGTTCTCATACATTGAGTGACTAATTGGCTAAAATAAAGGAGGATTCTGGCTTGCTTAATTGGTGCCAGTGATTCCTTTTACATTTTACTGTTTTACTAAAGTTAATTAGGTTTATTTTGCATAATCTTTTAATATAAAAAGGTTTAAATGTAGGAGCTACTGCAAAGTGTGACATTCTGATGCAAATAGGTTATAACAGAAGTGTTTTGAGTATTTCAAGGTCTGGGGTTAGAGTTGCAAGAGTGGAAGACTCTGTGATAGCAGTTGGGATGTTCAGCTGTTGGTGCTGTTGGTAGCATATACGTAATTAAAATAAGTAAGCTGTGACTGAAGATGCATCTTGGACGGGGTGGATAAAAATCAGTGGTTTAAAAAAATAGGAATTTTTGATTTAAATTGTTTGGATTTTTTGGATAAAATGCTTTTTGAGGAAAACAATCTAAAGATAGTTTTAATTAAGATACATTATAGCACAAAGAGATCTCATCATGGAATAGGGATTATAAATTCTAATTCTATAGTATGAGACAATATATTCATGTAATGTTTAAGAAAAGTTTTGGAAATGAGTCCCAATAGTTCATGGATTAGGGACCCAATTTTATGGGGTTCCAGGGGCTTCTGTGTAGATTATTTATGTTAATCTTTCTATCTACCCACCCAATGGGACTCAGTGCTCAGTCTAGAAGATACCATCAGAGATGCTTAATTTCGCAGTTCTCAAACTGTGGATTTGTGTCTCTAGAGATAACATACTTGTTAACAGTAAAAATGGTTTTAAAATAAATAATTTATAGAGGTGAGAAATAACAGACCTCAATCCTTGGTCCCTCTGCAAATTTGTGTGCACAGAGTCAATCTCTTATCTCTCTCTCAAAGTACAAAGTTTCAAAAAGTTCAATGAATAGAAGATGGTTGGGGGCAGAATAGATATGGACAAGGAGAAGAAGTCTGCAGATAAATGTGAGAAGGAAGGGACAGGTAGTAGAAACAAAAGTGAAACTGTTGGAGCAGCTTATTCCAGAAGTCTTGAGGTCTTTCTGAGTGTAGCCTTCATTGATTTGAGATCTATCATACCATTCTCTCATTAGAAGGGAAAATTTATAATGGCAGCAGGCCGTAAAAGAGACCCAGTTTGGGAATAAGAACCATTCAAGAAATATATATTTGCTGATGATGTTTTAAAGAAAGTCACCAGTAAACTGGTGGAAGTCACTTCGGCACTTGGATTCAGAGACTGTTGAAGTGATAATCTCACTTTTGACAGCAGTAGCTTCTTCTGCTGGTGTAGAAAGAATATTTTCTTCCTTTGGACTAATTCATTCCAAATTGAGAAATAGTTTGGGACCTGAAAAAGCAGAAAAGTTTGTTTTTCTTTTCCAGATTATGAACAAACTGGAAAATGAAGATGAAGACGACTGAGTTAACTGCAGAAGCCAATATTTTAAGTTTCTCATGTTGACCTGGCTGACATAGTTGATTTTAATTTTTTTTTTTAATATTTCATTTAACTATTTTAGTTAAAAACAATTTAAAAAAAACATACCTGATTTTAAGATACTTGAACATTTAACTAAATTCAAAAATTTATGTGCTTGTTTTGTTAAAATATTATGTTTGCTGTTGAAGGAAAAAAAAATCCAGACTACATAATATTTTTGCTTTAGTTAAATAAAACAATTTTAAATGTCTGTCTGGTGGTGATCTTCTCCTAATGCAACATGGCAAGAAAATCCTCCAAATATTTATGATAGTTCATCTTTCAAAGACTTCATAAATATCTGCTTCAATTACTTTTGGTAAATGAAATAACCAAACAATCTTTCATTTTCTAATATAGCTGTAAAACTAATCTGAAAAGTTTTCAAAATAAATCACTTCAAAAATGTATAGTGTGTACCTTCTAAAAATGAAACTTACATCTATCTCTGAGCTGTGAGGAATATGTATTATGGTTATAACAACCAACAAGAATGCACTTTTATGTGGAAATCCATGATTAAATGTCTTTCTGACTAGTGATTTAGATCATGATTTAAATCAGTTTGATTTAAATCAAATCCACCCTGATCTTGGAGATTCTTATAACGTCAAGATCCATTTGACTTTCATGCTGCTTGTTTGACATCAGAAACTGATAATTATAGTTCACTTGAAGTTCACTCTGTCAGCTTTTTTCCTGTAATGTTGTGTATCAGTCACGTTTTTTCTGCTGGTCCTTTCATCGTAGGCAGAGGAGCAATGCCTGTAGTTAAGATTGCCTAACACTTTCCATTGTCAGTGCCTGTTTTCAGTTGCTTTGTCTGTTTGGACTTAAACTTTCTATGCCAGGTGCCTGGCTGATTTTTGAAATTTCAGCAAAATCAAATTGAGCTATCTCTGAGAGTGAGTTGAGGGAAAAGTACATGGTTCGTCACAGTTTTAAAAAAACCCAGAACCTCTCATCTGTTTTATTGAGAAGTTCTAGCACCTCCCTGCTTTGAAGCAGGGACTGGAAACTTGACATGAAAAAGCCCACATTTAGGAGGTGCCTCTTGCTGGTCCATGAAAATCCTCCCACATTTGGATGAGTTTTAAGAATATTTCTACTTGTACATGCTTAGTAGAGGCTTCTTAGAGTTTGGCAGCTAAATTCTGTAAAGATCCAATATACATTGAGCATGCCCCAGTCCAGAGTTCTAGAGCTGAGCAAGATGTTTTCTGCAATTGCTTCCAGGGTGTTGGGGAACTCTGGGGCACTAAGCACTGGAATTGAGAGGAGGGAGACTCTGTTCTTTACTGTCAGTGCTGGGGACAAAGGTGCAGTGGGAACATGTTTAGGAGAGGGGAAGGCTGTTGGAATGGGAACAGAAGGGTATGTAACTATTAGAGAACTCCCTGCCCGAATCTGGAATACAGTAGAACCTCAGCGTTATGGACACCTTGGGAAAGGAGGTTGTTCGTAACTGAACAAAATGCAGTTCCGGCTCCAGCAGTTCACACTCCAGGTAGGCAGCTTCCTTGCAGGCAGCTTCTTTCCCCGGCCTGGGCAAGCTTGTGTCCCCCTCCCAGCTGAGGTGGGGGGGTGGTGGTGAAAACAACACATCTCCCTCCTGGCTTGTGTGTGTGTGTGTGTGTGTGAGAACAGCGCTGCACGCCTCCTCAGCTGGAGGCGGGGTGTGTATGTGAAAACAGCACCCATGATTTACAAGAAAGTAGCGCAGCTCCTGCTCCAGCTGCCTTGGGCTGGCAGCAGGGGCTCACAGCTTTGCCTGCGAATCTCAGCATCTTCACTTCCTGGCTGTAAGAGGGTGCCAGGGGTGTGAGTATGGAATACAGGCACAGTACAATATTTGCCTTTTTTTTTTTTTTTTTTGGGTCTCTGCTACTGCCTGATTGGTTACTTCCAGTTTCACGTGGTGTCTGGTTCACCAGTCAGTCTGTAACTCTCGTGTTTGTATCTTTGAGGGTCTACTGTAGAACCCAGAGTTTGAGTCCCAGTATTCCTTTGCTGACAGTAAATAGCAGTAAAACACACTGGTTAAGCGTCTCATCTCCTAGAGGCTGGTCCTCATAGAGCATAATACCCTTCAACTGTACTGTTAGCTTAACTGGTAGAGGTCTGTCAAGGTACCATCACTGTTGATGATCCATGTGAGGGGCATGTGTAAATTCACGGATGGGATTTTTTTCAGATTGCTTCCCAAAAATGTAGGAATTACTGAAAAACAAAATGCCAGACACTCTACATTCAAAGAATAGCAAGGTTGCAAAGTCAAGCACTCAAAAGTTGGGAAAGCCAACATTAAGGTTTCCCATGCAACTTTTAAGTTTTGGTCCTCTTGTTCCTATGCATGATGGTAAGATCTCTGATTACATGATCATGTGCTATTTTTTCCCCACAGGATCCACACAGCTCATTCAGTACCCAGGATGGCCAGTGTTCACTGAATGGGTAGAAATATATTATTTTGTCATCACAATTACGTGTGTGGCCCCGTGTTTTATTTACCTCACACCATCCAAACCCTACGTGGAACACAGAATTATTAATTTCCTTGTGGACTTCTCTGTGATGCTCATCATGGTATCAGAATTTCAGACAGTAATGATTGTCTCCTCCCAACATACTTGTGAAAAAAGTACTGTAGAAGCTGGTGGTAATCCCATTTTACACTTCCTAACCTGAGTGTTTGATTTTTGCAAGTTTGCGGTTTTTTTAAGCAGAGTTTTTTAATGTGATGTTCTAGACACTTTAATTTGCTTTGCTGTGTAATGACACTGGTAGTACAGTGACCATTATAAGAAAATGGAGCATCCATTATGTAGTATTGGCTAACTCAGCATTAACTTTCACTTGGCATTGGACATTATAACCTGTTTGAGAGAGAGGTGCCTTTTCTGACATTGGAGAAAATGATTGGCTTTGGTGTATTGGGATCCTAGTTTTTATGTTGCTTCTGATATTTTCAGATATAGGGCTGTGTCGAGTAAAAGGGGTGGTGGAGCTGGCCTTTAATGTTGTTTTAACTTTGACCTGCACTGCAACAATTAAAGAATTCAGAGGAGACAGTGTATCATTGACGATCAGAAAATACTATGTTAAAAAGGAAAAAGTTAGGCATGACAAATTGGGATACTAAAATTGGGCTTTGGTAGATCTCTGAATTTCTAAGTTTTAACTTTAGATCTTGACATGAGAATGTTGCAATGATTTAACTAAAAATGAGGTTTTAAACTAATGCAAAAGTCTGTGTGCACGCCTGTTTTGGCTTTAAACCTGTTCAGTTTAAAGTGATTAGGAATTGGGTATTTTAGTTTAGCTTAAACCATGTCCACAAAGGGGTTTGCACAAGTTTAACTAAATCAGTGTAAAATCACTCCTTAAACTGTTGCAACTTTCTTCTCTCAACAGACCTCAGTGTTTAAATAAACTTTCTTTTATTATATAGTTTACTGACAATTTTTTTCTGCACAAAGGGCGCATAGAATAGAATAAATGTGTTTCTGAAAATTTGAACTAATTATATATTTAGAAAACATTATGTACGGCAATTAAGTGTTGGAGGACTTTAAATGTAATTTTGGATTAAATTATGTAAATTTATGTGGGTTGGCAGATGAAATAGTCTGTGCCTTGGAAGTGTATAATTTTTTTTAAAAAGGCTTAATTCTGCAGTACTTATTCAGGTGAATAACTTTCTCATGCAAGTGGACCAGTGGATTTCAGTGGGGCTGCTCCTGTGAATAAAGTTATTTTTTGTCCATAAGTGTTTGTAGAATCTGGCCCTAAGTGTGCACTTGTAGGCTTTTTGTACAAACTACAGGAAATTATTCTTAGTTCAGGGATGTGACATAAGAATATAGAGTCTATGTTGCATGTAGATGTAGTAGGATGAGTTAAGGTTTCAGAGTAGCAGCCGTGTTAATCTGTATTCACAAAAAGGAAAAGGAGTACTAGTGACCTTAGAGACTAACCAATTTATTTGAGCATAAGCTTTCGTGAGCAACAGCTTAAGGTGACTGACGCTGATTTTAGAACTCCCTTCTGGTAGTTTGGTCTCATCACAAAAGTTGTTAGAAAGCTTACATAATTAAGCATTTCAGTTCTAATTTCTGTTTTTGGTTAATTTTAATTCTGAAGCTTTCATCTGTTGTGTTGAAATTTTCCAGGGTTGGCCTGTGCCTGCACGGAAATTCTCATGGTAAGCTTGAGGAAAAACGCTTCATTGATCTTTGAGTTAGGATAGCAAGGGCCAAATACTTTCCGTATAATAAACAATCCGATGATGTGGTTTTGAACAGCTCTACAGTATGAATTAGAAAGTTTAAATTTGGTATTGATGCTGTCCTTGACAAGTCTGTGTTCATATGGAAATTTGGTTTGATTTTGCAGACATATGGTGAAAATGGCTGTTAGGTTGTGAAAAGGATTTTCTCAGTAAGCTCCTAATGATCTGAAAGGAAGTGGTGCACTTGTATGCATAGCTGAGGTAGATGCATATTTAAAAAGTGCACTGAAGTGCACTTTACCTGAAACAAGGCCTGTTCAGGAGGTGCTTAATTCCACATGCACCTAGAAAGGTGCTGAGGGAAGGCTCCTGGAAGTCTGTAGAAGAGAAACGTTGAAATATGTTTACTGAGGACAAATTAAAATTTACTGTGTGAAACTAGTTTCAATTTCATTGGCTTCTCCAATTCTCATTTTACTAGATGCTGTAAATTTATAGGAAAATTGTGTATTATCGTAGTATGAGGAGTAGTAGTATGTTATCATGTAATTAAACTATATGGTAATGCTTATTCCCAACGAAGCAATTAAGATTTACATGTTTCGTTTTAACTTCGTCACTTATTCTGCAATGTTTTGGTTTTCAGTCTTAATGTTTTTAATAGTATTTTATTCAAGTTTAAACTGAAAGTGCATTAGCAAGGATCAAGTAACCTTTATACTAAAGGTGATCTGCAAATTTGAAGAAATATTAGCATTCTCTGAAGTTAGTCACTAAAACTGTTCTCCATTATTGGATCCATGCTGTTGTGCAAAATCAAAGTTCTAACGCTGCAGTAGCAACTGTCTAAAGCTATGTATGGATGAAAAATGTTGGTTGCCTAAATTGTGTTAGCAAAAAAAATGAGGAGTACTTGTGGCAATTTGAGAAACCAATTTATTTGGGCATAAGCTTTCGTGGGCTAAAGCCCTCTTCATCGGATGCATGCAGTGGAAAATACAGTAGGAAGATTATATATATATATATATAATACACACAGAGAACATGAAAAAATAATGTGGCTACCACTCTGTGTAAATTGTGTTAGAAAACCTGTTTTTTTTTAACACTAGTGTAGACAGGATTTAAAATTTTACTAACATTAAAAATGTTACTAGTCATGGTCAGCCCTAGGCTTCACCTAGTCTGCATTGGCATTTAACACATTTTAACTAATTTTTTTTTAAGACATGACCTATTTTTTCTGGTCTAGACATGGCCTGAAGGTGTTCGTTCTGGGTGGGCTATTGTGTTATTCCCTGTAATATAATGTAAGCTTCTCTTGGTGGTTCAACTACCAGCTTTTTCTGACAACTGTTAGACCCCAATCCTGAAATTGACTGCAGGGGTGAAGCTTTGTTCTTGCATGGACTCCACTGACTTCATTAAGGATCCACAAGAGGATAGGAATCTGCCATTCTTGTTGTTGTATAGAAACTCCCCAGGGTTGTAAAATTGGCTACTCAGTTTCCAGCAACATACCTTCATTTTTGCTAGAAAAGAGCATCTTGGGTGGATGGGAGAGTGTTTCTTTTTCCTTGTTGGTGATGTAGAAGTCTCTATCTTTTTGGACATTGGCACTCTTTGCTTTTGTTTAGCTTTTAAAGATTGTATATGTCACCAAAGCATTGAATGGGAGTTATGAAATACTGTGTGATTATGAAATTGAAGGCTATTGTATCATAACCTTACCTCTGTTCTCCTGTGGTTCTTATTGCCCATTGCCTGTTTTGCCGTATTGCTTATGTTTTTCGTTATCAATACTACACACACACACAAAGATGAGATGGTTAACAAAATCTTAAATGCAGCACTCATTAAGAAAATATCACCTTCATGATATTTCTATAGACTGCCTACATACTCATCTTCCATACAATGACATGTATGCACGCAAGTGGGGGAATGTACCAAGCAGGAGTAATAACAGTGAAGATGTATGTCAGTGACCTATAAGGGGAAATTATGAGCATTAAATCACTGTGTGCTGAAAGTTCCTTTTACTGTGTTTTGGTTGTGGTGTTCATCATGTACAGTAACTGAATGTGATTTCTTTTGATTTGCAGAAATTAAGAACTTTTAAATGACTGACTGCTTGTAGATCACCATATTCTTGAGTGATTTATATCCATGTTTATTGAAAAAGTAATTTGAGTTATCTGTAGTGGGTATAATACTTCAGTTTAGTGTAGTTTTGTTCTGAAGTGACAGTAGATCTGTTTTGTAAGCTCACTTTTGTAATTTAGGTATTGTCATATCTAATTTTTGTAACTAGAATATGAAGTTTTCACTACCTTTTTAATCCTTATCCTTCACGGCTAATAGAGCTATGGGAAATGGCAGGATTTTGCTTTGATTAGTGCATCTATAAATGAATTGTTTTCTAAGTTTGACTTGCAGGGACCTCTGCCGTCTCACCTGTACAACACCATTAAGTCAGTTGGGTTGCACAAGATATAAGAGAGGGCAGAATTTATCGAGTACAGTCTGTTACTTGTGGTGATACAGAAATAGCACAGCTGGAATTTCAACTTGCAGGCTGAACTTTCAGAACTGTCTGCCAGAGGAAAACTTCTTTTTACCTGTTAACTAAGGAAATTTGATATGGAAGTCATCAAGACCAAGAAAAGAGCCTGGAGTGCCGTTTTCACAGATACACCTTAATTCTGGCATTCTCAGACTTTTGAGTGCTTGACTTTTCACCCTTAATCTTTTAATGTAGTTTCCTAAGTTTAAAATTTAACTGCAAAAAATCCATTGTGTGGTTTTGGCTCCGTCTTCGGCCTTTGACAGTGTTCAGACGTTTAGATCCACAGCACAGACTCCTGTCACTTGAGCTAATTTAGTAACTGGCAGCGCTGTAAATCTGTTATCCTCTATGTGGACCAGTTACTAGAGGGGGACAAAACACAATTTGCCATGGGTTTCACAGCTATTTCCTGACAGCAAAGGAATGTGGAGATTGAAGACTCCTGGATTCAACCCTAGGTCCTGTGGCATTGTGCTTCAGTGGTTATAGACCCTTATGCCTCTGTTTCTAGTGTCAGTGTCTTCCCTCTGCCCTTGCCCCTCTTGCACTTCTGCTATTAATCAGACCCTCCCACCAGTTCCTTCTCCCCTCTTTTCTCTCTCCCCTCCCCCCCCACTGCCTCATCAGGCTTCTGTCCCACTCCTCCTCTGTTCCCCCCCTCTAATTCCTGCAACCTCATTTTACCCTCCTCCCTGTAGCCTTTCGCCACATACATAATACATTACTAGAGAATATCCTTATATTGCAGCATGGAATCCAGTGTTCTAGAGGCACATGGTTTCCTAATCTATACCCATATTCATGTAAATTAAGGTTTACATGAATATGGGTATAGAATTTTTTTCTCTGGTGCATTTTATGGATTTATATGGACATTTTTGGGTATGAAAATATTTTAAAACATACTTGAGAGACACTGACTCAGAAATAGAAAGAAATAGACCATTCATAGAAAGATATGTAAATAGGCTTCTATATCACCACTTTACAATGGTGTCACTACACAAAGGGAGGTTTTTTGAGAATTGGAGATAATGCATTCTCTGTGATTCTATGATGGCTTTCAGTAGGGTCTAAAACTACAATGAAAATTGTGATTGACTGTGTGTTATAATACCTTTTTGCTTTTGTTTAAAGGCCTGTATTGTAATAACTAATTACAGCTATGTCTCAGAATGTTTTACAGTGTACTTAACTGATATGTCCACTAGCAGCATGCCCTGAAAACATTGATACTTAATTGAGACCTGCCATGGGGCAGCAATGGAAATTAATTTTCCTCCATGTCCTGGCTGTGATAGACACTGAAGTGGTCCTCATACTGCTTCTTGATGATGATGATGATAAATACATAAAATGTTTTAGGAAGGGAATTAATGCAAGTTTTCTTAAGTTTAATTATGTTTAAACTTTAAAAATGATTTTGTATATTACATGTAGTTCTGTTGCCAGAGACTAATAACTTAACCTTAACATGGCTAAAACTGAATTCGTGATTCTTCTCTCTCCTTTCCTGTTCTTTGTCACTTTGAATACATCATTGCACTTACCATCAACTTAGGCCTGCTACTAGGGCATCACATTTGTCTCCTCTCTTACTGTCTTCCCTGCCCCATGCCTCACCTTCCAGGCGGTGTTGGAATTTGCTGTTTCTCCCCTTACAACACTTGAGAACATAGGAACATTATCTTTCTGGCAAATAGCTAGAACTTTTCTTACAGACCATTGTCATCTCCCTTCTTGATTACTGGCCTTCCTGATGCCCATTTCACCTCCCTACCTCAAGTCAATACAAATTGTAGCTGTTAAGATCCAACTTTCTTGTGCAGTATTCTAACTATATCCCTGCTGTTGGAATCTCTCCTGGCTCCTCTCATTGGGATCAGACTTAAACTTTGTTGTGTTTATATTCAGGGCCCGCTCATAACTCAGCTCTTTGTTGTGTATAATGTCACTGCCCTGTCCTTTCCACTTCACCTGTGATGCATTCCCCCTCCTCCCCCTTCATACTGCTCCCTAATTATAGAATGCTTTTCCTGATATGGTGGACAAAGCAATTGCCTCTCATTTAAATCCCTCCGTAGTGAGGTCGAGACTCACCAGTGCGGTGCCGCCTGCTGGTTACCCTGGGAATTAGCTCAATTCCAGCTCGGAGTGCCCTCTGCTGGCCGGTGGCTCACCTGCCTCAGGGCCCCTGCAGAACCCCCACGCTCTGGGTCTCCCCTCCCCAGGGAACCCCCAACCCACTACCCCCACCTTGCCTCGGTGGCTACTGCCAGTCGTCATCTAGCCCCTGCTCACTGGGGCAGACTGCAATCTGTAAACCACTCATCACTGGCAAGGGGGTAAGACTTGCTGCCCTTGCCTATCCCCGGGCTGCCCCTCTGCAGCCCCAGTAGCTTTCGCAGGCCTTTACCAAGGCCTCAGCTTGGGGAGTTTCCAGGCTGGAGCTCCCCAGTTCCTCTGGCCTTTCCCCAGCCCTGCTCCGCTCCAGGTACCTCTTCTCTCTCCACAGCTAGAGAGAGAGTCTCTTACGTTCTGGCCGTGCAGCTCTTTTATAGGGCCCAGCCTGGCCCTGATTGGCTGCCTCCCAGCCTTTTCCTGTTGACTCCCTGGGGCAGCCCTTTCCCAGGGCTGTTTTTAACCCCTTCAGGGCTGGAGCAGGGTGGCCACCTCGCGACACCCTCTCTTCTTTCATGATGTCTACAAGAAACAATTTAATCAAGTTATCTGTTTTTACTTGGATGAACTGCTTGTTTATGTAGAGGGAGAGTAAAAAACCCAATGGGAAATTGCTGTGGTAGCAGGAGAGTGGGATGAATGGTGTAGCAAATCCATCAAACCAAACAAAGTAGCAAATGTAATTTATAAGACACTTCCATATTATCGTAATCATCTTGCTTGTATGAATTATCCCTTTACCTTCTCTTAAGCTCAGTCATTTTAGTTGGTACGCTTAGTTGGAGAAGGGTATGACTTCCTCTGTGTTTAGAAGGCTTCTGGTATATATAGGACACACTCACACTTGTGATATTAATAGAAGCTTGCTTTCTACTTTGATTTAGAAAAACAGTACTAAATCTTTAATTTGTATAAATTCTGAGTAAAGCATCAGAAATATTTACATGCATGAATGAGTGCCAATATTACATATGTATTTCTTTACTTTTAGCATGCTATTTACATCTAAAACGTGAACATTTTTGTTGAAGAAAAGGCATTGTCATGAACAGTGTACCGCTTTCTTGGGTAAGTGTGATTTGTGAATTCTAATACTTAACACATTATGTATGTGAGGGAGACATGATCCACAATTTGTTATAGCGGAGGTTCTTGGCAGCAAACATCCTACATATTCTGTTTACTTCAGATTAGATAGAAATTGTATAGTATAGGAAAGTGCAACATTACATTCAAGACCAGAAAGAAAGAGGCTTAGATAAGAGGGCTGGGTGTCTTCCTTTTTGACAGTAATACAATCATTGTTAAATATTAAAAGAACGTCCTGTGTCTCTGCAGTAGGAATCCTATCAAGGTACTAGTTGTTTTAGCTTATGTAAATACTGTTAAGAACAAGCAGCAGTAGTTGTCTATAGAATTTAATTTTGTAACAGGTAACATCTGTTGAATCAACAAACAAAAAGTGACAAGCCCATAAATTGCCACATAATTGAGAATTTTTTGAAAACTAAAACTTGTAGTTGCTGATCTATTATTCTTTGATTTATTGCTATACGTTCCATTGAAATACCCTTTAAAGGTATTTCAATGGAAGTATGTGTGTCCCATGTCCCAGAACAATTTATTTTAATGTTATATTTTAGAAAAGTATTTAGTAATCATTTTGCTCACTAAATATCCTACAAGTTTAAACATGTGATTCTTACAATTTTGTGAATGGTGACAGCATTAACAAAAAAATTAGTAAATTATATGCTAACTGATGATCAGATTGTGAAAATTTGGATGTGCTTTCACAAATATATTTATCTTTGAGTGTAAAGTTACTTATCTGTTGCCTTGGGGATTGTAGCTGTTAGTTGTAAAAAGACATATCTGACTAGCATTCTGTAGCATCTGTATGTGGTGCCACTTTTGAATCTTCTTAATGTTTTTTTAAGGCTGAAATCAAAAGTGTTAAGATATTGATACTGGAATCTCTTTATTCAGACATAGTTATTCCAACAAGGATTGGTTAGAATTGCCCTAATTTTGGTACCTGTAAGCATACACAATCTTTCTCGCCATTCCTTTGAACCTCTCTTTTTTTTTTTTTTTTGGTGTGTGCTTTTTGAGTACCTTTCCAGATCACTTATCACCTAGATACAAAAACAAATCCCTTTACTTGTCTCAGTAAGAGTTCTGTTTGTTTCTTGATGTTTCTGCAGCATCAGAATCTTATTATGGTCTCAAAGATACTGTTGTGATGGGACTTTTGCCGCTTTCTAGACATATAGGGATAGGTCCTTCATTGTTTGTGCAGAACCACGAATGAGGCCTCCCTCAACAGATTTATACTTAGTTGTGAATGGAAAAGTAATATGCTTCCAGGATATCATTGGAGACTTTTAGCTTTGATGATAAATGATCTTATTGGATAGGAATGGTGGGTTCTGGTCTTGTGGCTTCTGCAGTTTGACAAATAAGAATTTTTCACCAATAGGCAGAAAATGGTGGTAAAGTCATTATCCCTAAGATCCTCTTTAGCCTTATTAAAGACTGAGGCAAAGTATTTGTTTAGATATTGGGCCATGCCTAGATTATCCTTGACCTCCACTCCATCCTCAGTGTTTAGCGGTCCCACTTCCTCTTTCTTTGTTTTCTTCTTATTTATATGGCTATAGAACCTTTTACTATTTGTTTTAATTCCCTTGGCAAGGTCCAGCTCTATTTGACTTTTAGCCTGTCTCATTTTGTCCCTACATGTTCTGACCTTAATAAGGTAGCTTTCCTTGCTGATCCCGCCCATCTTCCACTCCGTGTATGCTTTCTGCTTTTTCTTAATCACCTCTGTGAGATGCTTGGTCTACAGCTCCTGCCTATGAATTTTTTCCCCTTTCTTGGGATTCAGGCTTCCGATAGCTTCTGCAGCTTTGGCTTAAAGTAATCCCAGGCCTCCTCTACCGTTAGATCCATAAGTTCTTCAGTCCAATCCACTTCCCTAACTAATTTCCTTAATTTTTGAAAGTCGGCCCTTTTGAAATCAAAAACCCTAGTTGCAGATTTATTTTTGTTAATCCTTCCGTTCAGTTTGAACGGAACTAACTCATGATCACTTGTACCAAGATTATCCCCTACAACCATTTCTTCGATGAGGTCCTCACTACTCACCAAAACCAAATCTAAAATGGCATCCCCTCTAGTCCAGTTCAGCAGCTACTTGATGAAGGAATCCATCAGCTATCGTGTCTAGGAAAAGCCGAGCCCTATTATTATTGCTAGCACTCGTCCTCCAGTCTATATCTGGGAAGTTAGTCTCCCATGATCATGCAGTTTCCATTACTATTTACTTCATTAAAAACATTAAAAAGGGCTCTATCCATATCCAGATTAGATCCCGGCAGTGTGTAGCACACCCCAAGCACTATCCCAGGGGAGCCTCTAGTAGTTTTCTTCCCCAATGTAATTTTTGCCGAGATGGACTCTGTCTTATCCATTCCATCGCTTATTTCTTTACGTTCTACCTCATCATTGATATACAATGCTGCTCCACCACCTTTACCTTAATTTTGGTCTTTCCTAAACAGCACATACCCTTCAATACCCGTAGTGCAGTCATGACTACCATTCCACCATGTTTCTGTTATCCCTCTAATATCTGGTTTCACTTCCTGCACCAGTAGCTCTAGTTCCTCCATTTTGTTACCTAGGCTCCTCGCGTTGGTGTCCAAACATCTTAATTTTTGCTGTTTGGCCTCACTCACGTTCTGTACCCTATTAGGCACGGTCATTCTACAGCCAGTATAACCTATTAGACTGGTATCCACACTGCCCGTCCTCCTTATATACATTCTCCTACCCACGGCTGTATCCTTTCTTACTTCGTTTTCTTCCCCCTCAATGCTAAAATCTGGCGTGGAGATTACCTGGACATCTCCCAACCATCTCCCCCAAATTCCTAGTTTGAAGCTCTCTTAATCAGTTGTGCCAGCCTCCATCCTAGAAGTCTATATCCTTCCCTACTCAGATGAGGTCCATCCTGAGAGAAATGTCCTCTGTCCATGAATGCCTCCCAGTGGCCATACATCCCAAAGCCCTCCTTATAGCACCACTGCCTAAGCCATCTGTTGATAGGCATAATTTTGTCACACCTTTGTTGCTCTTCTCTAGGAAGAGGCAGAATCCCACTAAAGATCACCTGAACCTTGATTTCCTTAAGCATCTTCCCCAGCCTAGCATAGTCTCCCTTAATACTTTCCAGCGAGAATCTAGCCGTATCATTTGTTCCCACATGAAGGATAATTAGGGGATTCTTTCCTGCTCCCTTTAGGATCCTTTTCAACCTCAGGTCTACATCCTGTATCTTAGCCCCTGGAAGACAGAATACCACTCTATTCTCTGGATCAGCTCTGGTTACAGCCTGTCTATTCTTCTCAGTAAAGAGTCCCCGATCACATAAACCTGCCTTTTCCTGGTGACGGTGCTATTCTCCGGTCTATCCCCTGTTCCCTCTGGCTGCAAGTTCTTTCCTTTCCTATTCTCCCTTGTAATCCTCTTCAACCCATCCTGTATCCTCCTGGGGCTCATGTTTGGTGTAGTCTCCATTGACTCTCCCGCTTTTCCTATAGGACTAGCTGCTCTTCTCTTCTTCCTTGCCCTTCCACCTTCAGTGACTACCTGCTGAGCCCCTTCTTCATTTTCCAACTCTGCAAACCTATTCCTGAGCTCTATTTCTTCTTCACTAGCCCGTCTTTTCCTCTGCCTGGTTCTTTTAGTCACATGCTTCCACTGACCACTTTCCTCACTCAGTCTCCCCTCAGAATTTCTCAGTCCTGCTTCCATGTGCAAATCTTAGCTTTTCCCTTCAGAAACCTCATGTCTTCGCTGCAAAATCTGCTCAAACCCCTTCCTAAAGTCAACCAGACTTTCCACCTGCATCTCCAAACCTCAGATCTTTTCTTCCATCAGCTCTATCAGGCGGCATTTCATTCAGACAAAACTCTTACCAGGTACCCCCTTCAGGATCATGTACATACCGCAGCTTCCACATCCAGTCATCTGCATTGTGTCTTCCAGAACATGAGTCACTCCCACTGCTGCCTCTGTATCTGTCATAGCCTTCCCACCTAAATCCTGTTACTCTGGGAAACACAAACCACACCACAACACCACCACCCACAGCAAAAACAAACCCCAAAGAAGCACCACAATACAAACTCCCACTCAAACTCCCCTGTTTACAGGTCTCTTTGCTGGCTCCTGTGCCACTGCAGCTGTCTGAAGGTAGCCCAATTCTCATGTTGAGTGGCCTTTATTGTACAAAAAACCATCACTGTACTCTTCTTAGAAGCTGATATATTTTGACTCTAGTTTAGAATGTTATAGTTAAAATATGTAGTAATACTTATTCAGTAATTGTTAACTTTTTAATAAGACTTCAATTTAGTTTGAGCTAAAGTCATACTATTCTTACACTATTATACTTTAGGTTAGATATCCATTAATTGTGAAGTTGTGGCATTATTTTGATAACTTTTCCCTAAGTCTCAGTGTGCAAAGCATTATGCTGCCTTTCTAGCCTCCATCCCACTGAGTTTTCATTTGATCCCATTAAAGTATGTGGTACTGATGTAGAGCTCCAGTTATGGAGGTGTCCATATTTAGTTCCACACGTATTACTTATCTATATACAATTACGGGAGGCGGGGAAAAAACTCCTGCATTAAAACCCTTATTGAGATTGCAAAGTCAGGCACTTAAGTTAGGAAATTCCAGAATAGAGGTTGCCAGTGCAACTTTAATTCAGTCCTTTGGTGCACATGCATTATGACAGTCTCTGATTACATGATATACTGTTTTTCCACAGGACCATACCACATTCAGTGCACTGGATGGATGGTACTCATTTAATAAGCAGCTATTAAATATTCTTCAATGTGTAGCCCCAGACCTTATTTATGCTATTCATCCCCTGCTCTGAAGACAGAATTATTAATTTCCTCATGGGCTATTCTGTTATACTCATTAGAATTTGTGAATGTTTCACAAATATTTTCACAGCCACCTTGTGAGATAAGGGGGAGTGTATTATCCCCATTTTACAGATGGGGAAGGTGAGGCACAGAATTGACAGTCAAAAGAATCCACTCATTTTGTGTAGCCAATTTGAGACTGCTAAGACCTCATTTTTCAGAGTGTTAGTATTATGTAGCTTTTCATATGTTCAAAGCATAGTTCCTGTTGACTTCATTTACCTCTTGTGCTCAGCACTTCCGAAAGTCAGACCCCCGTGTCTCAAGTGAAGCACCCAGAAAATACGGAACTCTCAGTTAGTGATTACCTGTCAAAATTTTGATTTGAGTGACTTGACTAGCATCCCATAGGAACTCTCTGACACAAGCAGGGTTAGAACGCAGTTCTCCAGGGCACCATTGAATGGCCATCCTTTTTCTTCCTGCAGTCCTCTGCCTCAGTCAGTACATACTTTCCAGCTTCTGCAACAAATAAGGTCAGTGGTCCTACAAACGAGACTCCTTCACCACAAAACCCTGATTCATTCCCAGAGCAGGTTCATTCTGTGCACTGAATGAGGCAGGAGTCCTGCGAGAAAGATCATATGTGATCATGTAATTAAAGATTGTGTCATAATGTGCATACAAAAGGGGGCAGAATTAAGTTTTCACAGGTAAGCTTAATTCTGGCATTTCCTAAGGTTTGAGTGCTTAACTTGGGACAACTATAGTATTCTTTTAATGTAGCTGTTTTGTATAATTTCTTGGGTTATTTAAAAAATTGAACAAATGCCATCATGTAACATCATATTGTCATCCACATGAGTCATCAGTACGGTTAAAACCTTTAATTACTAATGCAACCTGATATGGTTATGAGCCTTACATGGTTATGAGAGAAATGAGTAGTAATTTGCAAATTCAGAATGCATCAAAGAAAATAACATATCTACTTTAAATAAATCATTCTCGTTCTTGACACAAAACTGGGACGTGTCCCTTTTATTCCGGTGGAAAGGCCAGATTGCTGGTGACCTGGGACCTACTAAGAAGGAAGTGCATATTTGAACACCAGCCAAGTAGTTCCACCAGGTTACCAGCATTATTATCTTTATCAGTCTGTCTGCTGGTATTTACCAAGAGTCCATATGAACTGCAGCATTGCCAGTGGCTCCCTGCTAGCCTCAAAGACTAGAATCCAGAACTTGTTCCACTGAAAGAGAAAAATATTGAAAATATTGCTGTTGGTGGTGGCTACGCATGTCTAGATATGAAGCAGATGTTCAGGGTTAAGGCTCTTCATACAAATATGTACCCTTTTAAAAAGCCTTAATTAAATAGTTAAAATGAATTTCCCACCTCAGTCTGGAAATGTTACTTACTGGACTTCATCTATACTCCCATTGTCTTTAATACAGCCACTGGAGTCCCCCATGGCCCTGTTCTCAACTATCTCATGTGCCGGTCATGCTCCCCACACATCTCTTCTCACTTTTCATGCCCTGCCCATGCTATTCAGCTGCAAAATCTTTCTCCCTGGATTAACAAGGCTACGTGCTAAGCACAGCTGGTGACTGAGGCAGGCACTCCAGTATCAAGAAATACCTGTTAGCCCGTTCGTTTCTAAGCTGACCCCCCAAGAAGGATAGGTAAAAATAGTAAAAACTGTATGGCCCTTTCATAAGCCGACCCTGTATTTCAGGGGTTGGCAAACTTTGGCTCCCAGCCCGTCAGGGTAAGCCACTGGCGTGTCAGGATTTTTTGTTTACCTGGAGCGTCTGCAGGCATGGAGCCCCTCAGCTCCCTGTCGCTGCGGTTCGCTGTTCCCAGCCAATGGGAGCTGCGGGAAGTATTGCTGTCCCCATTGGCTGGGAACAGCGAACCGCAGCGACAGGGAGCTGAGGGGCTCCATGCCTGCAGATGCTCCAGGTAAACAAAATGACAATGTATTAGATATTTAATTCTATGATTTCATAGAGTTTAAAATCATCAAATTTTGGTGTAGACCTGTTTATAAGCTGACCCCCGCTCTTTGATGTGTCATTTTTTTACCAGAAATATTTGGCTTGTGAATGAGTATATACGGTACCAAGATGAGGTTATGCTAGATGAAGGAAATACATTTTAAAATTACTTGATATATTCAAACAGATCTATTTTGTATGTGTGTGTGAAGGTTCCATGACTATCATGTATCAACATTTTCTTCGTGTGTTTCTGTATGGATCCCGCTACAGATGTGCATGGGCCTCAGACACATGAGCTCAGAATCTTTTGCATAGCTTTGTCCATTAATGCAAGCATCCTATGCTGCCTCATGCTCCAGTGTGAAAGCATAAAGTGCAGAGTGGCTGCAACGCTTCCTCAATTCCTTCTTACTTTTTGTGCTAGTGGGACAGAACCTGGGCTGTGCTTGACTCTCACGGGTGTTTGTTTAAGCTCCAAATTTGTCGGAAGAAATACTCTGCACTTCTTTTGTACTTTCTGAAAATCGTCTTTTTTAGCTGAATGTTCTCCTCTACCCCTCCCTTCTCCACCCCCCCCCAAAAAAAAAAAAAAGTAATAGAAGAGAGATAACAGAGAAACCTCCTGTACGGCAAGGCAAAGTAGCACAATCATTAAAGGCAGACACTAAGTCCTTGGGGTTTAAACTCTGGCCTGCCATGGCTATCTTGATGCTCTGGGCATCTTGGCCAGACATCACTAAGAAGGTCCAGGTGACCACCAAAGATATGCTGTTTAAGGGGATGGAACCCATTCTGGTAACAGTCCCCTTAGAGGCAGAGAACACTATTTTTCTCCTAGACTCGTTATTCAGACTAACCATACTGGAAGTGACCACAATTCTCTAGAAAGGTGTCAGTCATTCATGTACGCCCAATTCTATTTCAGACTCAGTAGGTTTCCTGTGACTGTCAGGAGCCATGCTAAGACCAGGATCCTACAGTTGACTTTTGGAAACTCTTTTCCCCCTTCTATTGGATTTGGGCAGAGATTTTGGCTAATACATGAGTACTAGACATAGTTACCCATGGCTACGCCATCCAATTCCTTTCCATACCCGTAAACTCTCCTTCCCCCCTCATCCCTTTTTAAGGATCCTTCTCATGAGAGCCTTTTACAAAATGTAGCCTTATAGCTCAATCTTGGAGCCATTGAAGAAGATTCTCAAGAATAGAGGGCAAGAATTTCTTCTCCCATTATTTCCACTTCCAGAGAAGAAAGGGGCACTTTGTCTTATCCTATGTCTGAGGAGACTCAACAAATACATATACTACCACAGATTCAGGGATGGTAACACTTGTCTCCATCATTCCATTGCTTCAGGTACAGGTTTGTTGCTCTTGGCTTGCAAGACACATACCTCACATTGCCATTCACTTGGCCCACAGGAAGTTCCTCAAATTTACAGTAGGCTGAATCCATCAGTCCACTACCCTTTTGGCCTCTCCACAGCATTGTGCCTTTACCAAGTGCCTCACTCACGTGGCAGAGTACCTGAAGAATCAAGTTATCTCTGTCTACCTGTACCGGAATCTTATTAGGAAACTCTGACAAACCTTGACAATGCCCTATCCCTGCTTGCCCCATTTGAACCTCCTAGTAATCTGAGAGATTCTCTCATCACAGCACATACTGTAATTTATAGGACTCGGTCCACTCTGACACCTAAAATCATGCTTACCTCAAGATAGAGTTCTCTTGTTTCAGTTGTTAATAAATGGGGTAATTGCTTGCTTGATAATGAGAGTATGGACTTAACTCACATTATTAGGCCATCTGTACATATGTGACACACTGCTTGCCAGGCTTTTCCTGAGATCCCTATGACTTTGTCTCAGGTCAGTCTATTCCCTGGCAAAGCATTATGCGCAACACAGTTGCGACTTCATCTCACATCCTCAGGGAACTGTCGTCGTGTCTATACCCTAGCAGTGTCAACAAAGGAGTACCATTCAAGATCCCTTCATTGCTTGAAATGTTAGTGATGGACATGTCCAAAATGGAATGACCCTTAGAAGACATGAGGCTACACATAAAAGTATGGAACTCAGGACCATCAGGCTAGTGTGTGAAGCATTCCTCCTGGTCCACTGGCAATTAATAGTATAACATTGATAAATACGTTGGCAATATACCATAAAAGAAACAAAGGGGCACCACCTTTGGTCCTCCCACCTCCTTTCATCTCCCACCCCCTGCAGTCCAGAGAGGCAGTCATACTATGGAACTGGTGTTGCCTGCATGGCTTAATCCTGACAACCTTGCATTTCCTGGGAACCAGCAACAACTTTGTGGATTTCTTGAACCATTGACCATTAGCCGCAAGTGGTTGTTGCTGCAGTCCCTCACAAATTCCTATTTCATCAACATAGGAGTCCTGGTAATAGATCTGTGTGCCATCAGAAACAATGCAATGTGTCCCAGCTTCTGTTCCCAAGTCTCCATGAGTCCAGGATCCTGGTTGGAAGTCTACCTACTGCAGTAGAAATAAGGGCTGCTGTATGCCTTTTCTCTGATTGTGGGCCAGACTCATCCTCATAGCTGTCTACTGTCTGAGAAAGTTCTGGCTGATGAACTTGGTGAACACATTTCCACAGCCCCTAAATCAGGCTCCTAGACCTGTTGTCACAGAACCAGGGACAAGTATTGAATCCTGATCTGCATCATTACAACTAACTGTTCAGATGCTGGCTGGATGAATACCATGAAAAAGGACTGCTCTTCACATGTTCAGGACATCCTGGCACAAAGAAGGAACCGGTCCACAAGGAAGACTTTTATTTTTTTCAAGTGAAGAGATTTTTCCATATGGAAGACCCGATATGACCTAGTGCCTGAACAAGTATTGTTAACTAAAATTCTAGATTACTTATTGCAGTTGAAACAGTCTGGACTCTCTGGTCTGATCAAGGCACACCTAGTAGTAATATTGGCGTGCCATCTTCTGATACAGTTGGTCCTGGTCTTCTCTCTTCCAGCCATATTGAAATTCCTCAAAGGTCTAATGCATGCTTACCCATTGATAACAGCCTGTGTGGGCCCTCAACATCGTCTTTCTGAAGCTGATGGAGTCCGACTTGCAGTAGCTCCCTCCATCATATAACCCTTAAAATAGTTTTTCTAGTGGCTATCACCTCAGCCAGGAGAGTGAACAAGTTTCAGGCACACACAGTCCAACCCCCATACTCCTTGTACCCCCAAGGACAAGGTGGTTCTGAGATGTCATGCAAAGTTAATCCCCAATGTGGTGTCTGAATTTCACTTAAACAGATGAGTGGGTTGGTTGGTTGTCTTTTTTCCTTAAACCTAATTCCATGCACGAGTTAAAACTGCACATGTAGGATATATCTCATGCCCTATATTACTACTCTGACAGGACTAAGTATTTCCTACTATTGCCATGGCTGATTGTGACTATAGTTGGTTGCTCTAAAGGCCAGGCCACTTACACTGAATTGTCCATTTAGACAGTTGGAGATTATCTCACTTTTTTTTCCAGATGCCACAGAAGTACCACCCTTATTGATGATCAAAGCTTATTCAACCAGAGTCCAAGTAACCTCCTCAGTCTGTTTCCAAAATCTGCTCACACTTGTAAAGCACTGGACTTGACTGCTAAATCTGATACTAGATTTGGGAGAAGAGTGCTCAGGTCTCTGATTCAGTTGGTACTCCACATTACTGCCATCCCGAAGAGGACACTGCTTACCAGTCATCTACAGTGGGACCCACACTGACAAATACTTGAAGAGAATTATTACTTACCCTACAGTAACTGTGGTTCTTGGAGATGGAGATGTAGTTAGTGTGGATAATGTAACCCTCCAGACTCAGTGAGATGCGGTTGAAGCTGGTGATAAATGAATCATGTTCTCCCAGGTCCTCCTTTGCTTCCCCCTCACCCTCAAAAATAAAATTCTGTTGTCTTAGACCTCCCACAGTTGCTCCCGATAACCTGTGGCAAAAAACGTGGACAGGAATAACCTTGCAGACCATACTTAAATGCTGATCCAAAATGACCTTATACCTCCATGGTGGTATGAACAGTTGTCCAAATCCTTTTGGGTTTTTCTGAATGAAGCAGAAACCCACTCTGAGTATCTAATGTTTTAGACAATCAGATTGGAAACAGGCCTTTGTTTTATTCATGGTCCCAGAGCATGCCTTTTATACCCTCAAATGTACTCTTGAGAGTTAGGTAATCTGGTATCTTCCCCAAACTGTCCATGTCTTATGTACTTCCCTCTGAGTTGACATGAGTCTACAGCCCAGTTGCTGATTGATTGGTGCTTAAAGCCACCAGTTAAGATCATATCAGAAACAACCATGATTTAATTGGCAGAGGTCAACAGTGGGGAGGGTATTCTTCCTTGCACTCTTGTACCATCTAGGCAGAGAATGGCAACGTGGCTCTTCCTTTCTGTATTTGCACTTTGATTTTGTAGCATTATGATAGTTGTCATGTCTATTGATTTAGTGTAACAGAATATAGTATTACTTTTTGTGTATGCCAGAAGCAGATGAAAAAGGTGACATCTGTTCTGCTAAAATTATGTTTGAAAATAATGTAAATTAAAGAGAGAATAATATTCCAAAAACAATGTGTTTTAGAATGTGATAGTTATAAAGTTTGCTCTAAAGAGAGACATCTTGGTTTTAACTTTCAGGTAATCCTAACATTTAAAATAGAATATATGTGAAAGGATATTGTTAAATAGTCTTGGGACCAAAATTTGACCTTCTCTAAGATTACTGGAATGTGATGGGTACATGTCATCTGAACTTCGGAGTTTTTAAATGACTCTTATCAAGTGATTCAAATAGCAAACAATAGCCACCGTTCATGTAGGGCCTAAATAAAGTCCTTTTTTGATCCTTCTACTGGACTTTATGGCAGCAGTACACTAACATATAATATTCATTTTGATGAAAGTCTTGTTGGAACTAGTGCCTAAGCAATGAAGTGAATTGAACCAAAAAAGTGTGTGATGACAAATTCCTTTTATTCCTTTTATGATTAAAGAAAAAAAAAGAAAGTTGGTAAGGAAATAGCTTTTATTTTCAAAGCTGGCAGTACTAGAAATAATGGAGAACAATATATTAAAAGTACTTGGCACTCTTTGTTAAGCGTTACATTAAGCATCAAAAATAAGATGTCTTACCATTCAGAAAAAGGAAAAGAAATAAGCGTAGTTTTGAATCTTTTTTTTTTTTTCCTTTTAACTTTAATGAGTTGATCAGCTTCAGAGAATGAGTGTACATGGTGTTTGTCTGAAGTGCTCTATCAGTTGCTTCAAAACTGGCATAACTGATTTGAGATTTTATGGACATTCTTTAAATTACAGTATCAAGTTTTTACACTAGATAGTTCAGGCTGGATATGTTTTGCAAAAAGTAATGTATTACTTAACAATCTGTATTCAAATTCTGCTTTCAGATTTTCCTGCACAATTCCCATTGAAATCAGTGGGAGTTGTGTATATGAATCTGGGGGCAAAAATTTAGTCACTATGGTAATGTTGTGCAACATGGGTATATAAAAAAGTTCTGTTTATTATACTTTAATCATGTGACACTGTAGGAAGATGTCTTGTTCCAAATATGTATACTCTGTTTAATTTTCTTTTTCGTTTACAGAGTCTCTGTAAATCCTGCTGGTAGGATACACACTGAGTATATATTTTGCTTCAAAGACTACCAAGGAAAACTATTTTGTGAATGGGATGAATATGCAGCCACTGACTACTTATCAACTACAATTTAGTGACTGATTAACCAGCTGGAGCACTTAACTAGTGATGTTTCCGTTTTCACATTATCCCGTTTGAGTTTGCTTGTCTTGATTTTAAAAAAAATTCAAAGTGGAGTACCGTAAACTTGATATGGATGGTAAAAAGAAAGACAAGGACAAACCAGATGATAGAATGGCACGGCCTAGTGGGCGTTCAGGTCACAATCCACGTGGCACTGGCTCTTCGAACTCTGGAGTGTTAATGGTTGGACCTAACTTTAGAGTTGGCAAAAAAATTGGATGTGGTAATTTTGGAGAACTACGATTAGGTAAGACTGGTATTCCTTATTCCACTCTATCTGATTCAAGATGTACATGCAAATTAAACATTCACAATATGTTTACGTTCCATATAAACTATTTTTCCTATTACAGTACTCAGTTTTTTTTCGTGTTGCAGAGATAACATCTTCATCACACCTTTTGAAATATTTTTCTTACAGAATTACCTAGTCTTTAATGTGCAGGGTGTGTGTGTGTGTTTGTGTATATATATCAAGTAATACTGCAGACAAAGTAATGACTTTATATATAAAAACACAAGTAAATATGTCAATTGAAGTCATTACTTTGTCTACAGTATTACTATGCTGAGTTTGTGAACACTTTTGTTTCAGACTAAGTTAAATTCACAACTTTCTGATGCAAGGGAAGAATAAACAGAGATCTACACTTACGTAAAATTTACATATTGTATATTTAAGCCCTTATATTAAAAGGTTGAGTTGAACATTATAAAGGTTGCAGTGTTTAAAAGTTATTTTATTTGCGTGAGGTACGCTATTGGGTATAGTTTTAAAATCTAGCTAAGTAAAATAGTTCAGTTTGGTACAGTAGCTTTTGTGTTGTAAGTATCTCAGATTGAGTTTGCCTATGCAGTTACTGCAGTACTGGTATTAAAAAATATAACCATTTTGTGCTCAGCAGTAACACAAGTATGCACTCTGTCTCACACCTGACTCTATTTTGAGATAGGTTGCTGTTCAGGCCAACTAATTTTCTGAAGAGTACCATGGAATACAGACAATCTATGAATAATCACTGCAGGGCAGAATAGGGGACCACAGTTGAATGTTTGTCATGAGGAGGATAGCTTCTCTAACAATATCCAACCCTTGTAAAGCACATTACTCTGGGCACTGGTTTAAGTCCAAGAGTGCATTTTTCTCAAAGTTTTCATTTTCCAACATGCTTATTCAAAGTAAGAGTTTATAAACTAATCTGTTAGTACAGACTTTGGTATACTGTATGCACTTCTAGATTATCCGGTGATTTAACTGCAATTCAGATACGTTACTGTTTTTTTTTTTTTTTTCCTTCCTCTTTCGCACTCTTGGCAGGAAACAGTGTTAGTTGCGTTCTAATCATTTGTGGCTGTAATAAAACTGATTTATACTGATGTATAAATACTGATGTATTTAAAATAATATTGAGGATCTAAGTTTGTCCTCATACCTATGAAGTTCAGAATTTAGGCTATAACTATATCCTAACTTCTCTTTTTGCTAGATTTTTTTTCAATGGATTTCAGACACTGTATGAACTAAATAGAACCAGTGTATTAACTCTCTTAAATATCATTTGTTAAGACAACTATAAGAAATTCAGGAAGTTTTTTTCCCCCTAGACATTTCATAACAGAACTTATTTTTGTCTGGTCTCTCTTCCTTTTTTGATAAACACAGAAATGAGAAATAAGGTCTGTGAAATTTGACATAGCCCGTAGGAACCTATTATTATCTGTCACATAAATATATATTTATTATTGTGTATCTGTTTTGATATATTTTGACAAGGTTTTGGTTTTCCTAGTAAGTAGAATGGAAGCAGGGAGAAATAGACTCAGTACTTGTAAGTTTTTTCTTTGCTGCTTGTGGTGATTGGGATTTCGTAAATGTGAAAGAAGCTGAAGGTAATAGAGAAGTCCACTTCTATCTCAACAGCTCAACTTGCTAGTGTGCGTAAGATGCAAAGTTAGCTGTGGATAATCTACTGACTTTAGACGTAGATGAATATGAGATTGAAACTAAAAAAGCCCATCGGCTGCACTCTGAGCGATAGACAGGGGAGCATGAACCTAAGAGAAATAGAATTGGATAACTGACAGGGAAGGAGAGATGTAAGGAAAGGAGAACAATGGTGTTTCCCTTACAGCAGCCATGTGCATTGGCTGCCTTTACTTTATCTGCCTCTGCTAAAAGTGAATGCCTGGTCAGAGCATGAAAAGTCTACTTATCAGACTGTATTATATAAAATCATTTAAATTTGTAGATCATTCACATTAAAAGTTATGATTAAAAGTAGATTTGTCATGGACTCTGCTTGTAATTTAAAACAAAAGCCTATGATTATTTGATACTTAAAATTTTGCATGTGTGAATGTGGTGATAAATAATTTAGGCCCCAATCCTACAAAGACTTATGCATGTGCTTAATGTTATGCATTTCAATGAAATGACTTACAGGTCGTAAAGTTGAGGCACGGGCATAAATCTTTACAGGATTGCAGTCTTAATGTAGAGCAACAAAGTTAAGACCTGGGATAAATGGGAGACTATTAGATAAAACAATGGTTCTCAAACTTTTGTATTGGTGACACCTTTTACACAGCAAGCCTTGGAGTGCAACCCATCCCCCCAATTAATTCAGATCACCTTTTTTATGTTTATAAATGCTGGAGGTGAAGCAGGGTTTTGGGGTGGAGGCTGAAAGCTTGTGACCCCCCATGTAATAACCGCATGACCCCCTAAGGGGTCAGAGCCCCCAGTCTGAGAACCCCTGAGGTAGAAGGAACTTAGCAACAACTTGGAAGCCATTGTGATCTGTCCATGCTGGGGAAAAAAGGGTATTAACATATCTTTCTGATGGCTTATAGAGGTTGGTGACATGGTAAATTGATCAGGACATGCAAGCGAATAAACAGACACGTTGGATGTATTTAAGTGGTAGGCCACAACTGGATTAATTTAACACTGGGCAGTGTGCCCACTCCCCTGCTCTCTCACACCAGGCATTTAACTGGTTCTAGCGTGTGATGACAGGGCTCCCATCATATAACCCATAATGTGGGGTAGATTCTCCTGTGTTTCTGTGCACTTTAGAATCTTCTCTCCCCCTTCCCGATAGGTTTGGGGAGTAGAGGTTATCAAAATGGAAATATCAGTCTACAAAGACTTCAGGTCTCTCCTCCTCTTACAGGCATAGTCCACCAGCAAAATTCAGAATCTGACTGACTTTTGGGAGCTGGCGCTTTTAGCCTTTGTAAGCACTAGACACTGTGTTCAAGTTGCAACAAACTAAACAGTCTTATTTTTCTTAATAGGACTTAATTTGCAATTCCTATTGTTTTCAACTTAACCGTGCATCCATGATGCTATGAGGGAAAACTTATGTTGCTGCTGCCTATAACCGATGGTACATCATGTGCCTAAAGAGAGGAATTAACTCTCCAGAGCTGTCAAATCTGATGCCTTTTATAAGTTCAATATATTTTAAAATGACACAATTGACTTGAATTTTTTAATTTAATTTGAGTCAGTTTTCTGATAGAACACCCTATATTAGTTGTCAAAACATTTTTAGTGGAGAATTAAAAAATTCAGTATTGACAGTCAACAAAACAGTGAAAATGTGCATTTTACAGCATTTTGTATATGAAGTAAAACTGAAAAAAGAGAAATAATTCTGTGGTCTTTTAGCCATAATAACCATACAGGTTCGTTGTATTAATGGTTAGTACAAAATTTTCCTGATTTGAAATGCGATTTTTCAAATTGACGGTATCTTTAAAATAGCAAACTCCTCTCCAGTAAACCTGCCTAAAATATTGGCAAACAGGTTGTTTTATGTGTTAACAATGAGCTTTTACCCTGTTTTACCTTAACTCTGTTAAAATTTTTCATGACAAAACTGCAACCCTTGTTAGTTTATCTCATGCAATTGGCTGATATTCATCTTTTTAAAACAAACCCCAAATCTGAAATTATTTGCACTAGTAAATTTTTAGTCTCAGTATCATGGCTGTGAAGTTTTTCTTCAAGCATGTTTTTCCATGAAATTAACAGTAATCAAATGCACCCCACTGTTCCCCTTGAATACCAGTTTTTCAGACTTTTTTTCTCTCAGCACCTCTTCACTCCATCTCAGTGTTCTTACTTTTCTCCTGTCTGTTCCGTTTCTAACTTTCATTCCCCAAATAGCAACAAAGATGTTAGGAACTGGTGCTAACTAACAAGGTAAAATCACTGAGGGCCACAGAATAGCCTTGGAATCCGGCAGTGCTTTCTGTACCATTGGTCAGTGACCTATATTGTGTCTCAGCAACATTTCCAGCTTTTGATGCTCTTTAGGACATGTTCTTTGTGAAATGCATTCTCTTGATAATGTAGTATTAAAATAATTAAATTCACTTCTTTAAACCTATGCCACTAAAGTTTAGCAGCTTAGTTAAATACATTTTTAAAGAAATAGCAAGAGGAAAGCTAGCTTTAAAAAAAATCTAAACCTCCACTGAGTTACAAATCACTGAAAATAGGAGTTGTTAGGGTACAAATGTACCCTTTCTTGCAATTAACTTCTTGAGCTTTCTGTTAGAACAGTGCATATTGTTTTAATTTGTTTGCACTGATTTTTCTTTCTCATGCAACCTCTAGTTTCCTTATTTGAAAAAAAAATCCATATTAAACTTGAAATTGTAATCAAAGTGCTTAAATCGGGTTTAAAATTATAACAGCGTTTGATTTCCTTAATCTAGGCGTGCATAACACTGATGTGTTCTTCAGACAGGCTTACTTGTTTCATTGATTTTCTGTATTTCACTAGCAAATAAATATTTTCTTACTCTGTTGAAAACATTAATCCCCCCCCCCCCCCCCCCCCCCCCCCCCCCCCCCGATTGTATCTATTCAGTCATGTATTTAACAGAGATAGGCCTGGAGTTTTGGGGACGAAGTAAACAGTAGCAAATCTTGTTAGTTGTGTTAATGAGTAAGTTTTATAGCTGATTCTTCTTTACTTGTGGTCTGCCAATATTGACACTGCAAATTTATTTTTGATAAAATACACTTTAAAATCAATTATGTATTAAGTTAAAGGAATATTTCAATTTAATTGTTGAAATATTACCCTTTCTCCCCCCTGCCCCCCCCCAATAAATAAAAAGCAAGCAAAGGAAGTGTGTTGGAATCACCCTTTTGTCAACCTGTTGGGTGAATTGCCGTTCATTCTTTGGTCATGTGTTAAGGTCATGTGTTACTTCAGTGCAATGAAAGCAAAACATAGGGTGCTATTTAGGCTGGTCACAAGCCTGAGTGCTACTTTGTCAATAAGCTCTTTGGCAAATAGTGCGTTTAGTTGCTGAAGCAAATAGCCATAGTGGAGCCTCATTAATGTTTTATGTCGATGTAGTTTTTGGCAAAATGGATCTGTCTCAATTCTGTGTCTTTTAAAAGCAACTCCTGGCAGAGTCTGACATTCTTGTTTTTGTCTTTCTTTAAGGAAAAAATTTGTACACAAATGAATATGTGGCAATTAAGCTGGTAAGTTAATTTTTTTGTATTCAGACTGACTTTTCTCAATATTTGAGATGTGAATTTGGTTAGAAATTTACTTTCAAATAATGGTTTGTTTATATGCAACTAAGTCTACTTGCGTGTATTACCACTGAATTATACTAGTTTCAGCTCGTCACTGGTTTCATGGGTGAACCAGACTGACTACTATTTCAGAAATCTGTCCACCAATCATACCAAGTGGATTCCTCTCTGCTGCAGTAGCAGTAGAGGATTGAAAAATGTGACGACAGAGAAAACCCAGAGGAAAGAATCTAGAAATTCTGCTTCTGTCCAGGAGGAGAGCAGCAGTGGAGATCCTGGATGACTATTTTTCCAATTAACTCCCAACTTTTCAGTTTATCTTGTCTGTCATCACTTCTACTCTTGCTTCTCACTGTGAACAGGTAGCTGCCTTTTTAATTACTGAAATATCTGTAGAATGTGAGATGTTTGATGTAATTTACTAATGAATACTTCCATATCAGATGTGATACGCTTATGACCATGACATTCTTTCCCACATTTTAAGGGCTTGTCTGCAGAGGGGTTTAATTCATAGCTTTTTGCTGTCAGGTAACACATGTTACGGAAGCTGTAGTAATAGCTTGCACTCAAGGCACTGTACCCTTTGTCAACACGCATCATTGTGTACACTCGGGAACGATTGTATGGCACTCTGTAAGGGCGCTCCTTTGCTTTTGCTGTTGAGCAGTGTGCATTCTGGGATTTTTTTCAGTCTGTTGTGGGATGCGTAGTGGAAGCCAGGCGGGTTCTGATTATTTTTTTAAAAATCCTGTGATTCATTTGTCTCTGCCCCTGCCCTTTTTAAGGATTGGTAGCACCATTTTTGAATTGCTGTGGGGAGCTTGGGCCCAACAATGCTTGGCACCAGTACGCTGGCAACCCTGATATACACATAGCCTACTTGGGCTGTATTTTAACACTCAAAGCTGGATGAATTCAGTTTTGAATTTTGCCTGATTCACCGTCAAGCAAACAATGTGGCAGGAGCTCCTCCAGCAGCAGGAGGATCTCCAGTGGTGGCAGAACAAGAAAGACACCGAGCAACTGAGTAGAGGACTAGTTCCTGGAGCAGCTTCACAACATGCGGCACTACTTCTGGTTTTGGAAAACCAGCATGGATTGGTGGGAAATGATTGTTCTGCAGACCTGGGATGAAAGAATTTCATTGGTGAAAAAATTTCTGGGAGGCCAACCTTTTTGGAGATATGTTCTGAACTGACCCTGCAGCTACAGCAGCAGTGAACCAACTTTCGGTGCCCTGTACATGTGGACAAGCGTCATGCCCATTGGGGCCATTGTCAGGCAAGTGTGTGATGCCATGGAAAAGGTACTGCTCCCCTGGGTTATAAAGCTTAGTAATGCTCTGGAGGTTATTGATTTTTGTACTCGTGTGAGTCTCCGATTGTATTGGGACAACTCATGGGGACCGATGTGCCTCTTTGCTTCCTCTTCTCCTCCCCGAGTCAGGGCTCAGAATTCATAAAGAGAAAGAGGTATTTCTCCATGGTACTCCAAGGGCTTGTTGACTGCCATTGCAAGTTTATAGGCATAACTTCAGGGTGGTCTGGAAGAGTCCACAGTGTTAGGATCTTTTGAAATTTAGGTGTATTTAAATTAATAGAAGTAAGACTCCTTGGCCCTGGGAACACTATAGACATTACTAGCATGGACATTTTCCTCCAGTTTTATCCTGGGAGACCTGGCTTACCCTCTGCTTCCCTGGTTAGTGAAGCCATTCATGGAAGCATAGGACTGGAAGGGACCGGGACCTCAAGAGATCATCCAGTTCAGTCCCCTGCACTCAAGGCAGGACTATGTAATAACTAGACCATTCCTGATACGTTTGTCTAATCTGGTCTTAAAACCCTCCAATGACAGAGATTCCACAACCTCTCTAGGCAATTTGTCCCACTGCTTAACTGCCCTGACCATTAGGAAGTTTTTCCTAATGTCCAACCTAAACCTCCCTTGCTGCAATTTAAGCTCATTGCTTCTTGTCCTGTCCTTAGAGGTTAAGAATTTTTCACACTCCTCCTTGTAACAGCCTTTTATGTACTTGAAAACTGGTATCGTGTCTCCCTTCAGTCTTCTCTTCTGCAGACTAAACAAACACAGTTTTTTCAATCTTTCCTTTTCCATTATTTTCTAGACCTTTAATAATTTTTGTTCTCTTCTGGACTTTCTCCAATTTGTCTCCATCTTTCCTGAAATCTGGTGCCCAGAACTGGACACAATATCCAGCTGATGCCTTAGTATGGCATAGAGTGGAGGAATTACTTCTCAAATCTTGCTTACAACACTCTTGCTAATGCATCCCAGAATGATATTTGCTTCTTTTGCAACAGTGTTACACTGTTGACTCATATTTAGCTTGTGATCCACTATAACACCTACATCTCTGTCTGCAGTACTCTTTTCGAGGCAGCCATTTCCCATTTTGTGTTTGTACAATTGATTGTTTCTTCCTAAGTGGAGTACTTTGCATTTGTCTTTATTGAATTTCATTCTGTTTACTTGAGACTATTTCTCTAGTTTGTCCAGATCATTTTGAACTGGCTGCTTAGAAGATAGGAACTGTTAACTACTGCCTCAATAGTTGCAGAAAGACAGCTGAGAATTAATTTGGCTGTTGGAAAGGGATATGGCTTTGTTTGTGGAATAGACTAGAAGCAGCAGAAAAAAATCCCAAATGTTGTCTGTTTGAACAGTATTTGTGAGTGTAAGGGAGAAAACCTTATCAATGGGTGGGAGGTGGAGATGCAGAGATTTGCTCAGCCATTTGAGTAGCCAGCAAAGTGTCAAGGACAAAATGCTAATAGCCAGGGTGATATTGTCAGGGAGGCCTATTGATCTTATTTTGAACCTCAGGCCTGAAATTGCAAAGCTGTACTGTATTGTTTTTATGGGTGTTGTGTTGTGGCAGTTCCTGTTGCACCGTGTGTGTTTATCTGCATGTGGTTGCAAACCTTGATGAATTAGTGAAAATGTAATTATTTTCTGTGTAAAATGAACTGTTGATGCCTTTAAAATTTCATTTGTCAGGTTGTTTAATAAAAATTTACTGTGCAACAATTATGTAATGACGAATGACCTTTTCATTAAATCAGCAGTGAAACAAAACAGTAAAGTGCAGCAGTTCAGTGCAGAGAAGTATGCAAGGAGCGGGGCACTTAAAGTCACAGCAGAGTAAACAGTTTGGCTCTGCTTCTTCTGAAGTGGAGTGCCAAGGCTCAAAAGTTACCTGGGGTGATAGAGGGCTCAAAAGAGGGGGTGCCAGGTGCCCTGTTCTCTGTGCCTTGAGCTGGTGTCCATGAGGGGAATGGCTTCTGGGAGCAGTTCTGCGGGAGTGTAGTGGGGAGGAGTTGTTCCCAGTAGCCAGTGTTGTCCATGGCCTACATAACTTGGCTAGCTGCTGATTTGCAGTATTGTATTGCCTGCTGCCCTAATAGTATCATGCACTACAACAGAGCCTTTTGGCTTCCTATCTTCTCCAGGAGTTGCCTCTACCATCTCCCTGTTTTTTTCCATAGTGACTTTGGCTATGGCAGTTCAACTGCTATGCTGTCCTTTGCAGTGAACTACCTGGGAGAGCTCCTTGTCATATATTCATTCTCTGTCCTCAGTTACTGCCTCCATCTCTTTTCTCTTTATTTTATTTTATTTTATTTTTTTTTTTGTGATGGAGACTCTAATGATATTTATGAACATTTCTTCACAATTTTTCTGTTTTTTCCCCCTCAGGTTTGCCAGCCACTGACAAAGGCCTTGTCTTTGAAGGTCTGGCCAGTGCGGGTGCTGAAACTTTGGGGGTATTAAAAAATGAGACAGGAGTATTATTCATATTCTAGAGAGGCTATGATAACATTTTTATGCATTTCTGGCTTTACCTCTCTGAGATTCTTCCAAGTCTTGGGGGAACCCCTGAAATAGTAAGCCATGCATGCATTGGGAGCTGGGAGTCCTGGTGCCAGAGGTGAAGAACATGGAGCGCACCATCACTCCCAGAGCTAGAACCATGCTGGAGAGGACCCAGAAGGATGCTATCCGCTGCCAATACATGGAAAACTTGAAACAGAAGCCGGACCAGGGCAAGGCCTTCAAGGTGACATGCAAGTGGGATGCCAGCAACCACTTGCTCCCTGGCAGCTTCAGCTGATTTGCCGACTGGAGGTTCGTCCACCAGGCCTGCGTCTCACTGAATGGAGCTGTCCACTATAGGAATCAGGACAACCGATGCAGGAAGTGCAGCTATGCCAACGAGACACTATCCCATGTCCATAGGGAAGGTCACCATGAACTCCACCGTTCCCGGAACCGACAGACATAGTCATCACCAACGAGGACTGGAAGAAGATCATCATGGTGGACGTCACCGTGCCCTTTGAAAACAGGACCCCGGCTTTCACAACGCCCAATCTCGAAAGCTGGAGAAATATGCTGACACCCTGAGAACTAGGGGTTACGAGGTACAAATTCATGCACTGATAGTTGAAGCCCTGGGCCCATAGGACCCTGGTAATGAGCGAATGCTGAGAGAATGTGGAGTCGGTCAATGCTGCGCTCGGCTGATGCGGCAACTCATGGTATCAGACGCTATCAGGTGGCCAAGGGACATCTACGTAGAACACATCACCGGACGTCGGCAATACCAGGAGGGACAATCTTCACTCATTGATATATTTTGCTTTCCACCACCAATTCTCTGTATAACTTTTTTCAGGAGTAATGTACCCAAATGTATGGATGCTAGATATCTAAACTGTATTCTTAAATTCATTCACCTAAATTTGGGTTATTGCTGATTATGCACTATATGTATCTTATGACTTTAAAAACAAACTTTGTATTTGTGAATAATCTAAGCACTATATCCAGATGTACAAATACTCTTTTCTCAACCTATTATATAATTTTTTTAACATTAGCTTTAATAAAAAATTTACGCTGTGTGGCTTTGCTGTTGTGCCTTGGAGGATTGAGGATAAGGGTGCAGGGAAGGGAAAGGAGGTTGTGATTGGGAATTGTGTTCTCAGTCTTGCTTTGCAGTTTTGCTGTGCCTTGGAGGTGCTTATATGATGTTGGAGGGATTAGCAGGGAGAATCTGCATAATAAACAAGGTGCATAATTCCCTCTACATCACCAGAAGGCTGTCCTGACTCTGGATGATGTTGCACTGAGGCAGGTGACTAGGATGCAGAGAATGGTCATATTCAAAAAGGCAAAGGGCAGACCAGGGAGATACGCAGTGAAGTTATTCACTAAGATGGTCCCCCTAGAAGTTGTGCTGGAGTGGAAATGAGTTGCAAACTATACCATTGGGGAAGGCTATGCAGCTATTCCTTAGTTTCTGAACAAAAATTGAACAATTCTTTAGCCTTAGATTTTGCTTTTTTACCTGAACACATGTTGAAAGTACAGAGTAAAACAGACAGGGTTCTGCAATGATTATTTGAAACATTCACCGTTACCAATCTGTAAGAATGCATATTATTGGGCTTTTATAGGGGAGCTGTACTTTTTATAGTTTTGGGCATACACTGTCGTCTGTTTCATGAAAAGAGAGTGCTGCTTTTCTTGTAATCACTGCTCAATAAACTTTTGCATTTTTCACAAAAGAATGTTTTCCTTATTTGAATCTGCTGTGGGATGGAGTGAGGGAGAGACTGTAGCAGTGCCATGCTGCTGGCTGCCATTTTGAGGTGGCAAATAGTGTTTGGAGTGGGGGTGGTATTGGGCAGGACATCTGAAGGAAGGGAAAGGAGAAAAGAAAATACGTATATGGCTATGGGCCCAAAAATGTTAGGTAGATGGGGCTTTAGCTTGAGATGGAGACCAATTACCTGGCTCGAGTAGCCGCCATTTTGGAACAGTGAATGGGTGGTGGTGGGAAGGTGGCAAATGGACAGTTTGGGTCGAGGGCAGGAGGGAGATTTTGACCTCAGTTAGAAAGGCTTCTGTCTCACATCAACCTACAATAGCTGCTGCTGTGGGGCACCCAGCATGGAAGCTAGTATGGCATACTAACAAATTATAATTTAAAATACTTTTTGTTTTGTTTTAAAGTACATGCAAAGGTTCCTTCCATAGGATCAGCCTCAGTCCTTCTCTGGCTTGCTGCCTGGGATTTGGGGTGTCTTGCTGGTGCTCCTCGAGGGGAGAGCAAGCTTCATTAGTTGCCTGGGTTGGGTGGTTATGTAGTTATGTAAAATCCTATTCAGCACCTTAGAAAGGACAGGTTATATGTCCCCTACTGGAGTTTTTTCCTGTTGGCCCTTATTTTAATGTAGGTGCTTCTGAGCTGTTTTGCTGTGTATCTGACACTGTTCAGCATCCCGGTTGTGGCCCCTCATGGACATCTGCCCAGCAATGTCCACAAAAATGTCTTAATTGCGGTGGGAGGCTACAAGACTTTCCTGCACAAATGCTTCTGCTCACATGGCAATGAGATCCAGGGTGTTGTAGGGCTTCTGTAGTATTCTTTCAGGTATTGCAATAAACTGGCATCCAGGAGCAAATGGATAAAATGGTGCTGTATGCCAGTTGTAAAAAGGGGAGGGGACAGAGCAGGATAGGGCATGCAAGTAAACGGACAAGTCCGTAATGGTCACCTGTAAAGCGATGTGGGATAGCCATTGGTTGTCTGTCAGAGTAGTTCTCAGCAGCATTCCGTGCACATGAACAATAGATGGGACCAACTCTCACTTTTCAGCAAAGTTAATTCATTTTGAAGCAGGACTCTGGAATTTGTGATAAATATGGAGTGAGTGCGCTATAATGAATTTCATTGTTTATATGCAAGTATTTTCAGAGTGGATTAATTCCAAAAAGTTGTGGATTAACACCCCCGTGAAGAAGAGTCTTAAGTTTCAACCATTATTTAAATTGAAGTTCTGCTGTGCTTGTGGATGTGACTTAGGCCTTGTATACGCTACAGGGGAAATTCGATCTAAGCTACGCAATTTGAGTTACATGAACAGCGTAACTCAAATCAACATAGCTTAGATCTACTTACCGCGGGGTCTACGCTACGCGATGTTGACTGGAGATGCTGTCGCGTCGACTCTCCTTACTCTTCTTGATCTGGAGGACTACAGGAGTTGATAGGAGAGCGATTTAGTGGGTTATTGATCGCAGATCAACTGCCGATGCATTGGTCGCCGCTCGTCAATCCCTGGTAAGCGTAGACAAGCCCTAAGCTGTGGGTAAACCAATGTTAGTTTCTGTAATAATAAAGATATTTCAGAATGGATTGAGGTTTTTAAAAACAAAGCAAACAAAAAAACCGCGACAAAGAATGTATGAAGGTGTAAAGCGCTGTAACTTTTATGAACACTTTTTTTTGGAAAAACTTGCATAACTGTCTCTTGGCTCCACTAATGAATGCCATGGAGTTATTCCAAATCATCCATAGAATATTTTTTGCAGTACCTTATATATCGAACATTCTGGTTATATAAAGTGAAATTTAGAATATGAAAACCTGAGCTGTGGAATAGCGAAATAAAAAATGGCAAGTCTAAAAAGTAAATGCTTTTAATATAATTATATAGTAAGCTTATGAGAGGAACTTCTACCAAACTACTTCATGGTTAAATCAGGGTTGCCAAATACAAAGTTCATTCCACAGGTAGGAACTGGTGTAAAAAAACATCCCAAACTAACTTTTTTCCCAAAGAGCAGAATTGTGTAGCCTTAGTTTTAAAATGAATTTTCCTTTTAAAATATGCCTGAAACTCTTAAGTCCAGTACAAGGTGAATATGGGCTGAGTTATTTCTGTGTTCAAAATGTAATAATTGCTGAGGTAGTGTAATCACAATAAACCTTTATAGTGTCTTCTGCATGATTGGTGATTTTGGAGCACTAATTATATGGTACTCCAGATTAAGAAAAATATAAATCTGATACTATTTGGTTCATTTATGGATTTTTTGAGTAAATTGCCACATCCATAAACATTGCCACTTTATGAATTATTTATAAAATAATGAGTTTAAGGTATTTCTATATTAATTTCATTCAACCTCTGAAGTGATTGTGATTTGGCAATTTAGTTTTGCCATATTGATTTGCTAATTCCTCTGAGTCTTACAACAACTTCACTTAAAGCTGTGTAGAAAGCTTTAAGAACCATTTTCAAATACCTTGTTTTAGAAGTTCTGAAAGAGTCCTACTTCTGGTAAAGCCCTAGTGTATGTTATTACAATGTGCAAGACAGAATTATAATTACTTGATCACTTGAAGCAATGAAAAGGAAGTAGTGTGTTAACGTATAATAAACTAACAAAAGGCAGGAAATTCAAAGTTAAGGCCAAAACTCTAACTCTCACTGTTGTTGGGTATAGATACTGTGTAACAGGGTGGCACTCGCCTCTCGCAAGTGCCCTCTTGTCCGAGTGCACGTGCCTGCACTTTCTCTCTGGCTTGTAGTGGAATCTTCAGCAACTCTTCCCTTTGGGCAGAGTCTCTCACAGTCTGTATGTGAGATAAAAATCAAACCCCTTCCAGGGTATAAGTCCCACAGGGAGGCCTATCTCAGCACCCTCTGTAATGTTGCTTTATTTGCAGCCCTATCTCTGCGCTCACTCCTCAATCAGTCCAGCAGGGCCTATCACAGTACCCTGGTTCGATGGTCTCTCAGCCCCTTCTGGGATCTCTCGAATTGTCCTCGCTCTGGTATAGAGTGGTGCCCCAAGGCTCCCTCGTTGGAGGCAATGTCTTCGCCCTCTTGGGGTTGCTCAGGCCCAAGCTGTCCAGCTGGACCACTATGGTTCATTTCCTCTTCCAGGGATGCATCAAAGTCCAGGCCACTTGGTCGGGGGGGCCCTGGGCCTGTCCTACAGAGACACTAAAGATAGCAACCATCCACCATGTCCCTTCAACTAAGCTGAGTCGCTGCTACAATTCCCTGGGCCACTTCCCCGTGGCCCCAGCACGTTCTTCACTCTTACCTCAGGGTCTGGTCCTTGTTGAGTCCCAGCGGCCAGCCCAGAGCTCCTTCTCGGCCTCTACTCCCCACCCCCCAATCTCTGCTAGTACTGCTCTGTCCTAGGTCCTGTAGCTCCCTCAGCCAGTCAGGCACACCACCCACATTCCTCCGGCAAAGAACTGAACTCTGCTCTGCACTTCAGCTCCTTTTATATGGTCTTGCTAAACCCGGATTAGCTGCTCCTTGCTGCCCCTCTCTGGCTGCAGCCCACGCCACCACTCTAGGCAACTTGGAGGACTCTCTTCACTGCCCTTTTCTGGGGTGGGGTATGGCAGGGCTGTGAGGCCTTCAGCAGAGGGAGTCAGGGCCTAGTCCACCTCATCACACACTGATATTCAGGAGGGGATGGTGCTCTTGGCATGAAATGAGTTTTTAACTGTTTGTGGTTTTATGCTTTAATTTTCACAAGGATGTTTTATTATGCTCTTTATGTAAGCAAAGAAAAAATTTGCAAACTTTAGTAAAAAGAAAAGGCGTACTTGTGGCACCTTAGAGACTAACCAATTTATTTGAGCATAAGCTTTCGTGAGCTACAGCTCACTTCATTGGATGCATACTGTGGAAACTGCAGAAGACATTACATACACAGAGACCATGAAACAATACCTCCTCCCACCCCACTCTCCTGCTGGTAATAGTTTATCTAAAGTGATCACTCTCCTTACAATGTGTATGATAATCAAGTTGGGCCATTTCCAGCACAAATTCAGGTTTTCTCACCCCCGCCCCCCCCCCGCTGGAAATGGCCCACCTTGATTATCATACACATTGTAAGGAGAGTGGTCAGTTTGGATGAGCTATTGCCAGCAGGAGAGTAAGTTTATGTGTGTGGGGTGTGTGTGTGTGTGTGTGTGAGAGAACCTGGATTTGTGCTGGAAATGGCCCACCTCGATTTTCATACACATTGTAAGGAGAAAAAAGAAAAGGAGTACTTGTGGCACCTTAGAGACTAACCAATTTATTTGAGCATGCATCTGATGAAGTGAGCTACATCACTTCATCAGATGCATGCTCAAATAAATTGGTTAGTCTCTAAGGTGCCACAAGTACTCCTTTTCTTTTTGCGAATACAGACTAACACGGCTGTTACTTGCAAACTTTAGTGTTTTTAAATGTTACATACATTATTGCACAACTGGTTAAATGAATTACTTATTTTAACCTTCTGAAACATCAGGTATTTGCACTCTCCTGCAAGCTGCCTGTGGTTGACAGTAGCAGAAAGTGCTTTTACACCCACAGTCTCCTGACCTTAGGGATTCACGAATTTTTCATAGTGTGGACCACGTCTTAATAGGTTCTCATGAGCAATCTCTTTTTCTGTTCAGAAATATATCATTACCTTCCTTCCCATTTAGGATCCCCCCACATCCCTGTATAAATTGCTGGAGTTCTTGTATGGGGAAAAAACTGGGTAAACATTTCATGTAGCTTTACTTTTCTGTAAACACCGGCCTTATCTATGCAGAATTTTTTCTATAACCTAAGGTGTGAATTAAACAGATTGTTTCACTGGTAAGCCCAAAGATAGACATGCTCTTCTTCTGTCTCTCTTTTTTTTTTTCCCCCAAGTTAGTTTGTTACTTGGGAAGGGTTTAAATTTAAAACTGAAAAAAGCCACTCTTTAAATCTGAATGTGTGTTTACTTGGGGGATTATGTTGGTATAGCTGGTTCTATGTACACAAAGCCTCTGTTTAAGATCTGAACATAATCCTGGGGAATTCTGAGGGGAGACTGGGTGAGGAAAGTGGTCAGTGGAAGCATGTGACTAAAAGAACCAGGCAGAGGAAAAGATGGGCTAGCGAAGGAGAAATAGAGCTCAGGAATAGGTTTGCAGAGTTGAAAAATGAAGAAGGGGCTCAGCAGGTAGTCACTGAAGGTGGAAGGGCAAGGAAGAAGAGAAGAGCAGCTAGTCCTATAGGAAAAGCGGAAGAGTAAATGGAGACTACACCAAATATGAGCCCCAGGAGGATACAGGATGGGTTGAAGAGGATTACAAGGGAGAATAGGAAAGGAAAGAACTTGCAGCCAGAGGGAACAGGGGATAGACCGGAGAATAGCACCGTCACCAGGAAAAGGCAGGTCTATGTGATCAGGGCCTCTTTACTGAGAAGAATAGACAGGCCTGTAACCAGAGCTGATCCAGAGCATAGAAGGGTATGCTGTCTTCCAGGGGCTAAGATACAGGATGTAGACCTGAGGTTGAAAAGGATCCTAAAGGGAGTGGGAAAGAATCCCCAAATTATCCTTCATGTGGGAACAAATGATACGGCTAGATTCTCGCTGGAAAGTATTAAGGGAGACTATGCTAGGCTGGGGAAGATGCTTAAGGAAATCAAGGTTCAGGTGATCTTTAGTGGGATTCTGCCTCTTCCTAGAGAAGAGCAACAAAGGTGTGACAAAATTATGCCTATCAACAGATGGCTTAGGCAGTGGTGCTATAAGGAGGGCTTTGGGATGTATGGCCACTGGGAGGCATTCATGGACAGAGGACATTTCTCTCAGGATGGACCTCATCTGAGTAGGGAAGGATATAGACTTCTAGGATGGAGGCTGGCACAACTGATTAAGAGAGCTTCAAACTAGGAATTTGGGGGAGATGGTTGGGAGATGTCCAGGTAATCTCCACGCCAGATTTTAGCATTGAGAGGGAAGAAAACGAAGTAAGAAAGGATACAGCCGTGGGTAGGAGAATGTATATAAGGAGGACGGGCAGTGTGGATACCAGTCTAATAGGTTATACTGGCTGTAGAATGACCGTGCCTAATAGGGTACAGAATGTGAGTGAGGCCAAACAGCAAAAATTAAGATGTTTGTACACCAACGCGAGGAGCCTAGGTAACAAAATGGAGGAACTAGAGCTACTGGTGCAGGAAGTGAAACCAGATATTAGAGGGATAACAGAAACATGGTGGAATGGTAGTCATGACTGCACTACGGGTATTGAAGGGTATGTGCTGTTTAGGAAAGACCAAAATAAAAGTAAAGGTGGTGGAGCAGCATTGTATATCAATGATGAGGTAGAACGTAAAGAAATAAGCGATGGAATGGATAAGACAGAGTCCATCTCGGCAAAAATTACATTGGGGAAGAAAACTACTAGAGGCTCCCCTGGGATAGTGCTTGGGGTGTGCTACACACTGCCGGGATCTAATCTGGATATGGATAGAGCCCTTTTTAATGTTTTTAATAAAGTAAATACTAATGGAAACTGCGTGATCATGGGAGACTAACTTCCCAGATATAGACTAGAGGATGAGTGCTAGCAATAATAATAGGGCTCGGCTTTTCCTAGACACGATAGCTGATGGATTCCTTCATCAAGTAGTTGCTGAACTGGACTAGAGGGGATGCCATTTTAGATTTGGTTTTGGTGAGTAGTGAGGACCTCATAGAAGAAATGGTTGTAGGGGATAATCTTGATTCAAGCAATCAAGAGTTAATTCAGTTCAAACTGAACGGAAGGATTAACAAAAATAAATCTGCAGCTAGGGTTTTTGATTTCAAAAGGGCTGACCTTCAAAAATTAAGGAAATTAGTTAGGAGAGTGGATTGGACTGAAGAACTTATGGATCTAACGGTAGAGGAGGCCTGGGATTACTTTAAGCCAAAGCTGCAGAAGCTATCGGAAGCCTGAATCCCAAGAAAGGGGAAAAAATTCATAGGCAGGAGTTGTAGACCAAGCTGGATTAGCAAGCATCTCACAGAGGTGATTAAGGAAAAGCAGAAAGCATACAGGGAGTGGAAGATGGGAGGGATCAGCAAGGAAAGCTACCTTATTGAGGTCAGAACATGTAGGGACAAAGTGAGACAGGCTAAAAGTCAAGTAGAGTTGGATCTTGCCAAGGGAATTAAAACAAATAGTAAAAGGTTCTATAGCCATATAAATAAGAAGAAAACAAAGAAAGAAGTGGGACTGCTAAACACTGAGGATGGAGTGGAGATCGAGGATAATCTAGGCATGCCCAATATCTAAACAAATACTTTGCCTCAGTCTTCAATGAGGCTAAAGAGGATCTTGGGGATAATGGTAGCATGACAAACGGGAATGAGGTTATGGAGGTAGATATTAACATATCTGAGGTAGAAATGAAATTCAAATAGCTTAATGGGACTAAATCGGGGGGCCCAGATAATCTTCATCCAAGAATATTAAAGGAATTGGCACAAGAAATTGCAAGCCCATTAGCAAGAATTTTTAATGAATCTGTAAACTCAGGGGTTGTACCGTATGATTGGAGAATTGCTAACATAGTTCCTGTTTTTAAGAAAGGGGGGAAAAAAAGTGATCCGGGTAATTATAGGCCTGTTTGACATCTGTAGTATGCACTTGGAAAAAATTTGAAGGAGAAGGTAGTTAAGGACATTGAAGTCAATGGTAAATGGGACAAAATACAACATGGTTTTACAAAAGGTAGTTCGTGCCAAACCAACCTGATCTCCTTCTTTGAGAAAGTAATAGATTTTTTAGACAAAGGAAAAGCAGTGGATCTAATGTACCTAGATTTCAGTAAGGCGTTTGATACCGTGCCACATGGGGAATTATTAGTTTAAATTGGAAAAGATGGGGATCAATAGGAAAATTGAAAGGTTGATAAGGAATTGGTTAAAGGGGAGTCTACAACGGGTCGTACTGAAAGGTGTACTGTCAGGCTGGAGGGAGGTTACCAGTGGAGTTCCTCAAGGATCGGTTTTGGGACCTATCTTATTTAATCTTTTTATTAGTAACCTCGGCACAAAAAGTGGGGGTGCGCTAATAAAGTTTGCGGATGATACAAAGTTGGGAGGTATTGCCAATTTAGAGGAGGACAGGGCTATCCTACAGGAGGATCTGGATGACCTTGTAAACTGGAGTAATAATAATAGGATGAAATTTAATAGTGAGAAGTGTAAGGTCATGCATTTAGGGATTAATAACAAGAATTTTAGTTATAAACTGGGGGCGCATCAATTAGAAGTAACGGAGGAGGAGAAGGACCTTGGAGTTGGTTGATCATAGGATGACTATGAGCCACCAATGTGATATGGCTGTGAAAAAAGCCAATGTGGTCTTGGGATGCATCAAGTGAGATATTTCCAGTAGAGACAAGGAGGTTTTAGTACCGTTATACAAGGCACTGGTGAGACCTCACCTGGAATACTGTATGCAGTTCTGGTCTCCCATGTTTAAGAAGGACGAATTCAAACTGGAACAGGTACAGAGAAGGGCTACTAGGATGATCCGAGGAATGGATAACTTGCCTTATGAAAGGAGACTCAAGGAGCTTGGCTTGTTTGGCCTAACTAAAAGAAGGTTGAGGGGAGATATGATTGCTCTCTGTAAATATATCAGAGGGATAAATACCGGAGAGGGAGAGGAATCATTTAAGCTCAGTACCAATGTGGACACAAGAACAAATGGGTATAAATTGGTCATTGGGAAGTTTAGACTTGAAATTAGACGAAGGTTTCTAACCATCAGAGGAGTGAAGTTTTGGAATAGCCTTCCAAGGGAAGCAGTGGAGGCAAAAGATCTATCTGGCTTTAAGATTAAACTTGATAAGTTTATGGAGGAGATGGTATTATGGGATAACATGGTTTTGGTAATTAAATATTCACGGTAAATAGGCCCAATGGCCTGTGATAGGATGTTAGATGGGGTGGAATCTGAGTTACTCAGGAAAGAATTTTCTGTTAGTATCTGGCAGGTGAATCTTGCCCATATGCTCAGGGTTTAGCTGATCGCCATATTTTGGGGTTGGGAAGGAATTTTCCTCCAGGGCAGATTGGAAGAGGCCCTGGAGATTTTTCGCCTTCCTCTGTAGCACGGGGCACGGGTCACTTGCTGGAGGATTCTCTGCTCCTTGAAATCTTTAAACCACGATTTGAGGACTTCAAAAGCTCAAACATAGGTGAGAGGTTTTTTGAGGAGTGGTGGGTGAAATTCTGTGGCCTGCATTGTGCAGGCGGTCAGACTAGATGATCATTATGGTCCCTTCTGACCTAAATATCTATGAATAACTAGCATCGCATGACCAGTCAGTTCTCCATTGACCACAGTTTGGGAACATCGGAACTGTGCACTCCGTATCTTGTTAACATTTTTATTCATTTACTTTTATTTTATTATCTTGCCCTCTCTGGCAAGCACATTTCCTTTGTTGCCCTGCAACACGTCATGCTTCAGACTCTCCCACTCCTTCCATTATCTTCTCTTTTGCTCCCACAAATTCACCCACTCTGCATGTTAAACCACCAACCAAGTAAGCTTCCCCCCAAACCTTTATTCATAAACATCTATTACAGTTCATAACAAACATTCTAAAAAAAAAAAAATAGACCCATCAACATAAACGCACAACTACCTAAAGCAACCATGTCCAGTCTTGCCGAAGTTCCCCACACTCAGTAGTTTTTCCTTTGCCATGCTGTATCTAAGCATACACTGTAAGCTATTTATGGCAGGGATTGTTTTGTCTGAAGAGCCAATGGAGCAATTTATATAATAAAGTAATAGTAGGATATGTGACTTGTGACAGGGTCGGGCCAGATGGCAACAGGAGAGTAATAGAAGGCAGATATATTAGCCCCAGGTTAAGTAGGTCCCTTTTTCCCTGTCCAAACTGAGGGCTGCCGTGAAGCTCCAAGGTGAGCAAATCCACCAATAAGCACAAGACCCACCAAGGTAGAGGAGGAACTTTGTCACAGACTTTATAGACAATTAGTCTGATACAGTATGGCAGATCCTCTGATTAGATCATATGCAAGACAATTTTTTTTAAAAAACTGAAGTTACACTAGTAGAAGAAAATTGCTACTCAATGCTCCACCAATCTGAAAATAATAATTCTTTCCGTCACTAAATGATCAGATTGATAAAATGTTTGAGAGGAAGTTCCTGCCATTTTGTCGTCAGTAGCCTTGAATCAGCTTATTCAGTCTCCATTGAACCTCTGCAAGATATGATTTCCCAAGGGGAATGAAGAGGAAACAAAAGTGCTGTGGTGTAGTCTATCCCAGAAGTTGGAAGAACCCTTTGGATCCAGGAGGCAGACAGGACATTTAAGTTTTTAGAGATGAGATCATCAGTTATTGCTGCCCAGAATGATGATATACTGAAATACCTGCAGAGAGAACCTGGATTAGTTTTTATTTTATACTTGTAAATACAGACAAAGTTAACAGGCTGGTATGGTTCCTGGAATGAGCGGTCAACAAGAAACAATACTCATGTGATGACCCCTGTCTCCAATGGGAATCTGCTCCCTGAAACCATCCTGTAGTCAGACTGGTGCATTGTTAGAGTATACAAAAGAGACTGAAGGAGTACAGTGTAGCAGCTCTGCAATAAGTAAAAGTTACCATTGGACTGTGAGGCTGTAGTGGAGCTAAAAATTGTCGAAATGAAGTGATTTGCAGCTGTGTACTTTGACGTTGTCATAGGACAACGTTTACATAGACCCTTGGTCTTTGCCCTTAGGACTAGGGTGAGCAACTGTCTTCTGCAATGCTTAAATTCTTTTATCAAATTGTTATAGAAGGAAATGAATAAGCCAATGATCTCTTGTTTCCTGGTGTGCTTTGAGTATACAAATTAACATGCAATAAAAACACAGCACTCAAATATTTGTGACAAGTGTATCTGTTTAACATAAGAGAGTCTCTCTCATCATAACCTATATGAGCATCTCACAGAAGCTGTTCATATTCAAACAGCATTCCTTTGAGGTAAGGAACAGTTCCTGTATCTCAGGTAGGGAACTGAGACAGAGATTAAAGTTTTTGTAATAAGCATGCGGCAGAGCCAAGAGTTCAGCCTAGTCTTAACCACCAGAATATCCTTCAGAGGAAGAACCATTCTCATCTAGGGAAAACAAGGGACACTTTCCTTTGCATGGAAACTTGAATATCATTTAAAAAATCCTGGCCCTGCATGGATGTAAAACTGACTCTGGAGAAACCCTTCACAAAAAACTAATGATCTACGGAATGCTGTAAGGCTTGTGAGGCAGCTTTTCACATGGAAAATAACGAAGTCTTGTGCTTATATAGTTGAAGAAGCTCACTATGCCTCTTTTGAGAGAGCACAGTATGCTGTCTAGATCCCTCAGCATTTGAACATCAAGAAAAAGTTAGGGTAGTGGTAGATACTTCAGAGCACACTTCGGTAAATCTCTGGGACTATAGTTCTAGCTCTTGGCGCAGGATGTCTTTAACAGCTCATAAAACAAATTATATTTTTCTGCTTTTAAATCTGACGCTTGATTTCTTACTTAAGCATTCTTGTATATAGTCTTTGTTCTTTATTGCTTTTAGACTTGCTTTATTTGCTTTTGGGCAAATTTTATTAAGATGGAGTTTAGATAGTAAAGAAAAACCTTCTTTACAATATTTAAATTCAAGTTCAAGGACAAGGTGAGTTTATCTTTAAGTATGCTCTTGTATCTTGCTAGAGATATCTATTACAGCCAACTGTGTGTGTTCTCAATATTGTTACCTATGGAAACAAAATACGCTCTGTAGATAATTCTGCATTGTCCTCTCTCACTGGAACCATTTGTTATGTGAAGTGAACTACGGTCGGAATTGCATTTAGTGTATGAAGCAGAGATTGTTGAACATGGATAATGTATCTGATGAACAAACTTTTTTCCAGTATTAAAGCAAGTCTTCAACTGGTAGAATATTACGCTACGCATTATTTGGTGGATAACTAATCCCTCAATTCATTCATCAGATAATGGTGAAAAATGCACTAAAGCTGGAGAACATGGCCATTGGAGACTTCCTCTTGGCTAAGGGAATTTTCAGCTGGTATAGAGCTTTCAGATTGGTTTGCTTGGCTGCTTTGCACTTGGTCAATGCATTCCATTCTGGTGGTTTCCCACAACTGTTCTACCCCAGCAATTCTCCACCACTGACTTGGAACACTCCCATTTATTTTGAGACCAATCTCTAAATGCTCTCTGCAGTCTGATAAGTAGGTATGTACACTTCATTTAAGTGAATTCCCTTTTCCCATGAAAATGCAGTTCTGTACTGAGTGTTTGAGCAGATCAGACACACATACCTCCTTACCCTTATAAGAGGAAGATATCACATAACAGTTCATGGGACAGTAATATTGCATTATATGATACTAGTTACAGCAGAATTGCGTAGTTTAGAAAAACTTTTATTACCACAGCAAATTTCAACTATATTATTTAATTTTGTGTATTTGTGATCCTAAATTTTAATCCCATGCATTTGGGAGAAAGCAATATTCTGTACAACTGGATTAAAGACTGATACATTGTACGTTAGTCAGTGATACTCCAGTTTAGCCAAGTTTTCGAACTAGTTTAACTAGATATGCCAGTTACGTAATGGTGATCAAGTGATATGCTTTATTGGAAGGCTCTGAATAACCCATAATTGAAAGATGACTTCTAAAGGATCACAGCTATTATCAGTTTCTTGTGCTTTACACAACTTTTTTTTATAGAACAGCATTTTCACTTACATTGAGTTTATATTAAATGTGTTACTATCCCAGATCTACAAAGTCAGCTGGTTAGCACCCCCTGTATTTAGATTGCTGAACCCTTACAAGGGTAAAAGATTCTTGGTACCTTTTCTTTGAGAAACTCTCATTCTTTCATTGTTTGCTGGAGACCTTAGATGCTCAAAGGGAGGAGTGTCCTTGAACGAGGGAAATGCTTTTTTTGTCATGAAATTTCCTTTCAGCTCTTGCTGAGATATAAACTGTTAAAAAAACAAAATTCATCATTCCCTTGCTTTCATGTGTTCCTCAGGAAAATTTTGACATCTTGCCAAAATAACTGAACACGCAAAAGGGCTAAGAAGCTGCTGCTGCAGCAGCACATGCTGTACTGGGAACACCGGGGAGCTGCCAGAGCAGTTGTATGGATGGACAGGGGTGGAGAAGAAAGCCAAGCTGGGCTCCCCACTCCCTGGGCAGAGCCCCTGGCACTAGTGGCCTATGCTGCCCCTGGGGGACTCAGCCTGGGTATGTTCTTACCAAATTTCCAGGGAGGAAGTGGCAGAAGAAGGAAAAAGAAGCCAAAGCGTAGTCATTCTAGGCTACTCCTGGATCCAGCAGTCCCATCCCATCTCCCTCTCCCTCTTCCGCCCGCCCCCCCACGCCGCACTGGGATAACAGCCTTGCCTACTGTCAGTTATTGTAGTTGGTTCTGTAGCTCAAGAGTTAGTAGTCTGTGCTGTAATGGTGAAGGTTCAGGCTTCATTACCCACTGATACATAATGAGGGGTTGTTGCACTCAGTAGAAGTTTATTTAAAAAAAAAATAAACCACTCAACAGGCAGACAAACCAAACAAAAACTATGGTAAAATGTTTAGTTTGCAGAATCAGGCACTCAAAAGGTTGGAAATGCCAGATTTATAGTTAACCTCTACATCTTAATTGTACCCCCTTGTGCGTGTGAATAATTACATGATCACATACTTTTTTCCCACATGATTCCTGTCTCCTTCAATACACAGAGGTCAGAATGAAGATTTCATGGGCAACTGTAAATCTGGCATTTTCTAACTTTCAAGTGCTTGCCTTTGCAACCCAAATAATCCTGTTTTGACCGTTTTTTTTTTTACTATCTAATATAGAATTAGTTTGGGATGGGGACTGGTTAACCTTCTGTAATCTGTTAACACCAGTTCGTTTCACCATGTACATTTTCACTAAGTATTGGCAGTGTAAAACTTCTTCTTCTTTTTTTTTTTTTGGTAAAGACATCTTCGCTATATATTGATTATTAGAGCAATGGATAGTAAATAATGCAAAAACTGTAATTGAGATAAACTGTCTTATTTTAAAGGTTAAATCCTTTCTGTTTGCTTTTTTTTTTTTTTTTTTTTTTTAAATCAGGAGCCAATGAAGTCCAGAGCACCACAGCTACATTTGGAATACAGATTCTACAAGCAATTAGGATCTGGAGGTAAACATACGTACAGTGTATCAGACTGTAAAATAATGTGAAAACTGACAATGGATTAAACATGAGTTGACTGATCTTGGGGTGTAACTGTCCTTTAATAACATCTTTTTAAATCAGCAGGTAGCCATAGCAGCAAAACAAAAAATAGACTGAAAGCCATTTGGTTTCATATATAACTTTATTGCTGGAATATTTTCATGTCAGTACTGGCTTATTCACTCTGATGGAAATATATTCTGTAGTATATTTATACACTGTTTTTGCAATTGTGCGTATATGTATTTAACTTCGATTTATTGTAAACTGATAGTTTTTTACCTATTGAAAAATATAGCTTCCAAGTACTCAAACCTTAGACGTTATAGAAGTTGTGGGTGTGAATTGGTGTGCTGAGGGCTTGTCTGTACAAACACTTAAGGTATGTCTATACTACCCCGAGCGCTCTCCCGTCGACTCCTGTACTCCACTGGCACAAGAGGCACAGGCGGAGTTGACGGGGGAGAGGCAGCAGTCGACTCACTGCCGTGAAGACGCTGTGGTGAGTAGATCTAAGTACATCTACTTCAGCTACGTTATTCACATAGCTGAAGTTGTGTAATGTAGGTTGATTTCCCCCCAGTGTAGACCAGGCTATAGTTGTGGCAAGCTTGTCTGTGCTGCTCACCAAATATCCATGTACAGCCTTCTGATGCACACTAAAATTCCGTAGTACTGTAATCTACCCTTTCTGAAATGGGAGCACGTTAAAGCGTACAAGGGAACTTTTAGTGCATGCCAGCAGGGCGCATATAAACATTTAGTGTGTGGGAGGAGGAGGCTGTTTCAGAACTTCACTCTTCTGATGGTTAGAAACCGTCCTCTAATTTCAAGCCTAAACTTGATGATGGCCAGTTTATATTCATTTGTTCTTGTGCCAAATTGGCCCTTAACTTAAATGAGTCCTCTCCCTCCCTGGTGTTTATCCCTCTGATGTATTTATAGAGAGCTATCATATTTCCCCATATCCTTCATTTTGATAGGCTAAACAAGCTAAGCTCCTTAAGTCTCCTCTCTGAAGGTTGGTTCTACATTTCTCTTATCATCCTAGTAGCTCTTCTCTGCAGCTGTTCCAGTTTGAATTTATCTTTCTTAAACCTGGGAGATGAGGATTGCACACAGCATTACAGATGAGGTCTCACCAGTGCTTTATATAATAGTAATAACACTTCCCTATCTTTACTGGAAATACCTTGACTGATGCATCCTAAGATTGCATTAGCATTTTTCATGTCTGCATCACATTGGTGGCTCATTATCATCCTGCGATTGACCAATATCCCCATGTCTTTCTCCTCCTATTGCTTCTGACTGATGCATCCCCAGCTTATAGCAAAAATTCTTTGGTCCCTAAGTGCATGACCTTGTACTTTGTATTATTAAATTTCATCCCATTTCTCTTTATTCAAGTTTTCAAGGCTGTCCAAACCTTCTTGTATGATCTTCTGGTCTTTCTGCTTAATGGCAATACCTCCACCTTTGTGTGATATGCAAATTTTGTGCCAAGGTCATTAATGAAAATGTTGAATAAGATTGGTCCCAAGACTGATCCTTGGAGAAACTCAACTAATAACCTCTTTCTAGTGTGACAGTTCACCTTTCAGTATGATCTGTTCTAGTCTTCCCTTTAACCAGTTCCTTACCCATCTTTCAATTATGTAGCTACAGTATATCTTGATTTTAGTAAGGATTTTGATGCAATTCCACCCGACATTCTCATAAGCAAACTAGGGAAATGTGTTCTAAATGATATTACTCCAAGTTGGATGCATAAGAGGTTGAAAGACCATACTCAGAGTAGTTACCAATAGTTTGCTGTCAAAATGGGAGGATGGTATCTAGTGGTCTCTTGCAAGGGTCTGTCCTGGAATTAGTACTTGTCAATATTTTTATTAATGACTTTGATAATGTTGTGGAAAGTATGCTTATACAGTTTGTGGATATCACCAAGGTGGGAGGAGCTGCAAGCAGTTTGGAGGACAGAATTAGAATTCAAAACAACCTTGACAAATTGGATAACTGGTCAGAAATCATCAAGATGAACTTCAACAAAGAGAAGTGCAAAGTACTACACTTAAGAAAGGAAAAATCAAATGCACAATTACAAAATGAGAAATAAGTGGCTAGGTTATTCTGCTACCACTGCTGAAAAGGATTTGGCGATATAGTGGATCATGGATGAGTAGTCAGTGTGATGCACTTGCAAAAAAGGCTGTTATCTTTCTGGCATGTATTAACAGGAATATGATATGTAAAACATGGGAAGTAACTGTCCCACTCTGCTTGGCACTGGTGAGTACCTCACTTGTAGTACTGTGTCCAGTTCTGGGTGCCATGCTTTAAGAAAGATGTGGACAAACTGGAGAGAGTCCAGAGGAGAACAGCAAAAAGAGGTTTAGAAAACCTGACCTAGAGGAAAGATTAAAAAAAACCCAAAACTGGATGTGTTTAGTCTTGAGAAAAGATGACTGGGGGCTAGGGACAGAGATGGACCTGAGAGAGTGTTCAAATAAGCTAATGGCTGTTATAAAGATAGGGATCAGTTGTTTGCCATGTCCACTGTGAAGGCAGGACAAGAAGTAATGTGCTTAAACTGCCGCAAGCGAGATTTAAGCTAGATATTAGGGGGGAAAAGTTTCTACCTATAAGGATAGTTAAGTACTAGAACAGGCTTCCAAGGGAGGTTGTGAATCCTCATCACTGAAGGTTTTTAAGATCAGGTATAGTGGATTATATTTTTTTTAAAACTACATTATTAGATTGTTAAGGCTGCACAGTCAAGCATTCAAGTTGGGAAATTTCAGAATTAAGGTTGATTGTTCAAACTTAATTCAGCCACCTTGTTTGCACCTTGTTTGTTTTTAATTCAGTATTTTGTTTTGTTTTTAATTGATTTGTGTGGGCCTATGCTGTCTTCAGTACAGACAGTCCAAATTGTGCACTGAATACAGAATTTCCTCGTGGTCTATTACATGGCACTCCATCACCTGAGTGCTTCGCAAACACCTGTGAATCTTTATCTTCACACTTTCTATGTGAAGTGAGGTGGTGATTTTTATCCCTGACTTACAGATGTGGGAAGCCATGCCATAGAAATTAGACAAAATTGCCAACTGTCCACTAATTGTGGGTGAATAATCTGACACGTGAATTTTGAGGTCCTGATTTTTCAGAGTACTCATGCATTTTATGATGCCTTGTTTATTCTAAGCACAGGTCCCATTCACTTCAGTTGCAGCCCTACTGTCTCAGGTTGGGCGCTCAGAAAATGAGGAACACCTAGTTAGTGGCAGATTGTGAAAAGTTTGGTTTAAGTGACTTGCCCAGAATCACATAGGAACTGTGTAGCAGAGGTAGGGCTAAAACCCAGTTCTCCAGAATGGCATGCAGCTGCCTTAAATACAAATTAAGGCACTAGTTACTGAAGTCCCTGTCCTCAATTACTACACACCTTTCTTCTGAAATAAATGAGGCCAGGTAGTATAGGCAGCAGCCTCATTCAGTATACACTGTAATGAATTCCAGAGCACTATTCATCCTGCGCACTGAATGAGGCAGGAGTTCTGTGGGAAAAAAAATGGTATGTGATCGTGTAGACTATCATCATGCGTATGAACAAGGGGGCTGAATTAAGGTTGTATTGACAATCTTAATTCTGGCATTTCCTAAATTTTGACTGCTTGACTTTGAAATCTTAATCTTTTAGTATAGTTTTTTGTATGTAATTTCCTTTAAAAAAGCAAGCTGAAAAGAAATTCCATCATGTAGAATCATAGCGACTCCCTCCTGCTTCAACAGGAGGGATAGAACTTCCAGATCTACAGTACAGTTCAAATGATGGCAGAATTCTAACAGTAACTGAAAGCTGCAGTAGGTTTGTCATCTTCTGTGGACCAACCACTAGAGGTAGATGGTACACATTTTGTCAGTGGGTTTCACATATATTTGCTGACAGCAGGGGATTGTTGAAACAGAGTTTTTTTCGAGATTCGGAGGGGAGTGTACTCTAGAGATTATAGACTCTTCTGCCCTCTAGCCTGTCCTTTTCCTTGTCTTCTCCCTGCAACCTGGTTAGCTTCCTGGCCCAGACTCAGTCTTCCCCTTATCACCTCTCTGCATTCAAATCAGGCTACTTTCTCATTCTCCTCCCTGCCTAGTGCTGGCTGGAGGAGCATTGAGTACAGGAGATGATGTCCCTGCTTTTGATTTCTGTGGCTATTGCCACAACAGACCCTGGCTGCCTGGAGGAGCAATTGCAAAGGAAGTCCTCAGTCTCAACATTCCTGAGCTGAAATATAACCACTCTGCAGATGAAATATTCAGAGAATTAGCTGCCAAACTATGTGAACTAAGATATTAAGAGGCTTATAACATGGACAAATTCCTGTGGGTTTTCACAGGGATGACAAAAGGCAAACCCTTAATACCAGGGTGTTGTGACTTGTCAAATTTCAAATCCATGCCTCAAAGCATGGAAGCATAAGAGGTTCTTAACAAAGTGGTTGTAAATATTTTTAAGATATGCTTACCAATATATTTTCTCCTGATCTCTTTGAGAAATAGCTGAAACGTTTTAGCTGAAATTAATAATTTAAAAAAAGTAAATAATTCAGCCTGGGGCAGACAAATGGTATGGAAACTTCAGCGCAAACAGTTAAAATTTGCAGTTATAAGCTACCAAAACAGGGTTTTGTTAACATTATGTGTTAAGCATGGCTACCTGTTCTGCCTATAATACAATATTAGGAGCAACTGTTTTGAATGTAAGTGACATCAATGGTAACTCTCTAAAGCTGAAATAATAAAGCCTTTATAGAATATGTTCACCTTTACTTAGTCAACTGTTATAGAAACTGCATAACATTTCCTGTGATTTCATTTTAATTGACTCCTGCTGATATCTGATCTGTGAATTTTAGTGTAGTGATGTAGTGTGCCACTTGACAGAAGATGTTCTTTTTGAGTTATCAATAATAACTCAATAATAATGATAGTTAATAATAATAATAGCATTTTAGTTGCAATAGTAACTGACAAAACACATTTGTAGGACAGGGCTTTCTGCATAATCTTTAGTAGCTTTTGTCCATGGAATGATGTACTGATGCATTTCTACATCTGTGAAGTCATAGACTAGAAAAAAAAATCTTTTGTTTAAAAAAACAGCCTGAGAATCCCCTCATACTTCGCTCTCGCTCAAAAAAAAAAAGCCTTGAAAACAATTATACACAAAATCCAGAACCAGTTACAATGTCTGGGCTGATTTACTCTTGTATGAATCCATTATGTAATAGTGAAAGGACATGTGGATTAAATTAATCCAGTACCTCATTAACTTTCAGATTCACCACTCAATTTGTGCTTTTACGTTATTGGCAAGCAAGGGTAAATGTACTCTAACTTGCTACTTAAACTTTTTAATTCTAAAATATGCTCCGAAAATAATCTTCAATTTTCTAATGTGAATTGTGATGTTGATAATCAGATACACATGGTCAAATTCTACATATTTTCCATACATTAGATTGGACTATGTTCTCTAGCTTGACATCAGCAGCTACCACTGTCTGATGCTTCAGTGGAAAGTGACTTCCCACTCCCCCAAAATATATGCCCAGCCAGTTGTGCATTGAAGTGGGATGGGGAATCAATTCTTAGTTACTGCAAGTGATTTCATTGTGAGGCATGGAATTTGATAACTCTTACTTTAGCTTGTCCTAGTACAGTTGGCAGTGGTTGTAAAAATTATCCAGCCCTTAAGGGAGGGTGGGGGGAATTTCAGCCATAGCATTTGAATTAATGGTTTCCTTTATCAATAAATTCTGCAGGATGATCATACATTATATAATAGTACTTCCTTTTTCATTGGTTCTAAATTGACTTGCTGCTAAGGTCATTGAGCCCATGATCTTTCATTGTGGAATGGAGCAAAATAGAGGGAACTGATCAGTTTACATTATATAGGCCTTTCGTAACTTAAATTATCATAAGTCAAGTCTCCTATGCTTTGCTTTCCAGGCAAATGTTTCTTGTTTTTTTTTTAATCTCTTGTTCTATGTGTCCCACCATATTTCAAAAGTCAGGGGTAATAAGGTACGAAGCTCAGAGTGCTTTAATACAACTTGCATCGTGGCAATTTTCAGGGGATAAGTAATGGCGCAAAGAGAATGGGATGAATATTCTAGATTGTGGAGTACCCTTCCTATAAACAATATAGGAATCTCGACCCGAAGAATAAGATGCTCTAGGAGAGTAGTGCAAATGGGTCCAAAGATCTTTGGGTGCATTGACACAGTTGGGAGCACCTCTTGCTGCTTTCTGGAGTGTAGAAGAAAAAACATGGACTTCTGTTGGTGTGTACCCTTCTGGTGGCCATGCATTCCAACAGAGCTGGTGCTTTAGTGAAAATTAATTGGGGAAACTAGTTTTCTGAAATTAGATTAGTAAATATATTTAAATTAACTAATTTCCTTAGATCGTGTTATCGATCTTTCACATAAATGATGCGCTTTTTCTTTAGCGTCATACCCAATTGAAAAGTTTTGTGAAAACTCAATCACTCCTTTTTACACAGTCACAATTCAAAAGTAAGAATAACTCAGTGAATTATTGGCAGGAAATACTTATTTACGCAGCAAGTGATCAGTCTGTCAGCACTGTGGCAGTAAACTGAGAAGTCAAATTTAAAAGGTAATTTAATTGCTGTTTCTAATACTCAAAACTACAGGATAAGTAAATAAAACTGATAGTCATAGGTATAAAATGTACACTTACTGCAGTCCAGAACACTTTACATACAGGGAACTTCTGAAAGGTATTGTTACCGGTTCTTATCTGAAATTAAACTAGACCCGGGATCATGAATAACACTCAGTTAATCAGTGCATATTACATTTTTCTCAGTTCGTGTCATATATGTATGGATGATATGAGCATCATCCATCACTGTTCAGGCAGGTTGGCTTTGTGACCTTGTACCTTGAAAATCTGTTCTCATCTTGGTGTACAGTAACTCCTCACTTAAAGTCGTCCCGGTTAATGTTATTTTGTTGTTACGTTGCTGATCAATTAGAGAACACGCTCGTTTAAAGTTGTGCAATGCTCCCTTATAACATTGTTTGGCAGCCACCTGCTTTGTCCACTGCTTGCAGGAAGAGAAGCCCGTTGGAGCTAGCTGGGTGGGGGCTTGGAACCAGCGTGGACCAGCAGCCCCCCGTCAGCTCCCCGCTCCCCTAAGTTCCCTGTGTGGCAGCTGCCCAGTAGGCTATCAGTTGCCTGCAGTTCAGCTGTCTCTCCCCCCACTGCCATGTGCTGCTCCTGCCCTCTGCCTTGGAGCTGCTCCTGGGAGCCTTCTGCTTGCTGTGCGGGGAGGAGGGGGGCTAATGACAGGGTGTCCCCCTCCCCGCTGCTCGTGCCTCCCGCTTACTCCATCTCCATAAAAGGGAGCGAGGGGACACGACAGGGCTCGGGATGGAGGGAGCTTGCTGGCAGCAGCTGCTGTCTCAACTTTCTGATCTACTTAAAAAGGCAATGTACTTAGAGTGCGGTCAGCATACTTAAAGGGGTAATGCACATCTCTCTCTCTCATATAAAAAAAAAACCACACACACACACACTGTGTGTCTCTCTGTCTGCCATGCTGTCTACCCTCCTTCCATTTGTGCTGCCTTGTGGAGTGTGAGGCTACATTAATAACAATGTGTTAATCTTCGAGGGCTCAGCAGAGCGCTAGTTCGTTATTTACCAGTAAGGCATTCCCTGGGAAATATCCCACCCTCTGACTCTACTACCTCAACCAAGCTTCACAATCATCATTGCTATGTATAGTATTCAATTGTTTGTTTAAAACGTATACTCTGTGTGTGTGTGTGTGTGTGTGTGTGTATCTATCTATAAATAATATAGTCTTTTGTCTGGTGAAAAAAATTTCCCTGGAACCTAACCCCCCCCCCCCCCGTTTATATTAATTCTTATGGGGAAATTGGATTAGTTTAACAACGTTTCACTTAAAGTTGCATTTTTCAGGAACATAACTACAATGTTAAGTGAGGAGTCACTGTATTAAAGGAGGAATTGTTCAAGCTAGGACCCAAGGCCTTTCTTTCTGAGAGCTTCTTAGGCAGCCAACATTCTTTTCTCTTTCCCCACACACCAAGCTCATGAAACCTGTAATAAATTCAAACATTGTGAATGATATGAATTGGGCTTCAAACCAGGATATAACACTGGACATAGCCCTGGTAGTATGTTTCATTTTCCCCAGATGCAACCATCACCACTAACATGTTGCAGTGCCTACAAGAGACTAGCTTCTGGATGAAGAGCAGCTGGCTCATACTTGTTCTAGGCAATACCAATGTGATGCTGGTTGGAAGAGGAGATGATGCTTAAAGATAATTTGGATATTGTCCTTCCCATCCACTGGGCATAAGCACCACATTTGTCAAAGAGGTGAAAAACCTTGTGGTCCCAATATGCTCATTAATGAGCCATTGTGTTTGGGTATCATCAGTGATTAGCTTTTTTTTGAACCTCTAGCTTGCTGGGAAATTTTAGTCCTTTATCTCATTTGAGGATCTGGTTACAAAGGTCTATATATTTATCACATCCAGGCTGGATTACTGGAATTCACTGTACCTGAAGCTGAAAGGGAGAACCATGTAAGGGATCCTGCTTCCTGCTGCCTCAACAGGCTAAACTACCATGAGCACATCACCCCATACTCTGATGTCTCTACCAGCTCCCAGTCCCTTTACACTGCAAGTTCAAAGCCTTGGTTCTGATTTTCAAAGCCTTTTATGTCTGTTCCTCGCTATATTACAGAACAAATCTCCAAGAACTATGAACTATCAAGACAGTTCAGCTCCTCTGGAAAAAACCCAGGATGAAGCACGTGAGAACCTGTGACAAAACATTCAAGGCTGTGGAACAAACTTCGAGATGAAACTAATCCAGAGTTGTCTTACATTGAGGTTATACTGCAAGACCTTCCCTTTAGCTAAGTTTCCCACTGTATTTGGAATGATATTGACAACCACCACCCTCATCTCGTACCACTAACATAAAAAATCTACACCAAGCAGTTTCCTATAACCAGAGAAGGGAGAGGAGCTTGAAGACTCTGTGAAGGACTCTGCTTGGCCTTTGCAATAGAAAGCTAACCTGGAAGATGCATGTTTTATGATGGTAAAACCCTGTGCAAGAACCCAGAGAGACTGTTCTACTACTGAATTGAAGAGAAGACTCCGTTTGAGGCCTGTCTCAACTGGATCCTGTAGATTGAGATAGGTACACTTGTAGAACATGGTTTCAGAACTGGCTGTCCTGGTCAGTAATGTTACTTACAAATGTCACCACTCCATATTCTCCAGCATCTGGATAAAATTCCTTTCAAGAATAATGTGAGTGTACAGTCGTCAGAAATACAGTATACTCAGCCAACACATATTCTTTTTTTGCTGGCTGGCAATCAACATACCAGACTTTTCCCACTCTTGCTGACTGTTAGACAGGCTGTCCCAGTTTGGACACCACCCGCTGGACAGTGACCCTAAGTATGCCCTGTGGGAATGTATTTCTACCTAACACCAGATTCTCTAAACAGCCAAATTATACTGAGGGTGTGAGGCACAGATGTTTCCCTAGTTTCACAGTAGCCCATTTACTCTTTTCTTCAGGCAGCTTGTACTTCACCTTTGTGCCTACAGGTGCTCCTAATTGCGTTATAACTGAGAATAGCAGTTCTCATCAAGGGCCTTTTTCTGGAAAGATGGGTGAGGCTTTTTTCTAGAAAAGGAGGTGGCTAGTCAGAACCCAAATATATAAAATATTTTTAAAAACCTAGATTGCTTATTTATAAATTCTAAATTTATAAATTTGTGCTGGAAATGGCCCAACTTGATTATCATACACATTGTAAGGAGAGTGATCACTTTAGATAAGCTATTACCAGCAGGAGAGTGGGGTGGGAGGAGGTATTGTTTCATGGTCTCTGTGTATGTAATGTCTTCTGCAGTTTCCACAGCATGCATCCAATGAAGTGAGCTGTAGCTCACGAAAGCTTATGCTCAAATAAATTGGTTAGTCTCTAAGGTGCCACAAGTACTCCTTTTCTTTTTGCGAAATTCTAAATTTTAACACTGGAAGTGTTGAGTTGCCCATTAAGATAATATTGGTACCCATCCAATATAGCAGATATACCAATATTTTGTTTCTGAAAGTATAAGAAACAAAGTGTTTTACATGTCTATGCAGGTATTGGTTGTCCTAAAAGCTGCACCGGAACAAAGTGTCCATCTCCCCTTCCCCCTCCCCCCCTTTCCTTGGTTACATTATTTGAGGGCCTTATCCAGAGACAAACTGATACAGGACAGGTCAAGAATAATCTGGATTGTGGATGATTGTGATTTCATGCTAAATTTGGGAAAATCCAATTCAGCAGATATATAGTGTGGAAGTGGAAATTAACATGAGCAACGAAGTCTTCATTTCTTAAGAGAGACAGAAAAAAATTGTCTTTGACCAAGTGGGTTGTCAACTGCAGTGAAGTCTGTGTCCACTTTGTAACTGCTGGGAATGATAGTATTGTGCATGACAAGCTGCAGTGTACTTAAGTTCACACAAGACCTTTTAATTTTTTCTGCCGTCTTCCATTTGAACAAGAAAGCTTGCTTTCCACTAAATATAGTAACTTCTGTCAGATGGTGGCTTAACTGTAGTGCCTTCAAGCACTAGTTTGATAGCTGAACCAGACACATTCGTGTTCCTCTTTAATGCCAGACTTTCAGGATGGAGAGCTCACACATGACATGAGATCAATTCATGTTACTTGGAAAAATCAGGAAACAAAATGTAGTATAAGCTGGTTAGAACTCAAAACAATATGGTATGGACTCCACGCATTCTTTCTAGGGGTAAAAAATTCAAATTTTGATTGACGGACAACATCAGAGTCACAGCCCATGTTATCAAGCAGGGTAGAATAAGATAATCATCCCTACAATGGGAGACTTGTCTTCTGATAACATTCTGCTCCATCTGAGATAAGTCCATCCATGCTTTACATATCCAGAGAAGGAGAAAGATTGTTGCCAACTGACTCAGCAGAGAAGAACTAGATGAGGGAGAGTGGAGTCTTCATCCAGAGGTATGTTAGCTCTTGGTGAGCATGTTTGATGCTCCAAAGATGGTCATATCTGCGTCACCCATCAATCACGGGATTACCGCATATTTCTGTAAAGAGGGATCGAAGGACCAGATAAAAATGCTCTCCCCAGAGGTGGCCGAAAGGTCTGTGTAACTTTTCCTCCTTTCCCTGTACTACTGTGATCAATCTCAGGAAAGCCAGTACTATGAGACCCCTTATAGCCTCCTACCTCCAGCCTGAGGGAGTCTTGCCTATGTTTAGCTAGTTATCAACTTCCTAGCACCACCAGTCTTTTAGTCGCTCAAGTACTCTCCTCTGGGCTACATAAGCCCTGTGTTTGCTTTTGCAGGTTAACAATATGTGTCCTTTGGTCCCCAAGTCCCTTTCAGTTGTTTCCCTATGATATCCTGGCTACTTTCAGAAATCCCAGCTTCTTTGCCTCCAAAGGAACAGTGTGCCCCAGTCTGTTAGTTTTACCTTAAAGCACTGGTCCTGTAAACCACATAGCATTTTCAAGCACTTACAATAAAACAAAAGTAGCTTTATTAAAGAAAGAATAGAAAGTTAACTAGGAACAGAAGAGTGGTGGTAACTAATAGTTAAAATATAAACCAAAATAATAAAACTGAAACCTAGGTCTACACTGATTAATAGTCACTTTTCCTGTCTAATAAACTAGGTTCTCCCTACCCCTCACCCCAGAAGATCAGTTGTACAGCTGGCTGTCTTCTCAGGAACGAGGAACCAGTTTTTTGTGAGAATATACCTGATCCTGCAAGACATCTCCTCAGAGTAAATCTTTCCTCCCTCCTTTTATACGGAAACAGTCTTTTTTTCATAGACAAGGCGAACTTCTGTCTGTAATGTTCCTTTTTTTACCGCCTTGTGGCTTTGCTTGTTTGCAGTTGCCTGTGATAGTTTTTTCCATTCATAGTCTTGAGATGGAACAAGGTTAGACAACTGAGCCTTGCATTAAATCACTGGCTAAACAGAGAGGAGTGACAACTTCTTTTTGTGTGAATGAGCTATTACCAAAATACATTATTTAATACTTGAAGACCATTAAGATACTTTTTTACTATACTATATACCTATATAAACTATATACCTTACATCAGTGATGGGCAACCTGTGGCCCGTGGGCCACATGCAGCCCATCAGGGTAATCTGGTTTCAGGCCGCGAGACATTTTGCTGACTTTGACCGTCCGCAGGCATGGCTGCAGGGATGTGCTGGCTGACGCTTCCTGCGGCTCCCATTGGCCGGGAACAGAGAATCGCAGACATTGGGAGCTGCGGGGGGCTGTGCCTACGGATGATCAACATCAGCAAAATGTCTCGCGGCTTGCAATCTGATTACCCTGATGGGCCGCATGCAGCCCACAGGCTGCAGGTTACCCACCACAGCCTTACATGCTACTCTTTATGGATAAATATCCTGCACAACACATTTGGTGTAGTGAGTTCGTTAGGTCTGAGATGAGAGGTTTTTGCACAGAACAGGGGACCCTTTTCTGAGGAGCCTCTGTCACAACTACCAAGAGTCATCCAGAAGACCTGGAATGAAAAGACAATGGTAACTTCAGTAGTTCTGTTTTGGCTAAGGATGCCTTGGTTTTCTGGTATTTTCAACATGGCTTATACAACTTCACAAACTCTCTAAAGCAAGATCTGCTGTCTCTGATCAAATTATCGGCCAGAGTACCTTCCTGGTTTTTGAGGGACTTGCACGAGTAGGAAAATAGTATATTTAGAGGGTGTTGTCTCGTGTCATGTGTAAAAAAGTTTCTACCAATTTTTCTTTCCTCAGAATATGAAGTTCGAACGATGGTTCAGAAAATTTCATGTTTCACAGTAGACTTCTACATCTCAGATGTTAGATTGCCTGAACACAATTGTCATAGTTTCCCCCTTAACATGTCAAGTAGCTATGGTAATTTTGTATATTGAGTGCTGCATGCTGTCTGATAGCAATAACATCTGCTGTCCGTCGAGGATCGGTGAAAAGGTGACCTTGTGTTTAATATATTTTTCATAGAATCCAAGAAGTTGTGCACTCTTCTTTTGTCTCAAACCATTTGATTCCGTCCCTGGCAATGTTCCCTCTAATTTTTGTCAGGCCGTGTGCGCAAAAAATTTCTTCTGTGCAAATTGTTGTGCGTGCTGTTTTGCCGTGTGCGCGGCATTTAGGATCTGTGTGCGCACGCGCACAGCTTAGAGGGAACAATGATCCCTGGCTTAATCTTGGGTGTCTGCAGAACCCTGAGAATGCATTCCAACCTTCTGTTTGTTCTTTATTATCCAGCACGTGAGCAAAAGTACTTAAAAATCTATTTCAAGATGGTTGAGATGTATTCATGAGGCTTAAAAGTCTGAGAATCTCCCCAGCATAAAACCTGACAGCCTAGTCTTAGGCTACATCTGCGCTACAAACTAGGGGTGAGAGTCCCAGCTCATAGACATACTGGTGCTAGCTTTCATCTGAGATAGCATTCTAAGAACAATAGTGTAGCCGCGAAAGCACAGTCGGTGGAAGCTGTGTCACTGTGCTAGCCGCCCCTTGTGTACCCACTGGGTTCAGGTGGGTTTGTGCTCGGGGATGCTAGCACATGTTGCGACTGCCCATGCTACCATGGGTACTCTGCTATTTTTAGCATGCTGGATCAGCTGTGAGTAAGCAGGAGTATGTCTATTTGAGCAGGGAATCCCATCCCTAACTCATGGTGGAGACATAACCTTAGAGTGATAATAGCTTCCTGGGCTGGAATATCTTACACAGCATACAAAGATCTGTAGAGCAGCCACTGGGTTAGTTTGTTCATAACTTCTGCAAATTTGACATGCTATACATAAGCTTCTGCTAATGGCTTTGGTAAAAAGGTGTTCCACTCTGTCATCTTACAGAAAAGAATATATTAAGAGAATAAAGTCTGCCATTGAGTCTTAATTCAGACCCTTTGTTCACATGCATTACAGTATTGTCTTTAATATTACATGATTACACTATTTGTTCTGTCGGATCCCTGTTTCATTCTGTGCACAAGATGGACAATGAATGAGATAGAGGGTTGCAAGTAGAAAGGAATGTTGTCTTTTATGTTTAAGGCACTAGAGTAAGACCCAGCAGAGCAAAGTATTCTCCCTGGTTCAGCTGGACACCTCCTACATGATTGTTGGCAAAGTCTGTCATGCGTATGTGCAAGCGGACTGAAGTAAAGTTGTACAGATGACCTTAATTTTGGCATTTCGTACCTTTTGAGCATTTGACTTTGTAGCCTTAATGTTCTTTTAATATAATTTTTGTCTAATACCGTATAAGGCATACAGCAGGATAGAGTTTCATGGGAAAAGCTACAAGATGAGTGACATAACTCATTTCTTATATACTATATACATGTTGCCTCCTATACATTAATACATATATACAATATATATACAATACAATATACATACATTCAATAAGGATAAGTGCAGGGTCCTGCACTTAGGATGGAAGAATCCAATGCACCGCTACAGACTAGGGACCGAATGGCTAGGCAGCAGTTCTGCGGAAAAGGACCTAGGGGTGACAGTGGACGAGAAGCTGGATATGAGTCAGCAGTGTGCCCTTGTTGCCAAGAAGGCCAATGGCATTTTGGGATGTATAAGTAGGGGCATAGCAAGCAGATCGAGGGACGTGATCGTTCCCCTCTATTCGACATTGGTGAGGCCTCATCTGGAGTAGTGTGTCCAGTTTTGGGCCCCACACTACAAGAAGGATGTGGATAAATTGGAGAGAGTCCAGCGAAGAGCAACAAAAATTATTAGGGGTCTAGAACACATGACTTATGAGGAGAGGCTGAGGGAGCTGGGATTGTTTAGCCTGCAGAAGAGAAGAATGAGGGGGGATTTGATAGCTGCTTTCAACTACCTGAAAGGGGGTTCCAAAGAGGATGGCTCTAGACTGTTCTCAATGGTAGCAGATGACAGAACGAGGAGTAATGGTCTCAAGTTGCAGTGGGGGAGGTTTAGATTGGATATTAGGAAAAACTTTTTCACTATGAGGGTGGTGAAACACTGGAATGCGTTACCTAGGGAGGTGGTAGAATCTCCTTCCTTAGAGGTTTTTAAGGTCAGGCTTAACAAAGCCCTGGCTGGGATGATTTAACTGGGGAATTGGTCCTGCTTCAAGCAGGGGGTTGGACTAGATGACCTCCAGGGGTCCCTTCCAACCCTGATATTCTATGATTCTATGATTAATTACTGTTTGTGTTTAGCTGATATCCCTTTACTGGGATTTAAAGAAAATTCTCAATTGTGTAAATCCTTCCTCAGTTGAGAGGCAGTAGTTTATTTATAGATTTGACACTACATGTTGTTAAAAGCTACCTTCAGCTAGATTGCTGTTAAATACTATGTAGCAGATATGCTCATTTTTTGAACATGTTCCTGAAATCCTTTGGTTAAATATCTTGTTTATTACCCAAAAGGACCTTGCTTATAATAGGAATTAATATCCTCTCACTTCTCTATTAAAAATTAAAAACATTTTGAATAATAGGAATAAACATAGTTTGAAGCTGTTAAACAGCTGAGTATTTTTCTTCCACTTAATGTCTTAATGCAATGTTTAGCTTGTCTATTTGTATTTTAAAAGGCTAGTGTAGATAAGTGAATGATCAATAATTTGTCCATCAGTAACCAATTAATTGATAACCAGTAATTGACAGGTAAAATTTTAAGTTGCCTGACCTGTTGGCTATAGAGAGGATGGGTGGATCGAAAACGGGTCCCTTCTGGTGCCTAGCGAAGTGGCCAGTATGGAAATAGGCCCTTCAGGGGGCTAGTTGGAGAGTATGACCCTTCCTGTTTTTCTTTGCAAATGGAAGGGGGAAGCGTGTGCTCTTAGCAGTACTGGTCACTGGCGCAGAGCGGGCGTTCCCCTGGTGGCAGTTGCGACTGCAATGTTAGGGGTCCATATGCCACGATAGCTGCCTGTGTGAGCAGCGTTCAGCTTAGGCTTCTTCAGTCATGGGATGCTGTTCTGGAAAGGAGGACTGCTGGGAAGATATGGGATCCATGTGACCAAGAAGGGGAAAGCCATCTTTGGACACTGACTCATGAACTTGATGAGGAGGGTTTTAAACTAGGTTCAAAGGAGCAAGGTGACAAAGGCCTACAGATAAGTCTAAAAAAGGGGTAGATTCTGGGAAAGACCTGGCAAATTACAATAGTGCTGTAGGAGCAACAAGAGGGAAAACAGTGGGAGAATCTGCTCAACATCTTAGTTGTCTAGGCACAAATGCAAGGAGTGTGGTCAGTAAACAGGAAGAACTGGAAGTATTAGTGCATAAGCTAAATTATGATTTAATTGGTATCACTGAGACTTGGCAGTCTCATGACTGGACTATTGGTATAGAGAGAGATGGCTTGTTCAGGAAGGACAGGGAGGGGAAAAAGGAAAGAGATATTGTAGTATAGGTTGAGAATACATACCATATATACTTGTTCATAAGCCAAATATTTTTGGTAAAAAAGTGACGCATCAAAGAGCGGGGGTCAGGTTATAAACGGGTCTACACCAAAATGTGATTATTTTAAACGCTACGAAATCATTGAATTGAATATCTAATACATTGTCGTTTTGTTTACCTGGAGCGTCTGAAGGTATGGAGCCCCTCAGTTCCCTGTGGCCGTGGTTCACCATTCCCAGCCAATGGGAGCTGTGGGAATTGGTGAGCCAGGTAAACAAAATGTCCCAACCCGACAGCGGCTTACCCTGGCGGGCTGGGAGCCAAAGTTTGTCAACCAGTGAAATATAGGGTTGGCTTATGAAAGGGTCATACAGTTTTTACTACTTTTACCTATCCATCTTGGGGGGTTGGCTTACAAACGAACGAGCTAATGAACGAGTATATACGGTACACTTGATCTGAGGTCTAGAATGAGTTGAAGCAGACCAGTTGAATGTCTGTTGATAAAGATAAAAGGTCAAAAATAAGGACGACGTTATAGTAGGGAGTCTGCTGTAGACCACCAAATCAGGAGGAGGAGGAGGCATTTCCAGAACAAATAGAAATATCTAAAATGTAAGACCTGGTATTAACAGGGGGATTTAACTACCCAGACATCTGTTAGAAAAGTATAAGGATCTGATCAATTCTTGGAATGTATTAGGGGGCAGTGTCTCATTTCAGAAGGGGGGGGGAGGAATTGGGGGACAGCCATTTTAGACTTAATTTTTGACCAACAGGAAGGAATTGGTAGCGAATCTGAAGGTGAAAGGCAGTTTCCGGGAAAGTGATCATGATTGACACACTTCATGATCCTAAGGAAAGGAAGGAGTGAGAGCAGCAGAATAAGGACAATGGACTTCAAAGAAGCAGATTTTAACAAACTCAGAGAACTAGTAGGTAGCCTCTTCTGGGAAGAAAATCTAAGGGGGAAGATATGTTCTAGAGAGCTGGCAGTTTCTCAAGGAAACGATATTAAATGCACAACTGCCAATTATTCTGATGAAAGAGAGGAAGAATAATTAGAGATTAATTTGGCTCCATCAACTCTTTTTGACCTGAAAATTTAAAAAAAAAAAACCCTACAAAAAGTGGAAACATGGGCAAATTGCTAAGGAAGAATACAGAAGAATTGCAGAAGCATGTAGGGAGCAAATCAGAAAGTCTGTGGCACAAAATTAGTCACACCTAGCAAGGGACATACAATACAAGCCAAATTAGGGAAAGAACAGATTAAAGAATATTTAGATAAGTTAGATGCATCTAAGTCAATAGTGCCTGATAAAAATTCATCATAGGGTACTTAAAGAACTAGCTGAAGCAATCTTGCAACTGTTAGCAATTATCTTTGAGAACTCAGAGGGGGTGAGGGAAGGGTGAGGTCTTAGATGACTGCTTTAGGGCAAATATAGTACCCATCTCTAAAAAGGGAAATAAAATAGACCTAGGGAATTATAGATCAGTTGGCCTAACTTCAGTGCTTGGAAAGATGCTGGAACAAATGATTAAACAATCAATTTGTAAGCACCTAAAAGCTACCAGGGTTATAAGGAATAGCCAATATGAATTTGTCAAATAATGTCAAATCAACCTTATTTCCTTCTTTGACAGGATCTCTGGCCTAGTAGATGGGGCAGGGAGGAAACAGTAGAGGTGATATATCTTGATTTTAGTAAGGCTTTTGACACAGTCCCACATCACACTTTCCTAGTTTGCTGATGAGAATGTCCTCTAGATGAAATGATTATAAGTTGGGTGCATAACTGGTTGAAAGACTATTCAAAGATTCAATGGTTTGCTGTCAAATTAGGAGGATGTATCCAGTCGGATCCTGCAGGGGTCAGTCCTGCATCTGTTACTGTTCAATATTTTCATTAATGACTTGGACAATGGAGTGGAGACTATATTTATAAAATTTTGGGGTGGCACCAAATTTGGAGGGATTGCAAACACTTTGGATGACCGGACTAGTGTTCAAATTGACAAATTGGAGAACTTGTCTGAAATCAATAAGATAATTTGAATAAAGACAAGTGCAAATACTATACTTACGAAGGAAAAATCGAAGGCACAATTACAAAATGGGTAATAACTAGCTAAGTGGTAGAACTGTAGAAAAAGATCTAGGGTTTTATAGTGGCTCACAATTGGAATAGGAGTCAACAATATGATGCGGTTGTGAAAAAAGTTTTTATCTTTCTGGGATGTATTAACAGCAGTGTCATATAGAAAACATGAGGTAATTGTCCCACTGACTCTACTCCACAATGATCAGGCCTGAGCTGGAGTACTGTGTCCTATTATGGGCACTGCACTTTAGGAAAGATATGGACAAATTGCAGAGAACTCATAGGAGAACAACAAAAAATAAGTGTTATAAAACCTGACCTATGAAGAAAGGTTAAAAAAGGGCATGTTTAGCCTTGAGAAAAGAAGACTGAGGGGAAACTGCGAACAGTCTTCAAATATGTTAAGGGCTGTTATAAAGAGGAGGGTAATCGTTTGCCATGTCCAGAGGAGATAGGATGAGAAGTACTGTGCAGCAAGGGAGACTTAGGCTATTTGGAAAAACTTTAAAAGGGTAGTTAAGCATTGGAGTAGACCTCCAAGGGAAGTGTGGAATCCGCATCTTTGGAGATTTTTAAAAATAGGTTGAGCAGTCACCTGTCAGGTATGATCCAGGTTTACTTGGTTCCGACTCAGCATGGGGAGCTGGACTTGAGCTCTCAAGGTCCTTTCCAGTCCTACATTTCCATGATTCTCTTAGTCTCAGCCCCAGAAAGGGCTGAAAATGTTAATAAGTGTTAATAAATGTAGCAGTTTGGGGTGGACTTGTGAAATAACTTTTTGTACACCTCCCTCTTCTCCAGTATAACTGATTGATTCGTGTGGTGGTCATTCCACTGTGCATAAAACTATCCCCAGGATTTTGCAGTGGATTAGAGAGTTAGTACTTGGGAAGGACCCCAAACTTAATTGATTTATTTTACGTTTTGGGTGTCAGATCCCCAGCTTCTTGCTGCCAAAATGTTAAGGACTGTTATGAAGCACTACAAATTTCCTTCAACCCATGTAAATGTCTACTTCAGTTTGCTTTTTCATGGTTATCATTTTAAGAAAAAGAGACATAGACATATGATTTCTAGTAAAAGATTCTGCTTCATGGTGACCAAAGGACAATTTTTTAACCAGGGGCTTTCACAAAACTACTCCAATGCAATGTTTAATAACGCAAATATAGTATAATGTGGCTGTTTTCATAAGTTTTTTACTACAAACTTAGGGAAGCCATAGTCAGATTACTGAAAGTGGAAATCATTGTCACACCTTGTCAAGGTTCCTTCCCCATTCTGAACTCTATGGTACAGATGTGGGGACCTGCATGAAAGACCCCCTAAGCTTATTCTTACCAGCTTAGGTTAAAACTTCCCCAAGGTACAAACTTTTACCTTTTGTCCTTCAACATTTATGTTGCCACCATCAAGCATCTCACAAAAATAACAGGCAAGTGCCCACTTGGAAATGTCTCCCCCTCAAAAATATCCCCCCAAGCACTACACCCCCTTTCCTGGGGAAGGCTTGATACAAATCCTCAACAATTTGCATACGTGAACACAGACCCAAACCCTTGGAACTTAAGAACAATGAAAAAGCAATCGGGTTCTTAACGGAGAATTTTAATTAAAGAAAAAGTAAAAGAAAAACCTCTGTAAAATCAGGAAGGGAAATACCTTACAGAGTAGTCAGATTCAAAACATAGAGAATCCCTCTAGGCAAAACCTTAAGTTACAAAAAGACACAAAAACAGGAATATACATTCCATTCAGCACAACTTATTTTATCAGCCATTTAAACAAAGAATCTAATGCATATCTAACTAGATTGCTTACTAACTCTTTACAGGAATTCTGACCTGCATTCCTGCTCTGGTCCCGGCAAAAGCATCACAGGGACAGAGAGGACTCTTTGTTTCCCCGCCCTCCAGCTTTGAAAGTATCTGGTCTCCTCATTGGTCATTTTGGGCAGGTGCCAGCGAGGTTATCTTAGTTTCTTAACCCTTTACAGGTGAAAGGGTTTTTCCTCTGGCCAGGAGGGATTTAAAGGTGTTCACCCTTCCTTTTATATTTATGACACACCTTCAGATGGTAAATTCCTTATGATCCCTTCTAATCCAGGCACGCTATGTACATTTCTACCAAAAAAATCTTGTTTTAAAGACAAGAAATTTGTAGGAATAAATTATGGAGTTAGCAAGTCTCATCTCAGTAGTTAAGAATAAACTTAGTTTTCGTATGTAAACACAGTTTTATGGGGAAAATACTTTTATAGCATGTCAGTATATGTCCTAGGACATGGAACATTAATATTAAAGATACTTCAAAATAAATGATTGGCTGAGTGAAAAAGTACCTGACTGTAGTCCAGGAGTTCTCAAACTGGGGGTCGTGACCTCTTAGGAGGTCACGAGTTTATTACGGGTCAGCCTCCACCCCAAACCCCACTTCACCTCCAGTATTTATAATAGTGTTAAATATTTTTTTAAAAGTGTTTTTAATGGGGGCGGGGGGTCCCACTTGGAGGCTTGCTGTGTGAAAGAGGTCACCAACACAAAAGTTTGAGAACCACTGTTGTAATCCATGTACTGATTCCCACTAGGTTAGTTTTTATGATTAGCTTTATTTGGGACAAACTTGTATCAATTGTTTGAACCATTAATGTTCTTTCTTTAGATGTATAAATTTGTCATAATATGTGCAATTTTTATTCCAGGAGGCTGGGCTCTTGGTATTGTGTGCATTAGTAACAAGGCTAGTATAGCATTCACTTTTACTCAAAAACATTTCTGTGAGGCTGTAAATTTATACTGTGGTTTACAGAGAACACTTGGTATTGTAGATGAGTCACTAGGAACACAATTATCACAGGGGTAACCATGTAGTCTGTATCCACGAAAACAACAAGGAGTCCGGTGGCACCTTAAAGACTAACAGATTTATTTGAGCGTAAGCTTTCATAGGTAAAACCCCCACTTTTTCAGATGCATGGAGTGAAAATTACAGATGCAGATATAAATATACTGACACATGAAGAGAAGAGAGTTACCTTACAACTAGAGAACCAGTGTTGAGAAGGCCAATACAGTCAGGGTGGATGTGGTCCACTCCCAATAGTTGACGAGGAGGGGTCAATACCAAGTGAGGAAAAATTGCTTTTGTTGTGAGCCAGCCATTCCCAGTCCCTATTCAAGCCCAAATTAATGATATTAAATTTGCAAATGAATTGTAGCTCTACTGCAGTTTCTCTTTGAAGTCTGTTTGTGAAGTTTTGTTTTTGTTTTTTGGTTTTTTGTTTTTTTTGGAAGTATGGCTACTTTTAAATCTGTTGTTGAATGTCCAGGGAGACTGAAGTGTTCTGCTGGCTTTTGTATGTTACCATTCCTGATGTCTGATTTGTGTCCATTTATTCTTTTACCTAGAGACTGTCCGGTTTGGCCAATGTACATGGCAGAGGGGCACTGCTGGCACGTGTTGGCATATATCACCGTAGTAGATGTGTAGGTGAATGAGTCCCTGGTGGTGTGGCTCATGTGGTTGGGTCCTCTGATGGTGTCACTAGAGTAGATATGAGGACAGAGTAGGCAACAGGGTTTATTACAGGGGTTGGTTCCTGGGTTAGTGTTTCTGTGTTTGTGGTTTCTCTGGTTCCCTGTCCTGGTATTGACACATCCACCCTGGCTGTACTGGCCTTCTCAGCACTGGTTCTCCACTTGTAAGGTAACTCTCTTCTCTTCAGTATCAGTATATTTATGTCTGCATCTGTAATTTTCATTCCATGCATCTGAAGAAGTGGGAGTTTTTACCCACCAAAGCTTATGTCCACATAAATCTGTAGGAACAGAATTCAAATACTTATTTGGTTAGCTGTTACCTTTACAAATAAAATCCAATAAAAACTATAAATAGAAGGAATGTTACTGATGTGGCAGTTTATTTCTCTGCTTGTTGTCGGTACTTCCAGTCTGTTGTGTTTTTAAAAGAAATTCCTCAGATTCCCTTTTTGCATACAACAAGTAAAATATAGCTACTTTCAAGATAAGCGATGTGGTACTTTTGATGTGTGCTTCTACTTGATTCTTCCTTTTTAAAATTAACATTAATTCCCCCCTCTGCCCCCCCGAATTTTATAGAGCTTGTTATAGCAGGGTTTGACTCTTGAAATTATAAATACATTTTAAAAATGCAATTACTTCAGAATTCATTGTACAAAATTATTATTATAGTAAATTTGGCCCTCTAGGCTAGTCTCTACTGCAGTTTGTCTTGTCTAATGTAGATGGAACCTAAGCCAAATTTAGACCCAAAAATATGGGTTAACGCTTGTCTGTCTCAAAATGGATATAGCCCTTTACTGTTTTGTTCTACTTATGGTTCTAATTTTGCAAGGAAATTATTAGTCTGAGTTTGGGCCATGAATGGAAAAATGGGCCGCTCTGCCTTGAATGGTCCTCTACAGTATGTGCTAACTAATTTCCTGAATAATCTGTTCCATCTTGTGTTTTGCTGTGATGCTAGGAGTTCCTTCCCCAGACATGAAGAGCTGTGTGTGACTTTGAAAGCTTCTCTCTCACTAACAGAAGTTGGTCCAATAAAAGATATTATCTCACCCACCTTGTCTCTTTGGGCCATGAGGCATTTTAAAGAGAGCTGATCTGAGCTCTTGAGCTCCTTCAGAATGATTTTCATCTTAAACAAATTTCACAACACATTGAACTTTTAAAAAATGTATGGACAAAATTTTACTTTGCCGTTATTCTTAGTTTCCTTTGCTGCTACTGAAGACTTTTATTTTTATAACAGCTTTCTCCATCCTATCCTCTCCTGTTCTTCAGTAAAATTATAATCCTGTCATCGTATTAGTTTCTTGCTTTGGGAATTAGTTGTCTTATTTGTGGGAGCACAGTACAGGCTGTAATTGGAGCTCAGTGGATTTTCCATACACAGTGTCTTGTTTGGTCCTATAACTTTAGTTAGAGGTCAAATAATAAAAGATGGGACATGAGCACAGATTGCATGGTTTAATACACTGGTAATTAGCAAAGATGGTAGAAACGCTCACAGTATGAATTTAAGGTAGGTTTGAAAGTTTCCCGTAGAACCACAGTGGTTAACTGCTGAGTAGGTGAAGGGGTGGAAGTACAGAAAAGAGAAGAATTTTATAGGTGTAGTATTCTGGCCTAATATGACAGTTTGGATTTTTTTTAGTACAAGGCAGTAATTCTGTGAGGACATTTTTTGATAGTGGTGGGATTCAATATGAGTGTTGTATTTAGCAGCTGCATACCAAGGTTGATTTTTTTTGTATTCAATTAAGAACTCTGCAGTTGTTGTAAATATTTATTTACCATCTTAATGTAAAACAAAAGGTGACATTGCATGCTAATTCTGTTCTAAAATCTGACGTGAGGTTCATTTTCTTCTATAGTCAGATTAATTATGTATTAGTGTGACAAGAAATTATGCTACTGAAATAGCAAAGCGGAGTTGAAATAAAATTATTGGCAATTTACAAATAAGTTACTTTTAGATTTCTAGTGGTGTATACAGTTTTATTAGCCTTGAGACCTAAATTGAGACTGAAATGACCATTTTAAAAGGGAGGAAGAGCTGTTTAAATGCTTTTCTATGACAGGATATTCTCTATAGATCTTAGGCTAATTTGGACTTACTTGAAAACTCAGGAATTGTACACTTCTGTGTTCTAACTCTTAACCTTGTAGGGGAAAAATTAGACTACAAAACTGTTTGTGATCGAGTAAGGATTATTGACTGTTTGGTTTGGGCCTTTGATAGATGCCCAAATTAAACAAGCCATGAAAGAAATTTTTAAATAGTCTATAAACCCTTTTGCTTTAAAACATTTTTCTTCTATTCATTTTAATGTTATACTTATTACAAGTATATTGAAGGGTTTTTAATTTAAAAATTAAAAGTATCCAAAAAATAGGAAAGGTGAATGCAGAAGTTTTTGTTTCCTATGCATGCAATTACATTTTTATTGAACGTTTTCTTTAACTTTGTCGAACTGATACGCATTGACAGTCCGTTTTAAGAAATGAAACACAATAATAACACGTAACTCTTACATAGTGCTTATGCAGATATATCTGCTAGACAGGGAGCCACCTCCTTGGAGTTTCAACATTATGCTGACAGGTTTGATGGATCCACCTTTTTGAATTCCTAGCTACATGTTCCCTCTTCCATCTAGCCATCAAAACAGCCTTGTTAGTAACAATAACATTGCTAGGAGGGTGATGGAAATACAAGCACTAGTGGTAGGACCATCTTTACACTGCATATATGTATAGGGTGACCTTGGGACTTTACCTGTAGTTCTTGCCAAATGGAGTGGATGGCACTGGGGCCTATGTAGGCTTAGGGAAAGACTTGGAGAGGCTCTGAGCTACTGCAATGATCAGGAAATTGGGGGAAGGCGCTGAAAGTTTCTAAAAACTGTAGATAATTTTCTAACACAAAAGGTATTATACCCAACATGAGGTAACTTTATTTTGTACCTATTTGTAATGGATAAAGATGAATTAGTCACTAGACTGGAAGCTAGTTGCGTAGTTACCAGTGGTTATGACTTGATGACATTACATATACATATGGGCAACTTGAGGATAGACCCAACCAGTAATGTATGTACTTGGTACTTCAAAAGAGATAACTTTCTAAGGCTGAGGAAACTTATGAGCAGGATTAATTATGAGGCCAAAACTTAAAAAAATGTGAATGAAAATTTGGAGTTCTTGAATAGTTTGACATAGCCCAAAAACCAAAATTTCACAATGAAGCAAGAAGGGCAGCAATGGCTGAAAGCCCATACTGGTTCAGTAGCAAAGAAAAGGCAGGAGTTGGAAGCTAAAAAAATCAATATGTAGCAAATAGAAAAAAGAGGGAATAGCAGTCGATATAAATTTCAAATTCTGAAATGCAGAAAATTGATAGGGGAAGCTGAAGACCTAAGGAAAAAATCTCTGGGTGGCAGGAATAGGGACAGCAAGGAGTTTTAAAAAAAGTTGTACACCTAGAAACAAGGAATGTAAGGAATGTAACCCATACCTACCGAATGGGGATCTCTGTCCTGGAATGAAGGAAGGGACTCTGAAAAAGGTTCAGGGGTTGTAGTGGACAAGCAGCTGAACATGAGCTCCTAGTGTGATTCTGTGGCAAAAATAGCTAAACGTGATCTTTGGATGTATAAACAAGAGTAGTGAATAGAAGTAGAAAGATTATTTTTATCTTTGTATCCCACAGCATTGGTGAAACCAATACTGGAATACTGTGTACGGTTCTGGTGTCAACATTTTAAAGAGGGTGTTGACAAATTGGAGTGGGTGCAGAAAATAGCCACCAACATTATTTGCGGGCTGGAGAAATGTCTTACAGTGAGAGACCTAGAGTTCAATTTGCTTATTTTATCAACAAGAGGATTTGGGAGGTGACTTGATTACAGTATATGAGTACCTTCATGCGCAGACAATACTAAAGGGCTTCTTAATTTAGCAGAGAAAGGCATAACAAAAACCAGTGGTTGGGAGTCAGATAAATTCAAATTGGAAACACGCACAAATATAATAGAGGAAGATTAACCATTGGAACACATTGCCATCTACCCTGGTGGATTCTTCATCCCTTAATGTCTTCAGATCAAGACTGGATGCCTTTCTGGAAGATACGCTTTAGCCAAATGCATTATACTGGACTCAATGTAAGAGTAACTGGTTGAAATGTAATGGACGATACAGAGGAGGTAATCTAATTATCTGTCTGGTCTTAACTCTGAGAATCTATGAAAAAGGTGGGTATTATAGGGGAAACCAAAAAGGTGGGTTCAAGTTCTGTAGAGGAGGCAGCTGCTGAAAGGGTTAGTTATCAAAGCTTGCAGCTCCGCAAAAGCAAATTACTTGAGATCTGCAGTTGCTCACCACTCAAGTGGCTGCCACAGTGGAATTGAGGGTTAATGATTGACTCTAGTGGACCTGAAAAGGGTTATGTAGGATTTGGAAGACAGATTGTCATGGTTGAGTCTTAAAGTACAGCAATTAAAAATCAATAATATCCCATCTCCATATGCAAGAGATGCTTGATGCATTTTCTGACTAAACAGAAAATTCATAATTCTAAAACAACTTGTTAGGGTGGCTGCTAGAATTATGTTACAATTGAAAGTGGGAAGAAGGTGAGAAAGTAATCACAATAATGGGTTTTAATGCCTTTAATTCACCCCTTCTCACAGCTAAAAACTCTTTGGTGGACCAGCATAAATGTACCAAAAAAACTTTTCTAAATACTGATCTTAGACTAGTGATCAGTAAGAAAAATTTCAATTCTGGACTTTTTAAAAAAAAAATCTGATTTATTCTGACAAGTGTACTGTAATTTAGTTTTAATTACTGATACTTTCCTGTATATTAATATACCACAGTGTTTTTTGTGAGCTCACTTCAGCTGCCTGCTATTAGTCACAACTCACTTCTCAGCAAAGACTATCAATATTGGAAGAGAGTTAAGGGATTATCAAAATAGTGATGGGGCATACCTCTCCCTTTTATCTGTAAACATTGAGATAACAATATCCTATTGGCCTCAACAATAACTTTTACCCACGAGGGCTCTAATCCTCAGTGCAGGTAGTCATTCCAAATGGGAATTGTAAAATAACTTTGGCTATCTTCACTATTTAATCTCAATTTTTCCTATTATAATCCTTCTATAAGTCTCCTTAAACTGAACCTTCAAGGTCAAACAAATAGCTTTCATTCTGGTATTCAGATTACTTTAAAGTATATAGTGAACAGTTCAAAAAAAGGAAATGTGCAGCTCAAACAGTTTTTTCTTTTTTACATAAACTACAGGAAGTTAAATACAAAGAAATTGAAATGCACTGTCAACAATAAACAAGAACAAAAACCATTACATTAACCATGGAATTAAATGGTTAAACCTTTAAGTCAACAATTATAAACAAGTAAAGAATATTATAAAATAGGCTAAACGTAAGTTGAGTATTTAAGAATATTATGTTCAAATATAGTTAATGCTTACTGCACATGCAGCATTATGCTTTGTGTTCAGTACTCTGTTGTTGTAAATACGTAATAAACCAGCCTTCCACAGCAATTGTTTGCTTATGTTCTTCCAGGTTCATTATGGTAGGCTGTCTGATCATTTGCTTGCATAATCGCTCCTATAGTTTCTGTTCACAAACAAGTAATTGATGTCATACTTATGCAAAATGCATAGCCAGCATTAGCCGTAAGAAGTCCTAATCACAGATTTGTGGACTGTTATAATCCAGTTCTTAAATTCGCAATCGTTTTGACTTACACGCATGCAACAGCAAGGCGTATGTCTATGCCATGCTGAGACCATTGTGATATCAAAGGTAACTCAACCAGTAACACCCTTAAGAACATAAGAATGGACATACTGCAGATCAGACAAGTGGTCTATCTAGCCTGGTATCCTGTCTTCTGACAGTGGCCAATACCAGATGCTTCAGAGGGAATGAACAGAACGGCAGTTATCGAGTGATCCATCCCCTGTCATCCAGTCCCAGCTTCTGGCAGTCAGAGGGAGGGGGACACCCAGAGCATGGGGATGCATCTCTGACCATCTTAACTAATAACCATTAACTGACATATCAGTTAATGGTTATGCGGGGGGAGGGGAGGAACGAGGCAGCAAGGACATAGTCTTTGCCTCACTGTGCCTGCCTTACTGTGCACGGAGAGTCACAGTTCCCCGCAGAGACCCCCGTATCCTCTCCTTCACGCAGAATGCGTGGTGTCAGCACATTTGACTCTGTGAATATGGCCCCTGCCTAAGGAGACTGCAGCGCATGCTGGGTGTGTGGGAGCTGACCCGCTCTTAGCTGCTGTCATGGGCAGTGGGTGAAGCTGCTGCTTGGGGAGTCTAGCTCCCCAGCCCACCTCTTCTGCCTGTGGCCCCACCCATACTCCACCCCAGCTCTGTCCCAGGCTCCCCCGCCCCCACTGTCTTGCTCCTCTCTTCCCTCCCCCTCTCTGCTCATCCCCTTCCAGCCAAATCCCTGAACCCAAATGAAGCAAAGGACATTAGAAAGAAATTGCAGAAGAATGTTTTTTTCAAAACAAAATGGAGCATGTTTTCCACTGCATGCCAGATGGTGAGGATTGGACATGCAGAAGGTACCTAATTAAAAGCACTAAATTTGTGAATAAAAAGTGTCAGTCACAGGTATTTTGATATACCCTGAAGTTTGTCAGAGATTTATTTGCAAAAACTTTGTAGGAAAGGCAAGTCAGTTGTCCTGCTGAATACAACATTAAATATTATGGAATACATGATGCAGCTCTTCTGTTTTACATTTTCTTAATCAGTATTTCTAAACTGACTTTATATATTAAATGTACTCTTAAGCCTTCATAAAGTAATCATTCCAGATTACTACATATTTAAGTCACTGAAACAAAGACATAGAATCATAGAATATCAGGGTTGGAAGGGACCTCAGGAGGTCATCTCGTCCAACCCCCTGCTCAAAGCAGGACCAATCCCCAATTAAATCATCCCAGCCAGGGCTTTGTCAAGCTTGACCTTAAAAACTTCTAAGGAATGAGATTCTACCACCTCCCTAGGTAACGCATTCCAGTGTTTCATCACCCTCCTCGTGAAAGTTTTTTCCTAATATCCAACCTAAACCTCCCCCACTGCAACTTGAGACCATTACTCCTTGTCCTGTCCTCTTCTACCACTGAGAATAGTCTAGAACCATCCTCTCTGGAACCACCTCTCAGGTAGTTGAAAGCATCTATCAAATCCCCCCTCATTCTTCTCTTCTGCAGGCTAAACAATCCCAGTTCCCTCAGCCTCTCCTCATAAGTCATGTGTTCCAGACCCCTAATCATTTTTGTTGCCCTTCGCTGGACACTCTCCAATTTATCCACATCCTTCTTGTAGTGTGGGGCCCAAAACTGGACACACTACTCCAGATGAGGCCTCACCAATGCCGAATAGAGGGGAACGATCACTTCCCTCGATCTGCTCACTGTGCCCCTACTTATACATCCCAAAATGCCATTGGTGGTCTTGGCAACAAAGGCACAGTGCTGACTCATATCCAGCTTCTCGTCCACTGTCACCCCTAGGTCCTTTTCCGCAGAACTGCTGCCTAGCCATTCGGTCCCTAGTCTGTAGCTGTGCATTGGATTCTTCCGTCCTAAGTGCAGGACCCTGCACTTATCCTTATTGAACCTTATCAGATTTCTTTTGGCCCAATCCTCCAATTTGTCTAGGTCCCTCTGTATCCTATCCCTGCCCTCCAGCGTATCTACCAGCGTATCTACTGAGGTTTTTAAGGTCAGGCTTGACAAAGCCCTGGCTGGGATGATTTAACTGGGAATTGGTCCTGCTTTGAGCAGGGGGTTGGACTAGATGACCTTCTGGGGTCCCTTCAAACCCTGATATTCTATGATTCTATGATTCTACCACTCATCTTAGTTTAGTATCATCCGCAAATTTGCTGAGTGCGCTATCCACACCATCCTCCAGATCATTTATGAAGATATTGAACAAAACCGGCACCAGGACCGACCCCTGGGGCACTCCACTTGACACCGGCTGCCAACTAGACATGGAGCTGTTGATCACTACCCATTGAGCCCGACAATCTAGCCAACTTGCTACCCACCTTATAGTGCATTCATCCAGCCCATACTTCTTTAACTTGCTGACAAGAATACTGTGGGAGACCGTGTCAAAAGCTTTGCTAAAGTCAAGAAACAATACATCCACTGCTTTCCCTTCATCCACAGAACCAGTAATCTCATCATAGAAGGCGATTAGATTAGTCAGGCATGACCTTCCCTTGGTGAATCCATGCTGACTGTTCCTGATCACTTTCCTCTCATGTAAGTGCTTCAGGATTGATTCTTTGAGGACCTGCTCCATGATTTTTCCAGGGACTGAGGTGAGGCTGACTGGCCTGTAGTTCCCAGGATCCTCCTCCTTCCCTTTTTTAAAGATTGGCACTACATTAGCCTTTTTCCAGTCATCCGGGACTTCCCCCGTTCGCCACGAGTTTTCAAAGATAATGGCCAATGGCTCTGCAATCACAGCCGCCAATTCCTTTAGCACTCTCGGATGCAACTCGTCCGTCCCCATGGACTTGTGCACATCCAGCTTTTCTAAATAGTCCCTAACCACCTCTATCTCCACAGAGGGCTGGCCATCTACTCCCCATGTTGTGATGCCCAGCGCAGCAGTCTGGGAGCTGACCTTGTTAGTGAAGACAGAGGCAAAAAAAGCATTGAGTACATTAGCTTTTTCCACATCCTCTGTCACTGGGTTGCCTCCCTCATTCAGTAAGGGACCCACACTTTCCTTGACTTTCTTCTTGTGCCAACAGACCTGAAGAAACCCTTCTTGTTACTCGTGACATTTCTTGCTAGCTGCAGCTCCAGGTGCGATTTGGCCCTCCTGATTTCATTCCTACATGCCCGAGCAATATTTTTATACTCTTCGCTGGTCATATGTCCAACCTTCCACTTCTTGTAAGCTTTTTTATGTTTAAGATCCGCTAGGATTTCACTGTTAAGTCAAGCTGGTCGCCTGCCATATTTACTATTCTTTCGACTCATCGGGATGGTTTGTCCCTGTAACCTCAACAGGGATTCCTTGAAATACAGCCAGCTCTCCTGGACTCCTTTCCCCTTCACATTATTTTAATCAGCCACAGAGGTTTAGTGTGTTCATAACAATGTTCAGTGCTTTTAGAAAAAGAGAACACTAATTTACTTTGTTTCAGAGTGGTAGCCATGTTAGGCTGTATCAGCAAAATAATGAGGAGTACTTGTGGCACCTTAGAGACTAACAAATTTATTTGGGCATAAGCTTTCGTGGGCTTAAACCCTCTTCATCGGATGCATGCAGTGGAAAATACAGTAGGAAGATAGATAGATAGATATATATACACACAGAGAACATGAAAAAATGGGTGTTGCCATACCAACTGTAATGAGATCAATTAATTAAGATGGGCTATAATGAGCAGGAGAAAAAAAACTTTTTGTAGTTATAATCAGGATGGCCCATTTCATATAGTTGACAAAAAACATTAGTGTGGAGAAATAGTTTTACTTTGTGTAATGACTCATCCAATCCCAGTCTTTATTCAAGCCTAATTTAATAGTGTCCAGTTTGCAAATTAATTCCAATTCTGCAGTTTCTCGTTGGAGTCTGTTTTTGAAGTTTTTTTTGTTGGAGAATTGCAATTTTTAGGTCTGAAATTAAGTGACCAGGGAGGTTGAAGTGTTCTCTAACTGGTCGTTGAAAGTTATAATTCTTGATGTCTGATTTGTGTCCATTTATTCTTTTGGATAGCGATTGTCTGTCTGGTTTGGTTATCTCCATAACAATAGACATGTTTATAATATTTCACCAACTTTAAATTAACTTCAGATTTCCCCAAAATTCAATCTATGCCTTTAGAATAAATGATGTTAAACACAACCAGTTTTACACTTGGCATGTCTAAGAGGGATTTAAAGTCTGTTTTTGACTGGAAAAACAGACTTATTCTTATTGTATAGTGTCTGCCAATTCCTCCATAACATTGCGAAGTAGAAAAAAGGAGTTATGGACATGTTTTGGCACATCTCCCATACACGACTGCCATTGTTAACTCTGCCTACATATCTGACAATGCAGCCAAGCAAATTCCATTCTACAGCTGTTTCCTCCATAACCAGCATGTAGCTGTAGAAATTAACTACATAACTCTAAAGGAAACCCAAAAAAGCCTACTAGTTTCCATAGGTTTTTCACAAGTATTTTGAATGCCTTAAAATACTAAAAACATATTGAAAAGCAGTATTTATGGGCAACAAAGATGGCAGTGGAGATGAACAATTCCTGAGACTTTGGAGTTAACAAATCTCTTACTTGTGATCCAGTGATAATAAAAATAGTTTTGTTTGTAACTGTGGTGGTGTACGCAACAATATTTTTTAACAAGATGTATCTTCAATTCTGTGAAGTGTTAAACTATACTAAGTACTTTGTGGACTATCATTTTCATTATTCTCAACTTTTCTTTTCCCCCCTTCAAGCTGTTTGCTTACAACAGTTTTACCTTGTGCTAAACGTTCCTCAGCTGAATGATCGTTATGGAATGTTCAGTTGCTGCATTTTTTGTTAGAAAAAAGTACTTGATGTGAAAAATGTGTTTTGCTTTCCCAACTTTGCCACTCTTGTAGGTACACATACAGAAATAGAAAATTCTAAAGGTATGATTTTTTCCTTGCCATAAACATGTTTTCCTTGCATGTCAATTTGTCCCGTTACAGTTACTCTTTTTTTCCCTCTTTTTATATCTCCAACTGTCTATGCCTCCTCTTTCTCTAAATCATCTGGCTCTCATTCTTGGATTTCTGCACCTACAGGTCCATTGGATAAGCCAGAAGTTTGGGTTTGGGTTCCAGAAAATGGAAACAAACCACTTAAAATTTTGAGTTACGATATCCTTTTTCGTATATATAAAGCCATAGACTTAGGTCTGGTCTATAAGCTAGGGTATGATTTTTGTTTTTGTTTTTTGTTCGTGTTTTTTGTGGTCACTGCAGTAGCATGTGTACAATTATAGTGGTACAAATGTACCTTATGCTGGTATAGCATATACCCTTTCCCTTATGTAGATAAGCTATACTGATATAAATACTTATGTACTGGTATAATTGTGTCCACACTGAGGAGGTTATATTACTTTAACTGTAGCAATCTAGATAAAGTGGTACATTTGTGAGCTAATAAAGCCCTTAATTGTTTTCAGAAGGTGGAAGAGCAACCAAACTGGTTTGCTGTTATGGTCTAGCAAAATGGTTCTTACTACAACCACCTGTAACCGAAAAAGGAGGAAAGATGCTTTCAATGGGGCACATATGGAGGGTGGCAGCTGCTTCCATTGCTACATTTGTGGCACCCACAGTCAGGTACCACCCACACATGCCCACATGCAAGGGCCTGCTACAAGGGTAAAGTGTTAGACCGTCAAATGTTAGACCACCTGCAAAGGATTGCTGGATTTTAGTTGCAGGACAGATACACAGAACCGGTTGTAGATTCTGGGTCAGAAAAGATGGGTGCATAGTTAAGACACCTAAACAACTTAGTTCTATCTTGTAGTGACATCATGAGGAAAAATATGAAAAAAATCTAATGTGCCTTTAGATATCAGTTTAATTCTAGCACTAATATGCAGCAGTCATAATTGTATGGTTATTGTGTGACATCACTACAGGGCAGATTTAAGATTGCTTTGATGCCTTAACAGCATTTTTATACTTTAACATGTTTGGGTTTCTTTTGAGTTTATCCTTACCTATAAATCCATGAAATTTAGAATATTTGTTCTTGGGATAATTACATAATCACTTTAATGGATTTTTACCTTTAATTAGTGATATGTACTCTCAGCTGTAACTCTATCTTTGTGTATATTTGTCTGTGAAAATAGATAGTGTTCCTAGAAAATTTTAAGCCACATGTTGGGTCTGAATTTTTTACTTACTATTGAAAGTATTACTTAAGAGTACTATAAGTGAAAGATTATAAAGAAAAACTCTTATCACTTTGCGTATATTACAGTACTTCATGTATAATCTGTTTCATAGTTTCCCATGTGTAGTCAATTAGTCATTTTTATGCTTTTTATGAGTCTTTAACAGAGTGACCGACAAGAAAAAACATTAAACAAAATAGGAAAAGGTTACTATAAAACCACAAAAATTAGCAACAGAATTTGTGAGCATTTGTAGTACGAGTTTAAAAAGTAATTTTTTAAAAAAGAATCATAGAATCATAGAATATCAGGGTTGGAAGGGACCCCTGAAGGTCATCTAGTCCAACCCCCTGCTCGAAGCAGGACCAATTCCCAGTTAAATCATCCCAGCCAGGGCTTTGTCAAGCCTGACCTTAAAAACCTCTAAGGAAGGAGATTCTACCACCTCCCTAGGTAACGCATTCCAGTGTTTCATCACCCTCCTAGTGAAAAAGTTTTTCCTAATATCCAATCTAAACCTCCCCCACTGCAACTTGAGACCATTACTCCTCGTTCTGTCATCTGCTACCATTGAGAACAGTCTAGAGCCATCCTCTTTGGAACCCCCTTTCAGGTAGTTGAAAGCAGCTATCAAATCCCCCCTCATTCTTCTCTTCTGCAGGCTAAACAATCCCAGCTCCCTCAGCCTCTCCTCATAACTCATATGTTCCAGACCCCTAATCATTTTTGTTGCCCTTCGCTGGACTCTCTCCAATTTATCCACATCCTTCTTGAAGTGTGGGGCCCAAAACTGGACACAGTACTCCAGATGAGGCCTCACCAATGTCGAATAGAGGGGAACGATCACGTCCCTCGATCTGCTCGCTATGCCCCTACTTATACATCCCAAAATGCCATTGGCCTTCTTGGCAACAAGGGCACACTGCTGACTCATATCCAGCTTCTCGTCCACTGTCACCCCTAGGTCCTTTTCCGCAGAACTGCTGCCTAGCCATTCGGTCCCTAGTCTGTAGCGGTGCATTGGGTTCTTCCGTCCTAAGTGCAGGACCCTGCACTTATCCTTATTGAACCTCATCAGATTTCTTTTGGCCCAATCCTCCAATTTGTCTAGGTCCTTCTGTATCCTATCCCTCCCCTCCAGCGTATCTACCACTCCTCCCAGTTTAGTATCATCCGCAAATTTGCTGAGAGTGCAATCCACACCATCCACAATCAAGTAGACACAGTGAGTGTTCGTTCCCCAAACGTGTTTGTTGTACCCAGCTGGTGATCTCTAAGGAGAAATATGTCCATGGCTGCATTACAGCTCTGGATAAATCATATTAAGCTAGAAAAAATATTATTTTTTGAGAATATTAGATATATAGAGATTTTGAATAAAATTAGATATTTTGTATTCTTGTATGCTAGTACCCAAATGGTTTTTCATCTGACAGCTTTTTAATACGGTGATGGTGTCTGAGATTTGGGATCAAAGCAATATATTTGGGTGTATTCTACATTATACTTACGTGAGAATAATGGAGGACTGTCTTCACTTCTAGTCTCAATGCCTTGACAAAGACTATGTTAAAACCCCCATAAAGAGTTAAATTGAAATGCCAATAGACATTTCTTATCAAATATATCACTCAAACATAGAAAGAATTGGAAAAAGATTAAGTGAAGTACGTTTTGAATACAGTCTAGGGTAACCTAAAAATAATCCTATTAACATCCCAGTTTTTGAGTTTGCCAGCATGCTTTCTAATTGTAGATCCCAGGAAGATCTCTAGGAAGTGCAAAGGATCATGTTGTTCTGTTACTATCCATAGAGTCTATGTGCTATTCTTAATACCAATAAACTGAAAAGAGATATGAACGAGAGAGTGAGAACAGTATAAAGATGCCAAATAAGCTGTAATTACAGTTCTGTAAGTGAGACTGAACACTGTTTTAAAGTATTAAAAGTGGTTACAGTCTTCATTTAATTTCTAAATTTATTCTATCAAATGTTTCCATTTATTTATTCCATTACTCAGAAAGTATGTTGATAAAGTAATTAATTCTTATGTGAATCAGTAATTTAAGGCGGTCATGTGGCCAACTGAAGGTGGTCATGTCTACATTGCAAACTTCTGCTGGCAAAGATGTGGGTCAAGAGTGTGAAGAAGTGTGATCACCAACTGACACAACTGTGCTAGCAAAAGCCATTTTGCCAGTCATTATGTAGTTGACAGTTATACCAGTAAAATAGCAGTTTGCTTATATAAGCTGCATCCACACTAGGAGCACTTTACTGATATAGTGTACTGGTATAGCTATATTGGGAAAGTGCTTTTAGCGTAGACATGGCCAGTAATGCAAACTCAGTAACAGTTTTTCTCAACTCAACACACAGGATTTTATTAATGTAACTGTGTTACTTCCAAAAGTTACTTTTATGGCTACAGCACTGGATGCTGTGTTGAGAAACACGCATTCCTGTGTGTGTTTTCTGTTAATGTTTCTGGTTGAGTGAGATGAAGAACTCTAGTAGTCACCAAAATTAATTATTTTTAGATAGCCTATAATAATGCCTCATGCATTCTACCTGGCATTTATGGAAAAAATAATAGGAAAACTGGATGCCTACATAAATGCACTTTTTGTTTTTAAAGTATCCTTGTACTATTCAATTTCCTACATATTTTAGTAAAAAGTGGATTTTTGTAAAACAAATAGGACTTAATTTAGATACTAAATCTCAAAAGTGAGCAAGATCCATGCAGCTGAGGGTACGCCTTCACTACCCGCTGTATCAGCGGGTAGTGATTGATCTATCAGGGATCGATTTATTGTCTTGTCTAGACTCAATAAATCGATCCCCAAATTGATGCCTGTACTCCACCTTGGCAGGAGGAGTAAGAGGAGTCTACTGGGAAGCCTCAGCGGTTGACTTGCCGCCGTGAGGACGGCCAGGTAAGTCGAACTAAGATACTGCGACTTCAGCTACACGAATAGCGTAGCTGAAGTTGTGTATCTTAGTTCGAAAACATCATCTCCCCTGTAGCCCAGGCCTAAGACTTCATCTTGTATATTAAATTCATAATATTGAAGAGATATTGCCAGAACACACATGACTTTAAATTTAGGTTTTGTAAAAACAAGGTTTGCAAAAGTCAAAATGTTTCCATGAACTTAAATAAAAATAAATCATTTGATAAGGATTTTCTAACAAATCTTCCCATAGATATTTTGCAATCCAGCATTGCTATTTTGCGCTACTGCATAAGAGACCAGAAATTAAATGGATTAGGTATTGGCTTGTTTCTTCCTGTCTAAGCTAAGACAAATGCAAAATATCTATAGCATAAAGTTTAGTTCTCCAGTTTTAATGATGAAAGATGATGTTAACAGCATAAAAGAAACTTAAAAAAAAAAATCATGGTTAGGTGCCTAACTCCCATTGTTTTCCATTGAAAATCCCACTAGGCATCCATCTGCATATTTAGGTGCCTGAATATCTTTGAAAATTGGAAGAGGAAAATAAGCTTTCCTGCTTTTTCGACTTCCAAGTGATTTCTAACTAGTCCAGATGAAGGAAGTGTTCTCTGCACCTGCTTGCTAAACTGAAACCAAAAATAATTCAGGCAAAATCTTTTGTGCAGAACAGCAATTGAAAGTACTTAACGTTTGGAAAAATGTAAATACCATCATTCACTGTGTTGTAAAGACTGAAAATAATACAGATATTTAATGCAGTACATGAAATTGTGACCTGTTTTATAAAGGCTGAGTTGACCTCAGAAATTAAGTATGTTTTTCATTTGATTCTTTATGTAACTGAAAAGAGCAGCACCCTCTATCTCATTATTATTTGAGGAGGGCTCATCGATGCAGTCCATTTTATTTATGTAAATGATTTTAATAAATTATAATGTTTAGACCTTAACATGGCTTGTCATGATTTCAAATTTAAATTTTAAACGCACTTTTTTTTAAAAAAGGAAAATGTATTTGAATTATATAAAAAATCTACTTTAAGAAAATCTGATTTTTGTTGTTGTTTAAAAACAAACAAAATTACTTTTATTCATTCTGGGACAAAGAACAAAAGTTGAAATAAAGTTTCATGAACTGAATTTGCACTTAACGTGTAATGGGTAGCTCTTGATTTTTTTTTTTTTTAAAAAGGCTTTAATTCTTTCAAAATTGTCAAATACCTAATTTCCAGAAGAAGCTATGAAATGCATACAGCAGGAATAATGAAGTTAACTGCTTTAACACTTATAATTTTTTCATACAGCTTTAATATCAGGTCTTTTATCAGACAGATAAGTTTTAAAGTGTAGATCCAACTAATAAGCCTTAAAATGAATATTGCTGTAAGCAAGAAATAAGGTATATGTTTACATTTAGGTAAGTACTCTATAATTAATTATATATACACACACACACACACACACGTATATTTTTTCTTTTCCAGACGGTATACCTCAGGTTTACTATTTTGGACCTTGTGGCAAATACAATGCCATGGTGCTAGAACTACTGGGACCTAGCTTGGAAGACCTATTTGACCTGTGTGATAGGATGTTTTCTCTTAAAACCGTTCTTATGATAGCTATACAGTTGGTAAGTATAAACATATGTGAATTTATATATTTAATAATTTGAGTGTATTCATTAGTCCAGTATGTGGACAGTCTTTGTAGTAGATTAAATACTAATTTATCTGATAAAGGATCTATACTTTACAACAGGGGTGAGCAAACTTTGTGGCCCAAGGGCCACATCAGGGTTGCAAAACTATATGGAGGGCCGGGTAGGGAAGGCTGTGCCTCCCCAAACAGCCTGGTCCCCACCTCCTATATACCCCTTCCCACTTCTCGCCCCCTGACTGCCCTTCTCAGAACCCCTGACCTAACTGCCCCTGCTCCCTGTCCCCTGACTGCCCCGACCCCTATCCACACCCCCACCCCCTCACAGGCCCCCCAGGACTCCCACGCCTATCCAACTGTCCCCTGACTGTCCCCCGGGAATCCCTGCCCCTTATCCAACCCCTGCCTCCTCACCATGCCGCTCAGAGCAGCAGGAGCTCGCCACCCAGCCGGAGCCAGCCACGCCACCGCGCTGCCCGGCCGGAGCAGCGAGTCAGCATGCTGGCAGCGCAGCAGGGGGAGGGGCCGGGGGCTAGCCTCCCCAGTCGGGAGCTCAAGGATGGTTCCGCGGGCCATTGTTTGCCCACCTCTGGTTTACAATCTCTTAAATTGTGTTGGCTGTATTGCAGTCCTTTAAAGGACACACAACAATGAAATATTACTTAGTTGTCATTTTTTTCTGTGCCATAATTTTTGCCGTAGGACAAAATTTTAAGGACAGTTGCATAAATTCAGTATCTGTTTTGAAGAGCTCATTTAATTGCCTAAAGTCATAAGGCTCAGTTTGACACGCTCGTTTCCATTAGAGTAAGCAAATTAAACTCTTAACATAGGCATTTGCCGTCTTCACACACTGTCTTAGTCATAAAATTAGGAAAGGACAATACAAAAATGCATGATACAAGCAAAATTGTTTAAATGGAAAATCAGAGGTTTGAAGGCATTTTTCTGAGTAGCCTGCCGTCAGACTAGATTCGAATAAAAGCCAAATAATATTGGTTTATTTGCATTGTCGCAGATTTATATTTACTAAGTAATAGCATCTTCTAAAATCCAGATATATAGTGCACCACTTTTTTTTCACCATGGGTAAAAATTTTAAAAGCCCCTTGGGCATTTTAAGTGCCAGTATTTCAGTAATAATGGCATTTAAAATTAAATAATCAGTGTTGTTTAAATGTCACTGAAGAGGGGGATATCCATTTCATGGCATGAATAGCAAAGATTCCATTAAAAAGGCTTACAGCAGCACAAATGCAAAGTAATTTAACAAGCATTCTTTACCGAATATAAAAATGGTTTTGAAACCTTAATTTACACATTTAGGAGGAAAGCTATATTCATATTGGCGATGCACTGGCTAATATTTATATGTACAGAACATTGTGTGTCCTTACGGATCCTTGATGCTGTTAGCAAGACAGCATAATTCCAGGTCTTGTTTTCATATCCAGTCTTGCACGAAAATGCATTCAATACAGCTTGTTCATGGCTGACTTTACTTTGTTTCTTTTTTTGTGATTCATATGAAGCTGTAAATGTAGATTTTTTGTTTTATATATGCAAGTGATGGAGTGTATTTTCCTCTATACACGTGCTCATGTCTCATCAACATTAAGTGGAATTTAGGGATATGTAGAGAGGAAAACAGTTGTCTACAGTTTGTTTTAAAGGTGATAAGACTTCCATATATATAAAGCTGATGTAACAATACTTGTTTGCATCTACCATGCTTTCTTGTGGTAATTTGAAGCTTAAACTAAACTCTGTCCTTTCTTCTCTTTAATAAAGATTTCTCGTATGGAATATGTCCATTCAAAGAACTTGATATACAGAGATGTAAAACCTGAGAACTTCTTAATAGGACGACCAGGAAACAAAACCCAGCAAATTATTCATATTATAGATTTTGGTTTGGCAAAGGAGTATATAGATCCAGAAACAAAGAAGCACATACCATATCGAGAACACAAGAGCCTAACAGGAACAGCCAGATACATGAGTATAAACACACATTTAGGAAAAGGTATGTTGCATTTTAAATGCAGAAACTAGTATTCAACAACTATACTATCTTTGTATGAATTGGTATTTACCTCTGAATCATCCAGTTTGCCGATTGTTAAAGAAACGATTTCTAATCTGTGCTCATCATAAACTGAAGACATTTGCACTGAATTAAATTGTTATTAAAACACTATAAAAATAAGATTCTCTTGATTCTAAAGTCATCCTACACCATATTATCTCAGATCATGATCCTATCTGTTTACAAATATTACAGTATGTTTTGTCTTATGGAATAGTTATCTAACAAGGGTGGCCAAACTTACTGACCCCCCCGAGCTGCATACGACTATTTTCAGAAGTTTGAGAGCCGGGGCACACCTGCTGGGGCTCAGGCCTTCAGACCCGCGGGGGGCATCTGAATGGGTTTGGGGCTTCAGCCCCACTCAGGGTGAAACACTGAGCCCTGGCAGGTGAGCCTCAATGGGCAGAAGCCTGGAGTCCCCACTCCCAGCTGGGCAGAAGCCCCAACCCTAGCACCCTCTGCAAGGCAGATGTCCTGAGTCCCGCTTCATATCTGGTAGGTGGAGAATGGGATGTGTGTGTGTGGACATTCTGCAAGCTGCTCTTTAAGGGTAAAAGAGGCGCATGTGGCTCACAAGCCACAGTTTGGCCACCCGTGTTATACAATGAGGATGAAGTATGTGTGATTAACTTTCTTTTCAAAATGTGTTTAGAAATATCACAATTTTTGTTGTTTTTTAACTTACAAAGTGAATATATTGGGTGTGAAAGGACTGAAGTTCTCTAAATGCAATAATAGGTACAGCTTAGACAGCAACACTACAAGATTTCCTTGCTATCTTGCCAGCTTGCCTGATCCCTTACATGGAGAAAGACCACTCATTGGTTTCAAAGGTAGTTCTAGTTTTGATGCCGATTCAGTCTTTCGCCCTTCTGCTCAGACTACCAAGTAGGGGTGTCAGTTATGATATGTTTCAGAGTAACAGCCGTGTTAGTCTGTATTCGCAAAAAGAAAAGGAGTACTTGTGGCACCTTAGAGACTAACCAATTTATTTGAGCATAAGCTTTCGTGAGCTACAGCTCACTTCATCGGATGCAAAGTCTGCTGCAGTTTCCACGGTATGCATCCGATGAAGTGAGCTGTAGCTCACGAAAGCTTATGCTCAAATAAATTGGTTAGTCTCTAAGGTGCCACAAGTACTCCTTTTCTAGTTATGATATGAACACTTTCCATAAAGAATTGTATTCTTTGATTAAATTAATGTAGGTGACTGAAAGACCTGTATATGGTCACAGCAAATTTTAGGTATTAAGGATTATGCATTTAAGAATTTTTTTATTTTACTTGTGTTTGTGCACACCATAATGTACATGGAAAGAAAAATAAAACTTTTGAGGAGCACTCCATAGTACAGAACCCAGCTATTAATATATTAACATACACAGATCCATCAAACAAAAGTAATAGAAATCACATGACTAGCAGAGACCAAACATCCAGTGTTATCTGGGAGAGAGCTTCTTCAAGAAGTAATATTGACATAACCTGTGTGACTTAATTAACCTCTGTCTTCCTGAACACATTCTTAAATGTTATCTAAAGGGAACGTGTTGCACATAGACACATTAAGCCTTTGTCAGGGTTTCCTCCCCACTCTGCACTTTAGGGTACAGATGTGGGGACCCGCATGAAAGACCCCTTAAGCTTATTTTTACCAGCTTAGGTTAAAAACTTCCCCAAGGCACAAATCCTTCTTTGTCCTTGGACGGGTACTGCTGCCACCACCAAGTGAGTTAGACAAAGATTCAGGAAAAGGACCACTTGGAGTTCTGACAATATATAAAGGGGAATGGCTGCAACTGAAATTTAGTTCTTTCTGGCAGCAAAAATTAAAGCAAGCCCCAAATACTCCTCTCTTCTGCCCCTTTGAGTACTTTCTTTTTTGTGTGTATAGTCAGAGATTTTTTGTGTATTTTAAAAAGAAAATCCATACCTTTGCCATTGCAGGCATCATCTGGAACCCAGCCATCTTGGGCTGTATCCTCTTCACCTAAAGCCAGTCCTAATAGGATTGCTCTTTTTTGCAGGTGTTTTTCCTTGTATGGGTTCTCTAATTCTGCAGGTAGTATGGCTGAAGTAGCTAAGAAAATCCAGTGTTTTTTCATGTACAGTGCTTTTTCATAGAGTTAAGGCCAGAAGGGACCATTAGATCATCTAGTCTGACCTGTATAGCACAGGCCATTAAATTTCACCCAGCTACCACTGTATTGAGCCCAAAAAGTTGATTGGCAAAAGCGCATCTTCTAGAAAGGCATCCAGTCTTGATTTGAAGACCTTAAGAGATGAAATCACCACTTCCTTTGGTAGTTTGTTTTATGTAAACTATTACAGATGACCATGTTTAGTATCTCCAGTTCTGGGCAAAGGTCACAGCTCAAGCAGGCACGTGCTTTCCTTCTCTTTCTTCAGGGGAGCCTGCAAAGATTGGAAGTACTGCCTCAAAATCTAACTGATGGGGGGGTGTGAGGGAGCTTTTTAAACTCCTTGTCAATTGAATTTGGCACCAAACATCCATCACCAACATTGAGGCATGTTGATTTTGAAGACTTGTTAACCTGACTTTGTATTGAGCATAAGCAGCACTGAGATTGTTGCTCTCAACTGGGTTAAAGGACATTGAAGGTTAGTGCCCTGATTTTCCTGTTTTGAGCCCAGCTAAGCAGGCTGGAGATTCCAAGTTGCTATCAGCTTCTGAGCATCCAGGATTCTGTCCCTGGATGGAAGAAGTAGTAAGGGAAGAAGGGCCATGCTTCTGAGAGAGTACTGTATCATAGCTTCTGTCTTTTGTGTCTGGGATGAGATTCTTCACCCAGCTCCAGTCTCTCTCTCAAGTTGACAGTCTAGCTTTGGGATTTCTGGGCATGCTAGCTTGAAAAATATTCTACTCAGGTATAAAATATGCTATCTGCAGGAAGCTTTCAAGCAGATATATCCACTTGATGAAGTGGAAGAGAGATTTTCATTTTGACAGCTTAAAAGTGAGTAGAACCAATACTGTGATCCATTGCTTTTATCTTAGACTGTTACACTCTGAAGAATATGAATGATCTTACATTATGCTCACTTGGCTGCCATCTGTTTTCTTCTTCCTGGTTGAATTGGTTGAAAAAAATTTTTTTTCACTCTGCAGTTAACAAGTTTCTGAAAGATTTCCTCCATTTTTCTGCTGGTGCATGAACTAGCTCTGTCATGTTTCAGAGTAGCAGCCGTGTTAGTCTGTATTCTCAAAAAGAAAAGGAGTAGTTGTGGCACCTTAGAGATTAACAGATTTATGAGCTGTAGCTCACGAAAGCTTATGCTCAAATAAATTTGCTAGCTCTACCATGTAATTCTAATCTTGTTCTCACAAAACTAATGGAACCTCTATTTAAACACTTGTCTAACTGTTCTCTGTACCATTTGTATGAAGATGCATAGCTTTCCTCCATGGATATGACATCTGTTCAGTGCTATCAAAATACAGCATGATTGTACTGTTCCACAGGTGTAAGGTGGTCCTGCATCCTCACCCCCAGATTCTTAGATAAAATGACCTCTGATTCTATCTCAATCAGGTCATTAACCTGCCTCTTTTCCCCCCAAAGCCTGATTTATAGGTAGGGAGGTCACTTTCCATATTTTAGATGTCTGTATAAGAGATCACATCTATTCATAGGTTCCACAGGCATCTTGTGATATGTGGTGGTGTTAAGGCCATAGATCAAGTTACCAGTTCTGAAAGGCTGTCCAAATGGATCATACACATGATTATGATTTAAGTGTTCAATCTCCCAAGAGTGGGTATTCATAGGAGCAGTTCTCAATATAAAAATTTCTTTGCCTCTGTAAGTGTGTGTTTGAAGATCATCCATCTGAATCCAGACTTTCTGCCCATCTTCTTATAGAAGCAACTCTGAAGAAGAACTGTATTGAATTAGTGAAAGAAATTGAAGGGTAGCTGGGGCCACTCCTCTTTTTAGGCCACTGGAACACTGTATATGAGAGTCTAGTACAGGGGTGAGTGGCCTCACCTGAGACTCCGCTCTGGAAGATTGTGTTCACATACCAGGAGCGCACTTATTTCAAGAGTGGATCATGTGGGCAAACACCTGGAAGAACCACAGTTACTATCATAAGTAACTGGGTTTCTTGGAGTGATTTCGACTCTTGGTACCTGTAACACCTTGTAAAGTGGTTTGTGTTTGTGTGGATAAGCAGCTAACAGCACTAGATGTTTTGCTAACTGTTCTGTTTATCATCATTACTATATTGCCCAATCTCTGCTTTTAATTTAGTTATTTTTAAAGGCTCACACAATTAAATGTGTCAAAAACATATAAACATGCAAATTTACCTCAACTACCACCTTACTTGTACTAAAACTGGTCATCACATAAAAACAATGGTAGCAGATGAGAAATTATCTTTTATTTTGCCAGGGAGTGGAATCTTGGAGCTCCGTGGAAGATATTTATAGTCCCCAGCCTTCCAAAGTTGTTCTTCTGCTGATTTAATCCAGTCCTGGGCATCCATCAAATGAGCAACTCCCTCGCAGGGAGACTCCTGGACAAAAAAGCTGAGGACCATAAGTCTGCTTGGAGTGGGGCATTAGAGAAGGTTATCACTCAAGGCTTTCTGTGTCAGGGCTAAGAAGTGGTATTGTACAATACACTTAAGGCTTCCACTTTCACCGTCCTACTTTCCCACAGTGCATGGAAGGTTGCTAACTCATTTTAAACCTACAGCTGTGGAATTAATTTACCCTCTTCAGATATCCTTTACAACAAATGTGCCAAAGTCATGTTGGAGGAGCCTTCTTTCTTTGCACAGTAAAAAGTGGACTTTGCATCTTGTCAGAGGCCTTCTCAGTATAAACAAGGTAGAGCTGCTACTTGTCTCAAAGTTCTTAACCACAGTATAGGTTTTTCAGAGCATCTATTTATAGGTACTGTCAGGAAAACTCTGCAGTGAAAGATTAATTGATCATGTCAGCTGTCACACAATCCTTTTGAAAGATTGACTTTGAGAAATAGATTATTTTGAAGACTGAATTCAGAATAGAAAAAATTCAACATTCTCATTAATTTTATTGGGACTTGTTTTTGTAGCTTATAAGTAAGGCTGCATTTTAATCACAGGTATTTTTAATAAAAGTCATGGACAGGTCACAGGCAGTAAACAAAAATTCGCGGCCCGTGACCTGTCCATGACTTTTACTATATACCCCTGACTAAAACTTGGGGGTAAGGGGTTGGCAGGGCTGGGGGAGATTCCCTACCCAGGTCCCGGGAAGCAGTGACCTCCAGCTCCTAGCTCCACATGGGGCCTCCGCTCTGTCCCAAGCCCTGGTTCTGCAGGCCCCATTGGCTGGGAACCGCGGCCAATGGTAGTTGCGGGGGCGGTGCCTGCAGGCAGAGGCACCATGTGGAGCTAGGAGCTGAGGGAAGAGAATTCCTGTCACCCTTCTGGGGAGCAGCCCCCCTCCCGGTAAGCACCGCACTCCAGCCCTGAGTCCCCCTACACACAAACTCCTACTGCTGGGGGTGTAGGGGGTCCCGAGACTGCCCCAGCAGCTATAGGTGCAACTGGCCCAGGGGCTGCCTGAGCTGCTCAGGTGGCTCCCGGGTCAACCGCAGGGGCCGCTGCAGAAATCACAGAGGTCACAGAAAGTCATGGAATCTGTGATTTCCATGACCTCCTTGACAGACACAGAGCCTTACTTATAAGAGATAAAATGCCCTCTAGAACTGAAATCTGTTTGTCATCTACCTAACTAAGATGGCAGCAGCAGATGGAAAATTCACCGCAACTATTAAGTTGTGTGCTTCACCCTAGCCTTAGTACTCCCAAGTGTTGCCAGGACCTCAAAATACAGCATACTGACCTATGTAGCCTTGATCAAAAATATTAACTCCTAACAATTATTTGATGCCAGTGTTTTATTAAACTAATTTCTACAGACAAATTCTTCTTGCAGCTTGAACGATCTAGCTGCAAATCTGATGTGCTTGTTAGCTGTCTGTCCATGGTGTCTGAACTGGCTCTCCTGAAAACCAGTGAGCTTTGGATGAGGGAAAAATTGTCTGCTCTGAATGCCTTGTCTGTGATCCAAATTCCAGGTTAATTATAGCATCTTTTGATCTACACTGAAGGATCCAAGGAAAGAAGGTTTTAGTTTACTCTTTGACAATGCAAATCTGTTCAAACTAGTGAGACCTAATACATCCAGGTTGTCGGTTAAATCTCATATAAGCAATATGGTGCCCACTCTTTCACAAGAGTGTACATTTTGCTTTACTTATGAGGGAAGGTGAAATTGCTGGTGTGCTCTGAAGCCTATTATTGGGTAGTAAAGAACTTAATCAGATGTTACTAGAAATCTTCAAATGTGGAGAGGCTAAGCATGGTAGCTGTGAATCTTGGTTTTCCCTAGAAGGGTGTGGGTTTTCCCACATGTTAAAATAATATGGCTTTATTCCCTGATTTATAAAAAGATTACTTTAGACTTTAAAAACAGGTAATTCTGTTTATTTGAGAGAAATAGACCCATTCTACAACCCTTATAAAGAGATACCTAGTTCTCTCGCACACATACATTCCTTTTGCTTGTTTAGGCATAAGTAGGCCTCCATCTTCTTTTCTCTCTCATTCCTTTTCAGGAAGAGAGGCTTTGAGTTTAGATTCTGGAAGAAGCCTAAGGAAAATGGAAAAAAAATTGTCTTCTAAATTTCTATGTGTCTGAAGATTCTCTACATTTGCTGAAATCCTAATTAAACAATGCTTGGTTTGGGGTTTTCTGGTTTTTGGTATTTCCCTAATTTCAGAAAACTTTATATTGCATTTTATTACATTCTCTTTAAACTTTTTAGTTCAGGGAAGTTTAGTCAGACAGTCCTAACTGCTCTAAGGTATGTAGGTTTTTATGTGAATTGTTATATTAATCCCTATTAGAAACATTGAGTGTTATGTTCCAGGTCTCCTTGACTTTTTTGGTGTTTTTTCCCCAAAATCATTGAAGAGGAGGAGTTGAGCCATATTATAGGGAATTCTGTTGACTATCTTTTTTTTGGTGTGAAATATAGTGCTACCGGGATAGCTAATGCTAAATAAAGGGCCAAATGCAACTAGTATGTTTAAAGAAAACAAAATCTCAAACAGAATTCTCTATTAAAGTTGGTGGCTCTAGAATCTTTCTTTGGGTTGAACCTTCTCATTCTCCATGTGTTTGGAATCATTTTTTTAGATTGACTTTTAAAATACTGTTTCAGATTTCAGGAAACTTCTTTTGCTCTCTTTTACAGAGGCACATTAGGTAAGTGGATGCTTCTGAATGTATTGCTTTTTTAATGGAATTTTGTTCAAAATAAACATTCAAACTTAAGAAAAAATTAATTAAAAACATGTTCTGACTATGTACAGTACTCCCCTTAATGTTTTAATATTCTTAGATGTGATACTTCAGATGTTCTCTAATGAATATACAGGCCAGAAGCTCTCAGGATAGCTACATAGGGACACTCCAGTACATCAGGCCTGTACTTGAAGGTTCTCTTTCTCTGAAGAGGACCCTTTCTCATGTAACACAAGCTCCCAGATACTCACCAATATGTCAGTAGCTCCACATTTTTTCAGAGTCACACTTTCCCAGGATAGAGTCCCCAGTTCCATGTTCCTCAGTGTATACACTTGCATTTATAATGTATATTGTTTGATCTAAATCTCCCAGTTTACCAAGTGCTTTAGATCACTCTGAATCAGTGACTCTGACCTCTTCATTTTTAGCCCTCCCCAAATTATTCTCATCTGCTAACTCTATTAGTGATGTTTTTGTTTTCTTTCAGGTCAATGATAAAAATTAGGGCTGTCAAGCGATTTAAAAAAACTAATCACGATTAATCTCACTGCTAAACAGTAATAGAATCCATTTAAATATTTTTTTATTTCTACATTTTCAAATATATTGATTTCAATTACAATTGAATACATTCAGTTACAGAATACCAAGTGTACAGTGCTCACTTTATATTTATTTTTGATTTCAAGTATTTGCACTGTAAAAACCAAGGAATAGTATTTTTCAGTTCACCTAATACAAATACTGTAGTGCAATCTCTTTATCATGAAAGTTGAACTTACAAATGTAGAATTATATAAAAACTGCATTCAAAAATAAAACAATGTAAAATGTTAGAGCCTGCAGGTCCACTCAGTCCTACTTCTTGTTCAGCCAATCGCTCAGACAAACAAGTTTGTTTACATTTGCAGGAGATAATGCTCTCCGATTCTTGTTTACAATGTCACCAGAAAGTGAGAACAGGTATTTTCATGGCACTGTTGTAGCCTGTGTCGCAAGATTTTTACATGCCAGATGCTCTAGAGATTCATATGTTCCTTCATGCTTCAACCACCGTTCCAGGGGACATGCGTCCATGCTGATAATGGGTTCTGCTCAATAACAATCCAACGTAGTGCGTACTGATGCATTTTCATTTTCATCATCTGAGAGTGAGTTTGTGTGTTTGGGGGGGAGGGGGGGTGAGAGAGCCTGGATTTGTGCTGGAAATGGCCCACCTTGATTATCATACACATTGTAAAGAGAGTGGTCACTTTAGATAAGCTATTACCAGCAGGAGAGTGGGGTGGGAGGAGGTATAGTTTCATGGTCTCTGTGTATATAATGTCTTCTGCAGTTTCCACAGTATGCATCCGATGAAGTGAGCTGTAGCTCTCAAAAGCTTATGCTCAAATAAATTGGTTAGTCTCTAAGGTGCCACAAGTACTCCTTTTCTTTTTGCAAATACAGACTAACACGGCTCTTACTCTGAAACCAGCAGAAGGCTGATTTTCTTTTTTGGTGGTTCGGGTTCTGTAGTTTCCTCATCGGAGTGTTTCTCTTTTAAGACTTCTGAAAACATGCTCCACACCTCATCCCTTTCAGATTTTGTAAGGCGCTTCAGATACTTAAACCTTGGGTCGAGTGCTGTAGCTTTCTTTAGAAATCTCACATTGGTACCTTCTTTGCATTTTCTCAAATCTACAGTGAAAGGGTTCTTAAAACAAACAATGTGCTGGGTTATCATTTGAGACTGCTGGAACATGAAATATATGGCAGAATGCGGGTAAAACAGAGCAAGGGACATAGAATTCTCCCCCAAGGAGTTCAGTCACCAACGTAATTAACACATTGTTTTTTCAATGAGCATCATCAGCATGGAAGCATGTGCTCTGGAATGGTGGGTGAAGCATGAAAGGGCATACGAATGTTTAGCGTATCTTGCACATAAATACTTTGCAATGCTGGCTACAAAAGTGCCATGCAAATGACTGTTCTCACTTTCTGGTGACATTGTAAATAAGAAGAGGGCAGCATTATCTCCTGTAAGTGCAAACAAACTTGTTTGTCTGAGCGATTGGCTGAACAAGAAATAGGACTGAGTGGACTTTAATTTTCCTGATATCTGCTGGGAGAGCAATACAGCGGTGCATAGACAATCCAGGAAGTTTTTGGAAAGCGTAGGGGACAATTTCCTGGCGCAAGTGCTAGAGGAGCCAACTAGGGGGGGCGCTTTTCTTGACGTGCTGCTCACAAACCAGGTAGAATTAGTGGGGGAAGCAAAAGTGGATGGGAATCTGGGAGGCAGTGACCATGAGTTGGTTGAGTTCAGGATCCTGACGCAGGGAAGAAAGGTAAGCAGCAGGATAAGGACCCTGGACTTCAGGAAAGCAGACTTCGACTCCCTCAGGGAACGGATGGCCAGGATCCCCTGGGCGACTAACTTGAAGGGGAAAGGAGTCCAGGAGAGCTGGCTGTATTTCAAGGAATCCCTGTTGAGGTTACAGGGACAAACCATCCCGATGAGTCGAAAGAATAGTAAATATGGCAGGCGACCAGCTTGGCTTAATGGTGAAATCCTAGCAGATCTTAAACATAAAAAAGAAGCTTACAAGAAGTGGAAGGTTGGACATATGACCAGGGAAGAGTATAAAAATATTGCTCGGGCATGTAGGAATGATACCAGGAGGGCCAAAACGCACCTGGAGCTGCAGCTAGCCAGAGATGTCAAGAGTAACAAGAAGGGTTTCTTCAGGTATGTTGGCAACAAGAAGAAAGCCAAGGAAAGTGTGGGCCCCTTACTGAATGAGGGAGGCAACCTAGTGACAGAGGATGTGGAAAAAGCTAATGTACTCAATGCTTTTTTTGCTCTGTTTTCACTAACAAGGTCAGCTCCCAGACTGCTGCGCTGGACATCACAAAATGGGGAAGAGATGGCCAGCCCTCTGTGGAGATAGAGGTGGTTAGGGACTATTTAGAAAAGCTGGACGTGCACAAGTCCATGGGGCCGGACGAGTTGCATCCGAGAGTGCTAAAGGAATTGGCGGCTGTGATTGCAGAGCCATTGGCCATTATCTTTGAAAACTCGTGGCGAACCGGGGAAGTCCCGGATGACTGGAAAAAGGCTAATGTAGTGCCAATCTTTAAAAAAGGGAAGAAGGAGGATCCTGGGAACTACAGGCCAGTCAGCCTCACCTCAGTCCCTGGAAAAATCATGGAGCAGGTCCTCAAAGAATCAATCCTGAAGCACTTGCATGAGAGGAAAGTGATCAGGAACAGCCAGCATGGATTCACCAAGGGAAGGTCATGTCTGACTAATCTAATCGCCTTTTATGATGGGATTACTGGTTCTGTGGATGAAGGGAAAGCAGTGGATGTATTGTTTCTTGACTTTAGCAAAGCTTTTGACACGGTCTCCCACAGTATTCTTGTCAGCAAGTTAAGGAAGTATGGGCTGGATGAATGCACTATAAGGTGGGTAGCAAGTTGGCTAGATTGTCGGGCTCAACGGGTAGTGATCAATGGCTCCATGTCTAGTTGGCAGCCGGTATAAAGTGGAGTGCCCCAAGGGTCGGTCCTGGTGCCGGTTTTGTTCAATATCTTCATAAATGATCTGGAGGATGGTGTGGATTGCACTCTCAGCAAATTTGCGGATGATACTAAACTGGGAGGAGTGGTAGATATGCTGGAGGGGAGGGATAGGATACAGAAGGACCTAGACAAATTGGAGGATTGGGCCAAAAGAAATCTGATGAGGTTCAATAAGGATAAGTGCAGGGTCCTGCACTTAGGACGGAAGAACCCAATGCACAGCTACAGACTAGGGACCGAATGGCTAGGCAGCAGTTCTGCGGAAAAGGACCTAGGGGTGACAGTGGACGAGAAGCTGGATATGAGTCAGCAGTGTGCCCTTGTTGCCAAGAAGGCCAATGGCATTTTGGGATGTATAAGTAGGGACATAGCGAGCAGATCGAGGGACGTGATCGTTCCCCTCTATTCGACATTGGTGAGGCCTCATCTGGAGTACTGTGTCCAGTTTTGGGCCCCACACTTCAAGAAGGATGTGGATAAATTGGAGAGAGTCCAGCGAAAGGCAACAAAAATGATTAGGGGTCTGGAACATATGAGTTATGAGGAGAGGCTGAGGGAGCTGGGATTGTTTAGCCTGCAGAAGAGAAGAATGAGGGGGGATTTGATAGCTGCTTTCAACTACCTGAAAGGGGGTTCCAAAGAGGATGGCTCTAGACTGTTCTCAATGGTAGCAGATGACAGAACGAGGAGTAATGGTCTCAAGTTGCAGTGGGGGAGGTTTAGATTGGATATTAGGAAAAACTTTTTCACTATGAGGGTGGTGAAACACTGGAATGCGTTACCTAGGGAGGTGGTAGAATCTCCTTCCTTAGAGGTTTTTAAGGTCAGGCTTGACAAAGCCCTGGCTGGGATGATTTAACTGGGAATTGGTCCTGCTTCGAGCAGGGGGTTGGACTAGATGACCTTCTGGGGTCCCTTCCAACCCTGATATTCTATGATTCTATGACTTGTAGGCTGTAAAGTTTTACATTGTTTTGTTTTTTTCAGTGCAGTTATGTAACAAAAAAAAAATCTATGTAAGTTGCACTTCTTTGAGTGCTGTCTCTATGGGTTCTCCACTTCAGGTGGTGGTGTGTCCCGCTGCCGTTGATCGGAGATTTTTTCTAGCCATGTCTGGTTGGGATATGTGTGTACAGTAGCTGTCTCACAGTGCTGCTGGTGCCTCTTCTCACATGTGCTCACCCCCTCAGTTCCTTCTCAACCATTCTCAGCTTGAGATGGGGTCTGTTAGTGGTGTCCCTACTAACTTTAGAAAAATATAGTTTTTAGGTTAAGATAGTGAGTTAAACTATTTAGTCTTATCTTACTGTAGAAGTCATATTTTAGTGTTGAAGTTCAAAATTTTTTTTTTCTCTTTTAGTTAAGTCCCCAAATCTCAAAGAGGGACGCTTAAAAATGCCTGGATCCCAGGATTCAAAAGTGTGTGTCTTGTAAAGATGCCTTCCAATCTCAGTCGGACACTCACTTTTTGTCTGGTGCCTCGGTGAGTCGCACATTCCTCAGAAGTGCACTCACTGCAGCAAACTACAGGCAAGGGCCAGGAGGCATAGGGATCGCCATCTGAAACTAATCTTCATGGCGAAATCCCTAATCTTTGCAACAGATTCAACAAGTGGCTCCCCTGAGGCTGTCTCCATTGACAGAGCGAGTGCCTCATCTTCACAGAAATCAAGAAAAAGGGCCTTGTCCTCACCAAGCCACGAACCGTTAAAGAAACGGTCTCCGGTGAGATCCCTGCCATCGGTGCCAAACTCATCAAGAGTGAGCACCTTCGATGCACCAGGCACCTCCAGCACCGTCCGCCCAGTGACCTCTGCCAGCAAGGTAAAGGAGTCGAATGGTAGGCACTGTACAGACTCCTCCTCCATGGCACCGTCTACCCCAGCAAGGGGTTTGGTATCACAACCTGCACCGCAGGACATCGCTCCCCCACTGGCACCAAGCGCAGCTGGGGCCGAGCATGGAATAACTGAAACAAACTACGACTGTGCCGAGGAAAGCCACACACAAACAATCGGCACCGAAGAAAATGGCACTGTTCCAGTCCAGGACTGGAAACCAGCAGATGTAGTGTGGCAAACCCCGGCCTCCATCTTCCCAACTAACAAATGCATGGACAAGAAATATCATGTGCCAAATAAGAGCATCTAATTCCTGTTCGTCCATCCACCACCAAACTCATTAGTGGTGGATGCAGTCAACCCATGGGGCAAACAATACAAGACCACACCTCAGGACAAGGAATGGAAGAGACTGGAGTTATTAGGCTGAAAAGTCTACACCTTGGCCACACTGTGCTACTGGCAAACTATGACCATGACAATTTTAATAAACTGACAGAATTCACTCAGGACATACCAGAGGAGAAGAGAGACCAGTTCTGGGCCATTGTCAATGAAGGCCAACTTAGCTTCAGGACTACACTCCAGGCTGCCCTCGATGTAGCAGACACAGCAGCCTGCATGATGGCAATGGCCATAGTAATGCGTAGGGCCTCGTGCTTCACTCCTCAGGAATCCCTAGAGAGCTCCAGCACAAAGTAGAAGATCTGCCCTTTGACAGAGACAAGCTCTTTTCCGCAAAAACTGACAAAGTCCTTCAGTCAAGAGTAACATTATGGACCCTAGGGATATACATACCACTTAATAGGAGACAAAGATACCAGCCCTACAACAGGAGAGAGACAATACGTCTCAACGCCAGCAGAGACCATAAGACGCACGGGGAAAGAGACACAGAACACAGAGACAATCACAGAATGTGGCATCCCAACAACCACCAAATAAGCAGCAATTGTGAAGAATTGGTCAAGGGTCTGCACAACCTCTCCATAGCAACAGCGTCAATGACCAATACCCAAATCTTTAGGCCAGAGGTGGCCAAACTATGGCCTGCAGACCACATCCGGCCCATGGGACCGTCCTGATTGGCCCCTGAGCTTCTGACCCAGGAAGCTTGCCCCTGGCCCCTCTCATGCAGTGATGCCACTGTGCAGGCAGCGGGGCTGCGAGCTCCTGACACTCTGAGCAGCATGGTAAGGGAGCAGCGCACAGCGGTGAGGGGGTTGGGGTAGCAGGTCCCAGGGGTCAGTCAGGGGACAGGGACCAGGGGGTGGTTAGGGGTGGGGGATCTCGGGGGGGAAGTTGGATGGGGCAGAAGTTCTGGGGTGGTCAGGGATCGGGGAACAGCGGGGGTTGGATAGTGTGGGAGTCCTGGGGGGCCTGTCAGGGGGTGTGGCTATGTTGGGTATGGGGTGGGGAGGCGGTTTGGGGTAGGGGTCCCAGGAGGGGCAGTCAGGGGACGGGAAGTGGGACAGGGCAGAGGCAGGGGCCAGTTTCTCAGTGCGATATGGCCCTCGGGCCAAAAAGTTTGCCCACCCCTGCTTTAGGCACCGACTCAGAGCATATTACAGTAACTGGGCCTCCATCATCTTGAACTAGTGGGTCTTAGAAATCGTTCAAACAGGCTATACCATCCCCTTTATATCTTTCCCACCTGCCCAGCCCCCCTTTCCCATCCCTCTTCAGGACCCTTCTCATGAGCACCTGTTGAGACAAGAGGTACATCACCTTCTGCAAATACGTGCACTGGAACTAGTTCAGTTACATCCCAGAGGGAAGGGATTCTATTCCCATTACTTCCTGACCCAAAAGAAAAATGGGGGGGGGGGGGTGGAGACCCATCCTTGGTCTAAGGAGACTCAACAAATTCATCCGTGCCCACAGATTCAGAATGGTCACCCTGAGCTCAATCATCCCTGTGCTGGAAGATGGGGTCTGGTTCGCAGCCCTCGACTTACAAGATGCATACCTTCACATTCCATACTTTCACATTATAATCTATCCGGCTCTCAGATGCTTCCTAAGTTTACAGTAGGACAAGAAGATTTCCAATACAGAGTGCTACTATTTGTCCTCTCGACGGCACTGAGAGTATTCACCAAAGCACTTGGGGTAGTAGCGGCTCACACAGATGGGGGATACCGATATTCCCTTACTTAGATGACTGCCGACTCAAAGGCACCACAAAGACAGAAACAGAACGAAGCATTCAAATAACCATCTCTCTCTTTCACTCCCTGGGACTGCAAATCAATGAAAAGAAGTCCACCCTGACTCTGGTACAGCAACTAGAGTTAATTGGAGCTTACCTCGTGTCCAGAGAATCGCTACCAAGGCCACATTCACAACAATGACCTCCCTTATATCGTGGTCTCCCTTATAGGTGGTCTCACAGTCCCTGGGTACATGTGTGGACATGCCTACAACTATTGGGATATATGGCTGCTACCACATTCATTGTAAAACATGCCAGGCTACACATGTGGTGCCTTCAGAGATGGCTGAATGCAGTATGCATCCCACAAAGACACAGTCTAAACAAGAGAATCACACCCACCACAAAGGTGATAAAATCACTATGCTGGTGGACAAACCCAATGAACGTTTGCTCCAGTGTACCATTCCAACAGGAACCACCATCTGTTCAGATCACAACAGATGCCTCCCTGATAGGATGGGGGGCTCACCTGAACCAACATACCACCCAGGGCAAATGGTCCTCTGCGGAAACACATTTACACATAAATCTACTAGAATTACACCCGGTATGCAATGCATGCTGCCTCTTCCTTCTCTCATAAGAAAGAGAACGTTATGGATCCTAACAGACAACATTGCATGTATGTTCTATATCAACTGCCTGGGTGGAGCATGATCCTGCTCCTTATGTGTGGAAGGTCTAAAACTATGGAATTGGTGCATAAAGCACAATATCACTATAATAGCATCATACCTACTGGGCCGCCTGAATATCATAGTGGACACAATGAACAGACAGTTCTCACAAGAATACGAATGGGAACTGAATGACAAAATAACACATCATATTTTCCACAGATGGGGAACTCCAGTGATAGCCCTGTTTGCGATGTGAGCAAATAAGAAATGCCCAAAGTTCTGCTCATGTGCAGGACAGGGAGCACAATCACTGGGAGACATATTCCTTATCAAATGGAACGGCACTCTCCTACATGCCTTCCCTCCGATTCCTCTGATCTCCATAGTCATACACAGAACACGAACCGACAGGGCCAAGTTAGTCCTTATAATGCCAACAGGGCCCAGACAGACTTGGTTCCCTTGCCTGACTCGCAAGGCAATATGCAAGCTATTCACTCTCCCCTATCTATACAATCTCTTGTCACAGGACAATGGTCAAACCCTCCGTTTGGATCTGGGGAAACTTCACCTGAACACATGGCTCTTTCATGGGTCTGTCCTGAGGAATTAACCTGTTCTGACCATGTAAAACAAGTACTGAGTACTAGCAGGAAACATAACACACGCTCTACTTACCTCCAGAAATGGAAAAGATTTTCCCTGTGGTGCCAAACCAAACAAATATCTGCACAACCGGCACCACTTCCTATCATCCTGGATTACCTACTATCCTTAAACTCAGGAGTGGCTACGAACTCAATTAAAGTTCACTTCACGGCCATAATGGCCTTCCATCAACAGAAGAATGGGACATCAGTATTTGCCCATCCCACTACTAAGAGGTTTGTAATGGGGCTACAGAATGTGTACCTGGATATCTGTGAAGCCACACCAGCAAGGGATTGAAACTTAGTGCTCAAATGCCTAACCAGAAAACCATTCGAATCCTTAGCATTGTCTTCTTCACTTCACTTATCTATGAAAGTGGCATTCTTGATAGCCATCACATTGGCACAAAAAGTGAGTGAGATGGGGCACTCATGGCTCACCCCCCATACACAATATTCTACAAGGACAAAGTGACTCTTAGGACACGCCCTAAATTCATGCTCAAAATATCGTCCTTATTCCACCGATTCACTTCTCTGAAACCACACAACCACCCCCAAGAGGTGGTGTTACATACATTAGATGTCCATCGCACCCTGGCCTTTTATCTTGACAGAAGAAAGGCCTTCCCTAAATCTCCCAGACTATTTGTGTCAATGACGGAAAGATCAAAGGATGTGGCTACATCCACACAAAGACTATCTAAATGGATGTCAAACTGTATTCAGTTGTGCTACTCCCTATGTAACGGAGAAGTCCCAATTGACAGGAGCCGTAGTGGCTTCCATAGCATTCCTGCACAACGTACCCATTGTAGACATATGCAGAGCAGCCACACGGGCATCTGAACACACATTCGTTAATCATTATGTCATTAAGCTCAGCTTGAGCGCAGACACAAGGGTAGGCTTCACAGTCCTAGCCGCAGCTACAGGCTCAACTCTGAAACTTCTTCCATTCTCGTGAGGGCACTGCTCTACATTCACCTGAAGTGGAGCTGCCACAGGGACAGCACTCAAAGAAGAGGGAAAGGTTACTCACCTTGTGCAGTAACTGAGGTTCTTTGAGATGTGTGTCCCTGTGGGTGCTCCACTACCCACCCTCTTCCCCTCTGCTTCAGAGTAAAAGAACTAAATGCTCCACAGTAGAGAAGGAACTGAGAGGGTCGGGGTGTGCACGTGCTAGAAGAACCACCAGTGGTGCCACGAGACAGCTACTGTGCACACGTGCCCCAACCAGACACTGCTAGCAAAAATCTTCAATCGACTGTGCCAGTATGTACTGCCACCTTAAGTGGAGCACCGAGAGGGAGACACATCTCGAAGAACCTCAGTTACTGCACAAGGTGAGTAACCTTCCCTTTCACAACAAAGAGATTGCACTACAGTACTTGTATGAGGTGAATTGAAAAATACTATTTCGTTTATCATTTTTATAGTGCAAATATTTATAATAAAAATAATATGCAATTTGATTTCAATTACAACACAGAATACAATATATATGAAAATGTAGAAAAACATTGAAAATATGTAATAAATTTCAATTGGTATTCTATTTAACAGTGTGATTAAAACTGATTAATCGTGATTAATTTTTTTATCACGATTAATTTTTTGGAGTTAATCGTGTGAGTTAACTTTGATTAATGAACAGCTCTAATAGAGATAGATAGCATTCATGGAGACTATATATATCTTCTTGGACTTTCTAAGACAAAGTCCAGAATTTGCTTGAGTGTGTGGAAAAATATGAACTTTACAGCCTGAATCTTGAATTTAAAGCTCTTAATTTGTTTTTCTCTCTTGACTAAAAACTTCTTTCTTCAAGGTAGAATTAATCTACCTCCACAGTATGTTATAGTTTTGGAGAATATTTTCTAAAACTGGTACCTCTCTTGTGACTGTAGTGTGAAGAAAATGAATGTCAAAGTCTCTGTTTGTTAATTAAGGGCATAACAACCCCATTTTTGAGCCCTTGCTAGAAAGTTGCTTTTTTTCATTTGTGAAAAATGTTTCTGACGACCATCACATCCTTCTGGCTGACTCACATAGTATTTAATAATTTTTGATTCTTACAGTTGTATCTTGGGAAGATTCTTTCTGAAGCGGTACTGCAGATGTATTTCTGTGTATAGAGGGGGCCTAGCTTCCAGAAGCTGCCGACCCTGCACGTCCCCAGGCTGACAGATTTTTATGGGAAAGCAAAATTGTTCTATTCTCTATAAAGAATGCCATATTGTCCAATGTGATTTTAGTATATTACACATGAAAGTCCAAATTTCATCATCTCTGAATTTTCTGACTTACGCAATTAATTTTCAAACTTTAGGTCTTATTAGTGTAATGTTATATACTCATGCAATACAATAAAAGTTAATTTGAAATTGAGTGCATGATGGATCAGCTGAACAAAATGTGTTTTGAATGTAAGTTCAGTCAAGTTTTCTTGATAATGGACTACTGATTTAGGACTAGGTTGTGATCTGCCCTTATAGGAGCTTTTTAATTTCTGCCCTCTCGTGTGCCCTGTTCCAGGAGCTGATCCCTGTAAGCAGGGCTGACTCACCCCTTCTCCAGTTCTTAATTTGTAATGAAAGAGATGCTGTGGCTCAAGCAATTTTTCTACTTTCATAACTGATGCAGGAAGCTCAGACGTGCCAGGGCTATGAATTGTCAAGTCTAGAAGAGCTGGGGCTCAGCCCTGTTGCAAATTAAGCACTGCCCTTCTCACCTGATTTAGGAGACAAGTTCATGTCCTCTTACTGCACAAGTCTGCAGAGTAAGGCTGACACACCTGGTGGAGCAATCTGCATTATCCTAATGCATGATGCGGTGTGTGTTCTTGTCATGCCCACCGAACAGCTCTGAAAGAGAATGCCTCTTTGTTCATCTTGCAAAATTACAAATTCATCTGAATTGCTAATAGAGCTTCTCTTTGCTGTTTTAAAATTGTTAAGCTTTATCTATGCTACTAAATGTGGTGTTTTTAATTTGCTTCTCTTTGTGAACATTTTAATCTCCTCTTATATTGACAACTACTTCAAATCTACTTTTTTCAGACAACTCTAATTTAGAACACATTAAATGGGTTTAGCTGTTGAACAGCATATTCGCTTCTACGAGTAATGGCCATTTATCTTTTGTCTATAAAAGGTCTACTAAAATGAGTGGTGACTCCTACAGTGTGGCTTTTTCTAATTATATCTTAAACAAAAAACTGCTCTGTGTACTTCACAAATTGCTTCAGATGAACAAAAATTTTGTAGCAATGTTTTTCACCATTTGCGATAACCTAAGAAAAGATGGGGAAAGAAGCATTAATCACAGCAAACTTTTCTTTAATTAAAATACATGAGTCATAAAAGCAACCATTAATAGGATCCTTAAATAACTACTGGCATTGCTTTGACAACTTCAATAAATATTCTGTTTGGAAACAGTTGTCTTCATACTATGGTCTGACACCTCTCATTTCTTTGCTTCTGTATTACTAAGTGCATTTGCAGGGAAACGGAAGAGTTTATTTAAATTGTTGTTGCTTTCCCATCTGTGGTCTCAATCATGTTCATGGAAATGGAAATTTATATCACCACAGGAACTTAGGAAAACCTGTCAGGAAAAAGTACACCAACTCAGAAGAGTACATTATTATCTTCTTGCAACTGTTCTTCATGGCAAATGAGAGGGAAAATACAGCAAATCTGAATCATGAAACACATACTATTTAGAAACAAAGCATCAACTGTTCTTTGAAAGAGAACTCCAAGTTAATCAGTTTGTAAAATATGCTACCTTTTTGTCAAAATGCTGTTTCTTTTTAATGTCGAATCCTTTTAAAGGAATAAGCATTTTTTAAAACCCCTTCTGTTGGGAAGGGAAGCAACTGTCAAATGTAAGGACATCACAATGCAAAGTAAATTCACAATCCCCTAACTGTGTCTAAGGGCTTGGCTACACTTACATTTTATAGAGCTCTAACTTCCTGGCTCAAGGGTGTGAAAAATCACCCCCCTGAGTGCAGCAAGTCAGAGCGCTTTAAAGCTGGGAGCTGTGCTCCCAGCGCTCTGAGCTAATCCCCTCATGGAGGTAGATTACCAGGAGCGCTGGGAGAGCTCTTTCCCAGCACTTGCACGTGACCACACTCGCACTTCAAAGCGCTGCTGCAGGACTGCTCCCGCGACAGTGCTTTGAAGTTTCCAGTGTGGCAATGCTCTAAGATTCGGTCTGTAAAGGCAAATTTTTTGCTATGAACTTCCTGATCTACTATAAGGAGTAGACTAGATAAATTTGTTCAGCATTAGCCATATCTATACTCTTTATAAAGTAAATTAGTAGTAGTAGTAGTAATCTGTTGTTGCTTTAAAACTGGGTGACCAAACAACATTTTACTGTTGAGACTGACAAGTTACTTGTGTTTTTATGGAACTGCTTTCAATCCAATGAATCACCTCAATTAAAAAAAATATCCTATATAATTGTATGCCTCCTCTCCGGTAGTAGAGGGATGATAATGCTTACTAGCAGCAGTAATTTTTCTATTGGCTTTAAGATTTTGGGGTATTACATTGTATAATTGAATAATCTAAAGATCATTGAATTACCTATATTGAAGACTCTTAAATATATTGATATCTGTAATTTAAAATGTGAATAATACCTTGTCAATAAGAAATGTGTTTTTGCTTTTAATAGTCAGAATTTCAGAAACCGAAGGGGCACTTGTGAATTTTGCACATTTGAATCACTTGAGTTATCTTTTGGAATTTATTGTTGTTGGTTTTCTTATTTTATTCTCTTGGAAACTTTATGGAATACTGTGGCTTAAATTCCGGAATTCTAATATGCTGATTAGTACTTCATTAATGTAAGCAAAAATTGTATTACTGCAAAGTAATTCCATTCACAGTTCCACTCTAAAGTCAGCTAGATAGGGGAATAAGCTACAGCTACTCACTTCCTCAATGGTGCTTTTTGACTGATCTTCCATGTAAGACTTCTTACTTCCCCAATAAAACCTTTGGCTTCCTAAAAAACTCCATAAAGTGAATAGATGTGGAACAAATATTACTTTTTCCATGTACCACATTAATTTTCATCATTTTAAGAAGGAAATTTGTTCAATGACAGACTGTAAAATTGTTCTCATTTAACATAGTTGAAAAATGTGGACATGTTTACTGAAAGTGTAATTTTAAATATCAGATCAGTTTCCTTTTATACCAAAAATTACTTGTATTATTAAGATGAACATATCTATATTCTGCATTGGCATTTTCTGTTTAACTCTGCTTTTAATAGGGTCCGCAATAGGCAAAAATGTGCACTACTTTAATATAATATTTTTATGTTGTTAAACGTCTAAATATATTAAAACTTTTTCTAAATCATGTGAAAAATTAAAGTATACTTTAAGCAGACATAATGTTCTAATAACCTTTTTATTTTATGTTTCAGAACAAAGTAGAAGAGATGATTTGGAAGCTTTAGGACATATGTTTATGTATTTTCTCAGAGGGAGCCTTCCGTGGCAAGGTTTAAAGGTAGTGTTTTTAATATCCTCATCTCTCTCTCTTTTTTTTTAATAAAAAAAAAGTCATCTTCTCCATGGTGTTTCCTTAGTAAAGTTGTCTCCTAAAATACTTTCTGAAGTTATAAATTTATCTTTCACATCATAGGCTGATACATTAAAAGAACGTTATCAGAAAATTGGAGACACAAAACGAGCAACACCTGTCGAAGTATTGTGCGAAAACTTTCCAGGTAATGACTGTGTTAATGAAGATGAATCTGTGAATTTATCTTTAAAATAACGCTGCAGTAAATCTTTGTTTTTAGTACTGTAGGGCTGTATACATTACTAAGAAAAATGGCTTTCAAATACATATAATAAAATATATGGTGTTAATGCAAGTAATTTAAAATATAATGAAACATTACAGAGTTTTGTCACTGACTGTTGTTGAAGCTGGGGGATTAGGAGAGAGGCCGAAAATCACTAATTGTTCAATGTATTGACATTCTGTGGGGAGGAGGGAAGAGGGGAGGAAGTTTATTTCCAGTTCCAGATAGTGATCAGTTTGTCCTGAAGCATAAAATTTTGGTCTCCTTTTCATCTATAAGAAACCAGCTTTAATATTTTTTAAAAATATTTATTGTAACACTTTTCTTACTGGTAGATGACCCTCATTTTGAAGCTGACTTACTTAAAACTACTTACAGTTCATTTTGGGCACTACTCCTGCCTCTGAGTCCCCCTAACAATTTTTGTGGTATTATAGTTACATTTTCCTATACAAAAAGATATTTTATTTCCCTGATTTCTCTGTAAAAGACTCAGACATATGAAACTAATTTGCTATACAGAAGCACCCATGAAATTGACTAAACAAGAAACTTCTATCAAATGTATAAAATAAGGCGGGGGGGTTGGGGGGGGAGTTTTCTGCTGTATAAATCTCTCACGTCTAGTAATGATAGATTTTTAAAAGTTGATTTTTTTTTTTTTATTGTCTATTTGGCTCCCATCCTGCAAACGTTTAGACGTATGACAGTTCCATTAAATTGAATGGGATACTCATGAACATAAAGTTAATAGGTGCATAATTGTTTCAAAGGGAAAAATGCATTAACTGCTGTGGAACATGAAAACTTAACTGATAAAGTAAATTAACATGACAAAATCAATCTGAATTTTATATAGAAAGCTAAAGATTTATTTGGTTTGTTTTTAAATGCCAATGATTAATGAAATTGTTTAACCATTAATAAAACAGAAATGGCAATTATGAATATTTCTCATTTGTATAGAGGAAATGGCTACATATCTGCGTTATGTAAGAAGGCTAGATTTTTTTGAAAAACCAGACTATGACTACTTAAGAAAACTCTTTACAGACTTATTTGATCGGAAGGGCTATATGTTTGATTATGAATATGACTGGATTGGGAAACAGCTGGTGAGTTCAGTTAAGCAAAGATGCTGTATTTTTGTCTGTCTAGTTTTTTTTAACTATCATAGTTAGTCTTAATATTTGTGTATAATTTTTCTTGTATATTATAAAATTTACTAAGATTATGAGTCAAGCTACTATTGTGAAAGCTGCAGAACAGTTTCCATTGTAATCCCCTGTTTTTACATATTGTGAAATTTATGAAATATCACCTTTTGGTCTGAGATTTTTTTCATACTGGGTCTCTTACTAAAGGTGTGGTGTTTTTTTAAACATCAAATAAAATTCCCTCCTCCGTTTTATAATAGGGGGTTGTAGGAATTCTAATCATCTTTTGAGAAGAGTAACAGATTGTCATTTGAAACTTTGCAAGGACAGAGTCGTCATTGGGAGTGTATGGTGGTTTCATTTTGGGAAAGTTTTAAGCAACTGAGAAATCACTTCTCAGCATCTGAGGTTTATAGCTGAAACTATAGTAAGCTGAAGCTATACTAAAGCCTTATTCCCTTTGTGACATCAAAGTGCACACCTTGCCTGTCCAGCCTGACAGGCACATGAGCTGCTGCTTGCAAGCTTTTGCTGAGACAGGTGGCTTGAAGGAGCTTCTAAGTATCTTGTTAAAATACTCAATAAAGATGTCCTTTTAAAAACATTTTTGGCTACTGCCAGGAACTAAAGGATTAGCCCCCACAGTTAGGGTCTCAGCTGATCAGAAAATGGTGGGGGTGTTATCTGTAGAAAATTCTGTCTTTTCACTGAAAAATTACAAAAATTCAATTTTTGCCCAAAAAGACCAAACTTTTTTTGAGAAAAGCCAGACAGAAATATTTGTACAGTCAAAAATTCATGGAAAACATAGTCTAAGTCAATAGAACTTTGGTTGCATGCTCCAATATTATCTATTCTAAGCTTTCATTTTACAAAACTCTGTATTTGACTTACAGAATTTTTTCTACAACTTGAAATAATCTTGTAACATTTTCTTTTTTTACTTACACTAAATTTAATGTCATGCTCCTGTATATACGTATCCTTATTTACTTGTGTATATATTTTCGTAACTTATTCTCACAATCATATTTTACTAAGATTGTCAGTACTCCAATAGTCTACACTATAATTATTGTTATTAGATTAATTGTTAATCTGGCTCTTTCTAACTTTTGAGGGCTTGGCTTTGCAACCCAAATAACATTCTGATAGCATTGTTTTGTTTGAGGGTTTTTTTGTACACGATAACGATTATTTTGTATTGCAGTAGTGCCTAGGGTCCCTGTCATGGATAAGGTTCCTGCTGTGCTAGGCAGTATAAAAACACAACTAAATGTGCTCCCTGCTTAGAAGAGCCAACAATCTAATATGAGAGACAGCAGCATATATATTCTCTTCGTCCTTACTTACATGCGATAATGTATACAGGGATGAAGCAGCGACTTCAAAGCTAACTTTGATCATGTGCACAATTGATTCTTAAGTGTCGGAAATTGTGTCAGTTCCCTATGAAACAACTGTGCTTTTTATGTACATGATTTTATAGGATTATGGTATTTACATAGTACTGCAGTATGCTGCACATAAAGTTATAGCAACAAATGTATTGTGGCTTTTAACAGAAGTTAATATTTTGTAGCACTCAGAAAGGGACAGTCCAAGTTTGAGGGCATCTGAAATCTTTTATTTGGCACATTCTGTCTTTGATTACTTACCCATGCTTGTTTAACATTCTACGGATATAATCTTTCTATGGATTTTCTTTACTTAAAGTGAAAAGGTAGGAATTTCCCTGTTTAGGATTTGGAAATTCTGTTAGCTTCTACAAATTTGAAGTGTGTTAAAATTCTACAGTCTGGAACTATTTATACATCACCAGAATGCCTTCTCCCACACATGCTTAGATCGTTTATAGGAAGGAACACCTTCCTTGGGAATGATCAAAGTGGGACTCCCTGCTGTGCATCTTAAAATGTTTACAGAAGCTTTTCTCAGTCCCCATGTACCTTCTGTCCTGAACAACTTTATAAACTTTCACTACTTAGCTAAGCTAATCTTGAAAATAGCCTCAGTGAATCATTCCTTAGCTACACATCTTACAAACTAAGTGAAAAAATACCATTGTGAATAGTTGGTAAACAATTTTTCAAAAGCAAATAAGATGGTGAACTCAAATTTCCTCTGGAACAATGAAATGCACTGCTTTTCAGTAAGCATTCTCCCCAGACAAAATTGTATCTTTCAAACCCCAGCCATTTTCATTATCTGTTGTTTTTTTTAAAAAAAAAAAGTTAGAAGAAAATTTGTAAAATGGTAATATCTTTTATTTCCACTGTGTTCACATTTAAAAGTGGCTTAATCCTCTTTTTTTTTCTTCATACTTTCAAAGAGGGCAGAGATTAGTCATAGAAGATTTCAGCCTGAAACCTTACAGGAAGTTATCAGTAACCGAAATAGGTTAGAATGGATACTTGATGCAACTTTAACTGTAGTGGGACTGACACTTCTAGCTGGAGTAGTGGCAAACTTTTCAAATTAAAATGTAAGCAAACAAAAATTTAAGGAACTCCTCACAAAATACACTTATTTGGACCATTTTACAATAACTCATCATGTCCTAAGCATACTAGTGAATGCATTGCAGCATAGACTAGTGAAGTCTTTATAATCAGACATCATTGCAGCAAGTTGCTCCTAAATTTTTGTGAAGGGAGAGCATGATACTGGTTTTTGTGAGGCAATTACCAAGTTTAAGAATTAGTGAGGATCTGCTTCATGACTTGCTGTTGGTTTTGTATGGCCACATCTCTGTACATTTCCATGGCAGGTTCAGAAACATGTTTTGGATTACAATTCAATAATTGTTGGTATGTAAAAAACTTAAATATTTTTTAACAATTTGCTACATAATATATTATGTTTGTAGCCTACTCCAGTGGGCTCAATTCATTCGGACCCCGCACTGTCATCAAACAGAGAAGCACATCAGCACAGAGATAAGATGCAACAATCCAAAAATCAGGTATGCTGCTCACCTAAGATTTTATCAGCTTTATTTTATGTCATCCTTTTTATAAAGTTGGTTCTTTGTGCCAAAACAGCCTTGATATTGCTTGTGTTACATATTTTCAAATTGACACCAGTTTCTGCTGTCCATTTTTTTTCTATGTTTGCTGAAGGTAGCCTTATTAATGCATGAATGTTTTTGGTTTGTAAATCTTAAATAAAGGTCATAAAGGGCTATTGTGTTTTTAAGTTGTAATTATAAATAAGTGGGAGGTTTTTGTCTTTTTTTTGATGAACTGCATCCTAAGGAGCATTGCTGTATTTTTTCCTTAGTTTTTCTATTTAATCTTACAGTCTCTTACTTTGCACCCTGTACAGTGAATCACTCACTAGTGTTAGAGGGTTCTGTTTTCCTAAGATTGCATTTTTTGTCCCATCATATTTATAGTTTACTGCCACCTTAGTAAATTCAAAAGGCAGTAAAATTTGTGAGAATTCTAGATTTTCTGTTAAAAGTATTGTCAAGTTTTTCTTAGAGAAAATACTTCATGCTCAATCATAGGCTATAAGAACAGATGGACTGCTTAAGGTTTGAATTCGCCATTGTTACCTGGTGCTCAGAGTGTGTACAATTCTGAGGTGAGATTACCAGAATGCTGTCATGAGAAAAATGTATTTTTAAGTACTTTCTTACAGATCAAAAACTGTTTTATGTAAAGGTTGAAATAGTATCTGTACAAAATATATAAATCATATTTTACTTTGATATGCTGTACAGTTTAAGGGTCAAGCTTCCCAAGTGAACATATAAACTTCACCCTATATATATATATATATATATATATATATATATATATATATATATATATATATATATATATATATATATATAATATATATATAATATATACATATTATATATGCATATTATATATAATAATAATATATATATAATATGCATATATAATATGCATATGCACATGTGATTTATTCTAGTAATAAAAAAAAAAGTGCATATGCACATAGTTACCCACTTTATACATACAAATGAGATTTGCATACATAATGTAGGTGACTAGTTTCAAAAGCTTCGCCCTAAAAGGTTTAAGGTTTCTGTACAAAAATCAGTTATTTTAAAGGATATAGTCTGAGAATTACATTAGGAGTTTGTTGCCAAACTAGTGGAGAATTACAGTAAGCTGATAACTTTGATCAGTATTGTGATTTTATACTTCAGTTTGTTTCTCAGAAAATTTCAGGCTTTTGTTGATGCAAGGGTAGGAATATACAATATAATAATTGTGCGCTGCATTTTGTATTGCATTTGTTGAATGTATATTTTCAGTTACTATAACATGCATGATGTGCAATTGCAGCATTGTATTTTAAACATATGTAATCATCAATTCTTGTTTTCTTCTGGAGTCTTCATCATATTTTTAATTATATTGCTATGTTCGAGAGAAATTTTGCATACCCCAAGAGACTTATAACCATTTTGGAATTACTTAAAATAATAAAAACAGTTGGTTTGGGGTTTTTTATTTTTGTTTATTGTTATGCTTTCTGCTATTTCCAGATTCTTAATCTGTCTGGTAGTTACGTTTGAGCGTATACATTTTTTTGTTTTTAGCTACTCCACAACTTTTAGCTATAGTAAATAGCAAAGTTTAAACGTGTCAAGTATCAAGGAGTAACCGTGTTAGTGTGTATCCACAAAAAAAACAAGGAGTCCGGTGGCAGATGCATCTGAAGAAGCGGGGTTTTTAGCCACGAAAGCTTATTCCCAAATAAATCTGTTAGATACATGTTTAAACTTAGACTATATACATTCATGTGCATATGTACATAGCTGGTTACATTCTGTTTGTGTGTTGTATTCCTGTGGGATTTTTATTTTACATTGTAATACTAGCATGAGGTGTTTAATATGTTTTGGGTTTTTTCCCTCCTCTTCCTTGCATGCTTAATGCATTATATAATTGGCAGTCGGCAGACCACAGGGCAGCTTGGGACTCCCAGCAGGCAAACCCCCATCACTTGAGAGCTCACCTTGCAGCTGACAGACATGGTGGCTCGGTACAGGTATTTTCTGCTTCTTTGCATGATTGATTATTTCCACATGCTGCAACCTATTCCCCTGTAACTCCTGGCATGATTCTTGTTTTCAGCTGAAAAGTTTGCTTCATAGTTATGTCCATAATTACATTCCCTTATTCTTTTTGTTCTGCAACTGCCAAACTGGAAAAGAAAAGTGCAGAAAGTTTGACTTTTTGTATGTTGAATTTCTACAAATGCCTGTTGTAGTTTAGCAGTATAGCTTTCTAAAATTTATATCAACTAAATCCTCTAACGTTATGACTTTAGTTCATTTTAATTTTATATATATTTAAGTAGATTTTAACTACTCAAGTTTATTTAATATTAGCCAATTTGGAGAACTTGGCACAGTGCAGCACTTTATATTTTTTAACCAGGGTAAAAAATGAGAAATGAATGAATATTAGTAATATTTAGTTAAGTACTTTATTTCAATTAAATATCTGTTTAAATAGAGTCAGTTTCTACAAGTAAGTATAACAGCAGCTTTAGATATTGTACTTGTCCCTACCAAACAAATGTATTTCTCCCCTCCTGATAGAGAGGCCAATGCAAAAAAGGCAAAACTGGCTATCTGACCAGACATGGTGAATTTACATATACACAGTGCTGTCAAATTCACAAAGTAGAAAACTAAAAACAAGGAATTTTTTTTCTGATCATTTTTCAGTGTCTTAGATTTTGCTTTTAAGAATAGTAGTTAAAAATATTCAGACAGTAATGGAATTTATGGCATCCCTTTAAGATGTTGGAGGAATGTAGTTATACATAGTGACTAAAGAGCCTCCAGAAAGCTAATTTTATTGCACTTCCACTTGCAAGTGAAAAACATGATATTAATTTCTGCTTAATGGAAGTGGGTTATCGCATCAAAACTTGAACAAAGTGGTGTACTCGGGAAGCTTTTGAATTCACTAATTTGTTTGCTTAATGGTGCGCAGCAGTAACAGCTCTGTTTCTTTGCCAACCACCAAAATGCTCAAATGAGGTATGATTCCCAGTCCAGTCCATTTCTCATTTGTAAACAGTAGCTTAAGGGGATTCATTCACTAAGGTTGGCCAATTTAGAGTTTCTGTCTAAGTCAAATGCTGACTCATTGTCTTATGTTAATTCCCCACCCAGACCCTGTTATAGTCCAAACTCTTTCTCCCTGAATGCTTAATTTCCTTTATCAGATTATTGTAGCTTTCAACCCGGTTTTGCTTTCCTTGTGTATGTGATGTATGTGGTTGCAGTCATTCTTGGGAAATGTAGGGCACGAGAATCAAGAAGATACTTGTCACATCAGATGGCTTGAAAGCTGCCCTGTTTATGTGCGTACACTCTGTTCTTAGTAATTGTTTGTCATGTCAATCAAAATCATAATAATGTAGTATTATAACAAGAAGTTGTATAGAACATGTTGTGTATTTTCCTTGTGCTCAATACGCTTTTTGAGCCTGAGACTGAGAGCTCCATCTATTTCTTATATTTTAGTTTTTTCTAAAATATCTTGTTTGTTTTTTTCTCCTCCAAGGCAAAGAGCAGGGATAAAATTGCATACTTCACCCTCTTAATTCTGTACAATAAGTTTTTTGCATCTTTTAAAAAATCTGAGTCTTGAATTAAATTGCAAAGTTCTAAACTGATGCTTGAAAAGCTCTTGTTTGTGTAGAATAAAGTAACTGAATAAAATAAAGTGAATATTGCAACTAATCAAAGAGTTGGTTGCTCTAAACCTTTTTATAAAAATAATTAATTCTTATTTAGCTTACTAGTAACAAGCAGTTTGACTATCAGACCAGTGTTCTGATCACAGCAACTCTTTCAAATCAATAAAATAAAAAAGGAAAGTAGTTGATTTGTCTCCTTGAACCATATTAGAATGTGAAATTAGCATTGGATTTGAGATTAAACTGGATAAAATTGAGATTTCTTAAGTACCTTCTGGCTAAATTAAGAAATATTTCTATCTATGTTTAACATATCAGTGGAACACTTCAAATAGTTTATGAACATAAGAACGACCATACTGGGTTAGACCAAAGGTCCGTCTAGCCCAGTATCCTGTCTTCTGACAGTGGCCAGTGCCAGAGGGAATGAACAGAACAGGAAATCATCAAGTGATCCAATCCCTGTCACCCATTCCCAGCTTCTGGCAAACAGAAGCTAGGGACACCATCCCTGCCCATCCTGGCTAATAGCCATTGACAGACCTATCCTCCTTGAATTTATCTAGTTCTGGTGCATTTAGTTTATGGCGCATTCAGTACTTTATTCAAAATAATTACTTCAACAATCCCAGCATTTACTGAGAAAAATTTCAGTACTTTGCTTTTTCTAACCCAAAAACATGACCATCCCAAGAGCAGTTTTTAATTTATCTTAACATTTTGGTCCATTTAAAGCTAGAGGGCAAATTCAGTATTTACCTTTAAAAGGAAGTATTTTTTAGGAAATGGTGACGGTGTGTCCTGTAGGTACAGAACAAAGGCAGATATTGATTTAATTCTTTAATAGTGGAAAACAGAAATTATGAGAGTACAGACTTTTTAGGTAACCTGGCAGCAAAGTTAAATTCCTGCAGAAAGCTTAGTTTAAAAGCAAAACTATAGTATTAAATCATCCCATTGCTTTTAAAGTTAGATGTTGTATAGGACAGTAGTTCTCAACCAGGGGTCCAGGGCCCCATAGATGGCCTCGAGCAAGTTTCAGCAGGGCCTCGAAACAGGCCCAGCATTAGACTTGCTGGGGCCTAGGGCAGAAAGCCGAAGCCTCACCGCATAGGGCTGAAGCCCAGGTCCCTGAGGCCCACCACCCGGGGCTGAAGCCTGAACAGTGTAGCTTCATGGGGGCCCTGTGGCATGGGGCACCAGGCATTTGACCTGATTGCTACCCCCAACACAGGCCCTGGCTTTTATATGCAGAAAACCGGTTACTGTGGCACAGGTGGGCCATGGAGTTTTTATAGCATGTTGGGGGGGGGCCTCAAAAACAAAAAGGTTGAGAATCTCTGGTATAGGAGATAACTGCACACCTATTGAATTATTGATTGTTTTTGTAACATAGTGGCAAAGGATTAGTAATGTTTGTTAGTAGCAGATACTATGAAATAATGTAATATGCTAATTATTTTTCTTACAGTAGAGTTTGATATTGTGAATAAGTGTTGTGATGTATATCTTTCAGTTATAACTGAATTTTTTAAATCAAATTTTGCCAATATGTTGGGGCATTGGCTAGTCTAGTACTGTAGCCTAGATTCCTTTGAACAATTAGCTATAGTACTTTTAAGGCCTATCTACAGTGAAAAAAAATTGAGGAGTTAACCAAAGGTTTGGAGTTAAAATGCTTTAAACCCTTGTGTGGATACTCTCATTCAGAAGAAAATTGGCTATGCTTTGCTTCAATTTAATCCCCTGTGGAATGAGAGTATCCATGCAGTTGTTTAATGCATTTTAACGTGTCACCTTTAGCTGACTTGTCCTAATTTTCTTGAGTGTCTTGTGTGACAAAGCCATCAGGTTGTATATGGTATGACAGAAGCTATAAAGGGTTCAATTAAGTTGTACAGTATTTCTTTAAATTGTATTTATTACTCTGTGAAGTGCTATAGGAGCAGTGGTGGGAAAAGATTTACCCTTATATGCACTTCGTACTCTGTCAAATTACCTTGTGCATTTTAGAGGACCACCTCTAAACTAGTTCACTCTTCATGACTCATTTTTATTCTTGGTACCTCTGAGATGGCAAAGAATTGGAGCGAATTGTGGTGGTGTGTTTTTTGTGTACAAAATATATTTACAGAGGAGTTCTGTAATAACTAGGACTTAACAAAGTGAATGTTGGATAAACTAATACAAGTCTCTCCGTACGTAGCTGTGAATTCAGATATATACTTTTGGCTTCTTTCTTGCTGCTGAAATATATTTACATATTTGCTTTAGCCATAGGATTGTTGCTATTCAGTGGCCGACTGCTCTTGTTTCCACTTTATTGGAGATTGAATTAAGTTCATGTGTTAATATGCTAGACATCTTATTGAAATGGTGGGAAACGTTTTGTACCATTATACTGAATAACTTAGTGTCAAATATGATTTCTGTTTTGCCCTGGAATACTTGAGAGTTCAGTAAACTATAACTTTGTTACTGTTTAAGCAAAGCAAATTCAGAATTTTCAGATAACTCTCTTTTAAATTTACTATTTCTAAGTCCTCAAAAAAAGAACAAACCGAAAAGGTTGAAATTTGAAGGAAGCTAACCTTAATTTTTAAAAAAACAGTTAAATACTGAAAAACGTTAGGTGGTTCTTCGAATGCTTGCTCATGTCGGTTCCATTCTAGGTATGTGCGCACCCATTTGCACAGTTGTCGGAGACTTTTGCCTTCACGATATCCGTAATCGGCTGTGGTGCCCTCTGGAGTGCAGCGCTCATGATCCTTCTTACCACCCGCAAGTGGTCAGCGGTTTCCTTTCTTCACTTCATGTATTGCAACTGTAAATAGTTTTGTTTACTGTAGGTAGTTAGTAATTTAGGGTCCTGGCAAGGACTTTGCCCCAGACAGGGCATGCCCCAGTCTCTAGGTTTTAAGCCCTGCACTGACTGTAATAGGCCTGTTCCTGTTAGTGACCCCCATGGCAGCTGTCTGAAGTGCTTAGGGCAATCTCATGTAAAAGAAAAGTGTTGCATCTGTAAGAACTTTCATCCTAGGACACAGAGCGCAACATCCATTTGAGAGCCCTCCTCTTGGAGGCTACTCTCCAGCCGGCCTCGGAGCTGGCGCCGGGCTCTACCCAGCACTATTCCCCTTCACCAGCGCCCAAAAAGAATTCGAAAAAGTGGGACGCGGCACTGAGCAAGAAGGACCAAGGGGCAGCAGGAAAGGACCCTGTTCAGGCTGCCCGTCCACCCCAGGGCCACATGGGGACACATCCCCTAGGGGACCTCCTACCCCTCCCCAACTCCTCCACACCCCCCAAGGGATCCATCACCAACTCCAGGGAGCAGTAGGGGACCCAGACTTATGGCAGAGTCAATGCCTTCACAGTGCCTAGAGAGTAAAAGATTCTCGCAGCACAGCCAGCGCTGCGTGCTGCGATGGACCCGGCAAAGGCTCCCTACGAGGGCAAGCCATCTGTGAAATCTTCCCAGAAGGTGAGTGGACGCCGCTGGTCTCTGGAACCAAGGCAGAGCAATTTGTCACCCCACCCCTGGTTTCTGCATCAGCATAGGTCGCCTTAGTTCGCTGGCACTGTGCTCCTGGTCTCTGCCCTCTCGTCGAGATTCACCCAGAGGGAGGCATTGGTCACTGTATGATTGGCACTGGTCTTCCTCCCGCTGACCCTTTCCACAATGTCAATCGCCATCATCTAGATCATGGGAACATTCCCGAACACTGTGCTGTTCCCCCTGCTCCCGGCACCGATCCACCTTTTCAAAGGACTGTTCACCCACAGTGACAGTTAGCCTCCAGACTCGGGCGTTGATGGTCCCGCCGTGGTCACTGGAGGCGGGATCCCTCCAGCACGAAGAGGGAGTTCAGCCCCTCACCAAGACAGCACCATGGTGACTGGGCTCCTGAGGCTGCGTCCATCTCTGTGATGCCATCCTGGTAGCAGGCCAGTGGTTATGCCGATGCCCCTTTCACACCAGTCGTCAATCCCCGCTTCAGACAAGTATCAGACATCACCGGGCTCGGTACGCAAAGTGCAGATGGATGCCGTGGTGGGTGGAAGGGCCGGTGCCCACCATGAGACCCTCTTCCCCCATGGTGAATGATGCCCTAGGCCCTCTCCCAGTCCAGATGAGGCTGTGGTGGGACCCTCTCGTGCTAGCCCACCGGACGATTTTAAGAAGCACCAAGCCCTGCTCCAAAGGATGGCCATAACTTAGGCCTAGAGGTGGAATAGATGGTGGAGCAATCAGACACTTGGTTTAACGTACTTGTGATGGGTTGGGCCCCCCTTCTGGGGTACCACCTGTTGTGCTGGGGATCCACTGAGCCTGTCCATTCCACCAGCCTGGGCTCCCTCATCCTGCCCTGCTGCACGTACACATACAGGTATGGACATAGAATCTCGCAGTCTGCAATCCTAACTGTTGTTCTTTGAGATGTGTTGCTCATGTCTATTCCATTACCCGCCCTCCTATCCCTCTGTTGGAGTTGCCGGCAAGAAGGAACTGAGGGGGCATAGGGCCGGTGGTGCCTGATATACAAATGCATGAGCGCAGCACTCCAGAGGGCGCCACAGTCGACCCTATGGATACCGTTAAGGCAGAAGTCTCTGACAACTGTGCACGTGGCGTGCACACACCAAGAATGGAATGGACATGAGCAACGCATCTCAAAGAACAATAGTTATGAAAGGTAGGTAATAGTTTTTCATATTGCAAGAAATTTTTCTCCTCCAGAATATCTAATGATAGAGAATTTTTAATTGTTATTTCAATTTTTTTTAAGAACAGGAGCATGCAGCCAGCAAGAATTCTATGAACTATAGCTTTTTTGCTGCATCCCTAACTTAATCTGAAATAAAATTTTTCTGCATAGTGAAAGATGACAGCTAAATGTTAGCAGGAAAATAAATTAATGAATCAGCATTGATACTTTAAATCAGCTGTGTGTTGAATCATCAGTTTAAATGCAGGTTGCTATATTCTGTCTGCAGAAAATCTTCATTTTAGTTCACATAAGAGTGCCAAGTGCAGTAAGAAACTTCTCTGTTCCTTTGAGATTCCTGATTCATTACTGTACGTTATGTCTCAGCCACACAACATCCCACTGTGATCCCATTAATATTAAGTAACACTGAAAGTTCATTGGTCCTAAGTGTGTGCTTTAAAGAAGTTTTTACATAGGTGTGTATACAACATGAGTGCATATGTGTACACTCCAAATACTATTGTAAAGTCAACTTTTTATATGTAATTTCCATGTAAGAAACAGGGAGTTTGAAAACAAAAATAATGTTAGATGTACTAAAGGGTTTGGGCAAGTCTACCCGTTAATTATGATTATAGTTTTGTATTTCTTAAAGAACCCAAAAACCTTTTGGACGTGCTAGCTAGGGAAATTAATATATTTTTGTTGTTTAGTCTTACTTTGTAGCATCACTTCACATTAAAGTCAGCTAGTAATTTGATCTATGAAGGAAAAATCCTTCACTTCTCTGAAATAATCCAGTCATTCCTCCACCAGTATATGTGAAAAAGGCTGAATCTGTGACAGTCTGTTTTCTTCTTCTTTATAACTTCATTAGTGGAAAGCAACCTACTGTACATTGCTTCAATTCATTAGTTAACCTCCTACGTCCTTGCTTCATAAAAGTTTGTGTCGGTTCCCGAAAATGTCAACTGAATAACTCATTGATTGTTTCCTTCTCTTCTTGGATTACTAACACTAAATGCACTTGTAAAGACCTTATTAAGCTGTTCATGATTTTTTTGTTAAGCATTCATTGTGTCCAGTTAGCCAAAAGATCTGCTTCTTACTGCTGGAATTTCATTACATGTAAGAACATAAGAATGGCCACACTGCATCATACCAATGGTCCATCTAACCCAGTATCCTGTCTCCCAACAATGGCCAGTGCCCAGTGCTTTAAAGGGAACGAACAGAATAGGTAATAATCAAGTGATCCAGCCCCTGTTGTCCCAGCATCTGGCAGTTAGAGGCCTATGGACACCCGGCGCATGGGGTTGCATCCCTGACCATCTTGACTAATAACAATTGATGGACCTGGCCTTCACAACATCTCCTGGAAATGAGTTCCGCAAGTTGACTGTGCTTGTGTGAAGTACTTCTTTCTGTTTGTTTCAAACCTGCTGCCTGTTGCTTTCATTGTGTGACCCCCCTGGTTCTTGTGTTTTGTGAAGGGGGTAAAACACTTCACTTACTCCACAACATGATTTTGTAGACCTATATCATATTCTCCCCCCTTAGTCATCTTTTTTTTTTTCCAGTCTGAATAGTCCCAGTCTTTTAAACTCTCCTCGTATGGAAGCTGTTCCATATACCTATTTTTTTGCCCTTCTCTGTACCTTTTCCATTCCTAATGTATCTTTTTAAAGATGGGGGGACCAGAACTGTGTGCAGTATTACAAATGTGGGCATGCCATGAATTTATATAGTGGCATTAGGATATTTTCTGTATTATTACCTATCTCTTTCCCAAAGGTTCCTAACATTGTTAGCTTTTTTTGACTGCTGCTGTTTTGAGAGAACTAGCCACAAAGGCTCCAAGGTCCCTTTCTGAAAATCCAAGTACATTGTATTAACTGGATCACCCTTGTCCACATGTTTGTTGACCCCCTCAAAGCATTTTAATAGATTGGTGAGGCATGATTTTCCTTTACAAAAGCCGTGTTGACTCTTCCCCAACAAATCATGTTCTTCTGTGTGTCTGATGATTCTGTTCTTTACTATAGTTTCAGCTAGTTTGCCTGATACTGAAGTTAGGCTTACTGGGCTGTAATTACCAGGGTCACCTCTGGAGACTTTAAAAAAAAAAATGGTGTCACGTTAGCTATCCTCTTAGCTATCCTCTAGTCATTTTGTACAGAAGCTGGTTTAAGTGATAGATTACATACCACAGTTAGTAGTTTTGCAATGTCATAGTTGAGTTCCTTCAGAACTCTTGGGTGAATACCATCTGGTCCGTGTGACTTATTACAGTTTAGTTTATCCTAATACCTCCACAATTGGCACCTCAATCTGGGAGAGATCCTCCGATTTGTCACCTAAAAAGAATGGCTCAGGTATGGGAATCTCCCTCACATCTTCTGCAGTGAAGACCAATGCAGAGAGTTCATTTAGCCTCTCCACAACAATCTTGTCTTCCTTGAGTGCTTGTTTAGCACCTCGATTGTCCAATAGACACACTGATTGGTAGGCTTCCTGCTTGTTATGTACTTAAAAATATTTTTTGCTGTTAATTTTTGAATCTTTTGCTAGTTGATCTTCCAATTCTTTTTTGACCTGCCGAATTATACTTTCAGAATATTCTTCCAACCAACGTTGTTTTGCAGAGCTTCAAAATCTGCTCCTGTTTGCCCTAGTATTTTAGTACAGGCTCCAGTTCGAAGAGAATGCAGAGGAGAAAAGGTTCCCTCCCTTCTCTTTCTTCCCCATTTTTTCGCTATGATAACCACTAAAAAGAAAACTGGGATAAAAGATTGGATTCAAGAGTCTGAAATTTGGAAGGTCTGGAAAGAGTTCAGGGAGTAAAAATATTTTTTAAAGTTTATATAACTGATATAATAAGAATAAGTATTTTCTCAGTTGCAAGATGCTAATATTTCAAGGGGGGGAGCTATTAGCATGTTAGCTGTAGTGCCCAGACTTCTACAAATTCAAAAGCTTCTACATGAATTATTACCTTGTCTCCTTGGATCACAGAACCAGTTTTGCATTGATGTGTGTTTGAAGTGAGACATAATGAGCTATGATGCCACTAATGAATTGCTCAGGTATATAGACTGACTTCAATAATGAACTTTTTAGATAGGAGAATGCAGTGTTTCTTATTAAGGGTACTTAACTTTCTTAAGGGATTGCTTGCTAAGTATATTTCCCTGTCTTTCATAATTGTTTGTTGGGGTGTTGAACATAAAAATCTGTCAATGGTTTTGAGAGGCTTTTTTCCCTAAACTTAGAACATCTCAAATTAAAAATGTTATAAACTGTATAGTAAAATGAAAGAATAAGGCTGCCTGAAGATGTGCTGCCATTTGGAGGATCAGTATTCAGGACTAAACTTGATCTCTCATTCATTGTAGGGGGGCAATGGAAGTTTGGTGGAAATCTAGAGGAGTCAGTGCTTTAGCCTAATGTTATGATTATGTACATGATGATTATGCTTATTAAGTAGCTCATTAATTTGCTCCAGTGTCCTCTAATGTGTAAAATCTATGTAGAACATGGAGATTAAAACTTGAAAACTGTCTGATGTGAGTTTTAATAGTTGCGTAAGTGTTATTGTGAGGATTCACAGAGCTGCAATGTTTGAATATCTTACAAAGCTGTAGTAAACCCTAAGTCATTTAACCCTCTGTCAATCTTTTACAGCAATATAGCTCTAAAAAGTTCTCTTCATGTCTTAGTTCTGGTAATATTAGGCCATACCTAGCTGCATAGGTTAGAGGAAAACCAGCACCATCTAATCACAGATGTTTGTGCCGCCATTATATACTTTTATTTTGAATTAAGACTCTTCATAATGCAGAAATGGATTCATTTTGAAGAATTTTGATCTAAATTAAGGACAGGGATGAGATGTTGCCAGGGTATTAAATGCTTAGCTTGGACCATGTATCATATCTTATAGGAGTTTCATAAGTGGGGATATCTGGAAGACAGTGACCCATTTTTACTTATAGGGGAGTAGTTTGAGTTCATTTTAGCTATCCATCTCCACACCATATTTGATTTCAAATCTTACTTTAAGGTTTTGGTGAAAGTCTTTTCTTTAATGTTTTGCTGGAATTCATCAAGCTGCAACATGCATATCCATGTTTATGGGTACAGAGGTATCCTAATTTTCTAAAATAAATAAATGATTGTGCTGTTTTTTATGCAGATTATTCAGGAAAACCATTGGACTTCTTTATAAATGGAGTAGTGATATCAACCTGCAGTGGGTTAGATTTCTGTATATAGTTATTGAGTAGTATTTCCACCTAAAGGGTTTGATCCTCTGTGGTGCAGCCACTTTGTACCCTCAGCTCCAAGAGGTTCTGGCTGCATACTTTTGGTGTATCAAGCCCTGAGAGGATCCCTGCAGTGCAGAAGGCATCCTCCAGTAGCATAGAGCAATCATGAAAACTCCTATACTACTCGTCATCTCTGATGTTGGCATATTGAGCAGTGCCAGGTGACCCCTTATACTGTGCTGGTCCCTGGGGCCATTAGCAAGCCAGTATAACTTGGAGGACCAACCCAGCACAGAACTGCCCCAGGATCAGGAAAATGCAAACGTTAACTTTATATCATATCACTTCTCCTGCTCCACCAAGCTGTGATATGTAGAGTTTGGACAGATCCTAAAATCTGTCCTAATGTGCTCCTGCTTTGTTTTTATTTATTTATTTATTTTAAAGTATTTTATAGACATTAACTTCCTGGGACATATCAGTGCCATAAGTTGTTTTGGGACTGATGGGAAAACTGAGTCAGAGTACTTGTGGTTTGTGTAAGTCCACAGAAGAAGTCAGTACCAGCACAGGTATCCGAACTAAGGAGCTCTTGGCCTAGATGCAGACTTTTCCCATTAGGTAGGTCTTTATGATGACTTTAAAAAAAAAAAAAAGGGCTGTAAGGAGCCCACCAGTCTGAAATCTGGGCTGCTCCTCCTTGTTACATTGCTTCAGTTACCTTCAACCAATAGCTGGTTGCAACGCATTTGGCAACCATCAGAATCCCTCCTGCCTGTGATGTGCATTCTCAATCACAGTCTGCTAGTTCATGGTCAAATCAAAAATCTTGCTGGAAAGTTTGATTAGTGAGAGCTCCAGAGAGAGAGTCCATTCCCTGCCTCAAAACCATGCCAGAGCATCCTAGATAGTTCTAAAAATGACATGTTCCTTTGGAAGGTAAGGACCTTCTCCTGCTTCTGGAGCAAGTCCTACTCTCCTGAATTTGGTCTGGGGAAGATTCTCAAGAAAATAATCACAAAAGAGGCTATTCTAGTCTCAGAAGTAGCTATGTGCCTGCTCCCTTTCCACAAGTACAACAAGGAAATTGTTGGGGAATCCTTGAAAAAGTTGCATGCTTTCCCTGCTTTAGGTCAGTGTACTCTCTTTGTCAAATTCTCAAGAACAGGATCATTGCGATACCTGAAAGATGAAAATTTTTTCAGGAGGCCTTTGATCAAACTCTTGAGGGGCTTCAAGTGGGAAAGAACATTGTGCTGGAGCACAAGAAATCCTCCTTTGCTCATTAGTGTTGTTCAGGCCCTGCCGGGTTCTTTGTTAAATACTGCTATCAGGGATTCTGGAGACCCTGCCAGGCATGAGCACCTAAGAACAGGTCCAAGTTGGCATAAACCAGCCAGTAGAGAGTTTTTGATGCCATGGAAGCAAGCCTTCCTTTTTCCTCCTTTTTTCTGGGCACTAAGCTGTCTTTTTCTGCTGGCAAAGTAGAGCAGATCAAAAGCACTACCAAGTATTCTTTGATGTTTCACCAGGATGTTTTGTCTGCGTTCCCCCAGATTTTTCCTGTCTCCATATCTTATCAGTCAGAAAAGCAGGAAGAAGTGGGGCAGACTGTAATTTTCTGGCTTTCAAAGTTGTTTTGAGTGCTAGAGCGGGAATGCTTTGAGAAGGTCAACTCTGTTTGCTTTGCTAAAGAGATAAAGGAGATATGTCTAATTTGGTCCTGATATCCCAAAGGCTGAATTACTTTGTTGCCTACAGAAAATTAAAAGTAGACAAGTGATAGCAACAGTGGAACCTAGAAATTTACTTCTCTCCATCTAAAAGTTGCCTGCCTGCATATACTCATCATATAATTACATTAAAATATGTTGGGTTGAGCATTTTCAAACCTAATTTTATCCTTTGGCCTTGTTGGCTACCAGAATCTCACATCTTAACACTTTTCTCTGAAACAAGGCAGTTAACAAGGTAGTTATCTTAGCAGCTCAGATCAGGAAGTCAAATGGATTTAGCACATGCTGGGCATTGTCGTCATTCATAGATGTGGTCCCATGGGCTAGAAAATCCACTTGTTCCTTGATTCTGCTTCTTTTGGCTTTGCGGACCCTACTTGAGGAAAAGCTTCAGGCCAAAATCATACTAATTCTGGAAGTCCAGCACTTGTGTTGTGGAAGGACCACTACACATCTCTTCAGAGGGGTGTCTTTTCTCAAGTTCACTGTCAACATAGATGCAAGTCTAGCAGGTTGTTAGCTCTATGTTCTGTCTCAGCCCAAGGATCTTGATCCATCGGAGAGTCAGCCCTTGTCCTTTACTCTTCAAGCTGTAGACAGTGAGATTGGTCCTCCTGATCTTCAGGTCACATGTAACAAACCAGGGCTGATTGTTCAGGCAATACAATCCACTTGCAGGGTGACAGGTTAGCATGAAAATCACTTCAGAGATCTCAGGTGCTACAAAGGTTGTTCAGTATTCCAAAGGACTGGCTGAGCCATAAGTCTCATGTCCCAGGGAAATGGGAACTAAGCCAAAGAGATTCTTGCAAGTATTCAGATAAACTGACATCAAATCTGTTTGTAACTACCCAGAATGTCAAGCTTCTTGGTTTTTCAGTCTCTAGAAAGAGGAAGTGACGTGATGTACACCTTTGCTATCTCTTAGCAAAAGTCTTTAATTCCATGATTACATACTAGTTTTTTTCCCAGTAGGACCCCTGCTACATTCAGTGCACAGGATGGATGGTCTTCACTGATTGGGTAGCTGTTCAATATTTTATTTTATCCTCATTGTTCAATATGTGGCTCTGTGCCCTATTTAACACACACTTCCAAACTTTGTGCAGAATACAGAATTATTAGTTTCCTCCTGGGCCTTTATGTGATGTTCATCACTGTAACAATAAAGAGCTTTCACCCTATTACTATTATTATTATTATTTATTATTATACCCAGTTTACAGATGGGAAGTTGAAGCACAGATATTAAGGTCAAAGTCTTCCAAGTGTCCACTCATTTGGGGTGCCGGGTTTGAGATACCTAATTTTTTGAAGATTTGATTTTTTTTCAGAGTAGTCTGGTGTTTTATAACATAGACTTCAATTGTAGTTGAGTGTAACAACACATCTGCAATCCACAGATATCTCAAGTTAGGCTGCCAGAAAATGGGGAATACAGTGGCCACCTGTGACAAGTTTGGTTTAAGTGACTTGCTCAGCATCACACAGGAACTGTGTGGAAGAGGCAGGGATAAAATCCAGTTCTCCAGGATGGCATGCAGCTGCCTTAACCAGAAATTAAGGCACAAGTTTCTGCAGTCCCTGGCTTCGTTTTCTACACACCTTTCTTCTGCATTAAATGAAGCAGAGGCTCCTACAGACAATAGCCTTCTCATTCAATACATAACCATATTCATTCCCACTGCACACTCTACTCCGTGCACTGAATGAGGCAGGGTCCTATGGAAAATAATAGATAATTATTTAATTATAGACTGTGTGATAATGCATACACATAAGGGAAGCATATAAAAATTTCAGAGGCATCCTTATCGTTGCCATTTCCTAACTTTGAAGTGCTTGGTTTTGCAAAATTAACATACTGTAACATAGCTTTTTTAATATAATTTTTTAAAAAAGCAAACTGAAAAAACATGATCCCCACATGAACCATCCCCGTGGTTGGCAACATTAGATCCACAGTACAGACTCATTACTTGAAGGAGTGACTAAAAGCGGTCAGAGGTTGTCTGACTGGTATGTGGGCCAGTCACTAGGAGAAAAGAGACATTTTGTAAGTAGGCTTCACAAATATTTCCGAACACCAGAGCAATATTAGAACCTGGGAATCTTAGGTTTAGTTTTATGTTCTAGATGTCTGCGTACTCCAGTAGTTACTGAGCCACCTGTCCCTTTCACCTATAGCTCATATTCCCCCTTTCTGCAGCTTTTCTCTATGCTGCCTTTCCCCCCTCTTATCCTTATTCCCCTCTTCTTATGTCTCTGTCTGTAGTTTTTATACAGTGGTTAATTTCAGAGTTCTCAGGTTTTTGAGTTCATGTGCCAAGCTCAAGAAGCTTTGACTAAAGCTCAGATGGCTGCTTGTAGGAGAGTAGTCTGTGGTGCAACTAATTAGGAATGGAGCAAACCATAACAAGGTGATGAGGAACAGCAGCCCAGATTCTAGACTGATAGCTTTCTTTGGAGAAAGTCATTTGACTAAGTGAGACCAAAATCTCCCTTTTTCAAAATTGTACTCCACTTCCGAGACAGCTGCGTTCTTGGCCAATACAGTGAAAGTTAAAAAATTACAACATTTCCATATAAGATATTGATGCGTATAAGAGGAAAAACTGAAGGAAAAAGTTCAGGAATGTATTATTGAGGAAAAGTCATAATATTCTCCCTCACCCTTCACCCTTTAGTCATCTACATGGGATGCTTGATGTTTGTTGTCAGAAGCCCATATGCCATGGCAATAGGTGCTGTGGAAATAATACTCCTGGGGGAATTCTGCACTACTGCGTGTGTGCATAACTAATGAGCCACGCATATTTTTAATTATTTGTACAGAAAAAAGCTGCCGAAATGTTGCTACAATTCTGCCTTTTGCCCACCAGAGGGTACTGTGGCGCAAGCAGCAGCAGTTCCCAGCAGAAAATAATTTCTGCAGTTATACCTTTTGCCCACCAGAGAGTGTGGTGGCGATAGAACACAGCAGCAGCTCCCAGCCATCTAGGGAAGAGAAAGAGCCTGCCTTCTTTGCCATGCCTGTCAGGCCAGGTCAGGAGACAGGGGCTATGAGGAGACAGACACTGTGGAGTGCTGTGGGATCAGATAGGGGCTCATAAGGGCTAGTGGAGGAGGACTGACTGGGGCAGGGGCTGAATGGGAGTGGCGTCACAGGGCCCCGGGAGGGGGGAGGTACAGGGCCACATGGTGATGGGGGAGGGCGTGCAGAGCTACATAGGGACAGAGGGTGGCTGAAGGAGGCACAGAGACACATGGGGATGGGGGGGGTTACAAGGACACATAGGGACAGGGGAGTGGCTGGGTGGGGGCACAGAGATGGCGATGGGAGAGGAGGTACAGAGTCACATAGGGACGAGGGTGCAGGGCCACATGGGGATGGGGGAGTGGGTGTCTGAGTGGGGGTGGAGGGACATATGGACAGAGGATGCAGGAACACGTGGGGACAGGGGCAGATGTGCCTGACTGAATGGGAGAGGCTAGGGGTCAGCTAGGGTCTGCATGGGGGAAGTTCCCTAATAATCCCTTCCTGCTTCTCCCCCCAAGTTACAGACATACTTGCTGACAGGTATTTTGAATAAATGACCACAAATAATTAAAACTGTTGTGATTATATTTTACTTTGACAAATAAAATATTCAGAATTTTGCAGAATTTTAAAATATTGTGCGCAGAATTCTTAATTTTTTGGTGCCAAATTCCCCCAGGAGTAAAATTAAATAATTAATTCTTCAGATTTGTTCATATTCTTGCTTTGGTTGCTGTGTTTCCAGATCTGTCGTCAGTCATGCAAGGAAAGGTGCAAGAGCTATGTGGGTGCCCACGCAATAGAGTTCAGACTAAATCTGGCGGGCCTTAGGAACATCTGGTAAAATTCCTACACTGCATTGTTACCTTATCCAACAAGTCTACATCAGTTTCTGAAATCACATAATATCCCCAAAGTTGGATGATGACGTGTAAGCTATATGTGTTACTATTACATGTTGTGGATGAGCAGCATGAGCTAATCCCCATACATAATCCTATCATCTTCCCCAGGTGATCAAATCACAAGTCAGCTGAATCCCACTCCAGGAAAACATTAGGAAGGAAGGCTAAAGATGTGAGTGCATAGTCTACTAAAGAGTTGGATGTACAACTCGAAGCAAACTGAGTACCACTTGCCAGCCAACCAGACAACTCCTTTCAAGCACCTAGCAGTGAAAACTGATATGTTGGTTCCAGGGTAGAAGGGATGGATATGTTAGTGGGAGCTCCATCAGCATTAAGGGTTCTACAGAATGAGTTGTCAACCTTGGTTGTCATGCCTACCTCTCTTTCGTTATGGCCAGATGGGAAGGAGATTCTGCAATTCTTTTTTGTTGTAGCATGAAGTCAGAGTGTAGAAAATATCAAAAACCATTGCTCCAGAGGATGACAAGCAATTGGTACTGAGTAAAGGGGGAATTTCATGCTCAATGAAGAAAAACAAAACTTAGACACAGGAGTTCTGGGCTCACCTGAATACCCTTTTGCTCTGTTTTTGAGAACCAGAGGCGAAACTCTAACTAGCCCCATTCCAGACCTAAATTGCTAATCAGTAGAATGCCTGCCAACACACAGCCTTCAATGCAGGTCACCTGGTGAGGCCCTTCATTCACTGCACCCAGCTTGCTCATCCAGAAAGCCAAGAGGAAAAGATTTGTCTCTTACCTGCTTCTCTTGCCAGATGACCAGAACAGTTTCTTCCTTAATATCATCATGTTCTTGCTTTGTCTTAGCAATTGTATCAAAGAAAGCTGAGGATCTGGGGTGCTGCACTTTGGCTATGTCTACACTATGGACTTTACCACTCTCCAGCTGACATAGTGCTGTCCACACTGGTGCTTTTGTCGGTGAAACTTCTGTCAGTCAAGGGTTTATTTTTTCCACCCTGTCTAACAAAAGTTTTGCTGACAAAAGTGCAAGTGTAGACAAAGCCTCAGTCTGCCATTTTTAAGGAGTCAGTCTTGTAGATCACTTTTCCTGTAGCAGCCGGGAGAGTGAGTGCATGGAGTAAAGTTAGTAAATTGTATTAGAAGAATGATGGTCACGAGAGCATCTAAAATGGTAATATATTAATAACGCTAATCTGGATTTTTCAGTATGTTATGCAGTTTCAGAATCCTATATGTGCACTTGCATGACTTAAAATACTTTTGGTAATTGCAGGTTGTAAGCTCAACAAATGGAGAATTGAACACAGATGACCCAACTGCAGGCCGTTCGAATGCTCCTATCACAGCCCCTACAGAAGTAGAAGTAATGGATGAAACAAAGTATGTATTGTTTTATCTGTTAAGGTTTAAAAGCCAGTGTTTTGATCCACAGTACTGAGCTAATCACTATTTCATTTACCTAGTTACTTATTAAAAGAACCATGCACACTTGTACTAGGAAGTGGCAAAATACTTCAATATTTGTGAGCTTTAATTATGTGGGCTGCAAATAATTAAATAATAGAATATCTGTTATCCTTAATGTTGACTCCATTAGTTAAAGTTAACATAACACAAATTGTTCACTTTACAGTAGTGAAATCCATACTTGATTTTGACATGTTAGCTAACAGCTTGGTAAGAAATTTTACTGTCTTTTGAAATCACTATACTGAATACAAGACTCGTGAAGAATTGTAGAACTTTTGCATGGTGTATGGTGTTCTGATTCTCTTTTTTCCCTTATTTTTTTTTTTTTGTGCGTAGCTGCCAGAAAGTGTTGAACATGTGGTGAGTTCCGAAGTGTAGGCAGGCAGAAATAGCTCCATTGGCTTTGTTCTCATTGCATGGCTTAAAACTTTATGGGGGAAAAAAGGCCTTAAAATGGCAATTACAATTGGAAAACCTATGCAAAAGGATTTGAAGTACATAGTACCATTAGACAGCCTGTCTTGGAGGCAGGAAGAAATACCAGCATGTTAAGGAGCTGTTTTGCCTGCTTCAACTCTTGTTTGTTTCAAGTGGTGTAGTCTGTGTGTATTTTCTCTAATACTTTTAAGTGGACAGTGCAATATCAGTGTTTTTTATATATTATTTGCTATGCCATTTTAGTGGAAAAACATTGATGTTTTCAGATGTTTTCATATTCAGGTAACAATTTAATATCTAGAAAATAACTAATTTATCTGAACTAGCACTAAATACTAGAAGATGTTTGAACTTCACATTTTTTTAAACATAGTACTTACTAAATTATTAGTCACTGACAACTTGCTAACTAATTACAAAAACTTAACTGCCGGGTACATAAATCACAGTGAAAGGGAAAAGTATTTGTTGATGTATAGTATGTGGGAATTAAATACACCCATTTGAATAGTGCAATTTGTAATAAAGACTAAAACAAATTTTCCTTGATTATTAGAAAATAAATAAGGAGTTTTAACTGACACTTTTATATTGCTTTCGAGAACATGATTTCACAACGGTGTGTCCAGTTGGTCATCAGATGGAGACACTCATGCATGAAGGTCATGGTACATTATTACTAGTGATAAGGGTAGTGTTACAGTAGTGCCCAGAGGTCAGACACAGTTGCACTGTGGCCCCATTGTGTTAAGATCTCTAGAAAAAGATGTAGTAGTCCCTTCCCCAAAGAGTTGATACTCGCATGTGTTTCTTCTTTGATGTTAGGACTACCCAAAACATTAGTATTATTGAGATGGGAGATCTTAGGGGGAAGTAGGCCACTTGTAAAGCCTTACAATAAATCTCAACTCAAAACATTTCTTGGATTATACTTGCAGTGGAAAAATCTTTTTTGATAGTCCATCAGTATATTCTGAGATGACTCAGTGTACAAATAAATCTGTCTTAGAATATTATTCTTAATGGTATGTAGTAGTATTTAATCACTGTTATGCCTCGTTTCACCAAAGCACTTTTAAAGAACATAGCTCAGTGATTCTCAAATTTTTTTTACTGGTGACCCCTTTCAGATAGCAAGCCTCTGAGTCCAACCCCCCTAATAAATTAAAAACACTTTAACATCATTATAAATGCTGGACGCAAAGCAGGGTTTGGGGTGGAGGCTGACAGCTCATGACCACCTGGGGGATCCCGACCCCCAGTTTGAGAACCCCTGCCATAGGTAACTTTAGATTATTTCTGATGTTATTGATTTTCAGGGCAGCTACTTAAAGTTGATTATGTAATTTACAAAACACTACTTGCCTCAATAGTCTACATACTAGATGATTTGTAGATTTGGCTTGACTTATACTAAAGCTGTTGCCAGGTGTTCATGTCTGGAAAAATGATGAAGAATAAGGCCAAAATTTTCAAATGTAGAAGCTTAGAGTTAGACAATTCAATCCATATTCAGGCACCTAAAAAAATGAAGTCCAGGCAGTTTTAAGAGATGCTCAGAAGCTGCTGCTTCCTTTGATTTATATAGCATTTATCTTCAGCATCTCTGGAAAAAAACCACTTATTTAGCTGCCTATCTTTGAATATTTTGGCCTAATTTTTTTTATTGCATCTCATATACTAAACAAATAAATCTTAACCTGTCTCTTTGTCTGACTCCAATTAATCTTTGTGACACATGGGAATCTCACTTTCCCAGAGAGGACAACTATTTTATTGCCAATGGAATCTAAACTACACCACCTGCTTCACCATCCTTTTAGAACTGGTTTTATGTTTTCTTAGTAATTAAAGACAAAAAAGCTGCTGCAAGCAGTAATATACTAGGTATATGCATTCGGGATTCTTTGAGGTATTATTAAGTGCTTTATAACTATATATTGCAAGAATCTTAACTATAAAAATAAAATAAAACTTAGTTTATATGGTGTTGTGAGGATTACTTAATGTTCAGACAGCAATGTAAAATGTAAGTATACCTATATTTTTCATATCCATACTAAGGACAGACATTATATGTAACTTTTTTTTTTAGGAAACTTGGTCTTTTGTCAAGAAACTAGTTACGTTTTGTTCCTTTGCTTAGTCTTTTCTCCCTCTAAAAATATGAACAAAGTTAAAGCTTTCCAGAAATTTTCATTTGTAATATTTTCCCATATTCCAGGAGCATGAATTTAGTATTTGCCCAAAATGTCATTAGTCTCACAGTTTACTTCCAAGACACAATTTATTTTCGGTTTCAGGGATTTTTTTAGATTGCAGAAAAATTGCTCTCACAGCTAGCTGCCAGTGATTTATGGACGCAAGCATAGTTTAGCCAGTTGTAGATATACCTCTTCTGTTGACCTTATGAATCGTGTAGCTTGTTTTCCTGTAAACATCTGATTGCCAGCCAAGGGGCACTTTATAATTGCCAGTCCAACAGTATTGTTACTGTGCTTTCTGTGTGTGTGTGTGTAATATGTGTGTGTGTGTGTGTGTGCACGCACAAAAAATACACAAATATACTTTGATATCACAAAAGTACTGTGATTGTGTTGGTCATATATTTAAAAGCAGCACAGTATTTACACTCAGCCTAATTTTTAAAAATGAAATACTCTAATTTTAAATTAAATAAAAAGAACAGAAGTACTTGTGGTACCTTAGAGACGAACAAATTTATTAGAGCATAAGCTTTTGTGGGCTACAGCCCACTTCATCGGATGCATAGACTGGAACATATAGTAAGAAGATATATACACATACATATAAGTTGGAAGTTGCCATACAAACTGTGAGAGGCTAATTAGTTAAGATGAGCTATTATCATCAGGAGGAAAAAACTTTTGTAGAGATAATCAAGATGGCCCATTTAGAGAGTTGACAAGAAGGTGTGAGGATACTTAACATAGGGAAATAGATTCAATATGTGTAATGACCCAGCCACTCCCAGTCTCTATTCAAGCCCAAGTTATTGGTACCATTAATGGTATTTCCCTCAGTTAAGTATCCTCACACCTTCTTGTCAACTGTCTAAATGGGCCATCTTGATTATCACTATAAAAGATTTTTTCTCCTGCTGATATTTGCTCATCTTAACTAATTCTATACATCCAATGAAATGGGCTGTAGCTCACGAAAGCTTATGCTCTAATAAATTTGTTAGTCTCTAAGGTGCCACAAGAACTCCTGTTCTTGTTGCTGATACAGACTAACACGGCTGCTACTCTGAAACCTTTAAATTAAATGTTTTCTATTTCTGTATGACTATTTAATTATTTTATGGTGCTGTAAGTTTGCATGATGTTTTATAGCTTTAGGACCAAGTTCCTATCCCAAAGAATTCACAAACAAATTTTAAGAGTTAGGGATTTTGTCATTGTTTTTTCTGTGGAAAATACAGTTTCCACAAAATCAAAATTTTCTGTAGGGAAAATAAAATTTTGGCAAAAGTAACAATAAAAATATTTTGTTTTGGCTCAGGTTGTCTTGAATGGAAATACTTTGATTTGTGGAACCAAATCAAAACATTTCATTTCAGCTCAGTTCAACACTGAATTGCATCTGCCTAAGCTGTTGCAGTGCTTTATGGGAGTTTGTGTTTCAGATGCTTCATGTCTCCATTGTCCATTGCGGGTTGGGCTCCTTAACTAAGTTACATATCCCATGAAGCAGCACAGTCTGTCCTCTGGTTGAATCACTATTGCACCTTCACAGAAGATGTATTCTGGCCAGGGAGCCTGGCTAATAGGGAAGATTGGGGACATGAGGACCCCGAACTACAACTCCTGTGAAGCACTGCAGCAGCTCAGACAAATGCAGTTCAGAGCCAAACTAAGCACAAACTCAGTGTTTTGATGCTCCAACAGCAGTGTTCCATGTTGATCAAAATGTTCCAACATTTTGAAATCAGATTTTTTGCAACATTTTATTCTGTGAAAATTTCAATATTTTAACTTTTGTTCTGATTCAGGTCAAATTTAAAATGTTGAAATATAAACTTCTTGGAGTGATTGCTTGTGTCCATTGCATTGTGGTGTGTGGGCTTGCCACATGCAACAGTCCCGGAAGTTTTTCCCTCAGTGGTATCCGTAGGGGACCAGCTCTGGCTCCCTCTGGAGTGGCGTACATATGCACTGGTATAAGGGGCACCGACAGCTCCCCCTCCCTCAGTTATTTCTTACCACCAGTGATGGTGCTGGAACGTCTCTTTGCCTTGGCATGCTTTCCTTCTCAACTGTGCCTAGTTGTGAATCTCTTGTATATAGTTCTTATAAAGTTTGTATAGTTTATTATTTCCCTTAGTGCATAAGTTAGAAATAGTTAGTACCCTATGGGACTTAGCCTACGGACAGGGCATGCCCCGATCCACGGGCTTCGAGCCTTGTGACCACTACAGAAAACCTATGGCAGTCAGTAATCCCTACCCAAGCTGTCTGAGGTGTTTGGGGGAGACCCACATACGTGACAAGTGTTGCATTTGTAAAAGTTTCAAGCCACGAATCAGAAAGGAGCAGGACATTCGAATTAGAGCGCTCCTTAGGGAGTCGGCCCTTGCACCAGCCTCAGAGCTGGCTAGATCGGACTCTGCTCCAAGCACTACAGCATTGGTGCGGAGTTCACTGCCAGCACCAGCCTCCAACTGGCACCAATCCCCCTCCCTGGTACTGGCTAAAAAGCAAAAAAAGGCAGGGAGAGGGCATTCTTCTATGTCCCATAAAGGGAAGGAGAGGGCTGGAGGAGAGCAAAGACCCACGCGGGGCAGCGCCTCCCCTCCAGCCGGTGGCCAGACTCCAGCACCTGTTGAGTTGTCGAGCCCTTTTTGAGATCTGCCTGCCACCCTGAGAAGCAGCAGAGGTACTTGGCACCTGATGATGCCGTCCGTGCCGGAGGCTTTTCAGCACCTACTTTTTTCCAACCACTTGTCTTCCTTCCTCTCTGCCTGGGCCTCTATAACATCAGATTAGTGGGTCCTCAGCACAGCAGCCGGGGGGTATACCCTCCAGTTTATTTCTATTGCCCCCTCCCCCATCCCTCTTCAAGGACCCTTCTCGTGAGCATCTGCTCGCTTATTAGGTGCAGTGCCTTCTGCGGGTGGGAGCTGTGGACAGAGTCCCTCTGTGCTTGAGGGGGGAAGGGTTTGAATCCCGCTATGTTTTTATCCCAAAGGCCAAGCCTCATCGTCAAGCTGCGGAGCCTCAACAAGTATCTCAAGAAGATGAAGATCTGCATGGTCTCCCTGGATCCAGGAGACTGGTACTCCGCCCTCGACCTGAAAGATGCTTACTTTCACATACTTCACGGACACAGATGGTTCCTAAGTTTTGTCATTGGGACTTCCCACTACCAATTTGCAGACTCCCTTTTAGCCTAGCAATGGTGACAAGGGAGTTTACGAAGTGCATGTCGGTGGTGGTGGCCTACCTCAGATGTCAGGGTATCCAGATCAACCTGTATGTCGATGACTGGCTCATCAAGGGCCGATCCAGGTCCAGTGCAGTGTTGAGACGTTGCCAGCCACTTGTCAAGCTCTAGGCCTGTTGATAAATGAATGAAAATCAACGTTGGTCCCGGTCCAAAGGATATAGTTTATCAGAGTGGTACTCAACTTTACCCGAGAGAGAGCATTCCTGCCAGAGGCCAGATTCAGGGCAATGTCAGATCTGATTGCCAGTATCACTGCCCATCTGCTCACCACTGCCTGGGTCTGTCTCAGATTATGGGGCACATGGTGGCATGCAAGTACGTTGTCTAGCATGCAAGACTCAGCCTGTTTCCCCTCCCAGATATGGCTGGCGTCGGTCTACTCACCAGCCAGACGTCACCTGGACAAGCGCCTCATGATCCCACTGTGGGTACTTACCTTCCTGCAGTGGTGGTCTGACCAGATTCTGATGTTGGAAGGTGTGCTGTTCCTGAGCCCGCGACTCACAGTCTATCTGATTTCAGATGCGTCCGACCTTGATTGGGAAGCAGATCTCAGTATACTGTGGACTCAGGGGTTATGATCACGAGAGGAACTAGAGTTACATATAAACGTCAGGGAGCTCAGAGCCATTCCTCTGTCTTCCGGAGTGTTCCTTCCCCAACTGTCTGGTCGGGTGATGCAGGTGTTGATGGACAACACAGCCTCCATGTTCTATGTCAACAGGCAGTGGGGAGCTCATTTGTCAACTATGTGCCAGGAGGCTCTCAGTCTGTGGGACTTCTGCATTCAGCATACAATCCATCTGGAAGCCTCGTACCTCCCCGGCATGCGGAACATGTTGGCAGATCACCTCACAGATCCTTCTTCTCTCACCACGAGTGATCCCTTCACTCTTCCAGAAGTGGGGAGCTCCCCGTGTGGACCAATTCACCACCAGACAGAACAAAAAGTTTCGTCAGTTCTGCTCTCTGCAAGGCATCAGCAGAGCCTCACTTTCCGATGCCTTTCTCCTGTTATGGTCAGGAAATGTATGCTTTCCTGCCCATTCCACTCATCAGTAAAGTCCTCTTAGAAATCAAGAGGGACAAAGCACGGGTCATTATGATCGCCTCGGCATGGCCTCGCCAGCATTGGTTCAGCATGCTCGTGGACTTAGCTGTAGCAGCCCTATGGCCACTTCCCAGCCCCATGGGCTACTGTCACAGGATCATGGTTGGCTCCTGCACCCGAACCTTGCCTCTCTCCACCTCACAGCTTTGATGCTGCGTGGCTGAATCCAGAGGAACAATCCTGCTCTAGTCAGGTACAGCAGGTTCTCTTGGAGAGGAGAGAGCCCACTATCAGAGCAACTTATCTGGCAAAGTGTTTCTCCTGCTGGGTGTTGGAGTGGAGTATCTCCCCAACCCAGTTGTCTCTGCAGTCCATTCTGGATTACCTGCTTCACTTAAAGCACCAGGGCCTTGCCTTCTCTTCAATCAAGGTTTTCCTGGTGACAATATGAGGGTGGAACCATGTCCAGGGTAGATCAGTATTCTCGCATGAGATGACTATTAGGTTCCTGAAAGGCCGTGAAAACTCTTTCCACTGGTCCAAGACCTGGTCCTCCAATGGGACCGAGACCTGGAGAGCTACAAGAATGTGACCTTCCACGACAGGTGGGAGGGAACAAGAAGCCATAGGCTCAAAGGCTTCTTGTTCCCTCCCACCTGTCGTGGAAGGTCACATTCTTGTAGCTATTACCTCGGTGAGATGAGTCTCTGAGATTAGAGCCCTTACTTCAGAGCCCCTGCACACAGTGTTCTATAAGGACAAGGCTCAGCTGCAGCCCCATCTGACCTTCCTGCCAAAGGTGGCATTGAACTTCCACGTCAATCAGGATATTTTTCCTCCAGGTGTCTAGCCAAAGCCTCATACGACAAATGAGTAGAGGCATCTGCATACTCTAGATGTCAGGCATGCACTGACTTTCTACTTGGAGCACTCCAAGGCTTTCCGCAGATAGACTCAGCTCTTTATTGCCGTAACTGACAGGATAAGAAGGGCCTTCCTGTGTCCTCTCAGAGGATTTCAACCTGGATCACCACCTGCATCTGTACTTGCTACGAGATAGCAGGGGCTGTGCTTCCACCGATAGTGAAGGCTCATTCGACAAGGACACAGGTGTCTTCGGCAGCTTTCCTAGCACATGTCCCTATCCAGGACATCTTCAGGACCGTGTCGTGGTCTTCGGTACACACGTACATGACTCATTACGCCATTACCCAGCAAGCCAGAGACGACACTGGATTTGGTAGAGCTGTGTTGCAATAGACATGTCCGTGAACTCGTCCCCGCCTCAAGACGTACTACTTGGGAATCACCTGCAATGGAATGGTCATGAGCAATCGCTTGAAGAAAAAACAGTTACTAACCTTTTGTAACTGTTCTTTGAGATGTGTTGCTCATGTCCATTCCATGACCCACCCTCCTTCTCCTCTGTCAGAGTTCCAGCAAGAAGGAATGGGGGAGCCAGCAGCGCCCTTTGTAGCGGTGCATACAAGTTCCACTCCAAAGGGCGCCAGAGCCGGTCCCCTACAGATACTACTGAGGGGAAAACTTCCAGCAATGCTGCATGTGGCGAGCACACACACGTACAATAGAATGGGCATGAGCAACACACCTTGAAGAACAACAGTTACAAAAGATTAGTAACTGTTTTTTCCCCTGGGATGGAACTTCCAGTTGTTGATCAGTTCCACTAATTTTTTGAAATAGTAAGCCCTCCCAGACAGGGTCTTTGTATGTACAGAGCCTGGCACAGTGAAGTGCCAATCCTGATGGGGTCGGTGGGAATGATTGTAATATGAATATTAAATAACAGATAAAATGCATACAAATATCAACGCATGAATAAAATTGAAGTGATGATAAAACGGAGAACAGGGAAAATCTTTTGGGGGTGCTTTATTATATCTGTTATGATGGCTTCATTAAAATATAATCATATCCTGGATAAGAATAGGAGTGGTATGTGGGGAAGTACCTGAGTGGAGGCTAGTGTGGTAGCATCAGAGCCAAAAGAGAAGGTTTAATATTTAGCATCTTAGAGGCAAATTGAAGGAGAGTGAAGCTGCTTGGTACAGTGGAAGTAGGATGTTGCCCAAGGTATAGGGAGCAGCATGCGCGAGAACATGATTTGGAGGGAGGAGATAAAAGCAACAAGAAAAAGTTTAGAATTAACTGAGCGAAGGGTATATGAGAGGCAAGAGCAAAATAACAAAAAACCTTACAGGTCGAGATAGGCACGAGAGAGAGGTGGAAGGAGGCTGAGCAATGAGAGCCTTGAGAAGTGCAGTGACATTGTAGCAGTAAGGTAGGTAGATGTTTATAGTCATGAAATTTTGGATAAACTAGACTAAAGTGAGGTGGAACTCGAAGGTCAGAGAAGATGAAGTAGTGGCAGTAAACAAAGGAGGAAAGAACAAAGGCTTGTCTATACAGGGAATAGTTAATCCTGTTTAATTAGGAATAGTTAACTCCATCTGTGGACACTCTTATTCCAAAATCGATTAAGCTAATTTGGAATTAAGCACTCTTATTCTGGAATAAGAATTTCCACACACAGTTAATCAGGAATAGTTAATCCTCTTTAAATTCAAGCCCTATTTCATTTTGAATTATCTTTCATGTGTAGAGCTCTAAACCTTGGGTCAACATTTTTAGCAGTGGGGATTAAGTAGTATTTTGGAGATATTGAACAAAAAACAAGATTTGCTAATACACTTGATGGGGAGAAGGGAGGAAGACTTTTAAACATAACATTGAGATTGCAGGCATAGGTTATATCATAAAGGTAGTTTTACCTTGTGTAGAAAAGGGGGATAAACTGTTGCCTTCCCTTAGGTAGGATAATCACTGTTTATGCAACAGGTGAAAGTTATTACACCCACAAGCAAAAAGTTTAGAAAACATGATCAACTTTTGTCATATAGAAAACATTTTTAATGGCATAAAATATTTAATACATGAGAACATGCCTTGCAGATTGTGGATACCTTCTTTCCTATTAAGTATAATAGTAACTTTTAACATCCATAGATATTTGTGTGCATTCTTAAAGTTGTGGTAGCTGTGTGTTTCAAACATTTAAATGCACAGAGAATTTGTGGACTATTAAAATTGTTTTATATCAGTTCAATAGTTTGTTCGATAGTGAGGCCCTCTAGTGACAGCATATTTGAACACCGCAGGATTTTTGTTACAAACTGTATTCGTCAAGGGTTTGTAAACTGTCTGTATAAATTTAGTTTGTAAACTGTCTGTATAAACCTCACAAGGTGGGTGAGGTAATATCTTTTTTGGACTAATTTCTGTTGGTGAAATAGACAAGCTTTCAAGATTACGCAGAGCTGTTCAAGTCTGGGAGAGGTACTCAGAATGTCACAGTTAAATTAAAGGGTGGAAGAGATAAGGAGTTAACACATTTTGCAAGAATCCATTCAAGGTAAAATGTGCACTTAACAGCTCTACAGTCATAGGACAAAAAAGGGTTAGTGGGTTATAGATTTTTGTAGTGAGCCATAAATCCAGTGTCTTTATTCAATCTGTGATTTTTGGTGTCTAGCAGAGTTATGAATTTAAGTTCCCAGGCTCATCCTTTGCTGGGTTTGTGCAAGTTTCCTTTGAGGATGAAGACAGAGGACTTGAAAAGTGTTTAACTATGGGTGATATGATATTTTTTTTGTCGTTTATTATTTTCTGTGTGAGCTCTTTTAAGAGTGTAGTGATTGTCTGTTTTCACCCATGTAGTTGTTGGGGCATTTAGTGCACTGGATGAAGTACACCACGTGTTGTGATAGGCATGCGTAGGACCCATGGATCTTGAAAAATGTGTTGTGGTATTGACCATCATATCAGTGAAGATACGTCTGCAGGTTTTGCTTTGCATCTGGTGTTATGGGAGAGGCTGTGTTGCTTTGAGTTGGTGTCCTGGTCTGTGGGGAATTTGCTTCTGCTGATGAACTGGAGGATGGGGGGAGGCTTGAAGGCCAGAAGAGAGGTTTCAGGAAAGATTTCTTTCAGGATATGGTCCCCTTAAAATATGGGTTGTAACTGTTTAGTGATAACCTGTAAACGTTCCAGTATGGAGTGGTAGGTGACAACTAGCGGTGTACAGTCAAAGGTTTTTTTTTTTTCCTGTATTGAAGTATGTTCTCTTGTGGTATATGGGTTGCCCGTTCTGACGCAATCTACTTCTTGGTGGAGTATCATTGAGCGAAGGTGGTTTTAGGTCTGTTAAAGTGTATTATTAAGGTATAAATTTAGCTCTGTTAAATCTTGCCATAAGAGCTTTTATGTTGGGAGATTTTAAAATAGATGTCTACATTTTCTTACATAAATTTAGATATATTTGAATGACATTTATTAAAATTAGAGGCTTTGAGAGTTCCAACACTTCAGATGTTAATGTATATTTGTAATGTCAGAGCTTCCAAGGCAGTTTAATGATTTGGCATGTATATTTATGTTCCTCCAACAAAAAACTTTAATAATACATATTAAAATTCAAGGATTTATTTCCCCTTACCAATAGCTTTATGACTTCAGCATTTTATAGAGAAATCCTCTTAACTGAGATACCCTGTTAGAATTAAGATCAATATCCATTAATAGAAGAGATCTTTGGAATAGTAATACTTCAAAGTTCATGAGGTTCATTGAGTTGATGGGAGATACTGTCTGGATTGGTTAAGGATGGAATTTTTCTGCATGCCCAGTGCCAGTTGCATTGGCAGTTGTGCAAAGTCCACATGTAGTTGGCATGGAAGGAGCAAACTAATAAGAGCAGGAACTAGTAAAGCAGTACACGCATAATGTATAGATCACAACTAAGGAAAGACTGAAACCCGATAGGGAAGGAAGCATGCAGAATCAACGTCCCTAGATCAGAGCACATTAACAAACTGTTGTTGTGCTTCAGCATGGTCCACACGGACAGTTAGTCCATGGCAGGCTAGTGTGGGGTAGATACACGCCTCAGTTTGCCACAAACTAAATGTTTGTGTAGACAAGCCCTAAGTGAACCTATAATACAAGGTGAAACCTTCTGAGAGCTGGAAACATAATAAATGGAGGCAGGAGCCCAAGTGGCATATCACCAGAACCCTAAGATTAAATGTCCTGGTATTATGCCATGTGTTTTGTTAAACAGTGCATTGATGAGTGATTGTGCCATGCCTCCAAAGGTGTGATAGCTAGTAGTGAATGGTGAATGAAAGCTCGCAAAGGGATTCAGTGAATGAGGAGTTGTCAGTGAACCAATTTCTGCAGATGTGCTTTCAGGTTCAGAACCTAAGCATAAACTGTAGTGGTCATAGCTTGGCCATTTGTACATGGATCACCAAAAAAATCTAAGGATTTATGGACAGATTTTAGGTGCATTTGTTGTTCTTCAAGATCTGCTATGTTCTATTTTTTCATAAGGACTATATAAATAACATTATATTGCTGGTACCTATATCTTGAAAATAATTATTTAATCTATATAGATTCTTCTATGGTCTTCTAATTGTGGGTTTCCTCATTATTAATAACTAATGTTTTTTTCTACTGAAAGTCACGTAACTCTGACCATCCTTGGTCTGAGTCTGTCCCCCAGTTCTGTTCGTGATTGAGCTACAGATTGCCCTTTGATAATATTTTGAGAGAGCGATTCTTCCTCCCTCCTCTCACTATGGATGGATTCCTCATCTCTCTTGGAACACTAATGACCCTTACTTTTTCTCCATTTCAAAATCCACATCTCAACCAAGCAGGCAGGATTCCTTCTGGAACATAACTGATGCTGATGCTTGATGAGCTGAAGGACTGCTGAGATACTGAAAGCACATCGATCCTCTTCACTGCAGTAGCTGTAGAATATGTCACTTCCACAGCACTTCTCACCTCGAGAAGGAGAGGCTATGGATAGCAATCCTTACCTAGTGTGCAGCGCAGTACTATAGAGCACTACCAACAAATCACAGAATGTGTCCTGGGCCAGCTATCCTATATTCTAAAATAAAGTTTGCCCCATTCACTTCTGAAATTATAATAAATAAAAAAGATAATATGGATATTTTCTCCATTGTTCATTTTAACCTTAGAGCAGATCTCCAGGAAGTCTCAGCAGGTTTTATCTTGGGGTTTTAGAGAGGGCTAAATTCCTTTATGCTAACATAGCAAGGAAAATGCCACAAGTGTCGTTTCTTCCAACTGTCTGTTCCTTCGGTCCTCTTTTTGTTGTCTTCTCCCAGTATTTTTTCTCTTGTTTAGTCTTTGATTTTTAAAAACACATCTCCTTTCTTCTGTGTCTTGTGTTTCTCCTTTTTTTTATTTTCCCTCATTTTTTTCATTCATCTGTATTTGTTTGCTCTTCTCATACTCCTACCCCTTTGCTCCTACCTGACTCTCCACTCTGTCACTACATTGCAATTGACTATTTTTTGTCAGCTTCACATTTTCTCTCAGTATATAATGAAGCAGACAAAAGGATACCAGTATACTGTACCAGTCTACTTCGAGTTCAGATTCCAACTTCGTTGATGTTTCTTCACGGCACTGAATCAGAATGTGAATTTTAAAATTATTGTTAAACATTGGTTTGGTTTGAGACATTTCAAAAAAACCCAACAAATCCTTTCCCAAACTCTGAGTGCTTAAAGGGTGCCTTTTAAATTATGTTGGGTAGCAACAGCAATATTAGTGAATTTTAGTGTAGTGGTCAGTATTTTAAATAAATATTTAAAATACATTTACATTCCTGTTTGTCATACTAGCACTTAATGAAAAGTAATACATGGGAGATCAAAACACTTTTATTTCCAAAAATACACCTTTCATCCTCCATATATAATGCTTTATTATAATTCTCAAACTAATACGGCTGTTCTGTCTTGGCATGAAACTATAATGGTCACTTTTATTTGTAACTCTCTTGTCTATTATGTAACTTATTTGACTGTCTCCAAAGAAAGGATGAAAAGAGTTAGGATTGGTGGGCAGTGATCGAACTAGCAGGGTTCGATTTATCGTGTCTAGTCTAGACGTGATAAATCGACCCCCGAGCACTCTCCCGTCGACTCCTCTACTCCAGCTTGGCGAGAGGCGCAGGCAGAGTCGACAGGGGAGTGGCAGCAGTCGACTCACCGCAGTGAAGACACCACGGTAAGTCGATCTAAGTACGTCAACTTCAGCTATGTGAATAATGTAGCTGAAGTCGACATACTTAGATCGATTTCTCCCCCACCCCCTGCACAGTGTAGACCAGGCCTCAGTCACCCTCAATGGAGATTAATATGTACCTTGCAGTGGTATATAACTTTATAAGAGTTTTAACTGCATATTTTAAATTAAACAAGTATGGCATTAGATATGATTTATTTTTGTGCTTCCTTTTTTTGTTAAATCTCGTATTTCCTGTCACACTTGCAGGTGCTGTTGTTTTTTCAAGCGAAGGAAAAGGAAAACCATTCAACGCCACAAGTGACTCTGGAAGCAGGCAGAACATGGGGAATTACTTTCTTGTTCATCTGCTGTCTTGTGATTTTAAAAACAAAAAATCATTTCTGTAATGACTAGAAATTATTTTTAAAGACTCCATCTTAAACAAAAATGTTATGCCTCCATGCTTTGGTTTGGTTGTCCTTCATTTGTATTTTATTTTTCATCCATCTCTTCTGGAAGCTTTAAAGTTTTATGAAACGTGAGTGCTTCTTTGACCATCAGTAAATGGACTAGTGAAATGGTACAAATGAACACTGCTCTATCTTCAGCAAAACTAAACTTCAAAAGCATTTCTTCTGTCCTAGAAAGCAATTAGCAGTATCTTAGCTGAAGATCAGATATGTCATAAATCTGGTTTTTGATGAGTTCTATAGCAGCATGTTGAAAGCAGTCTTTTCAAGTGGATAATGAAAAAAGAAAAGTATAGTTGCCCAAGCATTTAAAAATAATAAAAAGTCTTACCTTAAGATTTCTGATTGTCTGTGACATCTGCATTGATTGTTCAGTATTACTGATGGTACTGCAGTCCCAAACTGTATTGTATTAGCATTAAATCCTCTCCATGATATCATGGTACAGTCACTACCTGGAGATACTGAGGATGAAGCTAGATGGATTCAGCTAATGACAGTGGTCTATGCTGTAATTGCTAATGAACAAAAAGATATCATCAGTCGACTCTGAGTTTGAAAATGTGCTTTTGTTGTGGCTCTAATGGAGTTGCAGTATAGTAGAAATGGCAGCAATGCTTGTACAAAAATACAAATGTTTGTATAATATAAGTTGTGCTTCTGGTTACATTAGACAGGAAGATGAAATACCTTCAAAAGAGAAGATATTTAAGGGTTATAAAATACACTAAGAAGAAATAAATGTGAATCTGCTTAAAGTGGAATGGGAATTAAAGCCTACAATTCCCATTCAGGCTACTGCTGAATGACATCCTCCTTAAACTGAAAATTTGGATGTGCCATGTAACTGTTAGATCTTGTTGGTAAATTATTTGACTCATCGATTTTCTTTCTTTTTTTTTTTTTTTAAAGGGCAATGGAAATGGGTGGAACTTATATGCCTTCTCTGTGTACTAGACTGTAGTACCTAAAACTTCGCTGTGGTTTTCTGGAACCTTCTTAACTTTCTGTGTAATATTGCAACTGATGTAAGATATTAGGGAAAGGATGGTTCAGGTACTTTTCCCCCACAGTCCTTTGAAGTGCCTGCAATATCTATAAACCAGCTGTTCTGTAGAAAAGGCAGCCCATTCCATTTTTTCAAGTCTGCTTCATTTAAAGCCATAATGACAGAGGTATGCTTTTGTCATATTTAGCTGCAAGTACTTGGAGAGATGGAATAAAAGGACGGAAGTGGCTAGACAGACTTGTTGACCAAAACTCAGATTAATTCTTACAATTTTTAAAAAAGCCTTCTAGAGCTAACTTTTTTTTTTTTTTTCTGCCAACATATGCCTTCTGGCATACCTATTTATTTTTAAATCTGTTTTGTGGTAACATTCAAAATGTGTATTAAAATAGACAAATGCACACCTTTGAATTCATTATTGCATTTACGGGAATTTTAGTTGTTTTTTATAATTTATTTTTTCTTAACTGCCAAAACTGCAGTGCATTGTTTTGATGAATTATGTGCTCACATGAACACAACAATGTGTAATCTGGTCATTGTCACTGTTGCTGTTAATGTTCTTGTTAAATTTTTGTGTTAAAAACCTGAACTTGGCCTACAAAAGTATATACTGTATAACTGGGTCAACAGTTTCCACTCAACCTGTTTGTATTACTGATTGTCTTAAACTCATGGACAGTTACATAATGTTCTTTATTTTGATTTGAGTTGAAAAAGTAGGTTGACTTGACCATTCTAATGTGAAAACCTGTCTTTCTTTGCAGTATTTGACCAAATTTGTCACTCCATAATATTTGTAAATACATGCAGTGTTGTATTTCTTATCATACAGTTTAGTTCAATTCTCAAGGGATGTTTGACCTGTACAGTGTTTATATGATCTGAACTCCTTACACACAACAAGATGTGTATATTAATCCAATTATGGACTTAAATATAAAAAAATTACAAAATCTGTTAATTTGCTGCAAAGACCAGTATCTAGACATTTTGCTTTTTAGCAATATTTTTAAGTGCTCAATTTTAATGCCGAGGAACATTTCCTTCTGGCAATACACACTGGTCAATAATAAGTAAAGCAGGTATGTTCAGGTTAAGCCAACGTTTTCGTTTGTATGCTTTTCCCCTTCTAAACTAATGAAGTCAACATTGCCTGAATGTCAGAATAATGAAATAAATACCTGTTTAAAATTATGTAACTGAAGAAGAAAAAAAAATAAAATGGTAGTTTTTTTAACTTGTCTTTTCCCCCCTTTCTGACAGTGTTGGATATAATAGTGGAAGTCATTAGTCTGGGGCCTCCCAAGCAGTTATAATCACTCTATTTGGACTGGACTCCCAAAGCATTGCTCTTGTAAAAGAAAGTCACTAAAAATGGCAGCCTGATGATGCATTTAGACAGCAAATGGATGGAAGTACATAAGTCTGATTGGAATCTGCTCTATGATGTGGTATTCACTCTTTGGGAGCTGCCCATGGTTGCAATAGGGTATTTGCAACAGTGTCTGGCATATATTTTAAGAAAAATATTCTAGTGGAGTTGGTTGCCTAACACTTTCCTATATAATGCCATGATTTCAGTTGCTTATAACTTCTCCAAACTTTAACTGTTCAGGCTGACATTTTCCATGCCAGATGCCTGTCTCGGGTGAAATTTTTAAAATTTTTTAAACATTTAAGATAAAATAGCTCCACAGTTTCCAAATATGAGATTAGGGAAAAAATACATTGGTTTGCCTATGCTGCCCGGACGGAAGAAAATCTTAACCATTTCATTGAGAAGGTTCAGCATCTGTATGCTGTCGAGCAAGGACTTGAATTTTAATTAGGGCTGTCCAGCGATTAAAAAAATTAATTGCGATTAATTGCGCTGTTAAACAATAATAGAATACCATTTATTTAAATATTTTTAGATGTTTTCTACATTTTCAAATATATTTATTTTAATTACAACACAGAATAAAAACTATACAGTGCTCACTTTATATTTTTATTACAAATATTTGCACTATAAAAAACAAAAGAAATAGTATTTTTCAATTCCCCCATTGCAAGTATTGTAGTGCAATCTCTTTCTCGTGCAATCTCTTTCTCATGAAAGTTTAACTTACCAATGTAGAATTATGTACAAAACCTGAATTCAAAAATAAAACAGTGTCAAACTGTAGAGCCTACGAGTCCAATCAGTCCTACTTCTTGTTCAGCCAATCACTCAGACAAACAAATTTGTTTACATTTGCAGGAGATAATGCTGCCACTTCTTATTTACCTGTCACCTGAAAATGAGAATAGGCGTTCTCATGGCACTGTTGTAGCTAGCATCACAAGATATTGACGTGCTGGATGCCCTAAAGATTCATATGTCCCTTCATGCTTCAACCACCATTCCAGCGGACATGCGTCCATGCTGATGATGGGTTCTGCTCGATAATGATCCAAAGCAGAGCAGACCGACGCATGTTCATTTTCATCATCTGAGTCAGATGCCACCAGCAGAAGGTTGATTTTCTTTTTTGGTGGTTCACGTTCTGTAGTTTCCGTATCTGAATGTTGCTCTTTTAAGTCTTCTGAAAGCATGCTCCACACCTCATCCCTTTCAGATTTTGTAAGGCGCTTCAGATTCTTAAACCTTGGGTCAAGTGCTGTAGTTATTTTTAGAAATCTCACATTGATACCTTCTTTGCATTTGGTCAAATCTGCAGTGAAAGTGTTCTTAAAATGAATATATGCTGAGTGATCAGCCGAGACTGCTATAACATGAAATATATGGCAGAATAGGGTAAAACAGAGCAGGAGACATACAGTTCTCCCTCAAAAGAGTTCAGTCACAAATTTAATTAATGAATTTTTTTTTAACGAGCGTCATTACCATGGAAGCATGTCCTCCTGCATGGTGGCTGAAGCATGAAGGGACATATGAATGTTTAGCATATCTAGCATGTAAATACCTTGCAATGCCTGCTACAAAAGTGCCATGTGAATGCCTGTTCTCACTTTCAGGTAACAAACTGTCTCATGGCCCAGAGGCGGATTACCCCTGACGGGCCACAGGTTGCCCACCATTGTTCTAAAGTTTTACATTGTTTTGTTTTTGAGTGCAGTTACGTTAAAAAAAAAAATAAAAATCTACATTTGCAAGTTACACTTTCATGATAAAGAGATTGCACTACAGTACTTTTATGAGGTGAATTGAAAAATACTATTTTTGTTTATCATTTTTAGAGTGCAAATATTAGTAATCAAAAATAATATAAAGTGAGCTCTGTACACTTTGTATTCTGTGTTCTAATTGAAATCAATATAAATTTCACTTGGTATTCTATTTCTTAACAGTATGATTAAAACTGTGATTAATCATGATTATTTTTTTTAATTAATCACTTGAGTTAGCCGTGATGAATCAACAGCCCTAATTTTAATAGATGGGCCATACCTATGTCAGGTATGTGCCTTTTGTCATCCAGGTAGGTAAATAAATAAAACCTGTCCAAATCTTGCCACAGTATAAGCCTTTGAATATCACGATTCACTCATACTTGGTATAGTTTTGCTAGAGACTGCCAGCATTATACTCAAGATTCTCACTCAGTCAAGTGGGATGAGTATGCGCTCTTCCCATAGAGCAGCTGAGCATACTGCAGGCCGAGCAGCATTTTCCATACAGTTCTATTTCGTGCAGGCTACTGTGGTGCTGTGCACTGGAATTGAGAGTAGGGAGACTCTCTTCTGTGCTCTGAATGGTCCTGCTTCTTGAACCCAGGCACTATGATGGAGGAAGTAGTTTGATTCAGATGCAGAGTAGTGGGAGACAGACAGGAGATGCTCTAGTGGTTAGGGCCCAATTCCCTACTCCACCACAAACTTACTTCCAGTCATTTAGTCTTTCTGTGCCTCAATTCCCTATCTGTAAAAATCCGTACCTCACAGAAGTGTTGTGAACTTAAATACATTAAAGATTGCGAGGCATTTAGAAAAGCGCTATGAAACCCACCGGCAAATGTTTATTTCCCTTTGAGTGGCTGGATCACACAGAACGTAAATCTGCTGCTACCAGTTAATCCACTAGTTCATGTGGTAGAAATCCATACTGTGGATCTAAAGATTCAACCTGTGGGGAAGACCCACATGGAGGTCGGTATGATTCCAAGTGATGGAATTTATTTTTTCAGTTTACTTAGAAGTTAGGAAATGCCAGTATTGAAGTTGCATGTACAACTTAACTTCAGCTTCCTGTATGCATATGCATTATGATGGCCTTTAATTCCATTATCACATTTTTTCCCCACAACCCTGCGTTGTTCAGTGCACAATATGGACCATATTGACGGAGCAGCTATTCTATATTTTGCTTTCCCCTCATGATTCAATGGGTGGACTCATGCCTTATTTACTGCACACTATTCAAACCCTGCTCTGAATACAGAATTAAAAACTTCATTCTGGGGATTTCTGTGGTGTTCATCATAATAGCAATGGAATGCTTCACAAACACCAATTAATTTAATTTCACAACACCCCATTGGGGTGATTTTACACAGGGGGGAACTGAGGCACAGAGGTGTTAGTTGTGAGAACCATCCTCTAATTTTTGGTGCCCAATTTGAGAGATGTAGGACCTGATTTTTTTTCCAGAATACTTAGTGTCTTATAGCACTTAATATGTTCAAAGCACAGTTCCCAGTGACTTCAGTTGTAGCTGTAGGTGCTCAGCCCAAGAGTCTCAAGTTGGACTCCCAGAAAGTGAGGAAAAGTGAGTTACAACTGTGAAAAGTTTGATTTAAATGACTTGCTTAGTATCACATAGGAACTGTCTGGCAGATAGAATCAAAGTCTCCACGGAAATGTTCCACTGTCTTGGACACATCCTCACCTCATTAAGGCAATGGTCAAATCTCTTCCAGCTCCAGGTGACAGTGCGTCCCGGCACCATTGATAGGAGATCTTTGGTACCTGTGCCTGGTCGGGACGCACACACCCAGCTGCTGTCTCACAGTCTCATTAGAGTCTGCCTGAGCGTGTGCGTCCCGCACCCCTCTCAGTTCCTTCTCAACTGTCTTTGGCTGAAGACGGGTCTCGGGGCAGTGCTGAACGTCTTCCCTGGTCACTGAAGGGAACAAGTACATAGACATAGAAATAGTTAGTCAGAAACATGCCAGTTATTTCCCTTCCTTTAGAATAGTTACCTAGTTTCAAAAACCAAAAAGCTCCTTTTTCCTCAAGTTCATCTCCCATTGACACACTCTCCCCTGGCAAAGCCCTGGCTGGGATGATATAGTTGGGGATTGGTCCTGCTTTGAGCAGGGGGATGGACTAGATGACCTCCTGAGGTCCCTTCCAACCCTGATATTCTATGATTCCTAGTGCAATAATGCTAGGGTCTTAAGCATTTAAGAAATGTACCTCCTGTCAAGAGTCTATATCACAGTCCGACAGAGACAGTGTGTGAAGTGCCTCGGCGAGACACACGTCCCTGCCAAGTGTGTCCATTGTACCAGCCTGAAAACCAGGCCTTATTGTGACAGGGACCTGCGGCTGAAAATGTTCCTGATGGAGAAATCCCTACAGCCGCCTATGGAGACGGGCAATAGCAAACCCTCTCCCTCACGCTGCCAGGTTGGAACTGACTGGGAGCACGGCTTCACCTTCTCACGCAAAGAGGCAGGAAGCCCAGCTGTCTCTGTCCAGAGACTTTCAAAAGAGTAAAGGGTCTCCTGCGAGATCCTTACCCTCAGCGCTGAAGGCAGGCGCCTCCAACCATCCCAGCACCTCAGCCACAGCTCCAGCAGAACGCAGAGCAGGGATCCGACTTCCCGTAGCGGGAAGGTCTCCTTGGCACCAGTCCCCTCGGCACTGAACGCGCATTCTGCCCCAGTGCCGACAAGAACGTTGGCACCGAGCCTGCCTACTACTCCAGCAGCAGGAGTGGAACCCACACAGGGTGCCTACAAACACCCGTGGCACCGGCTAGAGGAAAACAGAAGTCAATACGGGCTTCTGAGCACATACCAATACGGGCTTCTCAGCAGGATCACAGCCCAGGGAGCAGCAGCAATTCTTAAATCAGGATGACATCTCAGTGGCCCCTGATCCTGACTCTCTGCTCCTTGACACGCAGTGTTTACTCTTTGACCAGCTGCTCTCCCCACCTGACCTGGCTACCTTCACTGACAGCGAGCCTGATATGCAGCAGCAGGTGGAGTTCTCCCCACCTGCCTCTCCTCCTCCACTGGAACCATTTACACTTCAAGTCACGGTTCACAAGCACCAGCCTCAGTTTCCCTACTTTGCTCCCACTTTCTTATCCCATGCCTTGGCCTCAGTGGTATCCTTGGCCAGCTCCTGCTGCCACTTGTCCTCATGATTCTTCCACCAGACCACAAGTGTGTTCTGAACCCTTATCTCCAGCTCTGTCTACTTCTAGATTGCCTGAACCACCCCCTGAAGAGGTGGGCTATGAACCATATCCTGATTCACCAACTCCTAGCTCTCCATCAGCTCCAGATGGAGCCCTCATGCCTCCGCCTCCACAGAATGTGGATGACTTTAAGCAATTCCAGGAACTTTTCAAGAGGGTGGCATTCAGCCAGGACATCCCTTTAGAGGAGGTCCAGGAGACACAACACAAACTCCTCAAAATTCTCCAACCCTCTGCACCCTCAAAGATTGCACTTCCCATAAATGAAGCACTCCTAGAACCAGCTGACACCCTCTGGCAGACCCCAGCCTCTATCCCACCAACTTGCAAAAAGGCTGAACATAAATATTATGTTCCTGCTAAGGACGTAGACTTCTTATTTTCCCATCCACAACCAAATTCTCTTGTAGTGGATGCAGCAACACACGGGACAAAACAGCCGCAATACTAGCCCACCGCGCAATACAAGGACCTCAGATGCCTTGACCTCTTGGGCCGCAAGGTTTATACCTCCTTCACTTTGCAATTCAGAATTGCAAGCTATTCCGCCCTACTTGCAAGCTATGACTTCGACAGTTACAATAAGCATTGGTCGAGGGTCTGTGCAACCACCCCTTGACTCCATCATCTATTTGACCATTTGGCCGCCACTTCCTGGGTTTCTGCCATTCCTGGAAACGGGGTCCTGGAAATAGTTCAGTCCAGTTGCTCCATCACGTTTATATCCTACCCTCCCACGCTTCCCCCTTCCCCGTCTCTCTTCAGGGACTCCTCTCAAGAGCACCTACTTTGTGTAGAAGTGGCTCATCTTCTACAGTTAGGTGCAGTGGAACCTGTGCCGACACAACATCGAGGAAAAGGGTTCTACTCCCACTACTTTCTGACCTGAAAGAAGACTGGGGGATGAAGACCTGTACTAGACCTACGCTGACCAAACAAATTTGTACGTGTACAGAAATTCAAGATGGTCACATTGGGCACAATAATACCTGCACTGGAATAAGGGGACTGGTTCACAGCCCTCGGCCTACAGGACGCCTATTTTCACATATCCATTCATCCGGCACACAGATGCTTCCTGCGATTCACACTCGGACACGACCATTTTCAATACAGGATACTCCCTTTTGGACTCTCTGTGGCACCGAGAGTATTCTCCAAGACCCTAGCCATAGTCGTGGCCCACCTCTGCAGACACTAGATCATACTTTTCCCCTACCTAGATGATTGTCTCATCCATGGCAGCTCATACGATAAGACATTATGAGCTACCTGTTGTGCCATCTCCCTGTTCCACAGCTTAGGTCTGCAAATAAAACTTTCAAAAATCAACCCTGACATCCACACAGCGGATTGAGTTCATTGGAGCTCACCTGGACTCAATTCAAACTAGAGCCTCACTCCCACATAACAGATTCCTCGCTATTACAAATCTCTTACGCACGCTCTCCGTTCATCCCAGGATACAGGCAAGAATTTGCCTACAGCTCCTTGGCCACATGGCAGCCACCACCTTCATGGTCAAGTACACCACTGCACATGAGATGTCTTCAGGGTTGGCTCAACTCCAACTACAAACCCAGCAGACACAGTTTCTGCATGATGCTAACTCCTCCAGCAAACATATTAGCCTCCCTACAATGGTGGACAAGACCAGAGAAACTCTGCATGTGCATTCCCTTCCAGCAACGCTCCCCAGCACTCATGCTCACCACGGACACTTCCCTGATCAGTTGGGGAGCACACCTGGGGGGACACATGGCACAGGGCTACTGGTCTCTGTCAGAGATGCGTCTACACATAAATCTCCTAGAGCTCAGAGCAGTCAGACCCACCTGCCTTCACTTTCTGCCCCTCATAAAGAACAAATCTATCCAGGTCCTACCAGACAATATAGCATGTATGTTTTACATCAACAGACGGGGGAGCCCGATAGCACCCCCTATGCATGGAGGCCATCCAGTTATGGAATTAGTGTATACAACACCACATAGAAATTACCGCTTCATGCCTACCTGGATGTCACAACACTACCGCCGACACACTCAGCAGACACTTCTCCGAGGAACATGAATGGGAATTACATCCCACAATACTACGAAAGCTCTTCTCCCACTGGGGCATGCTGTCAATAGACTTCTTTGCCACAACCTAGAATCGCAAATGCCATCTATTTTGCTCCAGAGTGGGACTCGGGAATGCATCCCTAGGAGACGTGTTCCTCATCCCGTGCAACAACTCCCTCATGTACGTCTTTCCACCGATCCCTCTGATACACAGGGTTCTATGCAAGATCAGAGATGACAAGGCCTGGGTTATACTTATTGCCCCAGCTTGGCCGAGACAGACATGGTGTCTTTACCTGCTATGCATGTCCATCCATCCTCCACGGACTCTCCCCTACAGACCAGATCTGCTTTCTCAGGACAACAGGTGGCTTCTTTTTCCGCAGCTCCAGAAACTCCATCTGACGGTGTGGTTACTTCATGGTTCCAAACCCACAAACTAGCCTGTTCTGAGCGAGTCCGGTATGTCCTCCTGCACAATAGAAGAGACTCCACTCATAAGACTTATCTGTAAAAGTGGAAACGCTTCTCCGTGTGGTGCTCCCATAAATGCTTGATGCCCTACACCGTGACCCTTCCTAATATCCTAGACTACCTTTTGAAACTAAAACAGGACGGGCTCTCCCTCAGCTCCATCAGAGTACACCTCCAGCCCTTACCATCTTCCATGATTTGCTGGATGGATATTCATTCTTTGTCCACTCCACAATAAAATGCTTTCTCACAGGCCTGCAAAATCTCTACCCTGAGATTCATCCATCGGCAGCCACCTGGAATCTCAGCCTAGTTCTTCGCGGGCTTATGAAACCTTCCTTCGAGCCCTTAGCTACCTCATCCGTTCTCCACGTCCATGAAGGTAGATTTCTTGGTGTCCATAACATTAGCAAGGAGAGTAGGGGAAATAAGCACCTGATGGCCTATCCTCCCTACACAATCTTCTCCAAAGATAGTCATCTTGCGACCGCACCTGAAATTTCTCCCTAAGGTGGTGTCCACCTTCCACTTTAACCAACCAATAAACTTACCTGCATTCTATCCCAAGCCTCATAAGATTCCGCACGAAGCAGCTCTACATACCCTCAATGTCAGACAGGCAATCACCTTTTATCTAGACAGGACTAAACCATTTCGTAAATCCCCTCAACTATTTGTCTTCTCTACCAAGAGATTGAAGGGTGTGGCTATCTCTAAGCAACGACTTTCCAAGTGGATCTCTGACTGCATCAGATCCTGTTACCAAACTCAGAATGCCCAACCACGTGAGGGCATCAGAACTCATTCTACTCGGGCGATGTCAACATCCATTGCTTTCCTCCATAACGTAACTATTACTGATATCTGCAAGGTGGCTACGTGGACATCTGACCACACGTTTACCAAACATTATGCTATCACACAGGATACCACGGCAGACACCATAGTAGGACACACAATACTGTCTACAGTCGTCACTGCTGCAACTCTAAAGTCCCACCAGCCATAGTGGGTACTGCACTCGAAGAAGAGGAGAAGGTTACTCACCTTGCAGTAACTGAGGTTCTTCGAGATGTGTGTCCCTGTGGGTGCTCCACACCCCGCCTTCCTCCCTTCTACTTTGGAGTACTATTCTGACATCTCCACAGTAGAGAATGAACTGTGGGGGATGTGGACACGCACACTCAAGCAGACTCTAACTAGACCGTGAGACAGCAGCTTGGGCATGTGCATCCCGACCAGGCACTGCTACCGAAGATCTCCGATCAATGGTGCCTGGATGCACCATCACCTGGAGTGGAGCACCCACAGGGACACACATCTTGAAGAACCTCAGTTACTGCAAGGTGAGTAACCTTCTCTTGCAACAGAACAAAGTATCAAGAGCTGCAAAGAGCTATCATCCTACTTCCCTAGACAGGCTATGCTCATTCAGGAAGGCTTCCTAAACAGCCTGGATCCTACTAACCAATAGCCCACCCACTACCCAATAGCCTGCCTGCATTCAGAGTTTTATACATTCACTCATCAAGAAGTTCTGACTACCCTAAAAAACTTTCCCCTCAAAATTTGTGAATTCCACCCCTACCCTTCCTGGCTTATGACCTTCTTTCATGAGCAACTGTTTGCACTCATGACTGAAATAGCCAATGCCTCATCCATGAAAGGTACCTTCCTTTCTTTTCTCAAACATGCACAATAGCTCAACCAACATTGAAGAAACCCACCCTGAATACATTGGTTCTAGACAACTATCATTAAGTGTCAAACCTTCCATTCTTGAGCAAGCTCATAGAACAGGTTAGCCAAAGGCCAACCTCAAGCTCATCTAATTGAAGCTAATATCCTAGACTGGCCACAGTGTTGATTTAGGCTAGAATATGGAATTGAAACTGCTTTACTGGCACTGATGATGATCTTCTGCTGTCAATGGCTAGAGGGCAGATATTCATTCTTATCCTCCCGGCTCTCTCTGCAGCGTTCAACACTGTTGATCATGAGATGTTGCTGTCTCCCTAACAAAGGTAGAATGAGCCAGGATAATGCACAATAATTGTTTGAGTTCTTCCTTGAGGGATGGACCCCATGAGTAATAATGGGAAACTGCACCTCTGTTACTAGACTCCTCGCTTGTGGATGATGATCACAATGATCGATTTCCTGTATTCAACATCTACATGAGCCACTAAGTGAACTGGTCAGACAACATGGCCTCAGGCGCCAGCAATATGTAAATGACACATAAGTCTACCTCTCCTTTTGACCATGCTACTACTACAAAAAAGGCCCAGTGCTTAGAAGAGATAAGTTCATGGATGAAGGACAACTGTTTGAAGCTGAACATGAGCAAGACAGAGTTTGTGCTGGTGGGCAGAGGAAAGCATTTTGAAGAGTTTGCAGGCACAGGGAAGTCTCCTTTGCTTGAAGATCCACACCCACAATTATCTCAGTCCGTAGCGTATGAGTGCTCCTTGTTTCCTCGCTGACTCTAAGCTCTTTTATAGCAGCATCTGTGAAACACTTTCTGTCACCTCTAGTTGGCTAGGAGACTCTCATTCTGGCAAATGATAACATGGTCTCAGTTATGCATGTCTTCAGGGTTTATGAAATGCTAATGGATACAGAATGCTGTAGTATACCTCCTCAGCAATATGTATACAATAAAAGTAAAGCTTTCTTGGGATCTGGCCTAAGACTGGAATGAACTCCCCCAGGAACTAAGGACGATCACAAATCTCACTGCCTTCTGCTCTATGTGCAGGATGCATTTCATAGACCTTAGCCTCTCTAACATAACCATGTAGCAGTGCGCCTACATAATATATACACGTCTCCCCTGTGGAAAGGATGGCGATAACAAACGTGATAGATGTTAGTTGCATTGTTTAATACACTGTTGGTGATTAAGCATGGCATAAGAACCTATGTAGAATAGAACCATGAGACCATCCTTTCTCTTCCTGCTGTTGCCTATCTGACTTACTACACACCTTCCCACTTCTTTAACAAATGAGGCAGGGATCTTACAGACAACAACTTCCATTCTTTTTTGAGTGCTTGCTCATGTCCATTCCAATGTAAGTGTGTGCTTACCCTGAGCATCACAGTCAGAAAGTTTTTCCCCCAGGGGTATCCATCGGGTCAGCTCTGGTGCCCCCTGGAGTTTTGCACTCATATCGCCAGTGTAAAGCGTCCTGCATAGTCCCATCAGTTCCTTCTTACCACCCATGATGATCTCTGGAACTACCTCGTCCTTGTGTTCTGCAAGTACTCCCTCAGTGGAATTTTTTCAAACTTCATTGTATATAGTTATCTTGTTCTTAGTAGTTAAGTTTCAGTTTTTAGATAAATAGATTAGGAGAACCCGGCTCAAGGAGGTTAGTTCCTGCCTGGTACCAGGGCATGCCTCTCTCTCTGGGGTTTAAGCCTTGTGCTTCATGCCACAAGCCTGTGCCTGTGAGTCACCCCCATTCCAGCTGCCTTAAGTGCCTGGGGAAGCTCACGTGGGGGAGTGCTGTAAGATCTGTAAAGACTTCAGGCCCTGTACCAAAAAGGATAGAGACAAGCTAAGATTTAAAGCTAAGATTTATCCTCATGGAGGCAGCACTATGATCTCCCTTGGGTCCGGATCAATCAGACTCTGAACCGAGCACGTCAGCCTCAGTAAGGAGCACCCTGGCTACTCTTTGAGATACTCAGCACCATCCCTCAGCACTGGCACCGAGAAAAGATGCTCCTTCTGCTTCTTGAGGGTCTCTGCACCATCTGCAATCCCCAGTGCCAAAGAAAAACGCTCTAGTTAGGGAACCTCAGTTCCATTCTTCATCACCAGTGCTGAGAAAAGGGCAGAAAAAGACTCAGAGAGGTTGATCCCCAACCCCAAGTTTGGCGGGGGGAGAGAGATGCTAGTAGAGTGCGACCCTCAGCAGGCACTCTGTGACTCCAATAACCCGTGCAGCGCTGTTGATTCTAGCCCTGGCATGGGTACCTTTGAGTCCGGCACTGATGGACTCCTCACAACCGGAGTTCCAGCGCCCTGATGGTACCATCGATGCCAGAGGCATTTGCTATAGCAAGAGATTTACTCTCTCTACTGGTACATCTCCAGCCATCAGGGAGCTGACAGATGTGGCACTGGTAGGAAGGACCTCCACAGCATTGAAGCCCTGGGTACTTTCGAAGGGGAAATTTGGCCATGATGGCCCATTCACATCATCTCCCTCCTGGCATCACTCACCAGCAGCAGTCAGCACTGCTCCACTCTGGTCTCCAGGAAGGGAGGATTCAGAGATGGACTCTGAGGCAGAGTCATATTTCTGTGGCAGGAGATGTTACCATCACTGCAGTTGGCACTATCCGGCCAAGGCATCCCACCCATGGCATAGCCCCTGGGACATTGGCAGATGCCAGTACAGTGGCCTTTCTGGAATCCTCGGGCTTTCCCACTGATGGAGGAGTCACAGTCTAGAAGGTCATACTCTATGGTATTGGAGTTCAGAGCACCCCTCCAGTTAAGGCAAAATCCAGGTTCCGGTATCAAGATTGGTGCCAAATATCAAGAACCGGCACCATGAGATCTGTCCAGTGCTGAGGGTGAAGAAGTGCCTTCTCCTGGTACATGAGTCCTCCTCCTCTTCTCTGGATGAAGCTGTCACAGGAGCTGACATAGCATTCTCCCAGGATGATTACAAGGCACACTGGGAGCTCCTCAAGAGAGTGGCTCAAAACCTGGGGATCCAGGTAGAGGAGGTAAGGGAGTCCTCCCATGCCCTGGTAGACATTCTAATGGCAACAGGTCCTTCAAGAGTATCATTGCTCTTGAATGATACTATTATGAACCCCATCAAGGCATTGTGACAGACCCCAGTGTCCCTTCAGCCAACAACAAAGAAAACTGAAGAAAAGAAATACTTTGTCCCAGCTAAGGGTTATGAATTCCTTTACACATGCCCACCACTGGGCTCTTTGTTTGAGCCGCCAATTAGAGGAAATGGTAGGGGCCAACCCCCAAGGCCAAGGACACCAGAAAATTAGACCTCTTAGGTAGAAAGGCTCAGGATCGTGAATCAGCAGGTGCTCCTGAGCAGATACGATTTTAATTCCTGGGGCACTGTGCTGAAATTTAAGGAGTTACTACCAGAGGAGTCCAGATGAGAATTTGCAGCTCTCATGGAGGAAGGGAAATCAGTGGCAAAGGTGTCCCTGAAAGCAGCCTTGGATGTGACAGACTCCCCAGCCTGATCCATGGCCTCAGTGGTGGCAATGCATAGAACCTCTTGGCTTCAATCCTCAGGCCTACCACGTGAGGTTCAACAGACCTTGCAGGACCTTCCTTTTGAGGATACATTGCTATTTTCTGAGCAGACAGACTTAAAGCTGCACAGCCAAAAGGACTTGAGGGCCATCCTGGAGTCCCTAGAACTTTATTCACCAGCACCCTCAAGGAAACATTTTATAAGCTTCAGCCAGCTGCTTAATTCTTCCTGCCACCTGTCCGGCAAGATTACCATAGGAGAAAGAGCATGGGCTTTAGGAGAAGACCCTCACCCCAATACTCATATGCATCTGCTCCCCGCCTCTGACACTCTGGGGTCTAAGGAGGCCTTTTGATGGGACACTTGGGAATGATGTACCAGGACAGAACTTCATTCCAACCTGCCCTATCTTTGTGGACCATTTATCCCATTTTTATTGGGTGTGGGCCCGTATTACCTCAGATCACGGGGTACTAAGCACGATAGCAGTGGGATACACCCTTCAGTTCAGTTGTTCTCCCCTGTCCTCTCTGTCCCTATTAAGGAATCCTTCTCATGAGCAACTTCTAACCTAAGAGGTGTAGTCGCTCCTAAGGATGGGAGCCATGGAGGAGGTTCCACTGGAGTTAAGGGACTGGGGGTTCTATTCCTGTTTCATAGAATCATAGAATATCAGAGTTGGAAGGGACCTCAGGAGGTCATCTAGTCCAACCCCCTGCTCAAAGCAGGACCAATCCCCAACTAAATCATCCCAGCCAGGGATTTGTCAAGCCTGACCTTGAAAACCTCCTAAGGAAGCAGAATCCACCACCTCCCTAGGTAATCCATTCCAGTGCTTCATCCTCCTCCTAGTGAAAAAGTTTTTCCTAACCTCCAACCTAAACCTCCCCTACTGCAACTTGAGACCATTACTCCTTATTCTGTCATCTGCTATCACTGAGAACATCTAGATCCATCCTCTTTGGAACCCCCTTTCAGGTAGTTGAAAGCAGCTATCAAATCCCCCCTCATTCTCCTCTTCTGCAGACTAAACAATCCCAGTTCCCTCAGCCTCTCCTCATAAATCATGTGCTCCAGCCCCCTAATCATTTTTGTTGCCCTCCGCTGGACACTTTCCAATTTTTCCACATCCTTCTTGTAGTGTGGGGCCCAAAACTATACACAGGACTCCAGATGAGGCCTCACCAATGTTGAATAGAGGGGAATGATCACGTCCCTTGATCTGCTGGCAATGCCCCTATTTATACATCCCAAAACGCCATTGGCCTTCTTGGCAACAAGGGCACACTGTTGACTCATATCCAGCTTCTCGTCCACTGTAACCCCTAGGTCCTTTTCTGCAGAACTGCTGTCGAGCCATTCAGTCCCTAGTCTGTAGCGGTGCACGGGATTCTTCCGTCCTAAGTGCAGGACTCTGCACTTGTCCTTGTTGAACCTCATCAGATTTCTTTTGGCCCAATCCTCCAATTTGTCTAGGTCCCTCTGTATCCTATCCCTACCCTCCAGCGTATCTACCTCTCCTCCCAGTTTAGTGTCATCTGCAAACTTGCTGAGGGTGCAATCCACACCATCCTCCAGATCATTTATGAAGATATTGAACAAAACCGGCACCAGGACCGTCTCTTGGGGCACTCCACTTGATACTGGCTGCCAACTAGACATGGAGCCATTGATCACTAGAATTGATTCCTTGAGGACCTGCTCCATGATTTTTCCAGGGACTGAGGTGAGGCTGACTGGCCTGTAGTTCCCAGGATCATCCTCCTTCCCTTTTTTAAAGATGGGCACTACATTAGCCTTTTTCCAGTTATCTGGGACTTCACCCGATCGCCATGAGTTTTCAAAGATAATGGCCAATGGCTCTGCAATCACATCCGCCAACTCCTTTAGCACTCTCGGATGCAACGCATCCGGCCCCATGGACTTGTGCACGTCCAGCTTTTCTAAATAGTCCCAAACCACTTCTTTCTCCACAGAGGGCTGGTTACCTCCTCCCCATGCTGTGCTGCCCAGTGCAGCAGCCTGGAAGCTGACCTTGTTAGTGAAGACAGAGGCAAAAAAAGCATTGAGTACATTAGCTTTTTCCACATCCTCTGTCACTAGGTTGCCTCCCTCATTCAGTAAGGAGCCCACACTTTCCTTGACTTTCTTCTTGTTGCGAACATACCTGAAGAACCCTTCTTGTTACTCTTAATATCTCTTGCAACTCCAGGTGTGATTTGGCCTTCCTGATTTCACTCCTGCATGCCCGAGCAATATTTTTATACTCCTCCCTGGTCATTTGTCCAATCTTCCACTTCTTGTAAGCTTCTTTTTTGTATTTAAGATCAGCAAGGATTTCACTGTTAAGCCAGACTGGTCGCCTGCCATATTTACTATTCTTTCTACACATCGGGATGGTTTGTCCCTGTAACCTCAATAAGGATTCTTTAAAATACAGCCAGCTCTCCTGGACTCCTTTCCCCCTCATGTTATTCTCCCAGGGGATCTTGCCCATCAGTTCCCTGAGGGAATCAAAGTCTGCTTTTCTGAAGTCCAGGGTCCGTATTCTGCTGCTTTCCTTTCTTCCTTGTGTCAGGATCCTAAACTCGACCAAGTCTCTCTTATTCCAATCACATCATAATTCCTTGACTGTGCCAGGACTTCCAGTTCTCCCTGCCTGTTTCCCAGGCTTCTTGCATTTGTGTATAGGCACTTAAGATAACTCGCTGATTGTCCCACTTTCTCAGTATGACGCAGGAGTCCTCCCCTCTTGTGCACTCCTGCTCATGCTTCCTCCTAGTATTCCACTTCCCCACTTACCTCAGGGCTTTGGTCTCCTTCCCCCGGTGAACCTAGTTTAAAGTCCTCCTCACTAGGTTAGCCAGCCTGCTTGCGAAGATGCTCTTCCCTCTCTTTGTTAGGTGGAGCCCATCTCTGCTTAGCACTCCTCCTTCTTGGAACACCATCCCATGGTCAAAGAATACACAGCTTTCTCTCCGACACCACCTGCGTAGCCATTCATTGACTTCCATGATTCAACGGTCTCTACCTGGGCGTTTTCCTTCCACAGGGAGGATGGACGAGAACACCACTGGCACCTCAAACTCCTTTATCCTTCTTCCCAGAGCCCTGTAGTCTGCAGTGATTCACTCAAAGTATCACTTGGCAGTATCATTGTTGTCCATGTGGAGAAGCAGGAAGGGGTAGTGATCCGAGGGCTTGATGAGTCTCGGCAGTCTCTCCGTCACATTGTGAATCCTTGCTCCTGGCAAGCAGCAGACTTCTTGGTCTTCCTGGTCAGGGTGGCAGATAGATGACTCAGTCCCCCTAAGGAGGGATGGAACCCCCATCCCTAGGGTGGTGCATCTCACGCCTTTCAATCGGTGCAGTCGCCTTCTGCTCCCTTCCCTCTGATGTATCATCAAATCCACTCTCCGCATTAGTACCTGTGGAGAGAACATGAAAATGGTTGCTCACCTGTATCTGCATTGCTGGTATATGGATGCTCCTCTTTCTTCTTCTGGAGGTCACATGCTTCCAAATTTCTTCACCATCCTTCTGTCCCTGCTGCGTAGCCTGCTCTGATTCTTCAGAATATTGTGCCCGTAGAAGCATATCCTGACATCTGTCCAGGAAATCTTCAGTTTCTCTTATGCAACGCAGGGTCGATACTTGTTTCTCTTCCAATATGGAGACTAGCTTGCACTTTGTACAGACAAAGTTGCTTCTGTCCCATGGAAGGAAGACAAACATGGTATATCCTGTGCAGGTAACAACAGCTGAATGCTCACCATCCGTATTACCTTCCTTCTAAGAGTTTCCCCAGCTGTTGCAGAAAATATTCAGTGAAGCCTTCAAGATGAAAGACTCAGTGGGCGCTCCCCAGGCAAACTCCCTCTGTTAGCCTCTCCGCTGTTCGTCACTCTGCTGGTTCACAACTGGCTGGCTTTTTATAACAGTCAGGCCCACTCAAGGCTCACCAGGAACAAAGCACTCCCAATTCACACTTTTCAAACAATTAAGCACCTGGTCAAACTGACAAACTGTCCCTGCAACAGACACTCAGATACTCACCAACACAGCCCACCTAATGCAGCACTTAGTGTACCTCCTCTCGGATAGATCCCAGGCAAACTCCCTCTGTTAGCCTCTCCACTGTTCGCTGCCCCTAATTCCGAAAGCCAAACACAGTCTCAGACTGATTCTGGACCTGCAAAATCTGGACCACAGATTTTTGAAGAAGCTGAAGTTCTGCATGGTTTCCTTGGCATCCATCATCCCCTCGCTGTATCTAGGGGACTGTTACGCTGTCCTCGATTTTAAGGGTGCTTACTTCCATATCTTAATCTTTCAGGGACACAGAAGGTTCCTCAGGTTCATCATGAACCATGTGCACTACCAATTTGCAGTTCTCCCATTTGGCCTGTCAGTGGTCCTTTGGGTATTCATGAAGTGCATGGCAGTTGTCCCAGCCTTCCTGAGAAGACAAGGGGCTCAGGTATACCCTTATCTCAACAACTGGCTGGTCAAAAGTTGGACCAATGTTCAGGTGGAGTGCAATGTAAAGTTAATACAGTCAACATTTCAGAACTTAGGTCTGCTGATAAATGTGCAGAAGTCTTCTCTCTTCCCAGTTCAAAGGATATAGTTCATCAAGGCAATCCTTGACTCGATACAAGCCAGAGCCTTCCTCCCTGAATCATGGTTCCAAACAATAGTGATCCTTATAGTGAGCCTCACCATCACCACAGTGAGGAACTGCTTGAAGCTCCTGGGCCACGTGGCATCATGCACCTATATGGTGCAGCATGCAAGACTTTGGCTCAGACCTCTCCTGGCATGGCTGGCGTCCGTATACTTACCAAACCGACATCATTTAGACATAGTCATCACAGTCGGTGAATGTCTCCCTTTATTTGTGTCTAGACCCACTGGTGGTGTGTGCAACAGTCCCATTCTCAAGACCACAGCCATCAGTGTGTCTCGTCACAGATGCTTCAGTGATGGGGGCTCACTTGGGGTCCCTCAGAACTGAAGGCCTCTGGTCTCCAGAAGATTTCTCGCTAAACTTCAGCATCAGTGAGCTCAGAATGGTTTGCCTGGCTTGCCCCATATGGCAAGCAAATGCATGTCCGTGTCACAACCTAATGGCCCCGTCCCTCAGGGGGTCCCTTGGGGAGGCAGATTGGCATTGTATGTTGCTAATACTGTTTCACGCATTGCAAGGTATTTTGGGAAGGGTTAAAGGTGTGAGTGTGAAGTAAATATTCCTTTGCAGGTTGCGAGAGGCAAAGGAGGAGGAAGAGAGAGACGGGAATGAGTTAACTTGACGCTTCAGCTAGGTCCGAAGATAAGCTGACTCCAGTCCAAGGCCACTGCACACAACTGACTCTCAGCTGCCTGCCAAGAAAGATGGTGCAGCCTGGATTCGAACCCCGACCAGCTGTGAGAAAGGAGGATTCAGCTGCATAGAACTGCAGGGGCTGCAAAAACTAGTAAAACAGTAAAGGCCAGCGAGGGGGAAAACAACGGTTTCCGTGTCCTTGAAGCCGGTGTGTTTTGGGCAAGCTGAGGAAGCCATAGAAGGCTGGTTTGGACTGGTACAAAGAGCACGCGGGACAGAGGTCCCTGAACAAGACGCCCCCCAAAACCCTCAGGACTGAAGACCCTCCCGGGACCTGAAACAAATCGGAGATCAACAGCAAACCCTGGATGATCTGTGCACAGGACAGAACTCCCATCCACCTCTCTCCCTGTTCTTCTTACGTTACACCCGGGCTTGGCCAGCCTCAGGTAGTGCATGTGTAAGTATGAAAGTGGGTTAGGGTTTAGGGCACTAATGCTTTCTTCCTTCCTCTGAGTGCCGTGGGGAACCCCCAGCACTCTCCGCTGTTGTTTTACTTTATTTTATTAATAAAGCTTTAAACTTAGTCACTTGGTGTGCTCCTTTATCTCCTCCCCTAACAATCCTGCGGCCTCAGCCTGATCACCTAATGCCTCTGTCACAGTTTTGGTGGAGAATTGAGGCAGGGGAGAGGCCCTGCAGAGCACACCAACTGTTCTGCCCTTGGTATTTCATGTTTGCTCTGTCCAGCACTGTTGGTATTTCATGTGGAGGATTTTATGATTAAAGGTGTGCCCACCCTCAGCCGTAGTATACCTGAGAAATGGAGAGGGGTTTAGCATTCCTCTCTCCACCCCGGTCCATTTTGGGCAGTGGGGGAAGTCGTTGCAGGTGGGTACACCCCCGGTTGTAGAAGTCCCGGGTAATAGGAGAAAGAGGACGTAGAGATTCTCGCTCCAAGCAAACAATCCTCAGTGCATACACCCTCAGCCATAGCATGCCTGAGTTAAAGAGGAGAACTTAGGGTGTCTCTCTCTGCCTGGGAACGGTTTTATTTGGTGTATGGACCCTCAGTGGTATTAGACTGAGTAATATGGAGGGAGGCTTAGCGTCTCTCCCTCCAGCCTAGGCGGGGTGGACATTGTAAGCTCCAGTACCGGCATGGCCAACGTAACATTTTAAGTAACTAAAAAAATCTTAAAAGCTGTACTAACAAATTGTTACAAAAAAGTTATAAAAATAAATAAAAAGATATAAAAAAAAATATGTTCAGGCGGTATTTTCTATATAAAACCCAATTCTCAAAAAATATAAAAGTGTGGGCAAATAGTGGTAAAAAAATGTGTTTTTAAAAAAAAGCAATCCAAAAATAATACTTTGTTCAAAAAATTACACCTGTTAAACAAATCTTGCTCTGTTAAACCAAACTCTGAAGAATATGAGTTTGGGCAGTGAAGTATTTCTTGTAAGTAATATTGTGGTACTTTCACAATTTTAAAAGAAATGCTTAAGGAAAGGAACAAGGAGGGGTGGGGGCTAATTAAGGAGCCCACTCTCCTTGCTAAATTGGTAGTGGAACAAAGCCTGTGCCCAGGAAAAGGGATGGCGCAGCAAGGAAAACAGGATCGGACCCGAACAAGCAGGCAGGCAACAAATAAAACAATTAAAAAACAGGTTAAAAGCCCTAAGGGCATAAAGCCCCCCCCCCCGCCCCCAAAAAAGTAAGTGCAAACATAAAAAATTCAAATCTCTAAAATAGTACTTAAAATGGTAAAATCTAAATTAATAAACATGTCATTTTAAAAAATAAGCAAGTAATTTAAAAAAAGTAAAAAATTAACTCTGCAGAGGCTGGAGGGAATTAAGCAATTAAACATAACAATATTTTAAAAAAAGTATTATAAAAAATTCTTGATTTCTTTGCAGCCATTCTAAAAAAAAGGGGGGGGGAGTGGGGCTCTTTCCCCAAAAAAGTCTGTAAATAATCCAAGCAAAAAAAATCTAATTAAAATCATTTGACTAAAAACAATTTAGTCAAATTTGCTAAAAAAAAAAATGTAAGGGGCTTCTCTTAAAACTTAACTGCCCCAAATGTATAAAAAAAAAAAGTCATCTATGTATAGCTATGTAAAACAAAGCAGTGTATATTGCAGAAGGAGTATAAAAAAAAAAAAAAGGAAACACACCATGCTACTTTATTAAATCCTATTAGGGCTCCAAAAAAAGCCACAATAGCTTGTTTTCTTTTTCTATCTGTTGTATGTTTTAAAAACAAAAATTAAAAATTAAATGTAATCAAAACTCTGGTAAAAGTTAATTGTGTCCCTTTTAAGACAGAGTGTCTGAGCTGCTAATGGCTTTGAATCCAAATGCAAACCAAAAAGCGCCTGTATTAATGCAAATTATCTAACTAATAAAGGTAAAAGCCATTAAAACCTGGCCTGCCTATAAAACAAACACAAAAAAATATGGGAGTAATTCCTCTGTTTTTCCTGCAATCAGCAAAAATATTTATAAAAAATATATATATTTTAAGCAATAACCTGCCACCCCAAAGGGGTAAAAACATGTTAGCTTTTTTGATTTTTGGAAAGTCAAAAATAACACCAGCTAGAAAGCATCCCAAAATTCCATAAATCTACTGTCACAATAAAAATTGTGTTCTGTGTTCTGTTTTGTCTTGTGTTGTTTGTCTTGTTGCTAGCACTGTTGTATATTAAAAAAAATGCTACCAAAAAAAAAATCCTCAAGTAGTAAGCACCATATTAAAAAAAATTGGTTTTAAAGCAAAAATCATAAATACAATAAACCTAAAAAAATTAAAAATAAATTAAGCTCTCTGTCCCAGCTACAAAACAGCGTAATACAAAAACAAATAAAAATAAAAAAACCATACTGTTATAGCTATAAAATGTACTAAAATGCAAATACTTGCTTTATCCACCTTAAAACACAAAATGTTTTGGGTAATATCAAAAAATACTAAAATTTTAATACACTTGCTAAAGCAAAGCAAAAAAAATCACTGTTTAATACTTATCAATACAAATAAATGCAGTATGTTTCTAGCATAGTAAGGCCAGGCCTTTTAATTAAAAAAATTGTTGTTAAATACACACACCAACAAACTCTACAAGCAAAAATATAAAAAGTTAGCCCACTCCTCATATGGCACATAAAATCCTTCTGGCTACCCCAAACCTCAAGCCAGCGGGCTGGGGAGGAAAAAAAGGCCATTAAACACCAAAGTTCGTAACAAGTAAATGCCTCAAAAGTGGGTGTGCTTGTCCTTGCCTGTTGCTCCAAAGCCCAGTAATAAAAACATTTCACTAAAATCCTGTATATAAAATAAATTAAATAATAAAACCAAAGTACTGTATAATGGGCAATATGTATGTGTTAATTCCTTAAAAAAAAAAAAAACCTTTTTAAAAAAATAAAAATTAGCAACCTGCTAAATAAACAAATGTTAATGTAATGTAAGTACTGTTTACCAATAATCACATTTACTATTTGCCACAATCAAAAAAGTCTCACTTTGCCCAGTTTAAAAAAAAAAAAAGCTATATAAAACCCACAAAGCCATAAAGTCCGCTTTAAATTAAAAAAAAAAGCCAAGCATAAAAAAATAATCATTAAAAACATCCAATAATAGCAAATTTAAACACAAGGTAATGTTGCAAAAGCTGGGGAAGGCGACCCACACTCTGGATGCCAAGTGGGTGGGTCCGTACTCCATTGTAAATCACATCTCCCCAGTAGTGTACCAACTTCAGCTACCCGGCAAACTAAAATGGGCGCATGCCAATCAGCTCAAAACATATGTTTCTTCCTAGCTTTCTGGTCATGGCGTCATGGGCCTCGGCTGTGGACCAGCCACTGGCCCAAACCATCCTGGTCTCCATCTGTCCATAAAATCATTTAAATAATAATAATTTTAAAAAACAAATAAACAAAAAACCCTCCAAGAGCTCTCCATGGTTCAAGCTTACAATGGGTCCAAGCCACATGGGCGCAAGGCTGGAGGGAAAAAGCCATGGGGGCAATGTATAATCTAAATAAACACCGTAGGGCCACAGCAAAATACCTCCTGGTGGATGGCCCCAAACCTTCCATAAATTCCAAAGGGACAAACCCTCTTCCTCATATAATAGCCTAAAGCAAAATAAAAAGCCCTTTGGCAAGCAATAGCAATCCCTAATCCCTAATCCTAATCCCTAAACAAGATATTGTTGTTATAACCTCCTAAACCAGGCAAACAACATCCATAACAAAAGCCAAAAAAGGCTGTAACAAAACTACTACTGCCTTAAAATTTTCTAAACCTGCTTCAGTTTCTCCAATAAATCTCTATCCATACTGCCTGCGCTTATAATTCCACCAAAAAAAAGAAATAAATAAAAGCAATAGCTCAAATAAACCACCAATAAAAAAACAATTTAAAAATTTTCAATATCGCAAAAAATATGCCATCCAAATCAACGCTCCACATTGACAGCTGGCATGGGGAGGTAATTGCCATATTAATCCCCAAATAATATAGGGTTCAACCTAACCCCTACAATTCCAAATCTTGGTATATCACGTATCTATATCACCCACTCATCCACACACAAGTCCCGCCAGTGTGGGAAGGTAAATATTACATGCCCCAAACGATTTCCAGCATTCCTTCTAAATTGTAGCCTCCTCCGCTTAGCCCCTAGTCTTCAAAAAGTAATTCTAAAAAAGCACCTCCACATCTCCCCCCACCAGCGATGGTGGCAGATGTTACCAGCCACCAACTGGGAGGCAGCCACTCAATGCTAAATCTGCCTTAATGCGACCTTAAAAGCTTTAAATATTTACCTACCCCTAACATGCTTTCAGGTCCCCGTCTTCCCAGTTGTACCAGGGGGGCCACCCTCCAATTTGGCCTCCTTAGGCAAATGTTGTCCTTGTCCCGACCCCCTCCAAAAAAAAGGGCAAACCTTAGTAAGCTCCTTGTAAAATGGGGCCAATACGGCAGCTAGTATTTAAAATATTCAGCAAGGGGCCATAAAAAACAATTAAAACAATTTTAAAAAGCCATAAGGCTGGTCACAGATGCAAATCTCACCCACCTTACAGCGGCCACCTCCACCCTCAAACACACTGCCAAATTGGCCCTCCACACGCAAAATACCTTGCAAAAACTAATGAAAACCATAATTGAGGCCGGGGATCAACTAGCGTAAAATTCTGTGTGCTCCCAGGTCCAACAATATTTAACCCAACAAGTCCATAGCATCCAAAAATATGTGCTCTGGAAAGCCTGGCCCGGGGAAATCCATTCCCACTCAGGGATTCCCCAGAAGCAGTGGCCTTTTCGCTGTTTCTAAAGGCTCACTAACTAAAAGTACACAGGCATAGCCTGCTCCTTCATGGCCTTTGGTCCCATAAAAAAAAGTATGGGCCCCTGCTATAAAAATCCAACCAGGCCTTTCAAAAGGCTGCTTCTAAAACTGGGTGGTCCATAGCAATGTGTGGGAGGTGGTGGCCCCCAATAACACGGCTAAGCAGTATGTGCTAACTACATCTTCTAACTATCAGCACATATAAATTGCAAAGGGAAACACTTGGTAACTGTGGTCTATGAAGCCCCATCAAATAATATATATATAAAAAAGGCCGACGGAAGAAAACCGGCAGACCTGCCGCAGACGCGCCGCCAGAGGTGAACGCCAGCCGTGGACATGCAGAGTTGCCGCCGAAGAAAAAAAAATGGCAGAGTGCTGTCCGGAGGTGCTCCTGCTGCCACGCACCCCCTGGGATCATCTTGCACACCCCCTGGGGTGCGAGCACCCCAGTTTGGAGACCACTGTTCTAGACTACTTACTGTCCCTGAAACATCAAGGGCAAACTGTGTCATCTATTAGGGTCTATCTGGCCACAATCTCAGCTTTTCACCATGGGTGAACGGTAATTTCATGTTCTCAAACACCGTCTGTAGTCATTTTCTTAAGGGCACTGAGAGATTGTGTCCCCAGGTATGGCAACCAGTCTCTCCCTGGGATCTCAACCTGGTATTGTCAAGACTGACAGTACCCCCATTTGAGCTGCTGGCAACCTTCCTTCTGTCCTACCTGTTCTGGAAGATGACCTTCCTGGTGGCCATTACTTCTGCAAGAAGGGCCTTGGAGATGTGGGTCCTGACTTCAGGATCATACACTGTGTTCTTCAAGGGCAAGGTCCAATTGAGTCCTCATCCAGCTTTCCTTCCAATGGTGGTCTCACAAATCCATAATAGCCAGGATATCTTCTTACTGGTCTTCTATCTGAAACCGCATGTCAATAGAAAGGAATGGAGGCTCCTACATAGAAATGGTTAAGTCATTTCAGAAATTTACTCAACTATTCATGGCTATTGCAGACAGGATGAAAGGTCTTCCAGTCTCAGCCCAGAGATTTTTATTATGGATCACGTCATGTATCCGCATATCCTATGACCTGGCAAGGGTCCCTGCCCTGACAGGACATTCCACAAGGGCCCAAACATCTTCAGCAGCATTCGTGGCACAAGTTCCCATTGAAGACATTTGTAGAGCAGCAACATGGTCGTCAGGTCACGCTTTTGCATCTTACGGACACCATCACCCGTCAGGCTAAAGATAATGCTGGATTTGGCTGAACGATGTTACAATCAGCATGTCAATAAACTCCGAACCCTCCACCTGCACAACTGCTTGGGAGTTACCTACATTGGAATGGACGTGAGCAAGCACTCGAAGAAAAAAAAGAAAAGGTTACTAACCTTTACATAACTGTTGTTCTTTGAGATGTGTCCGATCTAACCCACTCCTCACATCCCTCTGTTGGAGTTAACCGGGAAGAAGGATCTCAGGGGACTGCGGGTTGGCAGGGCCCTTTATACTGGCACTACAAGCACGTGACTCCAGGGAGCACCAGAGCCGACCTGTTGGATAACAGTGGGGGGAAAACTTTCCAGCAGCGATGCTCAGGGCTAGCGCACACCTACATTGGAATAGACACGAGCAACACATCTTGAAAAGCAACAGTTACAGAAAGGTTAGTAACTGTTCTTTACTACACAACCTTATTTCTTCCCTAGAGCAGGTGCATCCTGTGCAATAAATGAAGCAGGGGTTCTGTGAATAAAATAAGATGTGATCATGCAATTAGACTGAAGCAAAATGCATATGAACAAGGGAGGCTAACGTTAGACAGGCAACCATAATTCTGGAACTTCCCAGCTTTTGAGTGCTTGACTTAAAACCCATTTTTCTGTATAATTTGCTAGGGTTTTTTTTTTAAAAAAAAAAAGCAAACTGGGAAAACAGGATTAGTTTATCAGTAAGGTTGGAATCTTTAGATTCATAGCACGGACTTCTGCCTCTTGAGTTAACATAACTGAGAGCAGTATTAGTTGTCATTCCTATATGTAGACCAGCTATTAGAGGGGGACGAGATCCACTTTGCCAGTGGGTTTCACAGATATTTTGCTGACAGCAGAGGAATGATCACATCAGGAATCTTGGGTTCCATCCCCAAATTTTGGAGGGGACTACTCTTTAGTTGTCATCCCCCTTTTTGTCCCTTTCCTCTCTAAGCCTGACCCTCTGCCAGTCCTTGCCTCAGATCCTCATCCCACTCTTTCTCCCCTTGCCTCTCAATTCTCAAACCAGGGTTCCAGGGAATTTGAGAGCAGAGGAGAGTCTCCTCTCCATTCCTGTGCCTGGCACTGCAGCAGCCCCTGGCAGCGATAAGCAGCACTTGCAGGGAACATTCTGCAGAGTCTCCAGTAGCCTGAGCTGAAGTATAGACAATCTTGTTAGGTGCCAGACTCTTAAATCTCTAGTGGGCACATAGGAACTGAGATTTTGCAAAGGATTATAACTAGGGCCCTACCAAATTCACAGCCATGAAAAAAGCGTCAAGGACTGTGAAATCTGGTCTCCCCCCCATGAAATCTGGTCTTTTGTGTGCTTTTACCCTCTACTATATAGATTTCATAGGGGAGACCAATGTTTCTGAAATTGGGGGTCCTGACCCAAAAGGGAGTTGCAGGGGGTTTCAAAGTTATTTTAGGGGGTTGCAATATTGCCACCCTTATTTCTGCACTGCTGCCTTCAGAGCTGGGCGGCCAGAGAGCGGTGGCTGTTGGCTGGGCACCCAGCTCTAAAGGCTGCACTGCACCGACAGCTGTGCAGAAGAAAGGGTGGCAATACCATACCATGCCCCGTTATTTCTGCACTGCTGCTGGCGGCGGCGGCTCTGTCTTCGGAGCTGGGCTCCCGGCCAGCAGCCGCTGCTCTCCAGCCGCCAAGCTCTGATAGCAGCACTGTTGCCAGCAACAGCGCAGAAGTAAGGGTAGCAGTACCACAACCCCCACTACAGTACGACTTGTGACCTCTCCCCCAACACAGTTACTTTTTGGGTCAGGACCCCTACGTTACAACACCATGATATTTCAGATTTAAATATCTGAAATCATGAAATTTACAGTTCTTAAAATCCTCTGACTGTAAAATTAACCAAAATGGACCATGAATTTGGTAGTGCCCTAGTTATAACTTGCCCAAATGTGGACAGTTTTTTCAATGGGACTACAAAAGGCACCTCCCTGACACAAAAACAGCCCATCCACACCTGCTTCTGATTTTCAAGATTTTGCTCCAGATCATGGAGATGTTAGAGCATCTCAACAAAATGGTTGTAAGAATTTTAAGATGGGCAAAACGTATTTTTCCTTAATCTTGTTCTCAAAACGTGGCTGAACCATTTTAGCTGAAACTTTTGAAAAATCAGCCTGAGGCAAAATTTTCAGCATGGGAAATTTAGGCCCAGACTATTAAAGTTTAGCCAAATTATAAGCAACTGAAAACTGGGTCTTAAAAAGAGAAGTATTGGGTAACCTTTACTATAGATGGTATTACTAGCTCTGCCTATAATATCCGTGAGGAACCTGTCCTGCTCCATCTGAAATAAAATAATAGAAATTATTCACTTTGGCTGGTCATGGTCAGAGATTTGAGAGTAAGGGTAGTAAAGGTGATTGTGTTCCGTTGGCTAAACTTTCCTGCTTCCTAGATGTCCAATGCCTAGGTCTTAATCATTTTTAGATTTGGAATACATAGGCCCGTTTAATTTCTATTTCTTTTAACTATCAGATATTCCAAACCCCTGGCCTTTTTGTCATTCAATGTAAGTATCACGTTATTTGACGTAGGGTCCCACCTCAAGATGGGAACCTGTATTTCTGAGAGTCACCTACATCATGCTCCCCTACAGATGGTATAAAGCCAGGAAAATTAAACCTCACCTTCGGAAGTACAAGGTTCTGGATTTCATTTTTGAGAGATTTAGGACAAGTTCCATGAGTGAGTGCATGCATCTTAGCCTTCAGGTTCTCTTGGATAAATGAGTTTGATTTTTTTTCCCCTTTAATTTCTATAATTTGATCCATTATTTTTGAGATTCTTTTGTGCCCATAGATGAGATTTACCCATAGTCCTCGGTTAGTAGATTTCTCCTGGAATCTTGAAGTAGAGTGACTCTCAAGTTAGAGGATTAGGGTCCAATTTTCAGTTGGGCATCCCTTTTTGGAGTTACAAACCTTGTCACTTAGGTGGCCAAGTACAATCATCATCAGATACTTATCAGGCTTAATTGTAAGATTTGCGTGTGCATGCACACAAAGTGGTAACTTTTGCTGACAGAAAATTGCACCAATGAAAAAAGGATGTTGCCTTTAGAACTCTGGGCCTCAAAGTCAGGTTTCCATAATTTTGGAAGGAAGGTTGTCTTGTCTAAAATTCATTGAGTTAGGGATGTTGTCTAGACACCCCTTCCTCCCATCTTTAATTTTCTCTCATGGGAACAGTTTTTATTTGCCTTCAGACTTGCTGACTTATTTACCTCTCTTTCAGATTACCCAATTTTATCCAGCTACACAAAAGACCTTCAGCTAAAGGCTTTGCTAAGATGGGCAAAGAGGCTGCTAAGGTTGTGCTTCCTCAATAGTTAAATAATATATAGGGATGTCATTAACTTTAAATCTAGTCAGTTTCAAAAAGTTAGATAAAAGTAGTGAAAATGTCAGTTGAAAGTAGTACTCTGTGTGTGTGTCTCTGAGTACCTTTGTCAAAGGCCCTAGTTTTATATTTATCTTTTAAAAATGTTTCTCTCTCTCCCCTGTTGCTGTTTGTAAGATGCACTAAAACCAGGGAAACTGCCAAACACAGAAAGTAAACAAACTTGGAAATATAGATTCCCCCCCTTAATCTTTCATTTTAGCTTAACCATCTTAGATGCTGTAACAGAAGTTTAAAAAAAATTCAGAAGGGTGTGGGGTTTTTTTGTAAATTGATTAAAAATAATAATTAGCTTGAAAGCGGGTAAAAACATGTCTAAGCTATTCAGGTTTATCCTGTAATAAATCTGTGTTCTTGGGTAAAAGCTGAAACCACAGTGGATAAAACATGCAGAATAGCTACCTGTTCATTGCATGCTACAAGCAATATATTTGTCTGCATGGGTAGCTGTGTGCATTTCAAGCCCTTGGTTAAAGTAAAACATTTGCTTGCATGGCTTGCTATATCAGCATGATGCAGTAGTGTTCTCTTTATAGGATGAGAAAACGGTGTGCAAAAATGTATTTACCTGTACTTGTTGTTTGTCTTCTCCTCTATCCCATCCTACTTCACCCCTCACCCCCCGTCCCAGTTTTATGGTTAAGTGCTTTTTGCTTTGGAAATACTCCAACTGAGTAGGGTGGGGGAGGCATTACTACTTACAGAGGAGTAATGAATTTTCTTTGTCTCCTTTTTTTTGGTGAGTTGAACCATGTAGCCTGATGTAACTATTTGCAGGATGAGGAAAAGGAGAGAATTACAATTTGCCCGTGATATATATTTCACTCCAAGAGAATCCTCTTTGCTTGTGTAGTTAAAGCAGCAAAATCCCCGTTGTGTGGATGCAGTTGTACTGGTATAAAAGTGATTATGCCCATATAGCTTATTCTGGTTTGGAAACCAAAATAAACTGCACTGGTGTAAGCACCTGTATTCCAGTATAACTGCATCCACAGAAGAGCTTTTGCTGGTATAACTATGTTGATTTTAAAAAATCATACCCCTAACTTGACATAGTTACCAGTAAAACTTTTTAAGTGTAGGCCAGTCATAAAACACAAAACTTGCTGTTCTGAAGAGATTACAGTCTAGAATACCATTAAGTAACTCTTCCTTTAGGGTGGTATTTAAAGACAGTCTTACATTTGTTTACAGAAAAATAAAACATTAATGAAATACAGAATGCAGAACTTACTGCAATGGCATCTACTATAATGGACATCAGTGTTGGCATTCAATTTAATAGAAATGGCACATTAAAATGTGACCCTCATGTTCTCATTGCTCCAGGTGATCTTCATCAAAGTAGTAACCTGCCTGGGCATGAGCTGAAATTTTTAATCCTCATGCCTGACATCTACCTATTATGCTCTCGTGATCCTCTGATTATCTGTAAATAGATAATGTGGAAACCAGAGCTGCTTCCTTTTCAGAAAGACTCTGGATCTCTTGAGACTTCATGAAGGAACAGGAAACATGTCTATTCAGCCATGGCCTTACATTGCAAAAACACAATTAATAATGGATGACATGATCACAGTAGTCATTAGATGTTTTCAGTTGCTTTATCCACTTTATATAATTATTCATTAGTGAATTCTACATATAGCAATTTCCAACGTTGTATATTTGTAGCAGGAACAAGATAGTGGCAAAGATATTTTTGTTTAATGAAGCAAACTGCTAATGAAGAAGGACATTTTAGTGTGAAAGCAGTAAAATTATGTATTACCCTTATTTGCATGGGCATCCACTAAATTATTTTAAAATGCTTTTTTCAGTGTTAATTGCTAATAAGCTGAAAAACTGGAACTTTTCACTCTGTAGCTGGCCTTTGGATTTTACAGGTACAAAACTGCACCCACAATTATTTTGGGCACATTTCATAGCATTTATTTGACTAACAAAACGATTGTACCTGAAAATCAGATGTGTGTGTGCAAGCACTGTGTGAATGGCAAATGCTTCTCAAAATCAACCCATAAAGTAAAATATTTGTTCAGTGTGTGTGTCTTGGTCGAGAGCAGAAGCATCACATGCTACAGGTTTGCTGTAAGTTGTCATTAAAATTTTTTTTTTAATGTCAGTGAAGTCCTATGCAGAAGTGGTTTGCATACAGAGATGCCATCTTTCCTTAAGAGAACTTTGGATTGTTCAAAGGCCAGGAGAAATTCAAGTTCACCGAAGAGTAGTTTCTTTGCCTGTTCATCCATCTAGCTCTAAAGATAGTAGCTCCTTAGCAGCTTAGGTTTTGACTATAATGTTAACTTTTGTCCTCGGCAAAATCCTCCTCATTTTGAGCTCTTAGCATGAGAACTAAAGCTTTCATTGACCCATAACAGGCACTTGATTCACCAAAGACTGGAACAATGCAGGGATCCCATTTAAAAAATGATCACAAATTAAAAACTGCTGCTGATTCTGTGCAACAAATTGAGATTGTCTTCTCTATTTCCTTCCCCAAATTACATTATACTTTGCTCTTCAATAGATTGTTATTTAAAAAATTAGTAAGCATGAACAAAAAAATGCACCTACTGTATTTGCTTGCCAAGTGCTACCGTCTCCTTCCTTGGTTGATGTTGCTGGAAAACAATATTGTTTAAATAGGATGATCAATGAGTGGCTCCTCGCCCCTCCTGTTTGCAGGTGCTCATACTTCTGGTAGAAGGGGTTTATCAGAATAAGAGGGAGCCCTTTGTTCAAGTATCTGGCTGCATATAACCATGTACAACGGCTTCAACCATTGGGTTGTGGGTAATTTCAAAACACTTAGTTGGGGATATTGTGTGGGTTTGTCAGCTGGGAGATGGACTGGGTGCTGGTCTAGCAATTGGGATGAAAATGATTGCCAGGAGAAACAGTTACTGACCAACAACTGTGCAACTTCAAGGAGATGGTCAAGATGGACCAATATTCCCTTCCCCACATTCCTACTCCTTCAGAGTGTCTGTTATGGATTCTGAGTAAGTGGAAGGAACTAAAAACTAGGATTTGACTCTTACCCTTCGACTGAACTTTTGGTTTGGGAGAAATGGGGGAAGCAGTTGTATGGTGCCAGCAATCACTGCCTTCTAGAATGTTCTAATTAAATACCTTAGGTGCATGTGCATCCCCAGAGTATGGATCCACACTGACAATTTAAAGTAACTGATGGGTAAGTAGCCTCTCTGCATGCGCTGTTTCCTTAAAATAGTATAAGGACTGCTATAGCAAGACTCAAATCTATGACTGCAGTTTTAGTCTCCTGGAGCTATATGTTCTTTCATCAGATCTTATAGGTTAAGGTTTGGTCTGGGCCAATACTTGGATGGAAAACTTAGAGGGCGACAAGAAATGAAATTGTTTCAGTAGCTAACTCTCTTTTCTCAGAGTTGGTGCTAAACCAATGCATCAGTATGATCACAAGGGGAACTTTATTGCTAGCAATGTTTCTAATATATGCAAAACCAAGGATCTCTACTCATTAAAAATGTTGGCATCTTTTGCAAGAGTTGGGCTTTTTAGGCCCCTTGTCTTAACCAAATTTCAATTTAAGTGATAAAGTTCTGTGTACCTAATTTCCACTGTACCTTCAAAGGAGTAAGGTATTTACTTTGCGCTAATGTTGCTGTAACTATGGGCCAGTTAGAATTATTTCACCTCAAAGACAGGTGCATTTCTGTGGTGGGTGAAGTTGTTCAAATATATTGCCATTTTGTAAAAACTGTAAAGCACTTGAACAGCCATTGTGAGACAAGATATGTTATTTCTCTTTATTTTTCACATGAGCAAATTCTATGTTATCATAGCATACAGTGAAATACCTCATACACTGAAAATTATATTTTGTTTAGTCTTAGCCAATACTTTTTTCAATGTCTTCTTTCCAAATGTCTGGACAGCTCTTCTTTCTGCATTTTTGTGCTTGTTCGTGATATTCATTCCCAGTCTTCAGCAAGCATCTTTAATGTAACTCAGAAAATAACATGCTAAATTAATAATTAGTTAGCTGCAGGAGTGCTAGATGGAAGAATTACTCATACTTTGTTTAATGTGCCTCTGAGGCACTATACTGTTTTGAAGTCTCAACAAGCAAAACAGTGACCTTCTTTGCCTGCTTTATATAGGGATGGTGTGACAAATCACAGCCCAGTCATGTTCTGGGTGTAGATTTTAAATAAATTGACAAAGATTAGATGATAAAAAATAAAATGTATAAACAGAATTATTTTTAATGCTGTGTACCGCGTTTGTTTTGATTTCCCAGACTAAATGTGGTGGCTGATTTCACTCTGAATAGTAACGTGCTTCCCATTAATCTTTGGTATTTTATTAGAAGGTAAACTGAGAGGCTCCTACCTGCCAAGGTCAGACTTCAAATTTCTATTTCACAGCTGGTGGCAGCACTAAGTCTTGAAGCAAAGAAGGAGATTGCGTTGGTTCCCTGCTGTACAGGAGATGTTCATGTGAAGCCATCAACAGTAGGAGTGGAAACAGAATCTCAAACTCAGCTCTTGGCATGTAAATTAAGGAAGGACTGATTTTGAATATATTGTTTTAAAATATTACACCCAGTCTCTTGGGATCTAAATGCATTTTTTGTGATTTATTTGTGCAGTGCAGTTTGTTTTTATAGTTTACCATTAACAAAACATGGAGTAGCCATTTTTATATTGATAAGACACAAGAGACCATTTTAAATATGAAATAAAGGGTGAGATTTGATATTCTGTAAAAGGAATGGGGCTTTAAAAAGCAGCAATCAATTCTGAAGAGAGAGACCATTTTTTAGCAGATGTATTAGTTCAGAGTGAAATCCATTGTGGTGTGATGGGGCAATGCAAGGCCCACACACCACTTAAGGCAGGTCTACATTATGGGGCTCAGTCAACCTAAGTTATGCAACTCTGGCTATGTTACTCACATAGCTGGAGTCGATGTACTTTAGGTTGACCTTTTGTGGTGTCTACACCACCCTGGGTCGATGGGAGAAACTCTCCCATTGACTTACCTTATGCTTCTCATTCCAGTGGAGTACCAGAGTCAACAGGAGAGCAATTGGTGGTCGATTTAGTGGGTCTTCATGCGTCGATCCCCCAGTAAGTGGAGACGAGCCCTCAGAATGAGTGATGGGGCTGTGCTGGGTGGGGACATGACAGGTGGAGGTGATGTCCTACATTTTCACAAGAAATAGAATCCTCAGTACCCTGAAGGGGGACAAGGTCCAGCAGGCTCTTGGAAGCCTTTTTCCCTCCTAGCCAGCATTGCCTCACTCTTGCCTGGTTTAAGTTTGAACCACTTCCTTTTATCCAGCTGATCTCTTGCAGGCATTGTGGCATCCTTGTGATGGTGCTGACAATCTATGGAAAATGTGCTGCGCATCTGGATGTCTGTGGCACCTTGCCACCTCTGTAAGTTGTAGCTGTTGAAGAGCAAATGAGAGAGAATGGATTCCACAGGTGAGGACTCTTGGAAGAGAAGGAGCAGTTAACCACCCCTCTCTGAGCTCTGTTGAAGAGGAATGATTGGAATCATTGCATAGCTGTGCCATGTATTCCAGGTACATCATGTAGATCGGTCAGAAGCACATTGCGATCAACTGTGTTAAACGATGGGGAAGGGTGGGTGTAATATTAGCATTGGTATGTGGTCTCTATCCATAGCTATGAGAAACTTATTATCAGGGATCTTACTTTTCCATGACAAAAACCCCCCAAAAATCTCTGATTAAAAAAAATTAAAATCAGTGTTTTTCCGTGATTAAAATGAAACGCTGAACTTTAGTTTCCCTAGCCACAGTATATATAGGTATCAGTTGAACAGAATGTTTTGTTGATATATAGTAGAACCCCGTTTATCCTATCCTCCATTATCCAGCTCTCTGTATTAACTGAACCATCAGCCGCCCGGGACTTGGCTGTCAGCCTGAGCCCCCTCACCCCCCATCTTAAAATAAGTAATAGAATGCTCTTTGCCAGTTTTCTGATTATCTCAATTTTTGATGATCCTATCTGGCCCCGGTCCCAATTAGATCAGAAAAACAAGGTTCCACTGTAAATTTAAAGTGCATTCAAAAATCAACAACAAAACAGGGAGGTTGCATGCATTGAATAAGTGACACTGCTACTTTCAGTAAAATTTAATTAATATGTGTGTTTATTTTTTCACAAAATGTAAAAACTAAAGATTCTTTGTAAAAGCGCAAATTCCGCATTTTTCTGTGGCAAACTGATTTCTGGGATCCATGCTCATCATTTAGTGCCAGAAGTGCTGTCTTCATGGTGGGCCTCATTTGGAATCCTGATTGCAAAGCATCAAGGATTTTGGCAGGTGTCATGCTTGTTGAAATTCTGCTGGCACTGCTAGTAAACCTGACCGATACATTAAGGAAACAATCATGGAAAGTTCCTGGATGAGATATTTGGATTATTTGGAATACAAGGGCTAAAATCCCTTAATATGGAACCCAAAGAAATCAGTGAACAACTCCTTCATGCCACCCCACCCGACAGTGATGAGCTATTCTACCACAAAGGCCTTTACACATTCAAACCCCTTCAATAACTACTTTCAAATTGGATTTTTACCTGATGGTACTGTATAATTCAATTGTATCCTGTACAGATTAACAGTTCATTTCTTCACTTAGGCCTGCCTGGTAAGCCACTAAATTTTAATTTATTTTGCAGTTTTTGTTGGGTTATTTACTTAGTATTTCGTATAAAAGTAGTTTTAAAACCATTTTAATGCCAAAAAATTGGACGGCCCAACATGAAATTTTAGCTTAATCTGTACCGACTGAGTTGGTTTGCTGCTGATTTTTTTTTATCCTGAAGCAGTTTTCTATGTCACTCTCCTTTAAAAAGAAAAAAGAAAGGTTTCTGAGTTTAAGAAATCTGCTACAGAGAAGCAGTAGGGTTAGTTTACTCACAGTGTGAATCCAAGCAGAAGTACTTTTCATGTCTGCATTAAAGGGAAGTAAATTATTTATACAAATAATCATGAATGTTAAATACAACCAGTATCTAATTTCTTTTGGTGGATATCTCTCTGTTTCTTCGTCAGTTGTGTCCCTCAAATGTAAAATTAGCCTTTGCATGAGAAGAATCCATGTTTGTTGAGTGTGGTTTTGGGAGGAAGGTTGTTTGGGAGGAAAGGGCTGGTTTATAGTATTGGTTTGTGGGCATCACATTTATCTATAATTTCCTGGGTTCGTATTTCCTATCCCCTTAGTTTAAACAAAACCACTCAGGGTGGAATGCCCATCCTCAGGGTTTTCACTGTCAAAGGCTATGTCTACACTCATTGCAATTAGACACCTCTGGCTGGCCAGTGCCAGCTGACTGGGGCTTGCGGTGTTCGGGCTAAGGGGTTGTTTAATTGTGGTGTTCTGAGACACTTGCAAGGTCTAAGAGCCCAGGCTCCGTCCTGAGCCCAAATGTGTACATTGCAATTAAACAGCCCCTTAGCCTGAGCCCTATGACCCAAGTCAGCTGGAACATGCCAGCCATGGATTTTTAATTGTAGACATACCGTCTGTGTGTGAGTGAGTGAGAGAGAGAGAGAGAGAGAGAGTGCAACTGACTCACCTACTCATTTAGTCGTGTATCTCCCATTCGTATAAGTAGGTACTTTAGGTTTCCCTGTAAAGCTTCCTGAGGTGCTAAACCCTGCACTCACAATGGGAAGACTGTTGTTTCCCCAGGTGAAGATACAATTCATTCTTTAATACCCCTGCAGTATAACCATAAGTTTTCAGTAGATCGATGTGCCCTGTGTAGTCTGAGGGCTGCTGCCTAGAAGATGGTGCTCTTGCCCAGAGAAGAGTGTGTGGTGTCCCTAAGAGGAAGGAATTATGGTGTATATGAGAATTAATGTCATCAAAAAGTCTGTATGTTATGTATACTGTACATGCACAGTGTTGTGGTTGAGGTTCAACCTTAACTTGTGTATTGAGTTTGCTGCCTTAATGGTGCCTTAAGGTAGTTTTAGCAGATATATCTATCATTAGTTTTATAGATGTCAAATGATTTTGCATCTAAAAATTCCAGCCCACCAAAAGATGTTCTAGTCCACAATCACTAGCTCACCAAAATCATAAGCTGTCTATCAGTTTCTAATTTTGATGAGTTGACAGTTGGAAGGGGTATTACTTCTGGGTAGGTCTATTGGCAGAAATTGTCAAATATGCTAGAGAGTGGTGGCATGAGGGAATTGTGTGATGTGGACAAACGTCAACTAGAAAATAAGTTGTGACTCCATCAAATACTTTATAAATGTGATCCAAACAAGGTATTTATGCTTTGTTCTTCAGAGGTAAAATGCTAGTATATTGATCTACTATGCTGCTTAATTCCAGGCTTCTCTGTGTTTGGAGTGTAATTGTAATGTAAAACTTGTTGAATTAACCATCCCATGCATAAAGGAATCTGAGAGGGAAAGATTAGGAGGCAATAGGATAAAGAACTTTGCACACAGGAGATATTTAAAAGAGAAAAACCTAATCCCTATATATGTAGTTTTCAAAAAGAACATATGATACTGTGTAGTCTTGATTTGAATGATCCAGAAAATTAAGCCCTATTTAACACTGTATTTTTAGGATTAGCAATAAAGGGCGCACATCTTAAAGTGTGGTTTTGATTGATAGGTATTATTTTTATGCTCCAGTGAAGATAATTATATTCAAGCTTTTAGCTGGTCAGCTTTTCTTTGTTATTCCTGCCATAAAGGAGCTTTTTCTGAGTACCTATTGTATTTGCTGGATGAGTTACTGGCACATTAGATAACCATGATGCATCCATGAGAAAGTATATTTTAAGATACATAACTGTAAGCGCTAATTTGAAATGGGCTAGTCAAATGTGGCAGAGTCCTATGAAGTTGTTTTTTAGAATCCATGTTCGTTAATTTAGCGGAGGGAACCGTAGAGGTGATTAAACATGTATGTTATAGAAACTCTACTGAAATCTGTAAATAACATGTCATTTGGGTCAATGATAGTTTACAGTATGACAGTAGTCTGCATTCTTTTAAGGTAAAGCTCAAATTCACAGCTGGCATAACTGGGGACATCTGTAATGAAGTTACAGCACTTTTGCTCGCATTAAATTTGGTTTTGGCATTCCCATGTGAATCGTTTGTCACATCATTGTACATGAACATGAACATGAACTCTGATGCCATGTTTATTTTAACCTTATTTTATTACACATTGCACTAATATATAAGCCTACATCTAAGGATATCAGAGTTTTATCAAAATGAAGCCTCACCACCCACATCTGAGGTAGGTACTTGCATCTGTGGTTATTTCTATTGGTAGGTGATTGCCCAAAGTCACACAGCAAGTTAATGGCAGAAATGGGAATAGAACCTAGGAGTCTGGACTCCTGAGGCCCAGCTGTAATCCCTATGAAACATTGGCTCTCAAATTTTAAACGTTTGAGTTACATTACTGCTTTATATGGTTATTTATTACTTTGCTTTGAAAATGTGAAAAACAGTATTTGACAACTGGTCCCCACTTGGTATGTTGGCAGGAATCCTGATAAACTATGGACATAACTATCAGGTATTTGATAAGGGCCGTTGATCCACCAGACTCTGTGTTGAAAGAACTATGTATAGAGTAGCTTGAGAGATGCAGACTACAACTCTTTGACTAATAATCTGAGCATGGGTGCAAGAAATGGGCTTCAGTATTCTGCGATTACCTGAAATTCTCTTCTCTCCTTTCTTGAAAAACAAAACAAAAAAGACCCCTTGTAGCAAATATTTGTTTTCTTTAATGCCTATGTCTACAATGTCATTTATTAAATTAAAATCTCTGGACACAATGGGCATGCTTTAGTCGTGGTACTGTTAGAGTTCAGGTCATTTCTGTCAAGTAATGTCATTTATCTCATTAACATTTATTGAACACTTAATATGGACTCAGACACAAGACACCTATAGTATAAATATTTCATTGTATTAACAGTACTAATATTATAGCTCACTAACATCATGCAGCTATCAGTGAGCACAGACAAACTTTCACTTTTTTTAAAGAGTCATGTCCATCATTCTTAGTTGATACTGAAAACTCAATACAGAAGAATGGAGATTAATATTCTGTTGCTTTTTTTTTAAATAGCAGTTTTGAAACTGGTTTCAGAGTAGCAGCCGTGTTAATCTGTATTCGCAAAAAGAACAGGAGTACTTGTGGCACCTTAGAGACTAACAAATTTATCTGAGCATAAGCTTTCGTGAATGCATCCGATGAAGTGAGCTGTAGCTCACGAAAGCTTATGCTCAGACAAATTTGTTAGTCTCTAATGTGCCACAAGTACTCCTTTTCAGTTCTGAAACCCTGTATTATGATACAGTATTTTACTCTATAATGATACAAGGTTTTCAAATTTGTTGTTTAAGAAGATAACAATATTAATTTTCATATATAATATATGACAGCACAGTAAATAAAACTAAATATGTTGATGCTGAAATAGCTTATGGCTCAACTATAAAACATACTTCCTAAAAAATCCCATAATCCAACAGACAGTATGCAGCATATAAGTAGGTCTATAACTTTTTTGGAATACATAATAAGAAATTTCATATAAAACCTTCTGGCCAATATTTTCAAACCTGGGTGCCTAAAGTTAGACTCCTAAATCCATATTTATACTCTTAAATGAAAATTTTGCCTGTTTTTCAGAGGTGTTTTTCTTTAGAAACCTAACTTTAGACATCCAGGTTTCAGAATGTTGCCACGTAACATACAAACAAACGTACAACAGTGTGTGTTGCTTGATGTTTTCATTTGGGTACTCATGTTGGGTACTCATTGACTCTACTCATGTTAATATCATGATACTGGAAACCCTAAATAGAGCTTAAATCTTTGTAATATGTGATTACTTGTCCATTATTTCTACCATATAGCATACATATTTCATAACTGTAATTAACATATGTCATAATCTAGATTACTAAAGCAGTTTCCAAATAAAATATATGTAATCAGGTGCTTAATTAAATACATAATAATTAATAAAATGCTCTATTTTCCTAACCAAAATACATTTTTTCAATCTAATATTCATTTCATTGTTTCATTTTAAACACTTAAATTTTGACATCCTTATGTACATTTAAATAGGTGTCCCATAATTTTGTAACTATCCTGTAAGATATAATTATAGTTGTATTAATTTTATCAAACATGTCTCCAAATGTTTGCATATGGATTAGAGCAATACTCTAAATGAACCAAGTTATATAATTACTTTGACTGTAAAGCTTCCTTAAGGAAGCTTAAAATGTTAGAAGATATTTTTCCATACTTTATATTAATTACAAAGTAGTATTATATTGTATTGCATTTTACGCTACAACAATATTGAAGTTAATGGCACTATTTTGTGGTAATTTTCTTTACTCTATACTGGTATCTATGATGGAAACATAACTACGATATATATAAAACACAGCAATTCTAAGTGTTCTTGGCATAGGAAAAGTGAATGAGCTCAAATTAGTTGCAGAAATCATTTATAATTATTCTGATTCCTTGTATCTTCCAATTATCCATGTAATTTTATGTGTTTAAAAAAAAATCTATGTCCCAAAAGCTAGTACAAAGTGCAGTAGCTATAGTTACTGTATACTAATGACCACCCAGAAACTGAAAAGTTGGTGTCCACGTGGAGCCGAATTGGAAATAGATTACAGGTCATTCATCAAGGAACTAGACTTGTGCATTTATTAATATTGATGTGTGTTAATAAGAACACAAAGCTAACAGCTTATAAATCTCTATGGGATCCTTTCATTTGTTTGCAAGATTCAGAAAGGGAAAAATTATTTTGTCAAGAGAATAAATACACATGATTAAAACTCAGCCACAGCAAAAATCCTTAAGTTTTCACAAAACAGTTCCATATTTGTCTGTGCGGCTTACTACATTTTGAATGGCTGCATGTGGTATCTTTATCCTGTAGGTGGTGCAGTGCTAATGATGATAAACAGGACAGCCAACTTAGAGGAAAAAAGAAGACAGTAAAAATAAATAGTGGCAAACATCGTACTGAAAGCGATTTTAAAAAGGCATGTAAATTCTACAACACAATTGAAAAACATGAAGCATTTCATTTCCTTTCCCATGAAGCTGGTGTGACCTTCACGGTTCTGAAATAACAGGAAATAATATTTCTCCAGTACATTTGCAGCCTGATGGTAGTTAAGCAGAAAGCTCAGTGTGAATAAATACAGATAGAAATTGTCAGGTCACATTTCAATGAGAGTTCATGTTAAGCAGTAACATAAATGTAAGAGCTCACTATGAAATGCAATTCGTAATGTAAAGGTCAAACCTGCCTATAGGAGACATTTTAAGGCAAGCTGTAGGATTGAAAAGATTATTCCAATTTTGTTTTAATACGTGGTAACGTATTACAGTTAAGGTGATATGTTTCTACTGGATGAAACATGTGGCATAAATTGGGGCCTGATTTAGCAAAAACTGTGTTTGGTTTCCATGTGGGTGATTCTTCCATGCTGCAGAAGTAGATTTATTCTTCCCTGAATGTTGCTGTCAGATATAAACAAAGCAACATCAGGAAGTATAGAAACAGGCTGGCTGTTCTTGCTTTTGAAGTATCTATTTTATAATGGAACTTGATGGATATTGGGTAACTTTAGTGGTTTAAATTCAAACATTACAAATAGCTAGCATAACTAAAATATTAAAGATCATCTCAGATGTTACATTTGTTTCTGCCTTGCTTTTAGTAAACATAGTGCTTTGCATGCAAAGTGTATGTTATGTACACATCACTCAGGATTCTGTATATAAATGACAGGTTTCAGCGTAGCAGCCGTGTTAGTCTGTATTTGCAAAAAGAAAAGGAGTACTTGTGGCACCTTAGAGACTAACAAATTTATCTGAGCATAAGCTTTCGTGAGCTACAGCTCAATCATCCGATGAAGTGAGCTGTAGCTCACGAAAGATTATGCTCAAATAAATTTGTTAGTCTCTAAGGTGCTACAAGTATTCCTTTTCTTTTTGCATATAAATGAAGGTGAAACAATACAATAGTGAAGCTCAATAACCTCACAATCACGTAAGAGGGATCTAGCCTATAGGAGGAGATGGAGAGCCAAGGGCATAAATTGTCAGGGACAGGTCATGAGGAGCCAGAGTTTATACTCATGAAACAGGAGTTGAGAGTCAGCTGGGTCAGGATACTGGGAGATCAGAAGCAGGAGACAAACTCGAGATCAGAACCACGATTTGCAAACTGGAGTCAGGCCAGCTCAGGATGCCAAGAGGTCAGAGATAGGAGACAAACTGAAGGTCGGAACTATGAGTCAGATGCCAGGAAATAAAGCTGGGGGAGCAGGAAGCACAAGGCATACGGTCTAGAACAAGGAGGACCCCAGTTGTTCGGACAGCTTCCTGCTGCTGGCTTAAGTAGGGCCAGTGGGCCAATCAGCTGCTCTGGGACTCTGCCAATAGGGCCTGTGGGGTGGAGCCTCAAAGTGGGACTGGGCTTCATGGGTCCTAGGTAAGTAGTCGTAAGCACACTGCCAGATGGAAGATTGGAGTGTGCCTGCTTCCTTGAGCACTACAGACCTGGGTTCAAGACCTGCGGGTCATGACACAATTTCAGTTTGCAGGGAAGCCCAAAAGACCATCCCCAGATTAGAATTCTTGCTGCCCCTGAGCTGTCAGGGACAAGAACAATCAATCAGTGGGCCTGTGACTCAACCATCTTGATGAAAACAGCCAAACTACGAGGGCTTAGCAGGAGTCCTGAGCCTGACAGGTGGTGACTACAGCTGTGTGGGAACCTGAATTTCCATATCATGGGAAATTCTGCAATTTCAAAATTGTTTTTTGTTCAAGTCAGAGCTGTTGTGTAGACCAGGTGCAGAAGGCTAACAGCATTTTAAGAGCGGTGTTGTCTTAGATTGTCAGTGAGCAGGGTTTGATAATGCACTGTTAAGCCATTGCAGGCCTGACTCTGTTAGCACTCTCACTATTGCTATCCACCATGAAAAGAGTGGTGGGGAAGTTTACATACGGAGCCACCATTAGTTGTAGTGGTATTTTCTGACTGTTTTCACTTTCCTAGGCTTTCAGACCAAATATTGCTGCTTTTTTTTCTTTTTGATTAGATGAATCAATTATTTCTGTTGCAGCTTTTAGAATCATAGAACATCAGAGTTGGAAGGGACCTCAGGAGATCATCTAGTCCAACCCCCTGCTCAAAGCAGGACCAAACCCCAATTTTTTTTTTGCCCCAGATCCCTAAATGGCCCCCTCAAGGATTGAACTCACAACCCTGGGTTTAGCAGGCCAATACTCAAACCACTAGGCTATACCAATGTCCCACCCTATCTCCCCGATAACAATAAAAACTAGAAACCCAACACTGCCATCCCTTTCCTCATTTATGGTCCACTTTTACCTGAGCCTGTCCCAAGGCTCTCCTGGCTTGTGTTTTTGGTGTTTGGATTGTCATCTACACTTCCATTTGTATTGTATGGACTAGCTAGAATTCTCCTCATTTGGTACTCCGTAACTGGGAAGTTGATCAAATCAATTTTCAATAAACAGTGAAGGTCTCTATTTCTGAGTAACTAATAAATGATAAAATGTGTGCTGTTTGGTTATTTCCCCTTAATTATAGACATCTTTGTTTAAAATAAATGTACATGAGGCAAAAATTAAAAAGGTCCATATGCAAATAGCACTTGGAGCACTCAAGAGAAGAAATTTTAATAGTACAAGCTATGTACCACATTTTAGCACAAGAGATTTGAGGGTTGGTTCCCAGTGTCCCTGCAGGCCTTCAAGGCTGAAGTTTGATCAACTCCATTTTAATTTTGGAATGAACTGTGTGGCCTATATCCCAAATACCTTCTCAAAACTGTTTCCACAAACACTCAGATAATTATTTAATTCCCTTTAAACAAGAATTTAAATAAACAATGTAACTAGCAACCCTCTCCCCATTAACTTAACATTGTGCACACACTGTACCAGTTAGGCAGCCCCATAACCTTATTCTATGTATTCATTCCTGATACCCCTTGCTCTTGCCTGATATCTTTCCTTGTATCTCTATCAGTTTAGGTTGTAAGCTCATCAGGGCAAGGGCTATGTCTTTATTTGCTATGTAAAGTGGCATGCTATAACGTTAGTAGTTTTGATGGAAACCATAGAATCGTAGGACTGGGAGAGACCTCAAGAGGTCATCTATTCCAATCCCCTGAACTCATGGCAAGACTAAGTATTATCTAGACCATCCCTGACAGGTGTTAGTCAAACCTGCTCTTAAAAATCTCCAATGAAGGAGATTCCACAGCCTCCCTGGGCACTTTATTCCAATGCTTAACCACCCTGACAGGAAGTTTTTCCTAATGTCCAACCTAAACCACCATTGCTGCAATTTAAGGCCATTGCTTCTTGTCCTATCCTCAGAGGACAATAGTTTTTCTCCCTCCTCCTTGTACGTACTTTTATGTACTTGAAAACTGTTATCACGTCCCCTCTCTGTCTTCTCTTCTCCAGACGAAACAAACCCAATTTTTTCAATCTTCCCTCATAGGTCATGTTTTCTAGACCTTTAATCATTTTTTGTGACTCTTCTCTGGACTTTATCCAATTTTTCCACCTCTTTCCAGAAATGTGGCACCCAGAAGTGGACACAATACTCCAGCTGAAGCCTAATCAGTGTGTAGTAGAGCAGAAGAATAACTTCTCATGTTTTGCTTACAACACTCCTGCTAATACATCCCAGAATGCTGTTCACTTTTTTTGCAAGTGTTACATTGTTGACTCACATTTAGCTTGTGATCCACTATGACCCCAGATCACTTTCTGCAGTATTCCTTCCTAGGCAGTCATTTTCCATTTTGTATGTGTGCAGGGCTGACCTTACTATGAGGCGAACTGAGGCGGCTGCCTCAGGTGCCAGACTGTGGGGGCGCCACTAGGACCCAGAGTAGAAAATTGTGTCTGCTGCTGGTGCATATGTATTCTCTCTGCTCTAGATGCACAGAGATGGTGGAGTGCTGTGCTGGTGGAAGGAGGGCACAATAGACGTAACAGGCAGGAGGAAAGGTAAGAGGGAATAACAGAAAGCAGCAGGAGCTGCAGGGGGAGAGAGGAGGAGGAGCCTCTTATGTACCTCTCTAGTACCCCCAGGAGCCTGGACTGATTAACACTGATTAACTGATTTCCCTATGTTAGCCTCTGATCCTACTTCATTTTCACTGGCATTCACTATGTTAGACATCCAATCGCTACTAAACTTTTTGATGAAAACTGAAATTAAAAATTCCTTTAGCACCTCTATTCTTTTCACATTTTCTGTTATTGTTCCCCTCCCCCTCCCCCCAGCCTCACTCAGTAATGGGCCTACCTTGTCCTTTGTCTTCCCCTTGGTTCTAATGTATTTCTAGAATGTTTTCTTGGTACCCTTTATGTCTCTAGCTAGTTTAATTTCATTTTGTGTCCTGGCCTTTCTAATTTTGCTCCTACATACTTGTGTTATTTGTTTATATTCGTTCTTTGTAATTTGATCTAGTTTTCACTTTTTGTAGGATTCTTTTTTGAGCTTCAGATCATTGAAGATCTCCGGGTTAAGCCAGGCTGGTCTCTTGCCATACGTCCTATCTTTCCTATGCAGTGGGATAGTTTGCACTTGTGCCCCTAATAATGTGTCTTTGAAAAATTGCCACCCCTCTTGAACTGTTTTTCCCCTTAGACTTGCTTCCCATGGGATCTTATCTATCAATTCCCTGAGTTTGCTAAAGTCTGTCTTCTTGAAATCCATTATCTTTATAGTGCTGTTTTCCTTCCTACCATACTTTAGAATCATGAACACTATGATTTCATGATCATTTTCACCCAAGCTGCCTTCCACTTTCAAATTCTCAACCAGTTCCTCTCTATTGTCAAAATCAAATCTAGAACAGCCTTTCCCCTAGTTGCTTTCCCCACCTTCTGAAATAAAAAATTGTCTCCAAGACATTCCAGGAATTCGTTGGATAATCTGTGCTACGCTGTGTTATTTTCCCAACAGATGTCTGGGTAGATGAAGTCCCCCATCACCACCAAGTCCTGTGCTTTGGATGATTTTGTTGTTTTTAAAAAAGCCTCATTCATCTCTTTTTCCTGGTTAGGTGGCCTGTAGTAGACCCCTACCATGACATCACCCTTGTTTTTGCCCCTTTTATTCTTAGCCAGGGACTTCTAACAAGTCTGTCTCCTCTTTCCATCTCAACCTCAGTCCAAGTGTATACATTTTTAATATATAAGGCAACACCTCCTCCCTTTTTTCCCTGCTGGTCCTTCCTGAGCATAGCCTGGCAGCTTGACCCCAATAGGAACCATACTACCATTGGCCAGGTCACCCACTAACTGTTTGGTAGCATCTACACAGGGGACACAGAAGGAGTTAATGCTTAATACTACTACAATGTCCCCGCTTGAACATCCTCAGGTTGGTGAAAGGATGCACTATATAGCCACGCAGCTACCTTGCTCCGTCCCTTCTCAAATAATCCCACAAGGTTCCTTCCACACAGTAAGGCAGCGCTTTTCACTTCTTTATGGACAGCATCCCTGAAGGATCCCAGTAATGCATCCCGTGGTCAAGGAAGCCAAATTGTATTGCCATGACATATTATGTATGCAAATGTTAAATAATCAAGGGTTAGGACACGGGTTTCTTCCATACTGCCTTAATACCATTACTTACAGTTTATGAACTGTTTACTGCAACGTAAGGCACGTGAAAGCAACATGCTGGAGTCATAACAGCTGACTGAAGTACAATCAGCCCTTTAGCCATCTGGGCTTGAGCCACTGGCTATTCTCAGTAAGTTCTTGCTGCTAAAGCTTTGCAGAGCACCAACAATGATATAGCCTGGCAAAGATTGTGATTGCACCTTTTTAATTCTTTCATTACCTGATACCTCTCAAAGAAATAATAAAAATGAATGTGTGTTCCATTCCACCAAGTGTGAGATTGCAGTGGCCGGTGCTTCCAATAGGTTGATCATTAAATGGTTGCACACCCGGACAAAATAATTGGCTCAGATCATCTTCTCTTGTCCTTGCAGAGGAAGGGATCCTTCAGGGAAGAAGTGGGGAGCGCTGCCTTACTGTGTGGAAGGAGCCTTGTGGGATTATTTGAGAAGGGATGGAACAAGGTAGCTGCTAGACTGTAAAATGTCATCCTCTCACCAACCTGAGGATGTTCAAGCGGGGACATTGTAGTAGTATTAAGCATTAACTCCTTCTGTGTCCCCTGTGTAGATGCTACCAAACAGTTAGTGGGTGACCTGGCCAACGATAGTATGGTTCCTATTGGGGTCAAGCTGCCAGGCTATGGGAGAGCAGCAGAGGTGTAATGATCCATGCAGATCAGTTGCTGACTTCATAGATCTGGGGTTTCTTGTCCATGCCCTGGCCCCTGTGAACTTTACCTCCTTTGAAGGATTATTTGCAGGAGATCTTCAAGGTTCACCTTTCTGAATTGTCTTTCCCCTTTGGCCCCTTCATGTGGGTTTCTTCTATGCATGAGGAGGCAGCCTGGTTCACACAGAGCTCTCAGGTGGGTCTGAGGTAGCTTGATGGTTAGGAAGCGTGCATTAAGGTAGAAGCTGAGTCTGAGGAAGCACTTCTCAGTTTAAATGGGAAGCTGTAGCTCTTTTCCTCCCAGCTTCCCCAACTCTGGAGTACTGTTCCCTATTCATTAGTAGTGCCCATCCTTGAGGTAGAGGCCTGTGTATTAGGAACAGGGTTGATGTGTATTTCAGGTTGGAAACAAATCTTAAGTATTTGTTGGCTATTGTGTTTGTTTACCTCACAGAGGTATTGTGAAGCCTGTTGTTTGTGAAGTGCTTGGAGAAGCTCAGGTTGATGGGCATTATGGGTTCTATCCCTTGAGATCCTCAGGATCCTCACCTCTGATTGAGTTCACTGGGAGGTAGGTGTTCAGCACCTTGCAAGATCAGGCCCCATGTAGGGTGCAGACTAGGCATTTCATTCTTTCTCAGATGTCCATATGGACATGTTTATGTGGGGAAAGGGTCTCTGTGGTTGTTTTATGATTCAGGGGCTCTGCCAGGGCATGAAACATTTTTACCGGATTATCATTTTTTACCCTTGTACTGAGGATTTGGGGGTGGATCATAGCCATGACTACATGGAATTGTAAGGGAGAGAGTAAGCCACCCTTTGTGGTCTCCCTGGACCTTGGGGCTAGGCCCATATGGACAGGTGCTCTGCCTTTGCTACTCTTCCCCCACATCCTGAGCCTGGAGGTGGGGAGGGGGCTGAGTCTGGCCTCTGACCTTGCAAGGTGCTGGCCAGTAAGTGCCCTTGGTAAGAGCCAGTAGCACATTAGAAGCCGTGGGGCAAGGTAGGGAGTGGGAAAGGAATTGTACCCCAGGCAGGCCCCTGTGGTGCTCTTGGTGTGGCAGACCAGGGGTGGAAAACCACAGCATAACCATTAGTGAAGGAAACTTTATTGGCCATTCTGCAACTTTTAGTTTGGCCACGTGATGGCAGCATTGACTACGGGTTCGTGCGGAGCTTTATTGCCCTAAAGCTAGACTGAGATCTTGTTCAGCTTCGTTTAACATCCGCCGTGCAAAAAGATTGATAGCAATGCAAATGTATTTATAACCACTAGAGATAGTCACCTTCCACCCCAATTAGCCTCTGAATTGATTTAGTGAGAAAACACATCTATTACTGAAAAACAGTCTTACAGATTAGTGGGGCATTATTTCACTACATTTGAAATATCTGTAGGAAAATGGCCCTTACAGGCATAGATAAGCTTTATAATATTAAGGTGCTTGTTGCCTACATCTGAAAAAAAAATGCACAAAGGTGAAGGTTTAGTCACTGCGTAAAATACAAGAACAGTTAGACCCAGTTCTGTTGGCTTCTGCCCCATTTGGAGCGTCTGTCTGATGAAAAGTTTTTTTCCTCTAGTGTTTATGGTTTTGAGAGAGATTTATTCATGAGAAGTTGCTTGGAATGAAACCCCTGATGTGCAGAAGCAGTGTGTGTTTCAATCTGCAAGCTGGCAGAAATCAATTGTGTTTGGAAGAGAAGGCTGTGTCTTAAGCAAGCTCCCCCCCCAGCCTGTGTGCTGAAAATGGTCTCAAGTGCTTAGCTTGGCAACAATTCTCTCCTGGGGACGGGGACACATTCTTAACAAGCCTCCAAACTTACTGGCGGCAGATCTCTTGCTGGGAGGAGCAGTGACAGCCTAGTGCTTCTAGTCTGAAGGAAGCAAAACATATGTTCCTGTTTAGAAACAAGCACATGCGAGTTGGGTGCCGTTATTTGACTGTTTTTTATTTCTGGGGGAAATGCTGTTTCTGTGCGGCACGGTATTCTCCTGGTGTTCTGTAGCAGTGAACCATTGGAGCTGTTTTCCAGCTGTCTTGCTAAGGAATAGCGGGGCATGAACAAACAGGAGACTCAAACAATGGGACAGGCAGCATAGCTGAGCATTTCCTGAGCTGCATTTTTCTTTCACTCTCACCGGTTTAAAAGCCGTGTAACTCCCGTTTTATGTATTTAGATTTATGCAAAGAAGGAAGGAAGTCCATGCTCACAGCAGTATGTACCTAATGTGAGACTAGATCAAGCCGTGTGTGTGTGTGTGTGTGTGAGAGAGAGAGCTCTGAACTGCCAGCATTCCTGCTCCTTTCATTATGCTCCAGTCCATTTTCCAATCTATGGCTCACAGTGTTATCGTTATTAAAGATTAAACACAGTTTGAAACGTGTCCTTTTGTATCCTTTTAATTTTTCAGTCCAAAATAATGAACAATTATGGGTTTTATGATGACAGAAAAATATTTCATACAAACCAGCTATTTTTTGTTTGGAACTCTAAAAATACTTTTTTCCCCCTTTTTAAACTATAGCACGTTGTGCCCAATTCAAGGCATAATCTAGCGTGTACCTGATTCATGAAGAACACCTCGCTCCAGATGGCAGAGTACTTTGATTTTATTTTTAAATAAAGCTCTATATGAAGTTGTTACTTCACTTGAGATATTTATAGTCATGGCCCCTTTTCCCACATTACATCAATGGTGATGTGAACAAAGAAATGACCATACAAACAGGGAACACATCTGCAACATTTGCAGAGTATTTCTGTGTAAGCAGAATGAAGAAGAAAGGTTTGCTTAATCCAGGCAGCCCTATACAGATTGAAAGTAAAATGTTACTGAATAAAGAGCCCTCCTTTGATGTTCTCTTGAATACCCCTCTTAAATATGTTTGATGCACTGAAACATTGATATCAGATAGTACAATATTATCTCTACTCAGTCAATGCAAAGAGTGCCCAACAATCAAAAATCAGCTAGAGGCCAAAATCTCACTAAGGCAGCCATGTTTTAATGGGATTTATGCGTGCATAAGTGTGAGAGGAAGACATGCCAATTTTCTATCCTGAATGACATGCATACCTGCTATACTGGGATTAAAAACATATATTGTGTGGTCAGCAAAGGATTTGCTTTTGCACATGCTTCAACCCTTGAGAAATAACTAGCAGTTCAATAAAAAATATTATCCAGGGAATTGAAATTGGCATTGATTCTTAATTTGTACAGAAGTTATTACAAATATATATCAGTGTCAATTAAAACAGTTTCATAGCCTACTACATATAGGAAATCAAATTCCATAATTATATTTGCCACATGGACAGCAGCACTACTGTCAGAGTTTAAAGGTCACTGGCAATTAGCATAGGAGTTAAAATTAAATTACGTTAAATACTATTCACTTGCATCGCTTGCAAATTTGACAGGAAATTATAGATGTTAAATATGAATCCTATACTGGCACAAAACATTAGGTATTTCTTACATTTGCATTTTTAGATGTTTAATTTTATATTCATTACATATAAAATGCTTCTATCTTCCCTAGGTAACCAGATAGAGCCTATTTACCATACAAACAAGGGTTTATGAAATGTACGTGGTAGTCTGGGAACCCAATAGTGCTGATAAGACTACTAAAAATGCAAAGGTAATAATCTGGCCATGGTAACACATTTCACAGGATAGCAACAAAGGTAGCCAGAACCAATTGATAACTCAAGGCTTAAATTAATATTTTTTTTATCCTTTTTATCCATTTCCCCTCCCTCGAACCTCCTTTGTTGGATTCCTTCTCAAGCTGCATTATGTTTTCTAATGATTTAAAAACAATGTGCATCCTTTAAAGTCTGATTGGCGTTTTCCTTCTAGAAAGGGAATACTAGTGTTGAAGGTATTTGAGAAGAATGTCACTTTAAAAGAGGGATACTTATTGAGGGGCACATCTGAAGATATGTCAATTTACTTTGCAGATCAGGCTGATTGATTGGCTATAGGAACTGCTGCTCTGGAGCAGTTTTAGTGGTATCAAGGCAGGAAGGGATAAATGCAGAGTCTACCCTAATTGAGTCATATCCAGTGTCCCGCTCAGAGTCTGTAGATGCACTTGGAAGATCTGCCTAACCATGTGCAAGTTGGATCAGTGCCCTTTGTGGATGATGAAAGCCAGTAGGGTATATTTCTGGGCCTATTGTTGGCAAGGATTGTTAATGTGTCTTTAAGTGAGGGCAAGCCAAGGGCAAGCAGTCTTCAAACATGTGAGAGCTGATGGCTCCGTCTTTAAGAAATGTTCTGTTAAGGTGACTTTCCTCTCTATTGCCTGGTCTTTGTGTTCTGCATGCTGATAGTATTCACTACTTTGTGTGTGGCAAAAATAGGGACTTGGCTGAGAGTGAGTTGGCTTAAGCACAACCTGGACAGGAGGAGGTGGAAAGTCTATGATTGCACCACCATTTGAGTGAATGCGTTTACCCATTGTCAAAATGGAATACAATCTCAGGGTCCTACTAGCGACATCTCTGCTTCTGAGGATCCCCGATGACAGCAGAGGCCAGAAATGGCCTTTCCCACTTTCATTAGGCCAAAAGATCATGCCTTCTCCTCTCTGGTGAAGACCTTAATAGCCCTTTTGCAATAGCTTGGCCTGGAGGTAACAAAGGGCTTCACCACAAAGGCTGCCAGGAAATGTCACATATTGAAGAACATGTCTGGCAGCCTTCTGAGTGTGGCAGGGTGGTAAGTGTATTACATCTATGCTCCACACTCTGGGTGAGATCTTCACCCCTACTTTGGTACCTTTGTGCTGGGCAAAAGGGCTGGAATTATGTAAAGGGCCTCAAAAAGCATGCTAAAGATTCCCCCTATGACAGTCTCTTTAAAAGGCTGTTCTTTGGAAGCAAAAGGAGTTGTTTAATATTAGAGACTTGCATAATAAAACTGGTGTTTGTGATGGATTTTAATGAAGTTGGAAAACCAAAAAATAACGGGCTTATAGCATGCACTCTCTCTCTCTCTCTCTCTCATAGATAACAATCATATGACTAGTGAAAACTGGCTTCATATGTTACCCCATATGAATGAATATTGAGGCCATGCTAACAAAAGGTCTTGGTGCGGTTCTGTTGGGTTTGGTTTCATTCTGGATCTGGCCATTGGTCCATGTAGTCTAGAAAACTGCCTCCAGCAGTGACCAATCTATCAATGATGCAAAGGAAACTGAAAACTGCCATAATGCAACTAGCCAATATTGCGAAGATATACATGGAGAGTGTGTATGGAATTTCTTCCTGATTAACAGGGGTCATCAGTTTTCTCTTGATTATCTTAAACTTAGTTGCTACAGTTGCTCACAGTTGTAAAATTATCCAGCTCTTTAAAAAAAAATATTGCCAATGTATTGGATTTAAGAGCATATTAACTTCCTGGTAGCTACTTTACACCTTTTTTGCATACTGAGATTTGATTTAAAAAAATGTCTTTATTGCATGGCAAAAAAAAAAAAAAAAAAAAAAAGAGAGTGTAATAGGCAGACTGTGAGCTTGATCCTGTAAACCATTACTCGCTTGAGCAGTCCTAACGCATCTGGATAATCTCATTGACTCCAGTAGGACCAGGATCTCTCTTCGTAGCTATTTTTGTCCTCAAGGAACACCAGAAGTCTTTCTGTAGTGTGTTTAAAACAAACAAATTCCATCCCCATTGTTACTGTTACCCTTTCTTGTAGAAAAGAGAGAGACCGGTTCTTTTGGACAGCTGGTTGTCTTTTTTAGAAAGCTGCTGTTATTTTCTTTCTTCCTCTATGCTGCCAGTATTAGCTTCACTTCTTTACAAATGAGGTCAAGACGATGACAACTATTTTTTGTCTGAGAACGTTCCAAGATAAAAGTATTAAGAGTAACTTGTACTGTTTTTAAAATGCCTCATTTGTAGTTGGGTGCTTAATTTTTTTTTTGGCAATTGTAGGGGAAATGTTTTTAAATATTTGCAAAATGGTCCATCTAAGAAAAATGTTTAAAAGCTACCCTCATTGTCTCCTTCAAATCTCTCTTGAAACATGCTTCTGATTTGATGTCTATGGAAAACTCAACAATGATGCGACAGCTGGTGTGCTTTGACTACTGCTTTTCAGGTTGACCCGCATTGTCTTATTGTCAGCTTGTGCTCCCCCTTCAGTCTGTCTGTACCCATCTGTTGTCTCTTGTCTTGTAAGCTCTTTGGAACAGGGAGTGTCATTTTGTTATGTTTGTACAGCACCTAACACGGTGGGGCCCTGTTCCATGATTGTGATCCCCATAGGTTACCGCAGTACAAATAATAATAATAATAACAATATAATAAAAACTGAGCTTTTCAACTACATTTTTATATCCTATTCAATATGCTCATTATTTTTGATATGCAGTGGGCTCCAAAACCCATTGACTCCAGGTCACTGTTTCAAATGTGACTCAGACTGAAAGTAGTTACCATCTCATGGCTGTTTAGTGCCCTTTGTGCTCTCAAACTAGTTCTTAAATGATGGGAGTTCACATGTCACTAACCATCATTACAACTGTCACATTTGTTGGCAATTTCAGTAAGCTCAAAGGATGGGATCAAGGCTGGGACTAAATAAGTTAAGGACCAACTTCAGAAGTGGATAATGAGTGTTTTGGAGAATGAACTAGGTGACTGAATTTGAGGGTGATGCCCTGCAATTGCAGATAATTTGAGAACAACGTCAGCTATTGGCAGGAGACTTTGGGAGCAGCTTTCCCACATCAGAACAATTTCTGGTTCACCCTGCCCTTTACTGATGACAAGCGGATTCCTGTGGTAAAACCCTGACCCCATAAGTCAGTGGCTAACTCTGATTGACTTCAGTGGAGCCAGGATTTCTCTATAGATGAGTGTGTACTAGACTCCCAACACCTTGTCTATGAACTTTAATGTATTCTGGTGGCTAGTACACTCTGAAACATGTCAAACTCTAGTAAATAATAGATCTCAGGAGACACATCTTTTGTTTTGCATGAAGTCACCTCTAAAGATTCAGGAGCAGGTTCTCTTGCTAGTTATGGTCCCTTCACACTGCTTAGAGTTTATTGGCCACTTTCATGAAATATAAACAGAACATTGTGTGACAGGCTGTAATTTAAAAAAAATCATACTTTAGGCTGCCCTTTAATACACGTGCCTAGATATCTCCCACCACTGTAGGACTGGACCACCTCACAAACATTAACAGAATTATTCTTACAATACTTCTGTCAGTTAGGAAACAGAGGCAAAGGGAGGTTAAATTATTTGCCCAAGAGAAGGGTATAACACTATCCAATGGCTGGAAGTTGAAGCTAGACAAATTCAGATTGGAAATAAGGTGTACATTTTTAATTGGGAGAATAAAAAACAATTGGAGCAATTTACCAAGGGTTGTAGTGGATTCTCCATCACTGGCAATTTTTAAATCAAGATTGGCTGGGGTTTTCTTCCTAAAAGATCTGCTCTAGGAATTATTTTGGGGGAAGTTCTATGGCCTGTGTTAGACGGGGATCAGACTAGATGATCACAATGGTCCTTTCTGGCTTTGGAATCTATGAATAAGATCACACAGGAAGTCTGTGTCAGAAGTAGGAATTGAACTCATGGCTTTTGTAATATCTCCTCTGTGAGATCACCATTCCTATGCCACTCCAAAATGGGGTTTATGGGGTTGCCTCTGGTGTGGTAGCTTTTCTTTTTATTACATGTAACCAGTAGCAATGACATATTAAACTCATTGCAAATATACTATAAATAGTGGTTCTTTATATACTATAAATAGTGTGTTTTGTTTAGTCTTTGTTCTTTTCTGTGTTTTTGTAGGGAACTGGGCTCCTGCTGCATTCTGGTTAGTTTTAGCATTTGGCTCCTGTTTTCTGTTGGCTGCTTTTATACTTTGTTGAGGTGTAATTAATGATGATTTCATCTTTTTTGTTTTTTACTGGCTCCTTTGATTGGTGGAAGTGTGGAATTTGTTTCCATGGTAACGTTTAGGCTTCAAGGCTTGCGGGAAGAAGACTAGTAAGTGTATGATTTAGGTTATAGCTGCTGAGTTTAATTGTATTTACGTATGGTTAAGCTGGGGCAGTTAGAGGAGTGAGATTTCAAAGGTTTGACCAAAACACTTTGCAGATTCCTTCATTGCTCTGAGGTACAATTGATATAATGAGAGTTGACTCACTTTTATTAAGTGAAGTGCTGATGGAATGCTTGCATTTGTGGACTGTTTATAGGTCTGGTGAAGTGGTGCTTGCCTACTAGTGTTACTTTAGTAAAAATTAATTGCAATTTTTATTTGTTTTGGGACAAGCAGATTGCCCTTTTACTAAACCTCTGGGTCAAAGTTGGAACTTTGAGCCCAAACTAGATGTGTCATTTCAGGGCATATCAAAAATCAAAAGGGACCCATTTCCTGAGTTAATTCAGTTGTATCAGAAATCTCATAACAGCAGCTGTTCTTATGAGTTTTCAGCTCACGGTGGTAGAAATCTCATGAGATCACATAATCCTGAAAGATTTCTGCAATTTTGGCCCCGAGTCTTTTGAAAGTTCAGTGCTATCAGATCCAAACATGAACCCTAACTCTGATTCAGCCTCAGACCCTAGCCTAAATTTGATTTTCAGAGGAATACTACCTTCTTGAACCTCATTCTATTATGTAGTCTACATTGGGTGTTTTGTTATTTTTTTCGTGTTAGGGCTTTAAGATGTCTATGAAGGATTATTCTGGGGCTGTGCAACTTGATGAGACTTGGATTAAATATCTATATTGTTTTAATGCCACTTTCAATTTTTTTTCATGAGCTTTCAGTGTCTTCACTTCATTCTTTTTTTTTTTTTTTTTTTGGGTCTCATAGTGACGTAGTGACAAGCTGCCTCTAAAGGTCTCTGTGTTCTTTGTGGATTTTCTAATTATCAGACTTCATTAATTGTTGAAGGGTCTTGCTGTTTTGATAGTAAAGTAGAAGGGGGTAAATGGCATAAAAGATTAATAAACCTCTGTTGTCCTCTGGAGAGCTAAGTTTCAATCCTGAGGTCACTAATGAAAATTAGTTTAGTCTTTTGATCCCAGTAACTTACTGCACATTTAAATACATAACACAATAATCACACAATTTGGTACAATTGGTAAGCCCTTCTCAAAAAAGACCTAGGGCTGGTACAGCAGGGATGTTCTAATTATTGAATACTATCTCTGCCCTCGCTGGATTAGGTTACTGAGAAAGCAGTGATGAAATTGAAGCAAAACCTGTTCATCTTCAGAGCACACTGTTTCCCATCAGTTTCCTGTAGCCTTCCTGCCATGAGTGAAGACAAAGGATTACTGACATTCAACAAAAGATCAAATAAATGAAAATAAGGAATCAAAGCTTCCTAAAATCTAGGAAAGCCAATGGGCAGAACTGTGTCCTATGGACAAACCTGTGCAAATCTACACAAATGTATGTAGCACTCAGATACTACTGTGAAGGGCACTCCTAGAAATACCTGAAAGGGAGTGTATATAAATGAAGAACGGTTGTGTTAGATCAATGTGGCTTCTTTAGGAGTCCCTAACAGTCTTCTAAAGAGACTATATTCGTGTCCTGTGTCAAGAAATTCTTTTGGGGAGTGGATGAAAATCAGGTGTCTAGATAGATTTTTTATTAGCTCAGCAGCATTTGATACCATTGACCATGAGGTGTTGCTGACTTTCCTGTCAGATCTGGATTGTGTTGTTCTTTAGTGGCTTTGTTCCTTCCTTTATGAGAGGTGTCAGAAAATGGTACTGGGTAATTGCTCACCCAATCTGTGGCTCTTCTCATGTGAGATCCTGCTGGGTTATAATCTGTTAACCTTCAAGTTCAATGTGCAGGTTCCTTTGGAGGCATTTGGGGTGACAGTGACAACAATAAGTTGATGGCATTCAGTTCTATGTCTCTATTTCCTTAAGATCCAGACCACGGAATCTCCTTGTTTTCCTAGTGCCTTACCAATAGAAATATGTCATCGCATTTACAAAATGGATAACTAGCAAGCCCAACGTGCAAAACAGGTAATCACATATTTTACAAATGCAGCAACCTGTGTCTGAATGTTTCTGAAAAAGTGGCTTTTATTTCTCATCCCCACCTACTTGGTGACTAGATCTCAGCAGAGGAAAGGTCACACAAACAAGACCATTTTCCCAACCCTTTCCTTTGGCAAGTTTTCTTCAGCACTGCGGTCTGCTTCATATTCCAGTCTCCGGTGATGAGTCCAGTAACGGGATCTTCTGGACCTTATACTGTGATCTCCAAACTCTCCCAGACTTTGCAGACTGTGGATTCCCTAGAATTGGTTCCCTGAAATGTCAGTGGCATCTGAATCTCCAGAGCCATATAAAGCCTATGTGAGACTTCAGAAGTGCATAGACACTAGCCTGGAAACTATTGGATGTGTATTGTGCTTCAAATTGATGCTTTCTCATCACTTTTAGTAATGGATAGGGAACCAAAAACTGCAGTAGGTGTGACTGGTATAACTGTACTTCCTGGTGTAAAAGAACATGTAGTAGTACCATGCCTAATACTACTGGGCCCTGTTCCTGACCAGGCCTCTGAAAGCTATTGCAGTACAAATAACAATAATAAATACCTTTGCAAAGTGTCTTCCTCGTCATCAGAAACACTGGCTCATGAGATTCTCCAGAAGAAAATGGCAGAAATTATGAAAGTGAGTAGATGCAAACAATCTACCAAAATGAGACATTTTATAGCTGTGTAATGAGGAAATCCATGCAGAACAGATGAACAATTACATTTAGGAATATCATTTTTGTACTTAAAAAGTCCTGTGAGTAAAATTAGTCTGAAAAGAGAGAGGAAGAAAAACTTCCTTTATTTGTGGTGTTAGATCGTACAAATGGGCCCAAACCAAAACCCAATCTCCCCTGAACTTTGGAATGTCTGAATCCAAAGTTGGTGGTTTGCAGGGCCATCCTTAGGATTTATGGGGCCCTATGCAGTATTATTAAACTGGTGCCCCTATGCCCGACTTGATCTTAGCAACACAAAATGAATACGACCCCTGCCTTCTGCCTAATAAGGAGACTGCAGTGTGTGCTGGGTGTGCGGGAGCCTACCTGTTCTTACCTGCTGTCCTGGTCATAGGCGTGGACTCCATGGGTGGGTGCTCCGGGGCTGGAGCACCCACAAGGAAAATTTAGTGGGTGCAGAGCACCCATGGTGCCAAACTCCCCATCTCCCCCCACGCCTCTCGCCCACCAGCGACCCCGCGCTTACCAACTCTTCCCAGCACTTCCAGAGTGCCGCGAACAGGTGATTTGCAGCGTTCAAGCTCCAGGAGGGCAGGGGAGGAGCGGGGACAGGAAGAGGTGGGGCAGGGACTTGGGGGAAGGGGTGGAGTGGGGGTGGGGCCTGGAGCGGGGTGAGGGGTCAAGCAATCCCCCAGCGGAGAGAAGTCTGCGCCTATGGTCCCGGTGGTGCTCCAAATTTTCGGGTGCCCTATGCAGCCGCGTATGCTGTATATGCCTAAGGATGGCCCTGTGGTTTGGGCCTAACTTTACTGGATATACAGTTACTCCTGTTTTCATAGTTGTAGTATATTTTCAGTTGTTACCTCCTGTATCGCTTTTATTCATCAGATATTAGGCGAGCAGCAGAAACACAAGAGGCTGTACGATTGCTGTGCTCAAATAATAGATATAACCCAGTCTATCATCATTTGAAAATATCAGGAGTTTTATTCTGAATGGCATTAACTACTCGAAAGACAAAATTTTAACATTTTTGGACACTTTTAAACAGCCTTTGCCAGTTTAACACTCTGCAAAGACACCATACAGGAAGTGACTCGAAATTCCCTGCTCTGCAGTTTAACTTTCACCGCAGACTCCTAGCAGTGGAGAAATTGCAACAGTCATAGGATATTAAATGAAGATAGCTGTAGTAGCAGGTTATAAACAAGTGGAGACATTGTGGTTATATTTATTGGCAGGTTACAGGAGATGTTGAACCTTAGAATTTTTTTGATGAATGTTTACATTAGCTTTGCCTGTCCAAAGACCCATTGTTTACATGCCTTGTGAACATGGGCCATGTTCCTTGCATAGACAGGGCCTTGGACAATCTGACTTAATAAACACACCTCCTTGAGCAATGGTTTCAAATGCTGCACCTTACAGTCAGCCTAACCCCTTCCAGTTCCCCCCAAAAAAACAAACAGAAAAGGTGTTAAAAAATAGAATAATCCACCACTGTACTTCATAAAGAAGTGGCAAATGGCACACATTCTATTTTTGTCTTATAGACTTTTAAGGCCAGAAGGGACCATCATGATCATCTAGTCTGACCTCTTACACATTGCAGGCCACAAAACCTCACCCGTCCACTCCTGTAATAGACCCATAAGGTCCGGCTGCATTACTGAAGTCCTCAAATCATGATTTAAAGACTTAAAGTTACAGAGACTCCACCATTTACACTAGTGTAAATCTGCAAGTGAACCAGGCCCCATGCTGCAGAGGAAGGAGAGTCCCCTTCCCCAGGGTCTCTGCCAATCTGACCCACGGGAAAATTCCTTCCCAACCCCGAATATGACGATCAGTTAGACCCTGAACTTGTGTGCAAGACCCACCACCCAGACACATGGGAAAGAATTTTCTGTAGTAAATCAGAGACTTTCCTATCTAGTATCCCATCAGCAGCTGCTGGAGATATTTGCTGCTATCAGTCACGGATCAGCTACATGCCATTGTAGACAGTTTCATCATATCATACCCTCCATACACTTGTCAAGCTCAGTCTTGAAGCCAGTTAGGTTCTTTTGCCCCATCTGCTCCCCTTGGAAGGCTGTTCCAGAACTTTACTCCTCCAATGGTTAGAAATCTATGTCTAATTTCAACCCTAATCTTGTTGATGGCCAGTTTATATCCATTTGTTGTGGGGTCCTCATTGGAACTTAATTTAAATACCTCCCTGGTATTTATCCCTGAGATGTTTTTATAGAGAACAGTCATATCTCCTTTCAGCCTTCATTTGGTTAAGCTAAACAGGACAAGCTCTTTGAGTCTCCTGTCACAAGAAAAGTTTTCCATTCCTCTGATCATGCTGGTAATCCTTCTCTGCATCTGTTCCAGTTTGAATTCATCTTTCTTAAACATGGGAGGCCAGAATTGCACACAGTATTCCAGATGAGGTCTCAACAGTGCCTTGTCTAATTGTCATGGGATAAGAGGGAAGGTCCTCGCTTGGATCTGGAATTGATTAAAAGATAAGAAACAAAGGGTAGCAATAAATGGTCAGTTTTCAGAATGGAGAGAGGTAAATAGTGGTGTCCCCTAGGGGTCTGTACTGGGACCAGTCCTATTTAACATATTTATAAATGATCTGGAAAAAGGGATAAACAATGAGATGGCAAAATTTGCAGATGATACAAAACTACTCAAGATAATTAAGTCCCAAGCAGACTGCAAAGAGCTACGAAAGGATCTCACAAAACTGGTTGACTGGGCAACAAAATGGCAGATGAAATTCATTGTTGATAAATGCAAAGTAATGCACACTGGAAAATATCATTCTAACTATACATACAAAATGATGGGGTCCAAATTAGCTGTTACGAGTCAAGAAAGAGATCTTGAAGTAATTGTGGATAGTTCTCTGAAAATACCGCTGCACATTGTGTGGATGATCAAAAAAACAAACAGAATGTTGGGACTCATTAAGAAAGGGATAGATAATAAGAAAGAAAATATCATAATGCCTCTATATAAATCCATGATACACCCACATCTTGAATACTGCGTGCAGATGTGGTCGCCCCATCTCAAAAAGATATATTGGAATTGGAAAAGGTTCCAAAAAGGGCAACAAAAATGATTAGGAGTATAAAACGGCTTCTATTTGAGGAGAGGTTAATAAGACTGGGACTTTTCAGCTTGGAAAAGAGACAACTAAGGGGGAATATGATTGAGGTCTATAAAATCATGACACGTGGAGAAAGTAAAATAAAGAAACGTTATTTATTCCTTCTCATAACACAAGAACTAGGGGTCACCTAATGAAATTAATAAGCAGCAGGTTGAAAACAAACAAAAGGAAGTATTTCTTCGCACAATGCACAGTCAGTCTGTGGAACTTTTTGCCAGAAGATGTTGTGAAGGCCAAGACTATAACAGGGTTCAAAAAAGGGCCAGATAAGTTCATGGAGGATAGGTCCATCAATGGCTATTAGCCAGGATGGGCAGGGATGGTGTCCCTAGCCTCTGTTTGCCAGAAACTGGGAGTGGGTGACAGGGAATGGATCACTTGATGATTACCTGTTCTGTTAATTCCCTCTGGGGCACCTGGCATTGGCATGGGGCATACTGTCGGAAGACAGGATACTGGGCTAGGTGGACTGTTGGTCTGACCCAGTATGGTCATTCCTATGTACTAACACTTCCCTAACTGTACTGGAAATACCTTGCCTGATGTATCCTAATATTGTATTAGCCTTTTTCATGGCTGCATCACATTGGCGACTCATAGTCATCCTGTGATCAACCAGTACACCCAATTCTTTCTTCCTCATCTATTACTTCTATTACTTGACAAGTCCAAGCTTATAGCAAAAATTCTTGGTGTTAGTCTCTATGTGCATGAACTTGCACTTTGCACTATTAAATTTCATTTACTATTAAATTTCTATTACTCCAGTATTCAAGGTTGTGTAGATCTTCTTGTATGATATTCCAGTCCTCTTCCATACTGGCAATACCTCCCACTTTTGTGTCATTCACAAATTTTATTAGCACATACACATTTTTTGTGCCAAGGTCATTAATAAAAATATTAAATAAGACTGGTCCCAAGACTGATCCCTGAAGAACTCCACTAGTAACTTCTCTCGAGCCTGAAAGTTCACCTTTCAGCATAAGAACATAGGAATGGCCATACTGGGTCAGACCAAAGGTCCATCAAGCTCAGTATCCTGTCCTTTGATAGTGGCCAATGGTAGGTGCCCCAAGGGAATGAACGGACAGGTTATCATCAAGTGATCCATGCCCTGTCACCCAATCCCAGCTTCTGGCAAACAGAGGCTAAGGACACCATTCCTGCTCATCCTGTGCAATTAGCCATTGGTGGACCTATCTTCCGTGAATCTATCTAGCTTTCTTTTGAACCCCGTTATAGTATTGGCCTTCACAACACCCTCTGGCAAGGAGTTCTAGAGGTTGACAGTGTGTTGTGTGAAAAAATACTTTCTTGTATTTGTTTTAAACCTGCTACCTATTAATTTCATTTGGTGGCCTCTTGTTCTTGTATTATGAGAAGGAGTAAATAACACTTCCTTATTTACTTTCTCTATACCACTCATGATTTTATAGACCTCTATCTTATCCCCCCTTAGTCGCCTCTTTTCCAAGCTGAAAAGTCCCAGTCTTATTAATATCCGCTCATATGGAAGCCGTTCTATACCCCAATGACCTGTTGTAGTCTCCCCTTTAACCAGTTCACCTTTAACGGATGGGTATTTTGATGTAGCAGTGTGTATAAAGTCTTAGGTCTGGTTTCATATTCAGGAATTCACAAATAGTTGAAATTAACCCCTGTGCAGAGGACCCACATGAGGCCTATGCCCTATGGGTCAAGTGGGACATAGACCCATTGGTTTAAGTGGGATGTAAGTGGTACATGAGCATTGTCCTAGCTGTCTGCACAGGTGTGAGTTGAATGCACTTGTGAATATTCAAATGGTGGTATAGAGGGGGAATTTATAGGTAAGGTAGGAGGTGCTGTGCCTTTGTTATTACATTTCATAGCTTGATTTGCTTTGCAAAAGCCCACACAAGTCGCATACAAGTCAGTACTAACATTCTGCCAAACTTTTCAGATCTTCTCTAGTTACCATATGATCCAAGGATGTCTGTACCTATGTAGGTAAACTACCAAAGGAACTGGTGAAGCAGAAATGGATTCCAGCAAAAGAGCTAATGTGATCCTGGGATGCATAAACAGAGGAATCTCGAGTAGAAGTAGAGATTATTTTACCTCTATATTTGGCAATGTTGCTACTACTGCTTGGAATATTATGTCCAGTTCTGGTGACCACAGTTCAAGAACAATGTTGATAAATTGAAGAGGGTTCAGAGATGAGCCACAAGAATGATTAAAGGATCAGAAAACATGCCCTATAGTGATAGACTGAAAAGCTCAATCTACTTAGCTTAACAAAGAGAGCTTAAGGGGTGACTTGATCAGAGTCTATAAGCATCTACATGGGGAACAAATATTTAACAATGGGCTCTTCAGTCTAGCAGAGAAAAGTATAATGTGATCCAATGGGTGGAATTTGAAGCTAGACAAATTCAGACTGGAAATAAAGTATACATTTTTAATAGTGAGAGTAATTAACTATTGGAATAATGTACCCAAGGGTCATGGTGGATTCTCCATCACTGACAATATTTAAATAAAAACTGAATTTTTTTCTAAAATATATACTCTAGAAATGATTTGGGAGAAGTTCTGTGGCCTGTGTTATATAGGAAGTTGACTAGATGATCACAATGGTCCCTTCTGACCTTGGACTGTATGAATCAAAAAATTTCAGATCTGTAGCCAGCTTCTGAACACCTCTGTTGTTTTGGGGTGTTTGGTTCTAGGGAGGCTGTATTTTCCCCTTTGCACACGCATAATTCGCAAGTTACAAAATGTGTCAAGACCAGAGGAAAATAGGAGGAGTTACAGCCATTTACACTGAAGAAATCCTTGAATGTTTTACAATAAGGTCACACAAAAGATTAGTTGGTGGATGTGAAATTTGACATGCTGTGATATGAAGTGAAATGCAGTAAATCTTTAATAGGTTTGCTTTTTTCCCCCCCTTATAAGAACCAGAAACCTCAATGACATTCATTCAAGTTCAGATCAAATCCTTTGGACCTGAGAAATAATTATTCTTGTAAATATGCCCTTTTCTTTTCCTTTCAGTTGTTTTGGTAACTTTTCAATCTATCTTGCACTTGGTATCATAAGCATATATGTCAATGTCAATCATCAAAAAGAGAAGAAAAAGTAATGCACCATAAAATATTGTAAGTCACGTGCACGTCAGCATTTCCAGGTGTTTGAGCAAAACTTTCCTGAAATGAATGCAGTTACTCATTTCCTGTCCAACTTGACAAGCCCCCCCCTCTTTTTTTTTTATCCTTTATTGACTGTTAAAACAATTTTCAAGTTACATTTCAAGGAGGTGGGAAAAGCTGTGAGACATGCCAGTGAATGAGTAATTATTATAACAATAACTTAAGTGACAGGAATTCAGTCTCTTGGTGTTGCTTGCTCACCCTAGAGGCAAAAATATAGATGCAATTAGGGCACAGGGCCTGTGACAATGATGGTTACCACAGGAGCTGCTAGTTATGGAGACCCTCTACTCAGCTTCATGTCAGTCAGTCTATAGTACAATTTTATGGTTATGGACAGTAGTGTTGGATAACGATTTTTCAGCTAGGTAGTCATATATCAATTTATAGGACACTTAAGGGAAAACCACAAACAGGCAAACATTTAGTTCTACAATTTTTTTTTTGCTGATGTTCTGTTTTTCTTGATGGATTACATTTCTGGGAGAAAGGAGATTTTGAGATAAGTAGTGCATTCTTTCAAACTGAAAAATATGAAATGTGTTAAGAGTTTCTGGGGACCTGACTATGAATAATCATTTCTAGGAGCTTTGTCTGTCTATAAGACCCAAATTTGCTTCCCTGTATGTGTGTATTGGTCCTTGGGGCCTAAAAGAAGCAAATGTTGACAGCGGAGCTTAAATCAGTGTGGTGTTTTTTACTGCAGGCGTTTTTTGCTTTGCAGAGACATAATGGTCATGCTATTGTACATTTTTTTCTTCATTGTAGATTACATTTGCCAGGTGAACAGAACTTCAGATGCTCAGATGATATAGTATCTCTGCAAGAAATTATGTAGTGTAGATAGAGACCTTTTCCTGAATAATTACAAAATAAACCTGCTCTTACAAAACCCATCTTTACACTATTGTTACCATACAAGAATAAGTTATGTTATCCAAGTTTTGTGTCACATTGGTGTCAGGCAGCACAAAAGAAGCTAGTGGCTGTTTTCACGTCTGCATGCTTTGCATGATTTATCCAAAGGGGAGACAGGAAGAGCGTCTGCTTGAGGCCAGAAGTGCCTTGGGCCACCAGTAGAGAAAATGCACTTGTTTTGCTGGAGGGAGTATTCAATATGCACATTTTCCTATTAGAGTACACAAAACACACATGCCCCGGCCTAGCTTGGTTGTCTGTTTGATCAGTAGGCTATGTGTTTTGGTAACTGCTGATACAGCATTCAGCATCATCAGTCAAGAGGAGATTTATTTTGCTTAACCTGCTGCTCTGTTCCATTACACTTCTCTATTCTCTTCCAATCGTAATCAGGAAAGCTGAGTTCACCAGATCAAAATCATATTTTTTAAAAATCTGCTAATTTACAGTATTTTAAATGTTCCCAGAAGGTTCCCCACTTCATTCTCTAAATCGACTTCCTCTTACTACTTTAGTTACATTAAGATATTCAGGGAAATTCAATTGTACTGATTAGTTGGCTACTGGGATCAAAAATTACTTTCCAAAAGCCTTTTCCAGTTGGTGCTGAGGTTTTCCTTTTTAATATTGAACTGTTGAGCATTTTATTGTAAGATCAGATTGAAAGTAATTTCCTTGATTTTCTTGGATCTCCAAGTTTGGCAGAAATTCTACCCTTTTTGAATGCGTCTTAGCTGCAACTTCTGCAAGTGCCAGTTAGGCATGATTATAAGCTGACTGGCATTGATATTACAATGCCTATGTCAACTTGTTCTGTCCTTGGTAAATGGAAATTTTGCTTCTAAGAATATATCTGAAATGCTTGTTGGACCTAGAAATAGTGATCATTTAACTATAATAATCAAAATTGTTTGCCCACATCCATCCTTATAACAGGATTCCATGGTAACACTGTGAATATTGGTATATTACAAGAAAATTGCTGCTGCATTGGCTGAACCCCTGACCTTGCAATGAACTCCATGTGTGTAGGGTCTATACTTGTCTAATCACTGGCATTTTCACGGCCCGTTGAAATGAGCTGGCAAAATGCTCATAGGCTTGAAGGGCAGCAGGAAAGACTGCTGTAAGATTGATATAAAGCTGGAAAAGAGTAGGGTAGAGGCAACAGGATACAAAGCAGACATTTTAGGATATGCTGTCTGATCCCTCTAAAAAATTGTACTACTTGAATTATTGGCTAGTGGTTAGGATTAAGTAAATATGATAAAGAGCTGTTGAATGCAATAGACATTGGGACGTATTCACTGCTGACGTAAATGTGGAAAACTCCAGTGAAGTAAATTGTGGGAAGTTAGGGCTCCAGAAGACTCCCATTGACTTCAATGAGCTTTGGTTCAAGCCCATACATCGACAAAGACTTGAGCCCATAATATTTTGTAGCAGTCCATACATTTAAAAGAAATGAAAACCTAAGTTTTCTTTTAAAGATAATTTCAATAGGAGTGGGTGGGTGAGATTCTGTGTGACCTGCGTTTTGCAGGAGGTCAGATTAGATGATCATAATGGTCCCTTCTGACCTTAAAGTCTATGAGGTTATGCAGCCTTATTTGCCCAAACTGAACCAAAACAGCCCTTGCTTTGGCCATTTGACTTCATAATTTAAATAGAAGCACTGTGCAGTTACTTATTTGACTGAAAAATCTCCTCCTGCTTTTAATCTAGGAGTTCTGCAATTTGTGATCTTATTTTGCAGGTTTGGTTTTCTCTGTGATTCCCAATTTGACTCAAATCACAGTCATCGCTTGATTTAAGCAATGTTGACATTGCTTCTAAAATGACAAATTTACAGGTCCCAAATGTAGTGGAAGTTTTATTGTCAAATGCCTTGTTAGCAGTATACCTTGTTAGCTGCTATCCAGTCCTTTTTAATGCTTATAGTGTTTTGATTTATAGCCAATGCCATTAATGATCATGAGAAAAAAAGAATTCACAAAAGAGAGCTGAAAGTTATTTCAGAAGTAGTAGGTGAAGTGATGACAGGCAGATAATGAATTGATGTTATGCTGCAAGTGAAAAATTTCTTCTAAATGTATAAAAGCTATTAATTCATTATACAAAATATCACTTTTTTTGTCTTAGACATCCATATTCATCTTTGCATATGTGAAAGAGCAAAATATTAGCAGTAGCAGATGATCAAGTCAATGATTGTTTTTAACTGTTATTACAAGGACAAGGAGTTTAAACCTTTCCGTGTACAGGATCATTTTTTATCCATAATGAGCATATTAATGGAGTTAGTCTCTTAAAAAGAGAATTATACTCTGAAACCAAACTTAAGGGATATCTCCAACACAGTGTTTAAGTACCATGTACTCAGAAAGGACTGGAAGACTGAAGATGCTTTTGAACACTCTTGTATGTATTGTGCTAGGCATTGTACATACACATAGTAAAAGACAGTCACTCACTGCCAAAAGAACTTATGGTCTAAGATTCTGATCCAGCAAAGGCATCTTGGAAGTCAATGGGACCCACTCACAGTGCATAGGGTTAAGTGTGTAAGTCTTTGCAGGATTGAGGTTGATATAGACAAAGGCAGAGCGGGAAGAGAAACTTGCACAGAGCACTTAAGTGACTTGTGCAAGGTCGCACAACAGACCAGTGGCAGAGTGTGGAACAGAATCCAGGTCTCCTGAGTCATATATTCCAGTGCTCGCTCCACTTGGCTCTGCGGCCTCACACTGAATAACTCTAGGGCTGGATAGTAACAGCAGTCTATCACAGTTGCAGAACTAGTTGCACCTCTATCCCCTCCTTGGTCGCTCGGTGAGTGCCCCCCTTCCAGTGTCAGACCTTATGGCCTTGGATCATGCAATTCACCTTTCCTGCCAAGAATTCTCTCACTCTTTGATTGATCCCTAGGCTACAGGTCCCTGTGGATCCCCTGTGCTTACACACAAGGTCTGACTGACTTCAACACCTTTGGTTCTTTCCCTTGCTAGTCTATGACCAGTATTGAACAGAGTGACCAGACAGCTAAAGTATGTTTAACCTTAATACTAGGAACATTACATAGCATAAGCATAACATAAAAGAAAAAGGATTTAAAAATAACCAAAAGTAGAGGCAGGTCTCACTTTCCCACTGTCTCCTAACCTCTGGCATCTGGGTGTTCAGTCTGTTTCCTTTATATGTGTCTCAGATAATTACATACCCTTCCTGGAGAGTGTGTCACTTTTATCCATTCAGAAGTCCTCTGTTATCTCAGTTTCTGGGGCTTTTTGGCTCTGCTCTCCAAAATCAGTCTGGTGAGCTCAATGGGAGTGGCTTGTCCTCCTCCCAGAGTCAATGGCTATCCCCTTGTCTTGTTACAACCCACAAGTGTTTGATGGGGATGGGTGTTAGCTTCACTCATTGATTCCCCTGCCAGACTGTTTCCCAACATCCCTGTTGATTTAACTCAATATAGTCATACAGTGAACATCCCAATAAGCCGGTCAACATACAGTCTTCATAAATTATTGGAGTAGCCTCACTTTGCCACACACTCTATGAATGATGTAATAATGCACAAAGAAACAACAGTGACTCTAATACTGTTCCTTTGGGGATGGGGAGAATGGGTTTCAAAAAATGATGTAAGTAAAACTAACAAAAATATGTTGTGATTACGGCTTGAAGGGGCATATCCAAAGGTTTAGCCTAAGAAGAACAACACTGTTTAGTAGCAAAGCGGAAACCACAATCTTTCTTGTAGACACTGCACTGCACAATATCCTTCCATACACACCCTTTGCACTTATGAGAGTAAATTCTGTGCAGTAAGAAGGTTTGCCACTTTTTATAAAGCGCTGACTTCTATGTTTTAAACATAGTAAAAACAGTTGTGTTAAATCACTTAAAGTAGTTGTTTTTCAAATAACAGCATGTTTCTCGTTCAACAATGGCCTCTTTCAAGAACCATTCTCCCAAATCACCAAAGGATGTTTCGTATAATTTCTCCATTTCTTTTTGGCCTGTATTACAGTTGTCAAAAAGTCAAAATACAAACACTAGATTCACACTCAGTTACATTTCAGCAAGGTAATTGTTAAATCATTCAGGAGGAAGAAAACCAAAAAGTAACATAAGTAGTTATTATTATGCATGTGTATTCTTAATGTCTGATTCTCAGCATAACCTTAGATTACAATTCAGGTTAAATTTCCCTTGCTGATTTATAAGTATAATGTAAACTTGAGGCACAGTTAATGATATTGCAATGTAAAACTGTTCTGTTGCAAACTAAAGACCTTGCTTAGCACCTCAAAGCTCTAGGTTCATTTCAGTGTAATCATTCAGGTACTATGTAGAGATTATGCTTTTATTGTATTTTTTTTCATGAATACATGAATGAATAATAAGTTCAACAAACAAGAGTCTCCTACTGGGTATGTCAAACAAATCATTCTGTAAGGTGCTCTGAATTTCAGTCAATCATCCTCAACACTTCTTGTCCTGCTGAGGCCTCTGCATTAACAAAGTCAGCATTTGGAACCACTATAAATGGTCTTGAGCAGAATGGGTAAGATCTGCAAGTTCAAGAGGAGTGCAAGAAATCAGTGTTCCCCCGTGTTCATTTGTATTTTGATTGTACCTGCCTTTACATCTTTGAAAAACGTTGCCTGAGTTAAATTTGCATGTCAAGGGGATGATGTGTTTGTATTGTGCGGCCTTGCCTTGAATCAATAATTTACCTTAAAAACTATGGGCTCACAGAGGCCATTTTAAATCTGTAAACACACACAATAAAAGTTGGCTGATCTGCATCGTGTGTTCTTGTTTATATTCACACACAAACTCAAGAAAGGTGCCTAGATGATCACAATGGTCCCTTATGGCCTTGAAATCGATGAAATTAAGGTTGCAGGCACAAAATAGTGTTTTGAGTGTCTGTTGGGGCTGTCCGTAAATTACATAACACATTTTTGGTAATATTTTCCAAGACACACCCACCCCTTGTAACATTTTGTGACACTGAAACAAATATGCAAAATTAAGGACCCTCCCAGCCCCCAGTGTGTTACGTAATTTATGGACAGCCACTTACCACTTAAGAAAATTAGAGTTAAAAATAGACACAACAACAAAAATACTAGAAACCTAGAAAATGCTGAGTTGGGGGTTCCACTTTTACAAAAAGCCGGACAATCACCGCTCACGTAACCATCATAACCTTAACTACTTCAGTAGAGATGCAAAAATTGAGTTGAGTAAATGTGGGCCCTAGGGTGTTACACTAAAGGTGAAATTCTGGTTCCATTTAAGTTAACAGCAAAAACCCCCACTGATTTCAATGGGGCCAGGATTTCACCCCAAATGCAGTAAGTTGTTGGTCAAAGTTGCACCTCACGTTTTATCACCGAAAGATAATATAAAAAAGACGAGAAGTGGTAGAAAATTTTTTGACAATTTTTTTGGTAGAAAAATGCCATTTTGTCAAAACTGAAATGTTTTGTGGAATCATAAGTTTTGATAGCATTCTATGGGGTGAGAGAGATAAAGCCGCATCCCCAAAATAGTCAATAGTCTGGTGGTTAGGACACTTACATGGGATGTGGAAGACTCAAGTTCCTATTCTGCCTGATTTGGCGTAGAGACTCAAACCTGGGTATACCACATCCCAAAGATGACCCTAACCACCAGGCTCTTCTGGGGTCGGTCTCTCTAACACTCTAGGTGTCGTCGTCCCCCTCCCCCCCAAGTGGCAAAATTTCTCAAGGTCTCTCTTTCATTCTGCATCGGAATGAAACTACATGTCAAAACCTCAGTATTTCGCAACATGGAATTGATGTTTTCTGGCCAGCTCTAAAAAAGACGCGTCTAATTTATCATCAGGCTCCCAAATGGAAAACCTGAGGATGACTTTCAACCAGATGCCTTGCCCTCAAAAAAGTCACAATTCAGCTCCTTCATTACAAACACCTTTCAGGTCAGTACTAAAACTTCTCAATATATAGTCGTTCTTTTCCAGCACGTTTTTGTGCTAGCTGGCCCTTTAAATTTGACAGAGACAAGCAGCTCCAGCCCTACAGCAGCCTGGCAGCTGGATGCTTTTGACTTTATCTTCCTTCCCTCCCAGCCAGTAAGTATTGCTCTTATGTCTTCCATTTCTTTTATCATTGTGAGGTTGGCACATCCTTACAGTACCATTCTCAGATTGATTTAGGAAGTATTGTACAATGTTGTTTTTGCAGTTCAGTTTAAGGATGTCTGTGTTTTCAGCTGGCTATCTTCAAGTGAGAGAGGTCAGTTAAGAGTGATGGTGAAATTGCTGACTTGATTTAAGGGCTATCTAACCAACTCTGTGAACAAATGTCTAGCATGGAAGGTCATTTGAAAAATGTTTACTGTCTGTAAATACCAACATAAAAAGTTTGCTGCCTATAACTTTGAAGATCTGTCTGCACCTTTTAACATTTAATAAGGGGAGGAATGGCATGATAGTTGACTTCTTGATTTAGGACTACATTTATATACAAACACTATGGTTTTAAAAATGCTTTAATAATGTAAGACACCTTGATAAGATAGTTAATTGCATCTAATTTTTAAATTAGAACCAGACAATCATTTTGCATCTGAAGTTCTGAAAAGGAGCCGACCCTGTGTCTACTTTGAATTTGAAAGTGGTCTTGCACAGTGGCAGAATGTATAAACCTGATATTTTGGATGTGTGTATGGAATCTGCAATAGAGTGCATTGAGAAGTGTATTTATTGCAGGTGCTCTGCAGGGAGCCATCTTCCTACTTTAGTAATACAGCCACTTCACATGCACGTCCTGATGACACTTTAGTGTAATGGAATTCTGTGTCTACCGTCCCTTCAGATATGAGTTTTGGCTTTTGCTGTCTTTATTGGGGCAGAGTTACGATTTTTAGTAAATATTTGATTGACTGTGGCTAGTAGTGGAAATTCGAAATTTAAAAAAACTCATGTTCTTGAAAGATAAAATATGGGTATCTTCTTGCAACTTTAACTTCAGCATAATTAATTTTTTGCAGAGCATTTCCTTTTCATTTTTAAAGGGGTTAAGATTTGTTAGAGAGGAACCTAGTTCATGCAGTCCCTGGGGGGAGGACCACCACAAGAAGACAGTCCCAATCCAGAAAATGACCTGTGCTTAAATCCAGCCAAGGCTGGAATTCTACTACCTATTCCCCAGACCCAGCTATTTGCTGGCTTTGGGAGAAGAGACCACTAATCCAGGATCAAGCTTGTGTTGCTCAACACACGATCAGTAATCAATAAAAGCACTATCATCCATGATCTATTTTCAGACAAGTGATGCTTACAGGTCAGGTGAGGTGCCAGCTCTTGCCAAGGTTGCAAACATCAGCTAAGAACTGACAAACTCACAGCTGTCGACCAGACCAGTTCAGTTATGGGTTAGTGTTGCTCAAAATAGGTATTAGTCTTATACAAATCTTTTAAGTGTTTAGACGCTATATGTTTTTAAGTTTCTGCATGCATTAATTTTTCTTGTACTGTCTGTAGTCCATGCTGTAAGGCAGGACCCTTCCCCCTGGCCCATGAGCTCCTGCCGGGGAGCAGCATCAGGACAGGCTTGTGGAGGAGCCAGCCCAACTCCCCAGCAGTGTGCTGAGCAGAGCGAAGGCTAGCCCCTGGCCCCTCCCTGCCCCCCTCGCAGTCACAGTTCCCCCAGCGCCTGGGCAGCATGGCTGCACCTCTGGCTGGGCGGCATGGCTATAGCACCACCAGCCCTGGTGCTCCAGGGCGGCGCGGTCAGGGGGTGGGGAGCAGGGGGAGTCCTGGGCGGGGGCGGCAAGAAGCAGCGGGGGTTGCAGGGGGGCAGTCAAGGGTCCTGGGCCCTGCTGCTGGGGACAGGAGCAGAGCAAGCCAGGGCCCCCCTCCACCCCCAGCATGCTTGGCCCTGTCCCCAGCAGCTAAGCCCAGACAGGGAGCAAACCATGCCCAACTGCCAGGGAGAGCAGCCAGACGAACAGGGGAAACACACAGGGAAAGGACTGAGCCCCCCGCCTTTCCCCCACCCCACAGGTAACGTGGGTCGGGGAGAGCAGGGAAAGAAGGAAGGGTTGGATAGGGGGCGGGGTGTAATGACCATTTTTTCTAACACCTGGCGTCACGAATATTTATCACTCCATCCAGCTTGCCTGGGTGGCAAGATGAAACGGGAGAGTCTAAGGGGACTAGTCTATGACTCCATGGTTAATATTTGTCCAAAAAAAACCCCAACCAACCAACCAAACAAAAACGGGGCAGACACCCAAACCGGTGGTATGTTTTTTAATTAGATTTCAGCAAGCCAATAACAGTCTGCCCTGAGGTTGGCACTTTCAGTCATGAGCCACTCTAGACAATGTGACAAAGTCATCTCCAGCAAGGATGGTTGAGCAGTATCCATACAAGTGGGAGATAGTAATCATCAGAAGCAGGGAAATTGCAACAACACTTCTTTTATCTTGCTGGCAGATTTAAGCATGGGGATTCTGGGATCCCGCTCCAGCACAAGTCTGGACCATTCTAAGTACCAAACCTAGCCTATTTCAGTTGCCCCAGTTTGGAAGTACTTACATGTCATAATCATTTTGGTCAGACTCTAACTCAGTGTCCCCTACATTTTTGAAAGTGGAGCCTCCCTTTGGCAAATTTAAACCATTTGCATCCCCTTGAGTTCCACAGTCTATCATTAAAGGCCTACATGCATTAATTTATACATCTTCCACATCCCCTTGCTCCCCAACTAGTCCTTCATACCCTGCACTTTAGGAAACGCTGCTGTAAACATAGTATTGATGCAGAAAAATACTACGTGATCCAAGCTTGCCCATAAACCTAAGGAAATGATCTGTGGCTCATCAGCTATTCCAAAAGAGACCACTTAATGACTGTACTAACCGATTAATTTCTTCACCAGAAATTTTTCAAACTCCCTTTTGAATTGATTTTCACCACTTACTGCTTTTGCTTACTTTGGTACTTTCTTCCATACTCAGTCACTGTTTATGTACAGAAGTTCAGACTGGTCTTTTCTTTCAAAATCATCCATAAAAACATCTTGTTTTTAATCAGTTATTATTTTGAACATCTTATTAGCTTGATTCCATTCCCTGTCTTTCTGGTTCTTTCATATTCTTTCACTTGGCCCTTTTCCCTTCAGTGCTGGAAACAAAGTTTTAACCTCTTAACCTTAACCTCTCCTTGCAAAATGTACCCTCAAAACTCCAGGATAATTTGCCCTTTGCAGTCATGGCATTGTCCATTCTGCCATCTATTGACCAAAATGCATACAGTATACCAGATGTGGTTTCATACCACATTACAGTACTCATCCATGCCCTTTCCACCATTTGGAACTTCCTCTCTGCCTTTTTCACTCAGAAACTTTCCTCTGAATGTTCAAAATATTGTCCTGAAAGCATAGTTCTTTCCACCTGGCCTAAAGGTGAAAGGGTCCCATACCTTAGGTTTTGATCCTGTGAACCCGTACGTATGTGCCTAACTGTATGCACTGTGACTAGTCTCATTAAGTTGACTTCCTGCTGCATTGCAATCTTCTAGCATTGGCCCTCAAGCTCCTGCCATGCCCTATTCAAGGATTAAATTTAAAAACAAGACCCAACAAACGAGAGTTTACAATGTGTCCAATGTGACCTTTCCAAATCATTTAACATTTTCCACTATTTTAAAAACTTCCTGTCAGTTTGTAATTTTTTGTACTTCCTTAACATTTCCCCTCCCCTCCGCTCAAACCCTGTTATTTTTTACATATTTTTTCCCTCCCCTTCTATACGAACTATCCCCAAATGCCTGTCTCCCCAGGAATGTTTGTCCCGAGAGTTCTTGCGCATTGTGCAAGAGAGAAGGAAGCTGGCTACTGCATGAAAGGCAGTTTGTGTTGTTTTTATTAGTTGTCTCGATGTCTCGAGTGTACATATGCGTAATAAGAGACCGTCCTTGCTAGAAAGAGATGATAATCTAATTAGACCAGGCAGACAAAGCATAGGATAAAGGAAATATTATCCCTATTTTACAGGTGGGGGACTGAGGCTCAGAGATAGTGATTCACTCAAGGCCACACATGCAGTCTGTACTGTAGCAGACAGTCTGTAACAGTGCCTTTGCCAGAAAACATCCTCCCTCTCTCTGATAGGAATCATAATGAACAGAAGAAAAATAATAATGTATTTCAAATTATACTCACCTGCCCTAAGCATACATGTATCTAACCATCAGAGTCAATATTTTAGCCATTTGGTACTAAACAATTGTATTTGGTTAATGTCCTTATGGATTCACACAGGTTATTTACTTTTAAAAAGATGTCCAGAGTATAGTACATTAATTTAAGAACCAGAAGAGCTTATCAGCTGGCAAAGTGTAAGACAGGCATGTGCTGTTATGCCCCTGTGAACTGTTCATTTTCCAACTCATCTTCAGGTTCAATAAATTACACATTTGTTTGTTTTGGTGGTTTGAAAAATCCTTCTAGTTCTTTTTCATGTCTGAAATGGTTCATATTAAAGCTTTCATAATACCCTTCAGTTTCTGTGTTAAATTGATGTTTAAATTGGAATGAAAGTAGGAACCTTGGCAGTTTAGATAATTCACTTCATCTGGTGGCCAGCTATGTTAACAATCACATCATATGCCAGCACTTACACTAGATGAAAGGAGTCCCTGGGGCACTGGAACTGCATTTTAGAAGCTGAGTGAAAATATAGTTATAGTCTTTGTTCCATCATTTTATTTTGTAAAATGGTAAATTATTTTAACTGGAATTTTAAAGTGTTAGAAGAACAATTTAAAGGTTATGCTGAGGGTTATTTTGGGTGGCTTCGCCTTGGAAACTGAACGACGATTGTTGATCAGTATTCTGGACAGGAAGTGTTCAGCACAATGTTAGCAAATTATGTCTTTTTATTCCAATGTATTGAGCACTTGGAGGAAATGGTATATTGTTAGCATTTGAATAACATTAAAGCTCCACATTCCAAGATCTATTTCAGTTTTCTGAAATAAAATGCATGGCCTCCCCTTCATGTATCTAAGTTCCTCCCCTTGTAATAGAGTGCACGCTTGAACCAAGAGCTTTTTCCTTCATAGCTTGGGCAAGTTGAATTTCAGGACTCAATTGTTGGTGCATGACTGCACATTCCATCACTTAGTAGCAAGCATTTTCAACAGCAAATTGGCTTTTCTACATGGAGGCTAGAAAGAATATTTGATTAAAAATAAGGTTTGTACAGGAAGGGGAAGAAAAAGGGACACTTTTGGAAGAGATTCCCGAAGAATGCCTTTATATCTGTATATCCCAATAGTTCCAGAGCGGTCTCTAAACACTTACCATCAAAAAGAGTGTGCACTTAGCCAATGCTTGATTTCATTTCAAATGGCAGACGGGGATTTCTCTTTCACTACATCCTTATCATCCTTATGCAATTTTATTTATGCATCCAAACAAAACCACACATGTCCCCAAATAAATGTTGCTTCTTTACTGAATAAGCTCCGCCTTGTCTTCCCCACCTCATCACAATCCTAAGCAAACCCCCATCCCAACCTGCTCCCAGCTCAGGACTGGGGTTCTGTTTCATGCAAGAAATGCTTGCATCTTAAAAATCGGAGAGTCAAATAGGCCATGGGATGGGAGCTTGTTTGACAGCCTATCACAGACAAAGTCTTTCCAGCTGCATAGCCTATTCAGTCTATTAGTTCAAAGGTCTAGGTAAGAAATAGTGTCAGTTTCCATCACTGGTCAGCCAGTGGAGATGAATCATAGAATCATAGAATATCAGGGTTGGAAGGGACCCCAGAAGGTCATCTAGTCCAACCCCCTGCTCAAAGCAGGACCAATTCCCAGTTAAATCATCCCAGCCAGGGCTTTGTCAAGCCTGACCTTAAAAACTTCTAAGGAAGGAGATTCTACCACCTCCCTAGGTAACGCATTCCAGTGTTTCACCACCCTCTTAGTGAAAAAGTTTTTCCTAATATCCAATCTAAACCTCCCCCACTGCAACTTGAGACCATTACTCCTCGTTCTGTCATCTGCTACCATTGAGAACAGTCTAGAGCCATCCTCTTTGAAACCCCCTTTCAGGTAGTTGAAAGCAGCTATCAAATCCCCCCTCATTCTTCTCTTCTGCAGGCTAAACAATCCCAGCTCCCTCAGCCTCTCCTCATAAGTCATGTGTTCTAGACCCCTAATCATTTTTGTTGCTCTTCGCTGGACTCTCTCCAATTTATCCACATCCTTCTTGTAGTGTGGGGCCCAAAACTGGACACAGTACTCCAGATGAGGCCTCACCAATGCCGAATAGAGGGGAACGATCACTTATGGTGATCTTATGGTGCCTCTACTCATTTTCCATAACAGCTTTCTTTATGAGTAGAATAGCACAGCATTTTAAAACGAGGTTCAGTGGAATTTAGGTTAAAAACGTTGTCTCATATGAATAAATGGAAGTTGGGGGTTCACAACCCTCAGATGTTTGAGGCTATGCTGATTTGCACCAGTTGAAACTGTGGTTCAATATATATTTTTAAGTGTCAAATTATTGTCAGTCTTTGCTTTCATACACCAATTATCGTAATTTTGCTTTCTTTTCACTATTTTTTTAAAAGCTAAATTATGTATTGGACCAATGTCTTTGCAGTCTTATTCATCAAATTAGAAAATAGGGGGGAAAAGACAGTTTTTGAAATACTGTACTATGAATATTGTTGTATTGATATAAATAATGAAAAGGCTTACTTCTGCCAGGCTTGTGGAGGAAGGCTGTTATCCAGTACAACACTTAAGTACATATTTAACTTTAAGCCAAGACTATGCACATACTTAAGTGTTTTGCTGAATCGGGGCCAAAGCTTAGTACTTTATGGTTTCAAAATGGCACCACTCACGGAGTAAGGAACCATTCAGCATGATTAAGGGTGGCAGAATCTGTCCCACAGTTCAGTAAAAATGGTACTGTCCATACAGTCATTTAATTGTGTGTATCTTCCTTCCATATTGACCCCCACACTTATTTTAATGAATGCCTCTATCTAAACCAGTGATACTCAGACTGAGTTTTGGGAGCTGCAAGTGGCTCTTTAATGCGTCTCCTGTGGCTCTTTGCAGCACATGATATTAAAAGATCATGTGATTTAATTATTAACCAATATGGATGCTTTTACTGAGAATACTTGGTCTGTCATTTTGCTGTGAGATGAAAATATATATATATATATATATATATATATACACACACACACATACAGACACACCCCTATACATATACATGTGCACAGATATACAGAGAGAATGAGAATTAATCCACACTCCTGTGGCTCTTTTGGGTAATGTTGATCACTAATTTGGCTCCCCAACCACTGAGGTCTGAGTATCACTGATCTAAACAAAGCTTTAGTAGAAAGTGCTAAGGCTTCAGAGCACATAGTTACTACAATGTGCATGATTTACATTCACAATCAATCATGCGCTCTTTCTCACTCACTCACGCACATCTGTAAACAAATCATTGACATTGTCCAGGCTGTTTTTACACTAAAAGCACCCTTTTAGCATCATGCAAGGCACACAGGAAGGTAAAAGAAAATTCAGTTAATTCCAGAAAAGATCCATCAACTCAGTGTGCGCACATGGCCTGGTTTATATTTAAAAAAAAAAAAAGTCATTGTTGTTTTTCCAAGTATTTCTCCATCACTTAACCCATTTTTATTTTTAAAAAGGCAGATGGGAAGAATAGTTCCCTGAAATGAATCTATAACATTAAAAGATGGATCAGCCTACGGTGATGAGTACGTATTTGGGATTATTGCTAGTCCTTCTGCACTTGAACGTGCTGAACATTGAAAGACATCTCAGGTGGTCTAAAACTCTTGCCACCCAGCCTGATTTTGGTTTTAGTATACTATAAATAAATGTCAGAAACTGCACATTGTTATTAAACAGTACTGTGGTTACTCTTAGGACTGGCAATAAGTCAGTAAGAATGGTCTGTTAACATGAGCTGTAATCTAGAGTTATGTTTCTTTAAGAAATAGCTGCCCATCACAATAGCCTAACTGTGCCCCTATACATCATTTGGTGATTGAGTGGTGGGATTAAAGACTCTATGCTAATTGGCTGCCAAGTATATTTGTAATATATGACAATAAAAAATGCAGGCTCTAGTACTCTTTAGAGGTTAAAACATTTTGTAATATTATACTGTAGTCCCATTTTCTAATAATCAAAGTTGTGATGAGTTGTCTTAGCCAGAAATTCATAGCTATTACCAACAGGACCTTGACAAATGCTGGAGACCTTTTAAAGCTTTAAAACGGCCGTAACTTAACTGTGAGTTTAAACACTGTGAGTTTTCGTAATGAATCCCAATCCCGGAAACACCTGTACTAAAGAGCTTTGTGTTGATCTGCTGTGGAAAATTGGCAGAACATTTTCACATTTGCTGAATAAAACTAGGGATGTTGGATGGAAACCTCTTCAAGGTGTTTTAAAGACATTCTCTGCCATGCACTGTACATTTTTGTTTTTAAAAACTGATCTAGATATATTTTCACCCCCATAACATTTATTTAATATTTATAAATGAGCAAAATACTACAGCTAAAATACTAGCGATATAGCTGAGAGTGGCATATAAAAGGGCAAGGACTCAAGCTCATCTGAAGGGAAACAGGCTGGTACAAATATGCAGGAAGTAAGGACAAGTTACTGAGACGAGGTTATTTTTATTGCAGTAGTGCCAAGGGACCACATACATGGATTAGGACCCCATTGTACTAAGCACCATACAAATAAATAGCAGAAAGAAGGATTTAGACAATACAAAGCAGGTGAGTAAACTCACAAAATGGAGGGAGAGAGTGGGAGGACAAGATAACAAGGACAGTGGTGAGTGCATAAATTAGTATTTACAGTGATCTCAGTAATAATAGGTGATTGCCACCCTGGCCTATGACTATTGAGACCACTCTGTATGTTTGTATTATGGTATGCAGGTTGGCAGTTTTACAAGTAGGTTGAGTATCCTTTCAAATATCTTTAAAAATGGCAAGGACAAAAAAAAAATCTCCCTCCCCACAAAACCCCCCAGCATTTTTTCATGTAGTCCTATTAATGGTGAGAAGGTTTGAAGAGAGATGCTGCAAGAGTGTTAAATTACTGTTTCCTTGGGTAAGTGATCCAACCACCATGTGGAGTTCTTCCAATTACCTGTAAGCACATTGAACTGTTCTCCCTATTGACTCCTATTGTTTGAACCAGCAGGAGACTGAAGGGGACAAGATGGCAGCTCTCTGAACACCTTAGCGAGGTGCAATGTTGTCTATAGTGTTCCCTGTAGGCTTGAAGAATGGGATCCAGGAGAAGTTCAGGGAAATGGCACAATATGTCATGATTGCATCAAACTTCCATGCCCTGGATTGTGAGGTGTTTGGTCACTCTTCTAAGGCACTGTAATTTTAACTTTGTTGAAGCTCTTGCTTTGGATGGCTGAAAGCCCTTCATCGATAGTTATCCCCTCTTGCCTGATCACCATCATCTAGGCAGTGTAGAAAAATAATTTTTCAAGGCTGGAGAAAGTGGTCATTTTGGGGGCTGTTGAGCTTGACAGTCTCAAGGTGAGGCTATAGAGGGGCATGAACTGGAAGGAAAGTATGTAAGTGTAAAAATGCCCACATGAAACCTAACACTACCTAAAGGGGTTGGTTGTAGATTTTGTCACAAACTCTATGCTCAGACCACATGCTGTGAAAAGTTCAATGCTGCCTGGCAAATCTTTCAACCTACACAGGCCCAGATCTGATCAATCATGGCCTGGTTTCTGCACTGTTGTCATGTGAAATGAATGGTACTGTATGGTTTCAGAGAAAAAGCAGATGCAATGAGACATTTGTGACCAGAATTTCATTTGAAATCTAGGGTTCATTTTAACCCCAAATCTGGGCACATTAACCTCCTTACAGGGAGATAATGAAGAACACAATCACACAAACCCCTGCAAAGAGAGAACTTGATTTTCACCCATCTCTAGATTGCCTGATGGACAAATAATGGCCAAGCATTTTTTCTGTCTCTCTCTCTCACTTGCTGTTTAACTTCTGCCACTTGATTTTTCTTGCATTCATTCTAATCTTAGATCTTGATTTTGCACAGAGCAGATATGGACTGTTGTGTGAATAAGCTCAAGATAAATAGAGATAAGCAGAACAGTGAGTGCAAGGGAACCTCACCCTGTATGAGAACCTGCTTTGTGGCCAGCAATCACTCCTTCAGAGTAGCAAGAGAAAAACCCATGAAGGAATTGCACAGATGTATTTTATTACCATGATGATGATTACACTCAAGTCCATTTTGCCGCAGGCAGGACAATTCTCTCCTTGTACCCTGTCCCTATTTTTACTATATGAACTTGTGAGTAAGGGAGCAAGTAAACAAGGGGTATGAGATTTACTACAGCTCTGATATGCCTAATGCTTAATCTTACTTGTACCCACACACAATTCTCACGTGCAGTGACTACAATACCCTAGTGTACCCTACAAATACTTGCAGGGCAAGTCTTATCACACTTTGGATGGCAAAATTTAGTTACTCATTCATTAAATAACATTGACATAGGTGCTGGTACAAGTAGCACAAGAACTACACCAGCCCCTGTTGCAAATTTGCTTTCATATACTACAAAGCACATTCTTGTACCAAAATTATTTTGTTTTCTGCTGCAGACCCCTGATTACACACACTGTACAGTTCTTTCTCTACTTCCTGTGTCTCTTATCATTTTGCTCACATGGCACAGCTCGGTGGAAAATGCCAAAAGGCTGACTTTTAGCTTGAGAACACTAAACATAAAGTATTGGCTAAAGTGTAATAGTAAGAGTATTTTACTACTCAGCACTGCATATCCTGTAAATTTTCAATTAGTGTTACCACTACATAATATTCTACTTGGTTGCTAGTATATCCAGCTACACCAGTTGATGTACCCTAATGGCTTGAAGGGGAACAAAGAAACTTTTGTGGTTTTAGATGCAAGTCAAGGACCCAGGAGATCTGGGTATTTTTTCTGGTTATGCTGCTTAATTCTTATGAGATGTTGGGTCAGTCTTTTGGACACTAATCCAACTTCCAGGGAAGTTAGTGGAGGGCTTCTATTGATTTCAAGGGAAGCTGGATCAGGACCTTAATCTCTTTTCTGTGCTTGAGTTACCCCATCCATAACACAGGGATAAATAGGCACTTATCTTGTCGGTATGTGTGAGGCTACATTCATTGTTTGTACAGCCAGTGGAGATTTTTGGATGGAAAGTACTATGGCATTGTAAAGTATTATTTTTTTTATTATACCACAAATATACTGAAAGGAAATAAATACAGCCACTTTGGTTTTTAAGAGAAGGTAGATGTAATTATCCCCATGTACCAGGTATTTTGTCACTACCCACAGACTAAGCAATAATGGTCTTTTTGCTATTAGCTTTCTCTAATTATATTTGCTATTGAGACTTAATAGTGTTGCTTTTTTATTCTGCAATAAATTACAATTTCACTAAATCATTAGGACTGGCACCCACAGCTATACGATTATTGATTTTTGTGTTAACAAGCAGAAAATGCTAATCGATTGCATAAAATGGTTTAATGGTTTATTGGTTGCTTTTATGATGGTTACATTGCTTCCAGAAGGAGAATATTGACCACTGGGCATAGTTGCAGGTGGGGTTTTAATGTATATTTCCCCTTTCACTTCCATCTGAGGAAAGCTGTCCCATTTCTGACTCCTGGAAAAAGCCAGAAATAGTGTCACTAAAATTAGTAGTAGGGGAACTATGTACCTGATACAGTATTACATGATCAAGTAGCTGCACAGTGGATTTGATTACATGCAATACACTATGAAAAGTATACCAATAAAAAGAAAGCCTTACTCTACAGGATGAGGCTCACATTTTACTATTGGTAACATGTACAAAATGCAGGAGCTCAGTTGTTACAAAGTGAAAACTAATACATATCAGTGGTCTTCGAACAATGGTTGTACTATGTATGCTAAAGTCTGGAATTTCTACTGCAAGTGTCCATAAAGATCTTTGACCTTTAATGTAGCATATCCCATAAATCAATAAGGTTTAAATACTGCTGCCCTCTTGAACACCTGCTTATCTGTCTTGAGAAAATTCTGTAGTGTTTTAAACGTCATTTTATGACACTAAAAGTAATGCCTGCTTTAGAAGCACTTGGAAGAGCCATTAAAGTTAAGGATCTAGCAGCATTTCCATTATAAAGCTTGATTGAAGTGGTTTATAGCTCTGTCGTTTAAAAATGCAGTGGGCTGAAATTTGGTACACAGCACAAAATTTTCTTTATTTTTTTTAATGTCAGACAAATTGTTTCAGATGCTTCCCCCCCATCATAGATATAAATATTTTCATTTATCAAAGACATTTAATTTTTACAGACTAGTAGCCTTGCATGTGTATGTGGTTCCCCTTCCACATACATATTCAAAAATGACTTTCATAGGATTGTGAGATATATGTATATATTTGAAAAATAACTGAGAACATGAACGAATTGCCTGCTTGCCATATCGTGTTTTAATATATATAGTCTTAATTAGACCCCAGATTTAGGCACTATTGTGATCCACAAAACCCCTGCTCAGCTACCACCTAACTCTGTAGGTACATAAATTTCTGCTGCAAAAGTTCTCTGGGCACTTACATTTCTGCATCTGGACATGCAGGCTGCTGCCTCAGGCAGGTGCCCAGATTCCTATCTCCTGTGTAAGCCCCAGTCAGATCCTCAAACCAGGGGAAGATAGGTATTCCCCTGCCTATAATCTGTGTGGGGCATGATCCGGTAAACATGCTCTGAGCACACCTAACTCCACATAAAATGGCGAGGGTGGGTCCCTTTGTGCATCTTGCCCTGCATATTTACAACTCTAGCAACTCTGCTGTGTGTAGAGATAGGCAGCCATTGTGTGTTTATATTGTTTTAGAAGGGACACGCTGTGTATTCTCCCTAGGGTGACCAGATAGCAAGTGTGGAAAATCAGGATGGGGTGAGGGGTAATAGGCACCTATATAAGACAAAGCCCCAAATATCGGGACTGTCCCTATAAAATTGGGACATCTGGTCACCCTAGTTCTCCCATGGATCGTTTACCTTCCCCCCCACTTGCTCTCTTAACTTAAAATCTGGGTAATTCTGACTGAACGTATGTTTGTGCTGTTTGTGGACCTGGGATCTGTAGATAGGGTATTTTGCATTTACATTCTCCTAGTGAATGACAAGGCTTGTACACAAAGGTAAATTAGTGGCTAGTTCTTTCCTGAAAGAAAATCTGAATCTGCTTTCAGTTAATTTTTATCAATTGTCTGCTATTAGGCCAGTGCCAGCTAATTTAAGGAAATCACAGATGCAGCACTCAGCGGTGACCAGTGGCTAAGGCAATGTGGGTGTATGTCAGAAGCCTGCTTTATTTTTCTTCAGGCAGAAGCTCCAAGTACGTAAGAGGCAATGCTCCCTAACTGTGAACATAGGTGCAATGTGCTGGGAAAAATTAACCCTTAATTTGTTTTGTTATTGATTGCTTTAATTCTTGTGAATTTTATCTCCCCTTTTTCTGGATCATTTTTCAAGCCTAGCCCAGTCAGCCAGCCAATTACAGCAGCTTTGCTGTCACAGCATCTTCCTGTGGCTAGACAGGTGGGGAGTTGTAACTATTGCTCTTGATTGGCTAAGAATTGCTCATATCATGTAGTCTAGTTCCTTCAACTCCTCCACTCATCACTCAAATCTATGTGCTTGTCCCATCCATCCATTTTGTCCTGTCTTTTAGACTTTAAGCTCTTTGGGGCAAGAACTGTCACTTACTTACTATGTCTTGTACAGTGTCTAGTAGAATGGGACCATGACCTGGCTGGCTGCTAAACTCTACCATAATATCAGTGTTAAGAATAATTCTATGATTTCTACCTTTCTAGTGCATGACTGTAATTTGTGTAGCATCCAAAAGCACCACTGCTTTGGGTACACACATTCTCATGGTAGGGAGGGATCTTGGTTTGTCTAGGCAAAGAAATCTTGTTGCTACTGACAAAGTGTATTAATTTATTTTTCCATGATTTGCTTATAGGGTAACCTATAATCTGATCTCTAGTGTGGGGCACCCATTGAAGTACATGGGATGCTTGGATGTGGGTGTCTGAGCTAACGGATCAGATTGCCAGGTCAGGGTCCTGGTTTATAAACTTTGGAGAAGGACTCATATTTGGTCTGTAAAGCACCATGTGTGCCCATGTGTCTTGTCAGTAATAATATTAATGTATGTGTACAATATAGTAATGCAAAAAAAAAATCAGTAATGGAGGAGTAGAACTTCTGATTGATTGATTTTTTTGGAAGCTTCACTTTACAGGATCCTAAAAAGAAATCAAGTGTTTCTACACAAGTCACTCGAAAAATAAATATTCCAGAAGCCTCGCTTCTCATCATGCTTAACAGTTAGCATGTACAGCTGAACTCTCCTGTGCGTGTTTTTACAAAGGAGAATAAAAAGTATCATTGCTCTCAGAAATTCAAATGATGTAATGATTATTTTGTGTTCTGAGTATGTTAGTTGGGAAAATATATGTCAATTCCTTCGTTATTCAGAAATGATAGTGTCTTGGGAATAAACACACACAAAGAATTAAATTCAGAACTTAGTATCTAGCAAGTACCACCATCTGGTAGATTTTTACTTGCATCTTTCCTTGGCCCCTGGATAGCACACCACCATTCTAAAGAGGATACTTTGTTCAAAGTGCTGGCTAACATTTCCCATTACAATCAAGAGCACGCATGGATCCTACATAGGGGCGGGGGGAACCAAATACACTTAACAATTCTCTCATCTTTTTCATGTCTCAGCTTTTAATTTGTGAGTGATTTTAGTGCTCATGAAAATGAGGGCGTAATTATTGGTTGATAAATGAATGTGTCTGAGCTGAAATAGTCTGATTCTTATGATTAAGTAGCATGAGCTGATCCTGCCAGATACTGATTTCAGTGGAAGCTAAAGACATCATGCAGGCTCAGACTCCAAATAAGGAATAAGCCATCACCAAGAACCTTGGAAATCTTGTGACCTATTGGTTGTTCAGTAACCTGAGTTAAATTTTAAGAATTGGAATCTTGTTCCATTTTTCAGACAACACCCACATCACACAGTATAATCTCATTAGATAAATCAGGACTGAACTGTTGTCTGGTTGCTAGATGTCATCACTTCAAAGGAGAGTAAACTGAAACACAATGCTGGGGATTGGTATGGGAAAGTTTGTGCATAGTAGCTTTTTTTTTGCAGTCAGAATCTCAATTAACAATAAATGAATACCTAGTTATCAACACACTTTACAAAGACGGTCAGCATCATTATCCCCATTTTACCTATGAGGAAACTGAGGCACTGGGAGGTGGTGATTTGTCCAGTGTCACCCAGTAGGCCAGTTGCATATCTCGGAGTAAAAACCCGGATCTTCTGAGTCCCAGTGTAGTGCTCTAACCTGTAGGTCACACTTTCCACTGTAGCCCCTTTCCCAGCTGCAAAATTTCAATTTAAAAATAAATGGGGTTGAAAAGTACTTAATGAGCCTGTGTATGAGCTGTCTTTTATGTACATACATACATTACATTACATACACACAAAATTTACACCCCCGCCCCCACACACCAAGGACGCAACCGCCTGACCTTTGGGTAATGAATTAAGTGCGGGCTGGATGAGAGGGGATCCACATGCTTTGGGAAAGGTGTAGGAGAGCTCCACAGCCTCTCCATTGCTGCTACTGAAGTCTCTGGGCTGGAATAGATCCAGTGACTCCTGAATATCCCTTTTATGGCCACTGAATCGATGTAAGTGGATCCAGAGAGCACACGACCACCTGTTGTTTTGGCCAATCCTAAATGTTTCAAAAGAGTTGGCTCCCTGTAATCCAGCTCCATGCACATACATGGTATGCAGTCTCTCTATAGCAGGAGTAGTCAATAGGCGGACCAGGAACCAGATCCAGACTACCACATGCTTTTGAACGGACCACTAAATCTTTTTATTTACTTATCATAATTGTCATTATTTTTGTATTATTTTCTCTGGAGTCTGGACCTTGACTATACCTTGATCCTGAAATTTGGACCTTGACAAAAAACTATTGATTACTCTTGCTCTATAGGCTTCCCCCTGTGCTGAAAAACTGTCTTCATTCTTCGGAGTGGTAGCCATGTTAGTCTGTATCAGCAAAAAGAACAAGGAGTACTTGTGGCACCGTAGAGACTAACAAATTTATTTGAGCATAAGCTTTCGTGGGCTAAAGCCCACTTCATGCATCTGATGAAGTGGGCTTTAGCCCACGAAAGCTTATGCTCAAATAAATTTGTTAGTCTCTAAGGTGCCACAAGTACTCCTTGTTCTTTTTGTCTTCATTCTGTTGCACTGGGAGCTCTCTGTCGCCTCGACACTCTGGGTGATCATTTCCCCTACTGAGCATTTCTTATATATTTGTAAACGCAGTTTTCAGATTTTAATGTCAGACATTTCTGTTCAAAGCTGGTAGAAATATAGTACAGAAATAGCTTAGCTGCACTCAGAGTTATTCACAGAAATTGTCTTAATCTTTAAATCTGTTTTTAGATTATAGATTGGCAATGAAACCATGCATTTCTCAGCTCTTCAATAAAAAAACCCAGGATGATAATCCTCAACTGTTATGGGTAGAAGCCATAACACCCTTTTGGTGTTTTGAAGCAGCAAGTGAGTGTGTTTTTTGTTTACCTTTGCATTATTATAATTTGATATTATATTACAGACAAGTTCCAGACGCAAAATTCCAATCCAGAATTCAACCCCGTACTCACTCCAAAGTTCAGTGCTGTTCCGATCTGGGTTTTGGTTTGGTCCTTTATAAAATAGGGATTGTTTTTCAAATTTGGATTTGAGGTTTGTTTTTTAAAGTCCCCTGAATTCCAAGTGTGTCTGTAACTGACATTTTGATTAGACCCAGTCTCTAGTATTAGATCTGACATTAATTTCACTGCCTATTTGAATAGCACTTTAAATAACAAGAACAATATGCAATAGCATTTCATGTTGAGAAACATATATTTTGGTAAACATATGTTTATCACATACAATGAGAGAAACCCATTGTTCTGTGACCAGTTTTAAATAAAGTGATGATTTTCATAATATTTTCATAATACACAGAGGCTGATCTCTGCTCAGTGGGCTCTCAGGAATAAATTGGTGATCTCAATGCATTCCCTAATAGCCTGATGACCGTATCTCAATCTTTCCCCTAGCCGTAATATCATTATTTGGCATTCTTGTTGAGATCCTCAAACAGGAGAGCAGGGAATCAATAAGATACCTGAGCCCACCTCCTCAAAAGTATGAAGGTGCATAGTGCCCACTAAAATCAACAGGAATTAGGTGACGACATAGCTTTGAGGATATGGCCCTTAGATACGAAGATAAGTGCTTTAAAAATAACTAATAGACTGATCTCTCTCTATTAAAATCTACAGCCATTGGCTGAGGCCTGATAGGAGCACCATGCCATCATGACTGATGTTCATGATGAATTCTAGCACCAACTGCTACCATTGCTCTAATTGTGTTTGTGTAGTTCATGGCTCTCTGGCTCAGTTAGGGGCATACTTGTTATAACACTTTTTGAGTTTGTTGCATGAACTAGACAACACAATTATAGAAATGTGTTGGGGAATCATAGAATCATAGAATATCAGGGTTGGAAGGGACCCCTGAAGGTCATCTAGTCCAACCCCCTGCTTGATGTCACAGCTTTAGGTCATGTTCTGTCCACATTACAAAACCAGACTGGGATATGGATGATCTTAACTGTCCCAGACAAATGTGTGTTGGCCCAGTGATAGTTGCAGTGCAGATGGGTTCCAAGCAAAGCTGCAGTCGACTTGTGCATCAGCCCCAGGGGGAATATAGTTTCTCTTTCTTCCTTTTGCTTCATATATTGATTTGCCTATTCAAGAGTAATTAGAAAATATTAATTTTCCATAACCTTGTGTGGGAGATTTGTTTGGTACAAGTATCCTACTACATGTTAAATTAATGTTTCCGAAACCTAATTTTTACCCCTGTTCACTTTTTGAAACAAATGTAAATGGTCTGATCTTAACCCCAAACCCAGGGAATTTAGAGCTGAGGTCAGAGTGATTCTCTGGTAGAAGAGGGTTAAGCAAGTAAAAATAGTGCTCACACTGTGCTCTTAACTCACTTTGCTGAGATGCTTGTATTGTAGTTTAAATGGTGTCTTGCTGCAGGCTGACAGTAGGTAATCTTATATGAAGGGGAGTAACTAGTATCCCTTTCACAAAGGCAAGAAACAGCAGTCTGCGGTTTAGCTAGGACTGTCAGCGATTTAACGAATTATTCCAGGAGAGTAGATCGCGTAAAGTAATATTCTTTCTGTCTGACATTATTCCAGTCTTCATTAGCTGACTTTTTTCTTCTGTGTCCCTCGAAAACAATAGCCCCAACTGATGTTTTGTGGTTATGTTAAAATTTAAATTAAAAAGAAAACCCTCCTATGCTGAAATGGTTACTTTCCTGCTAACACATTTTAGGAACTGCAAGAGTTAGAGCCATTGAAGTGAGCCAAATTGCCCCTCTGCTAAGGCCCCTCTGTTGGAGGACTGCTCTGTTCTTAACTCAGAATTGCCTTATTTTTGTGGGTAATTCAATCCCATCGCCATTGATGTTATGATTGTATTGCTATAATATGCTCCGGTGTAAACCTGAGGGATATTATATATCATTGTCTTACTATTATGTCATACTGTGTAGGCCTTTTTGAAGTTTACTAGTAAAATGTCAGTACTTTGGGGAGAGTATCAGCATTTCTAAAATTCCATTTTATTATTTGAATGAATAATCCCTCCCTTCCCCCTGGTAAATATAAACTGTCCAAGTCATATTGCCTAAATTTACATGTATCAAATGATCAAGCCATACAAGCCTGGACACACTGCAGACATTTTCTGCATATCCCATGACAATCTGCCAGCCAGTTATCATGAGCTTTTAATACTGTAGCATACTCCATGCAGAAAGGAAATTTAATATAACACAGCCTAATGTTTCTTACAGCCTATTGCATCTGGTACATTGTGAATTTTTTTAAAACTCCTCTAGGGAGCTTGGATTTAAAATGATCTCTTTGCCACATATTACAGGAAAGCACACATCTTTCTTGAGTGAGGAAACCTTTTGTGTTCAAAGGATTTATTAATCACAAACATCTCTCAGCAGTATGAAAACTGAAGGATTTATGGGAGTCATTCTTTAAATGTGTTTGTAAATGATTACCGCATGTTTATCTGAAATAACCTAGTCTTGGTATTTTCCTGCTTTTGTTTACTTTCAAGTTTGAATTGGCTTGTTTATAGGAAATCTTCATATCCTCTTTGTTGAAACTATGGACCCAGTCCTTCAACCTTCCTCATGTGAATAATCCTTATTCAAGCGAGTAGTCTCTCTGAAATAAATGAAACTATTTGTGGGAGCAGAGGTTGCAAGATCAGGTCTTATCTGAGCTAGGCTTCAGCCCTTTCTGTCCTCAGCTATATGTTTTGTTCAGAGCTCAGACAAAGCCATTCAGATGATGATAACATACTGTAAAGAAGAGCCTGTCTCAATATTTTTGTCTTGTATCATGAGCCAGAGAGACAGCTGTTTTCTCTCCTACTGTAAAGAAGTAGATGCATATTAAACTGTGGTTTCTGGCTGCCTTTCAGAACAATAAGAAACTGCACACCTGTCAGCTCTTGGCAAGCAAGAATAGTAAAATTACTAACTGTGTTTCCACAGCATTCTCTCACTGACAAACACACCATTGGTTTCATTTTTCTCTCCATCACTTCTCAAAATACTTAGATTTCTCCCTAAAGGCACAGGAGAATTAAGCAGTTTTTACTACTGCGTCTCATAAATGGCTTACTTTTTGAAAGAGTACATTTTCATGCTAGGCTTGCTTTATTACTACTATTCTTTCTGAACATTTTCCCCCCCAATCAGTGTTTTGCATCTGTAAGCATTTGTGTTATACGGCATCCTGCTTTCCTCAAGTCGATCCAAAAACTCCTTTAGCTAAGGGCTCATTTAGTGATCAGTTTTTAAAATAATGTTCACAGATGTTTTTCTGGTACTAGAGTGCAGCTAATGGCCATATGAATGATTTCTTCTCATATGTGGCAAGATACAGAATTTGTTTTGAGAAGTGTAGCTTAGAGTTGGAGTTCTTAATCAAACTAATTACATTCATGTTTTCTTCCTCTCTGATAAGATTTTAATCATGGCATTTAATTTTAAATATAGAAATGTGAATGAGTAATAGTGAAACTCTGTGTGTCTCTAATAGCTCATGTGATCAGCTATTGGGGTCAGGGTCCTTAGAATAGTGGTGTGATCTTACATACCAGGTCAATTGCAATATCAAAGCATGAAGGGGGGACTTAAGGACAGAGTTTCAGTTTTGTCTCTGCATTTCCTGGCTTTTGTGGCTTGGAGCCAGACTCTTAATGTTATGAAAACAGAGTTTTTTTTCCCCCTGGTGCATGAATAATAATAATAAACTGAACAGAGGAAGACAAGTTAAAATGTTTTATATACCAGCTGACATCCCTTACTACCCATCCCCAATTCCTGGTCTGCAAAAAAGTTAAAAGCACACATCAGGAATTCCACAGAAACAATCTTTTATGGGGAATGCTGAAAACTTTGAAGACATTAATCTGAAATGATCTGTCAAAGATCTAGAAGAATGGAATCCAACTGAACTTTAACTACTTTATCCTACTTAAGCTGGAACAGAACTGCTGAGCCGAGCAATTTAAGATTCCCACAGCTGCACTAGCTATGTTTTCGTTCATGGTACTAAATTGTTTCCATTAGCCTGAAAAGGGTTATAAAACCTACAATCAATTTAGTTTCTGGGGCATTGTGTTTTGAATACCATTTAATAGGGTGTGACAAAAACACATAATTTCTCCACATGTTCTTACATTGCAAGCAGATTTTGCTTGGTGCTAGGCAGTGTACCAAATGCTCTGGACAGTAGAGAAAGCTTTGCAATTGGAAATAAAGGAACAGCATCAGACGGCTAGAATGCCCAGAGCATGACAAGAATCTTAAATGGAATAGATGAACACAAAGGAATAATAGCATCTTTATCTTCCATTTGTTCAGCAACTCAGCATTTGCTATGGATACAAATCATTAGATTTGTTTAACGTAGGGGAAAGAATAGGTTCACATACTGGAAACATAAGTAAACTAAACCGGACAGGAATACATTTAATATGAACATTAATAACCAGAGATGGGCTGAACTTGATGAGCAGATGTGGGCAAAAGGAATTCTTGCTCCCTTCCAGTGAGTTGAGCAGCTTACTTTCTCATCCCAATACACATTTAAAAAAAAGAATCATGGCATTCATTTAAATAAGACTTGTTGATTGAGGGACGGAGAAGGACAGATTGAGTTACCTACCTTTACCAGTGCTCCTAATCTGTTTATATTCTGTACCTCCTTACAAGTTAACTAGTGTTTAATATTCACAACGTACCTTATAGCAGGCTACAACACAGATAAATGAGTCATTTTAATGGGTTTATTCAGAAAATGTGAATGCATCTATTTTAACAAGTTATGTAAATCAGGCATTTCTGAAATTGTGGTGTACAGGAAAATTCAGCAGCCCTCAAAAGTACATACATAATGGTGTAGTGACATAGGGCATTATTAGCATGCTGAACTGCAGTAAAAAATGAATACTGTCCATCATAAAATCTCCTGAAGTGTTTGTCTCCAACAATGGATGAGCTTAATTGGCTTTCTATATGTATTTCATTTAGGGCTGTCAAGTGATTAAAAAAATTAATCACGATTATTCACGCTGTTAAACAATAATAGAATAGTACCATTTATTTAAATATTTTTGGATATTTTCTACATTTTCAAATATATTGATTTCAATTACAACAGAGAATAGAAAGTATACAGTCCTCACTTTATATTTATTGTTTGTTGATTACAAGTATTTGCACTGGAAAAAACCAAAATAAATAGTATTCTTCAATTCACCTAATACAAGTACTATAGTGCAATCTCATTATCATGAAAGTTGAACTTACAAATGTAGAATTATGTACAAAATAAATTGCATTCAAAAATAATACAATGTAAAATTTTAGAGCCCTCAAGTCCATTCAGCCCTACTTCTTGTTCAGCCAATCGCTCAGACAAACGAGTTTGTTTACATTTTCAGGAGCTAATGCGTCTCACTTCTTGTTTACAATGTCACCTGAAGGTGAGAACAGGTGTTCACATGGCCCTATTGTACCTGCCACTGCAAGATATTTATATGCCAGATGCCCTAAAGATTCATATGTCCCTTCATGCTTCATCCACCATTCCAGAGGACGTGTCCATGCTGATGATGGGTTCTGCTTGATAACAATCCAAAGTAGTGCATACCGACGCATGTTCATTTTCATCATCTGAGTCCGATGCCACCAACAGAAGGTTGATTTTCTTTTTTGGTGGTTCAGGTTCTGTAGTTTCCGCATCTGAGACTTACTCTTTTAAGTCTTCTGAAAGCATGCTCCACACCTCGTCCCTCTCAGATTTTGGATGGCATTTCAGATTCTTAAACTTTGGGTCCAGTGCTGTAGCTATTTTTAGAAATCTCACATTGGTACCTTCTTTGCGTTTTGTCAAATCTGCTGTGAAAGTGTTCTTAAAACGAACATGTGCTGGGTCATCTGAGACTGCTATGACATGAAACATATGTCAGAATGCAGGTAAAACAAAACAGGGGACATTCAATTCTTCCCCAAGGAGTTCAGTCACAAATGTAATTAACACATTATTTTTTTAACGAGCATCATCAGCATGGAAGCATGTCCTCTGGAATGGTGGCCAAAGCATGGAAGCGGCATACAAATGTTTAGCATATCTGACACGTAAATACCTTGCAACGCTGAATACAAAAGTGTCATGTGAATGCCTGTTCTCACTTTCAGGTGACATTGTAAACAAGAAGCAGGCAGCATTATCTGCTGCAAATTTTAACCAAACTTGTTTGCCTGAGCAATTGGCTGAAGTAGGATTGAGTGGACTTGTAGGCTCTAAAGTTTTACTTTGTTTTATTTTTGAATGCAGTTTTTTTTGTACATAATTCTACATTTATAAGTTCAACTTTCATGATAAAGAGATTGCACTACAGCAGGGATTGGCAACCTTTGGCATGCAGCCCGCCAGGGTAAGCCCCCTTGGCAGAGAGTGGCCAGAGAGTGGCCGCCAGGGTAAGCCCCCTGGCGGGCCGGGCCGGTTTGTTTACCTGCTGCGTCCGCAGGTTCGGCTGATCGCGGCTCCCAGTGGCTGCGGTTTGCCGCTTCAGCCCAATGGGGGCTGTGGGAAGCGGTGCGGGCCCAGGGATGTGCACTACAGTATTTGTATTAGGTGAATTGAAAAATACTTTTGCTTTTTACAGTGCAAATATTTGTAATAAAAAATAAATATAAAGTGAGCACTATACACTTTGTATTCTGTGTTGTAATTGAAATCAATATATTAGAAAATGTAGAAAACATCCAAAAATATTTAATAAATTTCAATTGGTATTCTATTGTTTAACAGTGTGATTAATCAGAATTTTTTTAATTGCGATTAATTTTTTTGAGTTAATCGCGAGAGTTAACTGCGATTAATTGGCAGCCCTAATTTCATTCTCTTTATATATATATATATATATATACATTACTCATTTTAAAAGGAAGCAAAACAAGTTTGAGAAGGTTAACTTTGAGCCTAGAAATATACTAGAACTTCACAAACAAATTTAGAGCCAAGTATAGAGTACACCCACTGATCAGGGGAGAAAGTGGGATTGTGTAGGACATAATGCATTGATTCTTAGATGCACTTGTTCATCTGGTTTATACTTGTGTTTGTCTTTAATTGATAATTTTAGAGGAATTAAATCAGGTGAGCAACTTTTCCAGATGAAATCTTTAAGTGGGAAAGCTTAGCTAGGAATATCTATTTCTGCAGATATTTCTAATGCACTTACCACCATGGTTATATAAATGCTGTATGATTAAAGATAGCACTGAAGTAACTGTCTGCAAGGTGACAATGAAGGGCTAGTGAGTCTTACACCCAGTGAGTAAAAGTAGAGAGTATTTTAATGAGGTAAAGTTCTCTCAAAACAATTGGGCAAATTGGGGACGCTTGCATAGTCCTGTCACACAGCAATTTTTAAGCACCAACCGTAGTTCTGGCACTGAGCTGATGGCTACAGCTGAAATTAGTTATTATAAGAAGAGCAGCCATCCCAAATGTTATGATTGCCTAGTGTTTCCATTTCAAACCCCAACTTCTAGTTGTTTACACTGGAAAAAAAAATCACCTCTTTGGCTGATTATTTTTTCTCACCCTACTCTTCTGGGCTTTGTCCCTGTTTGAAGTTGTATTTTTTATTTTCCCCTCAAAGTTTAAAACAGTTCAGCCATTTCTCAGGAGATAGCATATAGGAATTGGGTAGTGTTCCTTTAAATAGTTTGTGAGCCCTCTCGTGGCAGAAGCTACCAGAACCTTGTCAGAGCAGTAATAAATAGCTAGGCCTTTCATGTCCTGTTCACCTAGTAAATATGGTTATTTGGACCTCACTGTGCCTGTGTGGTTGCTTCACACTCAGCGTGTTCTATAAAGAGCAGAAGACACAACTGGTGATGAGGATGGGATTCTAATCCAAGAATACAGTAAAATAGAATGACAGTGGAGGCCTAGTGAAACTGAAGGAACATAAGAATGGCCATACTGGGTGAGACCAGTGTCCTGTTTTTGACAGTGCCTGGTGACAGATGCTTCAAAGAGAATGATCAATACAGGGCAATTTCAAGTGGTCCATTCCCTGTGGTCCAGTCCCAGATTGTGGCAGTCAGAGATTTAGAGATACCAGAGCCTGGAGTTGCATCAGTAATGACCTTGGCTAATAGCCATTGATGGACCTATCCTTCATGAGCATAAGGTAACACGTGGGCCATGCTAATGAGAGGGGTGTGTCCTAAGATCTGTCCCTATATTGGAGTTAGGTGCCTAAGTCAGGACTGCAGCAAGATGTCTATTTTGGGAAAGTGGTTTGAACAGGGGTCTCCTGCCTCTCAGAAGAGTACTCTAACCATTGAGCTATGGGATAGTCTGATGTGACATTCCCTTAGTGTCTCCTGTTGAAGCTGTTCCATTGTGTATACATAAATAGTCTTTAGAGGCGGGAAACCAGGTCCTGGGTCTTCCACCTCCCAGGTGGGTGCCCTAACCACTAGGCTATAGAGTCATTCTCTCTCTGGCCCAATGACAAAGAGTGGGGCTGTCCATGTCTGTGGTGATGTCAAGGTTACCATTAACCCAGTATTGCATGCAGATAGATATCCATTACCTAAAATAGAGGATATATTTGCCTTGTTAGCTGGTGATAAGCATTTATCTGAGATCAATCCAGCCTAAGCCAATCTACAAATAAAGATTGAAGACAATGACAAGAAATACCCCATGATTAACAAACACCAGGGCTTATTTCAATATAACAGGCTAGTGGACTAGCATACACACTGCCTTTTGGCAGTGACCCTTGGACTGGATATTACAGATATTACTCCTGGCACTCAGTGGCCAGGGGAGCTGCTAATGAAGAACACCTAGAACCTCTGCATGGCTCTGTGAGCAAACTTTGCAAGGCTTTGTTTAGAGCAAACAAGGAAAAATGTCAATTTTTCAAAGATTAAATTGCTTACTGTTGCCATACCACTGATGAAGATGATTTGTATAAATCAGAAGACAATGCTGAAGCTATCCATACGACAGCCCTGCCACAGGATGTGTTCTTGCCTAATACAGTGAGCGTTACATTCTCTAAATGATCTGTTACACAATGGACAGAAATGATGTTGGCCCCACCCAGTGTGTCAAGGCTTTTGATGAGGCCAAGAAGTTTACAGTCTCTGAAATGGTCCTTCTTACACACTACAATGCATCTTTGCCTACCTATTTACACCTCCCCATATGGAATAGGAACAATAATGTCACATAGGATAGCAGATCACATGGAAAGGCCTAATGCTTTTACTCCTACATCTCTTACCTTTGAGGAATGAACTATGCTCACGTTGATAGAGAAGTTCCGAGTTTAGTGTGAGGAGTTAAAAGGTTTCACCAGTATCTGTAAGAGAAAAGATTTATTCTGGGTATAGATAATCAGCCCCTAGTTTCAATTTTTAATGAACAAGCGGAGACCCGACAATCACTGCAGCACAATTACAGAGAAGGGTAATATTCTTGGGTGCTCACTGTGTGTTACAATATTGAGTTCAAAGAGATCAACTAATATGCACATGCAGATTGCTTGTCATGCTTGCCATTGGTAAAGATGCAAACATGCAACCACAGACAGTCGATATGCTCTGTGTGGCACAAATGGAAACCTTGCCAGTGCCAAGTGCCATGGTACAACACGAAACTAAAACTGATCCAGTACTGATTAAAGTGCATGACATTCCAATGAATGAATGGACTTATGCACACAAACGCCTGTTTCCAGCTTTATTTACTTGAAAATAGATAAGTGTAAATAAAGCGTGTACCTTTTTCCCGAGCACCCTTTGGATCCAGAGCTGTGTAGGGGAGACGCTCCTCCCTATGCACAGTCTGGGGGTTCTAGGACTCAGGTGGCACATCTCCACACATGGGTAGAAAAGAATCAGTCAGAGCCTCCAGCCAGGAGGAAGAGGAGCAGCCAAAGCAAGGCCTTCTGGACATTCAGAGAACTTCCTACAGTGCTGACTGGACTTTCTCTGCTCCAACCCTCTCCCACCATTTTCCTCACAGTTGTTTCACCTTAGCTTCACTCCACACCTGCCCCTCTTGCACTTTTCTCCCCTGCCCTGTCCTCACCCTCTCCATTTCCCTTCTATTTAGCTTATACCCTCCTAACTAACTTTCACCCTACCCCCCGCAAAAAACTGTGGCACTAACGTGCTGTTTGCTGCCATCCCATTGTTCACTCTGCTTGTGTGTTCTACCCTTTCCCCACCCTGAGCTCATCTTGTCTTTTTTTGGATTGTAAGCTCTTTGGGGCTCTTTGTGTTTGTATAGTTGCCTAGCATAATTGGGGACCAACACTTGGTTTACCTTTAGACAACATTGCAATAAACCTGATTATTAATCAAGTTTGCTTAACATGGGGCATCAGAATAATTATTTCTACAAAACTCAGGTCATGTATGCTACAAAAAATACACAACGGCTATTTGGAAAAGTGCTTGCCTGGAGTTTTGTGAGGTGGTCAGGGATTGATACACAAACAGAAGAAATAGTAAAACAATGTCAAGATTATCACCAAATGCATCAATGCCTAAACATGCTCCTTTGCATCCTGGCAAGAGGCCAACTATCCATGGCAATGAATGCACATAGTCTATGCTGGACCATTTATGGGACATACATTTTTGAAAGCAGGAGATGCTCAGTCTAAATGGCCTGAAGTAGTCTGTATAAATTCAATTAATTCAGCACACACAGTGGAAGTATTAAGACTACTGTTAAGCAATAGACTTACAAACACTTGTTTAAACAATAGTCAAGCTTGAAATGTTGTTAGTGGAAAAAAATTGATTAAAGATGGAGGCTGTGCTAGTGGCTTCTGAGTGTTGTGGTATATTGGACGCTAACTCTTCTCTGAGCAGATTAGCAAATAGAAAACTGCCATAAATGTACAATTGCCAGTCAGCTGATTGGAAGCTTATAAAACCAGCAAAGTTAAGACATGGTGGGATGATACAAAGCCCCCTAGGATTTTTTTTTATATCTAATTTCTTTAGAGGTTAGATTTATGAAACCAAATCTTGCTTAAAAGTATTTTTATTGGGGGGGGGGGGGGGGAAGATGTGTGAGAAGTTTCACAGTATAAAAACAAATTTCAGTCAAAAATCCTGTGTTGTGTTATTGCAAAAATGTTGACAGAAACACTATAAACTTTAAGAAGCCAAATTATTGCAATATTTTCCTAAAATAATATAGTTGATGAGTTCCACTAAACAGAGATATACCTACATTTTAGTCAACATAGTGAATAGGGAATTATATAACCATTTCAGTCGAAGCTTCCAGGAAAACTTTGATGCTGCCTGCACTCCCAATGTCAAAGTTATAAATGGTCATTTGCTTTAGGCCTATATTCAGTACTGAATGTTCTCCTCAACTTTGTAGCCTTTCCTTGGATAGAGATGGAATATTTTTTAATTACTTCTAATTATATTAAATAGAAAATGTGCAAGTTGGCAATTGATAATTAGACTAGTATTGTTCCAAAATATATATTTCAAACTAGACGTAGAAAGGAGAGCCAAAAAAGTCAGAACTTTAAAACAAACCAAAAAACATTCTAAAATAAATGGAACAAAATCTTAAAACTCTTCAAGAGTCTGAATTACAGAAACCACAAAGTTCCAAAAGTTTTTAAAATACTGGCTCTGTCCAGGTTCTTGTTTTCTCTGCTAATGTCCTTCTTTTTTCACACGAGGATTCAATTTCACTTATATTAGCCTTGAGATATGAAAGTTATAATCACACAAAATATGCCCTGTTCCTCTGTTGCCATCACAAGTTTAATAATTTTTGGATTCTCTTTCTACTGCACCCCTGCTCATATAAATAGCTTGGACCAACTTTTCCAAAATGGATGTTTAAGTTGTACTCATAAAATATGCATCCTTGATATAAGGCAGTACGTATGAGGAAAAAATATACTTTCATGTACAAAGCTGCTAACTGCAGATAAGTGGTTGTGTGTATTTTGAGTATGTAACTGTTTGCACCTGTTCATGCATTAATTTGCCTGCACATCTTAGGCACCTTTTTTGAAAATTCAGCTCCATACACCTACTAGAATCAAAGACACTCTAGGAACACACTCAGGGTGTACTTTGGGGGCGTTAGATGAGATCTTGGAAAGCTGAATGGCACATTTTAGCTATCAAGCGGTCACTGATCATTTTAAAGTCTTACTGGCTGTCATACTGTTGATTAAGAGAAAGGAGAAGTATGGTCAAGAACATGTCTCCTTAGATTTAAACAGAAAAAGATCCCAGTCAGAGGAAATCTCTCTCTCTCTCTCTCATTTTCCTTTAAAAATGGTTTGGTCACAACAGCTCTCTAAGTGTTTATTGGCCATCTGTGGCTACATCAAGGAGTAAGTATAATACATTAAATTCTTATTTAAAATATTTCTGCCAGTGGTTGCATGTTCTTAGATCTCTTCAATCAGCACACAAATATGCTGAATCATCATGGAGTACGCAAGAGATCGCAAGTAACTTCTTTCTCCTCACAACTTTCTGGGTCCCAGGCCCATAAGAAGAAAAAAAGTCAACTATCATGTTGAGTGTTGTCTCTCTTCCCTTTAGTAAGTGTCCTGGCCAGCTGTTTGCTGCTAAAGAGCTGGGTTGGCTACAGAGCTAAGATTTGTTACTTTCTAAGGCTTTGTATGACATGGAATGCCTCTTGCCATCATACTTGGTCAGATGTATTTCCCCCACCTCTGAAAATTTTCACATTAGTGTCTATGGGAAATTGACATAATGAGCAGGACAAATTGCTGAAATCATTTTTATCACAATGTTCCATCCTTGTTGCATTCTCTTACAGGTTGAATAATGTATTTATATTTGCCATAAAGTCAAGTGTATTTGATATAAATTATGCTCACAGTTGCCTTTTTAGACATTTCAACTCTGCAAATACATATGTGAGTAGGTTTACTGGGGCTAGTTATATGCATAAAGTTACTCACATGACTGTTTATAAGATTGACACCTTGGTGTTTAAAAGCCCACTCAAAGTAGGCTATATTAATGTAAAAACTATACAGAGGTCAACACTGCAGTTATTGACAGGCTCAATATAATGGCTAGGAAAAAGAGTTCCAAAGATCTAATGAATAAGTAAGTACAAAGTTAATGGAAAGGAAACAAAGAGAGACAAACCTCTCAAATTGGATTAAACCAGAATTACTCAGGCTTCGGCTGTGATTACTGATTGGTATAGTAAATGAGCCTGAGTATAACTAAAAGTTGATTTTGGAACCTATACAGTGCTCTTTTTAACATGCAAATATGCATATGAAAAATACATGTTAATTATCTTAAACTATTGGAGAAATGAATTATTCCCCCCAAAATTATAAACTATCTTTCCTAAAATGTGACTGTAAGCATTTACTCATATTGTAGCTGTCTCTTTCAATATTTTTAATGAAACTTCACCCTTTACTTTTAACAATGATTAGATGGTGTTCCCTGCGGAATGATAACCCAGTTGTTTTTCTATCTTCCTTTTCTGGCCAATCAAACAGTTTGGTTTTAACAGATAAAATATAAAGCTTACTCCAGTTGCGGTATTTAGGAGTCCTTTATGCAGAATATCAGGGTCTGCGGAAATAATCTGTTATCAAATCACTGTGCTGGTGAATCTGAATGACAAAGGGGAAATTAGTATAGAGGGGGGTACTGAAGAGTGACTGCCACTATAATCTGATCAGCTGGCCTTCATAAATATGAAAGATTAGACATGCTGATTGACTGTCAGTGTAACAGTTGCACTTTCCATCCCTGGAAAGTGGGCTAATACCCACATTGATGCAACACTTCATTGCATAGCCAAAAGGCTTTCCAACGGGAGTGGGGGAACTTTTGTGTAGTAAGATCAATTCACATTTGTTCATTGCTGTAGTTACTCAGATTTTTATTTAAAAATCCTGGAACAGCGTTCCTGAAAAATTAGGGGAAATTCTTTCCCATAACTAGCATCACTAAACTATAGGCATCTATGTCATTGTCTAATTGTGGTAGGATTCTTGCATATGGACACTTTGGCAATAATATTTCACTATTTGGCTCAGAAATGGTCCTCCAAGAGTGTTTCAGAAGCCTTGACATAAAGGTTTCTCTACACTGATAATTTGAAGGTCAGAAGTCTCTTTGCAGAATAGAAACAGGTTACAGACATCTTGAAAATGATGATCTAACTTGGAGTTATGCTGTCAGAACTCAGAGTGGTAGCTGGGTTAGTCAGGATCAGCAAAAACGACGAGTCCTCATGGCGCTTTAGAGACTAACAAATTTATTTGGGCATAAGCTGTCGTGGGCTAAAACCCACTTCACTTTTAGCCCACGAAAGCTTATGCCCACATAAATTTGTTAGTCTCTAAGGTGCCACAAGGACTCCTCGTTATTTTTGCTGTCAGAACTGTTTTAAACCAGTTTTCAGATTGCTTTGCAAATAATGGAAAGTATCAACCAGCTGTATTTCACTATGGCAGCCAGGGTTTACAACTGAATAAACCCTAAATTTGCTAGAGAAAATACTGTCAGAAGTTTTAAATATTCTTTTACTGAGTTGACTTGCTTTTAGTGTTGTTTATACTTAAGGAGAAAACAGTGTGTTTGTCTGTGTTTTACAGATGTTTGGAAATTTTGTGACAAAATGATTTTTGTCAGAAAATGCTGCTGATTTAAAACCAAATCTTTTTGCAGGAAAGGGTCAGTTTTGTCAATTTTTTTTATTTAAAAAAATCTTTGAAATAAGTTTGGAAACTTTTTTATTTTAAATTTTCTCCATGAAAAATTTTGGTTTTCTGGTTTGGAATGACTTTTGGTTTCAAAACGTAAGCTAATCGTATTTTTTAAAAGTTTTAATTAAAAATGGCAATGTTTTAAAATTATGAGAATGAAATATGTTGATCAGAACCAATTTTTTTTTTTTTTTTGTAAAACGTTTTGAGATTTCAACTTTTCATCCCAATTCAAGATGGGAAATTTTTTTTATATAGAAAAATTTTTTGTGGGGCAGGAATACTATTTTCTGCCATACTCTAGGGTCTGTCTCAAATAAGAAAAATGAATCCAAGAGTACAGCCTACCAATTTGTAATGCAATTGCAACAGAAGCTAGTGGCACAGTCCTACTGGATTAACCCTTTTTCTTCCTTTCTGTATTTCATATGTCAACCAAAAGTTTCTGTGCTGAATTTTTATTTAATTTTATAATTGAAATAAACTTTCTCATTTAGACAGAACTCCCCTGACTTCTAATGATTGAACGAATTCAAGTTAGGAACTTATAGATGAAAGGTATGATGCCATACTGTTAATCCCCTCTTGTATTCACTTGCCCATATTGGACTTGCTTGAAATTGGCTCATCCAATACTATTAACTTTACATTTGTAGTATCACGGCAACCTCAAGAGGTGGAAAATTCTGCATCTTCATCCATGAGAATGATGCAGTGGGGAACATACGCTGTAATACTGTTGAAAGGGCACATAATATAGTGAACCAAAAACTCTATAGTTGAATAATAACTGATTTGTATTTCTGGAGGATAGTAAACAATTCCTAAAAGTACACCTAAACCCAATTTATTGTGACCATGGTGGTTAGAATTTTCAAACAGCCTGCACCCTCTTGCTGTTTGTGGCTACCCTTTTACATTTGCTATATGTCTGGATATGATGGATTCTGGCATAAAATGTCATGAAAATATTACATCACCAAGGTATACCATAATTTCAGAATATTTTTGAATACTTGAGGGAGTGCATATCCACATGGAATGGGTGTTCTGAAAAGAGAAAAAAAAAGAAAAAAGAAAAGAAAAAGAAAGAAATTTGAAATGCAGATGCATCCAAAGAAGTGAATACTATTAGACCAACAGTTTTCTGCCCAAATTAATAGCAGTAGTAATAATAAGTATTCACAAAGTGTCCCTCTTTCCCTGCCAAGGTACTTGGTAGGCAGGGGGCATTCTATCAAAAATTCACAATAAAATCATGTTAAAATACAATAAGAGATGCTGCACACTTGTGACAAATTCTAGAGGTTTCTTCCTCTTGTTTTTAAATCGAGAATATTTTGGAAATACATATTTTCATTTGAGAGGACCAACTTCCTCTTTAAACAGAGAAAGATGCAATAGCTTGTCAATAAGGTAAAATCTTTACAGTGAAATTGCCATGATTTTTTTCTTTCCCTTTGTACGTTCTTGCGTGTCTAAGTGGAAACAAGTGTGAGTTCTAGTTTTTGAAGAAAGAAATGAAGTACAAAATTACTGTCTGAAGAGGAATAGTCTCTATGATTTAGTTCTCCACAATGTAGCATACTGGCTAACTGTTTAACCTTACCAGCAGCCTGCCTCCCTGGCAAGTTATTGCTCTGGACATGAATAGAGTAATAGACAAAGCTTTTCATCTTAGAAGGAATGCTGATTCAGAATTTTTCAATGGGAAGCAGAAATAAACAGATCATGTATATAATAAATGGACATGCAGATATATGCACATGTTGTCTGGGTCTATATATATATATATAAAAATAAAATGTGTGTGTGTTTCATATCTAAAATCTTTATACAATAGGTGGGTGAAGAATTATAGAGGGTTTTAAAAAATAATCTATCATAGGCTTCCAATGCATTCTCAGTAAGGCATAGTCTGTTTTGACTGAATGAATATAATGGCATTTCCAGACTGTAAACCACACAACTGGGATTTTTCTGCGTGTTTGTTTTAAAAATAGAACAAAATGTGAAAGCATAAAGAAAGGGACGTGAGCAACGACCAGTCTCAGCCACTTGCACAGCTCTGCCACATTCTGCAGAACAAACAGCTATTAAATCTGAGCACACAAAACATGTAGTAGGCTTAGTAATGACAAGCAGTGTCAGCACACTATAATTAAAATAGGGTGGTATAATTCATAAGGAATGCACAGTGTGGTTTAACACCAACGCAGGAGGAGGAGGAGGGAGGAGAAGAATCAATTGTTAGTCTGTAGAATCAAAAGTGGCTCTTATCGCTGGATGTAAACATCTTATTTTTCAAATGCTCTTTAATTTTTTTTTTATTACCAACAAAAGGCCTCTGTCATTTTGAGTTAATGCAGTGCCAGGCAAGAGTGTGTCATGATGACGACCTCTGTCCTTGTGCCACCATGTTAATCTGAAGGGGAAAGTCTCAGTAGACTGTTTTTACTGTACATAATTAAGCAATTCTGAATGCTCCGTGAAACTTGAACGGTATGGCATAGAGCCTGGTAATATGACAGTTAATGAGATGAGACTTACATTTATTCTGCCTCTATAATAAGTGAAGGCTTTTTGCCTTCAGATTGAGGGCAGACAGAGACTGAAGAATTCATTAATAATGCTAAGGTCAACAAAAAAGGGGCTGTTCTGTGGCTCTCTGCTTTATGACTGTCTCCAAAAAAAGAGAAACTAGATGAAATTACTTCTTAATTATATTTATTCAGTATCTGTAATAGGCTATGACATCTGCATTCATGGTGGAGTGGACAAGAAAAGAGACATTCAAGAAAACTAATAACAATAAGGGGGATGATTTATATTGCTGTACCTTTCTTTCAGAGTCCAAAATAGTCATAAACTGGAGGCAATTACTTAATTAAATTCATACTGTATCTGTAATAAGCAGATAATTTTGCCTTCAGAGGACAAGAAAAGGAGCACTGAGAGAAAATAACAATAAAAGGCTGTTTGTGTTGTACCTCTTTCTCTGCTTCTCAAACACATATACACACTCTCTCTCTGAATGAAATTGCAAAAAATGTATTCATTTGAACAAAAAAGAATGCAAATTAATTTTGGTACATGCAACCTCTTTTTGGGTAGAGAGAGTGTTATGAATCTGCTTCTGAATGAGTATTTCCATAATATTAACCCTGATATTGGTGCATTTGGTTTTCTTGAAATTTCTTTGTGGGTTTGGGGAATTGTCTATTCAGGGACAGATACTCTGCCATGTGACTTAGGTGACCAATCCCCCAGCAAATAAGCGTACTGAGAGCAAGACGGCACTGAACTAGACACTGTACAAATATACAGTAAGAGACATTCTACTGTGTCTTCTGCTCTTGACTTAACAAAATGGGCACAGCTGGATTCCAAACAACTATGTTTACTAAATATGTACCAACATGCCATTCCTAGTTACATTCATACTGCTACACTGGCTAGTCTCAGGTGGCTTCTACAACATAAAACACAAAGAGTTCTACTAGACTGCTCAAAAATTATTTAAAAGGATGCTACCTTCTGTAAATACACAACCCAGTCCCAACTCCAGAAAGGTTGCAGTATAAATAGAAAAACAAACAAAAACAAAGGGTGGGAGAGGAAACAGGGATAGAAAAGCGAAGCGAGCTGCCCAAGGTCACACAGCAAGTCAGTGGCGGAATAGAAACCAGGTTTCCTGAATTTCAATCTAGTGCCTAATTCACTGGACCATGCTGCCTCTTGGACATAACTTTTGTCATCACATTTTCTAAAGATGCAAATTATACAATTTAAAAGCCAGCACATTTCACTGCCTTGAGCCGTTTACAAATCTGCCAATACCTGACTTGCCAATTACTTAGGGAGATTGGTCTTCACTAATCACAATTAATTAGTGATCAGAAGTTCACGTTAGGAGACCAAAAAGAGTTCCTGCTGTGTCCTTCACTCCAAAAGCAGATATAGGTATGCGGTTCTGTTCCCTAGAGAATTGTTCTGTTTTGTATTTTTCTTGGATTGTAGGATGTTTTGGCAAAGGATCAGGAACTGCATGACTTAAGAAATACCCTCTATTATGTAATGACTTCAATAATTCATTTTATTTCAAAGTCAATTCTGTAATTGGATAGAAAACATCATATGTTATTTTGTGTCATACCAGCAATCAAGGATTTTAATGACAGACATGATTTTTTGAGACAGTGAGACTGTGTCCAGAAGCTCATACCTGAGACAAAACTCCTACTGATGGCAATGGAAGTTTTACCTGAGAATGGGCTGCAAAACCAGGGCCAGTCTAATATTTATTTATATTCTACTGACATCACATATACATTTCAACAAACACTAATACCCTCTCCCCTTGAAGATATTTTTTATTATTGTTATTTGAAAAGTCACAAACAGCAAGTGAATGGGGTGGAGATTGAGAGTGTTTTGTAATTCTTGCAAGGTTAATTGCACTATTTATAGATCTAACTGTAAAGGAAAAAAAACCCTCAGCATGACCCTGCAGGGTCAACATAGTAATAGCAACCTAAATGGAGCTCTGACCATTCATGAATTACTGTCTGTGATACTGAGAATGCTGACAGTTCTATCACAGCACTGTTTCAATAGAGAACTCCATATATTTAAAGCGCTGATACTGTTTTCCCTCTAAATGACAGGCGTGACAGATGGGCCGAAAGCACTGCAGACGTTTGAACAAGGAAATAGAGAGGGAGCCTGCTGGAAGCAGGGCTTCACGCAGCCAGCCGCAAATGATGAATAGAGTGTGATTGTGTCTGACAGGTAGTAATATAACTATTCATTCACCACAGAACACCTGGAGCACACTATATTAAATGGTACAAGATGGAGAGATTCTGTGACAGGAATAGGAAGTGTGAATCCCATGCTGAGTTTAGGTACAGCAATATAAAAGGTCAAGGGTCATGCAATATAAACTGCCTCAGAGAACACTCTAAATAAATTATTTGCTTCCTAAAATGTTTTGCATGTTTTGCTAACATGTTGCCAGGATCATTATTTCAGCATGGCTGAAATGAAAGCAGCAAATGCTTCTTTGCTAACTAATGCTATTTTATTTTGCATTTGGAGGATCACTGGTGTTGTCATTATTATATGTCACTGAGCTGGAGTGGGAAAGAATTGAAGTCCCTACTATCCGTATAGACCTAAAACCAGTGTGCTGTTTGATGTGTAACGTTTGTGAAGCGTTTAGCTGATCTCATTTTTAGGATGTACTGGGCCAAATTCTGCACTGGTGTAATAGCCACTAAAGTCAATAGTCAGTGCACTCGTGGGAGTTGTGGTGTATATAGCTATGTATCTGTTGTGATTTTATGTTTTGTGTGCTGAACCTTCACATTTCTAGAAATCTGCTCTCTGCTGGAGGAAGCTGCTATTCTGTGCTGCCTGTTATGAGACAGAGACACTGTTCTCTCTCAGGGAAACTTTATTTTTGCTTATACTGTACTTGTTTTATTTTCCCTGGATCTAAAATAAAATGTTATTCACATTAACAGTAAATAATTGCTCTTTGTGTATAAAAAACAAAACTTCAGAGTAGACTTTTTACATTAATTGGAGTTGCGCTTGAATAACTGAGAGCATAATTTGAACTGTTTATATTAGAGGACATTTTCCATACAGAGATGGTTTAAAACTTTTTTTAAAAAAGTGTTTTAAAATGTTCATTTGGCATTTATAAACTATTTAGTAGGTTTCCATGATAATTTATGTATAGTCTTGCCAGAATTTGTTTTTTTAAAATAATTTTGATGGATAATATCAATGTTTATTTTTAAGCATTTTAAATTTTATCTATTTAAATGTTCACAGAAATTATGGGGAGGGGAGGATGTCAGACAATGTATGTGGGAGGGGTCCAGACAACAATTATTTAATGACCATAGATGTTTAGTTTCAAAAAGCTAACCCTTCATAACTGTTAAAACACAAATTGTCGACATCATACATCAAAATACACAGACCTAAATATCTGTAAATCAAACTCTAATGGGGTTTCAAGCAGCGTTTTTCATTATCGATGGAAATTTTTTTGAGCGGTTTGTGTGTGTATGGTAAAATTGACATTTACTGACATTTGCAGAAAAAAGTCTAATCCTGCCAAGCTCATTTATGTTTGAGAGTGTTTATTTGCAAGAGCAGCAGCATAAAGTGAGCCCTGCTAATGATCACAGTAGTAGCTGTTTATGTGAAGTGCACACGTTGGTGCTTAGTCAGAATTTAGCAGGAGTGACACCAGCATTTTTTTTAAAAGTGTATTTTTTGTCCTTTATGTGCCTGTTTTGTGACTCTAAAAAGTGTCACCATAAAAGGGTTGAAGTTTTGCTTTTGAAAATATGGTCACCTAATGCATATATAATTAACTCTCTTGATTGTGCGAATGAAGCTTTTACATTTGCAAATGTAAGCTGAACGGCAGCAGTAGAATGTGATCTCACGAATTTTGCATGACACAATTTACAGAGGCTCACTGAAAATCTGGCTGATACTGTCATGCTCAGAAATATTGCCTTCAGGATGGGCCTGCCTGACACAGTACTGGAAGTAGAGCTGGTTTTTTTTAAAAAAAAAATGTTGATGAGATAGTTATCAAAATCAAAATCTTTCATGAGAATGTGTAGATTTTGATGACACTTTTGTCTGGAAAAAATCTAAACGAATTAATTTCCTGTGGAATGGAAATTCTCATTTTAACCAGCTCTAACTTTAAGACAGTACTGGCCACTTAGAGTTTGGCGGTATGTCTGATATTCAGAATACTTGACCTCTTTGTTGATTTCAAGCACTGCTTGCTTTTTCTTTTCTGGACTGCTCTGTTCTAATTTCTAGTTATAACAACAGTTTATTATCACACTCCAAAAGCTTGGCTTCTGTGATAGTTGTTATAGAGACTGAATATGGATGACTTTATTAAATAACATACTCAGGCATTTTGACAATTATTTTAGACATCTTATGCAAAATAATCATCAGACTCATATTTCTAAAAGTACAGTGTCATGAGTCCTGACATTTCTACAGATGTCCTTGTGAAATGAAATACTTGCTTATTGATTTTACATGGGAGAATGTTCACTAGCTTTCTTCTCAGATTAGTTTTGCTTGTCACTTTCTTTATTCACAGAATCCTCTGACTGCATCAGTTACTGTCTCTGTGATTATTTAAGAACCTCTTCTGAAAGCAGAGACACCAGACACTTTTCTCTTTCACTCTCTCTTTTCATTTTCTCCACTAATTGAACCAATGAAAGAAAGACTCAAAAGAAAGGATTGTAGCAAAGGTGAAACTTCTATGCTGCCGGATTTCTTTGCAAAGAAAAATGGGAGTTTTAATGTGTCCCTTTTTCATGAGAGCAAAATGTATACAGAATAGATCTATTCATCCTTTCTTGGTCCACTGCAAAGTGAAGACACTACTCTTATACATCCTGGCAAAGGTTTTAGCCAGAAGATTAACACATTTGGCCTTTGTGGATTGGCAAAGGCATTAGCACTGTTAGCTAAGTCTGTTTTCTTCTTACCACATGGTTGAACCTGTCTGCGATGATTTCCTCCAAATGGTTTAGCAGTTTCTTTGTCAGATGGTTGCTGCTTAGCCATTTATTGCCTGAGGTAGTGTCTTTGACTTTGTTGCTGGCTAAATAAAAATTCCCCCAGACCATAAGAGATGGCCTAAACAAATAAATAAAATAAATCAAGCCTGTCTGGCATGTAAGCATGAGTTTGTTTTTTAAAAAGCAAACAAAAAAAGTGTTCTAAATTTGCAAGGTTCAGAAGACTCTTCTCTCTGTCTTCTAGTCACTGTGAGGATGGTAGTATATGTGTTTATAAATATATATTAAGGTTGCACCTAATTTTAAGAAATTGTCTGTTTAGTATAATAGATTCATTCACTGCCTAGTTTATGTGACTGGTTACTGTGTAAATTAATGAGAAGCACACTCATGTAATGTATGTTTTCTGTTTCCCTAAATAAGAGAAAAAGGATTTCTGACTATTTTGCAAAATAAGGAAAGTGGACATTGTACAAAACAGCCAACCAACCTGTCTTTCAGAGCAAGAGAGTTGGCAAGGTGACCTCAATGGGAGTGGAGATCAATTGCAGCTTTCCATTGGCAGGGTTTTCATGAGTAAAGAAATAAGCAACAATGTGATGCCAGATACACAAAAGGATTTTCTATTCCCCTCTCAATGTTTGACAGTTCCCATTAGTGTTAAGGGAGTTATGGGCGTGATGACTCAAGAAAATATGCTTGACAAATTTGCTCTCTTTTATGGTTGTTTCAAAACACTGGTGGCAGGTATGTGTTCAGACTATACAATGTTGTAAATATAATCTTATTGTATTTGAGGGAACAGTCATTTGGGATCCATAGTGTGGCCTTTTATGTTGAAAAACGTGTACTCTTTCCATTTTAAAATTATTAAGCTAAGTCACCTAAGTGCATGGCAATGGGCAAATAAAGTGCAAACTAAATAGCTCTTCACTGTAGGGATGAATTTTTGAAAGACATTGTGGCTGTACGTGGGTGGAGGAGCTACTTTCAGGATCAGGACCTATGTTTGTATATATAGAACAAAAACCCCATATAGGGTTACATTCTGCCCATGGATAAGTAGTTGTGTGCAACTCCTATTAAAGTCAGTCCTGCCCTCGGTGGTGCATACACTTCAAACCAAGCTAACCCCTTTCTTAGACTATGGGTGTTCAAGATTTTACCCTTAGTTTGCACTTGTCTGTGTGTCAATCTGTCAGTGTCTATAGACATTATCTCCCATCAGAGAGCTATTTGAGTGCTATTTTGGTTTCTTCCCTAAAGCTATAAAAAGAAAAAATAAGTTCCAGCATCAATATCTCTTACGTGTACTTGTCTAAATTTAATGTATAGCCGTGCAATATATAACCACACATATAGTTCATTTATATAATATCCGCAGTCAGCCGCTAGAAAAGATGTGAAGTGATTCAAAATAATTTCCATCTGCTTTCATTTTAGCAGCCCTGCAAGATAATCATATAAAACTGACATGATGTCACCCAAGATATTCAGATCTCCAGTATGTGCAGTACCTGACAGGATGGCTTTGAGTAAGTTTCTAGTTCAATTTCATCTTTGTCTTTATTTGTCTCTGAATGGGATGCTAAGATGTCTATAGCAAATTCTCAATAATTTTATAATGAATACAGTAGACTATTAGAGTTTGACTAATGGGGAAGGCAGTGTAGCCTAGTGGATAGAGCACTGGACTGGGACTCAGGAGCCTGAGCTTTGCTACTAGCATTCTGGGTGAGCTCAGGCAAGACTCTTAACTGCTATGTGCCTTGGTTTCCCTATCTGTAAGATGGGGATAATGATACTGACCTTCTTTAGGATTTACTATGCTTATTTAAGAGCTGAGTATTTATTATGAATAATTTAATTTTGTGTATGTCCATGCAGGGTATTTACATGCTGGTGCTGTCTTTTCTATCTCTTTAGGCATTTACATGCCTCCCATCACTATAGTGTCTGAGCATCTCCTAATTATTTAAAGATAGAAATAACAGTATCATTTTATCTGTCTTCCTTTCAAGGCCGGAAGATTAAAGAGATTACTTCATAGGGTGTATGAAGAACTGAATAAGGAAAAGCAAAGGCAGAGAAATAAGTTTTGCATTCAAGAATGTAGTCATTCTTGCCTTGTATGGGAATTCTAAAATCTAGGTCTAGCTCCTGTGAAAACTCTTTTCCCATGTTACTAAACCTCCTTTAATGGCCTTTTGTGGTTCCAGTAGAATGTAGCTATCATGGTCATGGAGGAAGGTGCCCTATTAAGTAATAAAGGGAGAAGTAGCCTCTGGGTAACTATGGGCCAATCCTATAGAGTGCTTTGAATATTAGGACAGAGATCTTAAACAGAATTGTTCCATTTCTGTGATGCTGGCCACTTCTTGTCCCCTCCTCTTTATACCAGGTTCCTGTACTGCTGTTCTCTTCCTGCTCAGCAGGGAACTCATTGGGGAGTGAGTTGGACCTTTTAATAGTGAGTGTCTCTAGCCTGGCTGGTACAGGAGCCTGATCAGCCCTTTAATCCAGAGGAATAATGGGGAATGCAGTTCCAGATCAAATGACGAAAGCCTGTGTGACTATCATGAGTATATACAGAGCAGCCTATGATTCCGTCAGATTGAGAGAGTGAGAGAGCTGCAAGGAGGAGGAAGATATTAATGGAGAGACCTGCATGGAGTTGGAGGCTGGATGATGAGGTGAGGCGAAAACTGGGGAAAGATTCTCCACAAGGAGGGCTAGGGAAGCACTGAGTCCTGAAAGGGGTCTGTAGAAGATGCCTGTGAGGAGGCAGGACTTAAAAAGACTCCAGCGAGAGTGATACAAGAAGGAAAAGGCCTGAGGCAATATATAGCACTGGCGTGAGCTAGAAGTAAGTATTTGGCCAGTGTTTATGAAGGAGCCTGGAACTGGAGGCTTCCAGTGAGGAAGGAAGGAAGCCTTCCCTTCAGTCCTTCCACATCTGAGTGAGGAACTGTTGAGCCTGGAGAAGGGAAAGTCTATTGGATTATGCCCTGTGTTAAGGTAAATGGTGATCTAGAAAAGGCCAAGGACATTCTACTTGGGGTTGCCCTGACCCTGCGTTAACAGAGTAGAAGGACTGCCAAGGTCTGGAAGACTTATTTATTTTGGACTGTTTTATGTTGTTGTTAACAAAACTTCTAACTGAGGTTTGGCTTGACGGTTAAATCACAACAAAGCACTAAATTGCCCGTGCACTGGGGGAGGCATTAGGTCACCAGCTTGAATGGTGAAGCTGAGGCACAGACAGGTGACCTGACCCCAGAGATGTAAGAGACTTGTTTGTACTCAGGAAGACTGAAGGATACAAATGCTTAGACTCTCAAAATATGCTATTTATCCCATTCCTTGTTGTAATCTGTATTAGCAAAATGTTTTAAAACTTTCAAACAGTTTGCTTAAAAGAGGCAGATATGAAGGATTTACTTATCATAACCCTCAGATGGCCAAAATCCTGCTTGTCGTCTTCATTCTAGAAGTACCATTGGAGGAAGTACTCACAGAAGTACTCATGTGAGTAAAGTGAACAGAATGTGTAATGCATCTTCATATGAGATGACATGGACTAGATAGGACATCAATGGACTGGAGGAGTGGAGTTGAACTTCCATTACCTGCTCTTGTGACTGCTCAGTCTCTGACGTGCTTCATCTTTATTTCCTGAAAAGCCTAGCTCTGAGATATAGGTTCCTTCTCAACATCCTCTGTGGTAAAGATTGACACCAATATATCTTTTAGCTTCTCTGCAAAGTCTCAGATACTACTGTGATGAGTACAGTATAAGAACCTACATAGAATAGAATTTATCATTCTTTGTTGCTGCCTTTATTCCCTTGTAATCTAGGAAATCCATTAATCTCTTGCAGATTTCCTGCTGATGATAAGATTAAATAATTTTCTTATGTGTTTTTCTGTCCTGGGCTTTCTGCTTGTTAAATTTCTCCTCAACCCTTCTAATTTCCATCTTATATTTTACCTATGATGTCTTCTGTAGGATTCACTTGAGCTGGGTTTGCATTTTTGGCAATTTACATGTTTGGATTGCATAACTTTTGGATTTTTACCCAAATTTTTACCCAAAAACTCCTTGCTTTTTACCCAAACTGATTTTTTTTCTTGCTTTCCTGCTTCATTTTTTGTTTAAGGTTATGAATCTCTTCTGGGACTTCATTATAGTCTATCTTTATTGAAAGATTTCTATTTCCTCAGTTTGGCTTTAAAATCGTCTTCATTAGCTTCCTCAGCTAAAGTTCAGTGCAACAGTGCTATTTTCAGTATGATTCATCCCTTGAGAATGATTAATTTAATTATATTGTGGTCACTATTACTTAGGGGATCATTTACAGACACCTCTTGAACCAACTTCTATATATTACATAGAACTAAGTTCATGATAGCCTCTCCTCTTGTGTGCTCTAGATCTAGCTATTCCAAGAGACAACCATTTACAGTGTTGAGTAATTGCTTTTCTAAACTGCGCCCCCAGGTGCTATTTAACCAGTTTATACGCAGATCATCCTTATTACTGTTTTATTGGAGTTAGTGGCCTCTTTGATCTCCCTGAACATTGTTCACTCTACTGCCTTTTCCTTAGTTGGAGGTCAGCCATATAACTCTCCTAAAATATTAATATTCCTATGACTTGGAATTTGTATTCTTACTGGTCCTTTTCATTCAGAAAGATATTTACAATTAGAAAATGACCATGACAGTGAATTACTAGGTCTGTAGTCATTTAGCATCCTTTCTAGATGACATGAGTGAGTATGTCTAAATTAGTGAGTATGTCTGATAATCCCATAATAGTTTATTTCTGAATTTGATGGCTGCAAAGACAATAATCTGTGTGATTTTTACATGTGGAGGTGCTTTTATCTCTTGCCCTTTCTAAAGTGGCATTCATTGTTCAGACAGTTTGCTTGGGATCTGAATTTAGTTCATGGACTGTAAACAAGAGACATCACTAAAGTCCATAATCAGCTCATTAACATTCTGCTCATGCAAGCCAGTATGAGTACAATTTTCAACGGCCTAATGTGACAGGTAATCATAAATTAGTATTTGCTTTAAAACAACACCAGATTACATAGCCTGCATTCTTAAAGAGAATAACTTAGTAAGTAGTACAGCTCTATAATGAAGTGGGATCTCATTAAGTAGATGCTGTCTACTTCAGTGAGCTACATAAGCAGCAAACAAACCAAATGGAAATGTTTCAACAAAACACTGCAGTCAGCCAGAACAAGTTCAGGTTCATTTGCTGTGGCACCATCTACAGGAATTAGTCGTGGTAATAATTAAATAGTACCTTGCTAATTTATCATTTTACATTTGTTATTGAATTTGCATAATGTGGTGGTTTTCATGTCTTTGGTTACATTAAAATGCCCTCGTTTGTGTATATTCCTCTCCCCCCTGCAATAAAACTGTGGGTGATTTTAAGACTAATCGAACTACTAGCATTCAGCATTTGGCTAGTGATGTCCTGACTTCTCAGTTCACATATTTAAAGTCTCTTTTTCTGATTTGTATGTTAGATCTTTGCATTGGTATGCCAGTAACGAGCATCCAGAAAAATGTCCAATGAAAGGCTGAGAATGTAAACGTTGTCATTTTTTTTAATGTACCTTGGTTAGACGCATGCACGTAAGAATAATGACTAAGCATCTAATATTTCTTGGATTAATGCACTGGAAATTAGCATAGGATACCTTTTCAGTAAATGGGATGACCAGGATAACAATCCATTTGAACAGGACTTCATGCGTAATTTTAAAAGGTCAGTATTAGTTTTGCAGTGCGTTACCTGAAAGGGCTTAAGGTGGTTTAAGAAGATCTGCAACTGTTAGGGAACAACAGTACTTTATAGAAGTATTGTGCTTAATATGAAAGAGATTAAACATAGCTAACAACCAGAATGTTTTAAAAATGGATTCTGTTCTGGGTACAGAAGGCTCTGGTATTATCAACAGATATTCCAAACTATCCAGAAGTGTGTATGAGCTGAAGCTACTAAAATGGATGTAAATTGATTGTGTGAGTGAATATTTATATTGGTTTGTGGCTCTGATTTGGGTTTCCACCTGTCTTGTTTTTAATCAGCCTGGCTAAATTTTGTATTGCCTTTCTGGTTAAAAGATTTAACGTGGCATAGAATTTTGATCCCTCTGATAGTCCAGTTATATTGTTAACCCTGAAGAAGAGTTTGTTTTTTCTGTCCTCCCACAAAGCTCTTAGCAACATAGACACTTGCCTAAAATTACTTTTTCTTAGAAGTAGCCCACCATAACCTTTGTGATCTATGTATATGATTGTGAACAGAATAGGTGTAGGAGTTCTGTTCTTGTATGGTAATTAGTCATACCTGGAATCTTAAATCATTATGCATAAGTGGCTGAGCTACCTTGTGTTGTATTTAGTGAGAGAAGAGGAAGAATTCAGACAGCATAAGTGGCCAACTAAGAATAACAATCTGTATATTAAGGAAGAACTAATTTTACCTGAAGTCAGCTGGTAATGATCAGACTAGAGATTTTTCTAGGAAACTGAAACGCATGCTTGTGACTAAGGTCTAGTGTCAGAGTCAAACTCTCACTTCTCTGTTCTTTCAATAAGGGCTTGTCTACATGGAGACATCTAGGAGAGTTAATCCAAATTAACTGAAGGTGTGAATTTGAAGTAGATTAGTTAAACCACATTAAAACCCCAGTGTGAACACCTCATTCGGAATTAAAGTGGCCTTAATTTGATTAACCTTAATTCACTTCCAAAATCATCAACATCAAACATGTATAGTCTACTAAGAACTGTAGAGACAGCAAGAGTGACCATGGCTGATAGTGTCACACTAGGCATTGTGTAGTGAAGTTCCCAAATCTGGCTCAATCCTGAGAGAGCTGAATTTCTGGGGCAGTCCTAAGAGCTGTGCCAGGTAGGATCAGAGTATGTAGTACCCCTTTTCTCCTCAATGGAGAGTTTGAGAGCACAGTGTGCTGGAGTGTTTTTGTCCATCCTGGAGACATGGCCAAAGAGCATGAATATAGTGAGCAACTGAAGAAAGGTCAGATCTTTGTGATATTCTGACATTTTGCACAGTCAACCACTTTATGCTAAGGATTTGACTCAGACAGCACATATTTAATGCCTCTAGCTGCTCCATGTCTGCATGCAAGAGGATGATTTTTGACTGGTCTAGAAATATAGGTAGTACATCGGTTTGATAGATCCTGAAATTTGTCTCAGTACAAAGATGTTTTTTGTTCCCACAAGCAAGACACAGGCTTCATCTAGGAGGTGGTGAGATCTGTTCTTCGAAGAATATCTGGTTTGCTGCAACTGTTTGAACTCTGTTTGCAGCTCAGGTAGATGAACTCAGTGTTCTCCATGATAGTTGACCCCATCTTCATTGGGGTTCTGGTGGCCCAGCTCCAAGGTTCTGGACCTTAATTCCAGAATGAATTAAGATAAACCAAATTAAGGCCACTTTAATTCTGGACCCCATCCTGAAAAATCTTTCCTGAACCCCCTCTTCTGGCCTTCAGATAACCCCAAAACCTCTCCAAGCTCATCATGAGCAAGCATGCCACAGACCAGGACTCATCAACTCAAAATGTCAGCAGACTTTGCCAGAACGGGTATAAAACCTGCAGACATGTCGCCACCGCTACAATGATCAACATTTCCCCTCTCACAAGTTCCATGTGTCCTACACTTGCTTATCATACCTCATTCAGTGCACTTAATGCCCTTATAGAAACTATGTGGGTGAAACCAAACAATGATTATGCTCTTGAATGAACTCACACAGGAAAATGATAAAATATAAAAACACCATCACCTGTGGGTGAACACTTTCCAAAAAGCGATGACTCTGTACCTGACCTATTAGTCCTCATCCTAAAAGGAAACCGGCACAACACTTTCAAAAGATGAGCCTGGCAGCTTAAATTCATAACTTTGCTAGACACTAAAAATCATGATCTTAATAAAGACACTAGATTTATGGCTTATTACCACAATCTGTAACCCCGTAACCCACCTTTTTGTCCTGTGATTACAGGGGTGTTAACGGGTCACTTCACCTTCAATGCATACTAATTATTTATGCAAAACTATCTGTTTGATCTTGTAGTTAACTGTGACTCTTAATACCTTCCCCAGACCTGAAGCAGAGCTCTGTGTAGCTTGAAAGCTTGTTTATCTCACCAACAGAAGTTAGTCGAATAAAAGATTTTACCTCACCAATGTGTCTCTAACATCCTGGGGCTGACATGGCTACAACAATACTACATGAATATTTTTGTATGTCCATCTGGAAAGCATGATGGAGGGACAGGCACTTTTTCAAACAAACAAACAAAAAATAAAGAAACTAAGTTCTTCTAATTACATTTGGGGTTTTGTGATGTCTTGCTTCTTTGAGCAAATTAACTCATTTGATCAGAAACTCAGTTGTTGGATGCACAGTAAAAGTTTCTTTGTGTCTGTAAACTCAATCAAAAGCACATTTGTATTGTGGATGTTGACTTATTAGAAGGTCTAATGAGTGAATAAACTTCTTGGCAAAGGCAAAAGTGAATTGACTAGTAGACTGTTTTTTCTTCGGATTTAAAAGGCACAAAATATAATTGTGTGGCATTTCAGGCCAAAAGTCGAGAAGAAACAATCTATTCAAACAATGTGAGATGCAGACTAGCCCTGGTCAGCCATATTTAACTAATGATTAATAGCACACATACTGTTTAGATAGCAAACTCCTTTCCATGATCATTTAAAAATATTCCTATAGCGCAAGGTCCAGTTTTTCAGAGCATGTACTTCTCCAGAGTGAGAGCTGAAAGTCAGAACTATTCGTTGTTTGTTTTTTCTCATTTAGATTGAACTATATTAGGGTTATTTGTAGGTGGCACAGATAGTGATGCCTGTAGTTAATGCTGCCCAACATGTTCCGTTCGACCATATTTTCAGTTGCTTATAACTTTGTCAAACTTAAACCATTCAGGTTTTCCATTCTGGATGCTGCCTCAAGCTGATTTTTTTAAGTTTCAGCTAAAACAATTCAACCATTTTGAGAATGAGGTTAGAGGAAAATATATTGTTTTGTCCATGTTAAAAGAAATTCTTAAAACTGTTTAATTAAGAAGTGCTAGTACCCCCATGCTTTGGAGCAGAGACTTGAAATTAGGCATGGGGGTTGCACTGCTGAGGGGGATGTTTTCTGCCATCCCTGGTAAAAACAAAATAAAAAAACTACCCAAATGTGATCAACATTATAAGTCTCTGAAAATCCCAGTTTGCACAGGCTCAGTAGAAACTTTTTAGAGCTTGGCAGCACATTCTCCAATGATTCCATGGGCACTGAGCCTTCTCCTTCCACTCATAGATCCTATACGTCAGCTAGACCGCATGCACACCATTCCCACAGGATGACTGAGCCTTCTCCAACCTAAAGATGCAGAAGTCTATAAATCATGAATGATGTGGAGAAAATGAATAGGGAAGCGTTATTCACCACTTCACATAACACAAGAACCAGGAATCACCCAATTAAATTAATACGCAGCAGGTTTAAAACCAACACAAGGAAGTACTTCACACAACACAGTCAGCCTGTGGAACCTGTTGCCAGGAAATATTGTGAAGGCAAAAAGTACAATGCAGTTCAAAAAAGAATTAGAAAAGTTCATGGAGGATAGGTCCATCAATGGCTATTAGCCAAGATGGGCAGGAGTGCAATCCCATGTTCTAGATATCCCTAAGCATCTCACTGACAGAAGCTGGGACTGGATGACAGAGGATGGATCACTCAGTAATTACCCTGTTCTGTTTGGCATCAGCCACTGTTGGAAGATAGGATACTTGGAACATTATCTAGATGGAACATTGGTCTGACCTGGTACGGCCATTCTTATATTCTTGAGAGCTGAGTGAAACTTTCCCTTCAACTGCTCCAGTCACCCGTTGGGGGCAGGGGGTGCTCTGTGTTCCTAGGCACTGGAACTGAGAGCTGGGACACTGTCTCTCCTTGGTTCTCAATGCTCTCCCTGAAATGCAGAGGGAAAGGAGGAAGTAGCCTGACTCAAATACAGAGGGGTGAGGAACTGGGGTGGGAGTTGTTAGCAACTCACCCCTCATTCATTCCTTGAGCATCATCCATCCTGTGCACTGAATGAGGCATGCATTCTGTGGAAAAAATAGTACGTGATTATGTAATTCATAATGCATATTCATAAGGGGCTGGATTAAGATTGCACACAACTATCTTAATACTGGCATCTCCTCACTTTTGAGCACTTGACTTTGCAGCCTTAGTGTTCTTTTAAAACTTTTTCGCCTGGATGTAATAAATATGTATTGTGATAAGGTGTAGAAACCTCAACCATGGCTTACCAGGAGCCCTGAGCCCAGTTCGGATACTGGAATCACCTAGAAGAGCGCTAGCCATAATTGGAGATCAAACCCAGCTGGGGAGCAGCTCTGTCTTCATAAAGGAAGGAGCACATGGCAGTGAAAACGGGACTTGGAGGGAACTTGGGTGAGAAGGGTTGTTTCGTCTTTTGGGCTAAAAGCTGAGAAAAGCCTGAAGTTTGAAGCCAGAACCAGAGGGTCCTGAGCCAGAAGGAAGCCGGTGATGCTAGGGCAGGGGAGCCTGGGGAAAAGGGTGGGTTATCCTGAACCAGGAAGAAGGTAGAGGCAGTGAAGCCCAAGAAGCAGTGATGGTAAAGGGCATTTGGACTGGAGTTTGAGGAGCTTCAGCGAGAAAGGGAAGAACTTGGCAGTCTCTTTCTGTGCACTAGGAAGTGGAGATACCTGGAAGACACAGAATTGGAACAAGATCATGTGGCTGACTCTGACACAAGGATTAGAAGCAGACCTCTGGGAGAAGGTCATTTAAAAAAGCCCAGGAAGGGCCTAGGGAAAAGGTCCGAGGCAAGGCTAATGGTAGGAAGGAGTCCAGGGAGGCGGTGGCAAGGTGTTGGAGGTAGCAGACCTTGGCTGTTAGTCCCTAGGGTCCCTGGACTGGAACCCAGTGTAGAGGGTGTGCCTGGGTTCCCTACCAGCCACTGGGAAGGTGTCATGAAGTCTCCTGATGTAAGGGGGGATAAGGACAACTCAGAGCCTGGAGAGAGGAGTGTTAGGTCCACAAGGCCTAGAGTCAGGGGCTGGAGCCCTAACTCCAGGACTGGAATTATTTGTTGGATTTTCTGTTACCCTGACAGGTGTGTGGAACAAAACGTGACCTGGCTGGAGGGCCAAGTTGTGAGAAGAGGTGCACCACTATAGGACTGGAGTAATCATGGCCAAACCCAGCCATGAAGAGGTGCACCCATGGTATATATAGACAGATAAATTAGAGAGTCTAATTTTTCTAGAAACATTTATTCTATTGCATCAGTTAAAATAGCAATTACCCAAAAACCCACAAGCATCTTGAAGTACACTTTGAAGAGTTGTGAATGAGGAGTTACGGTTATTGACTAAGACTGGGCCTCCATGTTCTAGCACAGTTCATAGATGCGGTGCAGGTGTGTTTCAATAGCCGGTACCATTAAGCTACTTGATCTGTTCTGAACTGATGTAGTTAAAAGTTGATAATTCATGGGTTTGGGGAATAGTGAAACAATCTTAACTGAAGCAAGAAGTAGGTGGTAATGTGATAATCTGCACATATTAGAAATGTCTCTCTATCATTGTCTAGTAAATTGATTGGCTATTTGAGATTTTTTTATTTTAGTCATCCAATAGTGTGACTGAAAATTAGTATCCATCACAGCATCAGTAAAAACCTAAATGTTTAGTTCATAAAGCCTACATCTTGACATTCATATTCAACAGATATGAAGTTTCCAAATAGGTGCTTTATTTAAGGAGTAGCAAGCTGCTGTCAAGACTGAAGCTTTCAGTAAATGTGCCTATCAGATGGTGGGAAACAAAGTAAAAACATGCTCAGCCTCACCTCAGTCCCTGAAAAATCATAGAGCAGGTCCTCAAGGAATCAATTTTTAAGCACTTAGAGGAGAGGAGAGTGATCAGGAACAGTCAGCATGGAGTCACCAAGGGCAAGTCATACCTGACTAACCTAATTGCCTTCTATGATGAGATAACTTGCTCTGTGGATGAGGGGAAAGCAGTGGACATGTTATTCCTTGACTTTAGCAAAGCCTTTGATACGGTCTCCCACAGTATTCTTGCTAGGAAGTTAAAGAAGTACATGGGCTGGATGAATGGACTATAAGGTGGATAGAAAGCTGGCTAGATCATCAGGCTCAGCGGGTAGTGATCAATGGCTCCATGTCTAGTTGGCAGCAGGTATCAAGCAGAGTGCCCCAAAGGTCAGTCCTGGGGCTGGTTTTGTTCAGTATCTTCATTCATGATCTGGAGGATGGTGTGGACTGCACCCTCAGGAGGTTTGCAGATGACACTAAACTGGGAGGAGTAGTAGATACACTGGAGGAAAGGGATAGAATACAGAGGGACCTAGACAAATTGGAGGATTGGGCCAAAAGAAATCTGATGAGGTTCAACAAAGACAAGTGCAGAGTCCTGCACTTAGGATGGAAGAATCCAATGCACCGCTATAGACTAGGGACTGAGTGGCTAGGCAGCAGTTCTGCAGAAAAGGACTGAGGGGTTACAGGTGGACCAGAAGCTGGATATGAGTCAACAGTGTGCCCTTGTTGCCAAGAAGGCTAACGGCATTTTGGTCTGTATAAGTAGGAGCATTGCCAGCAGATTGAGGGACGTGATCATTCCCCTCTACTGGCTTTGGTGAAGCCTCATCTGGAGTACTGTGTCCAGTTTTGGGCCCCACACTACAAGAAGGATGTGGAAAAATTGGAAAGAGTCCAGCAGAGGGCAACAAAAATGATTAGGGGGCTGGAGCACATGACTTATGTGGAGAGGCTGAGGAGCTGGGATTATTTAGTCTGCAGAAGAGAAGAATGAGGGGGGATTTGATAGCTGCTTTCAACTACCTGAAAGGCGGCTCTAAAGAGGAAGGATCTAGACTGTTCTCAGTGGTAGCAGATGACAGAACAAGGAGTAATGGTTTCAAGTTGCAGTGGGAGAGGTTTAGGCTGGATATTAGGAAAAATGATTTCACTAGGAGGGTGGTGAAGCACTGGAATGGGTTACCTAAGGAGGTGGTGGAATCTCTTTCCTTAGAGGTTTTTAAGGTCAGGCTTGACAAAGCCCTAGCTGGGATGATTTAGTTGGGGATTGGTCCTGCTTTGTGCAGGGGGTTGGACAAGATGACCTCCCTCGGTCCCTTCCAACCCTGATATTCTATGATTCTATGATGCAGCTTTCCTATTTCATGTAGCTTACTGATAGAGCAGCAGAAATCAATATGACTGGAAACACTAACTTGGCATGATTCTGCATTGACCAAATCTGCTTTTTGAATATATTTGGTTCAAAAATTTATTGAAATCAGAATGTATTGAAATGGTCAGCTAGTGAGTCCATTTGGATTTCTTTCAGGAAAGCTTCTGATGATGTTATTACCTTTACCCTGTTTATATTCTTATTGTGCAAGTGTCTGTAAACTACATTCATGCACATGTACTCAGTTGAGATCTGCTGACAAGCCAAGTGCCCATTCAGAATCTGCTGATTTCATCAAGGTGGCTGCAGTACTGGCAGTGTCTGTTACCTTCTTCGGCTTCTCTTTTACAGAAAGAAAAGTCTTCAATAATAATTGACAGTTGCCACCCCTATCTGATGGGGTCTGGTTGCTGCTCTCCAGAGCTGATGTAACTTCATGTATAATGCTGCTCAAATGCTTTTCAGATTGGAAAATATTTTGCACTTAAGCCAACTTCTTTCACAGTTTAAAACAAATCGACACCTCCATGAATTCCCTAAGAACAACTGCAGTTGACATCCATAACCAAAAGGTGTGAGCATGGGTGGTTTTGGACCATCAGTAATAAATTCAATCTGTAAAGAAACTACATAGTGGAGAAATTAAATTCTCATACTGTCCTAAATTATTCTAGCTGGCAAGGCATGATACAGTCCCAACCTCACTGTGTAACTTTAATAAACAATGATGACCTTTGATTTTGCCATCCTCCTGGCCAGTTTCATTAAAGCATCGAAGTGGCCAATAATACACTATCTCCTCCAAGTGCATTGTTCTTATAAGTTGTCAGGGTTCCTTCCCCACTCTGAACTCTAGGGTACAGATATGGGGACCCGCATGAAAGACCCCCAAGCTTATTCTTACCAGCTTAGGTTAAAAACTTCCCCAAGGTACAAACTTTGCCTTGTCCTTGAACAGTATGCTGCCACCACCAAGCGTTTTAAACAAAGAACAGGGAAAGACACCACTTACAGACATCTTCCCGCAAAATATCCCCCCCCGCCCTACACACCCCCTTTCCTGGGGAAACTTGAGAATAATATCCTAACCAATTGGTTACAAAATCATTAAAGACCCAAACCCCTGGATCTCGGAACAATGGAAAAATCATTCACATTCTTTAAAAGAAGGATTTTATTATTTTAAAAAAAGAGAGAAAAGTAAAAATCATCTCTGTAAAATCAAGATGGAAAATACTTTACAGGGTATTCAGAATCAAAACACAGAGGATCCCCCTCTGGGCAAAACCTTAAAGTTACAGAAAACAGGAATAAACCTCTCTCTTAACACAGGGAAAATTCACATAAAACAAAAGATAAACTAATCTGCCTTGCCTGGCTTACCTATACTGGTTGCAATATTGGAGACTTAGGCATGGTCTACACTGTGGGGGGGAGGGGGGGATCGATCTAAGATATGCAACTTCAGCTACGAGAATAGCGTAGCAGAAGTTGACGTATCTTAGATAGACTTAGAATCACTTACTTTGCGTCCTTGCGTTGTGGGATCGACAGCAACCGCTCCCCTGTCAACTCCGCTTCCGCCTCTCACCGTGGTGGAGTTCCGGAGTCGATGGCAGAGTGATCGGGGATCGATTTATAGCATCTACACTAGACGCAATAAATCGATCCCCGATAGATCACTACCCGCCGATATGGCGGGTAGTGTAGACGTGGCCTAAGATTAGGGTAGGTTGGAGAAGATGGATTTCTGTCTGGCCTCTCTCAGTCCCAAGAGAGAACAACACGTAAACACAGAGCACAAACAAAAGCCTTCCCCTCCCCAAGATTTGAAAGTATCTTGTTCCCTTATTGGTCCTTTGGGTCAGGTGCCAGCCAGGTTAGCTGAGCTTCTTAACCCTTTACAGGTAACAGGATGTTGCCTCTGGCCAGGAGGGATTTTATAGCACTGTATACAGAAAGGTGGTTACCCTTCCCTTTATATTTATGACATAAGTGCTTCATTCCTTGTGTCATTCAGTTGCACATACTAGATTGGGACCTGCTGAGTTTAACCTTTTAAGTGATGTGAGGTCCAGGTTAGCAAGTCTCTAATAATTCAGTTAAATCAATATGAATTATGGATTCTTCATGAAGTGGATCAGATTCAGAGGTGATGTTACACAGTGACACAGTAAGTGGATACAAAGAAGCATAAGGGAATCTAAGTTGGTAGAGTAAAAGTGAGATTGCAATGGGGTTGGCACCCACCTCTTGCAAGCGACCCTTTCTGGCCGATACGTGCCTGCAATCACTCAGTTTGAACAGGGCGGCACTCGCCTCTCATGGGTGCCCCTTTCTTGTTGGGTGTGAGTCAGCTTTCTTTTTAGTTCTTACAATGGAGTGGCACTTGACTCTTGCAAGCGCGCCCCCCTTTCCCCAATGGTTCTTCGGTGGGTCTTCAGCAACTCAGACCTCTGGCTGAGTCTCTCACACTGTCCCCCATTCTGAGGTATACAGTCTCTAATTCTTGCTTACCGCCCTGGTATGGGGCTGTAGCATCAAGGCTTCCTTCCTGGAGACACTGCCTTCTTTAACAGCCCAACAGGGGCCCGTCTTGGTACCCTCAGTTGGTGTCCTTTCAGCAACCCTCCCTGGACTTACTCCTCAACCAGATCAGCAGGGCCCATCATGGTACCTTTGCCTGGTCTGGCTAGGTTCTGGGCTCAGTCCCCTGGGCTCAGTCCTGCCTGCAGTGAGCTTTCCGCAGTCCTCCTGCTTTTCCAGCCAGCCAGGAACCCAGTCCTCCCTCTTTGCATTCCAGGCAGCAATTGACCTCTCTGCCTTGGCTTCTCCTTTTTATAGGACCCTTATGGCCCTGGATTGGCTGCTCCAGCAGCCCCTCTGATTCGTTGCTTCTCTGCAGCTTCTAAGCCACATAGAGAACTTCTCTGCTCTTTGTAGGAGTGGGGTGAGGCAGGGCCGTGAGGCCTCCAGCAGGGGGTCTCTGGGCCTAGTCCATCCCGTCACAGAGATCAGTCTCATCTTCCACTGTTCTCTTAGGTTACCTTTCCTTTCATCCAGCTCCTCAGAATAGATTAAACTCACTTTGTTAAATTCATTTATCAGTGTTTAACTAGATACCCCCTTATACTTTCACCTCTGAATTTCACCCTTGGTCCTTTCCGTTTGTTAGTTTCTCTTGAGATTTGCTGCTAAATAGCCAGAATAATCATTTATGAGTGAATTACTTCTCTTCATGGTTGACTAATACAGAATCACAGCACAAGTTTGACAGTGTCTGAGGCTCCATTCTTTGTAGGTGTTATGCTTTCATTATCAGGAAAATCATGGTTGCCTTTTAGAAGTTGTGGTAATATTTTAAGATGATCTGTGAACACATCATGTTGCAGTCTGTATTGGCTCTGTGTGTTTAATCACTAAAATTTGTCTTCTTGGTATACTTTAAGAGTATGTCCATACTGGAATAAAATACCCAGGGCTGGCCCAGGTCAGCTGACTTCAGATTGAGGGGCTCAGGCTTTGGGGCTGTAAAATTGCAGTGTAGATGTTCAGGCTTGGGCTGGAGCCTGGCCTCTGAGAGCCTCCCTCATAAGGCTTAGGGACTGGAGTCCAGGCTTGGAGACCTCATAAATGGGGAGTGTCCCAGAGCCCAGGCTCCAGCCCAAGCCTGAATGATTATACTGCAATTTTATAGCCCCACTGCCTGAGCCCCTTGTGCCCAAGTCAGCTGACCCAGGCCAGCCATAGGTGTGTTACTGCAATGTAGACATTCCCTAAGAAAGCACTGTATTGCTTCTCTGTTCTCCTGGGTACTATTTTGACTCTGTCCTCATGTTGTTTTTATTCCTCCAGTGCTATTTTTCTAGTAATTGAAACCTCTTATTTGGAATGTGTCATCAAATTTGTTTGCTCCCAGTACATGGCACATGAAGCGGAAGGCATTGTCTGCACTTAGGCTGCATTTAAGCCACAGGAATTTCTGAAACCACTGTGGCTGAAATTTCCACTCATGATTTCTAAATGTACAGATAGCTGCACTGTCAATTGTGGCTCAGTAAGTCTAAATGTAATATATTTCATATGTGCCAGTCTCTTTGAATGGAATAATACTAACCACTGGGTGGTGATCACATAACTTCCTGTGATGCCGATCGTCAGCTAACTTAATTTGATCACTAGAAATGGTCCATCTAAAATCAGATCATTGTAATTCTCAAACTTTTTCAAATAATTGACCATTTCTGAAAATAGATCTGGAACACCTTCTCTTTCCTCAATGACCCAACACTTTCCTTATAGCAACTTTAGAACTTGGTTATATGTTGGGGGAGAGGAAATATTAGGGATTTTAAATGAAAATAAATTCACTTTACTGCACTAGGTGTGGCTGCATGGTTGCATCCTTTGCCTTTTGTATCTTTGCTGTTTATTTCCGCTTCCTAGGTCTACGGCCTTACATTTATCATTATTAAATTTCCTCTTGTTGCAGGCCATCTGAGCTTCTCTGATCTTTCCCATTTTCTTTCATCACTTAGCTCTGTCCATTGGTGCACCTCTATAAGAACCTGTGGGACTAGAACCTGCACCCATGGGGGAGGGGAAGTCTAGGCCACTGAAGCTTCTGGATCACCATTGGAAGTTTAGTCTGGGTTTCTGACAGAGGACCCTATGAAGCTAAGCTCTGAAGGAAGTACCACCCCGCAGGGCCTGAGTTGGTCAAGTAGTGCATGGAGGAGAGGGCTGTGGAAGAAACTCTAGTTTAGAAGGAAAATTGTTTAAGGTAAAATTGGAATGGGCAATGAGTGATTGGAGGCCAGCAAGAATCCAGCAGTGAAAATGAATATCCGGTAGGGTAATCTAATTTATCATCTGACCACAACCCAAAAATGGAGACAGAAAAAGTGGGATTCTAATGAATAAGTGGATGGAAAGAAGTGACGATAGTAAATCAGAATTACTTTACAGAATTAGTTTTACTCTTTGTAAATTTCTGGAAATCTTTCTTGTATGTGACCATGTTCGTAATGCAGTGGTGAAATTTTGGATCATAATGTAGCAAAGAAGTTACAGACTCCTAATAGAAGGAAGAAAGTAAAGGGCAAGAAAGAATAAAGCTTTGAAGAACTAATAAATAATCTGATGTGAAATTGGAAATACAGCATAAGCATGGCAAAGGATGAAAGTGAATGTTTAATCTGATTGAGGAAATTCTTTTTACTGGAGGTTTGTCATGCAGAACATTGAGGGCATATTGGACTCTGCTGAAATAAACACAAATTGTGCAAAGTTATTCCTGAGAAGTATAGGAAATCAGCAAAAAATAAAGAAATGAAATGTAGGAAATAACATATTAAGAACTGAGTGAGGAAGATGGAGAAGTTTCTAAACAGACCAGCAAGACTGGGTATTAAGTACCTGGAGAATACAATCTTGAGTTGGGGACAAGTGATTGAAAAGTGAGAGAGCTACTGATCCAACTGAAATTGAGTGGTGTTCTGTACTGGGAAAATAATGCCCTGAATTTTTGAAGATAAAGTGTGTGTATAAGGGTGGATGTTATTTGGCTAGCATCTTTGGGCATGGGGAAAAAGCTTTAATAGTCAGTTGAGGCCAAACTATAAACAGGGGTAGACAAATCTAGAGAGGCTTGTGTTTAAATACAAAGGTCAATGGACTCAAATCCAAGATTGAACCGAAAACTCTTCCTTGCCTGTGGTCTGGAGAATAGGTCTCTCCTAGCCAGCTATGGGGATAGAGCCAGCTCCCTCTTCTTTCTAAATGCTCAGGATGAGCTCACCAAACCAGACTCTTCTTAGATAGCTGTTTTTCTATAGCTGTCCCATCTGCAGCTACCCACACTCCAGGATCAGCCTTCCAAAGTATCAGCTCTCTGATGAATACAGTCTTTGTTCTACTGATGATGGGGCTCTAAAGCCTGGGTTCAGTTTGGCAGCAAAAATGTGGTGTGTTCAGATTTCCTTCCAAAGCATTATGTCAGGCTTTAACAAAAGAACAGGTTCTGCAGAGCTCCAAAAATATAAGGACAGATGGAAAAATACAAGCCATTATTAATTATGTTAATAACTGCTAAACCACCATTGTTAGCATGAGAATGGATTTTAGTCCCATGAGGATCTCGGAAGGATTGTGAGACTGTGAATATGGGTACATTTTGACAAAGGGCAGACGAGCTAAGAGAATTTGCTATTGATAGAAATGTGGGTGTCCTGGGAGTCATTAACCATTTCCCTTAGTGGTAACCAGCAATGGCAGAAATGGGGTATGCACCAAAGCATAATTGGCTAAATGTCAGCAGGTGAATATATGAAATCATTGTTAAAGAGATAACTCCTGTTCCAGCATCTAAGAAGGTACAGAAGCAAAGTCAGGCAAAAGGAGTCAAGGGAGACAAAGTGATACCAGGGTTTGAATGGATAAGCTACAGTAAGTCAAGGAGAGTGAAAATGGATGATCCGCCCTAGGTATAATATGCATAGTAGAGTTTAAATAGCTTAAGCAGAGTTGGAAAATTAACATAAAGAGTAGCCTGTAATAGGTAGGAATCGAAGAGGCTGGGTGTAACACATGGCCAAAAAGTGTTAAGCAGCTAGCAGGCTAATTGGTCCAGATTCAACCTTTAGGGACATATTGGTAGATGATGTTTGTGTTTTTGTGTGTTTACATATCTTGTTAGAGGTCAACAATGTAATCAAACAGTCCCTGTCTATGTTGTATTCTGTTAATTCAGGGATCAAAAAGAGATCTTAACATTTAAATGAACTGTAAACCTAGTGATATCACTGTATTCATGTCTCTTTGAAAGGTATAGAAAATCATCTGCAAATGGTGGAAAACAGGCAATTGCCTTATGTTAATCCCTGTAGCTAATTACCCACGATGCTTAGAAAATAGGTCTACTTCAAAGTCTCCATGATTGCCTATTGTTCACCTAAGGACTCTGAACTGTTAAAAGAAAGCCTGGAACTGTAAAAAGGTGTCTTGGGTCTTGATCCTTTTTATCTCAGATCTGCTTGATGCTTTATTCAGCGGAAGCTTGAGTCATAAGACTGAGATCTCCAGTCCCAGCTGGATCACCCTGAATATGGACATTGGACTGTAACCTATGGACTAATTCTGAAAGAACTCTTTGCAACTGCAAAGCTCACCATCTCTCCTATGAAACTGATCTTAAAACTATACTCATGTCTGTACGTATACTGATCTTTTAACCAATACACTCTCTCTTCTTTTTTAATAAATTTTAGTTTAGTTAATAAGAATTGGCTGTAAGCGTGTAAGTATGTGGTTTCCACTAAAATGGAGATAAAGAGACTCTGTTAATCAATTCTCCTACATACAGAGAGGCTGCAGCTCCTGTATAATATATCTTCTAGCCAAAGTGTTGTAATTGACCAGCTGTCTACCTTTTGGAGAAGTTTTTCAGTTACCCAAGGAATCTCAGAAGAGGCATAGGAAATTTTTTATGTGGGAAGTTGAAGAGCTTATTTTTGGAAGACAGCGGAGGAGCAAGTGCAAATTGTCTGAGCTTTGTCCTTAGTACATTAGCTAGCTACAGACATGAAGAAATTGACAAGAACAAAAACTGCAAGGACTATATCTAAAAGTGTTATAAATTTGGTGGCTGTCAGCCAGAAAAATGGAGTGTCCGTGGTTGTCACAAGAGCATGAGGGAACAAAAAAGACTTTTTATTCACAGCCCTATAATCTTTCTCCTCAGCGGAAAAAAAAAGAGTTTAGAAAGGAGCTGAAAATGAAAACTTAACCCACACAAAATGGGGACAAAGGAGAGTTGAGTGTTCAAAGAAGGTACATTCAGAGCCAAACGGAGTACAATGATCAGTAAAAACCACAAAGGATCGGTATGTCTAGGGCTCCTTAGTAAATGCACTGATTTCATTCTTGGGGACGAATTCAGAGGTGACACATAAGTTATATATCAGTGAGTGGGTGTAAGGGAGTCTAAGTGTAACTACTAAGCTAAGAATGTGTAAGTTAAGGAAAAGAATGGTGCACTTTAATTTACACTTCCTTACATCTTTTTCCTCCATTTAATACCCTTCTCTTCCAAGCCCTCAGAGTGTAAATTATACCAGCCTTGACTCTGTAGACCTGCTTAATGGGTGAAAATCAGAGGCAATGTGGATGGGGTCTGAATTACATCAGTAATTAGGTCTGAGTCTGAATTAGTGTAAAACTTGCAAATTGAGGGGGTTGAAAGAAGATGTAAATTACACCAGTTTAGACTCTCCTCTGAATTAGCCCTTGGGGCCTAGTTGTGTCTGCAGCAGGAAAAGCATAGAAATATTCTGTAAAACCTAGGGCTCTTGAAAATAGAAGAGAAACCCACAATGAGGGACAGATTCAGTCACTGTTTATCTTTTTATTATAAAAGATTTCTGGTTTAGAAATAAAGTGAACAATGCTGACCTTTGGGTTGAATTTCAGGTATGTTTTTTGAAAAGGCTGTGAAGATTTAGCAATTATATTAATGTCGCATTATTGAATGTCTTAAATCCAAGAGAGTCTAGCAATTTAACAAAAGGAATAAAGTTCATACCAGGGATAAATTAACCTCCGCTAGGGCAGAGGAGCTATCTCTCTTTCAAACACCTGAAATCATTATTTTTGGGGTTCATAGCTTCTTGTAACTGGTTCCAACGTCTTCCCTGTAACTTTAAAACAGAGAGATGGGAGCGCAACACTGTCTGGTCTGGGCTCTCCTGCAAAACAGGGGTGGTGGGGGCCTTATGTTACTACTACTTTCCCCTCCAGCAGATTTTCTTCTGTGGTCTGTGCCATAGGAAGCTGGCCTAGACTCTGGAATGACTCAAGCGCTTGTCATTTTTCAAGGGATATTCAACTTAAATAAAAACATGCACCAAAATCCACTTTTTTTAGCTAAAATGAAAGCAGTGTTATGAGTTAGGCTAGATGAACAACGCTCCATCTCTCCCTCCTCCCCCAAAGGCTGCTGGAACAAAGTGGGTATCCTGTACAGTATGGGTTGTTGTTTTTTATGTGGTTTGTTTTTTACTCTTGCCATTTCTTTTACTCTCTGCATTTTTCTCCAGCTTTTCTTGCAGTTTCTCTATATTTTTGCTTTGCCCACTCCTGTCTTCATTTATTGACTTACTTCTGTCATTGGTTTCCTTTGTTCTTTTCCTCTCTCTGTACCATTTTTGCAGTCTTTCCCATATAGAATATGAACCCAATCAGATTTAAATTTGAGTTGAAGTTTTGAATCCACAATGTTTATTTTGAAGTTAGATATGAATGAGTTTAAGTTTATACTTCGCAGTAGAGCCCTGTGCGGATAAAAAGTTTGCATCCAATTCGCAATCCACAATTCTGCAGATATCATATGAATGGCCCTACTGGGTCAGACCAAAGGTCCATCTAGCCCAGTATCCTGTCTTCTGACAGTGCCCAGTGTCCCAGAGGGAAAGAATAGAACAGGTAATCATCAAGTGATCCATCCCCTGTTGCCCATTCCCAGCTTCTGGCAAACAGAGGCTAGAGACACCATTCCTGCCCATCCTGGCTAATAGCCATTGATGGACCCCATCCTCCATGAATTAGAATCATAGAATCATAGAATCATAGAATATCAGGGTTGGAAGGGACCCCAGAAGGTCATCTAGTCCAACCCCCTGCTCGAAGCAGGACCAATTCCCAGTTAAATCATCCCAGCCAGGGCTTTGTCAAGCCTGACCTTAAAAACCTCTAAGGAAGGAGATTCTACCACCTCCCTAGGTAACGCATTCCAGTGTTTCACCACCCTCTTAGTGAAAAAGTTTTTCCTAATATCCAATCTAAACCTCCCCCACTGCAACTTGAGACCATTACTCCTCGTTCTGTCATCTGCTACCATTGAGAACAGTCTAGAGCCATCCTCTTTGGAACCCCCTTTCAGGTAGTTGAAAGCAGCTATCAAATCCCCCCTCATTCTTCTCTTCTGCAGGCTAAACAATCCCAGCTCCCTCAGCCTCTCCTCATAACTCATGTGTTCCAGACCCCTAATCATTTTTGTTGCCCTTCGCTGGACTCTCTCCAATTTATCCACATCCTTCTTGAAGTGTGGGGCCCAAAACTGCACACAGTACTCCAGATGAGGCCTCACCAATGTCGAATAGAGGGGAACGATCACGTCCCTCGATCTGCTCGCTATGCCCCTACTTATACATCCCAAAATGCCATTGGCCTTCTTGGCAACAAGGGCACACTGCTGACTCATATCCAGCTTCTCGTCCACTGTCACCCCTAGGTCCTTTTCTGCAGAACTGCTGCCTAGCCATTCGGTCCCTAGTCTGTAGCTGTGCATTGGGTTCTTCCGTCCTAAGTGCAGGACCCTGCACTTATCCTTATTGAACCTCATCAGATTCCTTTTGGCCCAATCTTCCAATTGGTCTAGGTCCTTCTGTATCCTATCCCTCCCCTCCAGCGTATCTACCACTCCTCCCAGTTTAGTATCATCCGCAAATTTGCTGAGAGTGCAATCCACACCATCCTCCAGATCATTTATGAAGATAAATGAAGATAAATTTATCTGGTTCTTTTTTTTTTTTTTCATCCACGGATAAAGCAGATATCTGCAGATGTGCAGAGCTCTACTTAGCAGTACAACTTTGCATGTCTTGTTTCCACTTAGCACGTGCAAGACAAACTATGGCTTTGTCTGGATGTATATATAATCATAAAATATTCTGATACCTTTTACCTGTACTGTTTTTATCTAAAGAACTATTTGACTATGAAGCTGGATATAATACCACAATTTTGGTTTACTGGTAGAGACCACCTGATTATTTTTATTAAAGTAGTGCCACATCAGGATTGGGGCCTCATTATGCTAAGAACTGGACTGCACCAAAGAACTAAATAGATGAGACAGACAAGTGATAAATGAAGAACAACATGTGATCAAAATGTCAAAGGTCAACTGATATTTCAGTTTTGTTTCTGGTGGTCCATCTCAAAAATGTGAAATAATATTTAGTGGAAGGGGAAAGAACTAATTAAAAATGCAACAGCAAGTGGGTGTTACAAAGTGTGAGTCATCTGAAAGTAGTAATATAATTCTGGTCTGATGAGGGCATATGGCATAATACCATGTTCTGCTTAACTTCACACTTCTTAGCCAAAAAGAAGGCGTTAAAACAATGACACTTTTTCTGATTAGTCACAGTCTCTGTGAGATCAGAGGTCTCTTTTTCTATCTGTATCATATCTCTAAGAGTTTTATTTTAATTATCTTTTTATTCATGATTGCAACTGGAATCTGCTTTTATTTAAGACAACTAGAATTAGGACTTGGATTCTTTGATATGAGGATAGTCTCCAGCTGTTCAGAGAATAATTCTCCAAGGTCAGAGAGAGGGCATAATGTAAAGCTGCAGCCTGTGTGCAGTGTCAGGGGTGACAGTGGTGGTGATCACCATCTCCACACTGTCACAAGGAAGGGGCTGATGGGTGCCAGAGTCTGGGCATGGAGGCACTCAGGTTGGCACAGAAAGGAGGAATGTGGCAGGCAAGCCTGGAGCTGGCACTTTGAGTGGGATACTTGCAGAGGGAGTGCTTAAAGCAAACACCATATAGTCCAAATCCTAGCCAGGCAAAGATCCTCATGCTGTAAGTTGCTGAGGGACTCCCAAGAATGGGAGTTGAGGATACAAACACCTCAAAGGAGATTCTAAGCATTTTGCGGGATCTGGCCCTAAATGTCAGTATGATTGGTGGAAGAATAGAAGCCAGTCAAGAAAGAGAGACACGGACATTTCCTCTACCATATTCTCCATTATATCCTCCAACCCTCAGTTTCTCTAGACCTTTTGATGTTCCTGTGATACTGCACCCCATATTCTTTACAGTGATATTATTATATGATTATGACATAATAATGTATCTTATGCAAGATAAGTCAAGTCAGATATCATCGAAAAGGTTATGATTTGCTGAATATGATTATCCTATTAGTATGTATGTATCATTTTTCTGTCTGAAGTTATGAATATTGATTATGTATCTGTATTTCAAATGTAGTTACACTGGGTAATGCCCACTAGACAAGATGCTTCCAGTCTAGCTAGCTGGGTGGAGAAGGGCTATTGAGGGCAATGAGCCATGAGGAAAAAACAATGGGCCTTTGGAGAAGCTTATCTCCCACCTAGGGAGCCTTCCTGAGAATGCTACAGACAGCCTCCGAGTAATGGCTGCTGTGACTCTGCAAGGACATGTGATGAGACCACATGTCTCTAGACTCCATCTTGGGATGTCAGTCTTTTTCCACAGACCGGTCTGGGAACTAAGCTTTGAAACAAAGGGTTCCCACCATATGCAAAACCTATATAAGGCAGGGAGTGACATCATCTGTAGTTCTTCACTCCCCACACAAGAAGACTCCTGGAAACACCTGATGAACAAAGGCTGAACTGGGGGAAGTGCTGGACCTGGGATAAAGGGGTTTTTAGCTTGTGAATGGAACATCAGGGAGTTCCAAGCTGTAAAGCAAGTGCAGCTTGACCCTTAAGAATCCGCAGCGTGCTTGTATCATGTCTTAAGGTGAGAATCTGCTATTCATATCCAATCTATTTAGTATATTAAGTTTAGTTTGTGGTTTTGTTTATCTGCTAGGTAATTCACTTTGATCTGTTTGCTATTACTTATAATCACTTAAAATCTATCTTTTGTAGTTAATAAACTTATTTTTGCTTTATCTAAACCAGTGTGTGGGAATCATAACTTAGGGGCAATAGGCTGTTGCATATTCCTCTCCACATTGAGGGAGGGGGTGAATTTTATGAGCTTATGCTGTACAGTACCCTATACAGCACAAGACAGTATCATTTTGTGTTTATACTCCAGATGGGGTACATGTCTGGGGAGCGGGGTGTAACTTTCCATGCAGGGGCTGGTGAGAGACACTGCTTGTAACTGCAGCTGGATGTGTCCCTACCTGTATGTATTCTGGTGAAGGTGCAGGCTGGAGGGCTTCGTAGCTTGTCTCAGCCATACAATGTGAGACAGAGCCCAAGCTGGTGGATGAGGGGGTTCAGTGGTAACCAAGTTTCAGGTGGCACCCCAGGGAAAAAAATCACAGTTGCTTTTGTCTTATTCCCTCTTGCTTCTTTCCATACCTCCCTGACTTTTCTTGCTCTCACCTCTGGTGGCACAATGTTATCTGACTAGTACTTTGCTCTTCAGAAGGACCAAGTCTGCATGCAGCTGGGGAGTTTTGCTTTGATTATGTATAAAGCACTGCTACCACATGGTGTGACATAAAGCAGATGGCTATGGTTTCCACGGCCTATTTGCCTCAACCCCAGCATTCTCAAATACGATGATCAAACAGAATATCAATCCTGAAATTCACTGAGGCAAGGGAGGGGTGGATATATTATTTGCCTCACCCAAATGCTTGCCATGCTGTTCCCATTTCAGCTGCATGAGCAGTCTTTTTGGCTTCCTTTATCTATATAATAAGATTCCAGGATTGTCACTGTGTGTGTTGCTCTGAAGCCTAGTATGTCTGAATCAGTGTGAAGTGACGGAAACAGCTCTAAGTGTGGTTGAGAGCTCTTTTTGTTTAGTCTATCACCATGTTCAATCATCACTGGGATTCGCAGTCTGCTGGATTCCAGTTATTCAGTTCTCAGCCATTTTTGGTTTGTTTTACACTTTGAGTGACACCTGTGTGACAACACAGGCTTTCACCTATGTAGATGGCCAAGAAACACCTTAAAGACTTTCTTGTCCTTTCAATTGAGAAGCAAGTATCCGATGCAGTATCCCCGGAGGGAATGATCAGTAGATTTACAGAACTAATGCAGTGACATTTACTAGTTTGACTTTGAAAGTAAATAACTGGTGTATCAGAAATGTGCATTAGAAAGCTTCGAAAGGACTGTGATGGAATGTTCGACCCACACCACCCCTGCAGGGGCTAAGGTGACTCAGAAGGGGTTAATTAACCTGGTAGGCTGCACCTTGGGGGGGAGGGGCTTGACTGATCAACACTAATTGAAGATGGAGCCCATCTGGGCAGCAGTAGGTGGGGGCTTATATAAAGCCAGGAAGTGAGAGTAGAAGGGGGTGTAGTGTGGAGGCCTGTAGTCACTCTCTGGGCCTACTCAGGAGAGATGGAGAAAACCTGTAGGGGTAGAAGCCCTGGGCTATTGATACAGGAGGAAAGGGTTTACCCAGAGGGATGGTGGTAAGGAAAAAGCCTGCAGAGGTTGGAGTAGGGAAGAAGTCCAGGGAAACAGCAGCAAGGGTTGAGATGGTGCAGACATTGGCTGTGATCATAGGGTCCCTGGGCTAGAATGTGGAATAGTGGGAGGGCCTGGGTTCCTGTACTAGTCCCTAGGAAAGTTGCATAGTCTGGAATGGGGAAACTGCCTGAAATGGAACTGAGACAGCTGGTCTGGTAAGATTTTGTTATCCTGTAAGGGGAAAATTGTACAGTGACCTACCTGGAGGGCCAAGCCACACAGAAGAAGCCCTGTGACTCCTAGAAAGCGAGAGGGGCTGTGGCCTGAGTGACTGAAGGAAGTGGGTGTTGGGCCAGCAGAGCTACTCCCCAGATGCAGCCACAAAGGGGTGCCCCACTGGTGAGTGAACCCTGTGACGAGAGCCTTACTTACAGCTTAACAGGCAGTATTTTAGTCCAGGTTGGACACCCAGACTAAAGGCAATCTCTTTCCTCAACAAAATTGTGCAAAATTCCCTTTTGGCTTAATTAACCTTTTCCCCTCTCAGTAATACGGTACATTTCAGTTCCATCTCTGCGCCCATCACACAGTGCTACCAAGTGTAGTATCTGGGAGCTGGTTGCATATTGCGCTGCTGCATGTGACTTCATCTAGAGAATGCTGTCCTCAGTTGATTTTGAAGAACATACAGTCTACTGGAGAGTATAAATCCAGGATTTGTGCGATCTTCCAATGATAATTTGCAAACAGGAAAGTCTTTTTCCATGTACCAAAGCAAAATTTATACTGAAGCATCTTGAAGTCCTTTACAAAGTGTGTCTTTCAAAAGAAGACCAGAAGGTGAAATACTATTATATTAAAAATGAGATATCAGTGGAGATACTAAAGATCTATGTAGAAATATAGTTTTCTGGGCAAACAAATGTATTTAATAAAACAATGGAGGCTTTTAATGCCTTTTTAAAATTTAAACCCACTTTTTTGCATGATGAAGATATGCATTTAATGGGGTTCTTCTGTACTGTTAAATTTCAAAGCAAGAAAAAAGTAGAAATTTCTCAAACAGAGCTGGGTGAATATTAGAAAAAATGTATGTGATTGATCAGATGATATTAGTATTCTTTTTTCTTCACTTGTCTATGAATACTTGAGCAACTGTCATTTTTGAGGTGGTAGGGATTGCACTAACTTAAGGGAAGGAGATTTTACTTGTGAGCTATTTTTAATTGTACTTCTAAGAACATAGCATTAGAAGTGCATGCCTTGTTAGCTCTATGGATCCTTGCTTGATATGGCTGGAAGTGAGGCGCTTAGAAGGCAGAACAGAGTTGATGATATTCAGACAACTGACTGAACAGTCAGCAAAAGCCTCTGTGAGGCGCAAAGGATAGGAGGGAGGGGTGATGAAACAGTAAATGAGATCCTTTGCTTGGAGACAGTTATGCACATATTGTAGCCACAGAACAATGAGGAAGAAGTCCGAACTTTGCTCAGATATTGATTTGTGGGGGGGAGGGTAGGAATTGGCATCAGGGCACAACCACCTAATACAACCTCATGCATAGTGAGCACTGGGTCATGTGTTCCTGTGGCTGTATGGTTGTCAGCGGCAGGCTTGCACATGTGATTTAATGACTGATAAATGGCAGCTGAATTATAACCTGGTCTAAAATGGAAATCAATGGATCCAATCTATGCATGAGGTGGATAGAGAACTTCACATCCCATGTGGGATGGGAGAATACTCAGCAACTGTCAGAACTGTTTTCATGGCAAAAGTCAGTTTCTAGCTCCTATGGGTGTAGAGGAAAGCTCAAAAACATGAAATCTTAAAAGCTTAATACCCAGAAGAGACAAACTTTTATTGTTAAGTCTCATGAGTTTTGGAGGGGCCTGATTAATGATTTTTGAACATGTAAGGCTAGCAATACAGTTGATGCATTCATATTTGAGAATGTATTTGGGATGAACGTGAGAAGAAAATGAACTGAAAGTCCACTCTATAGAAATCTGCCCTCATTTATTTCTGTAGCTAATTTAGCAAGAAACCCACCTATTATAAAATCTTAAGATATACTTACATTGTGCAAAAGAAAACAGGAAGATATCTTACATGTTAAAATGTGTCTCCCTCTGTATGGCGTTCCTGACCCCCTTCTTGAGAGATTCAACATCCCAGGCACTGTCCTCTCATTAAACTTTAAATTACCAATCAAGGAACAGAAAGCATTCAGTGTAAGTTAGATGGTGCTGCCATCACTCTTACCCCACACCAAACTCCATTTTGTGTGCAGTTGGGCACCTGCCTAGCTCATTCTTATAAGAAATGCCTCAGGTAAGCACCTGACTCCAGGAGAGGGGTTCACAGTTGTGGACACATCCCTGTCACCAGCATTTCCCACTGGCTAGCTTAGGGGGCTCCCCATCTACTGTGCTGGCCTTTGTGAATCCCACTTGAAGGAAGAAAAGGAGGACTTGTGGCACCTTAGAGACTAACAAATTTATTTGAGCATACGCTTTCGTGAGGTATAGCTCACTTCATCGGATGCATCTCACGAAAGCTTATGCTCAAATAAATTTGTTAGTCTCTAAGGTGCCACAAGTACTCGTTTTCTTTTTGCGGATACAGACTAACACGGCTGCTACTCTGAAACCTGCCACTTGAAGGAGCCTCTCTCTCCTCATGCATTGTGTAGGGAGTCTAGTGTAATTCAGTTTTTTCACTTGCAGCGTTGTTCCTGTGATTTTTCTAGGTCAGTAGTTCTCAAACTTTTTTCCACCAAGGACCCCTTTGGCATCGGATTAAACTTCCTGGACCCCATTCATTTTTTTAATACATAAGCTTCATGTTATTCGATTAGGTTAGTTCATTATTTTAAAAAATTGTAATTAAAATAGGACTCAGAAAGGAACCAAAAGTAAGCAGTCTGCAATTATTACAAATGATCACATCACCCTTATTTTCACTTTAACTAAATTTGTGGTGTAGTTCTGAATGAGAAATACTGGTACTACCATAACACCCCAGCCAGATGGGGAATGCTTCCAGCGTAACCTCCCACGCACAGTACATGCGAGGTCATGCTCTGTGGAAGATAGCATATTGTTCTCAAAATGACTTCCTTCATGTGGCAAAACTGTTGGAACACTGTTCCGGCCCCATTGCAGTACTCCTCAAGAGACAGATGCCCCATAACCTATGGTGGACCCCTAAACAACTGGAACCTCACTTTGGGAACCACTGTTCTAGGTGTATAAAAGTTAGGTGTTGTGACACACTCCTTTTTTTAAATCTAGTGCTAAATTCCTTCAGAAGAAGCCAGTTTGAAAAAACTGGATAAGAAATACATAAAGGAAAGACCAGTCAAAAGATCAACCCTCCTTCCATACCAGGGCAATGCTTCCTTCCTATCAAGAGCCTGGGGATAGTGACCTACTTTGAAGTCCAAAACTAGTATTCTTTAGTTGACTTACCAACTTCAGGCCAACTAAATAACACCAGGCGGCAATAAAAGCTATGTAATTTGCCTGCTGCCACACAACTGGGATGGATAAAAAAATCAAATATTTGAATTTTTTTATTAATGGTTCTGCATTTATCATAATTCACACTTTAGTCTTAACCTTGTTTTTAATTTAAAAGTTTATTTAAGTGTTATATCAATAATGCAGTAAATCATGTTGTGGTCTTGGGCAAATTATACTGTTGCAGTTATCTGATACACATGAAATATTATCCCCGAGTCATTGGCAGTTGTTAGGACTCAAAGTACTGACTTTTTGCAAGTAAAATATTTACTAAGAATACCTGAGTCAAACTGTACTCCAAATGTTCTGCTGTCTGAGGCCTCATGAACCCCATTTCTTTTACTTCTCTTTGGAGGAAGAAAGTAAAAGAAAAACAAAACATTTGCTCCCATTGGAATAAACACAAGTGGAACCAGAATTAGAAAACCAGTTTAATGTGTCAATGCAAATTAGTTCTACAACAGATTATTAATTTTTAAAGAAAACTGGTGGGCCACATTCTGGTCTCAGGTAACCATATAAATCTGGAATCTTTCCACCATTGTCACTAGAGTTACTGCAGATTTACATGGGTGTAATTGAGAGCAGATTCTGGCCCAAGTGACTTCGCCTGTTAATAGTCACAATGGTGAATGAACTGCCATATTTATAACTACTCCTACATAAAGTGCTCCCTCCTGTTTTAGCAAGCATGTTTGGTTGGTCTGGCAAGGGAATGGACACTCCCTGGTCAGAGGAAGGGTGTTGCCTCTCTTTAAAATGAAGGTCTAGTCTTAAATTGGTTAGTCTCTAAGGTGCCACAAGTACTCCTTTTCTTTTTGCGAATACAGACTAACACGGCTGTTACTCTGAAACCTACTTTAAAACTGTCTGCATGTCTGTCTCCATTCTCATGTGAGTCCTGATCAGAACACTCCACGTGATGTAAAAGCGTGACACCGGAGTACTGATAAGAGACTTCTATTTATTTCCTTGTCTCTGGCATAGGACATTGATCAAAGTTACTTGGCATGGGATGGGATCTTCTGACTCCACTGGCTACTGTTTCACCATGCACCAAAAAAATTCTTACCTATATTTTAACTCAATCCTTACACATGCAAAACTCCCCTTAATGCCAAAAAAGTAAGCAAGGGTTTCAAGATTGGTTAATAACTTTAGTACTACATGATAAAGAACTATTTTGGGGGCCAAACTTATGACTGTTTTGGATTTGAATAAAAGTAATTTAAAACAACTGTGATGGAAAATCACTAATCCCATTTCTTGTTTTCTGTCCTTTTGGAAACTTTCATTTCATTATTCAGTTGCTGGAAGCATATGTTATTTGGGGATAGGATAATATGATCCTCACTGGGGCTTAGATACTATTGTGATTGAAGTCATTACAAAGAACTAAGAAAGAACAATAGACAAGCTTTGTGATTCACGACTGCCAGGATATTACTGTTTATTTTTACTGTAAAAATACAAGCATGAAGCATTTGATAATTTCATCTTATGCATTTTCTTTTGAGATGTACGGTTTCATGTGTTAAAGAACTGTAAAAGAGCATCAACTGCTGCCTGTGGGTTGTTGAGAAGCACTGTTTGTATGGTTGTGTTGTATATCATAGCTCTTATTAAGTCTAGTGCCATTGCTAATGTTTTAATGTATGTGTGTATGTGCCTTGAGGGAGTAGTTTGTAAGTTTTACTGGCCTGATGCGCAAAAATGCTCCCTTCCTTTTCTATCCATTATAAATTAATACATGCCATCGGGGACCTCTTATTGTGTAAAATTGTCATCTTGTGAATGGTATGGATAAGCTAACTGTGAAGTGAAACTGCGCAGTAACCCATCCTATGAACAAGACAAAACGTACTCTACCAACTCCTGATGGCTTGTGTTAATTTATTATGAATAATTCACATTTTTTATCAGTTACTATCATAGAATCATAGAATATCAGGGTTGGAAGGGACCTCAGGAGGTCATTTAGTCCAACCCCCTGCTCAAAGCAGGACCAATCCCCAATTAAATCAGCCCAGTCAGGGCTTTGTCAAGCCTGACCTTAAAAACTTCTAAGGAAGGAGATTCTACCACCTCCCTAGGTAACGCATTCCAGTGTTTCACCACCCTCCTAGTGAAAAAGTTTTTCCTAATATCCTACCTAAACCTCTCCCACTGCAACTTGAGACCATTACTCCTTGTCCTGTCCTCTTCTACCACTGAGAATAGTCTAGAACCATCCTCTCTGGAACTGCCTCTCAGGTAGTTGAAAGCAGCTATCAAATCCCCCCTCATTCTTCTCTTCTGCAGACTAAACAATCCCAGTTCCCTCAGCCTCTCCTCATAAGTCATGTGTTCCAGACCCCTAATCATTTTTGTTGCCTTTCGCTGGACTCTCTCCAATTTATCCACATCCTTCTTGTAGTGTGGGGCCCAAAACTGGACACAGTACTCCAGATGAGGCCTCACCAATGTCGAATAGAGGGGAACGATCACGTCCCTCGATCTGCTCGCTATGCCCCTACTTATACATCCCAAAATGCCATTGGCCTTCTTTGCAACAAGGGCACACTGCTGACTCATATCCAGCTTCTTGTCCACTGTCACCCCTTGGTCCTTTTCCTCAGAACTGCTGCCTAGCCATTCGGTCCCAAGTCTGTAGCTGTGCATTGGGTTCTTCCGTCCTAAGTGCAGGACCCTGCACTTATCCTTATTGAACCTCATCAGATTTCTTTTGGCCCAATCCTCCAATTTGTCTAGGTCCCTCTGTATCCTATCCCTGCCCTCCAGCGTATCTACAACTCCTCCCAGTTTAGTATCATCCGCAAATTTGCTGAGAGTGCAATCCACACCATCCTCCAGATCATTTATGAAGATATTGAACAAAACTGGCCCCAGGACCGACCCCTGGGGCACTCCACTTGACACCGGCTGCCAACTAGACATGGAGCCATTGATCACTACCCGTTGAGCCCGACAATCTAGCCAACTTTCTACCCACCTTATAGTGCATTCATCCAGCCCATACTTCTTTAACTTGCTGACAAGAATACTGTGGGAGACCGTGTCAAAAGCTTTGCTAAATCAAGAAACAATACATCCACTGCTTTCCCTTCATCCACAGAACCAGTAATCTCATCATAGAAGGCGATTAGATTAGTCAGGCATGACCTTCCCTTGGTGAATCCATGCTGACTGTTCCTCATCACTTTCCTCTCATGTAAGTGCTTCAGGATTGATTCCATGATTTTTCCGGGGACTGAGGTGAGGCTGACTGGCCTGTAGTTCCCAGGATCCTCCTTCTTCCCTTTTTTAAAGATTGGCACTACATTAGCCTTTTTCCAGTCATCTGGGACTTCCCCCGTTCGCAACGAGTTTTCAAAGATAATGGCCATTGGCTCTGCAATCACAGCCGCCAATTCCTTTAGCACTCTCGGATGCAACTCGTCCAGCCCCATGGACTTGTGCACGTCCAGCTTTTCTAAATAGTCCCTAACCACCTCTTTCTCCACAGAGGGCTGGCCATCTACTCCCCATGCTGTGATGCCCAGCGCAGCAGTCTGGGAGCTGACCTTGTTAGTGAAGACAGAGGCAAAAAAAGCATTGAGCACATTAGCTTTTTCCACATCCTCTGTCACTAGGTTGCCTCCCTCATTCAGTAAGGGGCCCACACTTTCCTTGGCTTTCTTCTTGTTGCCAACATACCTAAAGAAACCCTTCTTGTTACTCTTGACATCTCTTGCTATCCCCTGCATCATTTTTGTTACTAAATTATGACGAGAAAGGCACATCCTCCACTACAATGAATATTTGAACAAGAGGAAAACTAATTTCCTTACCATGCAGTCAGGGTTCTCCCATATTCTGAGATCTGCATGGTTTAGTTATGCCTAGGCCTGACATCATGCTTTGCAAAATAATTGTTTTATAATCCTGCTATCTTCTGTCTGTTAGCTCAACATTCTGTAATTAGTGTTTTAACTGAGCAGCTAATGGGTTAACAGTTATATAGCTTGATCAATGCTGATATAGTGTCTGTGTTGCAGAATAGAATGGTTGCCTGGCAACTATACCTGTAGAAACTACATATTGTATTTTTACCTATTTAAACCCTCATCTTGTGAGGGTTTATGGAAAGGAGCTGCTCATTTGCCAAGCCTTTGGAATTCTTGTAACATGGCTGAAAGTACTGTGGAATGAACATCAAAGGGCTTAGAAATTTGACTCAGTAAATGAAAGCCTTGACACAGATGCTTATTTAAACTTTTTGAAGTCTCCTTTCTGCTTTTCTTCTTGTAATTCTATCAGGCCACTCTTCACCATCCTTCTGTCCTCCAGACCTGAATCCCATCTGCCTCTGTAAATCCCCATGCCAACTCCACTGACCTCCTAGTTCTTTTTCTGACCTTCATCAGGTCCTCTCATGCCCAATTTCCTCTTATGGTTTCCCAAGAAACCCCCAGACTTCAGTGATCCTAGATCATTAGGTAGGGCCCTGGCACTTTGTCTTCTAACCAGTTATTCAGTTTCAAAGGAATCTCAGTGTAGGGTTTACCCAAGTTCAGGTAGTCCCAGAATACATTGCCAAGCCGTTCCCTGACTCAGGGGAAGAATCAGAATGCAGATATGAAGGCAGCTGACTCAGCAGAGAGTGCCTGTTTTACTGAAGCCTGAAGGGAAGATGTCCATGGTGGTGGTTTGTGGGGAGGAGTGAGAAAGCTTTCTCCAAGCACTTTGAAGATCTAAAAGGAGCTTTGGAAGGGGGTTGAGTCTCTTTGTCTGAACTGATTTTCCTATTGCTAGTGGAAAGGTCATTATGGAGTTACTGAAGACTGCGTTGTCCCTGTTTGGAGGCAGCACTGGGTCCTATTTGTTTAATCTCTGAAGTGTAATAGTCTAGCTAGCACAAAATAAAATATCGTGAATTTTGTTCTGTTTATGCAAATCAGGCACTTTGGTTAAGTGGCACAAGAAGTTATTTTGCCCTTTTAGTTAGCAAACTTCAGTGCTGCTTTCGATCCAGTTTCTGTGGTTCTCACCCAATGGAAGTACCAGTGTGTATAAATGCTACTTCGCATGAGTAAAGATTGCAAAATCTACAGTTTAAAAAATGTTTGTTTAAAGGGAGACCTAGATTTTGTTACACATTTTTAAAGTCTTCCCACCCCGTCCCACACCCTGGGTAGCTAGCTTTCCATTCCTTGGCCAGGAATTGACATTCAGCTTTATAATGTTAGGAACTTTATCTGTATGAGATTCTCTAGTTACACTAATTTTTCAGCATTCATTTATTTGGGAAGGAAGAGAAACCACAGTGGCCTTTGACATTTATACACCCATCATCCTTTATGTTCACAAGGGAATTTTAAAAAAATAATGTTTAAGGTAGAGCCGATGTGACCCGTGCTGCTGTCTTAGAAGTCACACACGAGAACTTTTTTCTGGACAAGCATCACAGACATATAAACAGTTTATAAACCAGGTTTCATGACTCAAACTTCAGCAAATAAAGCACTATTCAAATAGCCTGTCATTTATTGCCTCTTCATAAAATATGTTTAACATCCAATGTGATAAGTATGTGCTGCTTATTTCATGTTTTTTCTCATCCAGATTTTGTGTCCCAGCTGCTGGAGGCTCTATTGCAGCATTTTACTACTGTTGCAGGTAAGATATCCCCTCAAATCTTGTAACTAGCCTGACTGTTTCTTGAGTCCATTTGCAATAATCTGGAAGAGCTATTGAACCATCCCTTTGCATGGGAGCTGACTGTTCTTTGATATGCTCTGTGTCTGTCATCCTGAGACCATATAATTAGTCTGTTTTTGGGTCTCTGCTAGTACTGGGCTCCTTTGGACAAGGCACTAGCCACATTAGTTAATGAGATTTGCTGAAGGGGAAAACATAATAGATTAGGATAAGGACACACAGGGAAGGAGGTTAGGGCAGAGGGTATCAGAAGGTAAACTAGACAAATAATTACATTTTCTTGTATATGGAACAGGCCACTAAAAGAAGACCAAAAGTATATCACTGTAAAATGTTTGCATAATGTAGGGGCTGCCTTTTACAGTAGAGCCTACTTGTTCTTTAAGTGATTAATGCATGAGATTTTACGTTTGCTGTCAGGCTAAAACTCTGATCTTGCATCAGAGTGTTTTGAATGCAATTTTTTAATTCTGTAGTTGAATGGCCAATGCAGCAAATGAAATAAACTTCAAAAATGATACTACAGGGTATAGTGGGAACGTAGACAATAAAGTTGAGGAAAGCTAAAATGCATCCTCTGCATTTAACAGTTGTCATCTCTTCCCCCGCCCCCAGAAATATTTTCTTCCAAATACTTACCAAACCCCTTTTTACAAATATTTGTATTAATTGCTTCTGTTCAACCCTGGTATTTTATCCTTAACATTAACTATCATTATCAAATATGAAGCTAGAACAATTACTTGTGGTCTAGAACCAGCCAGTGGCATGCTGGTGATGCAATGGTAGTTTTTGTTGCAGAATACTGGAATAATGGGAGTGCAGTGGATATATAGTGGTTTAATGGTGTTTGTTGCTTTGTTGCCCCTTTTTTTGACCCCAGTGTCTTCCCTCTGCTGAACAGTAGCAGATGTTTGGGGCTATGTAGGGCCGCTTCCCACTGGAGGAGAAATCAGTGATGCAGGGTCTGGGTATATTCTAAGTGTAACTTGCTTTAGTTAGACACATACATCATTCCTGAGCTGAGACAGTCAACTGGTGATCCAGGAATCTCAGCCCAACACTAATCCTGGGTTCCCAGTGAACAGTTCTGTTTCATAAATGGACTCTAATCAGAGCCCAAGGCAGAGGACAAATTCTTCTGCAGCTCCAACAGCGCTCTCTCTCCTGAAGTTGACTGCACTAAAAATCTTGCCTAACCAGAGCTAACACAGCATGTCTTCCCAGGATTCAAAACTTGCTCACACACCAAGAAAAAGAATTTGTAAAACTATGGTAACTGTGCAACCTGCCATAAATAGTATTATTTCAGCAATTTTTTGGTAAAAATGTAATCATACTGGTATTACTTACATACATTACCAGCTCTTTGAGGATCCCACTAGAACTGTGCAAATAACTAATTATTTTTGTTTGCAGGCTGAACTGAAAAATAAATTACTTTGGGTTGACCTGAAACAAAATTATACTCTTGTCAACCAAAATATTGGGAATAAATCCAAAATAAATTTTTTTCTTTTTAAAAAATAAAATAACATTGAGGTAGATTTTGAAATGAAACACCCTTTTGAATCAAAATGTCAAATTATTTATTTATTTTTTTAACCAAAATATTTTGGCAAATTTGACACCAATTCACACAATCTTTTGAATTTGGATTTTGCAACCAAAAAAGATTTTGGGTGAAATTTTCTGCCCAGCTTCAGAGCCTACCATTGAGCATGAATTTGGCAGGTGAGTGTTCTTTGGTTGTGTGGGGCTTGCAGTGTGGAACTTGCTACCCATTTTTTAGCCATTCCTCTTTTGAAAAGCATCTTAAAACTTGCCGCCTTACCCACAATCACACAGTGTTTTTAGAATAATCACTTAAAATTACGTGCTCTTTTAATCCAGTTCTTGCCTCTGTTATACCTTGATCCAGTTTCCTGAAAACAGATCCATGTAGACAAGCCTTTTTGTCTGCTGAGATTTTCATTGACTTCAGTGGGTCTCTGCTTACACTTACACAGATCCCCCTGGAGGACAACAGTCTTAAACTGGAATCTTTCACTTGCTCTTTTGTGTTTGTATTTTAGGAAGGTGGGATTTTATGTTGTTCCATTGGACAGCAGCTTTGGTGGGGGCAGTGAGGAGGCAATATATAAAACATGTTTATAATTAGTAAGACTTAATTTTCATCTTTATCTAACTAGTAAAACCCTGCTACTGAACAAAGAATAATGCAGTATCTGGAAACAATGCAATCACAGTGGGCCAAATCCTGACTCAGTTTTGTGTGAATAAAGGCCGAGCCCAGAATGAATGAGAACTTCAGGATTTAGCCCAATAGAATTATAAAACTGGAACTATACCAAGGGAACCATATCTAGAAGCCTAATGGCAACCACAGTGACATGACAACTGCAGATTGCTATGAAGTAACGATGCCATACAACAAATGAACTGTCTGGGATCTTGGAGTATGGTTCTAGCTATGGTGCTGTAGAGCAGTTGTGCTTCAGTACAGTAGTAATAGTTTGATTTCTATTTGCAGCACCATATTTTTATGTAATTGTCAATCTAAAATGGTTTGGGTTTGAGTTCTTTAACTCTCTATTTAAAGTTTGTATAATTGTATATTAATGCTCTCTAATTCTTTTTGTGTAATCTGATGGGGGGAAGAAACAAATTCCACAAGAGAACTACAGAGTATTTAGCAGGCAGGCAGAAGTGTGAGTTGAATATTACTTTTATTCACAGCATGTGGTTTGAGGCTGAGGGAGAATTCTGGAACTGAAGGACTTGAACAGTCTAGCTCCATGTCATTATTAGGGAGAAAAGGTGTTAGGAACTGTATCAACAGGTGTAGCATTGTGACCTGATTTTTTTTCTTCACTCCTAAACCTTTGAGGCAGATGTTGAAACTGTCAGAGACAAACCACCTATTACCATTTCTTATATTGGAGAGCTTATTATGGCTATACCAGGGTTATTGTATTCTAAAGCAAAAGGATTATAAATATCTCAATGTCCTCTGTTACAGCAAATAATTATTCTTGCTTCCAACTATTTTACAACCATTAAAGTTCAAATTTAGGTTGCAGCATTCCTTGTGTGAATGTTTGCATTTAATTAATAAAGGATGTGCATTTAGCTTTAGCTCCTAAACCTAGGAGAAATACCTTAGAATAACTGAGGACTTTCTAAAGGTCCCTTCCTGTGTAAAGAAATTTTTTCTGAATTCCATTACTGGCCACCTCTTCCATGCCCCTTGACCAAAGTTGGTTAAATGTTCTTCTCTTTCGATACCTAGTGTATCAGGTAACTTTGTTTTCCTTTGACTGAAATGTGGCCTCTGATGTGTGTGAGCTGCTGTGTGTATCTTTCTAAGATCAATAAGCAAAAAGCCATCAGCAATGGGAAGTAAATGGGATAGTTAAAGCACAGTAGATGATAGCCGTTAACACGCTGAGGGTAAAAATGCTGCAATTTCACTATTCCATAACAAACTCCTGATCTACACTAGAACAAAAATGTTTTGGCTCCTATTCCTCATTGTGCAATGCTTTGGTTCTCTCCCTCTTTTGGGGTGGGGGGAGGGAAAGAAAACTCTCTATATAACCTAAACATTTGCTGATATCCTCCTCTGTGAGAAATAATCTTTTAAACAAACATTAAGAGGGATGGGAGGGACGCAAACCTCAAACCAGTGCTTAGACCGCAAAGGCCAAAAGCGTTTGTTTGTTTCAAGATAGTTGAGACCAGAGTAGAGGTCTGGTATTTTGCTGGTGACTGTTGAAGAAGATGGATTTGGCTGCTGGCAGAACATAAAGCAAAGCTGACAACAAAGCTTTCCTTTCATGCTGTCCAAATGAACACATTTCTAATCTGAAATTCAAATACTTGACAACAGAGAGCCTGTGAGCTGGGCTTTGAACAGGAAATTGCTTCATGGTTTTAGCATAATGAATTAGGCAGTTAGAGTAAATCCATTTAGAAGGCATAGAATGCTTGCATATTCCTTGTAAGAGCTAAAAACCCTGCTAATTTTCTAAATTTCTCATGACTTGCAAAAATGTGAAATGTTCTGTGCAAATGTTGTGCATGTTATGTTTGGCTTATTGTAATACACACAGATTCTTGTGTTCTATAAAGTATGATTTAGAAATAATTGCACATCTTAAATGTTAGAATAATTAAATATAAATAAAGGCTGGGACATTCTCAAAAAACCTGTGCTTCCTTTAACAGTATAAATACTGTAATTAATCCTGAAATTCTCGTCTGGTCAGTTACACATCCTGGAGATGCAACATTAGGCTGAAAAAACAGGCTGGGTGGATGAACACCAATAAAATCAATTCAAGGGACTCAGTTTGAACTCAATGGGTAGTGATCAACGGCTCGATGTCTAGTTGGCAGCCGATATCAAGCAGAGTGCCCCAGGGGTCAGTCCTGGGGCCAGTTTTGTTCAACATCTTTATTATTGATCTGGATGATGGGATGGATTGCACCCTCAGCAAGTTCGCAGATGACACTAAGCTGGTGCAAGAGGTAGATACGCTAGAGGGTAGGGATAGGGTCCAGCGTGACCTAGACAAATTGGAGGATTGGACCAAAAGAAATCTGAGAAGGTTCAACAAGGACAAGTGCAGAGTCCTGCACATAGGACAGAAGAATCCCATGCACTGCTACAGGCTGGGGACGGCTGGCTAAGCGGCAGTTCTGCAGAAAAAGATCTGTGGATTACAGTGGACAAGAAGCTGGATATGAGTCAACAGTGTGCCCTTGTTGTCAAAAGGTCTAATGGCATATTGGGCTGCATTAGTAGGAGCATTGCCAGCAGATCAAGGTAAGTGATTATTCCCCTTTTTTTGGCACTGGTGAGGCCATATCTGGAGTACTGCGTCCAGTTTTGGGGGCCCCACTACAGAAAGGATGTGGACAAATTGGAGAGAGTCCAGCGGAGGGCAATGAAAATGATTAGGGAGCTGGGGCACAAGACTTATGAGGAGGGGCTGAGGGAACTGGGCTTATTCAGTCTGCAGAAGAGAAGAGTGAGGGAGGATTTGATAGTAGCCTTCAACTACCTGAAGGGAGGTCCCAAAGAGGATGGAGCTAGGCTTTTTCTCAGTCGTGGCAGAGGACAGAACAAGGAGCAATGGTCTCAAGTTGCAGTGCGGGAGGTCTAGGTTGGATATTAAGAAACACTGTTTCACTAGGAGGGTGGTGAAGCACTGGAATGGGTTACCTAGGGAGGTGGTGGAATTTCCATCCTTAGAGGTTTTTAAGGCCCAGCTTGACAAAGCCCTGGCTGGGATGATTTAATTGGGGTCAGGTCCCCTGCTTTGAGCAAGGGGTTGGACTAGATGACCTCCTGAGGTCTCTTCAAACCCTAATCTTCTATGATTCTATGTTATACATCATGCTGACAATAGACATTCTCATGTTAGTGTTTTAGGCAACACTTGGACCAGCTTGTCATGACAGCTTTCGCACCCCTTTAAAGGGACTAAATAGAGTCAATGTCACAGGTAGCAGCACTAGAGAGACTGTTGTGTATTTGGGAATGAGGTTCTGTTATTTCCTTTGTGTATTATACTTGATCTTGGAAATCACTTGGCAGTCCCCCTTGGAGGGAAATATTCCATTCTTCTATATTTTGCTTAAAGCAAATAATCTCAAATAGTATAAACTGGCAAGAGAGGGTTAAATTGCATACCAGTCATGTTTGCGGAAATATTTTTTCATTGGTAATGTCCTGCATTTTATAATCCTGTTTTGGAGAATATAGAAAAATGTTCAAACTCTTGTTTTCAGATTCTATTCTGCCAGCTCAGAAGACAGACTGAGAGTACAGGCAATAGCATAATTGCGCTTCAACAAAAGCACACAAATAGATAATAAAGCATGACATTCTTGTATTCAGAACTTACTAGGTTTCACAGCAGAGCCATTTTGTTCCCCATGGAAACAAACTGCATAAATAAATGGATTTTTTTAACACATTGTCTTTAACTTTCTAGTCAGAGAGAATGCAATGCAGTGGACTAGTTCTCGTTGGCATAGTGATAAAGAAATTCATGATGGATTATTTTATGAAAGTTTTTTTTAAATAAAAAAACCATTGAGTGTCAAGCCTCTAATTAATGTTTACAGTTAAGAATGTAAAAGAAATCTGTTCTTTCTCATAGCTGCTAAAATATGAATAGGTCTTTTTTCCATCCTTGGAGGTGCATACTTAATATATGTATACAAGCAACTTAATGTATGCATGATGAATTAAACTGAGGAACACTGACATCTAAATGCATTAGAACTGTGCTGAGCTGAAATAATAATTATGACCAGCAGCACAATATAAATATTTAAAGATACTGTAACTATTCAGTAGCTGCAGAGGCACCAGTCTGAATTTATCAAAAATCAATTCTGAATACCTCCAGCAAAATAACAGAATCTGGAAGGGAAACATCTTTGAATCATTAATATGGAAGAAAACGTAATCCTGTATGATAAGCATGCTCCTAGATGCCTGCACAAACAGGGTTCCCACATTGAGGCTTTTACATAAACAAGAAGGGTATAAATATCAGGAAGTGCAGTTGAGCTAAGATCGACCCCAATTTTTCCACTTTATTTCCCAAACTATACTGTCACTTATTGACTAGGACATGGAGACAAAAGAACAAGACACATATGGGATAGATTTCAGCATCAGGCTGAAATGTTAGTAATTTAGTACCAGAGTGGGGGCTATGTACCCTCCCTCCTGCTCTCACAGACCAGTCCTTTAAATAGGTCTAGTGTGGGGTTACAGGGCTCCTACTATACGAACAATAACTTAGTGAAAAGAACAGGAGTACTTGTGGCACCTTAGAGACTAACAAGTTTATTACAGCATAAGCTTTCGTGGGCTACAGCCCACTTCATCGGATGCATAGAATGGAACATATAGTAAGACATATATATATCTCTGCAGGCCCTACACTACCAGCACTCCCAGCTATCTTTGAGACACCACTGACTTCCTGAGGAAACTACAATCCATCGGTGATCTTCCTGATAACACCATCCTGGCCACTATGGATGTAGAAGCCCTCTACACCAACATTCCACACGAAGATGGACTACAAGCTATCAGAAACAGTATCCCCGATAATGTCATGGCAAATGTGGTGGCTGACCTTTGTGACTTTGTCCTCATCCACAACTATTTCACATTTGGGAACAATATATACCTTCAAGTCAGTGGCACTGCTGTGGGTACCCGCATGGCCCCACAGTATGTTAACATTTTTATGGCTGACTTAGAACAACGCTTCCTCAGCTCTCGTCCCCTAATGTCCCTACTCTACTTGCGCTACATTGATGACATCTTCATCATCTGGACCCATGGAAAAGAAGCCGTTGAGGAATTCCACCATGATTTCAACAATTTCTATCCCACCATCAGCCTCAGCCTATACCAATCCACACAAGCGGTCCATTTCCTGGACACAACTGTGCTAATAAGCGATGGTCACATAAACACCACCCTATACCCAAAACCTTCTGACCACTATACTTACCTGCATGCCTCCAGCTTCCATCCAGGACACACCACACAATCCATTGTCTACAGCCAAGCTCATAAAAATGCATTTGCTCCAATCCCTTTGATACAACTGCATTTGCTCCAGTCCCTCAGACAGAGACAGACACCTACAAGATCTCTATCAAGCATTCTTAAAGCTACAATACCCACCTCCTGAAGTGAAAAAACAGATTGACAGAGCCAAAAGAGTACCCAGAAGTCCCCTACTACTGGACAGGCCCAACAAAGAAAATAACAGAATGCCACTAGCTGCCACCTTTAGCCCCCAACTAAAACCTCTCCAGCGCATCATCAAAGATTTACAACCTATCCTGAAAAATGATCCCTCACTCTCACAGATCTTGGGAGACAGACCAGTCCTCGCTTACAGACAGCCCCCCAACCTGAAGCAAATACTCTCCAGCAACCACACACCACACAACAAAAACACTCACCCAGGAACCTATCCTTGCAACAAAGCCCAGTGCCAACTCTGTCCACATATTTATTCAAGTGACACCATCATAGGACCTAATCACATTAGCCACACCATCAGGGGCTCGTTCACCTGCACATCTACCAATGTGATATATGCCATTTGCCAAACCGGACAGTCTCTACGCAAAAGAATAAATGGACACAAATCTGACATCAGGAATCAGAACATTTAAAAACTGGTAGGGGAACATTTCAATCTTTCTGGCCACTCAGTAAAAGATTTAAGGGTGGCAATTTTGCAACAGAATACCTTCAAAAACAGACTCCAACGAGAAACTGCTGAGCTTGAATTAATATGCAAACTAGATACCATTAACTTGGGTTTGAATAGAGACTGGGAGTGGCTGGGTCATTACACACATTGAATCTATTTCCTTAAGTTAAGTATCCTCACACCTTCTTGTCAACTGTCTAAATGGGCCCTCTTGATTATCACTACAAAAGTTTTTTCTCCTGCCTATAATAGCTCATCTTAACTAATTAGCCTCTCACAGTTTGTATGGTAACTTCCAACTTATCTGTATTATATATATATATATATATACATATATATATATCTTACTATATGTTCCATTCTATGCATCCGATGAAGTGGGCTGTAGCCCATGAAAGCTTGTGCTCAAATAAATTGGTTAGTCTCTAAAATGCCACAAGTACTCCTGTTCTTTTTGCGGATACAGACTAACGCGGCTGCTACTCTGAAACCAATAACTTAGTTGTATACCCTTTGCAGCCTATCCCCTAGGACTCTACTTACTTCTGAATCTCCTGTACAGAGGAGAGGACAGCGGTTTCCAAAGGGGGGACTTCAGTCCACAAAGACTCCAGCTCTCCCCTTCTCCTATAGGAAGAAGGTTGACCAGTAAAATCCAGGGTCTAATTTATCTCTGGGAGCTGGCCTTTTCAGCATTGATCTGCTCTAGACAGTGTCTGAAAGTTGTGTTAAGATGAACAGTATTTTCCCAGTAACCTTTTCAAATCCTTTTGCTTTCAATGCAACTATGCATCCGTGATGCTGAAAGGAAGGCAAAAACCCCTACCAAATCTTTGTTGATGTGGTCCAATGGGAAAAATTACTTCCTGATCCCAAAATAATTTGATGATCAGATCTGCAACATAACAAAAACACAGCTTCCATGTTACAACTGAGGGGAGGGTGTGTATGAGAGAAAAAAACCCAAGGCAAAAGCCAATCAGCTAACCCAGTCTCCTGTTCCCAGCCAATTGGAAGGCAACTGATCTGAGGTGGGGGCAGCCCCTTTCTTGTTAGGCATGTACTCTCACAGTCCTCCTTCCAGATGCTGCACTATAGCCCCTGTGGTCCCTTCAAAATCCCCTCCTCCTATTTGACTGCAGGGGAGAGGGCAGTTTCTATACATTATTTGAGGTAGAACTTGCACTGCATGTAGTGTGGTCCTCCTCAGGCTGTTCCAGCTTTGCCGTTTAAGAACTAGCTGCGAAGAAAGTTTTTATTGAGTCCTTCCTTTTTTGCATAGATGGAGTCTGTACATTTCTTGTACATTGCTGGAGTCAAGCAGCATAATTTTTCTGTAGAATATATAGTGTATGACCATTTGCCAGGGAAAACAGTATTCATGTATGGTGGTATAAGATAAGAATTCATAAAGAAAAATACATGGCTATCTTGACCATTAACAGAGGGCAAACCATCCAATTTAATGAGTAACTGCAATGGCATTTATGTTTAGAGTACACTTTACCACACATCACTTTCTGCCTTGTTTCCTCTGAGTTCTTGTGCCAAGAAAAGCAATTTTGTTTCATGACTCCATTGAAATGACTGATTTCTACAGAATGCCCATCATTGCAGTCCCTTGCTCAGGCAAAACTCCCATTGAAATAACTGGGATTATGTTGAAGCTGATGGGAGTTTGTATCTGTGGATTGCAAGGTTGAGTCCAGAATCCCCATTTTAAGGAGATGTCTAAAGCCAAATCAAAAGATAATGACTGAATGCTTAGGTTACCTGGAAGGCCACCATGTTACGTGATGAGATTCCAAATGTTCTCAACTTCAATAGTAGCAAGGTCACTCTGCACCTTTCAGATGGGTCGCAGTACATCATAGGACTGATGCTAAGAACTAACAAGAATTCCAACAAGAAATAACTAAGCAAGTTATGTGTGCTAATTAGTTGCAATTTTAAAAAGGGTGTCAATGAATAATTTCTGACACTTTAAGTTTAGATTCTTGGTCTGTTTTAACTAGTAGAACACATCAAATCACTGCTTATTTTCCTTTGTTGCTGGGTGCTCAGTGTGCAGAATCAATACTGCAAGCATTAGTGAAGAAGGGAAAGAGATTCCTATCTTTTCCTCCTGCCTGATAGAAGTAATTATCTCTTCTGCCTTAGTTTATAAATTAAAATCCCTGTAATAAAATTTCTGAATAAAATACTGGTAATCACATTCTTTAAAGTATGAATATACAATAATATTTTAATTCACTTCTGGATTTCCACTGCTTAAATTGCAATTTAATGTTTATAAAGCAAATCAAAATGAAGTACAGATATATTAAGCCAAAGTCATATTCAAGTAAGAGACACAAGTATTATCTTTGGCACCACCCTGTAACCCTACCTTCCCACTTAAGTCTGGAAGAGAGCTTTTGTGCTGCGTCTCTTAAAAGTGCAGCACAGAGTGGACAGTCCAATAAAAGCAGTGGGCTTTAAGGCAACTTTCTGCCTTCCTAATCCTGGCCTGCTATGTGGCCTGGATACTCCTGGCATAACTTAAATCTCCAGGGTTGTCTTTATGGCAGCTGGGCATCATTTGCTTTGGGGCAAGAGGCAGTTGTCTCCCCAGACCTTGGTTTGCCTCCTGCTGACTTTTCATAGGTATATGTGCTCCATTAGGTCTTCCTTTCCTACACCTGCCCCTCCCCCCAACTTTGGATGTGATCATTAGGAAGCAAACTTTTCACCCACCTCCAGATGTTTCTGAAATTATATGCCTGCTCTCTAAACTGCCTTATCAGATGCAACACTCTGTAGTACTGTGTGCTGCAGCCTATCCTCCAACACCACCCTGCTGCCACTAGCCCCACTGAGCACTTTCCCCATGCTGGGGCTTATGTGGGGGTTTTGGAGGAGAGTGCTATAGCTGTCCTCCATATTACCTGCTCTGGGACAATCCACAGCCAGCTGAATATGATGTTTTACATTGGCCCCTTTACACTTGTCTGGCTCTTTTATCCAGCATCAAGGAGGTGGGCTGGTGATGCCCTTGGTGCATAAGGGCTGCAGGATCAGGCCCCAAGTCACCTGGGCCATCAGTCAGCTAAGACAGGATTGTTTCCTAAAGTGTTTCTTTTAGTATTTTGTTCAGCCTTAGGGTCAATGCTCTGAATGATCAGGCTTCCACTTCTTCTAAATTCTGTCTCTCAAGATACTCCTCCAAAGCTATAAATCAGGGTTTCTTCCTTTCAAATCAACATTTTTTACTTTTAGTGCCACAACTGATCCCAAACAATTAAAAAAAATTAACTCATTTTTCAAAAATTAATGTTAAAATAGGGCTTAAGAGAAAAATTTATCTTTAAAGAGCTAAAAAAGGTACCAAATGCTTTAACACAGTTGACAAATCCATAATCAGGAAATATAATATATAAAATATCCACCTGCCAGTAGTGAAGGCTTAAAATAAAAAAATAACATTCCAAAGTAGCCAGCTTTCTTCTTCACTTTGCAAATGTTTACATGTGGGGAAAGGTTTAATCTAATTTTTCCCATTGACTCCAGTTAAGACAGCCAGGTGTAAATTTAGACATAAATTTATCTTAATGGTGGTAGAAACTTACAATACTTTTGAAAGCTAAATGTATGTAAAAGAAAACTCCTTCAAAGCAACTCAGCTCACTAGTGTAAGGTGATCTGAGTTTTAATGCATTTCAGTAACTACAAAGGTACAAAACTGAGTTTCAGTAAAGCAATCTTTGCAGCATATTTACTGTAGTGATAATCCAATACCTTCCCAAACTGAATAATGCATTGAAGGGAATTCTCCTGCTGTCTGTTAATTGTCAGAAATGTCTAATTGCTTGGAAATCAAATACCTACTGCTGCAGAAGAAGCTTCAAGAAATACTATAGATAATTAAGGTTACACACAAATACCAAATCCATCAAGACAGTAAACATGCTTTAGCAACAGCCCTGAGTACATTTTTTTTTCAATTGCAAAATGTAAATAGGTTTAGAAAACAGCTTACTGGTGGGATGATGGATAGGATGCCCATAACAGTTTAATTAACTCCAGTTTCCTACATGTTAAAGGTTGCTCCAGTCCACTGGCTCATGTAACAAACCCTCTCAGGATTTCATTAGCTGTTGCTTGAGATGAAACATGGTATACCTTCTTAGGGGGTTACATTTTGCCCTGGCCTTCTGCTGAACTAAAGACCTTATCAAAATACAATCTCCTTTTCTCTTTACAACTATCCAGACACTTTAAAATCTCAAGAGTAGGTTTTGTTTTATTTATTTATTTATTAAATTTATTTAACTTTCTATTATCAAGCTGAAAAAAAAATCAGAAGCATAAGTACTTCTTAAATTCGTGGCCTTTCAACTACAAAGGTTTGTTAGGGTGACCAGACAGCAAGTGTGAAAAATCGGGACAGCGGGTGGTGGGTAATTGGAACCTATATAAGAAAAAGACCCAAAAATTGGGACTGTCCCTATAATATCGGGACATCTGGTCACTCTAAGGTTTGTAAATGATTGATTTTCATGCTAATAAGAAAAGCATTTTCACTATGTGGGCCAAATTTCTGCATTTCAATACTCCATGCAACCTCACTGGATAAAAATTGGCTCAGAATTTAGCACATTACCTTCACTCCCTCTTTTAAACTCTCCAGCAATTCAGACTATGATATAGACAACATGAGAGAAACCTTGCTGGTTTCAACCTGAAGTAAGTGATTGTAAGAGAATCCACACATAGGCTACAATAAAAATATTTTTTCTGTCATTAGAGTGAGAAGTCTTTATTTATATCCCTTCACCTAATCAATTGATAAAGGATTTTGTTCATGTTCTATCTGCAATGACAAATTCTTTCATTCAAAACAGTAGGTGAAAATGAAGCTGAGAGGGGCTTTTCTATATGTTTTTTAAAAGGCAGAAAACAAATATAATAAAATCAGCCTAGATTCATTTGGGCTTCAGATGATTTAGCTTTATCATTAGCAAATAAAAATGTTATTTATCTTTTAACCTCACCAGAGTAGCTTGATGTTTAATTTAGAAAAGTTAAAAAAAAACCTCTAGCTACTTCAGACGGATTATTCTCACAATATTCCTAGAATGCTATTATACAGGAAAACAACATATATAATCTCAATTAATAAAGATTTATTTACACAGCTACTTAAAGAAGCAGGCTATTATAATGCTCATTAACACCATTTTCTAATGTTCCCAGGGGAAAGGTTATCAAGTTGTCTATTAAGGACTTGCTTCCTTTACATTAGTAATCGCTGACCTACCCTGTGCAGAGGCTATTATGAGCAACTGTGTTTTGATTCTGTCATGGCATCGTTTTGTTACAAGATGAAATGGCAAGTGTATTTTATGTGCTTTGGCCATGGCTTTCAGAAACTCCAGCCACTTTTTAAAACTACTCTCTTAAGCTGCTTCCTACTGTCTCCAGACTTAGTCAGACATGCATGATGATCCTTATAAACAATGATTTAGAGGAAGAAATTTAACACTCCAGATTTGCCGCTTCCATTTGTCAATAATTTTGTACTTTCCTTTCCCTCTGCTATGTTATCAGTCATCTGTGTTCCATGGGAAATGCTGCAGGCTTGAGGTTAAATTAAGGTTCTATCTCTAGTGACAGGTTTCAGAGGAACAGCCGTGTTTAGCAAACTCAGTAGGTTACCAAACAAAACTTATCTGCATTGAATGCAGCCATAAATGGGGACAACAGGGACAGCTTTCTTCCTCATTGACATAAATGCTAAGATTAATACAGAATAGTGCTGGAAAGGCAAAACAACAAACAAAAAACTGAGTTTAAATACATTGTATATATATTAACCTATTAATCAGAACAGTGCTCTGATGTGGAGATAGGCTTGGGATAAAAATTCCCAACCCTTGGAGAAAAATAAAAAATGGACTCAGAAAGGAACATTATTATTACATCTCTCACCTTCATATCTGGCTTTAGCTTCTTTGTGTAGTACACTTTAGCCACCATGACCAAACTTTTTGTCTGTACTTTGGAGAAACTCCCTGATTCAAAGGGAACCTTGTTTAGGGGCTCATCAAATTAAAGCAACCATAGCATACAAAATAAACACGATTCACTCCACTGCTATGGGGAAGTAGGGTAGAAAATTAGGCCATGGGCTATTTGTAGATATGGGGCCAGATCCTTAGCTAGTGTAAGCCTGCATAGCTCCACTGATGTCAATGGAGCTATTTGGCCTTGGCTGAGCATCTGGCCTTGGCTGAAGTGGCAGAAACCATTGTGAAACATGGGTGAATGAATAGATTAGGCCAGTAGTTCTCAAACTTTTGTACTGATGACCCCGTTCACACAGCAAGCCTCTGAGTGCGACCCCCTCTTATAAATTAAAAACACTTTTTAATATATTTAACACCATTATAAATGCTGGATGCAAAGCAGGGTTTGGAGGGGAGGCTGACAGCTTGCGGACCCCACCCCATGTAATAACCTCATGACCCCCTGAGGGGTCCTGACCCCCAGTTTGAGAACCCCTCGAGTAGGCTCTCTCTGAAGTGAGCCCTACTAGTGAACCTCTGTATGTGATCTTTAAGTCAGGGTCCAATAGTGTACACTTTAGGAACATTGCTCTCTAGACCCACTTAAAAAAGAACAAGGGCTACATCAGCAGGGACAGCCACATGGGACTCTGTCACATTCTGGACTGCAATCCGGACCAGTGAGGGTTTGTGTCACCTCCTGCCTTGTATCCCTGGCTGCCTTAAATGTTCTGCTGCTGTGGCTTACAGCCTGGACACTAAAAGCCAGAAGACAAAGATGCACTGAGTGTTTGTGATTAGCTGTTCTGACTCAGCAACTTATTCAAGCAGCCTGCTTGTATACCAGAGTGTAGCTGGGGAGTAACACCACCTCTGGTTACACCAGGCAAAAATTACCTCAACCTCCCTCCCCCATCCTGAATTCCAAAACCATGCGCTCTGTAATGTCCTGTCCTCTGCTAGACCATTCAAAAGGAACAATACGGTTTGTTTGCTTCTGTAAGGAGACAAAATGCACAGCTTATCACTTGAACTCAAACACAGCACTGGCTTGGTTTAGATTAAAAGTAAAACAAGTTTAACACAAGGAAATGGGATTTGAAATGTATTGAAGTATAAAGGATAGAGTTAGAAAGGATGACAAGTAAATAAATGAAAAAAACTTTCTAGAGGCTTAGACTTAACAAACAAGCTACAGCCTTTATTTAATATAGTTTTCTTACCAATCTAACTTCCAGCAAGATGGCTTACCACACTTCTAGTCAGGATCTCCTACAAAATTGAAAGTGCTCAGTGCCTTTTTCTTCTTAGGTGAAAGATAACTTGGGGTTCTTTGCTCCTCTTTTATAGTCCAGGGAACCTTTGACATGGATTCTTCTGAAGGTTTACCCTCTCTACCCACCCCCCCACTGAAGTTCAGTTAATTCAAGCTGTGATGAAGGGGAGTTGGAGTTTTCCGGTGAAGGAAGTATGCTACTTTGTCCCCTTGTTGGTGTTTGCTAAAATGCAAATTAATCTGTTTCCTGCAATCTCCTCCCATTGTTGGCTTGATGGTTCTGTTTACCTTTTGTAAATTGTGTAAATTGCATTCCCATTGTCCCAATATACCTTGGAAATACCCTCAAGATGGCAGAACCACATTCCTTTGTCAAGGGAGGGATAACTTCAGTCCTGCCTGTTAGACACACTATAAAACATAAAATTCCAAATATGTTTGTAGTTTTGAATTTGTCCTCCATACCTTTACCATACAATCTTAATGATCAATATATTATTAGCTTTCTATTGATATCTTACATGACACCTTTTAGATACAAGTTATGACATTAGTAAGTCGGTGTACATTGAACTGGTCAGGCCAGTTGAAACTCCCTACCAGATTATAGTGAACCTCTTGCGGTGCTGTTAGGGTCAGTCTGAATGGGCTGTTATGCTGCTGGGCTACTCTTAGTCATTTCTCCAGGTGTGGATGATGCTGTGGCTGTGCTCTTCTCATTCTACACCATTCCTCCAGGCTCCACTGTTTTCGTGTAGGCAGGCTCCTTGTTTTCTGCTGTTCCTCTGCTGTCTCCGAAAAAAAGTGAGAAAGGAATTTGTGAACATGGTATTTCTTTGTCTTAATGAACCTCTTTGGAGCAGGGTTAGGTTTTCTACTGTAAACATGTGGTGGGGATTTTTTGTATTCATCGCCACAGCAAGGTGTTTTGAGTTAAAGCTGTTTGAAATAATCTTTAGTATTGGAGATGGGCCCTGGGGAAAAACAAGTCATCTTTCAGGAACTGAATTTCACATTTTATATAGAGAACCAAAAACAGGTTTAAAATCCAGACCCAAATCCAGACTTTCCCATGACTAAACAGTAAACTCAGATCCTAATCTGGAACTGGGTTTTGGTTCAGTCTCATCTCCATTTACAGTACCAATAAATAGGGCTCCATGGCTGTGACGGAGGTCACGGAAGTCATGAATTCTGTGACTTTCTGTGACCTCCATGACTTCTGTAGTGACCAGTGCTCAAGTGGCCCCGTGGACAGCCACACCAGCTGCTGCTCTGGAGGCCCCTGGGCAGCTGACCGGAGCTGCTGTGGTCCCCGGGTGGCCAGTCAGAGCAGCTGCAGTCCGTGGCCCTGGGCAGCAGTCCCCGGGTGCCATTGCCCCTGGGAGCATAACCCCCCAGAAATTCCCCCCAGCAATGACCCCTCCAGAAACCCCTCCCCAGCAGCAGCCCCCCCATGCCACCCAGTGCCCGCTCCCCAAGATTTAATCACAGGTATTTTTAGGAAAAGTCATGGACAGATCACGGGCTGTGAATTTTTATTTATTGCCCATGACTTGTCCATGACTTTTACTAAAAGTACCTGTGACTAAATTGTAGCCTTACCAATAAATAAAAAACCCAAAGCTATTGTTTAAGTAGAAACTTTTTCATTTGAGATGTTTCACCAGTGAAGGAACTTTTTACTTTCCCTGAGCATTCTTCACCTGAAATACTCACTACTGCATTTCATTTTTAGGCACATGTTTACCTTGATTTTTAACCTGATGTTTTTAGGACGTTTGAATGAGTCCAACTTTACAAGGAATTTTCTTAAAAAGTGAGGAGTGATTGTAGATGCACACCCCTCCCAAGTGGTTTTGCAGAAATACTTAATAGGGATTTTTTGTAGGGTCCATTACAGTGAAACTTGAAGAGTTACTTGATCTTCCTGCCTTATACCCTTATGTGCCTCCTCTTCATATCACCCATTTTTTGCATACCACTTAACCCCATTTTTTCACTACCTTACACCTGCCATGTAACTTTATACCATCTATAATAGCCAACACTGATTGGTCAAGTACAAATCATGCCAAACTAACCTAATTTCCTCTTTGATGGGTTACTGATCTAGTGGATGAGGGTGGGGAGTAGTAGTAGATGTGATATCTTATTTTAGTAAGGCTTTGACACAATCCCACATGACATTCTCATAAGCAAACTAGACAAATATGGTCTAGATGAAATTATTGTAAGGTGGGTGTCATAACTGGGACATGGGCAGTCAGACCTAGTGGTCAGATGAAGAGTTGGGAGTGAGATCCCAGGAGGTCAGAGTGTAAGACAGGCCAGTGACCAGACCAAGAATCAGGCATCAGGAAGCAGGCAGGGTCAGGTGACCAGGAGATCAGGGTCAGGTGCCAAATTACAGACAGCAGTCAAAAGCAAAGTCGACAAACCAGGGTTGGAAGCCAGAGCCTAGGGTCTATCATGAGAAGAGGCAGGCAGGCAGTCTGTGTTGTTGCTCAGACAGCTCCCCTTCATAGCTTCCTGGTTTAAGTACTGGTATTGGCCAATCAGTGCATTGTGAGGGGCTGCCACTCAGGTCCTGCTGGGTGGTGCATCCTGCTGAGCCCAGCCTCATAAGGTTCCCCTGTGGGAGCATGCTCTAAGCCTCCTGTGACAAAGCAGAGGTGTCAGTGGCCCAGAACCTCTATGGTCCTGCAAGTGCTGCAAGTTCTTAAAGTAGGTGCAAAACTAGTTGAAAGACCTTACTCAAAGAGCAGTTATAAATGGTTGGCTGTCAGACTGGGAGGGAATATCTAGTGGGGTACCACAGGGGTCAGTACTTATTTAGCATTTTAATTAATGACTTGGGTACCAGAGTGGAGAGTATACTTATAAAAACTTGTGGATGACACAAAGCTGGGAGGGATTTCAAGCACTTTGAAGGACAGGATTAGTATTCAAAACTACCTTGAGAAATTGGAGAATTAGTCTAAAATAAGCAAAATGAAATTCAATAAAGAGAAGTCCAAAGTATTAGACTTAGGAAGGAAAAATCAAATGTACAACTACAAAATGGGGAATAACTAGCTAGGCAGTCATACTGCTGAAAAGGATCTAGGCATTGTAGTGGATCACAGATTGAAAATAAGATAGCAATGTGATGCTGTTGCCAAAAGGGCTAATATAATTCTGGGATGTATTTACAGGAATGTCATATATAAGACGTGGGAGGTAATTTTTCTGTTCTACTTGGCACTGGAGTAGTGTATCCAGTTCTAGGTGCTGCACTTTAAGAAAGATATGGACAAACTGGAGAGGGTCCAGAGGAGAGCCACAAAAATGATAAAAGCATTGGAGAACCTGACCTGTGAGGAAAGGATAAAAAACCGGAAGGATAACAAAAACCAAAAGAAGACTGTTGCGGAACCTGAAAACAGTCTTTAAATATGTTAGGGGCTGTTATAAAGAGTATGATGATTAATTTTTGTCCATGTTCACTGAAGATAGGACAAGAAGCAATGAGCTTAATCTGCTATGAGGGAGAGTTAGATTAGATATTAGGGGGGAAAATTAACAATAAGGATAGTGAAACACTGGAAAAAAAGCTTCCAAGGGAGGTTGTAGAATCCCTTTTCTTGGAGGGAAGAAGAGGTTAGACAAACACAGGTCAGGTTTACTTGGTCCTGCCTCAGAGCTGGGACTGGGAGTTGAGGTCCCTTCCAACCCTGAATTTCTATGATTCTATGAATCCTATACCAGAGAACTAACAACAATACATTTCTTCTAAGATCAAACAGTGCTCACATGCTAAGAAAAAGAATTTGTAAGACTATGTGTAACAGTTGTCATCTGGTGACTGCTGCTATAATGATATATAAAGTCCTATGTGATTTAATTGACGTGATCCATCTCTGTCAACCAAGGTGCAAAACTCGAAGATGCATGATGAAATAATGCAGCAATATTCTCTCAGCCTTTACTTCATGAGGTGCGCGGACTTTTGGAACTCATTGCCCGGGGATGTGGTGAAGGCTGAAACTATAAATGAGTTCAAAAAAGAATTAGATAAATTCATGGAGAATAGGTCCATGGACTATTAGCCAAGATGGTCAGGAATTAAACTCTATGGTCTGGTTGTCCTTAAGCCTCTGACTGCCAGATGCTGGGGCTGAATGATAGTGGATGGATTATGCAATAGTTGTCCTGTTCTATTCATTACATGAAAATCTTAATTTTTATTTAGATTAGTCTTGCAAAACAATCATGAAAATGTAGTAGCCAATAAACAGATTCTACTCACCCTCCCTTTACTATAGTTTCTGATATTGGAAAAAAATGAATATTTCATGTTTGTCAAAAAAAAATCATACAGTGGGTGGGTAGAATTTTGCCAGGCTGCTTTGCAAATAATAACATATAGCCAGTAGTGACCTGATTAAGTTCATTTGTCATTACATTATGAACTAGTATTTTTTTTCTCAGGAGGAATAAGAATTGGGTTGTATATTGGGAACTTTGGAGAAGAGCATTGATTCACAATGTACCCATGATGAGTATTTAACTTAATTGTGCTACTGTGCAAAAATATGAAATGTCAAATCTTAACAAAGCTATGATTATGAATTAATATGAACAGACATTGTAAGGTTATTTCCAAGTCACCTCACACATTCAGAAAGGAAAGGTCAACAAGTCACAATCATTAGTGTCTCCCTTGTGTCATATTTGCATTTTTCAGCTATGAATGGTTTGCTAATTCCATATAAGTTTGCAATTTCAAATCAACCATTAACTGAATAATTTCTGTCCCTAAAAAAACTGAGACTATTGCATTCTCTTAGGGATTTTGGTGAAATAGAAATGACCTCCATGTTGTGAGATGCTTAATATAGCAGCCAATTTCAATCTACAAGTCATTAGTATCAGAATGGTCTTAATTTACGCATTTTGTAAGTAGTGTTATCAGTAGATGAGCAACATGCAGACTGACATCCTGGGCTGTTTACCAAATACCAGGGCAGAAACATTTCCTATTAGAGATTGCTTAACTGAGTTAAAAGATGGAAGTGTCCCATAGATTTGGACAGTTACAGTTTCACTGTAGTTTGTAGCTATATTGAAAAATATTTTAAAAAGGCATTTTGGAACTATTACCAAACAAGTTTGGAGTCAATAAATGCTAAGTAGATGATTCTCTGTCTTCAGCGTAAAGTGGAATTGTTGTTCGAAGAAGTTGACTGCTTTGATAAGCATATGTGTGGGCAATTGTGTGGGCAATTCCTAAGTTCTAATATTTTTGAGATACTGGTAACTTCTTTAAAAATTCACCATTATTAAATGAAAGGCCTGAATCTGTTGGCTCTCTATGCACATAGCTCTCTTTGACCTCAGTGGAACTGGAGGGGCACCAGGGTTGGACACTAGGACTGCATTGCAAAGGTAGTTTATAATTATAATGAGGAGCCTCACCTTTTTACATTTGCTAGAGAACATTATCTCTCTAACATATTTTTGTCATAGGCATATTTGTGTCTAACAAAGATGTTACCCCTATAATCTCTTGGTTTCCGTATTTATGTGCTGGGGCAAAAAAGGAATGAGATAGTGGGCCTGATCTTGTGTGGTCCATAGCTCCTTTGACAAGGTAAATGCCCTCAACAGCTATGGAAGTCAATGGGAGGTGAAGGTGCCCACTACTTGCATGGGAATATTCTCAGCGGTATACTCATAGCTAAGAACTATTTTAATATACTATCAATCTGAGTTATGAGTTTTCTGTTTAGAAGTGAAAGTAAAACTGAGTGTTCTAGAATGAATCTGAATGAATAGAGAACTCTAAAAAAGAAAAGGAGTACTTGTGGCACCTTAGAGAGTAACAGGCGCTCTGAATAGGATAGGAGACACCATGAAGCAGCCATTAACATCTTGTAAATGGGACAATGAGAAGTACAGAGATATATGATACCGAGATTCTTTTCATTCTGGTGGAGCAAAATCCGGATCAGTTCTTCAAATACATTTTTCTGTATAATATGTTCTTTTCCCTCCCTTCCTGTTTCCCAAGTGCTAAATATACTAATTAGCACAGCCAATCATTTTTTAATTCAGTGTTGTCTCCTGTGTATGCTGTTATGCATATGTCAGGTTAATTCATGTCACAGGACATAATGTAACCTGATGCAATCAAATATATTTGAAAAAGCCTGACTTTTTAATTATTTTATGTAGGCAATTCTCATATGTTTGTTACTGGTACTACACCTTTTATTTTTAGGTTTTTAATAACTACACTCTTACACACCTTTAATTTGTTTGCAGTTGTAGGTGTGTGTGTCTTCAGATGACTCCTACACTTTGAAGTCTTAAAAATGAAAATACAGGCTTCAGATTTTTATGTTAATTGCTTTCCAGCTCATGTTAACAGCTTACAAGTAAATTGCTTTGGGGTCCAATAATGACAACATGTAAATATTAAAAAAAAAAAAGTACTTGAAATTAGATCTAAAATATAGTCAATAACATAGAAATTAAATTGTCAGAGCATTTTTCATTTTAAAAACATTCATCTATATGTGTTGTGTTTTATTTAATTTAAATCTCAATTTACAGTCTGCAAAGCATATTAAATGTGTCCCTCTGTAGAGGAAAAAAGCAGTTTTAACTGAACATAACTTTCCTTCTCTTTTTTGCCTTCAGGCTGTTTTCTTTGTTTTCCTTCAAAAACACACTTTAACAATGCTTTCTTTAACTACTTAATATTTCTGTTTGAAAATATCTGATAAAATTTTGTGAAAGATTGTATGAGTCTATATATGTATTTAGATAATACCTTCATCATATTAGTAAGAGTCCAATTTGGGGGGATTAGATGGCTCAGGCAATTGAAAACTGGTAATAAAGCCTTTCATCTGTGACTCAGTGGTTCTAGAAAAAACTATTTCCATTACTGAACTTCTGGAAATGATTTGAACTTAATCCAGTTCATTGTCAGTAGCAGTCCATATCATCAGAACCATGCTGGTTGGCAATCTCGATAACGGACAGAATGGGCTTAGAAATTCAGATATGCTTTTACCCACAGAGAACAGGAATCTCATGGGCATAGCAGTGTTGGGAAGCCTACATTGTTGAGGCCTCTGGTGTATTACAGCTGGTCAGCACAGCTGATTCAGTAATGGGAAAATGAATATATTTGCTAACAAATATCTTGAGTTTGATTTGCTTCTGTCTAAGGGGGGTTATACTATTAATTATTTGCAAATGTTTGTAAGGCTGCTGCTATTTGTGACAATGTATACACATCCCTAAAGTTTCACAAATTTTCTACCAAATTTTGTAAGGTGCATGATTAGCTATTCTCCATTAGTTATTTGCCATTGTCCTCTGAAAAGGCTGGCATCCAGTGGGGGAGCAGGAAACATGCCATATGACCAATCACTGATGAAAAACCCATAGAAAAGTATTAATCTAAACTATATAGATTAATAACTATTCATAACTATACCATTTTTTGGTTCTTTACAGACATACATTTCATCCTGTGTGGATTGTTCTAATTAATGCAAAAGGGATTTACATGAGTAGTTGTGGAAAATATTCTGTTTCCCTTAGTCTCACCTATTTAAAAGTTTGTCCTTGAATTTTTCCAAATGGCAATTTTATATGCTGTTCCTAGATTTATTTGTTCCCAGGGACTGTCATATACTGTATATACTGCACAATTATGACAGAATCTTGCATATTTCTACTGCCACAGTGTGTAGACCACTGCTAATGCAGGACCAATTACTATACAAATGCAGTATATAACTAACAGAAATGTAAACATGGATAAGTATGACCTGTTGTTTCACTGGAGAAGTACCCACTACCCAGTCCTGCGTACCAGAATTGAGAGAGAAGGTTTAAGTTTGTATTCCCGTTTTCAGAGTAACAGCCGTGTTAGTCTGTATTCGCAAAAAGAAAAGGAGTACTTGTGGCACCTTAGAGACTAACCAATTTATTTGAGCATGAGCTTTCGTGAGCTACAGCTCACTTCATCGGATGCGCATCCGATGAAGTGAGCTGTAGCTCACGAAAGCTCATGCTCAAATAAATTGGTTAGTCTCTAAGGTGCCACAAGTACTCCTTTTCTATTCCCGTTTTGTTCTGCTTGTGCATGAAATAAAATGTGAGTATATTATCTCTCAAACCATTTGAAAATCATGAAAGCATCTAACAAACCCTATAGCATACCAGCAAATATTCAAAGATAAGATATCATGGCTCAGTACACATATTAAATACCTCAGCTATGGTATAAAGCCCATACCTATGAACTATTTGCTGGAGCTCCATAGGGTTTGTTAGATGATTAATTAACTGAATATTATTTATATCTGCCTTAACTTGTAAACACTATGTACTTTATGGGTCAAATACAGTATAAGCATAGCAATTTCAAAGGTACTGCACTAGTCTATACCATGACTGAATTTTTGGCACTATAACTTTTGTTAATGAAAAACTGTTTTCCAACAATTGAAAAATTTTGTAGAATATTTTTGATTGTTGAAATGTTTCCATTTTTGACAAACAATTCAAACCGAAACATTTTTTTCATTAGAAAAGGAGGGGTGTGTCAAAAAACTGAAAAAAATAAAGCTGGAGAAGGGAGGAAAACTTTTCAAAGGGAGAGAAAATGGAGAAAAAACACAGTTTTTCATTGAAAAATAGATAAAATGAAAATATTTAATGAAATAAAAATGTTAATCTTTTCTTAAATTTTTCATGTAATGAAATTTGATTTTTCAACCAGTCCTACTCTGCACTTCTCTACCTCTTCTTGCCATCCTGCTCTGCTTTTAGACAGGGGAGTGAGATGGATGCAGAACAGAAAAATGCTCCCTATTGTGCCTCCATAAGTGATCACATCTATCTTCATGGGACACCTTGACAGCTGAGGCCAGCCTAAGGTGCTTGAGCTGATAGCCTACTGGTATAAATGTAAAGGGGCTGCAGGCAGAGGATTTCACTGAATGGGCACTCGACTTTGGAACCTGTTTCCCACCTTAATCAACGGAGCCTGAAGGCTTGTCTACACATGAAAATTAATCTGGAATAAGAGATGGTTTGAATTTAAAACTAATTAACTATTCCTGATTACATCCATGGGTAGATGCGCTTATTTCAGAATTAGAGCATGTGCACAAGGCATTCATAAGGAATAGCTATTCTGAAATAATGACAGGTTTCAGAGTAGCCCCCGTGTTAGTCTGTATCCATAAAAAGAAATAAACAAACAATTTTGTTAGTCTCTAAGGTGCCACAAGACCTCCTTTTCTATTCTGAAATAGTTGTCTGGGTAGCTAAGCCTTGACTAAGCTGACTTTCTGCAATGCCCATCTGGTTTTCCAGGATTTTTGAGAAGGAGTTAGGTTAGGGAAAGGGGTAGTGATGTAATTACATGGCATCTGTATGGTATGAGTTGGATTAAGATTTAATTTATGATGGCGTAAATTAGGAGTAGCCATGTTTAAGATAATGGAGGTACACTGATGTAAAGAAAGGAGACAAGTGTGATTATGTATGAAAATGTCTGTGTGCTATTGATGCAGCTATTGACACACAGTAAATTATCATTATTACTTTGTACTGTGGTAGAATCTAAGAGCCCCAGTGATAGACCAGGGCCCCATTGTGCTAGGCACTGTACAAACACAGAACAAAAAGACCATTCCTGACCCCAAAAGTTTACAGGGTAGTGTGCATCTAGAAATGCAGGTTATGTCTGTCCAATCTAATCTGTCTACCTCTGCTCAGGTTATCTAGGCCTGTCAGTTAACAAAACTACTAGTTTTTATTACATGTTTTCAAACTCAAAATCATATGCTATTGCCTGTCTTCGCAAATTTTATCCAGTAGGAAATTTTCATTTTTCCTGTTGAATACAGTACTGAGGAAATGATGAATTTTGATGGATTTGCCTCAAACAGAAATGTGACAGTGTTGCTGAAAAGTGGTACTATTTGGGCACAAAATCCCACCTTCTTACAAAAGTTGAGATGAAACAAAATGCTTTACTGTTTTCAACTTCGAGAGTTTGTTTCCTTATGGGAATGCATCAAGTTTTCTTTTTTAAAAAATAACCTTTTATTGAGGCTACCCTCATCCTCCCTCTCTGATCTTTATTTGACCTATTATATCTGCTATACTAAATTAAAAGGAATGTGAGATCACTCCTAGCAGCCTTTGATGGAAAACAACCTGTGTAACAAAAATCTTTGTCTGCTGGAGTAGTGCAGGTGACAATAAACAAGGCAATGTATGTTATTTTTAATTTTGGATTTTACTGCCAACACTTGAATAATGGACTTTTGGGAGGTCAAAAGCTTTCAGTATATTATAAATTATTTGTTGGTTTAATGAAAATTGTATTACATTTATCTACCTTGTCTACATATTCAGAGAGAATCGCAGATGTTCTGAATAGATGAGTTTATTATAAAATATTTATTCATTAATATAGCAAGCAAATGACTTCCTTTAGCTAAATGGCTTGTTTTCCTCTTAACATCATTTATCACTCCAGAACTCTTCTGCCTTGTTGTCTGATTACTGTCACAACAATAAGAACTGTCACACAGGAGTTGTCAATACATCCAGTCTGTTATTCTTTCTTTGAAAATGGTGGATGCTTAAAATCCGTTTGATAACCTAATTATGGGGACTTTTCTTCCTGATCCCCTACTTGGGATCATATTATACCAGATGAGGGCTGATTAAATTTTATCTTGCATACTGCAGTGTAAATGCAGGTGTTTTGTATTTTCATTTGTCTTACAATTTTTGTGGGTAATGTACATCCATGAGAAATGATGGCTTGTTTTAGTGACACCGGTGGAGTTGGGCCAATGATTACTGTGGTCCTGGATACATGTGCTAATTTAACAAGACTCACTCAGAATTAGGTATCCTCTTTCACCATCTCCCTTGAGACCTAGCAACCTGTTGCTGCAATGCTTTTGATTCTTATAATGCTTGCTGAAGCTACATCTTAGTCCTCAGAAGCACGATTTACATACTAAAATATCTTTCTAGCCAGGGATTTTTGCATTTTTATTACTTGGGTGTCTTGCACTGAAAGAATATTCATCTGATTGAAAATGAGTGAACTGGTAGCATTGGGGGGGGAAAATGTAAGTTCTTCTTTGTTCATAAAATGACAGATTGAATGGAGGCAGCCACCAAAATGAGCTCCCTTCCCATAGGCTATGGAAAATACATTCTCCATTCTGACTCAGAGTTGAAATTTCATGAGCAGAGACAGCCAATTGTGTGAAACTGGGCAGAATTCTGTGTGGGTGGTTTGTTAATATGGACTACATGAAGAATTTTGGACCTTTAAAAAAAGTGATCTCTAATGACAATAAGCTGGCAGCTTATTTTGGACTAAACTGACATTAAATGACTTTGACCTTCTGTTTTTCGCTGGGTTCAAGACCATTCCACATAGGGGGAAATGAAAATACAAATAAAAAGGCAAACAGCCTTAAATGAAGTCTTCCTTCACTTTTTAATAACATGAAGAATTCACAACTCTATGTAATTTACCTATTTCTAGTTCAAAGCATGTTGCTTAAAATATTTAGGAATCACAATGTTTATGCAGAGAAATAAAATAACAAGTAACTCCTAAATAATAGCCTATCATATAATTCAATTACAGCATACTTTAATATAATCAGTTTGTACAAAAACACATATTAAAAGAGACAGTCTGTCTCATTAAAATTCAACAGACATTTAGCTCAGCTGGAATAGGACTTATTTCAGACTCGTGCATGAATTTTCAGATAGATTACAAATCTACTGGCTTACAGAAAATGAAATATAAAATATAAGAGCTGAAGTACTGATATGATTTTGGTGGCAGCATCTCTATATTTTTATGACATCCTGTATCATTGCCTTTTCAAATTGGAGTAAATTACAGTTTTGCAAACCATAATTACATTGGATCATACTTGATGGTTATGCTTTATAATGCTGAGCCAATATTAATCAAGTTTTCCTAAATTTATGTGTATTTTCTCTTATGTCATGTTGGTACTTATGTGCTTTGGGTAATTATAGCTGTCTATAACTTTTATTATGTGGTTGGATGCCACTCCCATGAATCTACACATCTCTTGGATACAAAGATTAACACTGTGGTTCTTATCCAAACTCTGTTTTGCTATTCACATACTTTTAACTGAGTGATACTTTTCCTTCTTCACCACAGGAAAAACAGATCACGTTTTCACATTTAAAAAAAATATGGTTAAAAATATGGTTATTTTTAGAGTGTACTTCCGAAAGTTGCAGCGGTAGCATTTGCAGCATTTGTGTTATCAAACAAAAGAAAATCAGATGCCTCACAATTTTAAGATTTTAAATAAAGCTTTCTCTTTTTGTGATAATCGATGGAGTCCCTATTACAGGAGAGACAGAGGGCCATATGATATCGTCATCCAAGTAAAACAATGTTGAAGAAAGAATTTTTGGGGGCCTACTCTTCCAAAATATGCCTCTGTACTTGTACAAAATATGTGTGACGCCCAGTAGCAGACCAGCAAATGAGTTGTGACCTCAGTCACAATTCTTCCTCTGCTGCCTACTTGCTCAGAGGCAAGGCAGGTGGGGAAGGGTAAATTTCTTTGGGCCAGATTCACAAAGGGACTTAGGCATTGCAACACTTAGCATCGTAACTTGAAGGCACCTAGAAAAGCACAGGAACAACACTGTGATCCATAGAGACTGAGCAGGTGTCAAGGCTTCTTTGAGTTGAGTTGCTAGGCTATCGAACCTGGAGGCAGCTAAATACCCTAACCACTGGGCTAAAGATTAAAGAATCATAGAAATGTGGGGCTGGAAGGGACCTTGAGAGGTCATGTAGTCCAGCCCCCTGCATTCAGGGGGACCAAGTGTACCTAGACCATCCCTGACATGTTTTCTTAAAAACCTCCAATGGTGGGATTCCACAACCTCCCTTGAAAGCCAACTCCAGAGCTTAACTACTCTTTATGGTTAGAAAGCTTTTCCTACTATCTAATCTAAATCTCCTTTGCTTCAGATTACTTCTTGTCCTGTCTTCACTGGACATGGAGAGTAATTGATCACCATCCTCTTTATAACAGCTCTTAACATATTTGATAACTGTTAGCAGGTCCCCATTCAGTCTTCTTTGCTCAAGACTAAACATGCCCAGGTTTTTTAACCTTTCCTCATAGGTCAGGTTTTCTAAACCTTTTATCATTTTTGTTGCTCTCCTCTGGACTCTCTTCCATTTGTCCACATCTTTATTAAAGTGAGGTGCCCAGAACTGGACATAGTATGCCAGCTGAGGCCTCACCAGAGCTCAGTAGAGTGGGACAATTACCTCACATGTCTTACAGATGACATTTTAATTCTTTTTTTTGGAAGTCCATCACACTGTTGATGTATTCAATTTGTGATCCACTATAGCCCCCAGATCCTTTTCAGCAGTACTACCATCCAGCCAGTTATACCCTAGTTTGTAGATATGCATTTGATTAAAAAAGGGAGGCCACCCCCACCAGCCATTTTGTGGGGACTTAGGCAATTAACTCCTCCTTGCAAGAAATGACTTAGGTGCCTAAAGTGTTTGACTCCAAGAGGGGTTCCTGGCTGGGGATTGCAAGCAGAGATAGGCACCAAACTCTGTGAGAATGGTGCGGCTTAGGACATGCCTCCCTCTTTGGCATCTCCCATTGACTAGCTTAGGCGCCTCTCTGCCTCACATTTTGGCTTTTGTGGATCCCATTCTTAGCTGCCTATCTCTCCCCATGCATTTCCTCCAGAATTTAGTCAAGTTTGTGGAACCCATTGTTGTTCCAGTGATTTTCTAGGTTCATGGAAGTCCCTTTGTAGATCCAGGCCTTTACCCATTCTTGGAAAGTAGCTTATTCTCCACTACAGCAAGTCCTACTCCCCTGACTAATGAGAGAGAAAGGATCAGGGTTATTCAGCCTCCTGTTGGCAAGGGTGGGAGAAGAGCATCAGGTAAGTACCTCCTGTGGCCAAAGTCACAATCTGAGCAAGGTAATTAGGGGAACCCTACTCCCCTGCACAACCAGGTAATGGCTGCAACAATCTAATGCATAGAGTCCATAGGAAACTCAATAGTTGACTCTTCACTTTGCTTTCATGGATTCTGCCATTTTTCCTTACAATTTGCTGATCTAATATTGTCATTCCTTGGCTTCAGATGTTGTGGGAAAGTTTTCACCAAGCTCAAACTTGTTCTTGTCTTTTCAAATATGTTGTTTCATGGACAGGTGCTCTGGGTACTGTCTTATCTCTGGATCTTGGGAACTTCATCTGTGGCACTGTCAGCTGTGTGTGTCCTAAAGAGTTGCAGGTCTCTTCCTTAGAAGGAAAGGTGGTCTCATAGTTGGGCACCAGCTCACCAAGAGCCTTAAAGATTGAGGCCAGAGGCTTGAATCGGCACTAGAAACACTATGGAACCTGAAATACTACTACTGTTTACAGCCATGGTTGAGAATGTTTGTCTGGATGGAAAAGAAGATGTCAAATAGAGGAAAGGATTCTTATGAAAACTGATTGTGACAGGGTGCCTATATCCCACTTTTGGGGTTGCTTAAATCCATTCCAAGAGTTGAAAAGGAAAACCCAGTCTAAAAAAGTCTTCTATTTTCAGTGCCAGGCTTGGGGAAAAGAGCTGACAGAGGAGGGATAATGGAATAAGGCAGTGCTGACACTGGTGCTAACCAAGAAGAAACCAGAGGAGGCTATAATTTTCAGTAGGAGATGGGGTGCCTCTAAAAAAAGGGTTGGTCTTCTTTTTGCAGAGAGCGCTGCATGTAGTGAAGACCCTGTCTCTCTTCTTTTTTTTAATTCCTCCACCCAATCTGAGGTAGGGCTTTAGCTATTTTACTGAACCCTTCTTAAAAGGGAACCTTTTTATGTTTATTTAAGCTGCTCTGCTGAGAAGGGAACAGTTAATGGTAAACTTCCCTGCCTCAAAGGAGAAGACGACTTGTTCCTCTTGCCTGTCCAGGAAGGGACCCCCTGAAAAGCTGCTCCTAGTGCTGGACTTTAGTCTTGCTTGTTACTTAGGTTGCTCTTTTTCTTTTTTCTCTTCTCTTCTCCCTTTCCTCAATCCCCCACCCCGCCAATATCTTTTTTGGTTGACAGTCCTTATTCCACAGGTTGACAGGTTGTAGTGGCAATGTCATTGCACTTGCCTTTCAATGTTTGTTTTGAATACAAAAGAAAATCAAGATACTACAGTTTGATTAAAGAATTATCTTTTGTCTCATCAGAGTATTAACCCTTTCAAAGTTAAATTCAGCTAGGCAATGCACATTTTAACACAACTATCATGCAAAGTTTTTTTTAAAATGTGTAATAAGTTTTATTTTCAAAGGAAAATTATTAATGTAAGGGATATATTTTGCAGAATCCATTTTTTTAAATACCTCTGGTCATTTCTGTTTTGTGTTTCAATGACATGCAGTTTGTCTTAAGCTACAAGGCAGCAATGTACTCCTGACTTTTATGTCCTTTACCTTACCCACAGGAGCTACTTTGTCATGTCACCAGTGCTGTATAGATCACTTGTACTATAGAGGAAGGAACTAAGAAACCAGTGAATTGCAGCTGCTTTTAAAAAAGAGCTGAAAATCAATAATAAGTTATTGTTCTCTATAGTAGTTTGGGTTCCTCATATGTCCCCTCTGACATGTAGATGTAGCTATAAATTAATTTAGTTTGAGACCATAAAGAACCTAACTTGTTCGGTAATGACTAGTGAATGTGCATTAGTGATATAAAAATAACACACCTTGGCAGGGTAGCTTTCTAGGAGCTGCGGAATACTGCAAGTTATTTTTATAGTTTAATGAGATATAGGCCCGTGCTTCCAGAGGGAGACATAGTGAGTGGAGCACTCTATAATTTACTGTTGTAAAATGATCAGGATTCATGTTGTCTATAAAACATGAAAAACATTCTTCATTCCTTACCAATTAGATCATAGCTACAACTCTCAGTTCCTTTGAGCTTAAAAGAAATTTCTAACTGCTAGACATAAATGAATGCTGTGGTTAAATTAAACCCTTCAACAGCCCAAACAGGCTTGAAAGAAATGCCTTCTGGATGTTATTAACATGCATATTTAAGTGCTATTTTTAAAATTTTACTGCAAGCCATAGCAAGCACAAATGTTTATAATAGCTATTTCAGAGTCATAGCATTACTTTGAAAGCATTTTCATCACTGCTAATTCCTGTCCAATAATTTTATTTCAGCTTTTACTATTGTTAATTTATTTTTTGCATGTGATGATAGGAAACTTGAATTAAAGGAACAAAATGTTGTATTTTGGCAGTCTAGAAACTGTGGCACAGTTTTAATCTCAGGCCCTGATTCTGCAAACACCTGTGCATGTGCTTAACTTTACTGCATGGATAGTTTTATTGATTTCAGTGAGACTACTCATGGAAGTAAAGTTAAGCAAATGTAAAAGTGTTTGCAGGATTGGGGTTTTATTCCTGCAGTAATAAGTAAGCGTACAAAAAGCTGAATTTTTGAAGAGTGTACTAAGTACTTGTGAACCTGTATAATTTGGGAAGTATTATACTGACAATAGGTTTGGGGGTCAGTGTGCCCTTTATTGCTTATGTCTCAGGCCTAGGGTGACCAGACAGCAAATGTGAAAAATCGGGACGGGGGTGGGAGGTAATAGGAGCCTATATAAGAAAAAGACCCCAAAATTGGGACTGTCCCTATAAAATTGGGACATCTGGTCACCCTACTCAGGCCCAGATTCATGATATGATGATACGTGTGAAAATTGCCTGATTCAATGCACCCTGAAATACTGTAAGGGATATGATCATAAAAAAGGTGCTGTATGCTCTAATGTATGCAACCATTTAACTGAACAAAACTAACCATAGCCTGCCCTGTAACAGAGTGTATATGAGTTAGTGGGTGGCAGAAGAGGGAGAAGGATGGATAACAAGGGATTTAGGTTTTTTGAGTCACAGGTTACTGACATGGTGAATCCTTCAACGCTTCACATTTTCAGTGTATTTCTACTTTGGTCACACTGACAACCCGCAAACGTTTCTTGTCCTTTTACAAAAAAAAACCCGTTGATTGCTAGAAACAAATGGATTCACTGGTGGCTGCAAAGTGACCTTGCAAGACTTCTAAATATCAAAGTGTGTCAGTCTGATATGTCTGATAAAAGTGCCATTTAAATATCCATGGAAACTGGCTTTCATAGTCAACACTAGGGCTTTGGTCATAAACAAAATACAGGAGTGTAAAGAGATTTCAAAGATGTACCTGCTTCTTTTGATCTTTGCAGCTAATCCTCCCCTCTCTCCCTCCACAGCTCAGTCCTTAGAACAGCCATTAAAGGTGTTGCTAAGACAAATTTTAGTGGGAGTTTCTGTGATCTGTTTGCTTATTTGATGTACTGTATGGGCTGTCTGTGAATGAAGGGTCTCTGGCAAAATATATGTGAATCTCCTCCCTTCTTTAAGGAGGAGGTGAGGAGCAGAGAAAAAAGCCAAGCAATTGCTGCATTAGCAGACTGGCAGTGAGGTCATCAAAACTGATAACCTAAATTGCATGCAAACGATCAATAGCGTGCACAGCTGAAACAGTCACTCTTGAAATTTGGTCCCTTGTTTGAGCTGTGTATTGAGGGTCTTCATCCTGTCCTTTGTTTTCACAGTGTACTAGCATTTAGGTCCAGGATGACCTTTTAAATAAATCAGTGTTTATGTTATGGGTTAATAGTGGTCTGTTTGTAGGAGAACAGTGTTCCCTCTTTTCACAAACAAACCTTTTCCTTAACAAACATTTGGCAAAAATTGGTAAATGATGTACACCTTATTCCAAGGCTTGGGAAATATGTGACAGTAAACCTATTAATATAAGCATGTTGAAATCATCAGATGGAAGACACTGTAGAAGAGTCAAGTATTTTATTGACAGGTTTCAGAGTAACAGCCGTGTTAGTCTGTATTCGCAAAAAGAAAAGGAGTACTTGTGGCACCTTAGAGACTAACAGATTTATTTGAGCATAAGCTTTCGTGAGCTACAGCTCACTTCATTGGATGCATACTGTGGAAAGTTTAGAGTATTTTATTATTATTATTTATGATTACTTTACTACCTTGTTAACATAGTGTTTAAAATGTTGATAAGACTCAGTGATTGTCTCTTTATTAATATCTCTACCATTTTTAACTGTCATTTAAAATGTCAATAAATTATGGGGCAAGATGGGGAGAAGACATGCATCTGTGCTCAAACATGCAATAATATTTGCGTATCCATGCAAGAGCTGCCTACCAGGGCCTCTACTGGTTGTGCTTTTCAAAGACAAACAGAAGAGTAACTTTATCATTAGATATACTACTGTATCTGATTTGCGGTAACTAATGAATGATACTAATACTTTGCACTTCAATAAGGCCTTTCATCTGAAGATTTCAAAGCACTTTTAAATGCTAAATAAGTCTCACTATATCCTGTGGTATGGGCAGGTGAGTAATATTATCCCTATTATCAAAACCGCCACCTGTGAAACAGTCCTGGGCCTCTCTTGGGTGGTGAAAACAAGCCATGAACTACTTTGTCAGTAGAAATGACTGTGCTTTGTTTAGAAAAGTGAACCTGGCAACCTCATTGAAAAATGCACACTTCAGGGCTCCTTTATGCTCCTCTAGTAGTGTGCACTACTCGAGGAGCATAAAGGGGTCTTAGTGTAAATGAGAATGTGGTCCACAGATTGAAATAACAGAGCGTATTATTTTTCACTGGGTTTATTTATTCAGATTTGGATATCTCACTCTGGCTGTCTCTCAAAGTATAATGAGAAGAAATAGCATGGCATTTTTCACATAACAGTTATTAGGTGAAATGTTAGACTCAACCATGATGCAATTTGTAGGGGACATTTGACCTCTTGGACAAAAACCATGGTGCCCCTGCTTTTGGAATAGAGGAAGGAAAAGAGCAATAAATGATGGAAGTTGATGTGTGAGGAGAATAGACTTACAAGAAGAATATGAAGTGAGCCAGAGGAGATTCACTTTAACTATGTAGAAGGGGTGGGTGTTATTTGTAGGAGTCTCACCCACAGTCTCCCTTCAATGAGGAATTATGCCTCACAAAAAAAGTCCACCGTAAAAACAAGTTTTAGCTGTCGTTGGCCATAGGGATAGCACCTGCTTTGATCTTCCGCTTACTCAATCAGCTTCCTCCTGTTCTACTTCAAAGTTGGGTTTTATAACCTAAGGGCATTTTAATAAAGCATCCTCAAAAGCACTATGCCTATGGGCCATGATTTGAGGAGGCTGTGCAGCCCGTCAGGTGATTCAGTGCCAGAATCACAGGAAAGCTTATGGAAAAATGAACACTGAGAAATCACAAGAATAACTCTTGTAAATGTGTATTCCTGATTCTCCCACTTTTGCTGCCATTCTTTACTTTCTGCTCTTGGGAAAGCAATGTTATTGCCCCCCCCCAAAGGATTAAAATTGATTAGGTTAAAATAAAGTTGAAGGAAATGAAAGAATAAAAGTGTATGACAGATAGTTAATCAAAACATGAAGTGTGGAAGGTGTAAATTGATTGTGACATGTTTGGTTTTTAAAAAGACACTGCAGATATAAGGTAACTGAGACTACAAAGTGGTAAGGTTTTTGTAAACTAGTGGAAAGGGTTTAGCTGAGTCCTGAAGTGTGTATATTAAATTAGACATGGTAATTGATTCTACTCTAACTGAGCTGCAGTTAGATCAGAGATCTGTAGTAATTAAAAAAAAAAGTTTGCATGCCATTAAACTAGGGTTTTTTCTATTTTGAGAGAGCTGTGAAGATTTGGATACAGTCTTTGGATCAGTCTTTCTTGTATATATATAAAGTTCACTAAGAGCCAGATCCTGCCTCTAATTCCCAGGCCTTGAACACGGTGAACCTGCTGCATTTCCATTCATGGGACTGGAAAAGAAGGCAGCATGCAGGGGGATTCCACATCTTCTATGCAAGTTGGAACAGTATTCTGCCATTTCTTGCAAATCTGGGAGAGAAGGGCAAGTCCATGACCAATGGAGTGAGTGGATACCTAGCCCCACTGGTCGAAACCCTTGGTAAATGGGGCACAACATTCATAGTTGCTAATACAGCCGTTGGGCCTATTGTAGAATCTGCAAAGCAGCTCCGTATCCTGTTGAAGCAGATTCAGTTCCCCTTCCTGCCCTCCTTCTTATGAAGATCTCCTTTTTGAAGGAACATTGTGCCAGGAACTAAAAATTTGGCCAGAAGTTGGCATGGAGAGGTTAGTTAATGTAAAGCTTCACAAAGACTCTTTTCTCTGCTCCCCCTCCTCCATGGCGTACAGTTCACATCTTTCCCTTTTCCCCTTCTGCTTCTCTTCTTTACACTTTTCTTCTTCTTGCTCCTTTTTTGCTCCCCTCTTTCCTTTTTTCTCTCATTCTGTTCCTATTGTCTACTTCTCTTCCTTTTTCTTTCATTCTCCTTCCATTCTTATCTACTGTCCTTTTCTCCCCTATCACGTTATTAAATCTCCTGTCTTGGATTCTGAGTTTGATAATGTTTGCCTCTTTTTATAAACCGTTTTGAGATCTATTGGTAAAAAAGCACTAAATATTAATTATTACTCTATCACCTCTTCTCTTTCTGTCCCTCCTTCCCTCTGTGTCCTCCTTCTTCAGCTACTCCCTTTTCCATTCTTTTGATCAACTCTGTGCATGTTGAAGCAGTACTCTGTGTCAGCTCTCTCCAGGTTGCTGTCTCTCCTTTGCTTATCCTTCTCTAGCAGTCTTGGCTTCTTCATGTTGTCTGTCTGTTAACCCCTTCCTCTTCCCTTTCCCTGTTTCTCTTATCTTTCCATTTTCTTTCCTTTTCAGATTTATGATGAGTAGACACTGTTGAAAGCATTGCTTCACAAAAAGGGTTGGGTTTTCAAAAGTCAGCTACTATGAACAGCCCTATATCCACCCTGATATACATTTAAACTAACTGTGCAAGCCCTCTGAGAGTCTAATGAGGTGAAAAGCAGCAGGAATCTAGATTTTGTCTGGTAAGTCTAGAAGTCTTGTGTTGACCAGAACTCTGACTTCTGGTGAACTGCAGGTTTAATATTAAAATACAAATTTATTTGCAATTCATGAACTCCTTTGTGAAAATGGGCATTTGAAATACCTGAAGGATACTTCACAATTGGTTTTGAGCTACTGTCAGAATGGCCTTGGACCAGTTCTGAATCACAAACCTTCTTTGTCCAGTGATAGATTTTCTTCATGTGCTCCTCTTTGATTCTTGCACACAGCAATGCTGCACCCTGTACCCACCTATAGAATAGGGCAGCGATGCCATGACATGAGGTCTTTTAATTGACAAGTAGAGTAACAGAAAGGGAAGCTGTATGTGTTAAAACCTCTTAATGAAGAACACAACTGTTATACAATTCTATACTATTTGGTTTGTTTAAAGTCTCTAATCTGTAATGATGGAAGAATGAATAACGTACTGAAAGGGTCAAGGATAATTCTGAATGGGAAATTGGGGACTCTTGGGTGGCATGTCATGTATAAGAGCTTCTAGTAAATTAAAGTAATTTCATCATCATAACTGAAATGGAACCTTTAGTTAATTAGAAAATTGGCCCTCTGTGATTGTTTTCCTCTTGTGTTTAAGCAGAACAGAATGGGGAGGGGGGAGGAGTCAGAAGCAGAAAAAAAATGAGTGGGGAAGGGAAACCTTAAGGAAAAGGAAGGGTAGCTGTCCCTTATTGTATCATTGAAATGCCTGGTCTAAATTTTGCTCTCACACAAAGCATAAATTGGGGCAGAATTTAGCATTTGGTTTGTATTTATATTACGTAGGCTCAGTTTTTAATCCCTGGTGAAGAGATGCAATGTTTGGCTACAACTTTAGGGTCAGATTGTGGCTCATGCCGTGTGTGTCAGCAAAGGGATTAGTGGGGTTGTAGGGTATTCCTTTACTTCCTTTGCGCTGTACCACCTCTTCCTGCAGGCAGAGATAAGCAGGCTCTGCAGAGCTGCTGTGTCCCATCCTCTCTTGCACAGGTGGCTGGGGTGGGTGGAATGTGAACAGAGCCTTGGTTCCGCTTACCCAGTGTCCTGGTGGGTGTAGCTATGTTGGTTCATCGGGGAGTGTATGCTATGCAAGTTATAGACCTGGTATAGTTTGCTCCCTCTGCAGAGCCCTTGGGAGACTGAGAATGAGATGGCTTATCAGGGAGTCACCATCTCCATTTTGGGCTGCTCAAAGAGCAGCAGAACAACCATCGCCCTTCATTAGGGGCTAGATCAAAGCCGGGTGATCAAGCCTTTAATGTTTGTGTCAAACAAAGGTGAAGTAACTTAAATTTTGGAGCAGGAGAGTATGTGCCCCTTTTACAGTACGCTTCAGAAACCACGCATGTTAGAATCATAGAATATCAGGGTTGGAAGGGACCCCAGAAGGTCATCTAGTCCAACCCAGTTAGTCCAACCTGTAGTTAGGTGCTATACTGAAGCTGTTTAGAATGAGGTTCAATATAATTGTTGCTCTGGGTATCCCAAAAAGACATCTCACCAACTAGGGATAGTTTATGGTGCAAGAAGCCACAATTTTATTAAATAAACATCATACCAGAAGGGAGATGAATGTAGTCTTTCCAGAAAAGGCTTGGCTGTAGCCACTCAGCCCACCCATGAGGCTCCCTTTGGCCTAATTGCCAGAGCCCAAGGCGAAAATGACACAGGAGTTGGATGACAAAATTCACACTATCCTCTGTAAAGACCTTTAGGGTATGTCTACACTGCAATTAGACACAGCCAGCTGGACTGTTCCAGCTGACTCGGGCTCATGGGGCTTTGCTAAAAGGCTTTTGAATTGCAGTGTAGACATTCTGGCTTGGGCTGCAGCCTAAGCTCTGGCACCCTCCCACCTCTGAGGGCCCTAGAGCACAGGCTCCAGCCTGAGCCCAAATGTCGACACTGCAAATTAAACGGCCCTTTATTTCAAGCCCCACGAGCTCAGGTCAGTTGGCACAGGCCAGTGGCAGATTTTTAATCGCAGTGTAGACATACCTTTAGAAACACAATGGAGCTAGACCCCAGACCCCTGGTAAATACCAGCAATAAAGCATCACACAGCTCTGGGAGATGTATACACCTTCCTACCAACCCTGCCCAAACAGGCAGATAAATTCACCCCTCTACAAAGATACACAGGCCCTCAAAATTGTGACCAAACATAGAAAACCTAAACTTGATTTTGGCTTGGTCTAAACAGAAAAGCGAATTCAGTGGTTAGTCCCTCTAATACCATCAATTTGATTATTGACACACATTCAATATCCTGAGAAACAAACCGACTGATTCCCCTAAGCCTCACCCACCAGTGTTTGGATGGGTGAGAGGAAAACCTTGATGCAAGAGGAAGAGAGCCTTTGGAGCTCTTTGTTTAGAGTTTTGGATATATGCTAGAATTATGACTAACGTGTTTTTAAACCAGGCATGTCAAGGGGAGTTGGTAAACAGATCTGTCCTAGACAAAGGAATGTGTTTGCTTCTCTGATCAGCAGCCTAGTTATCAGGCAGAGACAATGAAGGTACATTTACACAGGGCTGGATTTAGGGGCAGGTGATCCAGACAACTGCCTGGGGAGCCAGTCTTGGGGGGCGCTGGGCTCAGGGTGCTGTTTGTTGGTGATGGCAAAAGGGAAAATAGAATGTTTGAAGAAATGAAGAAACATGTTTCAGGTATTCCATATGTGAATTCATTTTTCATTAATCTCCTAGAATGTTCTGGACCTTTGTAGAATCTTGTGGAACAGTCCAGACTTTCTGAGAACTACATTTTCCTCAAACCTCCTAGAATGTTGTCAGCCATGCCCTCGTGAGTATATAAGGGGCAGGGTGTCACCAGTCAGTGAGATATAAGAATGAACTGAAATGAAGTGAGAGCCCAGTTGCGATATTGTGAACCTTGTTTTATTGTGTAATTGTGAAAGTGTACTTGTGTTTTAAGACTTGAAGAGTGTAAGTAGTGACTAATAAAGGACATATTTAATGAGACAGAGATATCTATCAAACCCCTAGCCATGCAACAATATAAAAGGAATATTGTTACTTCTTTTGCCATACTTAACACGTAATATTTGATGACTTTCTAAGACTGCGGAACATAGACATTTGCTTTCCCCAATACTGCCTGTTTTCCCCTGTAGAAAATAAAAGATGCCTTGAAGAAGCTTCCAGGAATGCAGTATAGGAAGTGAAAAGCTCAATTGCAATTTAGTTTGCAGCAAGGGGCAAATTTGATGGGAAAATATCTGAAACAGAACAACATAGACTGGGCTTGAGGCAGTAGTGATAGTCCAATGCAGAGGAAATTGAGGAGTGATGCATAAATGATGGAAGTCCTATTACTAAAGAATTAGCAGATTTAGCTAAAGGTAAGGAATGGAAATGCGAGGAAAGCGATGGAGAATCTTCCAGGTTTCTTGGAGACAAGTAATGACAAAGAAAAATCTGGTTTATATGAAAAGCAGAGAAACAATAAAGAAAAATCAGCCTTAAATGATGACAGAAACAGCAGTGAGAAAAATGACCACATCAGATCCTGCTTTATGGCCAGCAATCCTAAGCTCTGCTGCCACTGCTGCCAAAGAAATGGCAGACAACTTAGGAGTAGAGCCTGTATTCAAGGAAACTTTTATTCATTAGAAGAAGAGACAGTTTAGTTATGAGGGCAGAGATGAGGTAATGGGAAGCTCGGAAGAAAAATTCAAGAGGGAGTGTTTTTGCTCGCTCGTTGACCCTGCTCGAGTGTCCATTGAAGAAAGGTTCGGACAATGAAGCACTACAAAAAGATCTGGGCTGTGGGGGTTGTATAACCTTAGTAAACTGCTGGCAGACAGGAAAACACTCTTGAACAATTGTATGAACTTTTACCGGACACTGACACATGGGGAATGTTCAGATGTCAATGATAAAGACTTCTATGTTGAATTGTACAACATCCACGACATTTTGCAACACAGGAAGAACTCTCCACTCCAAGTTCTCCAATTCATTCATGATACAGAGCTGAAGGACACTTTTCCTAATGTGTGGATAGCTTTGAGGATTCTGCTCATGCTGCTGGTCATAGTCGCAAGTGGTGAGTGCAGCTTTTCAAAGCTCAGGCTCTTTAAAAAGTATCTTTGAGTGATGATGGCCAATGAGAGACTGACATCGCTTGCTATTTTGTCAATTAAAATGCCATTGGCCAATCTTTGGATCTCTCTGATACTGTGCTACAGTTCACGAGGGCAAAGATGAGAAAAGTGACTAAAGGACTGGGGCTAATCATTCTAAAGCTGTCACCTACAGTAACACTATTTAATACTGGTCCAACCAATGTTGGTGCACAGTTCAATTTATTGATGTTAGTACATTTCAGTTACTCTTAAAATTAAAACATTTCTATAAGCTTAGAGGAAATGATTTTTTATTTGCTTATATATGGTATGAATAAATACAGATGTATAGATCCTAGCGTGCAAATGTATCCTCTTATATAATAGGGATAAATGAAGCATGCAAATCATGCATCGAAATGGGCTACACATGTAATAAAAATAAGGTATTCAAAAGTTTAACTAATGGAGGGGAGGCGCTGAAGACACTCCTTGCCTGGGGCGCCATTTGGTCTAGGGCTGGCCCTGCATTTACATATCAGGTAAACAAAGTTTTCAAGGTAACAAGTGGGAGAGGAGACCATGTGGTGTTTATACTCCAGCAGCAGAGAAAAGCTTGGTCTGGGTTTTACTTTTCAACAAATACAGTGAAAGGTTTACTGGTCTGTAAACATTAGGTGGGGGGCGGGGGCTGAATCTCAAGTGATAAGCAATTGTATACAATATTACTGTATTATAAAAGTGTATGGATTGAGGTCTTTTCTGAAAGCTAATGACACACTGGTGATTAATATAATTTTGAAGTGTATGTATTAACAATATATAAGGAAATATGAGTACTTAATGATATTATGCTTTAAAGTTTATGGCCAAACAGGGAGAAACAGGTTCCCTTCCAGACAGAAGAGAAGGCAACTATCTACATGTCTCCAATGAGATTAAGGAAGATGTGACCAAAAACAATGGAAGCCCCATTCACATAGAAATCAACAAGGGGATGGAAAGCCAACAGGAAGAGAAGAACAGCATGAGGTCATCCTGCTTCTTGAAACACAGTCACTGAACTTTGGAAGATACAATCAAAAACAGGAGCCATCTTTGGCATCCATCACTAGACTGACCAAGAGCCAGAGCTCTTGCAAGTTGAGAGAGATGAGTACTTAAACTAAGGTGGAACTGAAGTCTCTGGAAACTGAGAAACATGCTTAGACAAAGATCTTTCCCATAGGAAGACAAGGAAATCAAGCATCTTGTACTTCTTTGGAAGGCTCTGACTGAGGGAAAGTCAGCCTTGGCTGGGAAGAAGAATGACTGGTGAGAGAAACCTTCTTGAACAAAACCTGTACCTTGCTAGATTAAGTTGTAGACTTTTAGATGCTTGTTTTCACTTTTATTTGCTTGTAACTATCTTTGTTTTCTTTTACTTAGCATCACTTAAACTATATCCTATTGTTAATATATTTGTTTTATTTTTACTAAAAAACAACTCAGTGCTGTGTTTAAAGTGAAGGGTGTCTCTACCATAGTTAAGTTAGTAAGCTGAGAAGGGCTTTTTTCTCTTTAAAGGAACAAACCTTATTATTTCTCTGAACTGTCCAGGAGAGGGCTGGATATTGCAGAACACATGGTTTGGGGAAAAATTGGGACTGGAAGTGTGCTAGGGTTATCTTGCACACTTGTAACCAAGGCTGGTAGAAGCCAGAATGGGGCTACGAGGCTGTAGACTGGCTGCTGGGGTTGGAGCTGCTGAGCCAGGGCTAGTTGCAAAGCACAGACACTCTGGGTGTGACCTGTGTGCTCGGTGCTGTCTCTGAGCATCCCAAACAGAGAGCTACAGTATCAAAGCGTTGTAAAGCACTCATGGTTGCAGGGCAAGTGGTGACATAACCTCTTATCAGTCTAGTTGGAACCCCTGAACTCCATGATAGGAGAATAGTGTATGAATGCGAAACCTGGCAAAGGTAGAAAACATATAGCTTTTCATGTCAATGTCCTACTGTAGGGGCGGCCAACCTGAGCCACAGAAGGAGCCAGAATTTACCAATGTACATTGCCAAAGAGCCACAGTAATACATCAGCAGCCTCCCATCACCTCCCCCGCCCCGCTTCTAGCACCTCCCACCCACTAGCAGCCCCCTAATCAGCACCTCCCCTTCCCTCCCGATCAGCTGTTTCGTGGCGTGCAGGAGGCTCTGCGGAGAGGGAGAGGAACCAGGGCATGGCAGGCTCAGGGGAGGGGGTGGGAAGGGGTGGAGTGGGGACAGAGCCTGTGGCAGAGCCAGGGGTTGAGCAGTGAGCAGCCCCCAGCATATTGGAAAGTTGGCACCTGTAGCTCCAGCCCTGGAGTCAGTGCCTATACAAGGAGCCGGATATTAACTTCTGAAAAGCCGCATGTGGCTCCGGAGCCATAACCTGGCCACCCCTGTCTTACTGGTTTTGATACCATAATAGAATATGTGGATGCAGGGATCATCTAGACCACTAGGCCACATGGATTTTTTAGCCATCATGCGCATAGTGCTGCACTACTTGTGTAAAGTCTAAGGTATATATTTAATATGGCTGCAGTTTTATTAAATGATCTTTCTCCTTTTTAACTGATCTTCCATGATATATTAAAATAAACAAAAATATGTGCTCTTTGGTCTACCATCCAACTAAAAACAAAATTAAAAAGTCTTTTCTTTTTTGACACAATGACATGTAATCTATATTGTATGAGTGTTCTTTCCCAGTTCACTAGAATTGCATGACTGAATTCTGCATATTGTAGGAATACGCCCAGTTTAACCCTCTAACATGTTGTCAGATGAAAATAGCACTTGTATTCCCCTTCTTTTCAACACAGAGAGGCTGAATTATATTTATTGTGTTAATCAGCATTGGACTTAGAGCACCTTCCTGAAATATACAATGGAATAATGCATTAATTCACTACAATGGTTTTATCTCAGCAGCAAATGAGAAATAAGGCCTATATGCTGGTGCTGTATGCCAAATAGATGATATTTCTTTAAAAAGATACATTGTCTTACATTTGTGTGTGGAGGAAGGATTCAAAATGATTTCATTATGAATCAAAGGCTTTGCCATATTCTTAGATCTTTATCAAATACTCCTTTTGTGAGTCACTTTTAGAAGGTTCTGACTCAAGAAGGTAATAAGATGGTTCCCTTTGAAGAAAACCTAAACCTACAAATGAAAGAATATGTGCTTTTGAAATGTTTAAGAAGAGCTTTTTATTGATACATCAGAATGTTCATGAAGAATATCATCCACTTGGATGCAATTACCATTTAATAGCTCAAACAGCTGCTACTGAGAACTCACTTTATCTATCTAGATATAGATGTTAGCTGTCTGGCTTGACATCTAGTGATAAACTGGGGGAAAAGATTTCAGGAGCAGACTGTATTTGCGTGGACACACCTACTCTGCCTAGGTGTTCAGCAGACAGAGCTGCTTTGCCAAAGTGATCACTTTTGGCTGATTTTGGGTTATAATTCACTTTAGTATTGTATGTAGGGGTAATGAATTGTTGTTTTTCTTACTGTATGAGTAGAGGGTATCAGAAGTGCTCTTAGCATGCCCTGATTGAGGGTCACCCTTAACTGAGCCTCACTTGCTAAGCAAGGGGTAGGGATACCAAATGACAGTGAAAATGAGTAGGGGTGGGGACAGGTGTTCCTATCTAATGATGTGGATGCTGCCTAAAGAGTCCTAGGCTTGGTCTGCACCAGGAATTTACATTGGTGTAGTTACATCTTTCAGAGGGGTGAAGAATCCACACCCTTGAGAGACATAGCTATGCCTACCTAACCCCCGGTTTGGACAGAGCTAGGTTGATGGAAGAGTTCTTTCGTCAACCTAGCTAACACCTCTCGGGGAAGTGGATTACCTATGCTGATGGGAGAAGTTCTTCCAGCAGTGTAGGTAGTGTCTAAACTGAAGTGTTATAGTGGGACAGCTGTAAAAATGTTAAACAGTGTAGGGCCAAGAACTGATCCCTGCAGAACCCCACTAGATGCACACCCACTTCATGGTTCACTGTTTACAATTACATTTTGAGACCTATCAGTTAGCCAGTTTTTAATACATTTAATATGAGCCATGTTAATTTTGTATTGTCCTGTTTTTAATCAGTGTCATGAGGTACCAAGTCAAATGCCTTACAGAAATCTAAGTAAATTAATCACCAGTATTAACATAATCAAACTTGTAGTCTCATAAAAAAATATCAAGTTAGTTTGACAGGATCTATTTTCCATAAACCCATGTTGATTGACACTAATTATATTATCCTCCTTTAATTCTTTATTAATAAAGTCCTGCATAAGTCTTCCATTATCTTGCCGGGGAGCAATGTCTGATTGACAGGACTATCATTACCTGCGTAATCCCATGTACCCTTGTTAAATATTGGCACAACATTAGCTTTCTTCCAGTCTCTTGGAACTTTCCTGTTGTTTAAAGACTTATTGAAAATCAACATTAACGGTCTATTGAGAGTACCTCAACCAGCTCTTTTAAAACTCCTGAATGCAAGTCATTTGGACCTATTGATTCAAACAATGTTTAACTTTAGTTGCTTTTATTTAACATCCTCCAGAGATGGAGGATCAAATGGATAGAATGTTATCACCATCATATGATGAGACTATATATAATTTCCCCAAATACAGAACAGAAATATTTATTGAACACCTTTGGCTTTCAGCATTATTGCTAATAATTCTACCATTTCCATCTAGTAGTGAACTAATACCATTGTTAGGATTCTTAAAAAGACAAACCCCTCCTTTTTGTTGTCCTTAACTGTGCTGGCCATAGATTTCTCCCTATGTCACTTGGTTTCTCTTCTCAGTTTTCCACAATTCCTGGTTTTTAATTTATATTCATTACTATTGACTTTCCTTTTCTTCCATTTGTTATATATTGTTTTTTTAATTTGTTATAGCTGCCTTTATTGTTTTTTTTAATCTGTTATAGTTCCCCTCTAAATCAGGTCAGTTTAAATAAGTGTGCCTTATTTAAACTGCTCTTTGATTGTATGATTGTAACTTTTTGGACATCTGGTAAAGAAGTTTTAAACTATTCCCAAATAGCATTCACATTTTTCTGTTTAAATTCTTCCTTCCAGCTGATTTGGCTCATAATTGTTTTCAGCTTTGTGCACAAAGTGTGTGTATATACATATATGACTGGTTTGGACTTTATTCCATTTGCACATTACAAATATAACCAAGTCATGATCTTTTGTACCTAAGCTACCATTAATTTTTTGTTCTGTGATCACTTCTTATTTATCTGTCAAGATGACGTCTAATATAGAATTCCCCCATGATGGACACTTTTTGAGTTAGGAAATTGTCATCCATAATATTTAGAAACGCTAAGGATGTTTTGGTACCGACAGCATTAGACCTCTGGTGTGAAATATTTTTTCTGGGTTTTTCATTTTGTTTTTTACCCTTTCTTGTTTCTAAACTAAGTCTCAGAGATTTTAAGGCCAGAAGAGACCCTGATGATCATCTAGTCTGACCTCCTGCACATTGCAGGCAACAGAACCTCATCCACCCACTCCTGTAATAGACCCATAACCTCTGGCTGACTTACTGAATTCCTCAAATCATGGTTTAAAGACTTCAAGCTACAAAGACTCCACCATTTACACTGGTTTAAACCTGCAAGTGACACATGACCCATACTGCAGCTAACCTTCAAATTGAAACATTGTTTCAAAATGAAGTCAAAACATTTTATTCAAGCAAAACTTTTTTTTTTCCAAAAAACTTTTGGTTGAAACTATACACTGAATTCTCAGATAGTTTCAGTCGACCTCAAACTGCATTTTTCAATGAATAAACTATTTGTCAAAAAAAAAATTCCCAGCTCTAGCCTATGCCAGCATTTTCTTTTAAATTTTTCACCTTTGCCACTATTACCAGTGCTGCTCCCACAGGGATGGCAACAGTGATGAGGCGGGGCAGGTGGAGGTCCAGTCCCTAATTCCTCCCTCCGTGGAAAGTATAGAGCAGTGATGAAAGCTGCACATGCTCACAACCTACCTTTCCACTCCCCTTGGGACAAAGATCTTTAACCCCCAAAAGTCTAAGCAGCTTCAGTGCAGAGCTCCACCCCACTTCAAGAGCAGCAGCAGGAGTCCAAGCAGAAGAAAGCAGAGAAAGGGAGTGAAGAACTGGCCAGCCAGTGATTACAAAGAGACAGCAGGTAAGGGCGTGTGATCAGCAATGAAAGAAGAAACCGTGGGCTCTGTCATCTGATGAGGGATTCCGTCTGCTTACTTTTGAAAGGCACAGGGAAGCGGAGGTGGGAGTTACAGTTGAAGAATTATAGGAAGGATGGGGGTGATTGGGTAGAATTTATTTGCTGCATAGAGGTGAGTACCCCAAATTGTTTAGTTGGCGGAACATCTTGAAAATGAGCTACAGAGCTCCAAGACAAGATGGCAATTAGAAAGCACCCAAAATGCATTATATTAAAAATCACATGTTTTTTAAGCCAATCTAATGATTTTTCTGGATCTAATTTGTGATTTTTGAATGTTTGGGCTTAGAAATACTTTATCCGTTAGGAATTAGCTAAGACCACAGACTCATTGTATGTGTCACCTAAAAGGTATTGGAGGAAACGGTAATAATGTTCAACCTTTATGAGCTGAGATGGACCCAAACCAGAGCTCAGAACGGGGCAGAAAAGATGGTGACACTAACAGCTGGGCTTAATTAGAACTCTTCTCCCACCCCATATGCACTCTCAGTTGTGCGGCTGGAAAGAGGGCAGAAATGAAAGGCAACTGCCACAATGATTTTTGATTGTTTTAAAGAAAGAAAAGCCCCCAGCCTCTCATTACCAGCCACCATTGCTTATAAGCAACTTTATTAGCACCTTCAGCAGAGAGGTCAAGGACTAGACAGAAATGGAAACTCCTCACCTCCAGGAATTGGTTATCAATGGGAAAGTTCACACTCTTGTTCTGGGTACATAGGACTTCAGTGTGTACATTTTTTTAAAGGCTCCTCTACTTTTTCTCTTTTCCCCACCAATTATTTATAACTCTTGAAATCCCTGCTCAGTTCTGCCATATGTCTTGCTATCCTTAATGCTGTTTTCTGGAACCTTTCAAACTCTGCTATAAATTTCACTGAATAATTTTTCTCTTTTCCAGTGTTCCCAGCTCTTACAACTTTATCAGGAACCTTACAATACTTGGTGTTTTTCTTGAAGTCTCAGCTCCTGGACTCATGTGAGTCTCAGGTGAGAATCTCAGCCTTTATTTAAAAATAAAAAAGTTTCTAGCCATCATAGTTGTGGAGAAAAGCAAGCCTGAAAATCTGAGGAGTAAAGTCTCCAACATGAGGAGACAAATCAAAAGTACCCCCAATTTGGAGGGTATTTTTAATTTGATAATTTTTAAGACAATTGGGATTTTTGAATGCTTGGGGTTGGCAAAATTGTAATTTCTTAACCAGTTTTAAATCCACAACATTACTTTGCTTCTGAGCCAGTCATTATTTATTTTCTTTAATTGTCTTTTTAGAGTGCCCTTAATAAAATGCTTTTTTGAAAACTGAAGTAAATCATGCCTACCCGGGTTACTTATAGCTATTTTTTTAACTTTTTTGAAGAACCTACCAGGTATGAGAGGCATGATTTTCACTTTCAGAAACTCTGCTGGTTTGACCGTATCATGTTATCCTTATTCTAGTCTTGTACTGTCTTATCCTTAATTAGACTCTCAATCAGTTTCCTCAGAACAGAGATGAGGCTGATGGATCTGTAGCTTCCAGGACGTCCTGTGGCTCATGTTTAAAAAATAGGCTCCACATTAGGGACTTTCAGACTCCATGAAGAGTCATTGTTGTTTTTAAGGATATGGCACATTACATATCCTTGTCAGTGTTTCTACTATTTAACACTGTTCCCTTCAGAACTTTCAAATAAATGCATCCTGGTCTTGGGGATTTACTACACTGGAGTTTCTCAAGTTGGTCTGTAACTTCCTACTGAGAGATTTAAATCTCTTTCAAGGCCAAACTCTAATTTCCCTATCCTTTTGGGTTAGGAATGTCCTCATTATCTTCTTCCATAAAGACAGAGGGGGACAATTAATTTAACTTCACTCCTAATTCATCAGCCTCTTTAGTTGCTCCCATCTCCCCTAGAAACGTAACAGTTACATTTAAACCTTCTCACTTCTAATGAGTTTAAATAAATTCTATTATTTACCTTGATATAAATCTACTCTTTGCCCTTTTTATTTTATTTCCAGTTTGCACTTTATCTAGCATAGATTTTCAGCCCCAGCTTGGATTTCTATTATAATAGCAGAGTGAAAGGTAATACATGATGGATGGGATTTGATTCAGATTCAGAAAAGAGTGTATCCTTAATCCCAAAATATCTCAAGCAAAGGGCTTTATCTGAATGATGGCTCAGCATTGTTGAGGATGAATCATAAGTTTGCACCATTTGTTACTGTGATGGGGCAATCTGCCATTAAGGGTAGTGGTGCCTTGAGGTGAGTCCACACCCACTCACCTGGCATGGCTCTAGTATGGGAGATTGGGAATCCTGGCTTGAGGAGAGACAGAGAGTGACCATTCAAAGTACAACACCAGCTACAGGAATGGGGAGGAGGGGGTTCCTGAATAGTGTCAAGAAGCAGACTAGGAATCTTATATGGGCCCAGAGTGGGCATGAACTGGGGTGATTAACAAAGTGAGTTTAAACTTCATAGGAAGACTTTAAAAATCAGAGACTTTGAAGAGGGTACATGTTTTGAACCAACCTATGCTGGGAATTGGTTAAAAGAACCCAAGGGGAGTGCAGTGCACCATCTTGAGGGGCCATGCTGCAGGGCAGCACCCCCTGCCTATTATGTGAGGCATGCTTATTCAAATATCTGCCCCAGTTATCATGTTTCTTTTGCTTAGGACTGAAAATAAAGACAAAACCTCTACAGTTCAACATTATATACAAATATGAAAGAGTACAGCAAGTCCCTCACCCCTCAAAATAGGGAGACCAGATGTCCTGATTTTATAGGGACAGACCAGATTTTTGGGTCTTTTTCTTATATAGGCTCCTATTACACCTCACCCTTGTCCCTATTTTTCACATTTGCTGTCTGGTCACCCTACCTCAAAAAAAGTTCTCGATACCAAATCTCTTGCACAGTGCATATGCAGCCCTTGCTCCCAATGACATTCTTCCAAGGTAGCAACTGAGAAACACACTTTAAACATTGTTGAGGTGCTTAAAGATACAAATAAGAGCCTAAAGCAATTTTCAAAAGTGCCTAAGGTGCTTGAGCCTTTTAAAAATCCCAGAAGCATCCGTTTGCCTCTTTAAGCACCTAAGTACTTTTTCAAATCTGGCCCTAAATAATTTGCCATTCAAAAAAGCCTACTGTTAGCCATGTGGGTAACTGAGATAAATTAATTTGGAGTTTCTTCAAGAACTACAAAAAGATCCTGGCATTCTTGTTACTCTTCAGCAGCTACCTTTTATTGCCCTAGCCAGGTAACCTGAACTCAGTCAGCTGAGTGCCCTTTACTCCTACATACTGTCCCTTAGGAAACTTTTTCCTTCATCTTAGGGATCTTTAAAAAGGCATGAAAAGGTATTTTACTTTTTTCTTAGAAAATCACTTTAGTTTCTTTCTATTCTGGAACAAAGATACATTAAAAGGGATTTTTAATTTTAACGATGTTCCACCATCTTAAATTAAGTTATGAGCTTAATTCCCATAATTTTCCCCGTGTAATGACAATTCCAAAGCAACTTTTCTCAGTGTATTCTAAATTTAGGATTCACTTTAAATAGGCAGTTCAAAAATGTTAATAGATGTTGCCAAAAAGTGATATTCTCACCCAGCCCTGGAGACCACTTTTCCTTAACCTTAAAAATAAACAAAAAACATGTGAAAAGCTTGCCATAAACTGTATGGCTAGAACTCAGAGCTGGAGTGTTTCATTATATTGAATCACTTCACTTGATCATTTTATTATACATAAAAACATGTTTACTGAAAACTGTCTTTGAGCAGCAAGTACTCATGGAAAATAGCTAAAAAGTAAGTCTACCACCTACACCAAATCTTAAATAAAAAACTAAGGCCCAGATTCACAAAAGGACTTAAGTGTCTAAAGTAGGAATTAGGTTCCTAAATCCAGTATTTAGGTGCCACTGAGATCCTCAAAACCCCTTCTCCCTAAATCTGCAGGCACTTAAAATCCCTTGGCGCCTGAATTTTTGTTGTAAAAGTCTCCTAAGGTGCTTAAGTTTCAGCTGCTGGGCATGTGCACAATGCCTCATTTTAGGTGCCCTATCTCACATGGATCCTCAAATCAGGTGAAACTATGCATTCCCTTGCCTATCTTACCTGCCAGGCCCAATTCAGTAGGTCTTCACATAACATGCTTTACACCACACTGAACAGGTAGAGAGGGGGAGGCTGTGACCTGTCTTTAGCCCAGTGGTTGCATTACTAACCTGATATGTGGGAGACCCTGGGTCAAGTCTTCTTTCTGCATGTGATGGGGAAAAAAATTGAATGTGATTTTCCCACATCTCAGGTGAATACCCTCATCACTGCATTATAAAATCATTCTCTTTCTGGTCCAATGAATGTTTAATTAGTTAATATCCAGTGGAATGCCTTCAACAGGAGAGACTGAGAGAGACACACATCAGAATAGCCATGTGGTTAGGGCAGTTACTTTAGAGGTGGAAAACTCATATTGAAAAATCCTTGTTCCCAGCAGGCAGAGGGGAAAATTGAACGGGGGTTCCCTGCATCCCAGGTGAGTGTCCTAACAATGCCCTAAAAATCATAAGGGAGTACTTTTCTCTCTGGGCCAGCTTGTGTGTAGTTAGGCATGCATAATTTTTCAAATCTTGACATTTTTGGGATGGGGAAATTGGGAGGAGGGGGAAGTTTGACCACATTTTCATGAAATGTTTACCCTGTTTTTCAATCAAAAATGTCCATCAAACTTTTTAAAAAAAACTAAAAAAAAAAAAAAACTTCAAAAACACTTTCACAAAATTGCCCCCTTTGACATAGCTGGCTTAGGCATAGCCCTGAGTAATGGCTGTTGCAGAATTTCATGGTCAAAGTGGAAACGCCAAGAGGGATTTTGCCTGACGCAGGCCCAGTGAGGAGCAGTTGTGCGTTAGAGTGGTGCCTTAAGCAGTCAACTTCACCTACTGTGCGCCCCTCCCATTGTGCAAGTTGGTGAGGAAGGGAGACAGGGTTATGGATGTGCTCTCTCCATCCTCTTTTGAAAGGGGCACATGCACAGTGTATATGAAAGGTATCATGTGTCTGCTCCAAAGAACTGTGTCATCCATTGTGAAACAAGGGCAACAGTCCTCAGGCTTTCAGGGAGTACTGTGTGCAGTGGTACTGGAACAATGTTTACAAAGGCACTGCTGAAGGCTGAAACCATGCATTTGTATTGTTATTACTACTTCAAGCTAGAGTGTGGGGTAACACTACCAACACCCCTAGTTCCAGCACCTATGACTGCTTGCAGACAGAATGCATAGTGTGCAACAGAATCAGGATGGCGAAAATGAATGCACTACACTATTGCATTCGAACAGTGCAGGCTGCAAGGAGTCTCAAGTGTAGTTACAGCCTCTGACCTGCAATAACAACTCCCACTTTAACAGCCTTGGTGCTGGAGAGTTGTTAGTGTTTCATTCTCCCTGTTTTAGCATTGTTGAGACACAGGCAGTCCTAAAAAGCTTTGTGATCATTCTTAAGATGAAACAAACATCTGGCACATGAAAGAGCTATGATGAAGACTAGGAAAACTCAGGTGATAAATCTGCCTAGATGCTGTTCAGAGGAAATTTGTGTTTCAAGGATAAGCTGTGAAAATGTTTGAAAGAAATGCAGGAACTGTGATCATGAATCATCACTGATCCATTGTTACATATTCTCCACCCACTTGTTACCTAGCATGGCATATAATTAGAAATCTGTGCATGTTGCAGAAAAGATATTTTGTTGTAATTTTAAAAATATCACTTTCAATCCGATTTCACTTACAGACACACACCCTTTGTTTCAGCTATCTAGTCTAGAAATTAATTGTCCATTGGTTCCATTGTCAAAATGACAGCATGAAAAGAGAAGCATGTGGATTGTAATAATAATGTGGTACATGTGTAGGAGGTCAGAGAAGCAACAGATTAACATTCCAGTAGAAGATTTCCCTAGGGACAATTCTTGAATGTATCAAAGGTCAAAGATCATGACACTGATAATGTGTCTTGTGCTGTTGGTAAAGTTGTTGCTCTTATTTGTCAGTGCTGGGGATAAGACTGTGGGAGGTTTTTTGGGGGGAGGAGGAGTAGGTATCAGTCAATTAGTTGGTGAAATCTTCTGTGAACATTGTAGAAATTGTTCCATAAATATTAATTTAATTATAGATCAACATAGATAGTACTGGGGTTTCAATCAACAAACTGCTGCTTTTTTCCATGATTTTTTTCTATTAAAATGAAAGGGGAGCAAAATTAATTGATTATCTGAAAAAAGACTTTATTTTTTGCCATGGGCCAATTTTTTTATATTGAAAAGTTTAGAATAAAAGTCTGAGTATTCTTTATTCCACCCAGTGTGAAATGAATGCTAATCCATTTCTTTATTCAAGGTACAAAAACTGATAAGTGATATTATTAGGGAGAAAAGATGTACTTTAAGGTGTGATCTGTAGCCTGATCTATAGATTATGAATAAAAATTCCCAGTTATCGCTTTGAGGATTGACAAGTTCTCATCCCAAGATCAGGCACAGTATTATTAAAATTATTATATAGTTGGGAACCCCGATGTGCACAGATGCAACACTCCTACTATAGAAACTCTTTTATATTTACAAATAAATACTTTTAGCAAAGTCACATACACTCTAACTTAGTAAGGTAGATAGAGATAATACAGAAAGTACATCTGAACATCCATACTCATACCATTCCTTGCAGAACAACCTGAAATGTTAGCCATTATCTTCCTCATCACCATCACCTTCCTCATCTTCACCAGTGGCCATCATTCTGGCCCCTCCCAAGGGCTACATCTCTCTCCCCTATTGCCCTGGGATGCCACTCTTATAATATGTTACACTGACATTACCATGTCTAATGCATATTCAATAGGGGTTTCTCCCCTCTTCCTTATTTGTATTTCCTCCCCTTACCAATGTTAAGGTGTCCTTTTTCTATAGGTTAGTGTATTTATGATTTCACGCCATTACCATATACGTCAATTTGTTGCCATGGCACTCTTGTGGTCAGATGTTCCTTCCAAAACCTTTCAGAAGCTGGTGTCAGTTCACGTTCTGTGGTTGGATGATGTCATTATGAACAAAATCACCCCCCCCGACACACACATTCTACTTACAGTTCCCCAAAACTTATGAGTTACCTACATTTATCTGTGCCAAAGTTCATAGGCCTCAAACCTCATGCTAACTACTGAAACCAGTGTCTTACAGGATACAAGCCTGTACATTCCTTGCATTACTGCTGAATATAATAAAGCAGAATATAATGCAAAGCAGTGAATATAACAGAGGTAAACTGGCCCACTGGGCTACAGATTTTACTCTGAAAGGTGACTGAAAAAATGGAATTCTGGCGTTCCCTTGTTGTCTTCCAACGCTTTCCACATCCAATATACCTAGATGGTAAGTAAAAAGATGTTTCTGCTCACTGCCAGGCTACAGAACCCAAACTGGGATCTGAAAGTCAAGATGAGTTCTTTCGTGGATACAGTATTTGAAAATGATTAAGAATAAAACCTCCTAATGGACTGATCTTTTAATTAGCTTATGGTACCAAGCTGAAGATGTTGGTTACTCCTGTATTCCTCACTATTTTAATTGTTTTTATTCTTAATGGAATCATAACAAAATGGAATATGTGTCTAACAAGTACTTTATTTATACAGAATTAGAAAATGTTAAAACTGATTCAGTGTACGAGAGATGGGCTTGTAATGGGATAGGGAAGCCTCATACCAGCAGAGAAGAGGTTAAGAAGAACCTTTGGGCCCAGCTAGCCTTACCCTACTATACCTGCTGCCAATGCTAAACCTGGAGGGGGAATAAAAAGGTGGAGTCTGGCTCGGTTCAGAGCTGAATGGCCAGGAAAGAGAATAGAGTTCTGTGTGTCTGCCTGCCTGCTGGGAGTTTCACTTGCAGGGCTGTGGAGACAGTCCTGCTAGCCAGAAGCAGCCACTGAGGAGAAACAGCCAGACCCCAAGGATGAAGCAATACTCAAATCAGAAACTGGGCGGGGAACCAAGTCCAAAGGAAAGGGTGGGGATGCCCCTTCCTTCCCCTGCTCACCTGGAAGACTGGGGGATGGCCAAGTATTGAGTTACATTTGTTTTGTTTTTTTGTCATAGAACATTTTGGGGCTGAGCATCCTCAACCCCAGCCCAGAAGAGGAATAAGATTGAAGGGACAATTAGCTGGTGGGCCGAAGCCTGCCGCAGTGGACTCCAGAGGTAGAGACTCTTTCCTCCCTCTCACCCGCCCGGCCACTTGCATCTGGGCTTCTGGAAGTTCCACTCGGGGCACTGCTCCAGCCACACAATTACAGAGCTGCAGCTAGCATACTCATTAACATACTCATATAGTCAGAAGCAAGCAGTATTAACAGATCCAGTGACAACTTGATGAGTTTGCATACAAAGAGAAGGCAGAAGGATCCTGGCAAAAAGGAGTAGGAGAAAATGCAAAGGATAACTTTTTGTCTCATTTTAGGTTCTCCTGCTTCCTAAGATACCAGAATGTCTGTTCTGCTGAATGTACTGCTTCTTTTAATAAGCTTCTGGAAATGCTCCCATGCCAAAATTCAAAACATAGCCACAAATCATTTATAGGAGACAAAAAACAATAAGTACTGTCAGCACAAAGGGATATATCTTACTTGGTCATGCCATGAGGAATTATGGTATGCTGTGATGAGTGGAATCTAAAGTAACATAAGTTGTCTGTTGACAACAAGTTTTGAAATGATAAAATGCAAAACTCATATTTCCCCACAGTGTCAAACAGCTCTGAGGTTTTTTTATGGCTTCTAGCTGGATATTGTGGCTTTTTTTTTTAGAGCCCCATAATTCTGTAAGAATATTTAAGTATGTGCTGTTTATTTTATTTGTTTAGTTTCAAGCATTTCATAAATTGTTGCACTGAATTCTAACTAACTTAAGGGATCAACCTTTTGTTTAAAGTTGTGCTCATAGATGGTTTAGGTTGGGTCATAAAATGTCTGGCAATCATACCTCATTAAATATATTATTTAATGATGTATTATATTTAATGATATCGCATATCATGCAACAACAAAAATCCTGCTTTCATCTTATTTTTATGCTATTTCAAAAACTAATTATAAAAAAATATCTCTTCAAGAAGCTAACAGCATCCAAGTTCAAATAAGAGCTCTTCAAGTGACAGATGGTAATAAGCAAGTCACGCAGTTAGATGGTGTTTTATTTGCTAGACACTGGAGGTGGTATAACTACTGACCCATGTTAATATGGTTACTCTGGCAAATAAAATGCAGAAAACCCTGCTTTGGGTTAACAAATGTGACTCGGAACAAATAGCTCAATCAATTGTAGCTGTGGGGACAGGGATGCACAACTGTTTCTGTGGTCCAATTCAGTGCCGCTCCCTGCCACACTCTCATATGTAGAGACAGGAATGCTTCAGGCCTTGGTTCTCTTCAGATTCTGGAGCTGTTAGAGAATGGGAGTATTAGTAACTGAACCAGTAGGATCACATCATTTTTAAATATCAGATATGCAGTATTTCCACACTAGTTGTGATGTGTTGGATGCAGTTTTGCTGTCATAGTTGGATTTCCCTCTGTGCTTCTGTCCCACAGTTCTTGGCACTGCTCTCTGAATCAGTACCAGACCATGAGGATGAGAGCTCCCGTCACTGTGGAAAAGAGAATGAAAGGTGATTGCCCCATGGAAGCTGGCTGGCTCCAAGTGTGATGGGTCAGTTGGGTACCAGACTGGGGATGAGAGGTCTATGGTGGGTGCTGAATGGCATTACATCGTATGTTGCAGGGACATGTGATCAAGGTGACCAGATTGCCTGAGATCATCAAGCAATTTAAATAATTATGCTTTCTGAACTGTGCATGAGCTGTTGATGGAATTCATGTGTCCATTCTGAACACTCCCCACCCTGTGCCTTCAAACAAGCTCAGGACTATATTAACAGAAAGGGGTACTACTCAGGAAGTCCCCAGTAGTCCGTGGATCATTATGGCAGTTCTTTGATATGTACACAGTGGGTCTCAGTCAAAACGATGCCAGAATTTTCAAATTCTTTAAAGAGTAGGCAAAGTGGAACTCTATTCCCATTGCGTCACAATGACATTAATGGTTTCTCCATTCCCGACTGTGATTCTGGGTTGTTGCATTCACCCACTTCTGCCATGACTTCTGAAACTATTGCCAGGCTACGCAAACACAGAGAGACACTGATTCAGCTATATACCCAGTAGGTATAGGATTATTGACTTTAAGATGGAGAGGTCTATTGACCCTCAATGCCAGTTCAGTGACTAATGTAGCAATTACATTTTCTGCCTGATGCATTTTGCATAATATATGTGAAAGCAAAGGTAGAATCTTCACTGCAGGCAGTGGGATTTGCTACAACTTATGCATATGATAGACAAGCAGTTGCAACTTAGGCTGTTGTTTACATTAGCATCGTCTTCAGAGTGCTGCCAGACTAGAAGTGGTCTATGCACACGCTGTCAAGCTGGCAGAAGGGAATTGGGAATGGAGCATATCTCTCAATGACAAATTTCTGTTTCTAGGCTACCTTTAAAAATTATGTCCCTGTTTGTCTGCCATTTTGAGTCTAGCTCCCAGCTAACTCCTCCAGCAAATTTTGACCAGCTCTCCCCCAAATTCCTTCAACTCTGCTACATGGAATGCTAACAGCCACTATTAATGGCAGACAAGGTGAGAAAATCCCTTTTAAAAAAATAAATGTACTGTTGTGTGATGGGATGCTTTTATCACCACATTTTTTAAAAGTTGTCTATCCGCCAGGGAAATATAATGAACTAGAAAAACATTACATCAGTTGTATGTTGCTTGGTTTGGGGAATGAATCTTCTCCCTTTTGTAGTGCAAAAAGGCACACTGCAAATTGAACATCATCAACAACTTAACATGACTAAGAAAGTCACCCTAAAAGTTTTTTCTTTTTCTCTCTTGCTATTTCTAATTCTCTCTCTTTTTGGTTTCCCCCTTGCTCCCCCTTACGTGTGTTCTATACCAGGTTGGGAGTCCCTTCAGTTTTATTGATGAAAATAGAATTGACTGAAGCTCCATGAAACCTCCTTTTGCCAAAAAATACAGATTTGGGTTCATGAAAACAACCACACACTTATTTTTTAAAAGGTATCTTCTCAGCTTGGCTGCTAATAGTACATGGAATGCTGACCCTCAGTACCCGAGTTTAAGGAGTTTGGGAGAGGGCTAGTCAAAAGAAGTGGACGGAGTTAGCTGGGCCCCTCCCCCCACATATCTCATTTTGCTTAGGGGCCTGAAAAATGAAGGTGGACCTTTTTGCGGGGGGCTAGAGTAAGGACTGCCAGACAGAAGATCCAGGTTCTGTCACTGGATTATTGAGTGATCTAAGGCAAGTCACTCGGGACAAAATTGTCAAACTTGAGTGCCTACGGCCAGGTAGCTAAATCCACACTTTGGCACCTAAAATAAGTGGTGTGATTTTTTTTTCCCAACGGTACTGAGCTGCCTATAGTTCCCATTGACCTCACTGGGAACTGGGGGTGCTTGACATCACTGGAAAAACATGAAAGAAAGATCATCATGTATGAAAAACATAACTTGGATTGTTTTAAATAGGTCAGCTCAAGTTGCAACTGTCAAATGTTTCACCAATTTTCCACTTTTATTTAAGTGCTAGACTCCCACAATGCAGAATTGGTTTGGAATTGTTGTTAAGCAGGCAGGGGGAATGGGGAGTGACTGGAAGTACACATGGAGCTGATGAGCAAGGGTGGAAGGGGTAGTGTTTAAGTACCATACAATGAATGGCAAAGAAGGAAACTGCATTAAAATGAGGCAGGCTCCCTTGAGATGAAAGAAACTGAGCTAGTCTGCAAATAAACTCTCTCTGAGGCTATGGTACCTTTCTTTTCCCTCAGTTTCACGAATTGGATAAGGGTAAGTATTGCTTGTCAAATAGCAGTTTGTTAGCTGTCAGCAGCACCCAGAGATGACAAAACCAAAAATCAGTTTTTGTAGATTCTCAAGAGTGGCCGGTTGTTGAGCTGAGAAGAGAGGAAACATCAGATGTTGCTTATCAAACAAAGACCCAGTTTTCATGCTTAAACCTCAAAGATAACTTGGATTTTCAGTTCTTAAGACTGGGAAAAAAAGACCTTTGTTCCTTTGAAGTAACAGCAAGCTATGTGAAATGAATTTTAATCAGGACCTGCCAATATCTATCAGTGCACAGCATTTCATATCACAGATAATAAGAGTCTGGAGAAAATGACAGAATGGAGAAAGTGAAATCTGGAAGCAAGGCACAGAGTTTTTGGTATCCAGGTCAGACAAGGGTACAGAATGCCTTTTGCATGTTAGCAATGAATGCTCTTTGCCATATCTATCTATCGATTGATAGATAAACATAGATATATAAACAGAGAGATTTCTTTAAACTAGAGAATTTGGTTAATTCTTATTTGCAGTTTAAAAAAAAAACTAATCAAATTCATATGTTAACAGAAAATACAATTTATTGGTAACAAATGGAATATATTGTCTATGTGATAAAGTAGTAATATTAAATATTTATTGCCAAAGGTGCCCAATACAATCATTTAAAAATAAACAAATCTTACAAGTTCAGAAGCCCATAGCATGGCTCAATAAATGCAAGTGGAAAAAAGACTAGGATAATATGAAGGGAAGGATTTGAGAAATGAGTAATAAGATCATCCTGATGTTAAATTGCTCATATTTTGGGAGACATTATACTTAAGGCTCCCTTTTTCTTATATCATGAAGTTATGACTATGGATTGTTTTCCAAATAATGCTAACAAACATTTTTAAAAAGGAAATAAGATGATAAAATCACTGTAGTTTCATTACTACTGCTGGTAGGAGAATACAGGATAAAATCAAAGCATGAACCTACAGCGCTCATTACAGATGAATGTTTTGAGGCCAAGAACTTAGATTCTAAAAGGGATTGGGAATTTATGTGGATAATGAGAATATCCAGAGTTATACTAGTTTATGCTTACAACATTTTGGAAGTGATATTAAATCTCATTTTTCAGGATTTAAGCCAATCTTTATCTTTAAAGGATTAGGAGAAGATCTATTATGGGGGGTAGAATTGCTCCACTTCTGTCTGCTGCAGATTTCTTACCATTTTTTCTGAAGCACCTGGTGTAGGTCACTGGCAGAGATGGACCTCAGGTCTGATCCAGTATGACAATTCCTACAGTGCTAAATTCTATGTTCTCCCTGCAAGGCTGCACTGGACCTTCCTGTTCAGCAGTCACTATTCAGAGGGGTTCTATTTTCAGATTTTATACTGCTGCCCATCAGCATAGTATCTGAGTGCCTTACCCCTCTTCTGAGGGCTGGTATGGAAAGGAGAGCACCAGTACTAGCAGGAGTGAAGGAAGTAGTAGCTAATGGGCAGAGAGACAGAATGAAACTTTGCAGGGGCGGGAGGGAATATGCTTCCTGGAGATGCCAAGAGAGCCCACCACCGAAGAGAAGGGAAATGTGGAATTAACACAAGCTATCTTGTGAGGGACAGATACTTCCACATGTGTGGCACTGCTGGGTGGGGGGGGGGACGGGATCAACTAGCTCAAAACTGAATAAGAATACAGCCCTGCTGTTCCTGTAGATGCAGTGCTAGGAGGATCAAGATTACATGTCCTTCCATCCCTCCCAGACTTTGTACTCCTGCGCTGAGTATAGTATGGCTACAGGACTCATATGTTTTCTCTCCTGTTCTTCCTCCAAACCATCCCCTCCCCATAGGTGGTCGTATTTCTTGCTAATGTTCAACAGGGACTCGCGTGATTTGGATTGGAGGAGCAAGATTCTCCTGCCTGGAGCGGTCTGGGTGCATGGAGGGTAGAGCTGAAAAGTATGCACACAACTCTTGCAATCATGCACCAAATGTAAAGACCTGAGAGGGAAAACTTTCAGAGTCAAAAGAATACTTCCAGAATCTACCACCATTTGGCTGCTCTTGTACTATTTCCCCAGTAGAGGAAATAAAAGTTAGCACACAGTCCTGGAACCTTAACACTATATGTGGGGGACTGCAGTGTCCCCGCTTGTAACCATTTTTCTGAAAGGATTCAAAGCAGTTTTGCTAGTCTCTCAGACCTGGTTCAATGGAGGAAAAAGGAAAGAGAATATTTACCATCCAGCGTAGCGTAAAACAAGCAGACATCCTGTTAACAGTGGAAGATATGAAGTTAGAGTATCAGTTTTAAGGCCCTGAATGAAAAAGTCATAAGAATATTTATTGCATAGATATGAAGCAATTCTCTAATTGGCATGTAAAACACTGAGTTAAAACCTGCCTACACGCTTCCTATCAAATCCTGTCATAACCATCCAATTCTCCAGAGGCTGCTATTGCAGTCCTTGCTGACAGAATATAGGCAAGTCTAAAATACTGAAACTTGCTGAAAGGAAACCCAAAGGATGTTCACTTTATCAGAAGGAATCTATAAACACCAAGGTTGGCTCCTGAATAAACTGAGAAAAAGAAATGCCTTCAGCAAAAAAGGGCTAAGGAGATAGACAGACTTCCTTTAGCTGAGGGAAGCAAATCATGCTGATTTGTGCAAACTCATGGAACTCATCATGGTTGAGTTCTACTGAAATATGCAACGTTCACATCCTATTTTAGTCTCCACAGCATTAATCCTGCTCTCTAGGTTTATAACATATCATAGAAGCTAGTGAAGCAAAACATAACTGAACAATTCCTTCTTTATATGGTTATTTATCCATCCATTTATCTATCTTAGCTATTTCAAAGGCGACTATCTCCTTAGTATATAAGTGCTGAAGGTTGGAGACTAAGAAGATTTGAGGCACATTTATTGTATCTTTGTACGATGACCATAATGTGATTGAATTACACACAAGCTTTTCAGTGTACTTTTCTGGGCTGCAAAAACTAGTTTGGAATTTCTTATAGCTGCTTGTGGTAGCTTTGTTTTTCTGATTCTTCACATTGTAGCCAGCTGCCCTACCAGCCACACTGGGTTACTCCAGAACTCAGAGGAAAATGAAATTATGGACATTGTGATGAAGTTTCTGAATTCACAGAACACTTAATCCCAGATAGATATTTGGCATAGATTATTACCTTCCTCTGGAGGGAAGGGGATAATTTGGGGGGATGGAGAGGCTTAGTAACAGCTATAGAGAAGTGTTTCTCCAACTATGTGCGTGGATTTTTTAGTGGGGGGGATCCTGTAGCGGGAGGAGGCTTTAACCTCCAATGGGGTATAAGAGGCAAAAGAAATATTACTTCTGTTTTCCTTTAGACTTGCCAAAACCAAACACAGTACAGACTATCCAACACCAAACATTGAGTCCAAAGTATAAATGGGCTAAAAAGAATTAAAAATCAAGCTTCCCCTTGCAGGTGGTTACAGTGTATCTTCTCCAAATATACATTTTCCCCTCTGTTCAGGTCTTTCTCAGGCCCCGTTTAAAAGATGGGTTTCCCTGTGGGAAAAGACTAAAGAATATATCTCAGTAAGGTTTGCTGGGTGAAATTTTCTCAGCAGTTGTGGGGCCCACTCACAAATGCCGCTGATCCATCAGGATCCACATAGAACCTGTTAGAAGCTCTGCTCTGGTTTTTTTTTTTTCATTGCAGGCTCCTCTCCTTAGCAGTGTGGCTCCATTGAAATTATGCTGCCATGGCTTCCCTACCTAGAAGTTTCCCTGGGGCCTTCACTTTAAAGGGGTTGGGTTGTGGGGGGAGGAGAGGAAGTTCCCTCTCATGGAGGGTAGCAATGGAAATGAAATACAGCCCCTCTACTGTGCTAATACTGGGTAGGGAATAATGTTCATCCCCCTTCTGCCCAGCTTACCCACTGCCTACGTCTTTTTCTGGTTGGGTCCATGGACCCATGTTGAGCCTTGTGTGAGGTCAAGGGGAAGGGAATAAAACTAAGCTCTTTTTCCATGTGGCAAGTGTTGTTTCCACACACAGATCTTGGACGGCCCTCCCTTGGGGTAGGTTGCAGAACTGTTTCTGTGCTTCTTTCTGATTGGGTTTGGAAAACCATGCTCTAGGGTTCTTGAACCATACAAGGAATATAAGGAAGAGGCTTTGAGTTGGCACCAAAGTGTGGCAAGGAACTTCAAACAAGAATAAAACCAGTGATTATGTTGGCAAGTGTATAAATGGATTTGGGAATGTTTTTATATCTTAGCACAGGGTACTCGCTTCCTCTTTAATGAATGGCCTCATTCATCATCCTTTAAAGGAGCATTTTGTTTGGTGGTTGTTGGGTTTAGAAAAACATCCAGAATGCCCGAATGCTGTTTACCAACTTGGCTCACCTTTTGTAGGTACTCTGTATTTGCAGTACTCTGGTAAAAAACCTCATTCTTCCACCCATGGGCTATTTCAACAATTTTTTGAAAGAAATATACAGTGTTTTCCTTTGAATATTGCATATTCATCCTTGTGATGGGGTATATTAATCCCACCCTGGGAGAGAAGGGGTTAAGAAGCACTTCTCGGCCCATGTAGCCCCACCCCACCTGCAAAGGCTGCTCTAGCTGGTGGAGGAGTTTGAAAGAGAGCCAGACACCCCACTAAGGGTGGGAAATAACAGAGAGGATAGGGGGTTGGACCTATCCTGAACACCTGAATAAGGCTATAGTGGGAGCCCTTGCTGTAGGAGGTCCATGAGTAGCAGCTACCCCGGGTCCCATTCCAGAGGAGAGACTAGCTTGTTTTTAAGGATTAAGGAATGCTTCACTTGGATTGTTTGTGAGACTGTGACTGCACTAGGAAAGTAAATGGTAGGAAGTAGCCCTGAGAGACAGCCTTGGAGCACAGCTGGGTGCTTACTATTGTTGCCACTTGCAGGGCCCTGGGTGGAGCCTGGTGGACTGGGAGGGCCTGGGCTCCTTTATTAAACACCATCTTATGAAGCAGGAAGAAGCTCCTTCCCTCCCCCTTACGGAGATAAGGGGACACAGAGACACTGAAAGCCTTGAGTGCAGTGCCCATAGGTGCCTGGAGTTGGGCTGAAGACACTTCCTTTTGTGGGGACACTGGTATATTTTGCCCTGGAAGAGCGTAGACTCAACTGCTGACCTGGCTGGAGGGCTGAGTCACTACCTACTATAAGAGGGTCTGTCATGGAGCAGGAATGGCTGAGGGCAAGGGATGGTGGAGATTGGGGAGAGCTGGGGCCCAGTGACCTAACAACTAGGTAGCACGAATGGTAAGTCCAGCCCCATCACAAACCCCTTCATGTATCCCACTCTTGCAGCCTCTCCCCTGCATGATCAGCCCCCTCATACAGTTTCTTCCCACTCTTCCTTCCTCTGCAGGTGTCTTACTCTGCCCCATGAAACCCTTTCTGAAGCACCCATGATTATTTATTTGTTACACTCCAAAGAATGACTGATGTTATAAAGATATCAACTGAAGAGAAGTCCCTGCTGTGAAGGGCTTAATCTAAAACATGAGAGAGAGAAGCAGTACTGGGAAACTGAGGGCAAAGTATGGCTTTGATACAATAGACATTGTATTATATAACATAATATATTCACTTCTTGTGGGTCTTGCTTCCTGTATTTACACTGCTTCCAGTGGCAGGTGTGTGGTCAGGGCATTCAGTTGTCCAGATCTGTTTCTATAGAATTCAAGTGTTCATCTAGAAATGGGGAGTGCGGGACGGGGGAAGGCCAGATTCTCAGGTGTGCCTGAGGAATGCTTGGTGCAGATGGAGGGTGCATGCACAAAAAGGTAGTTATTTTAATAAGGAAAGGGTGACTTTTGAGCTTGGTTATCTTGAAATGCTCCCTGAAAACTCTTTATTTTTCAAATAAATGATACTTATCTTACTTCTTTCTTCAGAAATGTTGTTATAATTTGTAGCTGATTTTTTGAGGGTTATTAAAAATCTTTTTGGAAAAAATTGGTTGTTTGGTTCAAAGCAGCATGGTTTTCCTCTTAGCATTCAAATTAGAATACTAATAAAATGTGCTTTCTAATCTGCATTGCAAACCTTCCTTCCATTTCTAACTCATCCCCATATTGCAAAATCCTAGATCTGTTCCTCAGGCATCCTTGGCTTTTGAGATCTGTCTTTCTGCATTTCTGGAAAGAAATTTTAAAAGATAACAGGATAAAATGAGAAGCTATGCACTGAATCCACAAATTTCTGATAATGCTATGAATTCCTAGTGCAGGGATACACCAGAACAGCCAGTGAGAAAAATACAATTATGGCAGTTATGAGGCTATGTAATCTCAGAGTGTTCTGGTACAGTATACTTCTTTTTTCCTTGTAGTTTTCGGATGTTTAATCAGTGGAACTTTTCTCCTTATGCAGTAACAATGAAGGTTAACAAGGGGCTACAGAGTGATCCCATTTGGGTATGGAAAGATTATCTTTCAAGATTACTTTCTCAAGACTTTAACTTCTTTACTGAGCCAAGTGTTCAAAACTGGCTGTCTCAATTGTGCCTGCAAAATTTGGCTGCACATGCTCTGGGAGCAGAGCTGTGTGCAGGCATGCTGGAACAATTCCTATAGTGGGAGTGCTGAGAGCCATTGAACCAAACTGTAAACATTGTATATTGATGGAAACCACTTCAAGTCAGGGGGTGCAGCAGCACCACCCAGCACTCCTAGTTCCAGCATCTACTGCTGTATGTGTGTGTGTGTGTCTGTGTGTGTAAATGATCAGAAATGTTGATAATATTGAATCTGTAGGGCTAACCCAGGTTAAGCAGCTGGGGATCTCTTGCTTATCCTTAGAAATCTTGCCCTTTCAAAGTCCAAGCAGCACAGACACTCAGTTTCTTCCTGTCAGGGATTTTTATTCCCATCCCGCAGAGTTTGAGCTGATGAGTTCTCAGGGATGTCTTTAGGGGTGTGTGGAGGGCAACCAATGAAGTCTTTTGACCTCGGCTGTTCCACAATGGTTTGTCTGGTGTCTAAGGGCCTTCTTTTGTTGGGAAGGAAATAACATCTCCTGTGGTAAACTAGTATTTTACACTTGGTAATGCTTCTCTCCTGGCTATGGCGGTTTACAGTTTCAGAGCAAACCCTTATTATTACCTTATAACATGGGATACAGATAAAAATGAGATTAATGCATGGAGCAATTTACAAGCATTTTGTTAAAGTCTACACCTTAAACACACTTTTATAAATCTCATATCTATTCTACCAATACTATCAAACAGGTGAGCCACACTGGTTTCCAGCCATGTATTTGTCTGTATTCAGTAGAGGCCTATGGGCCTTGGCATGAGCGGGCACCTGGTCTCCCAGTATCCCAGTTATAAAGAGGACGGTGATCAATTGTTCTCCAGATCCACTGAAGGTAGGACAAAAAATAATGGGCTTAATCTGCAGCAAGGGAGATTTAGGATAGATAGTAGGAAAATCTTTCTAGCTATAAAGGGAGCTAAATTCTAGAATAGGCTTCCAAGGAAGGTTGTGGAATTGGAGGCTTTTAAAGAACATGTTTATGTCTATATTTACTTGGTCCTGCCTCATGAGATAGGAGGCTGGATTTGATGGTCTCTTGAGTCCCTTCCAGCCCTACGTTTCTATGAATCTATGAAAATTATTCACAACAAATAATTTATTCATAGATTGTAGCCCATCTTTCTGTTTGAAAATTAATGGTCTACACATAGATTAATATGAATTTTGTCTGTTGTTCAAAACTGTTCAAGCACTTTTATACAACTGTATTCCACCCTAGGCTTTTTCAAGAGCTAGTCAGTTTGACAATGTCTTTATTTGCTGTTTGCGATGTGTGGTTGGTCACCTGAGTCACATGATACTGTTCCTGCTTCCTGATTTGGTTGAAATATTTCTAAACAGGAGAACAGAAATTAATTAATTTCAATATGGCTGTGGGACAGTTCCAATGTAAACCTTAACACAAGTGCTTTGACAGGGGAATGAAGATTACAGTCTACAGATTTTAACATAGGGGAACTGTGGGGCTGGATATTCTAGTGAAGGACCATTTATTCTGGAATTTGTTTCTTCCATCTAGTATGCCAGCATCCAAACGTACTGATTTTTAGAGCCTGGTGCAAGGCTCATCACTTTTCTCTAGCTTTTGTTGGGCTTGTGGAGACATTGGTGTATGCTTTTTTCTTCTTCTTCAGTGGAAGAGTCTTGTATTATGATTTTGCTTTAAAAGTAATTGTTCCCGTAGTCTCAAAGTGTGTATACATCATTTATCTCAGTCAGACATCTTTTATATAGGAAAAGAAATAAAAACAATTATCAGAATGGTTATAGATTTAGTTGGCAAGGTTGAAAAAATATCATCTTGTTTCTGCTGCATTATATTTAGGTATTGAGTACATTTATGTTTTTATTTGTCACCAGCTACTGTAAATTTGGTTTTGGTAGGAGTTCCAGCACAGTGTAAATATCTCTATTAATTTTGTAGTGGTTTACTATTAACATTCACAGAAAAAACTTTGGAATCTTTAATTTAAAAAATGCATTTATTGGTTTGTCCATTCATATCCAATTAGCTTGATTCTGAGAAGTCTCAGAAAGAGTTTGAGTATTGGTACAAAAAGCATCCATACAATAAAGCATCTGTACAAAAATTATAATAGAAAAACAAATGGATACTCTGTATGCAACAACCGCATCAGAGTCCCTATTGCTGGAGTCTACAGGGCTCTGCATTAGGAAGGGAAAGACAAAGAACTTTTAATATCTCCCCTTTCTCACACTAAATCTTGAGGTGCATAGCAAAAACACACAGCATCCTAATTGCACTATAAAAAGGAAATTATTTATTGAAGGGAAAGCTGGACTCTATGGACTATGACCCAGTCACAAGCTCTCTATAAAACAAATCCAGTTAATCTAACAATTGCAAAGGGAGCTAAGAAGTTTAACCAAAGTGTGTGTGGTGGGTGGAGAGGGGAATCCCTGTTTGACAGAAAATATGCTGCACCATATTAAGCAAATGGTTTACCACTTAATAACCATTTCTAGTTTGACTCTGTGAGGGTGCAGTAATTAGACATCAATCTCTTCTATCATTTGCCAAAGTCTGAATACAAACTGGTAGCTTGTTGGACTTCACTATTTTCAATACTTCACATGCACTTCTAAACAGACATTATCTGTCTCAAAATAAGGCAGATTTGTTGTTAAGAGTAGACGCAGTTTTTTTTTTTTTAATCAAAACTTTTGTGTGGCCCTTTATCTGGGGGGATAATGTCCATTTGTTAGTTTTGGTTAAAATAGCAAGAATATAGGGAAAAAACCAAAAACATTGGGGTGGGATTCTTCTCTTTGTTACCCCATTTTCATACCCGTGTACCTGCATGGACTCAAAGGAGTTGCTCTTGATTTACACTGGTAAAAGAGGAGAATCAGGTGCAATGTGTGGTGTTTTGTGTATGTAGGTTTCTTCTTCTTCTTTTATTTTAACAGCTTCCTGATTTTTTGCCTTGCTTTAAGCAGTAATTTGTATATCGGTGTGGAAAAAACAGGGAAATTTCCCTTTCTAAACTCACTCTTCCCACACTGAAAATGTTCAGTACGATCCTACCAATCTTCTGGACAGTGTGGTAGGAGGCACAGAGCAACTGCTTGACTTTTTTCTGCATTGGGGACCAATAGGAGGCCCACAAAAGGCCAGCGAGTTCTTGTAATTGCTCTTTTTGCTCATTTCTACTCATACACATTGGATCTTGATCCCACATTCCTGTACAGAGGCCATGGGAGAGCTATTGCTTTCTGTAGCCAGCAGTGACTTCTGTGGAGCCACCTGCAGGGGAAGAGAGAGGGGACCTAGGGATTTGTGGAGTCAGTGTGAGTCCTTCAGAAACAACACTTGGAGTTGGCTGCCCCCATCTGCTTGCTTGTAAGGAGGGAGGATAATGATGGACCTCTAATTTTGAACTGTCAGCCAGCTCTGGTGCTAGGCTGAGGCTTGCTCAGCTTCATGCTTATCTGGCAGTCATTCTGCCAAGGAAACCTTTGACCTTATATGGGAACCTTAGAAAGCTCTGCCTCCCTCTCAACTTCCATCCCTGGTGTCCTCGCTTCCATCTGTATTGGGGGCAAAATCACCGATTCTGTACCCATAAGAGTGATAGGGCTCAAGAACCACTTCTTAGGTATTCCTGTGCTCCCAAGGTCTGTGTGTTGCTCCAAAAGCATGGAGCCCGAATAGCTCTGGTCAGGGTTCCTGAGCAGAAGGGTCAGGATTCTGTACCTCTCCCCACTTTTTAAAAGTTTACATTATAATTTAACTGTGGACCTTATCCTGCAAAGTACTCCTTCCTCATTTCCCAAAGATTTTACTCTAGGCCCTTTGTTAGGTCAATGTTAGCTTGATCTACAGTTTTCAGAATCTTTGTATCCTTCACCCAAGAAATTTGACAAATCTTTGTCTCTTGGATCAGGTAAGCATATTTTCATTGTTTTCTCTGTTACAGAGGCTGCATTCACTTGAATCTGGGACACCTCATGTCCTGATCTGAGCTATTACCTACATCCAGTGGTGGGTTTGCAACAGTCGTCTACTCTAGGAGGCCCTCGGGAATCTAATTGCTGGTCACTGTTCTCTGTGTTCACCCCAGATGGCCAATTGATCTAATTTGATGTTTGAGGCAGCAGCAGCTTTTTGTAGTCTGACAGGTATTAATATCTTGCAGCAATGTGATTACCGATCCTTTCTGGATTGCATTACAGTACCAGGTGAAAAAAGATGGATCGCTCTATATCCCAGTCCAAGCAGAAGGCTCTTTGTTTGGTAGAGAGGAGGGAAAGAAGGGGAGTAGTGCTGCAACATGTTACCTAAACATTTTCTCTTTCTGAAAAATGATCTTAGATATTTTCCTTCTATAAACTTTTGCATTAAACCTGCTACTATGAATTCTTGTTTTCTGATTTGTATAAATCTTACCTTAGCTATGTATGTTTGCTGAAGGAATATTTATAAAAAATCACAATATGGCTATAATGATCAACAATTCTGACACAGCTTTCCCATGGCATATTCAGATTAGGTATAATCTTTTTTTTAAAAGGTTTTTCATCTAGGTAACATAACAGAAAAGAGAATCAGGTATGAGAGTATTTTATAACTAATTTCAGATAATATTTGCATTTGTAAATCTTTGCTTTCTTTGCAACAAACTATTTGTCTGCCAGGGAACAAATCCCTTTACTCAAAAAATTCCACTACAGGTAAATTATGTATCTTTTTATCAATGTTTTAAGTATGTCAACTGCATTGGACAGAACTCAAATCTTCTCTGAAACTGATTAAAGTTTAATTGTGGAGGAAAGAATAGAATTAATAAATGCCCAACTGTGTTCCTTGATCTCTTTTCTGGTTTTTACTTGGTAGAAGATAAAAGAAGCAATCACTCTTTAACTATGTAATTAATTTAATATCTGAATAACTTAGCATTCATGAATGTATCTCTGTTTTATCTCATCATTTTTATATCTTTGTTTATGTCATAAAATTTGCAGAGCTGTAACTGCGAGGGTAAGAAATCATTTAAGTACTGCTGTTGAAGCAGATGCACCTTAATTTGTATGCTGGACTTTGCATGCATGGACAAAAGCATTTTGATTTCTAAAGAAAATATCAGTGGGTAATGATATTGGGTTGGTTTGATTTACTCTAGTGATGATGTCTTCATTAGTTGCAACAAATGATTAATCTTTCTTTACCACAGCCACTGCTGCGCTTTCTCAGCCAGCCATTTTAATGTTCAGGTTGACAACCAGTCAGAAAAAATCTATTACAGATGATCAAAGCTCATGCTAGATAGTTTTTTGCTTTAAAATGACAAGCAGAACATTTTTGAAGTCTAGAGAAGGTTATTTGTGCTTTAATCTGTATGTTTTGATGCTCTGCGCATAGCATTCTGTTTGTTGACTTATATCTTGTTCTTTTATGTGTTAGTGAATTTTACCTGTTTAACCACTTTGTAAAGGTATGTAGAAGTGCTGGATGAAACTGACTATTACAAAATAGGAGGGGGTCTCTTCACCAATACACACTGCCTTCCAGGTGTGGGGTAGGGGAGGAGAGGAAGTAGCACAAATCCCACTGAACTGAACACGTAACTGGTGCCAAAAGGCTCCTGAGCCCCTAATGTATTTAGCAGCAAGTCACACTGGACCTGTGCCAATCAGCTGAGTTTCAGAGATTGTGACAGCAGGAAACAAATCAGAAAACTTCTTAAACAATTGTTTTTTAAAGGTGTTTGATCTACTGTTCACACACTTGCACATGTTGCAGGGTGAGGAATTTAAAACAGGGAGCTTCTCCAAGATTTGAGTGCAGGCTATTAACAAAGAGAATTGGGTTTTTGTACATGAATTGGTGTTTCCCTTGCCCCCATTTGAGGGTCTGAACACGAAACTAATTTTTTTAAATTTTGCCTCTTCCACGGACTTTTCTCCGAGATACTTCAATATTACATCTAATCATAACTCATCTGTGCTACTTTGATACTGCCTGAAGTTCTGGGGGGATGCACCTTTGTGGCATAGTATTCCCATCTCATCTTGGAAAAAAGACAAGACATTTTGCTTTGCTTTGTCTGTGTTGTAAAATGCAATTCTGACTGCAGAGCTTGCGAGACTCCCTTCACAATAAATGGATTCTGTTTAGGATATTACGTTTCACTGAAACACTTTGAGAGAATTTACTCCATTTTATATACCCTACATTTAAAGAGCATTATAATTGTCGTAAACACAGTTTGTAATGCTAAATTCACACAGCTCAAGAAACCTGAAATAAAAATGGAATAAACAGCAAACATGATGTTCCCCTGGTAGTGTAGGAACCATGGGAACTCCCCAACATGGAAGATCTTGCCAAATTTCTCCAGCACAAGGAAGTGGGCAGCAGTGGACTAGATAAACATGAAAGCCCAGATTCTCAAAGGTATGAAGCATCTAGCTCCCATTGTTTCAGTAGAAGTTAGGAACTTAAATACCTTTTGGGGTTCTGTGCCGAAGAGTCCATAATCCTTGGGTGGGGCAGAACTAGGCATGGCACCAGTTCCACATATGCCAGGGTGTTCAGGGGTCACACTCCTTCTAGTCTAGGAGCTAGAGTAGCAACTGTGGAGGAGCTTTAGGGTATCCCCATGCCCTCCTCTGTTGGGATGAATGCTATCCACCTTCCAGTGTAATCCAACAGAGCTTCTCTAAGAAATGTTTGTTTATTGTGACTTTTTCCCCAGATGAGAGGGAGGGCAAATGTCAGCTTCACCTTAACTGCACTATTACAGTAATCTTTAAAGGTGTTCATGTTATTAATAGGTTTTCTTGCAAAGGATGATAAAAGATTATCTCCCTGTTGCCTGGAAAATCCACTATTAGGTATTTATATCAAGCCCTTGTGACTTCCCATCAAAGGGAAACTTGGACCTTTCATTTGGAAGTTGCAAACTCAATGCTTCCCTCTTTTGTGTCAAAAAATGCTTCTAAAATGCATTTCCTTTTCTTCCCCCTTTTGAAACTGTTATGGGGAAAATCTTCTTAAAATCCACCTCTTGAAGCTTGGAGACTCCAATAAATTTAAATTGGGAGAAATATAGAAAGTTGAAAATATACAATTAAAGAAACAATGAAGGCAGATGTGTTATCATTTCAGTCTGAGTTCGAATTTTCTCTCTGCCTGGGCTCTCCTGAGCCAAAGGGGAAAACATAACAAAGTAAAAGTTAGTTAAGCTTGCTGATCTAGGCTTTCACTTTACTTTGTAAAAACAAACCTACTTATGCTAAAATTCTGCCCAGCTGTTCCCAGTTCAGATAGTCTGCTCTTTCTAGACACCTCAAATAGCAGGTGGACTGTCAATTTGAGCACATAGGCAGAACTGAATGTAGGTGATAGTGACTCATAGGTTGATTTGAAAGTAGAATTTTATCCTACAAGTAGAATTTTGTAACCTCACCCGTACCCTTTCCTCTCTGGCACAGTCAAGTCTGTGAGAGCTCATTACCCAAAAAGATTCATACCCAAAATGAGGTTACAAGACACTGACCTTCTGAACTGTTAATGGACAGTTCAACAACACTTGGCTGCCATTATTGCAACAGCTTGATGCTACAAGTCATCATTGTCACTTCTGGCTGTTTAAGAGGGCCCTAAACTCAGCAGAAACATTCCCTAGGAAATTCCATCTTGTATAAGAGGATTCCTTGATCTGAGTAGGGCCAGTGGAATGTCTATACATCACTTTTCCCATTGCAGCCTCAGTGTAGGCAGCATTCAAGAAGAAGTGATGTGACCAACAGACCTGGTCAGAAAATGGGATAATTTTTTCTGCAGAAAATGTCAATAAAATTGAAAAACATTATTAAAATGTTTCACAAAAAATCAACCCCCCAAATATTTTGATTCAGAAATATTGCCATAATGCAGGGGCGGGCAAACTTTTTGGCCTGAGGGCCACATTGGGTTTCAGAAATTGTATGGAGGGCTGGTTATGGGAGGCTGTGCCTTCCCAAACAGGCAGGTGTGGTCCGGCCCCGCCCCCTATCTGACCCCCTCCCTCCCTTCTCGCCCTCTGATGCCCCCCCGGGACTCCTGCCCCATCCACCCCTCCCTGTTCCCTGACCGCCCCCAGACCCTGACTGCCCCCTGCCCGTATTCAACTCCCCTGTTCCCCGCCCTCTGACCCAACCCCTATCCACATCCCCCACCCCTGACCACCATCTCGAACTCCCCTGCCCTCTATCCAACTCCCCCTGCTCCCTGCCCCCTTACCGCGCTGCCTGGAGCACCGGTGGCTGGCAGTGATACAGCTGCGCTGCCCAGAGCACCAGGACAGGCAGCCATGCTGGAGCCAGCCACACCACTGTACAGAACAGAGCACCGGGTCACGCCACGGCTCTGCAGCTGCACAGCCTGGCAAAAGCTCGCAGCCCCGCCGCCCAGAGCATTGTGTCAGTGGCGCAGTGAGCTGAGGCTGCAGGGAGGGGGAACAGCAGGGGAGGGGCTGGGGGCTAACCTCCCAGGCCAGGAGCTCAGGGGCCGGCCAGGAGGGTCCTGTGGGCCGGATGTGGCCTGCAGGCCATAGTTTGCCTACCTGTGCCATAGTGCCTTATGGGAGTTGTAGTTCAGTTCCCATTCTCCTGTATAAACCAGGCCCTTCATCAGACTACACCATTCTTGATGTGCCACAATCTCCCTTCATGGTGAAGCGAGACAGTTGCATTCTGGGAGTCCCTGGCTGAGGTGTACCATAGAGGAGAAAGTGGACATGAGTAAACTGAACTACAATTTCCATAAGGCACCATGGGAGGATATATCAATCAAAGTCTTTGGTTTTCCAGGCATTTGGGTTTTCATCATAAAAAGAAAATTTTCTGAGAATAGCAGCCGGTTTTCACAGAAATAATTCATTTAGTCAAAACAATTTTCCATCAAAAGTTTCAACAGAAATTGTGTGACCAGATCTAGTGGCCAGGTTATGTTATCTGGCTATTCTCAGATACGGAAAGACCCCCACCCTTAAGCAGTTGTTGCAGCCCCATTTAAATCCTTAGCTTAGGTCAATGCCCAGGCCCAGAATATGGGAGGTGCACTTAACAGAGTATAACTAGAATAGAGAGAGTAGCCCACTGTTTCTATTGTAAAATTGCACAATTTTAGTCGATGGTTATCTGTAAATTGAAACACTCATTCTTTCAAAATGCTGGAAGAAAATGCATTTAGAGCATTTCACCTGGAAATAATACAGGAAGCTATATTATACTTATTTGCAGTCAAAATGGGTCAATGCAACTACACAGTAAAATAGATGAAATTGTGCTAACATGCTTCCTCTCTTGGAAAGAGAGCGCTTCCTTGTATTACTTACTGAAAAGGAGTGGGGCTAATGGAGCTGCTCTCCACAAGGAAAAGCTCAGGAGGCTTTTCACTGCAAATCCATAGTTGTGTCTACAGAGGTGAACATTCAATGAGTCACTTCTAGGCAACTCCTAAAGTGAAATTTAAATCCTAAGAGGAACAGCCACTCATCTTATACATTTCCTGAAAGAGGGCATTCATAACAAGTACTTCCAAAGGGGAAGATAATATATTTTATTGGATCAACTTCTGTTGGTAAAAGAAACACAGGTTTGAGCTCTTCTTCAGGTCTGGGAAGGGTACTCAGAATGTCTTTTTCACCAACAGAAGTCTGTCCAATATAAGATATTACCTCACCCACCTTGTGTCTTTCGTATGCTGGGACCAACAGGGCTACAACACTGGAAAGTGCTTCTAAAGACAGCCTACTTGGAAAATCTCATGGAAGAAATCAAATAAGAACTTGTAAAAAAAAAATCACTCTAACTTATTACACTGACAATGGTCAATACCCTACGTTGGAATTTAACCTTTGGTGCTATAAAATCAAAAATTTTACATGTATTATGTTCAGGGCTGATACTATTGCCTATTTTTAAGGATGTGTGACACTTCCCATTATAAGACTCCATTTTCATTGCATATAACTTTGCCAGACGTAAACCTTTTGAGCTAAAATTTTCCATGCCACATGTCTACCTCAGGCTAATTTTCTTGGAGAACTTCAGCCTAAATGGTTCAGCCATTTCCATGAACAAGGCTAAAGAAAAATGTTGTTCTGCCTATGCTTAGAAAAAGGTCTGATGCGATGCTCCCCAACCCCTTATGCTTTGGAGTAGAGACTTGAAATTTGACATTTGACTTGAAATGTGAAATTTCTTCACATTTATTTTATATAGAGTATATGTTTTGCATTCTGTCTTCATACATACAGTGGCAGGTTCCAGATGCTTCAGAGGGAACGAATAGAACAGAGCAATTATTCAGTGATCCATCCCCTGTCATGTAGTCCCAGCTTCTGGCAGTCTGAGACTTAGGGACACCCAGAGCATGGGGTTGTAGCCCTGACTTTCTTCTTGGCTAATAGCCATTGATGGTTTTATCCTCCATTAATTTATCTAATTCTTTTTTTTATCCCAGTTATACTTTTGACTTTCACAACATCCCTTGGCAACAAGTTCCACAGGTTGACCGTGTGTTATGTAAAGTACTTCCTTTTGTTTGTTTTAAATCCATTATTTTCATCCGGTGACCCTGGTTCTTTTGTTATGTGAAGGGGTAAATAAGACTTCTTAATTACGGTGACCAACTAGCAAGGATGAAACATTGGGACAGGAGGTGGGGGGTAACAGGCACCTGTATAAGACAAAGCCCCAAATATCAGGACAGTCCCTATGAAATCGGGACATCTGGTCACCCTATTCCTAATTCACGCTCTCTACACAATTCATAATTTTATATATCTCTATCATATCTCCCCCCCACCCGCAACATCACTTTTCCAAACTGACCAGTCCCAGTCTTTTTAATCTCTCCTTACATGGAAGCTGTTCCATCCCCCTAATAATTTTTGTTGTCCTTCTCTGTACTTTTTCCAATTCTAATTGTAAGAAGAGTCAGAATGAGCTCTACCCTGACATCTGGTGGTGAGCTGTGGAAAAGGACTTCAGGGGCTGATCTGCTTTGCATGGGCACACCCACTCTGCCTAACATGATGGACTGCCTGCCCAAATGGTCACTTTGGCTGCTGTGGGGTCCCCTCTTTGTTATTGGGGCAGGAGAAACAAAGGTTGTTAGCCTGGTTATGTGAATCAAGGACAGTAGAACTGTACTTGGCATTTTATGACGGAGGGACTCACCCTCAACTAAGCAGCACTCGCTAGGCAAGGGACATGGGTTCCAAAACCCAGTGACTTGAGAGAGGTTGGGGACAGGTATGTGTACCTGGAAGTGTAGGCTCCTAATGCTACTTTGACCCCTCCTCTCTCCACCATGTAATAACAGAGCTAATTTTGATTCAATTAGGGGTCTTATTATGTGCTGCAGAGCTGAAATCACCGATACCTAGGTCTAAGCATTAGCCGTACTTTGGACTAGTGGTGCACCAGCACTGAGGCGCCTCTACTACCAGCTAAAATCACTGACAGCTGAAATCACTAAAAAGCTGAAGTTACTAAGAGCTGAGAGCTGTGTTAAGTAGGGGGCGGGGCCTGAAGACAAGTTGGTGAGCAGCTAGCAGGATGGCTAGCGGAGAGGCGCAGAGAGGTGAGCAGATAGCAGGGCAGCTGGTGGAGAGGCGCAGAGAGTGGAGCGGTTGGTGGAGAGGAGCGGCCAGCAGGATGGCTGGTGGAGAGGCACAGCTGGCGGTGAAGACTACAACAGAACCCCATGGAGAGGCATGGCACTCGGCCATTGACCCGAGCAGCGGAGCATGTAAGATACCTCCTATACCTCCCTCCACTTCAACCCAGGCTGGGAGGTAAACTCTACAGATGAATTTCTGAACCCTGGGCGCTACACTGACCGAGGTCAGAAACTGTGGGTGGGGTGACTTTTGGGTTGCTGGAATTAAGACCCTGAGGGGAAAAGGACACCTCCAAACTTACTTGGGGTTGGGTCTTTTGCTCATGGTTTGTGTCATGAATCCTGTTTGTGGTGTTTCCCCAACATAATGCCGCATTGTTTCCCTCCTTTATTAAAAGGCTTTTGATACACTCAGACTCTGTGCTTGCAAGAGGGCAAGTATTGCCTCTTAGAGGCACCCAGGGGGGTGGTATATAATTGTCCCAGGTCACTGGGTGGGGGCTCGAGCTGGTTTTACATTGTGTTATTGAAATGGAACCTTTAGATACTGAACCCGGCCCTTGTTGCTGCCAACTCTGATGGGCAGAAGGGTTACATAATATATCTTTTTTTGAAGGCGACCAAAACTACACAGTATTCTAGGTATGGGAGTACCACGTATTTGTATAGTGGCATTATAATATTTTCTGTCTTATCTATCCTTTTCCTAAAGGTTCCTAACATTGTTAGCTTTTTTGACCGCTGCCGCACATTGAGTGGATGTTTTCAGAGAATCCACAATGACTCCAAGATCTCTTTCTTGAGTAGTAACAGCTAATTTTGTTTTATTCTCATTGAGCAATGTGTGACCCTCCCCATGCTTTATTTACTGCATGTTATTAAAATCCTGCTCCAAAGACAGAATTATTAATTTCCTCATAGGCTTTTTTGTGATGCTCATCACTACAGTATCTGAGTGCTTCACAAATATTAGTGAATTTATTTTCACAACATGCTTATGAGATGAGTGGGTATTCATTTTTTTATAAACAGGGAACTGAATTAGAGAGATTAAGGTCAAAAGTAGCATTATATTGCTCTCTATAAATTCAAAGCACTGCTCCCATTTACTTCAATTGCAGCTGTCAGTGCTCAGCACTTCTGAAAATGAGACCCCAGGTATCAAGTCAGGCACCCAGAAAATGAGGAACACGCAATTAGTGATCACCTATGAAAAGTTTGGTTTAAGTGACTTGAGTAACATTACATGGGAAAACTCTGTGGCAGAAGCAGGAGTAGAATCCAGTTTTCAAGGGCAGCATTCAATTAACTTAATTCTGACACCATCCTTTCTCTTTCTGCAGTGCCCTGCCTCATTCACTACACACCTTCCAGCTTCTGCAACAAATGAGGCAGGGGTCCTATTGACAAAAGTCTCCTTCAGTCCACAACCCTGATTCATCCCAGACTAGATGACCCTTGCAGTCCCTTCTAACCCTATGATTCTGTAATTCATTCTGTGCACTGAATAAGGCAGGGGTCCTGTGAAAAAATAGATATGATCATGGAATTAAAACAGCAGCACAATATATATACACAAGTCTGTTTAATACTGACATTTTCTAACTTTTGAGTGCTTGACTTCACAAACTTAATGTTCTTCTAAAGTAGTATTTTTTGTGTGTAATATTGTCAAATCTCTTTAAATTCAGATTTCAGAGTAACAGCCATGTTAGTCTGTATTTGCAAAAAGAAAAGGAGTACTTGTGACACCTTAGAGACTAACCAATTTATTTGAGCATAAGCTTTCGTGAGCTACAGCTCACCTTGTCAGATGCATACTGTGGAAAGTACAGAAGACATTTTTATACACACAAACCATGAAAAAATGGGTGATTATTCTTGTTAAACCCTGGATTTGTGCTGGAAATGGCCCACCTTGATCATCATACATATTGTAAGGAGAATCATCACTTTAGATAAGCTATTACCAACAGGGGAGTGGGTTTGTGTGTGTGTTGGGGGTGGGTGGGGAGAAAACCTGGATTTGTGCTGGAAATGGCCCATCTTGATTATCATACACATTGTAAGGAGAGTGATCACTTTACATAAGCTATTACCAGCAGGAGAGTGGGGTGGGGGGAGAGAAAATATTTTGTAGTGATAATCACCCATTTTTTCATGGTTTGTGTGTATAAAAACGTCTTCTGTACTTTCCACAGTATGCATCTGATGAAGTGAGCTGTAGCTCACGAAGGCTTATGCTCAAATAAATTGGTTAGTCTCTAAGGTGCCACAAGTACTCCTTTTGTTTTTTAAATTCAGAGTGCATTTGACCTACTCACATCTATTTATTGATGTGTAAGGAAGTCAAGTTGGTGCTGTTTACATGCCAAGGAGGCATAAGTTAAAGTACTGTCAGGTACATGTTTTTATGACTTCTCGTTGATTGTGTTTCTTGCTACTCTTCTCTTTTTTTGCCTCTTGGCATATGTATTACACTATCTCAGACTTCTTTGGACTCAGCAGGCCAAATTCAGATGTGATATGTAAGCTAGTTGTAATTATGTGCTGGTTAGTGCTTTCCCTTTTCTCTGGTTTGTGGAATGCTCTACCTCAAAAATAACAGCATTTCAATTCTATTGTATGTAAATTCTGAAGTTTATAAACAGCTTTGTGTCTTTTACTATTATTATTATTTGTATTGAAGTAGCACCTGGAAGCCCTGGTCATGGACCAGGACTCCATTTTCTTAGCAGTGTACAAACACAGAATGAACATGCTTATAATCTAAGTTTTCCTTTAGAGCAAAAAACACTGTATAAATATGAAAATTACTCTTATTTTCATCAAGGTCCAAACTTTAACATAACCCTACTTATTGGTCAATATGAGAAGGGTTTCCTCCCTCCCAGGTAGAAAAATAGAGTTTCAAAAAGCATTTCTTTTCAATGATTTTTGACAGGTAAATTGAACAAGTTGAAATATTAGTCCTTTTCATCAAACATCTCTCTTGATCAGGATTATATGGACAGATAAGAACTACATGCTTGATTCTTAATTGTATAGTGCTGTTAGGACTTAAGAGGTAAAAATCGGAGCAAGCTAGCTTGTCATGTGATCCTACCCCTATTCCTTCATGCCTTGGGGAAGTGTCAATAGGCATGTTAGATAATATGCCTAATGTTAGGCCTAAATTCTGCAACTGCACCATGCATAGAAAGCTCATTGGAATTCCATGTGTAGATTTGTTCCAAAATGAGACCCTTATTAATTAATTTATTGTCATCTCCAGTTTTGTTAAGACACTGGGTGAGCTTCACTAAAGAGATGATTGTGTAGATATATTTTTGATATTTAACTAGTTTTGATATTGTCTGGCGATAGACACATCAGGGTGTTTTTGCTCATGTTTGTAGGTGGGAATAGAATTCAGAGGGCAGAGCCTTTAGTATTGGCAGGTGCTGCTTGCTTATGTACACATTTAAACAAACACACAACCTATTTTGCGTGATATTTTGGCTCCCTTTGCACTGGTGAGACTCTGAAGCAACTGTAATGACTAGAGCTGGTCAAAAATTTTGTTTAAATTAATCATTTCAATAAGGTCAAAACAAAATATTTCAGTATTCTCAAAATTTTTTGTGAAATAGATTTCTTTACTTTTTGTCCTCATTTGGGTTGAAAGCAAATTTCAAGGCTCAGCATTTCCTATGGGATGGAAATTTTGTTTTTCAACCAGCTTTTGTAATGACTAATTATTGGTATCATTATACAAAAATCACCTTTTGGGGACAAGGGTGGTCAAAATATTTTTAAACAACATGAATTTTTGACAGAAAATTGGGTTTTTCATAAAATGAAATTTCATGAAAAGTGTCTGCTTTTCTGTGGAAGCTTATTTATTTAGTCAAAAACTCAAATGTCTGACGACTGAATTATTTTGGCCAAAAACTGGCATTTTCGTATTTGAATTGAAATTTTCAAAATTGAAATTTTCCATGGAAAATTTTAAACAAAAGCAATTTTGTTTTTGTCACAATCTTCTGCTGAAAATATGCTATCCCCTTTTTTCATTCAAGCTCTATTTTCGAATAGTCTTCCCTCCCCCGGCCCTTATCCTCTTCTATCCCCCAGATGATTTTTTCCAGGAAAATTAAGGGACTGAATTTAGATTTAGGAGACCTGAGTTTGGTTTTTGATTCTTCCACAAACTTCCAGTGTAACCTGACTTCCCATGTAACCTGCTCCTCAGTGTCTCCTCTATAAAACAGGGATAAAACTACTTTCCTACTTCCAGCAACGTTGTGAGCATAAATTCATTAATTTTTGAGATGCATCCAGATACTGCCATAATGGGGGATATACAAATACCTAAAGAGAGAGAGAAGAGTAAATCCATGTTGTGTTTTACAGAAGTACTTGCTGTAAAAGATAATGAAGTCCATTGATTCCTGAGAGATCAGCTCAAGACAAAGCAAGGCGCCTGCCTGGCTTCTATAGATTTTTACATAGCCGAGATCAGTAGCAACCATTGCCGAGTTTATTATTTCTGATTGCATAATTATGTACACCTTTGTATTTTCTCAGTGCTCATGTAAGTCTCCAGTAAACAGCATGTAGTTGCCACAGCAACTGTAGAACTTTAAAGCATAGATTCTTACTGTGTTTTTGCTGCTCACAAGGCAACTGAATAACCTGACCAAAAAAGCGATGTTTTTATATACAGTTAAGATTATTGTCTTGTGGTAGTACGTAGCAACCCCCAATGGTGGACCGGAACCCCATTGTATTAGGTCCTGTTCAAAAAAGAGAAAAAAAAAAGGTCTTTGCCCTGAGGACTTTATAGTCTACGTGAAGCTCACAAACAACTAATATGTCTCATTAAATTTAATCAATGTGTTTTACACATTTATATACATTGAAAAAAGAGAGTGAAGATAGTATAGCAGAGCCGTTCAACAATTTGATATTCATAGATCTCCAAAGGACAGACTCTGCCTCCCTTTTCCCCAGCTTCAGTAGTAATACCTCAAGGCATAAGTATCTCTTTGATTTTCATGGAGAAATTCAGAGTCAGTTGCTATTTTTCATAAGTACAGGTGGCAGAGTTAAAGAAGAATGAGATGTACAGTCTTAAGGGGTATGTGTAATTTAAGCTTCAGAACACAGCAAAGATAGTCATTCTTTATGATCATTCCTGCACTGCTCTGGCAAATCTCCCACTGAAATCAGTGAGAATCCAAAAGGTGAACTTGGAAAGAATAAATACAATAAAGACTAAGAGGATCCAGTGATTGTGTTAACTCAATGGTGTATGTAAGGAAGAAAAAAACATTTCATTTTCTGTTTGTGCATAGTTTTTTTTTTAGGGTGTATGCCTTCACAACGTATTATCATACACCTAAATAAGACAAAAGAATCAATGAAATGTCAAGGCTTTTTGTTTTTTAATGCTTGTCATAGCTTCAGACATCCAAACTTTAACATTGTCTTGCCAAATATATACATTTGATATGCCATTTGGCAAGTTTTATATTGAAAGATTGCCATTTGCTATTAATTTTGCATGTGAAATATTGTTGAGAACTATGGAATATTTATTGGAAGTCTTAAAAGTTATAACATTCCATGTTTAATTTGATCACAGTATTATTTTGTTCACAGTAAGCAAGAATGTGTTGCTAGGATCCTAGAAGATAAATTTTCTGCTTTTGGTGTTTATCCAGACAGATGTACATTACAGGATGCAGAAAATATGTCAGAGCTAATAACAAAAGGGAAAAGTGTAACAGAAAGTAAATATCACTAATTATTTGCGTAAATTTATACCAAACTTGGCAGCAACAACTAACAAGCTCAAGACGCTTTCGCAAACTAAAGTTAGTGGTGGGAAGAAGAAGTATAAACGGATACTGTTATCATCTATTTTAATCCCTAAACTAGTGTTGATGATCTCTGATTCAAACAAAAGAATGAGCATTGCTGCTAATACTTCTGAGGATAGCCTTGATTAAAAAGTTTAAAAAAATGAGATTCTTGGCTTCCTCTAGCATACGCCCCAAGATCAATGATTGAGACTGTGTTTACGTGATCAAGATAAAAAAAGAATGTTTAGGTTTGCATTTCATTGGAATTGTCTCAGACTCATCTCCAAGATGCTTTGATACCATGGGTCAAATTTAGTAAATTGAGTGACTCCAGGAATGAATTTGGCCTCGTGTCAATTCAGCTTGGTGCCTGAGGCAGAAAACTGAGGTAGAAACTAAAGCTGCAGAATTGCTTGCTAAATCCAAACTGTTCAACTTGTTCAAACACACCTGAGGGCAGAATTTGAAGACAGAAGAGTTGCACAGGTGTCAATGAGGACCTAATTTTGCTGTAATGTGCCCTCCTTCCTGTTGTGAATAAAATAACACTGGACCAGAGAGATGATTTTAAGATTGGAGTCTAGATTAACTTTCAACTGTGGTTTAGAATTTGGGTCTAAATTTGGGTTTAGAACCAGGTCTGGAGTTTGGCAGGAATCTGTCAAGATAATCTTTGAAACATAAACTTCTTACAATATATCTATTTTTATCACAAGATTTCAATCACTTGGGGCTGTATCTGGATTCGATTTGGAAAATAGATCCATTCTGATCCAGAACCCAGCTATCTGATTGAAAAAGCACCACCCACCCTTGAAATTTAGGATGCTGTTGAATTGGAGATCCAGTTCAGGAGATCTAGTTCAGTCACAAAAATAAAATTAAAACACAGCGTTTCTTGTGCTCTTGCTTACATGTAGTTGCCCTGAGTGACTGGTGTTCACTGAAGTGATCCTTTCCCTTCTCCTTGCAGTCTGCCATGCAATTCAAGTCTGAGAACCATCTGGGTTAACATACATAGTCTGTAAGGAGAGGTTTTTTTATGTGATCCAGGACATTTGCTTACGTTTCCAAGATTAGAAGCATATGGGTTATGATGTCTTCTTCACTTCTCTACCCTCCTCTCACTAAAACACAATCCTAAAATTTCTGTGCATCTTCTCTATTGGAAAACCTACCTTTATCTCTCAGAAGTGGAGTTTCTTAACTTTTGAGTTTCAGCACTACCCTGAACTTTAGGTTGTTCTGCATATGGCAGTAATGATTATGCCAATGATGTCATTGCTATCTCTCTTCTGATTGCAAAGGTCTTGAGTGTAAATTCCCATAAGCAAACAGCTGTTAGTGTTGCATCAGAAAGGAAATGATCTATGGGTCTTCAGTGGATTTTATTATGATCTTTGGATCATCTTAAGAATTTCCTGTCTCATCTTCCAAAGCAAATGTCTCATGTTTGTATGATAATAGGGCTCACATGAACAAACAGGAACTGACAAGATTTAAAGAGAATTTGATTTGGTCAGAATTTTCATTATATGCAGTCTTGATTGAGTAATTTTTCATGGGCAGTGTTGCACAAACTTTAAATTAAAGCCAATTAAAAAGGTTCAGATTGATCCTTAATTTTTACTATGTATGTATCATATTCTGGGTTCTATTCCCGACTCTGCCACTGGTCTGCAGGGTGAATTTTGGGCAAGTCACAGCAGTGCTACGTGCCTCAGTTTATCCATCTGTAAAATAAGGATGTTGATACCTCCTTTCTAAAGTGCTATATATACGTAGGATATTCATATTATATTTTCTAACATGTATTCTAATATATGACTGTGTATATACAAAGATTGAAAATGTACAAAATATATTGCAAAACATCATGGGCAAAATTCATCTGTAATAAAACTACATTGACTCAAATGAAATTACACCAGAAATATTTTTTACACACACACACACACACTTAAATTTGTTAATTTGACTTTAGCATGTATGATAAGTTTGGGTTAAAGCTCTATTTTTCCTTTTAATTATATAAATGCAAATATATACTTTGGTTTATTTATTCTGGATAATATTATATCATACTCCAATGTGCATATGGCTACTCTATTACGATGCTGAAACATAGAATGTTTTTAAACTGTCTTGATTCAGAAGAAGAAAATATTCAGTGATTGGAGTTTATTGTATGAAAGCCTTTAAAAAAGGTTTCAAACCTCTGATATTTTGTGACATGATTAAAATTGTCTCCTCTAAACAGCAAATTGACATTTGTCCACATCATAAAATCAATACACATTTCATCATATTTTGTATTACATGGCCACTAGGGCCTCAAATTAGAATGACATGGGTTCAGGATTGTGGAATAAAGAATTGGTAAGATAAAGTATATGAGGAACTTGTCAGATTGCCTATCTATATTATATTATGCTCTCCCTAGTACGGATTTTTATTCATGTTCATAAATACTAGAAATCACCAGGTTAACTCTCAAAAAAAAGGTAAAGTTACGTGCATGCATTTTTTATTATCTATAGTAGAACAATTTCTCTATCAGCCAGTGAAAAGAAATATAAGTAACAACCCAAAATCTTGGAAGGAGAATGGAAACATGTCAAACTCTTTGCAATGCCATGATGCCAAAATGCACACTTCAATCTGAAAAGCGCAGCAGGTTAATTTCAGAAATACATTTTTATTTTTGTGGCAACTAGCCTTTAAATCTACATCAGGCACATATAGACATACAGAAATCAGGTCGGTGTTAAAATGTAGATCACTGCAGCTGAACAGCTTTGATGCTGCCTCAAAAGGAAAAAAAGAACCGAGTGAAAGCTGATGATCTAATGCAGCTCGTAACTTTAACAGGCGGCATAGCAACTAATGAAATGCTAAAGAAAAATCCTCTTGATGACTTCATAGAACTGGAAATGTATGTAGTCTGCAACACAGATATTATGCCCAGCTTGCAGGATTGCAGAATTTTTCAATTCAGTGTTTCTACAGGTTTAAAAAACATATTTTCTGAAAAATGTGAATTGGAATAATTTGCCATCAGTTCCTAATATAATGACTGATTTCCCACTCTGCAGTCAGCAAGCTGCAGGCAATGGGCTTGAATTGAGTCCAGGTGGAAGTAGGCCAGACACATTAAATTTAAGACTTCTATTTAATAACTCCCTACAGAAATTGTGCAAATAACATAGCTGAAGTGCCTTCTACATACTGTGTAACCCAACTCTTTTGGCATTCTGATTAATTCCTTGTCCTTTTCTGCTGTATGCACAGTTAAGAAGTATACTAAATAGGAAGAAAAACCCATAATCGGATCTGTCAAGCATTAAATGCAAAATGTTCTTGTATTCATTTGAAATGTAGATATAAATATGAAAAAAGACTCAAGTTCTTGTATTGAAGGGTAAGTAGGCAGGCTTTTCAACTTAATTGCCATTTTTCCTATTGTCTGGTTAGTGCTACGAGTGATGCAAATATGTGCTACTAATCCAGCCCCCAGAGCTGAAGAACACCCCTTGATTTATTAGATAAGCTATTACCAGCAGGAGAGTGGGGTGGGAGGAGGTATTGTTTCATGGTCTCTGTGTATATAATGTCTTCTGCAGTTTCCACAGTATGCATCCGATGAAGTGAGCTGTAGCTCACGAAAGCTTATGCTCAAATAAATTGGTTAGTCTCTAAGGTGCCACAAGTACTACTTTTCTTTTTGCGAATACAGACTAACACGCTGTTACTCTGAAACCTTGATTTATGCTGAGTTCTAGTGAAGTTTATATGTATTTCTAAATTTCCTTCCTAAATCTTTTGTGTTTATTCTGAATACCATGCTGTGATAGAGGGCTGATTTTTGAGGGTAAATAATGAGATGAATTTCATCCAATTGTTTTATGTCACTTGTATTAGTTTTTACAGAGATGGAGGCGTTGATGTTGTCAAGCTTCCAATGAAAAATGTAATGCCAAGATTGACGTGTTGAATTCTGTACATGCCAGCCAAAACCTCAGCTTGCCAGATGGAACTAATGTGTTTAAATAGATCATTTAATTTCAAATGGAAACATTTTAATGACCATTTCTGTACTGTCTTCTTGTTAGATTTTTATTAAAAATTTGCATTTGAATGGGCAAGAGAGGGTTGAACATTTTGCTAATGAACTTTAACATTACAATTTGGAAGCCATGTATTTAACACACACTCACTCACTCACTCACTAGCAAGTTATTGGTGTAGAGTACCTGGAAAACTCACATATGGACTTATGTGTTCTGTAAAAGAAGAAAAGGCTCTGGAGCTAGGGTCAATTGAGATTTAAAATATAATCTAGTGATGGGCCAATTCCAAAACCCTGAATCTTCACATCCCCCAGACTTTGGGCCTTGAAGTGAATGAAGCTATTCTAATTGATACAAGCTGAGAATCTGGCCCTTTGTGTGTCTGACCTATCTCTAGTACAAATCAGAATATGTCTGAAAGGAGGGGGAAATGCACTTGGATTCACTGCTTACTAAACAGAAAATAATTTATTTCACATTTCAAAATAACACTGGCAGAGAAGTGGTGGCATGGACATCTAGTTACAGTAAGTAATATTAATCTTAGATATGTTTTAAAAATCCTAAGACCTTGGATATAATAATCAATGTTCTTACTCATCATGTGTAATAGAATACATATGGGGTCAGATTCCAATCTTTTGTACACCAATGTTAATCTAGAGTGGTTTCAATCACTACCTTTTCTAATATAGCTAGGTAAAAATTACATTGCTGAATAAATGTATCGCATATAGAGCTAGGTGATTATTGCAAAAAGTTTCCTGAGAATATTTGTTCATATTTTTAAACAAATGAACTTTGACCATGTTCAGAATTCCATTTTTGTTTACTTCCTATAAATGTTCAAGTTTTACTGGCAAAAATGTTCATGAAAAGTGAATTTCAAAGATCCATAAACAAGCATTTGCAGAAACTGAATTTTCAAATTGCATTTGCAAATATTTGCACTAGGAGTGCTTGTATGCTCATAAAATGAAAGAACAGAATCAAAACCATATGACTTGCATATGACCACTCACAACAAAGCAACTCAGCTCAAAATATGAATACTGGCCACAGATCAGGCAGTACAAACTTGCAGAAATCTGTTGAATAAATCTGAATATCCAATACACTCTAGCAAATTGTGATCTGTTCATTGATATTTTGTGAGCAAACTAGATATTTTGTTGCTAATATTTGTTATATATGTCTGTCATGTCACAGATACTTAAATCCATGAAGTTTTCATAAGGCATGTGCATAACATACCTGGGAAATGCTAATTCCTGAAGCAACTTTGGCCTGTTTGTTTCTTCATTCTGTGCATTTGCTGTGGGCTTCTGTTTGCCAACACAATGGGTATGTTTATACTAATGACCATACACATATCCATGCTTTGTGCCATAACTCCCTTATTGTCCATACCTAAACCCCAGAAACGTGTTTGAAGGCGAGTGGGGGAGATTAAGATCACACATCTGAGGGGTGTGGGTAAATACACACCATAAGATGTGGCACGGCTCCAAACTTGTGCCAGGTTTGCAGGGAATAATGGTGACGAATGATATGATCAGGCACTCCCATCAGTAAATGTGTGGGGGCAGGAGAAAGTATGAACAAAACACAGCAAAGTCTTTCTATGAGTCACAGAATCCTGGGATATTGCCCAGGAAAGGGTAGTGCTAACATCTCGTACCTACAGTGGTAGTGTGGATGCAGGTATATGCGAGTATAATGTTATGCCTTTGTGCAGCATAGCATATGTGGACTCTTGGGCATGGAGGTGGGAAACATCCACTACTTGGGTATACACACAAGTGTAGATATAGCTATGACTCAGAAGTGTCTAAAAGTCTAATTGTAATTTTACAGACTTACAGAATGTAAAAAGAACCTCTTCCTCCTGCAACTTCATTCCCTCCACAAAGCTACTCTCAGGAGTCAGGGTATGTCCCCCAGGTGCTTGTAAATAAAAGGAGAAATGTACTGTATGCTTTCATAAAAGTCTGGGAGCCAAAGCACAGTTGCTTACATCATGTTGTTGTGGGTTTTGTTTTTGAACAGATCACGTCAGGTAGCACGAAAGGGGTACTGTACTTTGAGTTAGTCCCTTGGGTTAAAAACAAGCTATTACGATAGAACGCAAGAATAATTTATTTTCTCTACTGAATTACAGGTGTGTGTCTGTATGTCTCTCTCTGCTACTTTTTTATTGAGCACCCCATGTTATTTCATTACTTATATTTTGAATCAAATATCTTTTCTATTTAATATTGCATTAGCTCTAAGAAATCAGTAAGTGCAAGTTTGTAATTGCTGTGTTTTTCACTGATAGTATTTCTTCCCAAGCCTGCACATGTTTTGCCCATCTCAAAGGGGTGTATGTTGTCCAATTAAACAAAGTCCGCTCACAAAGCAGTGTTCCTTATTGTACACTCCTTCGTTTGAAAAGCAGCAGAAACAGCTCTCCAGGTGTAAGCTGGCATCCTGCCCACTCCAGTTCTGATAGCTTCATAAATCCTGACCCTGCCGTAGCCCAGAATTACATTTCATGACACAAAGCCAAGCTGTGTTGTTCACCCAATGCCCTGATTTACATTTCCCAAGACAAAAGGACATACAGATAGAGTTTCAGAGCTTTATTTGCTTTCACGTTTCTCTAAAGGTTAGTTTCAGGTCAAGTACAAGTACCTGGCAAAGAGAGGTGAATAAACTTAAAAATAAATTAATAGTAAAGCAAATGTAAAACATAAGCTTTCATTGTTCTCTTGCCCGTTGAAACCACAATGCAATTTATATTATAATATCAGAAATGAGCAGCTGTTACCTAAGTTGTAGCATAGAGAGTAACTATTTATGCTCCTTTTGTCCTGTCCAATGGGAAAGAAATTGCTCCTGGTTATAAGTCTTTTGATATCAGTTTATTGTGCCTTAGAACAGTGTTTCTCAATGACCAGTCCATGGACCAGTCCCAGTTCCTCAGATCTCCATGACACAGTTTAGGAAGGCAGCAAAGTTGAGAGTAACTGCCTTAGAGTGTCTTAGGAAGGGAAGATTCAACTTACAATAGTATGAGAAAAGCACTCAGCCTTGTGACTCCTATAGTTGGAATTTGCCACCTGATGTTCTATTGGGAACAGCAGTAATGGGATTTCAAGTAAGAAATCTCATCACTGTAGCAACCTAAGCACAACTAGAAATTTAGGCACCTGGAGTGAGAAGGTTAGTGATAGTCTGTACCAATGTAAGTAAGGGGCAATCAGTTACCTGGAAGGACTGTTTGTGTGTAGTAACAGGAAGATCATCAATGAACATAAATAAAACCATTCATAAGCAATCACACCTTAGTCCGAAGACATATTTTGCCAGGTGATACTAATGGCTTGTCATTATGGGTCATCAATGTAAAAACACCCAGGTATAAACCCAGTAGAGAGAGAATTCAGTAACTGCACCCAAACCCTCATTAGGAAAACCATCTGTGTGTGTCAGCTTGCTTTCTCTTTGTCTGGCCCTTAGAGCTTTGAGGTCCTTGCAGCTGCACAAAAGGAGAATTGACACTTAGACTCATCAAGGAAGGCCGTGTAGCCCCAGATGAACAACTTTGGGCTATGTGTTTCCGAAGTGTAAAATACAGCAACCGGGATAAGAAAAGAACACTATGTGTTAAGTCAGTTTGGCTGAGTGAGTAAGTGTGAGACTGGAGACAGAGGGTATGTCTACATTTTGAGTTTGAGGTGTAATTTCCAGCTCGAGAGACTAGCCACAGTAGCTTTGATAGACAAGAGGTCTGTTTCTGAGATCAGGTTAGTGGTGCCTTCCCCAAGCAATCTGCAAAAGGAAATTGCCTGCATACCATTTGTTAGGTCTTCTGTTCAAGGAAATGGGGCTTGTGTACATTTTGTACATACACAAATTACACTTGGAAAACCCCTGACTCTGTGTCACCAATATCTGCTTCAAACAAGAAAATAATTTGCAAGGCCTGAAATCTGCTACTGCTCCACAAAAGGGGCAACAGAAATAAAGAAGGTTTTTAATTGCGTCAAGTGAGGTGTGCTGTCATACAGGCCTAGTGTTAGTGCTACGTGGGAGATCTTATTTTGTTGCCAAGTTGTAGTCTCTCACTCTGCAGGCAATCAAGTGCTGAAAGACAGAAAGCTTTTATGCTGGGTAGAACCAACTGCTTTTTGTTTCTCAACAGAAGCCTCTTGTCTGATAAAGTTTGTTTCTGAAATGTGTCCAGTCTTTGATGGGATGGATCACAGCCTCGACAGGAAGCTGTCAGAGTTAAAGGCAGATAAGAGTGTGTGTGTGTGTGTGTGTGTGTGTGCGTGCATGAGCATATACGAGTATAAGTATCCTTGCTTCTGTTTGGAATGCAGGGAATACTGTGAGAAACAAATAAAGTCATTACATTCATTGTGAACAGAATTAGGCATCACAGATGTTTCTGAAATTTACGGATTGCTGCCATCTCTGAGCTGCTTTTCAGCTGTTCTTGCAGTTTTAGGAGTAAAATGCCTCCCCTCCAAATATTCTATTAAAAGAACACATGAAAATAAATGGAATGTATCATTACTTTTACAATGGACAAATTGCATATTTGTCAAACCACAGAGACAGGAACTCTAAGTGATCATTCTCTTCCACATTTAAGAGTGTTTTTAAAAAAAAAAATACAAAGCAGTCTCCTCTCCCAATGTCTTCCTAAAACTTCCTTTACTGACCCATTTAGCAATTTCTTTGCCTTTATCTTTATCTTCCCATGTCTTTAATGTAGGAATGGGACCAAGTGTAGTAGTAGCTGAAAATGAGCAGTCCAATTTAGGATTGTTAGTTTAGAAGTTTATTTGAAGAGTGAAGGCATAAATGACTTGTGCCTTAATGTGCCAGACTAGTACAGCTGCATTCTGCTTTATCACCCATCAAAACCCTTCAGCGCTATCTTTCAGCAATGCTGTGAATTATTTATCTCTTTAGGTTTGGACATTTTAACAAATGTCAATGCAGCTGCACTGTGCAGTGAAGCCGATCATTTAGCTGCCCCCTCCATTATGTGGAATAATAGTGCATCTTTTGTGTGGACACTATTGTTACAGAAATGAATGAGCCATGAAATCAAGGTGTGAAACACTGTAGAAGTATCTGTTTCCCCTTCCATTCTCTGATTTTTTTTCTTTGAATCAGATTCTTAGAACACAATTCTTCTAACAATCCTTTTGCATCTAACCCTGACTAGTTTTCAGTATTTCTTATTCCATTGTTATCACTGGTCAAGTTTACATTTACTTTAAACTTTACATGAGACAAACTTGACTTGATTAAATGTAGACTGATTTTACAGGAGCGCTCTCTCTCTTTTGGTGTGCTATATGGAAAAGAAAATGTATATTTAGTAATTTTCAAAATTTTCTAAATATTTCCTTACCTGTTGCTAATCAAAAACATACTGATTTGCTTTCCCTTAACTGCTTAAGGATGCTAGGCTTCAGTCACTGAGATTTCTCTAATGTGGAGGGGTTTCTGGTGAAAGCATTTTAGTGTTGTTTTTTTAAATCACAGAGAAAAGGGAGTGGTGTCTAATCAAAGGACAAGAGGCTGGCAATTGTTGAGTTCTAATCCTTCTAGTACTGACAGTGTGTGGGGCTTGGAGTAATTCACAACCTCTGCCTCAGTTGTCCCATCTGTAAATAGGGGCTGTACTTAGGAGACCTGATGCACTTAGGGTGCACTTGCATATTTCAGGCGCCAGGGTCCCATTTCAATGGAAAATCTGTACAAAGCACGCTTATTCATTCAGGGCACCTGCAGCTGGCCAATGCAAAGTCCAGAATGGGTGGTGCTGGCCAACAAAGGTACATCGAATGGAGTGCCTTGGGAATGCACTGATTCAGTGGAATGGAGGCCTGGCAGGACTCCAAAGGAGAACAGAAGTGTAAACACGGTCTGCCTTCCCCAGGATGAATTTTCCTCACAGCATAGGTGTGGTGATGCATAAGGATACATGTGGTATCCTCAGTGATGCATGAAGATTGAATTCAACCCTAGTAGCTTCAAATTCTATCCATGCTATCTATCTTGCAAGAGAGTCATGAGGCTGAATTAATAATTTTAGAAAGTTCTCTTATAATTAAAGTGTTTGCAAAGATCATGTAGTCTTTTCAATAATATTCATAGCAGACAGGCTCAAGTTTCTTTTTTTTCTTCTTTCTTTTCTTTTTTACAAAAAGTAAATTAAATTTTGGGCCTCCCAGCCTTGCCAATGCCCTTTTACCTAAACAAAGTTTAACTAGTATTAACAGAGATCAAATCAAGGTGCTCGCTAATTTAAAGTAACAGAAAAGCATTTCAAGACCATCATAATTTAAGTATTTCCCTAGTCCTATTCCAAACTATTTATAAACAAGCAGCACATTATTGGTGATCAACTGTTTGAAATTTTCTTCAGTTACAGTGAAGGTTCAGTATACTCCCTTCTTTCTCTCACTCTCTCAACACACACTTTTGGCAGCAGCTCTGTAACATGACTGCATGCTGGAAGGCAGCCAGAGAAGTAATGCCATCTTCTTTTGAAGCAAACTGGAGTTTTCAATGTACTGATGATAATTTAGTCTCACTGGATATCAGTTGAAGGGACGGAGCAATGATCTTGAACTCTGCCTTCAGAGTATGGCTGGTGAAATATGTGCTGGAAGCAACACGAAACACAATGCTGATTAAACAGGTCAAAGTCCTCTGCCTTGACATAATTGTGTTGCTTTTGGGGGCACTCGCCATGTCAAGCCAAAGGAATATGTTTTTTCTAGCTGGCTAGAATAGAGAGCAGTTATTATTATAGTCTTCAGTTGTTGGGATAATTAGATAGTTACGTTGTGGTTCTCTTCTCGTCTTGTTGCATGAAATAGGACTCAAAAAGGAAAGAAAAGGAGTTAAAATATAATAATTTAAATATTTAACGTCAAAGAGAAAGATTGTAGTGAATCTTGAGCCTGCTGAAATGAGCTAGGGTTCAATGTTAGCTTTTTTTTTTTTGCAAACCTGGGGAGAAGTTTGCAGGACAGGGAAATTCATATACCCTGCTAAACCTTCCTTCCTAAGCCAATTGTCCTATTTCTTTCTGTAACCCAAACTCTCTCCTAGACATCCCCTACTTACTGCTGCTGTATTTAATATGAGCAGGCATATGTGTTTGGCCACCTCCTCACCCTTTTCACAGTCTGCTGGTCATTAAGTGGCTAAGATGCCAACCAGCTGGTCATATTCTATCTTAACAAAGGCTACCACACAGGACCACTACCACTCCAAAGAAAAGATGTTCTGGGAAAACTGCCAGTATCCCCCCAGCTCACCCTCCAAAAAAATAAACTTTCCTCATGCTCAAGATTGTATTGGATTGGATATTAGGAAAAACTTTTTCACTATGAGGGTGGTGAAACACTGGAATGCGTTACCTAGGGAGGTGGTAGAATCTCCTTCCTTAGAGGTTTTTAAGGTCAGGCTTGACAAAGCCCTGGCTGGGATGATTTAACTGGGAATTGGTCCTGCTTCGAGCAGGGGGTTGGACTAGATGACCTTCTGGGGTCCCTTCCAACCCTGATATTCTATGATTCTATGATTCAAGGGTTTGGTAGCAATCACATGCTAAAAAGTCAGGCCCCATCAATCTTAATTTGGTTTGTAGAAATCTCTAAGATGATATTTCTGGTATCCCTTATATAGCCTATTTCTGGGATTAGACAGAGTTGGTTATTTCAGGAGAGACAAATCCATGAGAAACCTAGATTAAACCCTCCCCCCCCACCCTAAAATGAGTAATACTTTCCCTTCCTCTATGGAAAAAGTGACAACCTGTACATGGCTACAAGTGACTAAGATAATCATCAGCACTCACCAGATGAGTCTGCTATGCCCCCTGTCACTTTTACCAGAGGATAGGCTCTGCATTGCTTATTGGTCTGGATTTCTTTGGTGTGTGTTTAATTTAGTTTAAAGACAAAAACAAACAAAAGCTTTCAGAGACTTTTGAGCTATATTTATCTGGGCCTTGTTTTCAAATTGTAAACTCCCTCTCTCTACTCCAAAGGACTGATCCCATTGTTTTCAGTATGCTCTGGGCTTTGGCTCACTGAAATTTGGATCATTTCTTAAATTCAGAGAGTTGCCAGAAAAAATGACAGATTTTTCCACAAACTCACTTAAATAAAGAGGAGATTTTATGAAAGGGGTATCTCTGTGTGTATATCTATATAAATTCATAATGTTACTATTATGCTCACAGTGTTTATGCTCAGAACATGAAGAATTGCACACAGGATTCCATCAACAATATAGGAGTGAAGAGAATTTCTTCTGATTTTTTAAAAAATTACCCAAGTAAGCTTAGTCTCATTGTTTCTCTGTTGGTTCCCACCATTTTCCTACTTTTATAGTTGTAGCTTCTTCAGAGCTGGTCTCTTTTTCCTAATATTATAAATTCTTTCTTCAAGTCACTTATCTTCCTTCATTTTCTTTCCTAAGTATTATATATTTTTGGCCCAAGTCCTTCATTTTATTTTTAATCCTCCTTAACCTGGATGTCTGTGTACAAACTCTTACTGCTTTTCTGTAGAACAAAAGTATTTTGATAAGAGCAATATGTCAATAAACTAGAGAGAGTTTGACCTATCAAGGTGAAATGGTGCTTGAAAACATCTTCAAATACACCAAACAACAAAAAAGTATGTAAGAAAAAAACCCTTTGAACCATAAGGAATATTTTGGAACCTTCCATCTCTAAACATGAAAGATAGAAAAAACTGTATACATCTGGTACCAATACTGCATTAATTACACAAATTATTACTGAAGAGATACCTGTTCATATATAAACTGTTTGTGGAGTTTAATGCATATATTCTGGAAAAGGGCAGTGTGGGCAAAGAAAGGACAAATTTCTAGTGTCTCAGTACTTATTGAAATATTAAACCTTTAATGTGGGGTACCATTAAATACTCTATTTCCACAATTGGTTATAAGAAAAAAACCCCAACAACTACTAGCTTTTCTTTCTCTGTCAGAGACAATCTCAAACCCTAGGGGAGAAGTGGTATATTCTACAAATAACAAATCACCTCTGAAATCATCAATAGGTAATAATTCCCCCAAGCACCCACTTAGCTAGGTTTACATATGACCATATATCATCCCTCACCACCTCTCGCCAACAGACTGAATAAATGGGAAATACAATTTTTTAGTTGGAGTTCTTTCCCTGATTGAATGTCATTACAAAGGCAGCTTCTTCATCCAATACAGGGCCTACACAAACATTAGTGTGTTCTCTGGCTGTGGAAGTTTACAGAATTTTCCATCTCAATCTTGCTGCAATCACACTTCCCTCCCCCATAGGTTTTACAATTCCATTTAAACCACAGTAAAGCTTTTGGTCCTTTTTGGTAGGCTTACACTATATTCAGCATGTTCAGTGCTGATTTAAGTTCCAGCCGCAAACCAGTCTGCACTTTGTTCATCATACTTCAAATTCAGTATGAATGGTTCTGGATGGAATAATTCTGGGAGGTAGTTTTGTGGGGGACGTGATATGCTGATACAATATTTCACCTCTGTTGCATCTTAGGCTTCTGCTAGCTAATGATTGAGGAAAATAGTCAAATTTTATAATATGCCCAGGATTGAAAACGATTAATTCTCAATCTTGTCCACTTTATGCTTGTTCACTGTTGTATTTTTACAAAGTCTCACAATTGCAGCCCAACAGTTTGCTGGTGCATTCCTTCCCCAAAAAGATTATATTTTTAAGAGATTGCTGAACAGAATCCAATCTTTCTAGGAAATAAGCTCTGTGTTTTTAGTCATTGTTCTGTAAAGTCCTGCTATATAGTCTCTTCCAGCGTAACACTAGAAATTCATATTTCAATATCTAAACATAGGAAGAACTCTTGTAAAATTACACATTCATAACAATCTAGCCTCCTGAATTGTAACAGTTTCACTTTTACTGTATGTCACCAAGACAGTCTTTCCCTGCAGAGACAAGGGGGCTCAATCCGCTTTTGGGAGAGATTATAGGACAAAAACTGCCTCCCCCCACAAGCTCCTGACTAAAGCACTTGTTTTGTTTCTGGTTACCATAGCAACACAAGCCTTCCTCCTCAGAAAGTAACCTATGGAGACTGGGATAATTTTTTTTTTGAATGAATGAATCTAAAGCAAAGAACCTTTTGTTAAAATGGGGGCAGGGAAGAATGAGTGAGATGGGAAGTGAGAGAAAGAGAGCATGTAAAAGGCTGAAGAGGGGCAGCCATGAAGTCTGGGAGAGTCAAGCAGTGACTCTAGTGATTTTGTACAGCTCAGCCAGAGGTCTCATCCCAAACACGGAAACTGAGTGACCTGAGTAGTGTCTGCTAGCAGTATGATTAGGGTAGATACCCTTGCACAGAGATTTAGTGGCTCCTAAGGGGTCTCAACCCTATCACAGTTTCATAATCATTTCTCCTCCACCATCACTTGTGTCCTTTATCTGTGGCAACAAACCCCACTGTCTACAAGCTGAACATTTGTGTATTTAAAACTGAGGTTTTTGCCAATGTGTGCTTAGCATTCATGGCCAACACCTAATGTGTATTGGGAGTAGATAGAGGGAAGGTTGTAGTAGATTATTAGTCCATTTGTTACATGATTGTTTAACCAGCCCTTTTTATAGTTTTCAATCTTCAGTTTCTCACCACATGTTAATTTAAATGAAGGTAGCGGAGTAGATGCTAGGAATATAAGAAAAGGGTTTTTATATTATTATTTTTAAAAGTAATGAAAATAGGAAAGACACCAACACCTTGTGTTCCTTTAGGCAAGTGGCTTAATCTTTTTGGATAAGATTCTTTCAGCACCATGCACCATCTTTGATCATGGTCTGCTTCAAAGGCTGGAGAGACTCCGAGCATTAGATACGCAGTTCTGGGGTCCTGCTGAAGTTTCAGCAGTCTCTGAGAGATGCCCTATGGACCACAGTGCAGCCTGGAATCTCCACAGTTCCCTGACACTGTCCTTCCATCAGGGAGTGTGAAGGAGCTGGAAATCCTCCACAAGCAGCTTTGTGGCTGTCACTGGGGGGAAACGTCCTCCAGCCAGAATCTTGGCTGTTAGGGCTCCTTTATGCCAGGGGTGAGGATCTCACCTTTTTGTATCTCAGCTCCCCATCTATAAAACAGGGATAACAATATTTTCCTACCTCCCAGCAGTGTTGTGAGGACTAATTTATTAAAGTATATGGTGTGTTTAGATATTACAGTGATGCGTGGCATAGAAAACTCTATAAACAAAACAATAAATAACCTATAAACTGATAATGAAATAGATAGTATAACAATAAATAGGACAAGTATTTAAAAAAAGTAGTGACTCACTTGTGTGTTACACCATTTCAATTACACATGCAAATACCTGGTATGAGCAATCAGTACCTGTTGCAAAGATAGGTGTTCTGTTTTGTCTATGTTTTTCGTTCATACTGTCTACAAATGTGACCACAAAGATGAGAATACTTAATTATCCTGTAAAACAGAAGATGGCAATGGGAGAGCTAAAAGGAGACAAAGTGAATATCTTCTTCTTACAGGCATGTTATTTTTAGGCCATTTTGAAAGAAAAACGATAGTTTTTAAAAGGTGCTTTTTTGTCAATTTGTATAAAGAGGTGAGGGTTGAGCATTCTGTTGGCAAAAACTTTTGTTTCAGGAAGTACAAAGATGAGGGAAGATACATATTTGAAAGAGTATCCTTGCAGAGAAACAAATTACTCTGGGATCAATGTCCTAAATTCAAAGTGTAAGGAATCTTTTGAGAAAGCAAGGTTGAACACGTGTAGATTTTATAAAAGGGGATATTCTCTTCATAGAATGTTTAACTTATGCGGTGAACCCTACTGTAAACAAGTCTAGAATCCCTCTGGTCATTTGGCTCTTCCTAAACCAGTTTCCACACAGCACCCTTTGCAGAGAGAAATCTCAACTCTCTGGCTTCTGACTGAGATTCTGCTTCTGATTCAGTTAGGTTCAGGGTAAATTTCTGTTTCTCCATGACGTCTAACAGTAGTTGCTCCAATTAAACTAAGTAAAAATAGAAAACAGAAAATAAACACAACATCACATAGGCACACACATATTGTAAATAAACATCTAATTTATCATTAGTTGGATAGTGTGGTAACGGCTCTGCTAGACAGGCACAAAGCTTGTTTGTACAACGTATGAAGGTATTTACTACAGCATGATTGAACAAAGAGTTTCTCTCTGAGCCTAAAGGCTGTCAGAGTATCTTACTCTTCATCCAGTTAGTGTTTATCCAAATAGTGATTTGCATTTAATAAAAAGGATTACCTATTTGCCGCAAAGGGATGGGTGACCAGAAGGTGAATCACAAGAAATGTCATCAGTCACTTTGATTGTTTTTGACACCTCATTGAAGATTGGTTCATTATCAATGAAATCAAGCTATCCTGTTTCTAGTTTGCCATGTAGTTTGCTACGTAGAAGTCTATTATTATGGCAAAGATAGTACTGAAATGCATGTTATGAATTATTGATATAGAATGACTTGAGATGAAACTACATAGAAAAAGCTAAACAGAGAGAGTCATGTCCATTCTGCTCATTGATGAGGACTATCTTCAGGCTTAATGGCAACTTTCAAACTTCATCTATTTGGGCTTTAGTGCTGTTGAAATAAAAGATGCAAGATTTTTTGTATATTGGAAATATGTCTTTTTTTTATTCTTTTCTCATGCCACAGTGGCTGGATTATTTTCATTCAAAGACTAAAAATGCAAAATTTCAGACAAAGTGATTGTTTAACAAAATTATGAGTGACTGAAACAGGTAGGTAGAATAGAAGCTGTTCTGACACCTTAATCATAACATTCGCTCTCACTTTAACTAGAGATGACTCTAAAACTAATTCCCATTACCCTCAAACATTGCAGACCTATAGTGCAGACCAAAACATTACTACTACATAGGTTCTCATATTGCCTTCATTATCATAGTATTGGAGTGTCTTCCAGCAATGTGACTGATGTTAGTCACAAGTGGATTGATTGTTCTTGCTCTCATCCTGTCCTAAGGGGGAGAACTGTGTGCAGGGTAGTGTTTTGATTTGGTAGGATTTTTGTTTTTATTTATTTAATCTTTTCCCTTTCTAATGAACTATCAATGTGGCACTCAAGATGGCTATCTTTGTAGCTTATACTTTCCTCAAAAATTGCCTTATGGTCAAAAGTTTTCATTCCAAAAAATATTTTGTGAATTTCAGTGCATTTTGTGAATTTCATCTATCTCCTTATTTTTTTTCTAAATAACATAAATATAATTGTCAAGTCAGTATTCTGTGGAATAAGGTAAATATGGAAGCAGTGGATATTTTTCTGAATATATGGTTGAATACATAGTTATCACATTGGGAGTTCAACTATAACAAGGGAAGTGTAAATTCAACATAAAATTATAACTGGGGAGTGTAAATAAAATGAAACATAATGACTGAGAAATCATTATTTTGGGTTCCACTGAAGCTTCTGTGCAGCAGATTGATTGAAGCATTAACATCAGCTCCAAAGTAACAAAGCAACCATACAGGGCATCTCCTGAGGTGTGTTTTCCTTATGTACTCAATATGTGATGTCATGCTCAGTTAATTCACTGGGGTTGTAATGTTCCCAGATGTTTTTTGGCACATACCTTTCCATCTGAGCTAAGATCAAATAAAATCTGTCAGAAACTGAGAGAGATTTACCAACTGAAAAGTATCTAAATAATAATTATTCAGATATATAAGCTTGAAAAAAACCTTTTTTCCAGATCTGAGGTCAGGAACCATTTTTACCCTCAATTGATCCTTATTACAATCCCTGATCACGGTTCTTAGAAGACACATTGGTACTCTGAAACAACTGAAGCATATTTGTCAGCTCCTGCTGCCAAGCAAAGTTGTTCTTGGCATAAAAATCACTTGCCTGTGAATTCTGATTGAAACTACTGTCCAAAGTCAGTGGCCTAAAAATCAAAGAGAAACTACTGAAGAGCTTTACTGATGGATCTTGAGTTTTGACCCTTTCATTTTATTAAAGACTTTTAGAAGGACTAGTCTGGTTTTAGGATCTTTGGAGAGTTCCACTTTTTTATACTTTATGCAAAATTCTTAACCTCTTCCAGTGAAGGAAACTCAATTTACTCCCTCATTGTCGCTGATGGAAAATCATCTATCAAGTTTACAATGGCACATCTGTGCAATCTTCCTACCTTTTGTCCAAATACAAGCTATTTTCACTTTTTCATTGCCTGTGATTTTATAAATTAATAAATTAATCTGGGATTGATTAATATTTTAACAACAACAAAAATCTAATACAAGTATATTGAGATTTTTGTAATCTCCCAGAACATGTAAAATAACATGCAATGGGACTTAATTTGTCATCTGTGCCACCATTCATAGTAATGGTATCATAGAATATCAGGGTTGGAAGGGACCTCAGGAGGTCATCTAGTCCAACTCCCTGTATCTCCAAGCAGTTTGCAAGCAAGGTGTTATCATTATTGTACATAGTACCTTCTGTTGTAGGAGCAGCAGTGATCTGTATGCTATGTATAATCTGCATGCTCAAAACGTCTGTTACACTTCCCCCCCGTTTTGTCTCCTCTCCCTCTTTGAGTACCTGTGAAGTGTCTTTCCCCCTCCTCTGCATGGACACTGCCCAAGGTGGAGTGTGACCAACCAGATGCGGCCACGTCATCTCTAGTCACAGGCCGTGAGGAGCAGGTCCTTAAAAGAGGAAGGGGCCATGTGCTCAGGAGTGCACTCACAAGCTTGTACCTCCCGTGAAGGCCCTTCACCCAGACCACCTGGCCAGTGGTTCACCACATTGCGTTCCATCGTGCCTCGGGAAGACTTACCTTCATCACACCATCCATTGCTGCACTGTGGGACACTTACCTTGAAGGATCCTGACATCTCCAGTGCTGTGCCTGTCCTGGGAGTGTGACTATGCGAGTGTGAGTGTGCGCCCCCCAACCCCGCTTCTTTGAGCTTAGCTATCAATATAATAAACGTGTTGCTTTCTGCCAAACTCTGGTGGGTCATTAGTCCTCCCTAAGCTTACTAGCTGGCCCAATTTCGGGTAACACCTTTCTCCCTGAAAGATCATAAAGCACTACATAAACTGTGGTCCTGATACAGCATGGGTATAAATTTAAGTAGAGACAAGGTGAGCGAAGTAATATCTTTTATTGGACCAAAGACTGTTGGGGAGAGAGACAAGCTTTTGAGTTCACACAGAGCATCTCTTCAGCTTTAACTGACTTGAAGAAGAGCTCTCTCACCACAGACATTGGTCCAATAAAAGATATTACTTCACCCCCTTTTCACTCTAATATCCTGGAACAAACAAGGCTACAACAACAATGCAGATGGCTTGAAGTGTGTGAGTAGTCTCATTGACTTCAGTGATTCTATTCACATGCTTAAAATTACTCATGTACTTAAAGAACAGGAGTACTTGTGGCACCTTAGAGACTGACAAATTTATTTGAGCATAAGCTTTCATGATGCATCCGATGAAGTGAGCTGTAGCTCACGAAAGCTTATGCTCAAATAAATTGGTTAGTCTCTAAGGTGCCACAAGTACTCCTTTTCTTTTTGCGAATACAGACTAACACGGCTGCTACTCTGAATCATGTGCTTAAGAATTTTGCTGAATTGGGGCTTGTAGGCATACAGCACTACTGGAATGCAGCTGATGGCAATAGCCAACTGGTTCACAGTATGTTGCGCAAAAACAAAGATAGGGAAAACTTTGGCAAAGGACAGAAAAACAAACACCTGTTGGTTTTTTGTTGGTTTTCAAAAACTGCTTTCATGTCCATGCAGAGGAGGCAGGAACTCACACAGGCTAAAACCTCTGGTGCTCAGTTTGCTTCACTCTCCTGGAATTTCAACATGTTGTTCCAGGGAGTCAAGCTTTTCCAAACCTGTGGCTTAGAACACTAAAATGGCCTTTCTACATTATGTAGCAATGAGTGTAAGCAAATACATCAACTGTGATCGACTTAATAGTAGATGACACTAGCTTTGGAGAATAGGATTTGTCTTAAAGTGGCCAGGAGGACAATCAGGCCATACCTTGCTCTTTCCAAAAAGTACTATGGGATTTTTGATGTGTCCTGGACAGCCATTGAATATGGCTAGAGGGGCAATCTAACAAGTTATGGCACTAGCACTGTTGTCAATTATTTATTATAGTGCAGAACGAATAATATTCCAAATCCTTATGTGGGACACAGATCTATCCCTTCTGAACAAAGGGTGATGCTGTCAGTTGGTCATATTAACATTTTAATCCTGTGGTTGTGAATGACTGAGATTATGACATGTTGGGAATGGCTGCTGATCTATGGGAAATGCCAAACTCGCCCTTTAGATGCTGGTGTAATGACACTAGCATTTCACTTATCAGATTTTTATTTGATGTCGTTTTGTAATTTATCCTTAAGAAAGCAGTGTTTGCAGTTAACAGCAGCATTGTACTTCAGAGAGTTGTACACAAAGGTATATAAGGATTATATGATATGTGTATCTAATGAATTCTGGCCATAGAGTAATTTATACTGATATTAATGGCTAAAATTTAAATGCCCACAGCCATACATGCTCCTGTTGATTCCATAAATCTTTACATTTATGCTTGCAAAGCAGGTAATTACATCCTAAAATACTCATTTGCGTAATTCCTGAACCTAACTGGTGCCTACACACGTGCTAGTTTACATGGAAATATGTAAGGTTTTCTGGGCAAACAGATGCATGTGCATTTTTCTCTGCATTCCTGTGGCCTGAGGCTTTGCAAATGTTGCCCTGTGTAAGTGCAGTTACAGTATTCGAAATAAACAAGACACAGTATCTCTTAGTATTGTGGCATATGGCATATTATTGTTCATTACACTGTAATTCTCTCAGAACTTCCATAATTACATAATATTAAGTCTATTGCTGTTTTATGTGAAAACAGTCGCATGAGATACTTTACTGTCCTCATCTTAGCTAGTGTGACATATTTTATTGGCAAAATCTACTCATACAGAACCTTACTTTCTGAAACTAATGCACACAAAATTACCAATCAAATATATGAAAGAGTGAAGAGTCTTTTCTACTTTTAAATGGAGACTAATATATTTCACATTCTTCATGCTTACTGCTTTGGCTCATCCTGAGCATACCTCACCATCATAGCTCTTTAATGCTCTGAATTTTAACTACAGTGTTAAAGCTGTTCCACTTTGCTGATGGTCTGTTGTAAACGTCTGGCTGTCCCTCCTCCACCATGCTGAATCAGCTAACACTGCCAGAGGAAAGGAGGACCATTTCAGTTTCCCATCAGCTCTGATGGTGTGGGGCAGCTAGATTCCACTGTAATATAGGTGTAAAAAGTCAAAGTGTGGAGAAGAATAAAGAACTAGAGTCTAACTGGAGAGGGAGAAGCAGAAGGGGAAGGGAGCAGAGCAAAGAGAGGACAAGTGTCACACTGTGGTGAGGGATTGGGAGCAGGGTGGTAATGTCTTCTCTATGTGGCTGAGCGTAACACACTATGTTTATAAGCAGGCTCTTGTAAACGGTAATAAAGTGCAAGTAACAGTGAGTAAAATAACAGAGTAAACATTGACTCATCCCCAGGAGGAAGACAGACATAACACAAGAATATGGTTTAAGTGTGGCCACTATGTTATTTAACACATGCAACTGGGATAACTATCCAGCAAGGCCTAGATCAGTGTAGGTTCCTTCACCCCTTTTAGGGCAAGCACAATCTGGGGAGAGAAGTCACTCTTTGCCCTGCACCTCTCAGTAGCTATCAGAGTGCTAGCAGTATTGCTGTGATTCCCCTCCACTCTTCCCTGTATGACGCTTAAGGCTACTATAAGGGGAGTTCTTTGCTGTACCAGACATTGGAACCCTCCCCATTATCCAAAGGAAAGATCTCCTGAATTCCTGGTCCATGCCCTTATTTACCTGGCAATCAGTCACTTGTACCCAACACAGACACTCAGGACCCATGCCAAGTAGCAACAAACAAACAATACATATTAACACAACCCTAACCTATCCACTGGATTTCCAGGCTGCAGTAAGGAATGTGAAAAGCCCACAGTGCCATGCTCAATTTGGCAATGAGGGAAACATTTCTTCCCTGCCCACAAAAGGCAATAGGCAAAGTGCCCACAGTAACTCCATTACAGTATATTGAGATATGTTAGCATAAAACACATGTGCAAGGCAAATCCAGTCCAGTATGTGATGTGATGGTCAAAGATTAGGTGAGCAGAACATTACCTGTCTGTAATAGAATGTGAGTCCTAAGGCAATTTTTTTCAATTGTATAACTAGCTTGTAACAATCCTGGTCAGTGTTTCCATTGTACAAAGTAAGCATGTTAAATAAGAGGAGCAGTGAACATTACTGTTTGTTATCTTCTGTACATACAGTTAACCCCAGAACTTATGGGCCTCATTGTTTTACGCATGGGCTGAAGGCACAAACCTTTCTTTTGGGATAGTCTCTGTATTTCTAATTCATCATTTTGTAGGACATTTTGTAATTCCAGCCAAACTGGAAAGAACAAAAATTAAGCTTTTGTAAACTATATTCCTTTAAGACACATGCACGCGTGTGTGTGTGTGCTCACACACACGCTCTCTTTAATTGGTTAGTGTTTCTTAAATAAATGTTTCATAGGATTAAATTCTGCAGGAGAATGAAGCTGCTATGAGGCTCTTGCTGTGCATCCATAGGCTTTTTCTGACAGTGTATCATTTATAGGGCCCTGAATCCTCATTACTGAACTCAGCAGGCAACAGGAAGCTGCTGTACTGATAGCATTCCTGTTATCTGTTTTAATAAAAACTTAATTCCTTTTCTTTTTCCCTACACTCCTAGACTTTTAAAATAATTCATTTTTCTGACTGCTGCTGGTCATCTTGCAACCATCCAAATCATATTGTCTTTATCTTTGGAGAAAGAAACAGAACAATTTCAGTTTGAAACTGACCCTAGACTAGACAAGCAAGATTTCTCTAAACCTTTGACAATTTATCACAGAGAAAATATTCTTGGGGTCTCCTCAGCAGACTCTGTACCATAAAGTTGGGAAGTGTGTAATCAAAAACACTGTAACAAATGAGCATAATCATCCTCCAGGTTATTATTATTTATTATTATTTTGCAAGTAACATATGTTCTTTTAAAATAAACTGTTTTCCAAAAGGTGGCTTAAAAATCAACTTTCTTTTACATTTCTGATCTTACATATTGTGTTTGACATGAGGATGCATCAGTTGTGTCAGCTCAGATTATATCATTGTGACATTGTAGGAAAGGAAGAGATTGAAATTGGCTGACATGATGTGATGCAACAAAACATATCAAAACGGAAATAGTAAAAGATTCTTTCCTGTACTGTAGTTCATGTCCCTTTTTTTCAAACATGTTTTGGACTGGATATTTCATTCCTGGGGCCTTGTGAGTACAATATGTCACTCTGTATATTGCAATGAGAGGCAGATTTTTATTTGTAAACCATATTCCTTTCCAATGCGTCCATGTGCACGCGCAGGAGTGCATGCATACATGTGCAGGCAGGTGGATGCGCATGCCCACACATACACACATGCTTATTATTGGCCTAATTCTGATCTCAGTTCCAGTGTTTTTATACTGATATAATGTCACTGACTCCAGTATATCCACTTTGAATTTACACAGGAGAAACTGCCCTGTGCTGCATGCATAAAGACCATTAGTCACTGGTAAACTTCAGAAGATTCCATTCATTGTACTTAAAAATCCAGGGGGGAAATCCCGGAGACATTGACTTCAGTGGAGCCAGGATTTCACACCAGATGTTCATCTGAATCATACCCAAACCTCTTGAATATGTAAAATTAGTCAGGAAAAGTGGTTTTGTCATGAATCATGAAACTTTGAGTGTCTGTTCAGGCTAGGACTACTACAAGAATGGTCTTTCTCAAGATATTTCAGCACTTCCACTTCTGGTTGGAACTAGGAAGTGATGAGACATGAAGAAATTAAAAGCAATTAAAGACAAAGTTAAGAAAACTTTGCTCAACTTTTAAAAGTGTTCAATTCAATTTTGGGTAATCTTTCCTTGTATTCCAACCAGTTCATGCATTCAATCCGTAATGTACACAAGCTTTAGGTAGTGAGGAAGCAATTAAATGTTTTACAGGCGGTGCCACTTTCACCTTATCCATGGTTAAAAGGTCATAGGAATTTGAGGTGGGAAAGACCTATTAGGTCATCTCGTCCATTCCTGGAATGCAGGACTGTTCTCGACAGTCTATTTTCTAGTTGCTTTGTCACATCTAAGTGCTAGCCACTTAAGGTTCTGTACCCCTTAATGAAATAATTTACTGAAGTATCTGTTGTTTCCATTATATAACATTCCTTTCCCACCCCCCACCCCCTGGAGACTTGTAACTAATCTGTAAGAGTTCACTGTGGTTTGAAAATAAATTAACTCCAGGACTGAGACTCAATGTGCATTTTCAATCATATGTTGAAAACAAAAAATATATGTGGCTATTTTAAAATTTCAGTAATACAAAAAGTATGTATAAAATAAGATTCTGTTGCACAGTGGAGAGACTGATTCCTGGTTTTGAGTCTGTGTTTCCTTGACTGGAACCACTGTAGAATTTTTAAATGAATTTATCATGAGCAAACTTACTTAGTGCATGTAGTGAAATCTTCAGTATGTCAGGTAAGACTATTGACTTGAGAGACTAAGGGAGTCCTTAACTTGTTTGACATTGTTGTAGAGCTAATTAAAATCAAAGGTTTCACTGGGGGAGATCAGTCAGATTCTTCATTAAGACACTTATGCAACTATTTCAGTGATAGCACACTAGCTGAGCCATCCCAAAATTGATCGAGTGGCAATGATATAGGAGCCTTCTTTTAAATGCTTATTTAACATTTTCGGGTAGTTTAAAATCATCTTTATGGACCAATTTCTTAGCACTGATATAGTCCTTTTTTATTTGCTGCCTCAGTGCCCCAAAAGGATTGTAAAGCAGCATAGAGGAATCCCTGGGCTCTGTACAGCCACGGCAGTTGCTCTGTAACACGTTTTCCTGGCCCCTTCCCAGCATTAGGAGCATGCTGGCAGCATGCCGGAGTATTGGCCCCTAGCAATCTGTTATTACTTGTATGAATTACTCATATGAACTAGAGAAGCTTAAGGCCTATTCTAACTTGCTCCAGTCTCCAGCAGTGCTGGGTATCAGGGAAGGGAACTATGCTAGTGTCCTGCACCAAGCACAGCTTGGCTGGACCCAAGGATTGTATTTTAGGAGCTACTTTTTACCTTTATGAGAACTAGCTACAAGTTGGACTATTGCAATGTGTTCTACTCTGGCCTACCTTTGAAGCAACAGCTAGTGCTCAATTCAGCATTCTGCCTACTCTGCAATATGATTTGGTCAGGGCATACTACTCCTGTATATCATTCACAGCCCTGGCTTCCCATCTGCTTCCACGTACAGTTCAATGGGAAATCACCTGTGGCAGTTTGCTGACAAGCTCCCTAGATGTGTATTCTTGAGAACTGAAGTCAAGGCAGTCTTGATGGAGGGTTCCCAAACGTAGAACTCACTTCCTCTGGCAGACCTGAGTCCTAGTTTATTAGCTTATTATGAACAAAGGTTAAAGTTCATGATTTTGTCCAAGACATAACTAGATGGGTCTAAACAAAAGCTAAAATTTGCATAAACCATTTCTTTGTTTTCAAAAGTCCTCTTGATTATTATTTATTTTGTTGTTTGTGCATATCAGGCATGCTCACTGCATCAAGGCAAACATTTATCTTCCTAGTAACTAGGCACATATGCATAAGAGAACAAAGGTTAAGTGCAGATTGATATTTTATTATTCAGAATGAACTCCTATTTCTAGAGCCAGGATGAAGAAAGTAAATAAAATGGTTGGAGAAAAGAAAGACAACAATATGATATTAAATAAAACAGCAATAATATTTGTTAGTCATTAGACCCCTATGAAATCATCATATGTAAATAGAATGCGCTTAACCTCCACCAAAAGACATCCTTATAATAGAATAATCTGATGATTAAAGACAGATGAAACAGGGAAGTAGAAGGCGGAAACAGGTGTTTAAGGACATTACATGGCTTTTGTAGAAGGCTTTGTGGCAGTTGCTATGCTATTAGTCAGCTGGAGGGCTTTATTATTCCTCCATTTCAATGCTTAATAGTAGGTTTGCCTCAGTCATGCTTAGAGAGTGAGATCAGAAGTCAGGCAATGAAATTCTGAAACGACTTTGTGAAAGTCCAGCAATGAGGAAATAATTTTTATAGATGTACATACACGAGAGGATTTTTTTTCTCAGACAAGGGATAGAGAGGGCATCCTCCGAATTCTATCCAAGAAGAATTCTCCAGGCTTTAAGAAATGTCCTTTAAAGCTTCCTTATTAACGATAGCAGCCTGTAGATAATGCACATCAATGATTTCAGGTTAGACAGTTAGGATTTGAATGTTTCAGTGTGCATGTCCTTTTCAAGCAAACTATTCATATAATAAAGCTTTCCTTTTTTATGTTTTGTAAGTGCTATCAAACTGGGCCCTCTTAATTTAAAAGAATTCTTCTTTTCTTTTTCTTTCTAACCCTTGCTAAGGAGCATAGGAATAACACAATTTGAAGCTGATTTCCCCTAAAAGATAGAACAGCAACATAATGAAAATGAAACAGCGGTGTTGTAGATTCTAATCCTTCCAAAGAATAAAAAAAGCCAGAGTTGAAAGGCAAGTATTGGCAAATGCAATTTGAGATGAAAGTTGGTGGGGTAGGTATTGGCATTTTGACATAATGGGAGCTGTAAAGAGAATAACCAGGTTACAAGACCCCACACTAGTTTGTAAATGACTACTTTCTTAAAGGAACATTTCATTTTCAACAGCTGTCTGCCAAATCATATTATCTAATAATAATAATTTAAAAAAACACCAGTGGTCTCTGTTGCTCCCTTTCTACATTTGAAAAAGAATTCAGAAGAAAGGCTTCATTTCAACTTCAAGTATGCTTTGGATAGATTTAAAGAAAGTTAATTTGAAATGACAGTAAATAATCCTGCACCATTCAGTCACTGGTTTTATGTTTCTCTTTAATTATATTTAAATAAGCCTCTTTTTAAGCATGTTTATTATGTGCATTTGTCTTCCCTTTATTGCTTTATGCAGCAGATAAAAATGACATTTCTGTAAGGAATCCGAAGCCACTATTCTTTCCTGTAGGGACCTGCTCAGGGAGAGTTATGAATTGTTCAGGTATTGTAAATGCCAGCCATTGCAGATTTTAACTATGCTTCCTTGCCCTGAATTCCTCCTACTGTTTCAAAGTAAATAGCTTTCTGTCCTTTCTGTCACCATTTGATCAATGTCTTTATGGTGACACAATAAGCTTCATGAAAACAGCAAGAGAAAAGATGAAGATGATTAACACGTACATAAAAACAGTACAGTCTGAAGTGGGATTGGAGAAAGAGGTGAGGAGACAAGAGCAAATATAAACAGCAAAAACAAATGGATGAAAGAATTTAATGTGCCATCTCTAGCCATAATCATAAAATTAGGCAGTATACACTCTGTTTGCCCCAGCTCACAAACATAATCCTTACTACTAGTTACTTCCCGATATATGAGCCAGTCTCTTTGTAAAGGGAAGCAGTCCACACAGCTCATTTTTCTAAAGCACTTAAGGATCATTAGTCTAGCACTGCAGCAAATGTATTATTCATTTTGCCGTAGCCCAATTTCTCTGTGAAGACTTTTGCAGCGAAATGCTACACAGTTCGGCAGAGAGGTGATTGATTAAGCAAGGAGGAGCAGAATTTGGGCATCCTGATAAAATTTTCTCATAGTCTTCTCAGTTAGCATAAATCAATTTTATTTATGTAGTAACACTTGAATACTAACTACCCAATATCATCCATCGGAACAAAATTGATGACTATACCTTTAGGTTAATATTACTTGAACATTTCATTCTTGAATAATTTATACACTTTGCTGTCTGAGTGTCTGTTCATGATTGTTTATTCTGTTTTACTAAGTGTAGCCAAGCTCTTGCCAAAGCAATGACAAAAAAGTCCATTATTCTTGTTAATTTTATACTACCAAAGGGGCTTGTACCTCACAAGACTCCATTCTAATAATAGTTCCTTTTCCCAGTAGAATATTCATTTGCAAAAGCAAAGATGACACTTTTTTGGCCTATTAGAAAAATTGTTAAATCATCAAGAAAAGATTTTTATCATATACATTTAATAGTTAAAGTGCTTCACATGGATATAAGAGAGAAAAGTGGAGACAGTAAAGGCTGCTATTCATCAAAGCACATAAGCATGTGCTTAACTTCAGACAAATGAGTGGACCCTATTAATTTAATTGAAATTAGGTTAAGCATGTGCTTAAGTGCTTTGCTGCTTCGAGGCTTACATTTCAATAGTGGTGTAGTGGTACATCATTTTAGCTACTTGATGACTTTTTCCCCTGGACTTCTTACCCGAAATGTTCAACTTTAGACTACAAATAAAACAAAAACAACCCATATTACCATATGAGATTCATAAAGCATAGCCACCTAGCATAGAGGGAAGAATATTGATTTTAAATTTTAATATAGATAAAAATTATGATAACCTTACCAATAGCCCATTCAGTAATTGTCAGATATTAATTACCACATAGCAGCTGTTTGTATAAAGGCTCTGAGTGCATTTTGCGGATAATTTAAAATTGCTGGCTTACCCTGGATATTTGTTTTTGTCTGATCACTTCTACAAATAGCTCTGACAATCTTACAAGCAATGTTTTTTAACTCTATACTTTGTCTTGGGCTTCAAATAATGTAATTCTTATTGATTTGATTGACGAGAATGAGATGCAATTTGGATTGGATATGCTATGGGCCTCTTTGGGTACACGTGAACCAAATAGAATTGATTTGTACTTGGCATATGTGTAACTTTATATAACGTACTGACCTTTGTAGGGGAAATATATAGTTCATTCTGAAGTGCAGATTTCCCAATGATAATATATTTTAAAAGGAAAATAGGGGGAAATGATAACCAGATTATATCAGTCAAAGTAGTTGAACTGAGCCAGGAATGTGTCAGTTTGAATTTCCTTCTTGTCAGAAACACCATATATTATCAGCAAAGAGGAAAGCCTATTGCCTTTTCTTTTATTTCTACATGATTTAAAAAAAAAAAAAAGGGGGGGGGGGAAGAGAAAGAGAGAGAAAATCCCATATCAGATACTTGCCTAAAAGTCTCCATTAAGCTAGAAAGAGTTTTTTACCTCATGGACCACAAACATTTTTACAGAGCTGCATTTAGGCAGTTGTCACTTACATAGACTTGCTCCAGTAGAATATTTGATGATTTTTGGAAGGAAATGTGTTGGATGGCCCTTACTCACAGCATTACTTGCATTGACTTTTGAATTGGTATCTACAAGTGGGCCTGATCTTGCAAACCCCTACTTAGATGAGTAAGGAGTACGGATGAAATACACCAGAGCAAGGCTCTCTGCACCACTTACGCCTCTCTAGGGGTTGCACCTGGTTTGTTGGTTGACTGCATGATCACACAAGGGTGCCTGTGCACCATGAAACTAGTCTCTATCTATGCAGTGCCAGTACAGAAGGTCACTTGCAGATCAGCCTAGGTGGGCCAAAGGAAGGGCCAATGTATGATATTTGTTTAGATGGACTAACTGGGGTGGGCTAGGTTGTATGTTAGCCCCGTGCCCTGGCAATAAGTGTACCTTTAAGAGGGAACAGTAATAAGTCTCCATAAGAGGAAGATAGTCTGCCATATTTGGTCAGCATGTTGCGCGCTTTCCTACCCAGGGGAGCTCATCAAGTTCCGTGTGTTACGTATGACTTTAGGGAAAACATGCCTTTCTAACTAAAGTAATGTAATAACCATTAAATATAAAAACATAGCAACAGATAGGGAAAATACCTACACTTATAAGGGTTCTGATTTCATGCTTCCTTCTTGAGCCACCGTGCTGTAATCAGGACTTCTTGATTTGTGGTTTCCGTTGGTTACTTATAGGTACATTTTCACATTGTACAAAGCTGTAATCCAGGTGTGGGACTGACTTGCATGCCACAAAAGCCTCCCCCCCCCCCTCACATTTTTGGTCAGCACTTCCAGGTGGTCTGTGGAGCTGCGACTATCATTGTTGGTCGATCATCTGTCTGTCTGGGTTCCTGCTTTATATACCCTAGTCCAAACCTCTCTTAAGAGTTTTGAGAGGCTATTTTGAACAACTAAGCAAAACCAACCCAACTGCTTTTTAATGTTGAGTGTTTCTTCAGTGTAAATTTGGAATTTGATCAAATTTGTAGATGACACTGAATTTGGAGATGTAGCAAACACACCCAAGAGGAGAGAACTAATCTGTTGTTAGAGATGAGAGGAATGTCTGTAGGGGAGATTTAACAATAACACATTTTAATGTTCAATAACCAAGGAAAGGAAATAAACAATTCAGTTAAAAAAGGTAGGACATATTGTAGCAACTGCACCTCTAATACTAACATTTATTTTCAACCGTCTCTCCTTAATACTCCACTCATACCTTTTTTTATGTAATAAAATACTATGTGTTTGCCAAAGTGAAGATGTTGATTAAGTATATAGTTTGGAAGGGAGGCTGTCTTCTGGACAATATCTGAGTCAGATTCTCCACAGGTGTAAACTGAGGTTAATGGCTCTATGCCAATTTACAGCAGGCAAGAATCTTGGCTTTAGAAGTGATCCAAATATGAGAAAAATGGAGAACATCGGGTATACCTAACTTTCATTCTATTGTGTATACATTTCATGATATTGTACAAGAATTAACAGAAAACCAAACCCAATTTGATCTTCCTATAAGTCTAAACTTTTAAACAGTGATGCCAAAAAAGTATCCCATAGTTAATTCACTCTGAAATGTGCTGTTTCTCTTGCAATTAACAACTACTTGTCTGATGAAAATACATACATTTTTCCTTTAAAACAACACGAACAATATTGGAGAAAATCTATATTGGACACAGATAAAAATACTGTATTTATTCCTGATTGTATTACATCAATTGGTTTAAAAATGAACTCCTGCAGGGAGTGTCACAAATCCACATGATGTAGCGGAGTGCTACATTTTGCATTTGGGTTTCTGATTTAGCTGACAGATGTGTAAAATCACGTGTAGCCAGACAGCTCCCTATTGACTTCACATCTGAGTTGGATCAGTGCACTTCATTGAACTTTATTCCACTTTTGGCCATCATTAACTTAAACTTACCAAATTGACTCCAGATCCACCTGTTTCAGACTGTTGTGTGGGGTAATTTTTTTTGCTGGTAAGTCCATCTACTTTAATGAAACCATTCTCCTTTTTTGAGCTCTCCTAATATAGATGCAGACGACGAGGCTTTTTAGAGCTCCAGGACCCATAGGTTTTTCCCTTTGTGGAATTAAATAAGGGGCAGGAAAATACCAGCATATCTTCAAAAAAGTGCAGAGATTGTTGTTAGCCTTACAAACACACAAATCCACATTAGAGAGCCACAACTCAGACCTGTCTATAGAATTCTGGCCATAAATTAGAGAGTTTTAAAAATTCACCTTCAGTTTTAATTCTTTAACAGTTTGTAATGGTCATGAATGTCTGGTGAATGCATAATTACAAACATTGGGCAAATAGGTATTATTTACCGGAGAACTCATGATGACTGTATTGATGCTATTGCATGTACAGTTATATCAATCTGTATTTTATAGACTCTGTAAATCTGATATGACTTACTTGTCCATACTGTCCACAATACCATACTCTAGCTGGACACATAACCAATTGTCCCCTCCCCACTTCCCACCATACTGATGGCATGGTAAAGTAGTTTGGTACAGGTAAGACAAAGAAAGTGTATAATTGCTCTTTTGGCTTTTATTGTCGGGGCCCTCAGTGCAGTGGCTTTTGGGGGGTCCAAAATTTGTTTGAACTTGCTCTGATCCTAGGATTTATTCTCACTTTCTAAAAGTGTATATGTTGTAAACATATTCATATGTATAGAAGCATGGGATTGTGATAGCTATTTCCACAGTGGGTCAGGTAGAATTTGGATAAAGACACAAATCAGCTAAAATATCGACTTTGCTTCTGAGTAACAAAATGACCTTTTCACAAGTTAAATTTAACTCATTAAATGACAGCTCACGGAATGAGAGGGAACAGAGTTATGAAGCTTGCTAACAATTGCAATCCTTGTTTAATTTCAAGGGTGCAGGGCAAAGGGCATATTTCAAATTACTAGCAAAAACAAAACCAAAAAAACATACTACCTGACTAACCAGACAGTTAGGCATTTAACCTATATCAAAGGCTTTTGCAGAAAATAATTTAATACCCATGATAAAGTTTGATTCTGCAGCTTTGGCATGTAATCATTTTCTAAGCTGCCAACTTTGTTTCAAAATAATAGGTTTAGGTTCCAAACAGAGTAGAAATCTCTTAATTGGAACAATCTGGTGAATAGTCTATCATCCCAGTTAAGAGAGGAGACCATTACCAACACATCCGAAAAGGTTTAAAGCAAAATTCTCCTCTCAAGATCTGCACTGAACTGCAGAATTGACTTATTTTCTGCTATTTCTATATGCACAAGGCCATCTACTGACATAACTGGAAGTCTGACACAATTGGGGAAAAATAGAATGTTGGAATCCAGATTAAATGTCATATTGTATAAAATGCAAGAAAAAATTCATCTTTATTCCTTTTAAATGTTGGTAATGTCCGTAATAAAGCACTTGGCCTTAGAATTTGACACCTGTTTGACACTTGAGCTGGTCAAAATTTGAACTTCTGAATTTTTTTAAGGAAAATTTTGAATGACATTTTTCCAAATATTTCCCTCAATTTTTCAGCCAACCATAGAACTGGTTGGTATGTTTTGAAATTACAAAAAAGTGTGCAACATTTTGAAGTATAAAAAAGAGTTTTTAATTATTAAAAAAATCCTCTTTTTTTTCTCAACTAGCTCGATGTAACACCTATTACATCGATGCCATTTAGTGAAATATGGTCAACTAGCTCGATGTAACACCAATTTAACCACATTTCACTAAATGGCATTGAAAAAATGTAACCCAGTTAAGCTGAATGTTTGCTTGAAAAAGTATTTGGTAAATATGATTTGACCCTGTGTCTCCTTAAAACACACTTCTTTCCTGGGGCCTGTAAAGTATCATAAGTACTATAAATACATCAAATAAATAAATAAAATGCTGATGACATGCACATAAGTAACCAAAGTAATTGCATGAGCCTATTGCTGTAACTCCTATCTTTCCTTTCCTTTACCCCACAGTGTATGGACCTTATTCTGTACCCTTTAATATCAATGGGAAATTTACCATCCATAATAATGTTGCATCTTAATTTAGACCTGATCTAAATGTATATACACAGAGAATAAGAATTACACAGGTATATGTGCATCACTGTTATATATAGGTATTGATACCATGCTGTAATACACTGATTGGTCAACTTGTCATTGATGTCGAACTTTTTTACACTGATGGATTCATAGGGACAGAATTACTGTACTGTGGTAAGAAAGCAGGTGATATTTATTCAGTAGATGAATTAAACTGATACCATTAAACTTTGTTATTATTCATGTATACAGTACTATAAATGTATGTGTCATTTCACAGATCAATAAAAGCCTAAGAGTATAGAATTTAAAGGACTGAGCCAACTACAATTATCACCAATAGAAATACCCTAACTGAAATAAATTTTTAATTCCATTTTACTTGTAATTCTCAATATTTTTTCTGATGCATTCATGGAAAAAATATGTGGTCAGAAAAACACAATTAGATTCCCTTGTATGTTAATCAAAATCTGTTTATCCCACTGGATTAAGTGACAGATTTATATTTAAGCTGCACTGAGTTGAAATCATTTTAGAATACTATTTTTATTAAACATTCTTTATCTTTTTCTTTGTGTTAAATAGCTTACTACAAATAAAACTATCAAAAAATATCCTGCAACTAACAAATATTGAAACAACTTTTGTCAAAGAAGCAAATAAAAATACATAGAGTGCACCCAGAGAGTACCAGCATTTTCCAAGATGCCAGTCTAATTAATGCTCAGGAAGACGTACAGACTTGCACAGTAAAATCCCAGCAGCAGGGTAGCAAATATAGCCCAAAGCATTTAATTGAAACCTCAGTACAACCTCCCAAAAGGTACCTGACAACCTAAAAAGAAGCAGTATGGCTTTGTGTAGGAGGCAGACCATTTGAGACTCTCTGGGTAAAGATAAAAGGTGTAGAAAATAGGGGTGACATCATGATAGAAGACTACTATTGACCACCAAATCAGGAGAAGGTGGATGAGGCATTTCTAGAACAAATAACAGAAATATCTAAAGCACAAGACCTAGTAGTAATGGGGGACTTTAAATATTCGGACATCTATTGGAAAAGTAATAAGGAAAACCACAAAATTTCCAATAAGTTCTTAAATTGTTTTGGTGATAGCTATTTGTTTCACAAAGCAGAGGAAGTAAGCAGGGGGACAACCATTTTAGACTTGATTCTGACCAATGGAGGAATTGGTAGTGAACCTGAAGGTGGAAGCCAATTTGGGTGAAAATGACTGTGAAATGGTAGCTTTCTTGATTCTAGGGAAAGGAAGGAATGACAGCAGCTGAATAGGGACAATGAACTTCAAAAAATCAGACTTCAACAAACTCAGAGAACTGGTAGGTAAGTTCCATGGGAAAAAAATCTAAGGGAAAGAGTAGTTGAGGAGAGCTGGCAGTTTCTCAAAGTAACAATATTAAGTGCACAACTGCAAACAATCCTGATGGGAAGGAAAGATAGGAAAAGACGCTAATATGGCTCCATCAGGAGTTCTTTAATGACCTGAAAATCAAAAAGGAATCCTACAAAGAGAGAAAATATAAACAAATTGCTACGGAGGAATACAAAAGAATAGTGCTCGAATATAGAAACAAAATCAGAAAGGATAAAGCACAAAATGAGTTTCATGTAGCAAGGGACATAGAAGACAAGAGAAGCAAGGGACATAGAAGATTTAAAAAGAGGTTCTTAAATTACATTAGGAGTAAAAGAAAGATGAAGGAAAATGTAAGACTTCTACTTAGCAAGGAAGGAGTGATGACATCGAGAAAGTTGAGGCGTTTAATGCTTCAGTCTTCTCTAAAAATATTAATGGCAACCAAATACTCAACTCAATTAATATTAACAACAAGGGGGAATGAATGCAAGCCAAAATTGGAAACAACAGGTTAAAGAGAATTTAGAGAAGCAAGATGTATTAAAGTCAGCAGGGCCTGATGAAATTCATCTCAGGGTACTTGAGGAACTAGCTAAAGCAATCTTGGAACCGCTAGCAATTATTTTCAAGAATTAATGGAGATGGGTGAGGTCCCAGAAAACTATAGAAGGGCAAACATGGTACCCGTCTTTAAAAAGGGGAACAAAGAGGATCCAGAGAATTATACACCAGTCAACCTAAGTTCACACTATCAGAGGCTCGTTCACCTGCACATCTACCAATGTGATATATGCCATCATGTGCCAGCAATGCCCCTCTGCCATGTACATTGGTCAAACTGGACAGTCTCTACGTAAAAGAATAAGTGGACACAAATCAGACGTCAAGAATTATAACATTCAAAAACCAGTTGGCGAACACTTCAATCTCTTTGGTCACTCGATTTCAGATCTAAAAGTTGCAATTCTTCAACAAAAAAACTTCAAAAACAGACTCCAACGAGAGACTGCTGAATTGGAATTAATTTGCAAACTGGATACAATAACTTAGGCTTGAATAAAGACTGGGAGTGGATGGGTCATTACACAAAGTAAAACTATTTCCCCATGTTTATTCCTCCCCCACCCCCCACTGTTCCTCAAACTTTCTTGTCAACTGCTAGAAATCACCCACCTTGATTATCACTACAAAAGGCCCCCCCGCTCCGCTCTCCTGCTGGTAATAGCTGACCTTAAGTGATCACTCTCATTACAGTGTGTATGGTAACACCCATTGTTTCATGTTCTCTATGTATATAAATCTCCCCACTGTATTTTCCACTGAATGCATCCAATGAAGTGAGCTGTAGCTCACAAAAGCTTATGCTCAAATAAATTTGTTAGTCTCTAAGGTGCCACAAGTACTCCTTTTCTTTTTGCGAATACAGACTAACACGGCTGCTACTCTGAAACCTGGAAAGATAGTGGCCCAAATTATTAAACAATCAATTTGTAAACATCTGGAGGATAACAGTGTTAAAAGGAATAGCCAGCATGGATTTGTCAAAAACAAATCATGCCAAACCAATCTAATTTCGTTCTTTGAAAGGGTTACTGGTTTAGTGGATGGGGGGAAGCAATAGATGTGATATATCTTGATTTTAGTAAGGCATTTGACACAGTCCTGCATAATATTCTCATATGCAAACTAGGGAAACGTGTTCTAGTAGAAATTACTATAAGGTAGGTGCACAACTAGTGAAAGACCATCATCAATGGTTTGCTGCCAAAATAGGAGAGCCTACCTAGTGGTGCCCCGCAGAGGTTTGTCCTGGGTCTGGTACTTTTCAAAATTTTCATTAATTACTTGGTTAATGGAGTGGAGAATATGCTTATAAAATTTATGGATGACACAAAATTGGGAGGGTAGCAAGCACTTTGGAGGACAGATTTAAAATTCAAAATGACTTTGACAAATTAGAGAATTGGTCTGAATTCAACAGGATGAAATTCAATAAAGACAAATGCAAAGTACTTCACTTAGGAAGGAAAAATCAAATGCACAACTACAAAATGGGGAATAACTGGTTAGATGGTAGTACTGCTGAAAAAAAATCTGTGTGTTATAGCAGATCACTATATGAGTCAACAATGTGATACAGCGGCGAGAAAAGCTATTATTCTCAGGTGCATTAACAAGAGTGTCATATGTAAGACATGGGAGGTAATTATCTCACTTTACTTGGCACTGGTGAGGCCTCAGTTGGGGTGCTGTGTCCAGTTCTGGGTGCCATGCTTTAAGAAAGATGTGGACAAATCAGAGAGAGGCCAGAGGAAAGCAACAAAGCGGATAGAAACCTGACCTATGAGGAAAGGTTAAAAAAGCTGGGCGTGTTTAGTCTTGAAAAAAGACAACTGGGGGGGGAGAGGGGAACCGATAACAGTCTTCAAATGTGTTAAGGGCTGTAATAAAGAGGATGGTGATCAATTGTTTGTTCTCTGTGTTCACTGAAGGTGGTCAAGAAGCAATAAGCTTAATCTGCAGCAAGAGAATTTAGGTTAGATGTTAGCAAAAGCTTTCTAACTATAAGGGCAGTTATGCTCTGAAATAGGCTTTCAAGAGAGGTTGTGGAAACATCACTGGAAGTTTTTTTAAAAACAGGTTGGACAAATACCTGTCAGGGATGATCTAGGTTTAGTTGGTCCTGCTGCAGCATAGGGGGCTGGACTTGATGACTTCTTGAGATCTCTTTCAGCCCGACATTTCTACAATCCTGTATGCACATAAAATGAAGGGGTACAGGGTTTGTTGTCACTATTTCAACCCAGGGAGTAGAGTAGCAGCGATAGAGTGACTGTGAACCTGTTTCACACCCTCACTGTGGCTTGTAGGGTGGTTTCAACCCTAGCTCCATGTAAAGGTGTTATGTGGGTGTGGGTGTGAATTTCACTCTTTTGTAATCCCCAAAATAAATACACCTTGATGCAAGTGTGTGAAAGTTATAGGGTTGACCTGATTTTCATCTTTATTTGTATGAATTTTTGTGCTTATGTGGATTTAACTCAGATCCCATTTTAAAATAGTTTTATTATACTAAATTGCACTAAATGAGAGAGGGAGAGAGAAAGGACAGAAATCCATTCGTAGTACAAGTAAGTATATCATATTTAGCACTCAGACAAAGCTATTTGTCTATTGTGTAAAAATATAATTAAGGATTATAGAAGTGTTTATTGGTTATTTGATAGTCTTTAAATGTTTCCTGAATGTATAGGCTCTCACTTTAAGAGCTAGTTTGAGAATTTTTTACTTTGTGAATCATTGGCAGGATACAGCCATTTAAAGTCTCGACTGAATTTGGATGTCATGCATTTGTAGTAACTCAACATGAAAAAATACCTATGAAAAATAATAATAACCCCCACTTCTTCATAGGAGCATAGGAATTGCAATACAAACCTGATCAGACCAGTGGTCCATCTAATCCAGTATCATAGCACTGATAGTGGGCAATATCAGATGAGCTTGAGGCAGGTATAAGAAACTCTGTGCTAGGCAGTTATGGGATAATCTTCCCACAAGCAAAATTTCTTTCTAATCATCAGTAGTTAGAGATTAGCTGAAGTCCTGAAGCATTCCTTCTAACACTCTTATTTTGTAGTATTTATTTTATTACTCTGCATATTTTTTACTATCCATACAAATGTATAATCCCCTTCTGAATCCTGCTAAAGTCTTGGACTTTCAATGATATTTTGTGGCAATGAGTTCCTCTGGCTAATTGCCATTAAAGAAGGATGATTTGAGTGCTAGTATGGGAGTTGCAGGAGACGTGGGTTTGATTCCCCACTTTGCTATGGACTTCTTTGGCAAGTCACTAAGGCCAGATTTACAAAGGTATAGTCACCTAAAGATGCAGATAGATGCTTCTGAAAATCCTACTAGGCACCTAAGTGAGTTAGTGCCTAACTCCCATTTACTTTCCATGAGCAGTAGGCACCTAACCTATTTGGCACTTCTGTTAATCCCACTTGGTACCTATCTGCATTTTTAGGTGCTTGAATACCTTTGTAAATGTGGCCTTAGTCGCTCTGTGTCTCAGTTCCCCATCTGTAAAATAGAATAATAGGAATTCCTGCTCACAGAAGTGTTGTGAGAATAAATACATTAAAGACGGTAGTGTGCTCAGATAATATAATGGTGGCCATGTAAATACCTAAGAAAGAAAGATTATGTAAAAAAAATTTTTGAATTTTCCACCTGTGTGTTTAATAATCCTTTCTTCTAGATAAAATTTAATTCTGAGTTTCCCCTCCTCCAAAAGGCAATTAGCCCACACTGAAAACATTTCACACACAAAATTTCTTATTAACAATGCCCCCATGAGCTATGGAACTATCAAAACCTCCTCAAAAGTATAGAGTATAATTTATTTATTTGCACTTTAAAACTCAGATATTAACACATGGCTTCTTCATTTTGTAATAGCTTCCAGGCAGTTACCCTGCATGCCATGCTTTGGCTCCAGGCCACGTTTTACAGATATCCTTTTAAAAAAAGTTACTAATGGAAAGTCTAAAAATTCCTTAACAGCACCCAAATAGAGGAATATAATCAATCTGGTCTTGCAAACCAATCATATAACTTGTCTTCATGGTAATGACAAAAGACCTGCAACAGAGACAATTAGTCAAAGACTCTGAATATTTGTAGGAGGATTCTGAAGTGGATGCCCGAGTGGAAACTTGTATCATTCTCCATGAGGCACTCTAGTTTCCTTGAAATCAGTAATACAAGTAAGGGAGAAAATAGACACTAGCAGTTCAAGCCTTGTTTAGCTTGAATAGTCACAAAGGACTTTTTGTACTTTGTCTAATAGGCTTTGCTCTGAAAATCTTTGGCCATTCCTGTGAAAAAAACAACAACCCTGGATTATACAGTATTTCGTGAATAGAAAATGCATTAGGTAATAAACTGCATGTTACTTTGAACTCTCCCCCACTCCCCATGTCAGTGACAATGAGTTACAAGAATATCTGGGTTATAACATTTATCATAAGAGTCTCAGTTCTAAATTTTAAAAAATGCATTGGATTCTGGAAACCAGTTACTTCATAGCACTTACGTAAACATCTTCACATTGCCTAAACCAGCACAGTTTATGGATACCAGTTTGTATTAATTAAAATCAGGGAGTGACAACCCCAGAAAATGTCTACTGACCTTTGATCATTTTCACACATTCTGAAAAGTCTGGCCTACTTCACTTGACAAAGGAAGTATGAAAGGACAAACAAAAAAAAAATAGGAGTTCATAATATAGGGGTCTAGAGTGCATGTAACAAAACTGAAAGATCAACATCCCTGAGCCAAGCATCCAAAATGGCTGACTGCAAATGCTAAGAACAACTGTATAGACACACAATGCTCTTTCTGAGAGTATTTTGCTGTCTTTTTATAGTCTGCATGTGAATTTGTCTTGTGGTTTTGTTTCCCCTGAGATTGTTAAGGTGTAAATATAAAACAGATGAGTGTTGGAGAAGGTTAGTGTTACATATTCATTTTATTTTAAATAATTGATTATGTTTCCTGTCTCTGCTTACATTAATTGCTCTCAGGTGTTGGAAAATTGCTCAGTGAGTTGCCTTGTAATTTGTTTCTTTAGAAAAGCAGCATGTTGCTTTGTGGAATACTAAAAGTAACGTGTGTTGTGCAGTACTTTCTAACTGGAGGTTAATACAGGTGAACTGAACGTTTGAGAGAAAGAGAATGAGGCACCAGAAGGAAATGAAGTGTCTTAGAAGCCTTTATAATGATTTTTTAAAAGTATAATTTATGTTCAATTGGCACTTCAAGATTCCACATTAAGCAGCTGATCAGCAAGGTGCTGAGTTCCTTCAGCTGCTATTGATTTCAGTGTGAGTTGATGATGCTCAACACCTAGCAATATTGGGCTCACAGAATGCAACATCGTTTTTTCTGAAATGGTAGTGTGAGATCCATATTCTAATTTATCTGGCTATGCAGCGGGAATAACAAGAGAGAATCCTTCCCAACTCAGTTTCTCAAATCTAAGTGAGATTGTTTTATCAGTATCAGATTTATAAACTATTATTAATTATATGCTCAGCAATCGGTGTGCTCTGCACTGTACAAATACAGAGGAAAACAGTGTTCTTACAGTTTACAGTGAACCTGCAGTCCAAATACAAAAATATACTGAATGATGAGAAGATAGATCTAATACAGACCTCAGCAAATTTATGAGCCAATTTTTTTAAAAGCATAGGTGTTCTGTGCAGAAGCACATCAGTTGAATGGACACAAAGGTGTGTGCATGTACAAAATCACAGCTACAGTGCGTATGTGGATGCTGAGTATGTATTTCAGGGCTATAGGGATGCTGAGATAATGTTATGTGTAAGTCTATTGCATCCCCATCTTCCTGTGCCTCAGCTCAACTCTTTGTAGAAGCACAGGTCAGAGTTCTGTCTCTTCAGGTAATTATTATTAATTCCCGGTGAACTTCAAAGAGAGTACCATATATTTTCTTCACAGACAAACATTTAATGCACACAGAAAACTTTGTAAATAGTATTGGGAATACTATTAATAACTTTTAAGCAAAAGCTATTAGACAATAAATCAACTGGTGTTCCTCATACAGATTTTCCCGTTTCTTGCTGTTTTAAATTTAAATCCAAGGTTTCAGCACAAGAGCTATACTTCTATACTTTAGCACTCACATGTAAACACGTTCCCCTCTAATCTTCTTTCAGAGATGATTTCTCAGTCATCATAGTGTGACCTTAATATATAATATGTCACCTGGACTCTTCAGAGCTTGAGAAGGATGGCAGCATCATAGTCTTTTTAAACACTCTAGAACTCTCTTAGCAAACAATCTCAGATCTCCACAGCTAGCACCCTTCCAGCCCTTGGGTTAATAGCTGACTAGTCCTCCATTGTTGGTAAAACAGAAATCTGTAGTCTGTATCCAAAGTAGCACAGGTACTGGAACCCAACCCTCACAGCACGCACATCTCATGGTCCTGCATGAATCGGCTGCTGGTGCTGAGTCCTCAGGACTGTCTTTAACTCCAGTATTTATAACCTTTTCCCCCTCCACATGCTGGGATAGGCTCTGCCCTTGGAGAATAACTGGCGATGACCTGCCAGGTAGATTGCCCACAACGAAAACTTCCTATAAAGCTTCAAAAACAGCTGCTGAGTATGTCTAGTAACTGCCACACACTATTTCTGGATGATTCTGGATCCTTCTAGCTGAGTTACCCTGCCCTGCCCTTTGCAGATATGCAGAGTATTAAAACAAAAATCCGTATTTCCTCCCTACTGCTTCTCTTCTTTTCTTTGTGCTGAACAAAGTCAAATACTGCTGTATAAAGCTTGTGGATTACATATGTACAATTTGGGGACATGTAAAGTGTGTGCCCTTTTTTAAAAACATTGAGCCTCCTTTTTTTTTAATTAACAAAATCGCATTTATAAAGTAAATTGCAAGTCTCTTATATTGGTTAATTAAAATTGGTATGTAGAGGGGGACTGACTCACTCCACTGTTGCAACTGAGGCTGGTAAATCTGGAACAGCTGGTAAATCTGCCAGGAGGAAGGGCACAGTGACACAAGTCTCCCATGATGGTGGGCCTAGTGCCAGCTAGATCATCCCACAATGTGGGCAGGTCCTGGCCAGTTGAGAAATGTGCTGATTCAGTACATCTCCTGTGGTGCCTCTGCCAAGAGGACTCCTGTGTAGCCACAGTGGGAAACCCCTGGGAATGAGGTCAATGGCACTTCCACCTGCTGTCCCTTGGGAGAATACCTTGGATAGCACAGCTGCTCCCACAGGGTGTCAACTACTTCTGTTTGTGCCTGTGGGGGTGAATCGGGCCCATGGACTATGGGAGAGAACTCTACTCTGATCTCTATATAGAGAGAATGTCATCTATTTTTATTTCTGTACCATCCACGACATCTGTATATTCACCAAACAGTCACCACAAGTCAATAAGCCCAGCTGTTCAGTATTATTTACATTATGTTGTCATCTCCGCTGACCTAAAGAGCAAAAGAAAATAACAGGGCATATTTGCAGCTTAATAAAACATTGCAGTAGGGAGCCCTTTCTGAACCATTACAAGCAGTTGCTGGAAGTGCATTTGCTGATTTAACAAAATGGTTAGGGCAAATGTTTAACATGCTGTTGTAATGATGCTCAGATGCTTTTCTTAGTATTTGTTGATCTGAGAAAATGTGTCCTTGCCCAATCGCATTACAGAGCAGAATTAATTAAATAAATAAATGCTATGTGATGCCGGTGAACTAAAGCAAAGCAGTGACTGCCCCTGACAGATGGAAAAAAAGTCAATATGATGTCTGAGACAGCCCAGGCTCTGCACGGCAGAATAAATTACATGATTCGCTGAATGCCTGGGCTTCACACAGACATACACAAAATTGGAAAGATAAAAGCTTGCATTGGCTTCAGATGATATTTACTGCTTGATGGATTTACTAGCAGCCCCAGTACAGTCATACTGTATTGAATTATTGGCCTCTATTTAGCTTTGTGTCCGTTGAAGCTTGAGTGTCCATTTAAGCATAAGTGAGCTGGAGCCCTGCCAAGGCTTTCTGAAGCTTTGGTATAGAGGAAGATGCGAACTAATGGCAACTAGCTTGAATAACAGGGAATTTAAGGACGCTGGGGGAAGACAACAAAGCAGGCTTTGCTTGCTTATCAATATTAATGCCAAAATAAATATTAATGGGATGCTGCCCGGCATATCATTTTAGAATGATTCTTGTTTCCTTTGTATTTTAGCACAAATGGCTGGAAATGACTGTGTGATTTCTCCGTCTCTCTTCCTCTCGGTCTCTCTCAGAAGGGGGAGTTTGAGAGAGACCATTAGTTTTACAACTATCCATTGTCACAGCAGCAGGGTTTCTCCAAGGCAAAGGAGGCAAATGAAATACTGGCTTTACGAAGTATACTGCTACAATAAAATATATGATTAGCATAGTAATGTACTGTACAAAGCTATTGTTATGGATTCATTATTATATTGTACCATGGCAGTTCAGTTAAGGAGCAGCATTTCATTTACAATGAGCCCCATGAGATGGTCACACTGTTGCTGTAGCCACAATGTAGAAAATAGAGGCTGCGTGGTTAGTTGCTTAATGCGTTGAACTGTGCTTCTAGAAGCCTGGGGCTCATTTTTGGCATGGCCCTCTCACAGGATGAGTTTAGCTGGTGCAATGGTTCAGCAAGCTGTGGGAGGGGGCTCTCTAGGAAATACCTCTGTGGTTTAGTCCATGTCAGTGATGTTGGAAGGGGTTTTATCTGCAATTAACTAGTTGTCTGGAAGAGGAAGAACAGAGGGAAAAAATCACTGTGCTATTTGCACTGTGCTGATCAGCTGGGTCAATAGCAAGAATGAGCAGGGTGCTGCTCCAGGTGAGCTAGTTGCAATGGCAGTGCAAAGGAAACCAGTCATGGGGAAAGATGTGCCTGTTGGCGTGGAGAGGCATGGAGACCAAACTATGAACATACTTTATTTTGGGATAATGATTAAAATACATCACAAACTGCCATCACGTTGTAAATAATGGACTGCTACTTGTTTCATCTATTCCCTATTGGAACATACATGTTTCTTTCACAGCAATTCCCTATGGATTATCCATTATGATGTTTATAACAATAGACCTAACACTTTTGCAGTCCGTACCAAGCAGGTTATTCATCGATTAATTAGTTAAAGAACAGCATAGATGGATCTTGCCTTTGTCAGCCAACCAGGATGAGGGCGTTCTAGCCTAGTGGTTGGAGGAGGCATTAGCTCTAGTGGTCAGAGCAGGTGTCAGGAACCAAGGACTAGAGTCAAGCTGGAGTCAGTAGTCAGAAGCTGGAGCTAAGGGTCAAATCAGAGGGCAGGAATTGGACACCAGAACCAAGGGTCAAGCCAGAATCAGAAGCCAAAGTCACAAGTCAAACCAGATGCCAGGAACTGGAGTAAGCAGGGTAGCAGGCAAGGAGGAATTCAAGGCTGGGTGCAAGGAAGAAGCAGGCACAGTAGTGAGCAATAAGCACTGAGTAGCTAGCAAGATGCTGCTGCTGCTGCTGGCTTAAGAGCAGGCCTACTGGCCCCTCTAACCACGCAGGTGGTATGGCCAATCAGGCAGCCTGCTGTAGGCCAGCTGTATTGATGAGGCTACCTGGAGATTAGCTCTGCGGCAGGCCCTGCCAGTCTTTAATTTTAAAAGTGGAAGAGATGGAGCTTTTGGGTGGGATGAAGGGAGAGAATTTTCCCCAAGCAATAGACTGAAATACAATGATGGAAGAAGTAGATGTCAGTTGCAATTTGCCCATGTTTCTGCAATCTCAGCGTGTACAGTAGTGCAATATGTTTTTCCCCTGGCCAGTGTGAAATGACATGCAATTTATATCTTCTGTCATGTCAAGTCTCACTAACCAGAAGCCAAGAAGGAAGAGCATCATGGCAAGAAAATGATTGTGTTGTCTTGCAAAGACCACAAAATGATACCTACAACTGCTAAATTTCATGTGGAAAAAGTATGTCTCATATTTTGCTATACAGTACATGGCATGCTAATATATATTTCATTCATTTAAAATATATGTAGGGTAGTAATATGTAGCATCTGCTAACATATCATAAGTGGAGTGGGTGGGCAAAGATACTGGGACAAGGAGCTGGAGGTGGGATGAGGGAGACATTGAGACTGGACATGGAGCCTGGGGAGGGAAATTGGGACTGGGAGTGAATGTGCACAGGAAACGAAGTTGAGAGGGGCAAGTGGAGGCCAACCTAGGGGAGAGAGTCCAACTGGATGAGGAGCTGGGAGTTGGGAAACTGTGGCTGGCTGGACAAGGAGACTAGGGAGTGGGGGAGGAGACTGGATGGGGAATCTAGATGTGTGAGGCTAGGACTTGCTGGCAAAGGAGATTGGTACTTGGCTAAGAAGCCTGAGGAGTGGACACTGGGACTGGCTAAATAAGGAGAATGGGAGTGGGAGGATGAGCCAGGGTTAGGGAAGGGACAGGAATGGGGAACAAAAAAAGATAAGTTGGACAGAATGGGGTAGAAAGGATCACACTTGTGGGGGTGGGGAGGGGCAGAAGAGTCTATGCCCATTAGAGCACACTCCCCTCCAGAGCTTGAGTGGAACCCAAAATTCCCAAGTCTCACCATTTATCTGTTGTCACTAGATATCTGTGAAATCTATTGGCAAAGGGTCCCTTCTCCCTCTAGTGCTGGTAAACATACAGCTATGTGTTATTCCATTAGCTCAAGTGATAGAGGTCTGTGTTGGGGTCCAAGTGTCAGAGATCTGACCTCTGTGTGTGTGTCAATATGATACCACTTGATGGTATTTCTGTTTTGTTTTGTTTTTTCTTTAAAAACCTAGGATATTATGTTTTAAAAAATGTTAAAAGAACATTAAGGTTTCAAAGTCACACACTCAAAAGTTAGGGAATGCCAGAATTAAGGTTTTCTTTGCAAAAAGATCTGCCAATTTTGGGTGTCCCATCTGAGACTCCTAAGACCTGATTTTTCAGAGTACATGGCATTATATAGCACTTAATATGTTCAAATCAGACGTCCCATAGACTTCAATTACAGCTGTGAGTGGTCTGCACTTGAGATCCTGGAGCCTGATTTGCGCAAGTCAGGAAATGAGGAATACACAAATAGTGACTGCCTATCACAATTTGGCTTAAGTGACTTGCCTAGCATCATGTAAGAACTCTGTGGCAGAGGCAGGGATAGAAACTAATTCTGTAGGGCAGCATTTAACTTCCTTAACCATCAAATACCAAGGTTTCTCTTTCTGCACTCCACTGCCTCATTCACTACAAATTTCCACACTTCTACAGCACGTGTAGTAGGAGTCCATCATTACACAGCCCTTATTCATCCTCAGAACATATCCAGCTGCACTGAATGAGTCCTGTGGAAAAAATAGTATAAGATCATGTAATTAAAGACTGTACCCTAAAGTCAGTCTGGGGGACGGGGGACGGGGGACTAAGGTTGTTTGAACAATCTCAGTTCTTGCATCTCCCACCTTTTGAGTGCTTGCCTTTGCAACCTTAATAATTTTCTTTTAACATTAGTTTTTTCTGTGTGAATATTATTTATGATTATTCATTGAATGCCCACAAGCATGCTAGGCATCATCCAGATACATACAAGAGCTACAGTGCTCAAATTACTATATATTCTTCATTTAAGACAATTTAAATAGGGAAAGGGCTTTTTATTTTAATTAATATGATACACTTTTTTGTTATGTGACTCAATACCAAGGAGGAGTTGTATTTAATCCTAGACTGTTGTCCCTGGATTGGTGTTTTAACCCTTGCTTATTTCCAGTCATTATTTTTTAACCTTTCCTGTTTATTTTTTATCTAATATTTTAGCCCTTGCCTTTTTCCAGTTTAATTTTTCTAATACATTTTGCTTTTCTTTTGGATGACTGGAAATGGTGGCATAGACTATTGAGCTGGGGAAGTTTGATGTTGAGTGCCAATGGGAGCTTTATAAAAGAGGTGGGTTTCAGCTCCTAGAGTTTCCTATGAATTCTTCTAATGGGGTGGAATGTGTTGCTCTCCTCGTTCCACTCCTTCTCCTGAGCATTACGCATTCTTCATCCTTAATCTGTGGATCCAGTGAGATACACATATGCCTCTTCATATTGGGGTCCTTGAAAAGCATGAATCATGCAGAATCTGTATTTCTAGTGTCTTTCACAACTGCAGCTGCCCCTAGAACCCACCTAAATGGTGGAAAGGAGGACGTGCAAGTTAATAAAGCCCCAAACAACATTAAATTTATCTGGTTTCCCCAGTGAGCCTGGGATGGGATAATCCAGATGGGTTTTCCCTGGATTAGGAATGGAGGAGCATGCCCCAGAAGCAGAACTCTCCCCTTATGCAGCCTTAGGCTTCCTTCTATGGACAAATGCAGAGTGGTTTCTAAGGCCCTAAATCAGGACCTATCCTATAGAAATTATGTAAAGGTTCTTAAGTTTAATACAAAGTTGAAAGTCAGCTATCTAGATATAGCCATTGGTTACAAATCTATTTTATATAATGCCACATACTTATAGTTTATGAAACATATTCTATATTGTACATATAGGATTTGATAGTAAATTCTTGACAAATATTAAATATTGATTCTGAAATAGGAAGCAAAAAAAGTTAGGAATAAATAGCTCATTCTCCGCTTGAAAAAAGGTGACTATTAAGATGCCCAGGGATCATATTAGAACTCATGGTGTTTAGTACATTTATTAATTATTAATACACTGAAAGAGATAGCAAAATAGTGCAGTGGGAAAAATTACAGATGGCACAAGTATTAACATTATTCATGAGGAAGGAGGATTGTAAAGAACTCCAAAAAGACTTAACAAAACTGGGCAACAAAGTGGCTCTTGAAATTCAGCAGTGACAAATACAAGGTAATGCACACTGGAAGGAGCATTTTAAACTACTTGTTCACACTGATGGGTTTTGAATTAGCCACAACCTCTGAGGAGACAGATCTAGTGAACAGCTTAGTAGAGATGTCTGTTCAATGTACAGCAGTGGTCATAAAAATGTGGAAGAGCTCTGTCTAGATCACATTGCTGCCATGGCTACTGGGCCACAAGGGCTCTCCAAGCCCAATGAACTAGGTCATCATAGAGTTTGCTAACTAAACTCACATGGTACATCTCTTTCAAAAGTTTCCAAATAATGCCTTTCCTGTGGCCAGAGTCATACTGTGTCAAGTCTAATTGCAATCAAATTCATAGAACTGATATTTACTGGTTTATTGCTTAGTGCATCCTATAACAACCTAAGATGGGGGACAGATTTTCCAACCTGATCACAGGACACCCAAAAAAATAACTTTTATAGGTCTCATGTGGCTCTGTCACAGGGTGAACTGGTCCTTTAAGAGACTTGGGGGTCAGCCTCACCTATGACAGGCTCAAAGTCTACCTGTGTCCTTAGCGGAGCCTTATTATGTATCTCAGGCAATGAGAAGACAGGACCACTGAAGATTAATCCTCTGCTGTAACAATCAAAGGAGAGAAGAGTGAACCCACTTGACTGGGGAACCAACCACAAGACCAAAGATTTAGGTTTCTCACCACCTCCATGGGAGCAGGAGCTCTGCTAACTACACCACTATAGTGACTGAGAGTTGGCATGCTACAAAGCTCATCTTATGCTCCTTTGATTGGTGTGTGGGATTGTGAAATGTGGTCAGATGTGGGGGATTTAGGCCTATTACTGTGAAGAGCTCTTGTATATGCAATTCAATATTAATATTTTGGATATGTGCCATGTGCACTTTAATTCCATTAAAACCCCAATATTAAAAGCACATTAAAGAATTGCCAGTATGAACGTAACAACTCTACTTGCTGTGTGGGCAGCTGCAGTTGTGGAAACCACAGGAAGAGCAGCTTCGGTCTGAGCCATGTACAACCAATTTTCACTAGACTTCCAAAAGGCACGTCTGTGACCTAGGGACTTGCTCCCTGCCAAATGAGGATCTAGTGTACTTTAACTTTCAATGTGGTAAAGTTGCTTCAAAAAAAGACACAATGATGTTTAAATGGGAAAATGGAGCCTTTTTTTGTTGATCCAAGCTTTGAGAAGCTTCTTCTCCTGTACTCCCCAATCCAAGATTTAAAATTCAGCTCAAAAGGTAAAAGATTGAAAAAAAGTTACAAGCAACTGAAAATGTTCCCTCAGACTAGAAACACTTGTGCAACCTTAACTATAGGTGTTTCTACATGCTCTGTCTAATAGTATTATAATGATCTAAAGCAAAGGATAGATGCATAAAGGGCAAAAGAATGCATACATTTCTGTGTTCCTAAAATAAGTTTTTCAGTCTGGGGTTTTGTATATAGGGAGCTTCCTCCCCTAGTGGCATTTCAGTTATATTTTATAATAACTTAAATACATCACCCATGAGAAAATAATGCACACGTTAGTTCAAAGCAAAACCAAATGTTTATATATATAAAAGAAATGTGAACAAAAGAAATACATCATTTTATCAGCCATGTGTCCAACTGAATCACTTCCAAAGTAAATCAAAAATCTCATTGAAATTGTTTTTAGTTATCATGATCTCACTGGAAAACGAAAGGATTTTCTTCAATAGTCTGTTATAACTCTGTCATTATACCATAGTGAGGTAATTTGCTAAAGCAGCTGCCTCTAATGAGTAAACCTTTCCATCTGGCAGGACCAAAATAGATACAATCTCATGTCTGTTTTTCTTACCAAAACAAGGGGGGAAACCCTACACCTATATGTAAGGGGGTGTTCTTTCAACTGTACAAACAACTCAAATTCGTTTATTTTTTAATGCCTTCTCTCTTTTACATTCTTTCACCCGCACAATTGGCCTGAAATGCTGGAGTGTTGATATTGTGCCACCTTTCAGATGGATAACAACATAACTCAGAACATGTTCGTAATATAAACATTCCACCAAGAAACGAGACAAAATTAACAGTCGTCGGAACTTTTTAGCTTTTGAGGAACAGCACTTGTAGATAGTTTGTTTTCATAGTACGATTTTATTTTTCTTGAAAAACTCTATTTTATGGTGTTATGGAAATTACCATTGAGTCATAAGATCTAACAGCTCGCTTCAATACTGGTGCATTCACAAATCACTGACTCTTTAGACTGCACTTTTCAGTGAAGAACAAACAAAGAAAAGAACTGTCATTACTTTTGCACTTTGTTGAAAGATATATGAAGCTGTAATCTTCTTAAATTCAAGTGAACATGGCCTGGCTTTGAGTGTATGAATTATTTTTGTTTTGTTTTTTTCCTAAGGCAATATGATGGCTATTGTTTTTCAGTGAACATTTAGGCTCAGAACAGAGCAGCCAATTTGCTTAATATCATTTATTATAACCACATACATTTTGGCTTTTCTGAATCTCAAGAGCGTATATACAATAATGGAATGTATACATTTCATAACAGCAATTCATTGGTACTATTAGAGAAAACATTGCAATAAACTATCTGGAAAGATAGGGTTCATACTGGGAAGGCATTTTAGTTTACTAGCACGTCTTAGTGAAATGTTTTTCTAATCAAAGGTTAAATCATGGTTATTGAAATTAGAGTTGGTCTGAAATACTGACTCTAAATATCCCTGTCCCCTACCATCGCCAAGTGCCTGCTGCAGCTCTGATGAAATCAGTGGAAAATCTTCCATTGAATTCAGTGGAAGTTGGATCAAGCCCCAAATAGGGAAAGATTGGATTTAGATCTAAATTTGGATACAAATATCATACCTGGTCCCTATTTCTATAATGAGTGGCACAAAAACTTCACATCTGGAAACCCTCAGATGTTCAGAAAGTTCAGGTCCAACATTTGTATTTTGCTATTTGGGGCTATCTTTAATACAAAATAACAACAACAAAACTTAACCAATGAAAGTGTCTTTGCCAGTTCAGAATCTTATCAATATGGTTAATATGTTATGGTACTCACTGGTAGCTTGAATAGTGATTTTTACTTGCATAAAAAAGGCAAGAATATAACAAGCACCCTAGATGCCATGGTGATAAAACCCGAGAGAGAACAACACACAAAAACCAGAGAACTGCAGTGTGAGAAACTTTGTGACAGGCTGCCATTCAGCCCATTCCTTGGGCTCTGCATCACAAAGTGTTTCAGATCTTAAAGGTACAGTAATTCAAAAAGTCACCATTGTTTCTACAATTATACACATCACTGTAGTATAGAAAAGTATCAGCACTTTGGAGGAGGAAGATTATGATCCTATAATAGCAACTTATTTAATTTTCTCCTTGACTGCTGGCTGTAATGTAAATTTAATGTGCAACATACCAAGGTTATCTCTGGTTTCAGAGTAACAGCCGTGTTAGTCTGTATTCGCAAAAAGAAAAGGAGTACTTGTGGCACCTTAGAGACTAACCTCTCTCTCTTACACACACACATATACTGGACAGTAATGTTAAAGCATTAGTGAAGAAAATGAATTTGTCAGTGCTCCCAGTCTTTCTCCCATTGAAGTTAATGACTAAACTTCCTTTGACTTCAATAGGACGAGTGTCAAAAAGTACACAATACAAAATAGCACTTAATTATGCAGAAGGAAGGTAACAAACAAACTTTTATCATTCAGTCGATTGGCTAATAAAATAAAACATGTCTTTCAAGAAACATCAACACAGCAAGAGAAGATTAAAATACAAATACTAGGTTTACTGACATTTATTGTGCAGAGATCTAACAGTGTTCACCTTTTTGCTCATTTTTCTCGTTAAAAATACTCGTACCCAAACTGAAGCTACTGTATATTGCAGTTGGATCATATATTTGTACAAATTGTATCCACCTCTCTGGTTGTCAAGTAAACTAGTAAATGCTAAATTTGGATGATATATTTCTTCTTCGAGCTTTGTGTAGAAAGCAATCTATCGGAATTAGATGTACCAATGTCTGGGAAAACCTACCTGGCACATACCCATCTTGGGAGTCCTGAGAGAGCTTAACTGAAGTCAGAGAAGGAGCTATAAAAATGAATGGAAAAAATAGGGTTGTACAAAGAAAATTGAAAATAGGAAAGGACATAAAAGAAGACAGTGGGCAAGGTCCTCAGCTAGTATAGATTGGTGCAGCTCCAGTTTACACCAGCTGGGCATCTGGCCCACAGAGTGAGGAAAAATAATAATGCTGTGGCTTAAATTTCTTCTGGACGTCTCAAGTAGATCTGTGGTCAAGCCTACACCGACGTAAAACCGCTCGCATGTGGCCGATTCTTTAAATATTTCGGCAGTAACAATCATATAGCTACTACACACGTGCCTGTACGTTGTCTGTTTTATGCACATGGGACTGATTTTTACACAGTATTTGTTTCAGTATCTAGCCTGCAGCAGCTAGATTTTGGGGGAAACAAGAGTTATCATCACCCACAGACATTGCAGAGAGAGGGAAAGTAATCCACTAGCACTAATATCTTTAAAATAAATAAATTAAACCACTGCTTTGAGACAGAAACATTGATTTCACTCTCCTATACCCAATTCTAAGTCATTATTAGCTGCCTTTGCCCTTTTCCTTAACTGAGCAGGATATTGGTTCAGTTGAAATTAGATGCGGGGAGAAGTGATATTTTAAGGTCCTATTCTTCCATGAGTAACATAATATAAGTTCTTAGGGTCTTATTATCTCTACACTATATGTTATTATTTTAACAATGATGGAGGTGAAAGGAGAAGTTATATTCTGGTATTAGAGTAACAGCCGTGTTAGTCTGTATTCGCAAAAAGAAAAGGAGTACTTGTGGCACCTTAGAGACTAACCAATTTATTTGAGCATGAGCTTTCGTGAGCTACAGCCGGATGCATCCGATGAAGTGAGCTGTAGCTCACGAAAGCTCATGCTCAAATAAATTGGTTAGTCTCTAAGGTGCGACAAATACTCCTATTCTGGTATTGTTTAGTAGTATCAATTCTTTCTTCATCTCCACAGAGACCCTGCTGTTCCTCAGGAGATGTTATTTTGTTGCACTGATTCCCTGTAATAGTAGGTGGGCCTAGCAGCAGAAACTGAGGAAATGGTGGAAACAGCTGTCCAAGTGCACTTGGGTTAATGATCTATAGAACAATGAGAGACGGAGCAGTAGTCATAACCAGTACATTAATGGTCAGATTTTCAAAGCTGGCTACGGGTTTGGATGCTCCGTTCCCATTAACTTTAGTAGGAAATGGGCAGCCAGAGCCTTTATGTGACTTTGGAAATCTCAGCCCTGTTTTGTTTAGGATTTGCCCTTTCCTTTGTGTTTGAATATTCCCTGACTTTGACTTCAACAGACCCGGGTAGGGTCCATGGATGCCTGGAAAATTAGGAGGTCTCATTGGAGTTTCCAGGTGAATCTTTATCTCAAAATATTTATTTTCTGAGGAATGCTAAGTTATGGTTTATTTTTAGTGTTGTTTTACTGGTTATTCATACCTATGACAGACAGCTCTAGAGGAAATCTGAATGAATTATAGGAAATGGCAAGAAAAAATGTACGAGAAAACTGTACAATCTTCCCTCCCTCAACCTATGCTGCTCTCAGTGACCTGAGGTAACAATAGACGATCAGCGCCAACTTTGAATTTCCTCACTTTTGTTTATTTCATTAAAAATGGGTTCATGTCACCACCTTTGCATTCAGATTTCAAACACCCCAAAATTCAAGAGCATTCACATCTGGGAATTTCATTTGGTCCATTATAAAGAGGGAGGTGCTCATTTGCAAAATTCAGACTTGGATCTAGATTTAGATGCACCCAGTGTTTGCAGTGTCTGAATATTGCATTTGGCTCAGACTCATTTCTATTGTAACATACATACAGGAGGGACCAATTCTCCACTGCCTTGCACGTTGTGTAGTCATTTATAGCTATGCAAAATGGGTACAAGGTGCTGTCATTCTTATCTGCAAATGATTGCCCAAGGTGCCAAAGCAGTGAAGAATAAGGCCCAAAGTTTATATACTTATATAGTAATAGAAAGTGTTAGGCAGCCTTAATACAAGGATTGGCCACAGTTGACACACAGTTGGCCACACTCAACGTATGGAGCACAGGCTCATGGTTCTACCAATGGAAAATCTTCCTGGAGTGAGGGTGTAACAGCTTCGTGGGTGGATTCAGAGCTGGCCAGCACAGCCTTCAGTGAGTGGGGCAACCAGAGAGAAGGCAGGACAGAGCAAAGACACCTAGGAGATTAACTGGTTCAATGCATAACCCAGGAAGCCTCTGCTTGTGGGACTGAGTCCCAAGAAGCTATCCTCCTCCTCCCCTATGGAAGGGAGAGCTGCCCGCAGCAGGCACAGCAGCTTTTGACAGCACAAGGATTGCCAGCTCCATCCCACTGGACCCTGAGGGTTGGATCCAGCCCAGTGCAGTTAATATACAATTGTGAAAATATATCATTTTTTTTCTGCATAAAGATCAACCGGACAATTTAGAGGTCAATAGTGAACGCACGGTAATTTAATAATGATTAATAGCTCTTTCAGCTTTAACTTCAAGATCTGAAAACTGCTTGTCACAGGGAAAAATTGTATTACCTATTAATATATAATTAAAAAGTAGAATAACATATAAAGCTTGTCGTGCTATCTGGTGCTGTTAATGGTCACTTTCCCTTTACTCAGATTTTACAACATTTATTTTCTCAAGACTAACACCAAGAGCTTTAATAAAGCAACTCTTTTAGTTTCAGTTGTCTTGGAATAATCAAACTCTCAGGGGTAGAGAGGTGTTTTGCTTGTGCTTCATAATTGCCTGGGATTTTGATTATTTCATGAGAAATCTGCACCTCCTGCTAAGTCAGATTGCTTAATTAATGAACTCTTTCAAATATCAAATACCAGCCAATGAGAAACCAGACACTAGCCAAATATTAGGTTTAAAATGCCAGTATCAATTAATGTGTGGTACAGTGGTAGTTTTCTAGTGTTGCAATAAAATGGTTTTGCAGCCAGTGAATTCTGTTAAGCAAGAGAAATTAGGGTTTAATCCCTCAGGACAAGGAGGAAAAAAAGAACTTGATTTTGCAAAGAGAAGCCACAGGGTAACCCTTAAAATGCCCAAACCCCAAGGGTATGGAGTCAAAGTTGTGGGATGACAAAAATGATTGTAGGTGGACACTTGCAATTAATTTGTGGTTCTTGCTAATGGTAATTTTTGTAACTAATGTGTTACTATTACTAAGAACTGTAAAAATGTACAAAGTGCCTAATCTTTTGAAAAAACCCTTGAACATGTTAAAAGTGATACATAAGAACACACTTTATGTTAAAAGGCCTTGTTATACTGATGTTTCACAGTTAATGCCTGCAAACAATATTGGAGCTTTTCACAAGGGAAAAGTCATTCCAAACCTAACTTGCTGTATGAAAAGGGAAACTGAGGCACGCTACCATATTGCTTTCATGGCTAAATGCCAAGATTCCTATACTATGGATAACATTAATATCTACAGTAACTTGGTATTAATTGGTTTCCAAACATTTGCCAGAGCTTGTATGAATAAAGTAGCTATGTTCTTTAGCTCTTGGCAAGATCACATAAGACGTACAGGAACCATGCTGCAAGAGCAGATCCAATCCACTGTTGTTCTAACCAAGTTTTACCTTGAGTTTTTAAAGGGATTCAATCATGTTATTGAACATGATTTTGATAAACCATTTCTGTTATACAGATACAGCTTCTAACCCAACACTAGCTGTAGTAAGACAAAACCAAGGATGGGGCGCTCTTGGGATGCAGTCAGTGATGTTTGTGTCATCTCTTCCTGCATCAATTTTGCGTTGGGGATGTGACGTTACTGATATAACCTCTGACTGTTGTGACAGGGTCAGGCCAGATGGCTACAGGAGAGTGATAGAAGGCAGATATATTAGTCCCAGGTTAAGTAGGTCCCTTTTCCCTGGGTAAGGTAACAGGGAAGTTTCCAGAATAATCAGGAACTTTCTGGAAACAATTAAGACAGACAGGCTGATTAGAACACCTACAGCCAATCAAGAAGCTGCTAGAATCAATTAAGGCAGGCTAATCAGGGCACCTGGGTTTAAAAAGGAGCTCACTTCAGTTTGTGGTGCACGTACAAGGCGCTGGGAGCAAGAGGCACTTAGTGAGCTGAGAGTGAGAACGCGGACTGTTGGAGGACTGAGATGTACAAGCATTATCAGACACCAGGAGGAAGGTCCTATGGTGAGGATAAAGAAGGTGTTGGGAGGAGGCCATGGGGAAGTAGCCCAGGGAGTTGTAACTGTCGTACAGCTGTTCCAGGAGGCACTCTAGACAGCTGCATTCCACAAGGCCCTGAGCTGGAACCCAGAATAGAGGGCGGACCCGGGTTCCCCCCAAACTTCCCAACTCCCGGTTAGACACAGGAGGAGTTGATCTGGACTGTGGGTTCATGAAAACTGCCAAAATGAGGACTGCTGTGAATCGCCGAGGTGAGCAAATCTGCCAATAAGCGCAAGACCCACCAAGGTAGAGGATGAACTTTGTCACACTGTATAGATCATTGTTGCAACCACTGTTATATATTTGCAGCAAATATTGTACAAAGATTGCCATGTAAGGTGTCTACGGAAAGGTTATGATTTGCTGATTATGATAGCTGTATGTGTGTATCATTTTTGTAGTTGAAGTTATGAATATTTGCTGTGTGCTTGTATCTTAATGTGTTTTGATTCTAAGGCCTGGTCTACACGGGAAAGGGGTGAGTTAAGTCAGTCTACGTTATGCAACTTCAGCTACGAAAATAACGTAGCTGAAGTCGATGTACTTAGAGCTACTTACCGGGGTGTCTTCACTGCAGTAGGGTGACAGCTGCCACTTCCCCGTTGTCTCCGCCTATGCTTCTCACTCCAGTGGAGTACTGGAGTCAACGAGAGAGCACTTGGTGGTCGATTTATTGCATCTTCACTAGATGCGATAAATCAACCCCCAATGGATCGATCGCTCTGGAGGTAAGTGTAGACATGACCTATGAAGCCTCAGTGAAGCATTTGGTCAGCTTCTTAAGAAAGAACTATTCTCAGTAAGTGCCCAATCAAGTAACACTTGGCTGATAATGAACTTTGGGAGATGCCAATCCACATCTGAGCTTTCCTGGGAATGTTCAAACTAACATGTAAACAACTACATCGGCCTGTAAAGAACTGAGTCATGCATGGACATGTGGCTTGGCCATGTGACTCCAGGCTCCATCTTGCTACTGTGATCTTCATCAGGGCAGAGGATACAAAAGGTCCTGAAAACGCCTCCATTTTTTCATCAGTCCTGCTTCTTTCCTCCGGAGGAACCTTCCTGCCAACTAAAGCTCTGAAAAAGGACTGAATGACCCATCCCAGCTGTGGATGTACTCCAGAGACTTAATTTGAACCTGCAGTTTATTCCACCGCTGCTACAAGCCTGAACCAAGAACTTTGCCATTACTGTATGTAATTGATTCCATTTAACCAATTCTAGCTCTCATTTATATTTCTTTCTTTTTATGAGCCTTTAGATTTTAGATTCTAAAGGATTGGCAACAGCGTGATTTGTGTGTACAATCTAACTTGTATATTGACCTGGGTCTGGGGCTTGGCCCTTTGGGATCGAAAGAACCTTTTTTCATTTACTGGGTATTCGTTTTCATAACCATTCATCCCCACAACAAGTAGCACTAGTGGTGATACTGGGAAACTGGAGTGTCTAAGGGAATTTCTTGCATGACTTATGGTTAGCCAGTGGGGAAAAACCAGTCTTCTCTATTTGGCTGGTTTGGTTTGCCTTGGTGTGCAAAGGAACCCCAGCCTTGGGCTGTAACTGCCCTGCTTTAAGCAATTTGTCCTGAATTGGTACTCTCAGTTGGGTCCCACCAAAACCAGCATTGTTACATCTAGTGTTGCAATAAAATGGTTTTGCTCTGTGTCAGTCTGAAGACAACTGATCTTCCAGACTTTCTTTCCCCTTGCAGCTAGGAATTTGTAATAATTGAGTGCTGAAGTGAACTGAAGAATATTTTTAATTGTTTAAAATTCTATTTAATGCCTATGAGAAGTGGTGATATGTCAGCATTGTGCACTGAAATCTTCTGTCCATCTAACGGCTACAGAACAGGAAGTAGCAGTGCAAGTTCCATCCTCACCCCCCATTCTAACCCGTGGAACGACAGATAGGGATGAGAGAGTACCACAGTTCAATTTCTATGGCAAATCAATTCTTAGTCTCTCTGTTGAGGCTGCCAGCAAGGATATCACTTGTGGTAGTATTTCTGGTGATGTCTGCTGATACCTACAACATGTTTCATGCTACTGACCTGCACTAGAGTTGAACTGGTGACCTGGAGATTAAAAGCTCCACAGTCCATTACCAATCACTGAGCCATTCAGTCCACTGAAAAAGCTTGTCTTCAGCTCCCCTTATGAAACATGCCAGAATTTTAGTTGATTGCCTCTCATTTCCCAAAGGATTAATTTGGAAAAGAGTTTTGCCCCTGGGGGTTCTAAGCTCCCTGTGTGTCTTTTGAAATTCAGCTCTTTCTTTTCCTGTTATCCTCTGCACTGTTCTCTAATAGACTCCAACATAGAACATGTGCTGGAAAGACAAAACCAATATTGCAGTAAGTAAATCTCTGTGATGCCCTGCATTGATACAATAGCTATGAATTTGTAGCTTTCAATCCTTTAAAAATGAAACATTTTGACCTGCTGTGGTATTGGTTCAATGCATCTCCAAACAAACTTCAATTTATAAGTATTATGTTGCTAAAGCACTGATACCGTCAGTGATTGTGGTGCTTGCTGGAAAAGAAATACCCTACATCAAGCACATTTTGAAAATAATGTTCCCACCTAAAAGCTTCTCTCCTGCAGAAAATGGATTGTGCAATATCTTATCAGGCGGAAAAGAGTGTGTGAGGGAAAAAAAGGGAGAAATAAAAATAATAAAACCCATCCCTGTGTAGAACATTAGAAACGAGGCACTAACAAAGACTTCCCATTCCACATAGAATTAGTGCTGGCAGAAGCAGCTCACAGCACTGTGGGTGTACTCAGCTGTGCAGAGCTGATTATAGAAGATGAAAGAGTCTGGCAATTTATTTCATCTCACACTGAAGCACTGCTGACAACTGAGAGTGAGGACAGAAGGATTCATTTGTTCAACTTCTGTTTTAAAAAGCAGGCTTCAAATGATACCACTGAGACCGTAGGGGAGGGGAAAATGCTGTGGTGTAATAATGTGTCTATTTTTTATTTCTCTGGCTGCAGCATTTATACTTTTAGCTGGGTTTTTGGGACAGAGGGCAGGCTATTAATGCTTGGAAATATATAAGATCAGGTTACTAGTCAGAAAAATAGACTACATTAACCTAAAATGAAGTGTGCGAATTTGTGTGTGTGTCTGTGTGTATACAGATGCTCTTTGCTGCCTGACAAGCCATTGTATAACCTATTTTCAGCAGAAGAGAAGCTTTTAGATGGTAACATTATACACACACACATACACTCTTTTGTTCTGTTACACCCCTGCTGTCTCAAAGGCCTGTATATCCTCTTTCAATGTTTAAATATGGATGTTTGGCCGTTGTATTAACATTTATTCAATGAATATTATAATATTTAGTGCTTGGCAATTTGATTACATATATTTGGCTCTTAATCCCTTTTTTTCCATTTGTTAAAATCTCATGGTTAATTTGCAGAGTCACCATGAGTCCCGAGTAAGGGGTATCATGGTGTTGAACTGCCACAGGAACAGATCATGCTTGAAATTGTGACTCAGAGGTATAATTTAGTCCCTGCTTCTCCTTTGTTCGGGGGAAGCAAGCTGTGCCAGGTGCAAGCTTAATTGCTTCTCATCTCCAGCACAGTTGTGCTGGCCAGTGGGTTAGAGAGGTAGCACCCAGGTGCTGCCCATCTGTGTAGAAGAAGAAGCAGTGGTTCTGTCCTGGTAGCTGCTTTTTCCTCTCTATGTAGATCAGCAGGTAGCCCATGCAGGGGAATAAGAGACTACTTTACATGTCCTTACTGCCCCGTTCAAGTGCATATGATTGCTCACAATAGAGCCCTTAAATGCAATTTTTCTTTTATTCTGCTCTTTATCTATCTATCTATCTAACCCCCCCACACACACACATTTCCGAGTACTGTAAGTTTTATGTATGAAATGTTTTATCTGATATGTGTGTATTGTATTTTTTAAGGATTTATTTTATATTTTCTAATTATGATTAACCAGGTTTGTTGTTTCAATGTGGTGCTGCAAATGTAATTTACCGACCACACCAGTCTTACATTGTAAAAATCAGAGAAAGATTCAATAAAATATATTATTTGGCATTGAAATCATGCTTAAGATCTGATCTCACCTTTCTTGCACTCGCCAAACATCAGCTGACATCAGTGGGAATTTGGGATCTATAAGGAATGTAGGATTGGGACCTCGAACATGTTAGAATCCTAGAATTAAATGCACAAGATGATTTTTCCTGTGAATTTGCCACTTTATATACATTTGGTTCTAGGTTTATAATATGTTTAAAGTCCTGACCCAGCATTTTTGTGCAGACCCCAAACTCCCACTGCTGTTTGGCGCATGCAAGGAATGCAGGATGAGGCCCATACCTATGTTATAATGCTAGAACCAAGCATATACATTGACCGTTACATAGGAAAACCATCTCAACTGTGATGCTGAAAAGGGACTAAACACTTACAGTAAGAAACCAATCATGCTCCATCCTAGCATGGATACAAATTTGGCTGTAAAATTTATTCTGTCCTTTGGCACTCCTGAATAAATGGGTAAATCCTCACTTGTGCCAGAAATATTCTTTAGAAAGCCAGGCAATCGCTCTTCCTGATGTATTCATTCTGTAATAATGAATAAAAAGCAGCTTTTAGGAAACCAGAGGCCCAGAATACCATTATTATTGTTGTTCATTATAGTTCCAGGAGGGCCCAGAATATACTGAGAGCTGTACTAACAAAAAATAAGGTTGAGTCACTGCTTCAAGGAATTTACTTTCTGTTTTTTTTTTAAATAAAATAAAAAAAGCTGACACCCCCAAAAAGATTTTCAACTTGTACATCTAATGTGGTTTCTTAAAGTAAATTGCAACTGCTGTTCCACATCATCCTAATATAAAACTCATCACAAATGTATATTTAAAACTGTATTTTACTGTGCTGCAATGTGATATTTTGGCCGCATGCAATGTGCAAGAGCAACTCATTCCAGAGGAGCACCTTTCTTAATTACTTTCCCATTGCAGATTTGCCCTCTTATAGGAACTTTTTTCAAAGCCTTATTATACCAGATAAGTCTATACTTGCAGTGAAAACAGGTCCCAGCTTAACATCTTCCTGTATATCAGAATATACAGTCACTTAGTGGTAACGTTTTCAGGAATACAAGCGTTAGAGCGTAGCTTTAGGGAATGATACTTTTCTATAGTGTTGCCTACTAGGAAGAGAAAATATGGTGATTGTTTTTGTCACAGTGTGTTACCAGGTAAACAGCCATTAGTCACTCAGCACTTTTAAATACAAAAATGAATTAAATGTAAACATCCACACAATCCAACTACTACTTTTATGGTCCTTCTGCACTGTACACTGGTACATTAGAACAACTTCACAGGGAAATATGATTAGGAATTTGGTTGTTGATTAATGAGTAAATAGTTCTGATGTGCAAAGAGGGGGATATTACCCCAAATTGATAGTTTTCAAACTACAGCTTGGGTAATGCTGAAGGCTGTAGTATGATCAGGGCAAACTGAGATTCCTGGTTAGGAGACCTGCTTTCCACCTTGTATCCCTTCCCATTTACTATTACTATTGCCAGGGCATGTCCATCCAGATCTCATTCCCTCATTAACTTGATCATCCTACAATATTGTTATGAGTGGGGTGAAACCTTGTTAGGAGTTGAGTTAAAATATTCCTGAGATTGATGGGTGTGAACTCACCCTTCAATTAACATAACTGTAAGGATATATTAAGCACAAGCCCCTACCTAAAACACACAGTTTGTGTGAACCCATGCAGGAATTTTGGACTGAGTAGGCAAGCTCCTTTGCTAAGTATTGTTTGTGTATTGTGTGTGTGTGCATGCATTAGTGTGAAAGCTGAACACACAGAAACTGAGATCAGACAGAACACAGAGAGAGACAATAGCAAAAAGCAAGAAAGGCAAGCAGTAGCTGATGAGCACAGAGTGACCCTGGAAAAATCTGTTAGCTAATGTGGCTCGAGCTTTTCTTCTTGATTCTTCCTGCATTTGGAGAAGCAGAACTTGTAAATAAACAGGATTGCATCAGAGAAATACCTGACTCCATCAATTTCTACTTCCAGATGGATAATAGGCCCTCTGAGTATACAAATATATGTGGTCAGAAGTTCAGCTGTTGTAACCCAGCATTGCTCAGTTGAAGTCAATGGAGTTATGCCTGTTTATACCAGCAGAGGATCTGGTACATATATCTGGATACAGTTTTCAGCATATTTGTCTGTCCCTACTGTATTCATAACAAGCAACTACCTCAACATCATAATGTCCATAGAAGGGAGAATTTAAAATGTGAATTTTGTTGGTTGTTTCTAAGTCAACCATTTTCTGGTCTAAACCAATTTGAAAAGAAAAAGACTTGAAAATGAAGATATCTGATATATAATATAGAATAATAAGAGCACAGATTGTGATGCCACATGGTAGTACAACTCTAACTGAAGACAGTGTTCATTTAATTGACTTAGGGCTTGTCTAAGCTACCAAGCTACACTACCAAGCTAAATCGGTGCTGTTGCAATCAATGCAGCGGCATCGATTTAGTGGGTCTAGTGAAACACTCTCCCATCAGTTTCTATATTCCACTTCATTGAGAGGCGGAAGCAACATTGGTGGGATAGCGTCTCTCGTCAACATAGCATAGTGTGGACCCCACGATAAGTAGATCTAAACGACGTCAACTTGAGTTACACTACTAACGTAACTCAAATTACGTAACTTAAATCACCCAGCAGTTTATTTTCATTGTATACAGGTGTATCTAGTCCCATTTTGACACTGGGGGAGAGGACTGGTTTGCTACCTTATGTCTTGTTAGCACCATATTGTAAGGTGTATGTTATTATAGAAAAATGGCAAGGTGATGAGTTGTCATTTTAACTAAGAAGTTATCCAATTTTTAATGAATATTATTTCCTAAAAAAATGTGCTGATGACAGCTTATTTCCGAGGAAACTGTTGAGGCATAACCACTTTGCCAGGCAATATTATATCAGTAATGATTGTGTCTGAAGAACTGCACTAGATACTAGGAAAATTATTTCTCGGACAAATCCTTTTGGAAATGAGGAAATACATGCCAGCTATTTTTTTTTAAAAAATTGGGCAACTAAATATATTTAATAGGATGCATTAGTTCAGCAGCCATCAAATCTGACACTTCACTTCTAGAGATGAAAGTTTTAAAGTTCAGATCAAGACTATAAAGTTGGTGAGGATGGTGCAGCTCCTAATAGGAAGGTGTTCACTGTCCAAAATAAAAGCATTGCAGTTGATACTAATCAATATCCTTAGTGTCAGCCTCATCAGAAAGACATAGAGCTGAATGGGCATTAAGACACTTTCACTCCAGAAGTGATATTCTCAGGATAGGGTTAACGCATGCTGGGAATCTAAATTACAGGGATGAGCAACTTAAAACAAGAACCCTCCAAATTGTTAACCTATAATGAACCTGAGTCCAACCTTTTGGAAGGTTTTAGAATCTGCAGTTCTAACCTTACCTACAGCGACCAATGTTGTCTGTGTGTGGTAGGGATGGAGGGACTGGGTGCCCTCAGCCCTCACTTTTCCAGTTCAACATTCTGTCTTTAATGGTTGCTTGGTGGCCTGGTACAGTAAGAAGCCAGTACTCCTACTGGGCCAACTCTTCCTTTTATTTATTTATTTATTTAAGTTTAGTAGAACTAATAGGCTTCCCTCATAGCACAGACTCCAGAATCAGTGGCTCATGGTAGTATAGCATGAGGGGGCATGCATGATTCGGAGTGCATTTTGAGATGTGAAGCTATGGAAAAATACCAGAGTGCTATGAGATTTTGGAACCATTCGGTCAGTAGGCCCAACGAGTTGAGGAGGTACTGAGTCCTACTGCACTGAAGGGATGGGGCAGGCTGCCCAGCCATCACCAAGCACCCAACTATACTGGAGAGGAGAAGGCATCCTGGCCTCTCTCTAAAGATAAGAAGGCTTTGGGGAGGTGGGGAAGGGAACTGAAAAAACAAACAAACAAAACCATGCAGAGGTGATCAAATAATGAAAAAACAACTCTAGTACAATAAATCTTTCCAACAGTCCACATCCTGAGCATACTTCAGAAAGACTCCAGCACTGATTGGTCTGAGTGACCTCTCCAATGGAGTAAATCTGTATCATTGCAAACTGACTACAAAATATGTGATCATCTCAAAAGAATGTTGGAAACATAAAAAGGAGGAAGTAGGTTGCTGCTTTTTCCTTTGCAATATTGACCTTGAAGGGAGCTGGCATGTTGCAGAAATCATGAGGCAGAGCAGAACACAAATGCTAGAGAGATCTGAGTGTAACAGTCTCACCATTGAGGGCATTCATTCATTCCATCGACAGCTACAGCCATAACTCTCAACCATTCCCGCATCCCTCATTTTAAACCTGATTATACTTCCATTTCTCCCAAGTTCTTAGTTTTATTTATTGTATTATATCATAGAGAATAAGTCATGATCATATAGAAAATATTATTTCTGCTGAAGAAATGAATCCCGCCTCATTTTAAGATGCTTGCCACAAAAATGTGTTTGGCCTCCTCATTTGGGGTCACTGTTTCTCACTGTCAGCGCACGTTAGGGGGCCCCAATAAGGCTGAATGGCGTAGTTAATGGTGCTGTGGCCTCAAAGATGTGGAGTCAAGGGCCAAGACATGATGGTCAAAACTGTTTGGTCCACACCATTCAGCTTTTGCACACAAAACATTTTGAAATGTCTCCTTTGATGTCATGGGAATTTTACTAGTGACTTAAATGGATCTAGGATTTCACCTTCTGAGTGTCTTACTTCAGCTTAAATTGAATCTAAACAGGGGATGGGCGAACTCATATGAGAACTCATGACCAATTTCCAACCCACTAGAACATAATGGATCTAGTGGTTGCAAACCAAGTTAACATTCAGTTTCAATCTCCTTAGGAGCAACTGTGAGGGAAGGAATAGAAAGAGGGAGAAAGAAAATCTAATGAATATAATATATTCGGTGTATAGAGCACATAGATGGTATAAACATTAAATACTAGATGAAACCCTGTTGCCATTGAAATCACTGGGAGTTTTGCCTCCATTTGATTTCAAGAGGGCAAAGATTATATTCATGGTATGCAGTAGCAGCCAAGCTTTTGTGGGAGAGGGGCCTTGTTCTGTCTATTATATAGCTTGGCTTCCCTTTAACTAGAAAATGCATGAATGGTGTTGCTTTTAATTAATTCCTATTTTTAGTGGATTGAAATTTCAAAGGGACATAGCAAAAAATAGCTTGAGAGGTTTTTAAACCTTCAGGCTTATGGTCTCACTCACCTCTAAACTAAACCAGTTGGGGCAGCTATAATGTGGAGGGAGTTCAAAATCTCTTTGAACACTTTTTCCCCCAGCTCATTGGGTTAATAAAAAGTATCCAGTTTTCATTGCTATCTGTTCTCAGTTTCATTACATTAAAGGCCGCTTAAACTATTATAGAAAACCAAAGAGGTTTTGCCTTGCCTTGGTACATTGCCTTGCTAGAGAACAAAGCAAAAATGATTCTTCTCTTTACAAAGATGCCACTTTTCTTCCTTTTTCTGCAATAGCAAATGCCAGCAATGAATACATTCTCTGGACGCCCTCAAGTTACCCCACAAAGGGGATCATACATATCCTTATCCACACTCCTGTGAGGGCAGGAAGATTATTTTAGGATTGAGTGCTAGACTGGGATTTCGGAAGTCTAGGCTCAATTCCCAGTTCAATCACAGCCTTCCAATGTGACCTTGGACAAGTCACTTGATTATTTCCTGCCTCAGTTTCCTATCTGTGTAATTGGCTAATATTTCCCTACCTCACAGTGGAGTGGAGAAGATAAAAATCACAGATGAGTGAGGTGCTTAGTTACTAAACAGCTAGATACTATGGTCATGAGGGCCATATACATTCCTAGATAGACTAGTAAGCATACAGGATCAAGCCCACAGTGGTCAGGTTTTTGAAAGTTGTAACAAGCGTAGCTGGAAAAAAACTGCAGGCCCACTCCCACAGGCATCTGAGTGCCCTTAATTCCTCTTGATTTGGGGTCTCATTAGGAATTAAAGAAACCTAGCATCTTTTGTTGGGTGATGTTCCTTGTTTCTCTCTGAGCAATATTGTTCAATGGTGTGACTTGTCATCTCCAATGCTTTTCAGGGACATAAATTGCTATTGTGGCTAAATTAGCATAATTCATGTTATCATTCTTGAACCATTCAGTTCACAAGCAAACACAGATTAAACAGGACACAGTAAAAGGAATTAATAACGTGTATTTGTATTTTATGGTTTTTAGTAGTACAGGGCTAGCAGGCTTAAGAGAATAGAAGGTCTTTAGCTCCCCGTGTAGCAAAAGTGAGAGGATTGAGGGTGTGTTCATACTGGCTACCAGATTATTTTGCATATGCTGCTCTTTGGCTCTGCCTGTTGGACAAAAGGAGAAAATTGAGAACTTCCGACCTGCTGTCAGGTACAATTTGTATATACTTTAGAGGAATTCCCTGACTGCCCAAAGCTGTACCATCCAGAATTTCCCCATATTCTACAATTACAAGTTGCTTTAAATGTGCTCTGTAACTGCAGATATATAAATGGGTGTGCAAATTCACCCACGGGAGTCAGTGGAGAAAGTGGGCCACCCTAATCTGGATGTCAGTAAGCCCTGGTAGGGTAGTCAGGATGAAGACAGACTGAAAAAAAGCAATGATTCCTTTTTGAGGTTTGTTTTTGCTTTAATGAGAAAATCTAAGTCTTAACTATCAAAGTTTGTGCTGCTCCGTAGATGCCATTGAATGCAAATTCTTTACAAATATGCAAATTCTCCTATTAAATATTTCGCTTATTTATAAATTTGTATATGTCCATAAACTTCATTTTAAAGTCCATCTGTCCTTCTATAAGTAGTTGAGGGGTAAGCTGAACGAAGTGTGGTAGCTATGGCAGGTAGGTGGTTGCTAAAGAATGTTTGGAGAGTAGATGAAAGTGCAGGGGAAGAAGGAATCCAGGGCAATTGGGTTATTTTTGGGCATGAACACTCAGTGGTTGGGAGAAGCTGAAGATAGAAATCTGTGGTAGGGAAGTTGGGGACAGGTGAGTTTATAATACTGTCCAGAGGTTGGTTGGGAGTTAGTGGGGTGGAGGGAGGGTTGGGGTGAGTTGTGCAGCTGTCCAGAGGTAAATGGTAGCTTGGACCCCATTGATGAACCAGATTAGAGCTGATAGTATCTGAGCTGACTAGCTGGTGTGGTAGTAGCAAACCAGATGGGAGTTAACAGCCAGGGATCAATGACAACCTCATTAGGGAGTGGTAGATTGTACAGAGGTAATGTCTGGAAGCTGCAGTAAGTCCACAGCTGAGGTCACCAGTTGAGGCGAGCCCCTATCTGCACCCATTTTACTGAGAAGGCATTTTATTGGACTTTTGGGTGAGGTGTAGGTGGGAGCCAGAGTTTTGGGGGCTCCCAGTCAGCTGGCAAATCCGTTTGTCTGATTTGTCCAAAATAAAATTGGTTGTGTTCCCATTTACCAGGACTCCCGTGTGTACTGTGAGAAGAGAAGAAAAATACCGTTAAAGGTGACCAGGGTGTTTAGATTTTAGTTTTGTAAAACCAGAAGAGTGAATAGGATTCTAGGTGTTTTAGTTATTTTTTGGACATTATATTGAACCTGGCCTTTGTTACTGCTATTGATACCTGGCAGCACAACACTACTTGTGATGTAGCTCCTTGTACATGGCAAGTGCTTTCAGAATATTCAGTGATACTTGAAGTTCCAAGTAAACACATTGAGTTCTATGTATTACCAATGCAGTGGCCTCTACCTCACCCCCAAACAGTTGTTTTACAGTGTCTAAATAAAAACAGAAAATTACCGGATTAGACTGAGAGACTAAATAAACCTTTACATGTTTTTCCTTTTACTAACATATTTGATTTTTTTTCTGTGTAGGCTGATGTAGATGCTCGCCTTTTTATAGTGCTTTGTCTTCACACAATCACAAAAGCACATGAAATAATAACAGCAGGAGAATTACTGTGCTGCCAAAAGGTTCCCCTCAAGCAGTTAGAATGGAGTCATCATTAGCATCATTTTGAGATGCAGAATGTAGTTATACCAGCAAGCTCAGCTCTTCTGAGACGCAGAAATGTTCTCTCTAGAAATCCAGGAAGATCCCAGTATAAATAGGGATAGGAGAAACCAACCAGAAAAAAAAATCCCTCTCTCTATGATTACACACATGGAATGTGCACCCCTTTCTACAATCATGGAATGAACCTTGTTTACACTTCTGAAACATTTGGATATGTGTTTTCACTTCCAGTTTCTGCATGTGCCAGAAGATGGAAGTGCCAAACTTCTAGCAAAGAAGAGGGTTCTGCTCTATTTTTTCCCCTTAATTTCCCCACTACTTCTACCACCAGTACAACTTCATGTAGAATCAATGTTGCATAGTTCAGGGGAATGGGAATCTGAATTCCTAGCTCTATTTGTAACTTACTGACTCAGTGTAACAAATCGCTTTCCTGTTCTGTGCCTCACTGTACCTGTCCGAAGGTGACCCTGGTCTTTTAAGAGGGAAGAAGCCAGTGCACCTGTGACTGGTCACTTGACCTGCAGTTAGGCTCAAGAGAGGGTCACTGGACCCTAGGGGGAAGGAGACTGGGTGAGTCAGGAAGAAGCAGATGAGAGTTGCCTGAGGGAACGAGCTGAAGGAGAGAATTAGTTGTGAGCTCCCAGTGAGGAGCATGGAGGAAAGCTATTGGTGAAAACTGGTCAAATCTGGGAACCCTGAGGAGCAGAAGGCTCAGACAGTGGCCCCTTGGAAAAGAGGAAGACCCAGGTTGGGCAGGGGAAGCCGAGCCAGAAGCAAGAGGGTTGTTGAGGAAGGGTGTATCTCCATGAGCAGAGGTAGGGCTTCCAGGCAGGGAAATGTGGAGGACTGGAGCACTGCAGGATGGGGAGCACTTGGGGTAAAGACCTGAATGAAGGGCTGTGGGAAGGATGGTTGCACTCGGGCAAGTAGGCCTGGAGAGTGGGACCTAGATTGAGACCAAAGGAACAGAAAATAAAGTGCTGCTATTGACTCTTGGGTGGGTGACTTGGAGGTGAGGTCGCTGGAGAGAGGAACAGACAAAACTGTTGTATCTATACACGTTTATTGTGGCAATTGGAAAATGGTTTTATTACAAGTTTTTGGGGGATTTCCTGAACTGGTGAATATCAATACATTGTGCCCAAAGATGGGATTTGTATTGGACACTGAGAGTTCATGTTCCATTCATGGGTGGAAGAAAGTGGAAACTGAGGCACAGCTGTCATGCTGCAACCTGACATTGGACGGTGCCTCAGGTGAGGGTCGCGCTAGCTCAGTACCCCTCTGTAAAACTTAGTGTTAACCTTTTCCTTACAGATATATGGTGTGAATTAGTTAACAACTGAAAAGCCCTTTCAAAATGAGAAGTGTTTCTTATCAGTGCTAAGTTTCTATTGGATGGGTTTCCCAGTGTTGGATTAATTGTGGGAATGCTTTTTGACTGGCATCTCTCTTCATGGAATTATGTTTTCAAGGACTGCTCTGTGTCAGTCTGTCTCTTTCCTAGGCTTCACTTTTTTTCTTCCACTGTGAGAAAACCCTGTTTCTGCCTCCCACTTTACTATGATCCTTGAAGCCTCGTTTCTCTGTCTTTCTCTTCGCATCTCTGCTGGCTGTCCCTTATCAGCTCTATCTGTTTGAGCTACTGGGCTTTATCTCTCTTCAGTCCTTTTCACACTTCAGAAACCCTTTTGTCTTTAAGGCTATTCCAGCTCTACAACCCCCCTCTCTCCTTCTGACACCACTGTTTTAGGCTGTCCTCTGGCAGCTTTCTTTAGGTCCTCCCCATTCTGTATTCTCTTTGCTGCATTCAGAAGGGAAGTATGAGTTGGCAAAAGGGGAGTCATTGCACATTGTGTCCATTACTGTTTAACACCTGTGGTAAGTAATATGTATCCTGATGGATTGTGAAAATGCACAGAGTTCAGTGGTTACAGTAACTCTCAAATATGTTAATTCTTCTCTACAGTGAGGCCAGGGTACAAAACTAAGAATGTAGTATAGGGACAATTTCCCTACCCTTTTAAAAGGTTCTTTTCTGATATTGCCTCCAGGTACTGTACTGCTTCTTTAGTGCGTCATTCTGCTTTTGTGTTTACCACATTTATTGGGAAGAAAAATATGTGAAAGATGTTTGTGTATATGTGTGTTTGTATATAAAATAAAACACAGAAGATCCACTGAGCCACATTTCACTATAATTCACTTGTCATATTTCTTCCCGCCACTCAGAAGATGTTTTAGTGAGTGTCATATTTCACAGAATAATTATTTTATTATTTGTATTACCGTAGCCCCCACATTTACTCTGAAATATTATCACAAGACATGAAGCTACAATTGCAGTCATGAATGGACAAAGAAAATGTTGTGATGCATTATCCTTAATTTTATTTTGTTCACTTAACTGGTAAGTTGCACAATTCACTATTTTGCAGACAGACCTCCTAGTCATTAGTACAAATTAGTGGGCTTCAAAGAGTCAAAGAATCTCACCTAGAGAAACAGAGAGTCAACATAAAATGGGTTTCTCCAGGCTACAACTCAATGATTTGCCACACAATTGTGATCTGGTGACAATGGGGGGTGGGGTGAAAGTTCTGTATCATAATGCATTCCTGCCAAAGGTGCATGTTACAAGTATGTGATTTCTGTTTACATTTGGTAATATTTTACCTGTTGTTTAAGCATGTCAAAAGGAGAGAAAGAGAAAAATAAACAAGAGGCTCTGAGGTAACTAGGAACTCAGTTCTGCAAACCCTTAGGCCACATCTACACTACCTGCTGGATTGGTGGGTAGTGATCGATCTATCGGGGATCAATTTATCGTGTCTAGTGTAGACACGATAAATAGATCCCTGATTGCTCTGCCATCGACTCCAGAACTCCACCAGGGTGAGAGGCAGAAGCGGAGTCGATGGGGGAGTGGCGGTCGTCAATCTTGCGCTGCGAGGATGTGAAGTAAGTGATTCTAAGTCTATCTAAGATATGTCGACTTCAGTTTACGCTATTCTCATAGCTGAAGTTGTGTATCTTAGCTCGATTGCCCCCCCCCCAGTGTAGACCAGGCCTTAGTCAGGTGAGTAACTCTTACCCATGTGATTCAATGAGCTGTCCATGTGATTAAGGATTGCTCACCATCATTGGGAGTTTTCAGTATCGGGCACTAATAGCGACATTAAAGTGATTTGAGAATTCTTTTGTGCTCTTTTTTGTGCCCCCTCTGAAGTCATTGGGAATTTTTCTATTAACTTAAATGGGAGCAGGAACAGACCCATTCTCCCATTATCTGACTCTTCTTCACCCAACCTACAAGCAGTGGGCAGGATATATTCCCAGTTTTGATTCGTCTGCAATTCAAATGAGCATTTTTAAATAAAACATTAAAACTTCAAGCAATTGCTACAAAAATTAGTGTGCTTCTTCTGTGAAGACTCATTAATAGCATTTTTGGAACACTCAGTTTCCTCTTATCCATTAAAACAAATCAATGACTTATCAGATGTCAATACACTTGTAAAGCAAGCTTTGCAGATTCCATTAAATGTTAAAACCTGTTCACAGGAATGGGATAATTTTGTCTCTCTTCAAGCATTCAGAACACAGGTATGCTTTTCAGATCCTCAAATCTGTGTGATTCTCCAACAAAATGTTAAAAAATAAAAGATTATCCTAATTTGAGAGAGAAGGCAGTCTAGAGGTGAAATACTATGTCTGATTATTCTAACTTCCCTATACTCCCAACAAGGTTCAGGAAGGCTGAGAACATAATGCAGGAAAAAATGGACTGAAGTACAGAAAAGATTAAGTGAGTGAACTATACAATGATGACCTCCTGTATATAATAAAAGCATTTTCTGGTCAAAATTAGGACTGCTGTTGGAGGTGCATGTACAGATTAACTGTGGATATATACAACAGGGTAATTTTTGTCCACTCTGACTTTTCTACTGCTTGATTAAAAGATTAGACATTTCCCCTTGAGATTTGCTCCTCTGCCTAATGTGCTGTAATTGCACAGAGTGCTTGGTACAGTGGCAACGAGCACTATTCTGTAATAAATTTAGGTCACTGCAGAGTTCATCATGTAGTCCTTGGCAACAGAAGATAAAGCGCTGGTTAGTTCATCTCTAGCTTTTAGCCACAGCATCACCGATTCTCCTGTCTAATGATATTAATAGAACTAAATATAGGCAAATTGTCCAAGTCCCAAGGTCTTTTCCTTCCCACTCTGTATGTAATATTTCAGCTAGAGAAAACATACTGTAACAGCATTATAACAGAAATGGGAACCAGAAGAGTTTGTAGTCAAGAAAAAGACAATTACATTTTACTTTGGTGTATTCTTTTTTATTACCATATAGTCCCTCAGATCAATATTCTTGAAATCCTTTTGTTTGTACAAGCCCCTGCACTTATTTCTCCAGTGGAAAGCAGACAGAAATTGTGTAAGGCTTTCAGAAATGCTGACTGCAATAGCTAAGTGTTTGGAATGAGTTTGGGGAGCACTTGGCTACAAGAGAAGATTTTTCTGTTTGTTTATTTCCTTGCTTTGGTATTTGAGACGATTTTATTCATTCGGTTTATTTGTAAAGTGGCCATTCACATTAAATCTTAGCTTCTGGCCACTTTTCATTTTGTTGAAAATGAAATGTTCACTTTGTTGGTTTATGGCCCCCCCTCCCCACCCACGTGCTTCTTGAAGTCCTTTTACTTCACCATCAGATACACAAAAACAGCCCTCAAAGCCCTTCCCCCACCCCCCACAACCCCATTGAAAGTAGCAGGGTTGAAAAATAACATACTAGCTTGGATAACACTGCAAACAATTGGCTTTTTATTCGTTTATTTATGTATTTCACTTTTTTGTGTTCCTTTCCTTGTAGACTATAAGGCTATCTTGTGAAAGGGTTTGAGAAGGAAGCTTAAAGCACTGAAGCATAAACATAAAGCAGTGAGATTAAATGAGGGTCTGGTTTGATTTTAGCACTAGTGTATTTATATTTAGAGCCATGGATGCTGAGCTGTGGTAGATTGCAGAACTAGGACACTGATTCTTTTTTGGCTTTGAAGGTCTTTGCCTTGAAATGTGTTTGAAGAATTTAATAATAATTGAGTGAGGACTGTATAAATCTCCTTGAAAAGATGTGAACACAAAGAGTACTGCCAAAAAAGGCAGACAGTCAGAACATTGGATATGGTTTCTCCCCTCCCCTAATTTAAAGCTTGTACAGATATAGGGGCACAAATTTATATCAGTGGGGGTTTTGCATGTATTGTGAGGAGAATAAGATCCATAATATACAAAAGAACCCCTCTGCACACCCCTCTCAAAATTTTCAACAGTAGTGCCCAAGTTATGCACATAATATATGTTCTTAGGTGCAAGTGGGTAATTATGCACCCAAACTAGTGTTGCCGCCCTCAGATATATATTTGTATATTGTAATGATCCAATAGAAAGAACAAGAAAGTAACACATTGCCAGAATGATTGCAACAAAGGTTTCAGGCTGCATAATAAATTAAAGGGAGCATTTTGAAGTCAGGGAGCTCTAGGAGGCTATATATTCCTCACCTGTGAGCGGAGGAGAATCATGATACTATGTGGAATCTCATTGTGCAATTTTCCCTGTATGCTTTTCAGGGCACTGTCTGTGCCTCATTTTTACCTTAAACCAAATTTATTTTTGCAGACTCAAGCTAAGCTCCCGCAATGTGCCATAAACTGCTTGAAAGCTTATCTCTTTCACCAGTGGAAGTTGGTCCAATAAAAGATATTATCTCACCCACCCAGATATTGTCTCTCTCATATCCTGTGTCTAGCATGGCTACAACAACACTGCATACAGTAGAGTTTAAGATCTTTCTGAATTATGAAACAAAAGTTTCACTCAAGACAGGCAACTTTGAAGAAAATCATCTGGGGATTTGATATGGTATTTGAGATACTTTTTATGGTTAAATCTGTTTTGCTGTTTTAAATTTAAAAGAGGATTCAAGCCTTCTGAAGCCTTTGGAACAAGGAACAAAGGCTGACTCTACTGTATAAGAACCTAAGGCTTCTACAATATCTTGGTCTTACATATCTTAGATATTTTTGGATGACTTTTGGAAGTATGAAAGGAAATTACTGCCTCAAGATGGTTTGGTTGTTTGCCTGTTTAGAAACCTTCATGATGGCCAGAATCCAGATCTCCATACTAGCTGTTTAGTGGATGATGTGGTTACAGTAAGGTTCTTACTAAACTGTGAAAATCTGGAAAAAACAAACAAACAACACTTGACGATCAAGGTCTTCTTCTTAATTTAAGAGATTTCCAGCTTTTGGAGTGTGCAGTCGGTCAATGGAGAAATAGCTACATTTGGGAGTACTAGAAAGACACAGAAACTGATTTCTTAATCTTTAATGAACCCCATTTACTACCTTAAAATTCCCCACTTTTCTTTGCTTTTGCCCACATTCATCTTTTGAAAAGAGTGATCACTATTAGAGTCAATATTTATTAACTGTTAATTGATGGCATCTGAGATACTTTTTAGTTTTCCCATACTTACAAGAGGAAATAAATCAGATACTTCAGATATCACTGTGCATTAATTACCGGTAAATGTTGATTATTTTTAATGCCACCAATTATAGTTATGTATATCATTAGCATATTGTAACCTTTTAGATATCCTGTTATTTTTAAATATGTTCCCTATAACTACCAAATACTGGATACACTGGATGAAATACAAAGGGAACTTTGCATGTTATAATAAAGCACTTAATGACATTCTGACCCTATATGCTAAATTCTGCAGCCTGTTGTGTAAAAATTAATACTACCACAACATGGTTAAAAAACAACAAATACTGAGTGCTGCATTATACTGAGCACTCTGGACATTGGTAGAGAGTTGTTTAGCATGTGTTTCCCTAAACTGTGTTGCTTTAGGGAAATCCATGGCGTCCATTCACTCTCAAAGTGTCTTTCTTTCAGTATTTCTCATCAGCATTGCTAGCAAGGGTACACCTTAATTTATTCAAGTATTTCTTTAATATTTCTTCCAAAGACCATTGTCTGTGAGTGAATAATAAAGAATCTAATGGCCATTTCCCCCAGTCAACCAACCATAAGCCTAGTCCTTGAAAGTTCAGACATTGGGACTCCAACTTGCTACTAAATTTGAGTCTTTTACATGGAAGTACTGGATAGAGGAACCAAACTACAAACTTCCTCAAACATCTATTGGACAACAACCCTTAGTACCATTAAATGTCCTTAATTCCTTTGATAAGATCACCCATGTTTACATGGTGTGGCTATCACAAAGAGGTTTATGAGTCTGCTACACCCATTGAACTCGCAGACCTGGTCTTTTAGCTCAGGAAACAGAGGATTATGCTTTTAGATCCCTAAATCCTGGATTCAATCCCCAACGCTGACAGCTCATCCAGAGGCAGCACATTAATCTAAATAGACAAACTAGAATTAATTTATAACATTATGTCTCTTTTCTTCCTTCCCTGCATGATCACTGGCCAGTATTGCACATTCACTTCTGTCTTCCCATATGTCACACAGTCTTTCTGAGTCCATTCTCTTTTTAACTATCAATATTTTGATGATCCATTAATATGTGCTTTATCTGATTAAGGTTTCTTCTTGTTCCCTTAGAAATGTAACACTTGGTGACCTTGAAATATGAGTGTTAAAGACAGAATACCTTATCTTGCTGCATGTCACTGTCACCAAATAAAGCTCCTATTGTGGGTTCTTTGAAATGAACTGGTGGTCGTAAGAGAACCTCTACTGTTAAACCTTCCTTAACACAAAGTGTGCGTTATTTATTTATGATGTTACATGAATCATCTGCTCTTTCCCTGATAAGCCCAGGGCTGTGTGTCTTTCATTTCAGCTGACATTTTGCTGCCATTTGCCAGGCTAAGTAACTGCTGTGCAATCACTCTGAGCTGATGCATGGTCATTGTTTTGCACAAAATGGATTTTTAAGTCAGCTGAAAGGCTTTTTGAAGAATATAATTTGACAAAGTAAATTTTTGCTCATATGAGGGAAATCAAGTAGGTCTGCACCAAATGTATTTTTTAAGATAGCTAAAAGGATTTCTGCAGAGAATTTCACAAAGTATTTTACTTTTGTGCACAAAGCAAAAATGGATTAATTTTGAACAAAAAGGATTTCTCAGGGCACTGAATGGCTTTTCTCTGGAATTAAATGTATTCTTAGGCTTTCCTGATAAAATGTTTGAAAGTAGTGTCTTTGGAAAGACAAATAGGTGCCAGTTACATTTTTTTAGAATGTATTTCAAATAATGTAACAAAATGATATTTTCTCTACCTTATATTTGGTTCTTTTACCAGAGATCATATTCTGAATAACAAGTTCTGTTTGTTAGCATGCTCAATGCATTGCATGATTTTGTAGCTTGTCTGATCATCCCCTAAAATGGACAGAATCACTGAATATGTTGTGCACAGAGCAACTGAGCGTTATTTTTTTTTAAATTGTTAACTGTAAGAGACAGAAAAACTGAACGTAATTCAAGGATAAGAAGTTTTGCCTGAAGTTGTTTGCTGCTAAGAAATTTTGCTGACAGGTTCACTTGGTTGCCTATACTCCCATTTGAGTAAAATAATGTGGAAATATGCAACCGTACAAAAACTGTCTAACAACTGACAAGTTCCTGCCATGTAGAGATTTAGAGACTGGTTATTAATAATTTATGAGCTTCTTCTACCATACACTATTTGTAGAGCATAGTAAATGCAGAGGTGTTGCTTGTAGGTCTGGTCAGAACTTCCAATCTTTACTTCTTCAGAAGTTTGGAATTTTTGTAGACTTGAGGTTGGTAGGGGTGGGTGTTATGGTGGATCATATTAAAGAAGTTCTGTATCAAAATCACAAATGAGTTTGATTCCCCATAGTTTAAATTCCAGGGTATTACTAATTAAGAGGTCTCTTGGTTTTTGGTCTCTTATTTTTACTGTTTCTCTCCCTCTCTGTGTGAAACTTGCAAGCTGCTAATTGTGTTAGTACATCCTAAGACAGTCTGTTCTCAAAGCAATACTTTGTAACAACAACTACTCACACACAGAGAGACTCAAAGCGATACTTTGTAGCAACAGAAACATCACACAGAGAATCCCCGCCCTTTTGTTGTATTCATCTCACTTTGTTAACAATTGTGATTAAAACAGAGATAGAGGATGTATGTGGATGGATGCTTCCTGTGGATAATAAATGAATGATCAGGGAGGTGCCAGCCTAAGAATCCAGTGTCGATCGACCGAAGAAGGTGTCAAGTGGAAACAACCAGAGGACCCCCGGAGGGCAGACTGGAATCCACCCAACAGCCTCAAGAATGGGAGAACCGAAGAACAAGATAACATCTGGCAGCATGGAGCCGTCAGGAATGTGCCATCTGCTGATTGATTCAGCAACAGCATGATGAAGCAATTCCCATACACTGGCATAGGAATAAATTCCTATAAAAATGGACTCTAGAAACTGAGAACTTTGGGGTCTAAGTCTGCAAACCAACTTCCAGGAGCATCAGATGAGCGTCTGACAAGGCCCTGCTCCCTCCTCGTGTCCAGGCCACCTGGCCAGTGGCTTGGCACGAGCAACTCTAAGTCTGGTAACTATGATAACAACCTTGCAGAACCTGTGTGTGTGTGTGTGTGTGTGTGTGTATGAATGAACGTGTGAATAAATATGAAATTGAATGGAATGTTATAGCTATAACTAACTGCTTACTATGATTCTTTCTGTATTCACAATAAATGTGGTATTTTGCCTTTTTCCCTTTAATAAGACCCTGCTGGTTTTTATTTTATTGGTATAACATGGGGATGGGGGAGAACGGACAATTTTAGCATATGAAAATGTAATGACATTCATCATCACTTTGTGACATTTGCTGTCATTTCATGAAGCCATGCCCAACCTAAATTGTACTTTCATAGGAAAATATTGTTTGTTATTAATATACACTTCCATAGTGCTTTTCATGTAAGAATGTCAACATATTTAATAAACATTGAAGAATAAAGCTTCACAACACCCCATGATGTAAAATAGAAAGCTATTATTATTATCCCTGTCTTACAGATGGGGAAAATTGAGGAACTGATAAATTAAATAGCATGCTCATGGTTATGCATGACATATGTTTCATGGCCAGCAGGAATAGAATCCATATCACTTCAGTCTTAGTCCTGTGTTTTCACCACACAGCCATTCTATTTCTCTCTTAGCAGGACTTTTGGTGTGCAGTCTGTAATAAATTTAAGGGACAAATTTACAAAGGTGGTTACAATGGTATTATTCTATAATGGCAAAATGTATTTTAATGTCTTCAGAGAAAGGTAGGATGAGCAGAAAATATTTTCTTTCATTCCGTTTCTTAATCACAGATGTGTGAAATTCACATTCCCATGTAAAGCTTGAGCACGTGGGTTTTGTACAGGGGAACTATATTGATCGTACCTCAAGCACTATCTCCTTAATAACCTAGAGACAGAATGTGGCAGTCATGCAGTCAGACCTTGCTATCATATTTCATAGGTTGTAATAGGAGCTCAGATCTGATACATTCTTCTCCACCGTCCCATATGGAGTTTTAGGTAGTAGATCCACCCACTTTGTGGGCCTTTTTCTTCCTCCAAATTTTAGAATTCAAGAGCAAAACCTCAAATTGTTATTAATTCCTTGGAAATAGATTACGGATGTAAGCACCCATCAGTGCTCTTGTTGGGGATGCTACACATTTGTTAGTCATTTGTTATAAAATAGTAAAGTAGAGCAAATAGTCTTATGCGCCTGCTGTTGTGTCAGAAATAATTGGCTCATTAATCTTACTCATATTAATTTAGTTACATCATGAAGGTCAAAAGCAAGAAGATACTTTTGGGTCCTCATCAAGTTAAAGACAGATATACATACATGCAGCAACATTTCTTTCTCTATAAAAATCCAATTTCAATAATGTGAGCAATTTAATTAGAAAATAATGAGAGACTGGGCAAGACACAGGAAAGCAAAAAGACCACACATCCACAGAGAGAAATGAATGCAGAAAAACATACTGTTCATGCGACATGTTATTTGCATCACATTCCTGTGAAAATGAAGTCTGTCTATGATGATGACAACATTATCAAATGATGTTGTGCATATGGATGTATCCATAATTCATATCATTTTTGGAAGTGAGGTCAAACAAGACAACAGATGATTCATTGGTGAAACAAAGTTTAACTTTGTAAATGAAAATTGCCCCATCAATAGAAAAGCTTCTGTCAGGAATTAGATTAGTAAAGACACAACAACATGATTTTTTCACATAGATGATAGTTCCTATCCTCTTAAATGCTCTTTTATGATGCCCAGCATAACATACCACTTCAGGACAAAGATATGTTTTGGGGATCTTCAGAATGTGCAAAATATGGGAAAAGCAACACAATATGTCACTAGGGAAATATAACTTTGTGAGAAACCTTTATATTCTTTCTCCATTGTCTGGCACAGGCTGATGATCTTGGCCTTCAAAAAGACCAGTGAACTCATGCTGATGTAGCTTGAGGAAATGGAAACAACATGCAACTTCACTGATAATGCCATTGAACCTGGGCGGTAAGACTGGTGTGTCCTCTTACAGCCAATAAAAAATATGGTTTTCTTGTCTTTTCTTTTGCCCAGAAAAACCTGGATAGGCTCATCTCTTGATGACTTACCTAAAAACTGCAAAATCACAATGCTGGTCCACTTATTTCTGTTGCTTATTATGCAACTTAATCCTGTTTCTTTATTAATAACAATATTGCCTGACAGGTTCTTAAACTCTGGTTACTTTACTGTTTTGCAATGGTTAGCTCCTCGGACACTGTATCCATTTCCTTTGCTATGATCTAAAAAAATAAAATAGCTATGAACTGACAAACATTCAGACCTCCCCAGTAGGGATCAGGTGGTGTATTATGTGTGGGTAGCTCTCAAGAGGAGCAGTCTAGAATTGCAGCAGATCATGACTAGGGCTCCATGTCTGTCACAGAGGTCGCTGATGTCATAGATTCTGCACGGAGCCAGCCACTCAGGCAGCCTTGAGGACAGCCACTCTGGCCGCTGCTGGAATGGCTCTGTAGCCAGCCCCTAAAGACTGTCCCATAGCCAGTCGCACCAGCTGCTACTGTGGCGGCCCTGGGCAGCTGGCCCGGGGATCGCCCGAGCAACAGCCGATGTGGCTGGCCCCAGGGACTCAGCAGTCTTGGGGTGGCCAGAGCAGCAGCTGGTCCCCCAGGGCTCCCTCCCTCCTGGCAACGGCTGAAGTGGTAGCAGCCTCCCCCACAGTGCCCCCCCCCCCCAAGGAATCAATCATGAGTATTTTTTATATAAATTGTGGACAAGTCAGGGGCTGTGATTTTTTGTTTTTTGCCCGTGACCTGTCCATGACTTTTACTAAAAATACTCATGATTAAATCGTAGCCTTTATCAGGACTGAGGTTCCTAGAAGGAAGACAGAGGCTATATACCCACTGTGTATTATCAGAGGACAGTGTCTTCATTTGCTTTTCTCATTTGCTTTCTAAATCTTGCTTGCTCATTCATCCCTGATATAGACGGTAAACTCTTGGGGCAGGAAGAAAGGGGGAAAACTGAATGCTCAAAATTTAGAAAAGTCAATCTTTTTTTCAAAATGTTTCTGAACAGAATTTTGAAATGAAAAAAATTGTTCTGTTTGAAACCCTGAAAAAGAGAAACAATTTTGAATTTTTTCCTAGACTTATTTTTCCATTTTTTGACCAGTTCTAATCTCGCCACCTCCCGCTCCCCCACACACAATACACACACACACGTACACTACTGAAATAAAATAAAAACTTCATTAATTCACACTCCTCCACCTCTACAGTTTTGACAGACACCAATTGGTGGTTTCTGAATACTCCTCAACACAGATTTAGTAGTGGATTAATTTCTTTCAATCTCATTTTATGGAGATTTCTTTATTTTCTCAAAGTATACTAGAAAATATTATAGTAAACCCTAAATTTTAAGAAATAGGTACATTTTATGTACCTTATCCCTAGATATATTATGTTTGTTCACTTAGGCCCCTATTCAGCAAGGTATTTAATCACAGGTCTAACTTTAAGCACATAAAAAGAACAGGAGTACTTGTGGCACCGTAAAGACTAACAAATTTATTAGAGCATAAGCTTTCGTGGGCTACAGCCCACTTCATCGGATGCACAGAATGGAACATATAGTAAGAATATATATATATACACATACAGAGAAGGTGGAAGTTACCATACAAACTGTGAGAGGCTAATTAATTAAGCATCTGAGGAAGTGAGCTGTAGCTCACGAAAGCTTATGCTCTAATAAATTGGTTAGTCTCTAAGGTGCCACAAGTACTCCTTTTCTTTTTGCGAATACAGACTAACACGGCTGTTACTCTGAAACCTGTAATTAATTAAGATGAGCTATTATCAGCAGGAGAAAAAACTTTTGTAGTGATAATCAAGATGGCCCATTTAGACAGTTGACAAGAAGGTGTGAGGATACTTAAGGAAAGAGATTCAATATGTGTAATGACCCAGTCACTCCCAGTCTCTATTCAAACCCAAGTTAATGGTATCTAGTTTGCATATTAATTCAAGTTCAGCAGTTTCTTGTTGGAGTCTGTTTTTGAAGGTTTTCTGTTGCAAAATTGCCACCCTTAAATCTTTTACTGAGTGGCCAGAGAGGTTGAAATGTTCCCCTACCAGTTTTTGAATGTTAGGATTCCTGATGTCAGATTTGTGTCCATTTATTCTTTTGTGTAGAGACTGTCCGGTTTGGCTAATGTACATGGCAAAGGGGCATTGCTGGCACAGGATGGCATATATCACATTGGTAGATGTGCAGCTGAACGAGCCCCTGATGGCGTGGCTAATGTGATTAGCACATAAGAATTCCCAGTGAAGACATTGTTACTCACTAATTCTCAGAATTCAGTAATCCACAATGGGCCTCCCAGTAGTCAGTGTGAAACAGTGGAGTTTATATTTAACAAGAAAGTGGAATTTTCTCTTTTGTGCAATGTGTGGTAACTTGGCAAATCTTGCAAAGTTAAGGTTCCATTTAAATTGCAAATAAGAGGAAGGGGGAAATCAGTTTCCTGAAGGAAAATAGTGTAGTCTTTTTCCCTGTCTTTGGCTGGGTCTTGTCTGGTGTTATGCTTCAGTTGGTTTTGATATCAATGTACAGGTCAGATTTATGTCTGGTTACTTTTAAATTATGTAGGTGTTACGTCTCAATATTTTGTGTATTGCGGGGGAAAAACCAGGAACAGTTTACAACAACAAATAAGTGCCGAAGTGGAGGGATAAGTGAAGAGAGTTGCTCACTTCTTGGAAGAGCTGGACTTCCAGGGAGTATTGTGTCTGCAGCAGGGTGCTAGAACTGGAGAATGAATGAAAGGGGAGAGAAGAGCCTGTCCCATTTGCCTCAACGTATGTCTCTGTCTGTTTCTTATTATTAAACATGACTCTACCATGTAGCCTATCCTGTTTTTATAGCTAAGTCTCAGATGTAGGTGGGAAATGAATCCACAATGACGACATGTGTCTGTTCTGTTATAGTCCAGATTAACTCTTGATCTGTATTCCTGTGGGTGTCATTGGATCATGCGGTCTGAGTAAGACTGAAGACACCAAATCAATTTGATTTCTTTAGTTTTATGCACTTTTTACAATTTAATGTTGTGAAATGACAGATGTACTGTTACCTGGAACCATGTGTTCCATTTAAAGAAAAATGCTGGTGAAAAGTGTCCTGTGGGGAGTGATAATAGGGCTTGTAGCCTTTACATCATTCACTCTCCAAACTCTGAGTTGTGGAGATGCTGTTCAGTTGGTATAATGCTTCTTTTATGTGGAAGTTGGAGTGGCCTGCAAGAGCGGAGTAGCAAATGATCCTCACTGACCTAGCAAATTAGCTTGGAGGAGAATAAGAGTATAAAATAATTGGTGGAGATATAAAAATTTATTGAAAGGAATGCATTTACTCAATTTTTCCTGATCTAGCTAAACTATCCCCAGCTAAAGATATTCATCCAAGATTCTCAGACTAGGTGTCTAAAGTTAGGATTTTCATCTCACTCCATATTTTGACATCTCAATTAAGTGGCCAGATTTTCGTAATTGCTGACTACCCCATAGTTGCCATTAAAGGCTTCCTTTTTTGGAGGCTAAGAACTTGTGAAAATTAGGCCACTTATTTAGGTGCCTAAATATGGATGTAAAATCCTAATTTTAAACATTTACTTTCAAAAAATCTCAGCCATGTATCTTTGAAGTTGTGTGGTTTAATTCTGACTTTGCACTCTAGTGAAACCACACACAGAATTTGATCCTACCCTCACTGACTTCAGTGTTGCAAGTTAAAGCCCTTATGGCAGAATACGAAGTTGGAAAAATACCATTTACTTGCATTGCCTTGCCATCATTTAAAAATGGGCTTGACATCTTAGCAAATCTAAGTCAATACTTTTGCACCTAATAGCCTTTCCATTACTTTAAATCCAATTTCACAAGCACTATTTGCCAGAAAATGCAATATTTACCAACATATGTTGCTTTGGTCAATAGAGATATAATATTATTAATGACTGGCCCATTACTAATTTTATTTCTTGATTAAGTTTAGCTTATTTTTGATCCATAAACCATCAATCAATTGTATTATTTTATATATATAACTAAACAAATGCATTTTTTTTCTTTGGGCCCCATAAATTGCTCACCACATGTAAAAAACCAGTTGCTAGTATTTTTCATGAGCATCCTTCTATTAAAAGGAGGAGCACTGGGAATTGGGAGACCTGACTTCTATTCTCACTCTGCCATTGACCTGCTGTGTGACTTTGGGCAAGTAATTATCCTCTCTGTTTCCCCTCACACTTTCTCTGTCTTATCTATTTAAAATGGAAGTTTTGGGGAGCAGGAAAGGCTTTTTACTATGTATTTGCACAGTGCCCACCACAATGGGGCTCTGATCTCAGTTGGGGGGGTCTTTAGACACTAATGTAATACCAATAATAACTAATACTATTCTCTAAAACTTCACTTCTGATCACTTCTGATCATGAAAGATCTCATGAAACTTTTAAAAAGAGTGGTGGTGGTAGCTTGGGTGTCCTGGTCAAATCTTGTCTACATTAACCCTCCCTGCTGTTTCAAAACCTGTTGTGCACTTTTGCTGGGCAGAATAGCTGTCATGGTCCATCCCAGAAATTGCTACATGTAAGTGCTGGGTATAGAAACCTCTTTATATAGATTCTGAAAAGAGGTTTGAAATATGAATTAGGGGCACACAGTTTTATTCATGGCTACACGCAGATGGTGGGCAGCGGGCCAGCATGTTAGTTCTGGTCATATTTATTGTACGCCATGGCTTTGTTGATTTCAGCACCTCCTGGCATTTTGTGCAACGCCAGTTCTTGCTACTGCAAGTGAGCCATTAAATCTCAGGAGGACATATCAGTCATGGCTTTTATTATTTAAAAGTTCTGTGGAAAGTACTAAAAGACTAAGATGGGGGGGGGGAGAGGGTAAAAAAAGAGATGCTTCACCTCAACATTGACAGCTGTACTTGATCATATTTTCTGTGGGTATTTTAAGATAATTGCATGTGTCCATTTCCATATACACATGGACAATATTTTCCAAAGTATTTCCATATTGTAGCTGTGCCATTATGCTTTTTTCCTGAATTGTAACTGGTGTGTCCTTGATTAAAGTATTTACATTCTGCATGATGATTGGTTTTCTTACTTTTAAAGCTGAAAATAGGTATATTGCTGTATATTTCCATCTGTATGTTTGTCATGGCCATAATTTCTCTGAGTGAAAATAGTCAACATTTAGTCGTTTTCACCCCAGCCTGCCTGCCATTGTGCAAGACTTTTTTCCCATGAATTTTCAAATGCACTTGGGATTGGCCTAACTGTGCTCCCATTGAAGTAAATAATAAAATTGGCATTGATTTCAATGGGAGCAGAATCGAGCTAATGTCAAATGTTTGTGAAAATTTCACCCATGGTTCTATTTTGGAGTTTTGTTCTTTTTCAGTGCTTTAAAATACCAATAACAGCTGTTCATCATTTTCCTAAAGGAAAATGAACTGGTGGAACAAATATTTTAATTCTCATGACTATTTTTTATTTTAAAAACTAAAATGATGACTTCTGCATTTTCCTCTTGTGACAAAGTCATGGCTTTTCCTAATGTTTTCTCACAGCCAACTGACCTTACTTGTAAATGTGCCATTGCAAAACCCTTTCCCACGAATTCTTTTTTAAAAAAATCAGTAGCATGTGCGCTGTGCCTCACTCAGGGCAAAGATCACCTGGTGTTTGCATTCGGTAACACCTTCAATGAACCGTATGTTTAATGGCATTGCAAATAGTCAGGACTGCCTGTGGTCCTAGAGCCTTAATAAAGATGGGTTTCAGAGTCGCAGCCGTGTTAGTCTGTATCCGCAAAAAGAACAGGAGGACTTGTGGCACCTTAGAGACTAACACATTTATCTGAGCATAAGCTTCGTGGGCTACAGCTCACTTCATCCGAAAGCGTATGCTCAAATAAATTTGTTAGTCTCTAAGGTGCCACAAGTCCTCCTGTTCTTTTTAATAAAGATGGACTGACTTTAACAGCAGGCATCAAAATTCTCTCTGTTTTCATCAGTAAAGAGCTTTTCTTATCATTTACCTTGGTATTGAAAAATACCCTAGAAGACACCCCCACCAGTTCACCTAGCTGTTGATTTGGAGTGAATTAAAGGAAACATACTGTGAAAGGTGAATAGCTGGGGAAAAAATGAAGTATAACATTAAACAATATAAATGATCCAGGCTGTTGCTCTAGCAAACCTTACGGCAAGTCTTTTCAATGTCATGCTTTTGTAAAAGTCTTTTTAGACCATGCATGTCTTTCTAAACAAGACAGACAAAAGCTTTTATTTTAAAAGCAAACAGCTAAGTGAATTGCAATACACTTGCCATGAATAGTAACGAGTGGATTTGTGGCATGTTCCTCTTTTTAATTAGCACGTTGCTATAACTTGACTGCTGTTGCTGCTATATGGATGAGTGCTGCCTTATTACAATGCATCCAGAGGATACCACTTGGAGCAGGTCATGAAAAAATTTAGGGTGAGAAGGGACAGAGAAACAGAGTGTTCTTGGGATTCATTTGAAATACTTGCAGGTTTTGCTTCCTTTTTTCTGAAACACAGTGGCCATCAACATTGAAAAGAATTCCAATTTTAGGTATTTGAATGCCTAAAACTAGTCTACATTTGAAAAATCATGAGGGGAAAATATTACAGAACTGAATTATATGTTGGGTAAATGAAGCTGTTTTACTGCAAACCTCACATGAATTATTAATAAAGACTAAAGCATTTATTAGAATCACTTCCCTGGGTTCCAAGCCATTTTCCGTTCGTTTTTATATATTATTGCATTTTTAAAGGTTTTTAATTGAATAAAAGGATAGGCAAGACATTTGAATTCATGTAGCTGTTTCATTGTCTGAAATTCTTTACAAAACCCCTGCAGAGTCTCCACCTGAACATGCATTTGGAAGTTGGGTAAGAGTGAGAAAATGATCTACGGAGACCTTGAATGAAAGGGAAGGTGGAGACTAGCAGGAGACGGTGGCAAGTGATGGCAGGAAGAGACAAAAGAGCTTGTGCAGTGGACTCCATATTTCATGCCTGCCACGTGGGCAATCACAGAAAAAATATGTTCTCCTGATTCAGCCAGCACTGTAATTGTCTGTTTAAAATATGCATGAAAAGCAATATAAGAATAAAATAGTTTCTCTATTAATTTTTCTCTGTAGCTAAATAAACATCATTTTCTCATTATGTTATAATTTTGTTCTGAGCTTTTTGGCCTGATTCTCCTCTCACTTATACTGGATTTACACTGACAGGGCATGATTCAGTGTTGCCCTAGGGTCATTTTGTGCCAGCTAGGTTAGTGCAAAGGAGCTTAAGAGTAGGCTTCATGCTCAATGAATACCCCTATTTCAGAGGGGATCCCTGTGCAGTTGCAGACTGAACTCTGTCAGCTCCGCACCTTCATTGCAGCAGTCCTGGGTGAAGGGGGTATTTGGATGTGGGTCTGAAGGTGCAAGAGGTCATTGAAGTTGGGCTGGAAATAGATCTGTGCTTTGGTGATTTTGCACCCTGAAAACCCTCCAACAGACAGAAATTCACATAAAAGATGCCAGAAGTGTTTAAATACTAATGCATTGCCGGATACTGTCCAGAGTGAGCAAGAACAAAACAGAGTCCGTATTATGGTTCCTGCACAGGACGTGATCTGCACTCTATAAAACAGTGTTAAATATTAACACAAATACTTCTGACAGTAAAACAACCCAGAAGCTTGTTAAAAAAGTGAAGTTCTTGGATCTGGAATCCCTATTTTCTGAAGTGATTTACTGGGCTAAAATATTCTCCACAGTAGCAGAGGCAAGAGAACAATTATTGTAGTTTGTGCAACTTGAAATGTCTTTCCTGAGGGAATTTGGGGTGTCAAGTGCACAATGTGTTAGAGGAATAGGATGAGCAGTAGAGAAAATGCAAATTGGTATCACAAATAATACTCCTAACAGTAATTAAATATTACCTACAATTTGAATTCTGATGTGAGACCAAAGCTTTTCTAACAGATAGATGTGTAACATATATTTATATAAGTTTCAGAGTGGTAGCCGTGTTAGTCTGTATCAGCAAAAATGACGAGGAGTCCTTGTGGCACCTTAAAGATGAAAAAAATTTATTTGGGCATAAGCTTTCGTGGGCTAGAGCCCACTTCATCAGATGCATGGAGTGGAAAATACAGGAGCAGGTATAAATACATGGAAAGATGGGAGTTGCCTTACCAATTGTGAGGTCAGTCTAACAAGACAATTCAATTAACAGTAGGATACCAAGGGAGAAAAAATAACTTTTGTAGTGGTAATGAGAGTGGCCCATTTCAAACAGTTGACAAGAAAGTGTGAGTAGCAGTAGGGGGAAATTAGATTTAGGTTTTGTAATGATCCAGCCACTCCTAGTCTTTATTCAGGCCTAATTTGATGGTGTCCAGTTTGCAAATTAATTCCAGTTCTGCAGTTTCATGTTGGAGTCTGTGAAATGTTTATGTTGAAGAATTGCCACTTTTAGGTCTGTTATTGAGTGACCAGGGAGATGGAAGTGTTCTCCTACTGGTTTTTGAATGTTATAATTCCTGATGTCAGATTTGTGTCCATGTATTCTTTTGCGTAGAGACTGTCCGGTTTGGCCAATGTGTAAGGCAGAGGGGCATTGCTGGCTCATGATGACATACATCACATTGGTACAATGAGCCCCTGATGGTGTGGCTGATGTGGTTAGGTCCTATGATGATGTCCCTTGAATAGATATGTGGACAGAGTTGTCATCGGTGTTTGTTGCAGGGTTTGGTTCCTGGGTTGGTGTTTTTGTTGTGTGGTGTGTAGCTGCTGTTGAGTATTTGCTTCAGGTTGGGGGGCTATGTATATGGATGTAGACCAAGATTTTCAAATGTGGCTAGCTATTTTGGGAGCCTCAATTTTTGGGTGTCCAACCAGAGGCATCTTAAAAGGCTTGGATTTTCAGAAAGTGCTGAATACCACATCACTGTGAAAATCATGTCCCTAAAAGAAGGGTAGGTACCCAAAATCATGAGTAACTTTTGAAAATCTTGTTCATAATACAAAGTGAGAATATAAAATGATGTGGTGTGAGAATAGTCTAAAGGCCTTATCAACATGTATTTGAAATGGTCACGTTGTTACTCATTATTAGTGAAGCCATGAGCATATTATGCAGGCCATTCACAATGAATGGCCATAAAACCTTTAAACTCACATACCATCATATTTTTGTATATGCCATATATGCTGCAGGGAAAATATTTGGGAATGTCTTAGAGAGTTCTAAGTAATGCATTAGGACTACTTCTTGACTCGCTCAACCTGGAAGGCCCAGTGCAATATTACTGTGAGTCCAGATGTGCAGGACTGAGAGAGAGAGAAAAAATAAAACTAATAAATGTAAAATTAATCCAAAAAGTGACCTAAAATAGCTGGTGTGTGTGTGTGTATACATATATATAAAATCAGGATTTTAAAGTCTGATTTCTTGCGAATTTAAGGCTAGAAGTGAATTTAGAATCCCTCTTCCAATGGGATAAAACTCTTCTTTTTTGTCCTGTAGGGGTAGTAAGTGTTGGATTTCAAACCAATGACATCATTAGATATAGAAAAATTGCCCCTAGCCCAGGGCTGAATTTTACCCATTCTGGGCTTTGGGGAAGGGTTGATTCAGGGGGGAATTCCACAAGTGTGGGGGGAAGAGAAAAATGGCTCTCGCTGGTTGGTTTTCAAAAAATGGCAGCTTTATGAAGCTGCTCTGGGGGTGAAATGTTAAAGTAAGTACCAGGGAGGAATAGTGGGCAGAGGGTAGGCTATGCAGTCAAGATGAGTGATAAATACATATTTCATCTGGATATACACACACCTTGTGTCTGTGTCTGTGTCTGTATAGTATAATTTCTGAAAGGTACAATTTGTGTATATATATAAAATACATACAGACTATTATAGTGAACTGTTAATTTATTTTCCCTGCCACAAGGTATATCTGACTGTGTAGACACAGCTAGTAGAATCTATCTCAAATTGTTCCAGGACTTGCCTACAGCTGCAACTAATAGTGTACCACAGTGTGATGTGACACCTTTCCTGCAAGATCTTTGGTGGAATACATCTGCTGTACAGTGGGGGAAACAAAATATGTGTCTTGACTAAAATTTTAAGTAGAAAGGATTCAAACTGGGAAACCTTTCGACATAATTTGCAGAGTATACAAATTAAAACCTAATGAGAAAAGAGTACACTGGCAGACCCTACCTTGTTATCTGGCATTGATGTGTATACCGGCATGGGTACCTAGGCATAATCTCCTGAAATGTATTTTGCAATTTAAAAAAGAAACTAAAATAAGAAAAAGAAGTGAGAGCAGCATATATAAATAAGCACCACTTGTGACAAACCACATAATCCCACACAATCCAAGTAATCCAGTTCATTTCAGGACATGAGCATCAGAGCTGTGTGTTATTAATTCTGAATGGTAGCAAAGGGAAAGTCGCCAAGTGCTTACTGAAGCCTCATTTCTTGTTTGAGCGGCTGCTTCTTTATCCTTGCTTGCCAGTTCTGAGTGTATTTCAAGGAACATTACTGAGAACAAAATCGAACACCATCAATATTAATGATCTGAACTAGGAAGATAGCTTTTAGTGTGCAAATTAATTACCCTAATCACAGGGTTTTTTGTATCCATTTTAATGAAATAACTATTTATTTCACTGAGTCCTGAGCTTTTCTTTTGCAAATAAGGCACATTTACATGATAAATACATGAAATTTAAATGGATGACTAAATTGAGAGAAAAAAAGACCTTTTTAAATACAATTTTCATAGGAAAAACATCTAGATTAATGGGTTGGTTAGCTGACTGGCATCTGTGATTAAATCTTTTTAACATATGTCAAATAGAATTTAATGGACCTCAGGAAATGTCTACACAGTCAGTAATATTCAGGGTTTAGTGAAGATACACTTTATCTACTATCATTTGAAGTGTAGACTGCCGAACGCATCTTGCAAGTGGTTGCATGCTGCAACATAGAGACCTTACAATGCAGAAATAATATCCAGCATTCTCATCTTTTACCCTGTATTCTCCCTCACCCTCTCTTTCCCTCTCTCAAAATAATTGTCATGATTTTTATTTTCAAAAGTGGGCCCGCTATAAAAAATGGAGGCCTCTGAATATTTGCATAATCCCTCATATTTAATCACTGCATGCACATTTGTTTCATATTTCTGTTTTCTAGTAATGACAAGAAAGGAGAAAACGCTTAGTTCAGAGGAATTTTAAAATGTGTCTCTTACATTCTATGTGTTTTGAAAACTTTATTTATTGTGGCAGAGCTTTGAAGGGCCGCAAATTCAACAGAGGAAAGATTTGAAACACATTCCAGCTCATTTTTTGATAACAGTGCTGCAGAACAGAGCATCTTTCTCTGCTTACATTTTTCCAGTTGAGCCACCAGAGACATCTCCAGCTTCCTTTGATTTGAAATGATCAATTGCAGCTGTGGCAGTCAGGCCGGGTGCCCCAGGCACAATGCAAACAAGTATCTCTCCCAGCTCACTAGGATTTACATTTCAATTGCTGCCACATTTTTAAAGATAATTATAACCTTTTTATATTAATATTTTTCTGTGGCCTCTCTGATAGTCTAACAACATAAATATTAATTTAGCACATCAAGAAGAACATGCATTCTTCAGTGGAATGACTTCAACAAAAAAACTGCCAAAAAAAACAGATGGCATCAAACTTGTCATCAGAATATCATAGCAATATCCTCATGAAAGAGACACTTCTTCTGGGTCTTATTTTGCCTACCTTTTGCACTCTTTTTGAGATTACCAGTTTAGAGAATAACTTTTCTGGTGACTTAAGGTCTACATGTCCCATTACATGTTTGCTGGCTGTCTTGGAGGTTGTGACTTATATGCCTCTTAATAGTATCTTTTAGCATGGGAAGAAATATTAAACAGGTTTAGTTGCCTTGATGAACTTGATAGTCCTGAAAAGAGGAAAGGGAAAAGGGCCACCAGTACTACTGAGAACATATAAAGAGTTTTGTATTCCATTTTTACTGCAACCTTCTATTATGTGTATTACCATTACATCACTTTATTTCCTCCAGCTCATGCAGTAGGAAAAAGCCATCATACTGCATAAACAGATGTTGCTTCACTTACATTGTCTGATCATGCTCTGTGGACCATGATGCAATTTTGCTGCCTGCCCTAGAAATGTTTAGCATATAGTAGGTATGGCTTTTTATTTTTTACTCATATATTATGTAACTACATGGATTCTCTTAAGGGCTCATCACCCTGCATTGTTCAGTATCGCTCAGGGTATTTACATTCATGCATAAAAATATCAGAGAAAGAGTGTTTTCTTTAGTAACTGAAAAATAATTGGAGCTACGTATATTAGGAAGAAAATTGATACTAGTGCCCGTCAGATATTACAAGCAGGTCATTCTACTGCTCCCCTTGATAAACTGCAGAGTTACAATAATTGCCATGGGATCTCTTTATGGACAAGACTGCTATTTCCTACACACCAAAACCATGGGATTAAGTATTGCTTGAAGCTGACTGGTGGAATAAAACTACTCATGAAATATGCATGACTAACACATATGCTGCCAGGGGAACTTAGTGTATTATGTATGACCCTGCTGTAATTGTAAGGTAATGATATTCATTTAAGTGGATGTTTATCACAGTTAAAGGTACACCTAATGAGACAAAGGTTAGAAGCCTAAAACCACAAGGTTATCCTACTATTTCTGTCTTTGTTTGAAAAGAGCATGCCTTTATTCACAGTTGTTTCTCCAGTGCATGTGATCTATTTTTATGCAGCTTAAGAGTCCCTGTCTCCTATATTTAGATGCCAAATGCACTATTAAATTAAATGCACTTCTAATATTATATGCACACATCTGGGAAATATTCAGGCAGGTTATTAAAATTCACATCAAATCAGACTCCACTTTTCAGCTGCTGTTGGTTGAGGAATGTCCAGGTCTTTTGTTTTTCTCTCAGATTTGTGTTTTTGTATGTATGGCAATAAAATCCAAACTAAGACTTATAGTAGGGATAGGTTTTTACCATTTAAAAGATGTTGGCAAAATAGTTTATTTATTCAAACTTCTATCGGTTTTCCTGCATATAAATCACATTTAAAACAATGTGCTTTCTTTTCTCTCAGCAGTACCTTTTTTAACATGAAGTTGGCTTCCTCTTTGTATGAGTACTTTTTTAGAGTTTGGGGGGATATAACACAGCATCCTTCAGCAAAGGCCAGAGTATATGCAATAAATGAACTTTTTGAGTAGTGGCGTAGTGAGCTGTTCGCCAAAGATTCCCACTCAGAAACAACAAACTCTTCAAAGGTGCCTGATACTTCCTGTGATGTTCACCAGGATGAAGTCACAGTTCAACAAAATTATGTTGCTGAAAGCAAAAAATTTACTCCATCAGAATTCAAACTGCTGATCGTGGAAGCCAACAGAGTTGAAAATAATAATACTCCAAATAGAAAGCTGTGTCTGGACCTCATTGTGCTCAAGGTGGTGGGCTAAATTCATCCTGGGCTAACTCTATTGACTTAACATCTCATCAATGGTACTGAAAACAACTGATAGATGTAGAAGAATCAGTATGGGCACCTGATCTTCATTTCTTGTCAGGAGAATATCGAACAGTGCAGTACAATAGTTATACCATACCCAAACCTGAAAATAGTTTGTTTAATAGACTAACTGAAGTTAAGGCCATCTAATGATTCCAATTATTGTAAGAGCTACAACCCTTTCAGCAAAAAATTCCAAAAAAGGGAGGCTTGAAATGGGTAGTTGACCAGGTTGTCCATACCAAAAGATAATTTCCTGACCAAAGGTCTCAGAATGATTCCTTGTGAACAGGTAGCCCCCTGATTTTCTGAAGGAGAACTGTCTGTCTTCACCAACAGCAGAGCTTCCCCACTGGCTTTTACCATCCATCAAAGACATGAAACCCATTCACATCTGAACCTTCCCTGCTCCCTCCAGAATCTCAGTGAGTGATGCTGGCTGGAATTTACACAGAAAGGGCCTGGCCAATTGTCTCTCTGATATACTGCTTTACCACTACTGCCACACAGAACCTGGATCCTTTTAGGTGAGTTGAAACACATCAGAAGCATTTGTGTAACTTTGAACTCAAGAGAATTCTCCTTCCTTTTGTTGGAAAAGGGGGTAAATAAGTGGGCTCAAATTGACAGTATCTCTCCACTAGCTTCAGAGTAGCAGCCGTGTTAGTCTGTATTCGCAAAAAGAAAAGGAGTACTTGTGGCACCTTAGAGACTAACCAATTTATTAGAGCATAAGCTTTCGTGAGCTACAGCTCACTTCATCTGATGAAGTGATATGCATCTGATGAAGTGAGCTGTAGCTCACGAAGGCTTATGCTCTAATAAATTGGTTAGTCGCTAAGGTGCCACAAGTACTCCTTTTCTTTCTCCACTAGCTGTTTCACTTCTCTGACTAAAAGAGAGATGTCACTACATGTGTGACATTTTTTTTAAGTCAAAATATCTCCAACTCATATTTTAAAAAAAGGTTTATTATTACTGTATTTACATTTTTCCTCATGGATTACGTATGATTTTTTTTGGGCTACGTATCTTGCTAAAGCAATTTACGTGGCTGTGTATGTGACGCACCAATATAAGTTCAGACAAAATATCCTGATGTATTATTGATGTCAAATGGGGTTATTCTGGATGACCACCGGTGCAAATAAAAGCAGAATCTGGTCCATTGTTTGCAAATTCTGTAGTGTCCAAGTCTGGCACATTACAAGCTGCCTTCATTTCACTTCGTGAAACTGGGTTACACCAAGATTATCCCTCTGCAGCAGCTACTTGAGCCAAAGTCACAAGGTACTACCAACCAAGTCTTTTGTGGTAGCCAACCTGAAAGAACCAGACATACTACTGAATAACACCACGAGTGGTGGCAACTGGATTCGCGTTTTTTATAGCAGCACAAGCAGCCCCAACAAGCATTGACAATTCAGTTTTACTGTATGAAGCCGCTAATATGGTTTAGATTTGCTTTTGAGATTGAAGAAGGAGAGAAAAAGATACTGCACGAAGAAAAGAAATGTATCGCCTTTCAAGGAGCCTTTCAAGGAGGTAGAAGTGTTAAAACAGCTCGCATCCTTCCCAATAAGAAGTAAAACAAGGAAAGAAGTTGTGCTGTTGATCTAGTTAGCATACCACTTACCAGTATATCTGATTGTGGGTATCACTGTATCCCACAAAATCTCAAATCTATTTTCTGGAATTTTTCCTATCTATTCTGAACACCTCCATAGCTACAGTAATCGTTTTGCACTAACCTCTTCTGAATAATTATTAGGTCAGGCTAGATTTCATGTAAATTAATTAGTATATAACATAGAAACCATGCCATTTTAACTAAAACTGGTTGGGAGCTTTTCAACAAAATGTTTTTGTTGGAAAATGCCAATTCATCAAAACCAAACTTTTTGTGACTATTTCTCAGTTTTGATTATATTTTGTTATGAAGGTTTTTCTCAGGTCCAGCATGGGATTTCAGGTTAAAATATAATCGAGATCTCAGAATAGCCAATCGCCCAGTGATTAGGGCCCTCATCAGGGATATGGATGACCCAGGTTTAAGTCCCTGCTCTCCTTGATTCATGCAGGACTTAAACCTGGGTCTCCTCCATCCCACATGAGTGGCTAAACCACTGAGTGTGTGTGAATCATTCTGAAGGATCTTGGTTTCATTCCATGTTGGAACAGAAACAAATGTTGAAACCTGGAATTTTTAATCAAATATTCTTGGTTTTTGGTCAGCCCTAATTGTAATCTACAGTAGAACTTGAAATGAAATCTTATTTTTCTTGCAAGCTGGAAATGTATGGCTTATTTATCCCTCATGAGGAGATGATATATCTATTAGCCATGTTGTTACTTAAATGGGAGCTGTGACAAGTCTGTAACTCACACTTTTATTAGGCAGCCTCCAGAAGCAGTGCATCACATCAATATGTTGCTGATTGCCAACAGCAGTGATTCCTTTTCAACAACTATAAACTCACTGAACTTGTCTTTTACTCTGCAAAGTGTGAGAAAACCAAGAAGACAAGAATGGAAATCAGAAGAGAGTGTCCACTGCATGATTTTGAAACATTTTATCAAACAATTTTGCCTGCACATTATGTGCAGAGAAAGAGAGTGGCTCTATACGCACACTGTACACATATATGCATTCCTTAAACATTCTCATGAATAACCTATTGTATCAGAATCCTCAAAGTGTATTGTGCAGTCACCATACTGCTATTCAGGTCATATTTAGATCACTAGAACAATAAGCTGTAACTCACGAAAGCTTATGCTCAAATAAATGTGTTAGTCTCTAAGGTGCCACAAGTACTCCTTTTCTTTTTGCGGATACAGACTATTTGCTACTCTGAAACCTGTCATTCTCAGGCTGTAGTCCATTATCATTACCGAGTCTCTCCTTTTTTTCAACTCAAGAAACAGCAAGCTCTTTCTTCTCAGTGCTCACTGTCTCTTTTTTACCTTTTGGTAATTCTGGGGTTCTTTTCTCCTTCATGCTATGCAGTGGTAAATAATTCACTCGAGAGAATGCTTGATGAAATATTGTACCACATAGTAATTTTCAGGTGGCTTCTTTGATTACTAAACTTCAGCAGTAGCCATATGTTTTAGGCTGGATCATTCAAGTTACCTCATAGAAATTTTTTGTGATACTTGTAAGTACACAAATGTTTCAGATATTTCAACTCTAACTGTCAGATATAATTTTCTTTAGTTTTGGCACTTGTGGTGTTACTGCTGGAACAACAAGCAGTCTAGACCATATAATCATCTTCTCAATTGCTCATTTGTAGGGGTTAGAAGGAAATTGAATACTGACACCAAAATCTAGGGCAGAAATGGTCCTGACTCAATCAGTAAGGCTCTTGACAAGTGGTAGAATGGGACTAGTGAATTGGGTTTTGGGATTGATGCAATGGAATTACTTCTTTGCTACACTTCTGATTAATCCCCTTTAATAAATCTGTCTAGCTAATATCTTTATTTTACATTTTTTTAAAAAAAAACCCCACAAGGACTCATCAGTAATGGTCCAAAACACCACGGTAGCAGTAGGTGAAATCCTGGCCCCATTGAAGTCAATGGCAAAATGTCCATTAACTTCAATAGGGCCATGATTTTGCCCATAATGTTTTGGGGCCATTATTCTAGAATTCTGTAGTGCTTTGTCATAGGGGACTTTTTCTTCAGCATGGTCTCCAAACTCTTCAACCATAACAAGTCCCAAATAAAATATTAGAAAAAGGAATAGGGAATACTGGGGAGTTTTTTGTGTAAAGAGAGAAACTTAAGTGTGTGTGTGTGTGTGTGCCCAATACCACCTTCTGTTTGCTCTTGCCATTCGTCTGCAGTATAGTCAATTTGCCAATTGCTTCAGCTAAGGTTGGTTGAGGAAATGGATGCGCTGGTGGAAAAACCCTGCGCTACAGGTAGGAAAATATTTCTTTTCCTCATTCTTCTCTGTTTAGCCTTCTTTTTCAAAAATAGATGCCCAAGCTGCGCACACACAAGAGAAGTGTGAAGGTGCTCATAGGTAAGGGGTACCCATGGTGTGAAGCTGCGTATGCAAATTCAGTACCCATATTGCACCATCACCTATTATAACAGTAATCCTAGTAGTAGTGAATATTGTTTACAAAGGCCCCCAATCAGAATTGCTGGGCACTGTACAGAATAGAGACATTTCCCACCCTATACTGTGATGGGTGAGGTGCTATTTATTTTACATGCATAATTATCTGTTTATACTTTCACACGGTGTTTTCCAGGCTCAGATTTAAGTGCATCTTTTTTTAAAATATGATCCTCAATGGTCTTCTCTCCTAGAACTGGATTTTTGGCATTATTATTATTGCCTATTCCCCCCCAACCCCTTCCCACACACTTTTCAGTTCTCTGTTGACTTTAATTAAACTTCCTCTGTCAGCTCATGAGCATGGTGACTTTTTTAAAGTGTTCTTTTCCTTACTAATCAGAATTTCCCAGACTCTCCTGAGTCTACATTGAGTGTTAACAGTGATCTTCAGTTCATACAAATCTATTGTCTTGCCTATAAGACCTGTTCATTTATTCATAAGGTGCCACTAGTAGAGATGGAGCAAAAAAGGACAACCTGAAAGTCATCCTGAAGCTGTAGAACAAGATAATGAGTTGGGACAGCCCATTATTTTATTACCTAGAGCCATATGTCAATTAATAACAAAGAAATCACAACAATGTACTGAAGTGCTGTTGTAGATATAGTCAGAGGGAAAACTCCTGAATGGTAAACCGTGAACAATAACCATTATTCCTCTGAGTCATATAATCCCCAAAGACAGTAGAAAGCAGAGGAAGAAAAACACCCTGCATTAGAAAGAGTTTATAATTTCGTATCCGTCTGTCATCTGCTGTGCTAACTACAGCCAAGAGTTTTTTAATGTTCTCCCCAAAAGATATTTTGAAAACCTACCAAATAAATATTACAGTGAAGGAGTGGGGGAATTGCAGAAACAATGTGTGAAGAACATTTTTAGAGCTGTTGTATACCAGAAACAACTAAAACATTAAAGACTCATAAAAATAATATTTGAAATTGCAGACTAGATTTACACTTGATTATAAAGTACTTGTTTGGGGTTTTTTTTTTTTAAAAAAATATAGATTGGGCAATGATTTCTTTATACATTTTCACATCTCCCAAATGGTCTTCTCTCTCTCACACACACATCTATCTGTGAAACCTAATTATACCCTGAAACCAATTTCTTCTAGAACAGATTCCCTGCTGGGTAGAGGCTACTAGTATAGTTGTAGGCATTTATACATCTCAGACAGACTCACAGAGGCTATTCTTTAGCTCAGTAGGAAGTCTTAAGGAAAGGTTCTCAAGCAGGGTCTAACAGGGTCTTTATGACTTGGGAGTTTATTTTTTCCTCATCAGGGTAACTGCTTTGCTAGGGATACAGAGATCCTGAAGCTAACTGTCTCAGCCTTATTTCTGGCACCCAGCACTTGAAGCATTTGTGATCCTCAGTGGCACAGCAAAAGCTCCTGCAGAGGGAATAGCTCATGGGGAATTGTAAAACAAAAGAAGTTTCTCTAAGCAAGCTTATCTGCATTAACAGCCCTTGATTTTAGATAGTAGCAGTGCACCAACAATTCAGCCTAAAAGAATAACAGTGGCTGAGTAGAACAAACTTCCAACTGTGAAGCAATTATAGTGCTGTTGAATGGCTGATTGCTTGTGTGTGGTCCCTTTGGTTCCCTGGTGTAGTGTGCTTATGGTTTTGCAATTGGATAAAATGGATTGGAATGAGTGCTGTCATATAAAACTGCCAGCTGTTCTACTGTTAATAAAGACACTATTTAGCTATTAATACACCCCATTCTTCTGTACTGTGCTTATTCAAACAAAATATCTTTGTTTGTAGAGTGGGTGTGACTGCACCTGTTCTTGATTCAAGAATCCGTGGCCTATGAGAGACCCCCTGATACTCTTAAAAAACAATGCTAGCTTCCAGCCAGAGCCAGATACAAAGACTGTACAGAGTGGGCTTTACTTTCAAAACAGACCTAACAGACAATGTTTTAAAAACATAACGGGTTTGGATTTTAATTGGCTACTGTTTCTGCTCTTGGTTTATTTGTTAAGCACCCCGTTTTATTTTTTGTATGGGGCCCCATCACTAGCACTTAAGATTTCAGATTTGCTATCTTATAAGAACATAGAAAAAGTGACAAATTATGATTTGTACTGGAGAGCTAAGACTTGGTTCATTGCATTTTTTCCTAAAAATTGTGGGTCAAATTCTCTTGAGATATAAGACCACTGAAATCAATAGAGTTTATCAAAAGAGAATTTACCCCTACATCTTAAGCTTTCCTGGTCTGAAGTATAATATTTGGTTATGTCAGTGAAAGATAAAAGATGCTAAGCCTGGATAATTTAAAAAGATCTGAATGTCTTCCTAAGCAATAGTTTTAGAAATCTACAGAAATATACCTGTGCTTTCTTTCCACTCTTGATGTGAAAAGGAGATTAAACCATATAGTCTGGTGGTTAGAACATGGGAAACCTTGTTTTGACTATACCACTGAGTTGCAGTGTGAATTTGGGGAAAGTCACTGCTTTCCCCCATCTGAAAAATGGGGTAATATAGTTAACCATATTTAAGCCAGATGGTGACCTGAGAATTCACCCTTGCCTGGTAGTCAGGGGGCCTTCCTGTGTCCCTTGAGCCCCTGTGGTTGCTAATATAGCAGGTGGCAGTGCAAGACTGGCTGCAGCCCTGTTTTGCCAACTCCCATGCTGTTGTTGTGAGTCTCATGATAATCATTGTTTTTCTTAAAGCCCCAGCTCCTGGAGTCAAGTGGATATGTGATAATTTCAGCCTTCATTCTTAAGGAAAAAGTAAGTTTCTAGCCCTTGTTACTGTGGAGAAAGCTTCAAAATGTGACCCCAGTGTACCCTAAAGGCTCAAAAAAGCAGAAAGCAAATAAAAAGAACACCAAATCCATTATTTTCACATGGTTAGCCAAGTGTACTGTTCTGGGACCAGTTTCCCCAGCCCTCCAAACGTCCATGGCTCAAGGGTATTCCTGCCCTGCCAGGGCTTCCAGGCTACTTGATGTGGATCTGGGAGTCTGGAAGCACTAAGGCTAGCTCTAGATGGGGTCAACTCCTGGATCTGCAGCAGGGATCCTGCAAGACCTGAGAACTCTGGGTTGCACAGCTCTGGGATCCGGCTGGTTTGGGAGCCTGGAAGCCCTGGGGTTCCTGGATCAGGGCAGTCCTCATAGCCCACAGGCAGAGCTGGCCCAGAGCCATGGACCATTTGAGCAGAGGGAGCTGCTGACTGAAATTGAGATTCTTGTCAGATTCACCACTGCTGTGTGAATAAATATGTCAAAGATGTTCAAATGTCAGCAGATGCCATGGTGCTGTCAGTGCCATGTGTCAGTGTTTCTGAAACAATTTTTTTCAAGATTTCTGGTGCATGGGAAATTTCAAAAAAATTGGTTTAGTTCCTGCAAAGAGGAAATCCCTAATCTTAGCCAGCATTACATTGTGACTATTTGTCATGTTGCATCAGGTACCAAGACGCACAGTGGAAAGCCACAAACACAGCAACATTGTGACCTGATGTTGAGATGCAGTTTAGCCCTTTGCCTAAAAACAAACCTCATTAGGATCCCCTGAAAATTTGGTTGCCAGCCCTGCATGATAAGGAATATGTTGAAGTGTGGCCTGCTTCACCCCCATTGAAGTTTTTGCATTGATATCAGTTGGAGCAGTCTTAGACATTTTCTGAAGATTTCTCCCAGATGTCTCTATTCAGAAGTCAGAATTTGTAAATGTCATTTTATCATTCACTCCAGAGATTATGTGTCAATTTTGCAAACACATGCCTTAAGGAAGAGTAAAATCTCCTCTCCTCTCAAGATATTAAAATTTACAAATATTTGCTTCAGCCCTTTAGAGATCTTCATATTCTTCAGCTGTTACCTTGTGACAAATTATAGGTATGGGGAAGACATTCATGGCCTGAGTCTCCTCCTGCTTATGCTTCTGTGAATCAGGAGTAGTTCCATCAAAGTCAAAACATTTACTCCAGTGTAAAGACAATGAACATGAGAGCAGAACCAAGCCCATATTGTATTTCAAGGCTTAAACATGAGTGCAATCTACAACCAAGAATAAATGTGTTTAATGTAACCTTCACAAGTCATCAGCATGGAAACCTTTCATTTTGGTTTCTGTTTATTCATGTTACAAAATGCCTTTGTGTAAGAATTTCACTGGCCTAATTTAACAAAAAGCACATCAATAATGCAAAGCCCAACAAATGAGCTGATATATTATATTTGTAAATAGGGTAGCATTAGAACAAATGGCATTGGATGGACAGATTCAAGTTCTTTTTCTCTAAGCAAGAAAAGGAAATGTTCTTTATTATTATTATATATTTTATTTTATTTTAGTTGATATTATTGGCTGCTTTCTTTTGCCACCCTCTCTCTCTCTCTTTTATTCAACTCAAGAAGTGCTTCACTTAAATGTCCTTTATTTTTCTAAAGATGAATAAGCAAGTATGTTTCTACTAGACACTTTTTGGAATTATATAGGAAGATAATTTTTGAAGATTCTTCTTTTTTTATTTTTGTCTTTATTTTATTTATTTTATTTATTATGGAAGGAAGCAAGGTTTGTATTCGCAACCATAGGCTCCAACTTAGATCAGGACTGAGAACACATAGTAAGAGAATAGACAAGACAGATAAAAGGTCTTGAAAGGGATAAATAAATTCATCTTCTCTATTCCCACAATAAGGTGGATAACAATTATTATCCCCATTTAACAGATGGGGAACTCTGTTCCAAAGATTAATTGACTTGTCCAAGGTGACACAGGAAATCTGTTGCTGAGCCAGGAACTGCACCCAGATCTCCTCTCCCAGTGTATGTAAGAATATTTGTACTTAGAGTAAGAGAATTACAATAGGGTAGAGAATTACTCCAAGGAACCATTTCCCACTAGCATTTGACTATAGCTGGTGAATGGTAAGTGTTCAAGTTCTGACTAATTTCTACTCTTACAAAAAGTTATTAGAGGCTAGTTACTAGTTTATTTTCATTAACAATTAGGCATCTAAGCATGACAGCCAACCTCTCATGCTTTTTGCTTTCATCTACATCTTATTTTCCCTTTATATTTTAAAATTTACTCTTCAGAGAGGACCAAATCACAGTTTTAAAAATTACAAATAACTATTTGCTTTGGCATGAACAAGCTGATTTTGCTTTTTAAAATGAATTAATTCAGTTGATCATCCTTGCTACCTGAGTAAATAGCTTATTTCTTAACATTATTTCTCACATCGTAATTATTATAGAACAAAACAACCACATAGAAAGTATTTGCCCCTTCTGTTTGTCACAGGATTAATACATCTGATACACAAGAACTACTTTAAACTAGGCCCAGGATTTAAACAAAATATACAATCAATAAATTGTCTCTTTGATCAACTCAAATTATTTCTGAAAACCTTCAGTGACCTTCTAATATAATCTGAAAACATAGCGCTGTCCTAGAGCCATGGACCCAGCAGTCTGCCAGGCAAGCTGGCAAGGAACCAAGCGGGTTTCTGATGGAAAGTACCTGGCAGACATGGTTCCATTGGAGACCTGCCTGTACTTCAATGAAAATTCATTAAATCTGAGCCTTTCTCACTAAACATTTCTCTTTCAAGGCATCTGTCAGAGTTTCATCAGAGAATTTCTCATCAGCTCTAGTGACAAAGTCATGTTTATGACATGGTGATGGCTAAAACACATTTCCTAGCAAGATTAAGTGATCCTTTCTTGAAGAGCCAGGTGGTAGTGCTGTGGGGTTTAGAGAACAAAGGAGCATAGGTGATAGAACTAGGGATGCAGGGGATGCTGGCACATCCCCTTGCTTGAAATAGTTTCCATCATATACACGGTTTACAGTTTGGTTCAATGGCTCTCAGCATCCCCACTGGGCTGCATCACTTGAATCAGTCGGACTCTGGGTGGACACAGAGAGTTGACCACACAGGGCAGCTTGCAGAATTGGGACTAAATCATCACATAGTAAAGCTAAGCATTTCAAAAGCAATGAATACCCTCATACTAAACCCAAGAATTTCAAACCATACATCAACTTTGCAAACCTGTTCCCGTACCAACCCTCACAAAAACATAATACATTTTTATTGCCAGACCACAGATCCTACATGATCAGGTCCATTATTTCTCCTCCTCTCAACTCAGGACCCATGAGGTAAATTCTTAAGTGCCTGAGTCACTTTTGAAAATAGGACTTAGGTTCCCAAATTACTTGGGCCCTTTTGAAAGTTTTACCCTGGCCCTTTTCCTGTTGACAGTATTATCTGTGAGCATACCAGGATTTTTATGAATTTGTCCATTTTTTCTTAACTGGTTGACAAATATTTCTTTTTATATATTTGGGCCCATGGGTTTTCATGGGCTTCTTCGAGTGTTTTATTTTTGGTTGGTGTGACTGGTCACCTTATTCATGTGACATGGTGTCTGTGGATGACTTAATCTTTTGAAATAGGAGCAGTGCCTGAAGAATTCACTAGTGCTTTGTATCTCTCAGGTAGAGGATGGGGAACAGTTAAAAGAGAGTGATATAAAGGGATAAGCAGGCAAAGAAAATGTTAAGGTATTTGAAATCTTTTCCTGTCCGCTTTTGGAAAGAGCTTTATATTTGGCTAGGTTCCCAGATTTTAAAATAGCTGGATTCCTTATAGACTGAGAGGGAGAGGAAGATGTAAGCCTGATTTATTGGTTGTCTAGCAGACTTTACTTTCCATTTTCTCTTGTCACATTCCCAATGAGTAAATGTGTGTGTGTGTAAATACAGGCTGGCCAGGTAACCACTTCTAGGATCAGTATATTAATTCATATGTGAATATACTTGTTTACTTGCAGATATGCTTATTTGCCCATGAATATCATATTTGCACAATTAAAAGAACCTCATAAGAACATAAAAAGGATATATTGGATCAGACCAACGGTCCATCTAGCCCAGTATTCCATCTTCCAACTGTGGCCGGTGCCAGATTCTTCAGAGGGAATGAACAGAACAGGTCAATTCTGAGTGATTCATCCCCTGTTGTCCAGTTCCAGATTCTGGCAGTTGAAGATTTAGGGATGCCCAGAGCATGAGGTTGTGTCCCTGACCATCTTGGCTAATAGCCATTGGTGGACCTATCCTCCATAAATGTACCTAGTTCTTTTTGAACTCAGTTATACTTTTGGCCTTTGGATCATCCTCTGGCAATGAGTTTATAGGTTGACTGTGCATTGTATGAAGAAGTATTTCCTTTTGTTTGTTTTATACCTGCTGCCTATTAATTTCAGTGGGTGACCCCTGGTTCTTGTGTAATATATGATAAATAATACTTTCCTATTCACTTTCTCCACATCATAAATGATTTTATAGACCTCTATGATATCCCCCCCTTAGTCGTCTCTTTTCTATGCTGAACAGTCCCAGTCTTTTTAATCTCTCCTCATAGGGAAGCTGTTCCATACCCCTAATCACCTTTGTTTCCCTTCTGTGTACTTTTCGCAATTCTAATATATCTTTTTTAGATGGGGCGATCAGAACATTATGAAGTATTCAAGGTCTGAAAATACTACTGTGACCGGTTGGGTCACAGAAACCCCCTTGGGACTGCCACCTGTTGTGCTGAGACTACCCCTGAGCCCTTTTTCCTGCCTGCTTGGGGCCTCAGAACTCTGCCTTGTTTAAGCCAGACACGCTAGCCTGCTACAAACACAGACCTAGGTCTGAACCATGTCCCGTAAAAGCTGAAGGCTCAACTGAAAACAGCTTAAGAAGTGCTCCTGTTTCCAATACCCAGGTACCCGGCTCCCAATGGGGTCCAAACCCCAAATAAATCCGTTTTACCTTGTATAAAGCATATACAGGGTAAACTCATAAATGGTCCACCCTCTATAACACTGATAGAGAGATATGCACAGCTGTTTGCTCCCCACCCCGCAGGTATTGATATAGAAGCCCTCTACACCAACATTCCACACAAAGATGGACTACAAGCTGTCAGGAACATTATCCCTGATAATGTCACGGCAAACCTGGTGGCTGAACTTTGTGACTTTGTCCTCACCCATAACTATTTCACATTTGGGGACAATGTATACCTTCAAATCAGCGGCACTGCTATGGGTACCCCCATAGCCCCACAGTATGCCAACATTTTTATGGCTGACTTAGAACAACGCTTCCTTAGCTCTCGTCCCCTAACGCCCCTACTCTACTTGCGCTATATTGATGACATCTTCATCGTCTGGACCCATGGAAAAGAAGACCTTGAGGAATTCCACCATGATTTCAACAATTTCCATCCCACTATCAACCTCAGCCTGGTCCAGTCCACACAAGAGATCCACTTCCTGGACACTACGGTGCTAATAAGCAATGGTCACATAAACACCACCCTATACCGGAAACCTACTGACCGCTATTCCTCCCTACATGCCTTCAGCTTTCACCCTGACCACACCACACGATCCATCATCTACAGCCAAGCTCTACAATACAACCGCATTTGCTCCAACCCCTCAGACAGAGACAAACACTTCCAAGATCTCTATCAAGCATTCTTACAAGTACCCACCTGCTGAAGTGAAGAAACAAATTGACAGAGCCAGAAGAATACCCAGAAGTCACCTACTACAGGAGAGGGCCAACAAAGAAAATAACAGAACGCCACTAGCCGTCACCTTCAGCCCCCAACTAAAACCTCTCCAATGCATCATCAAGGATCTACAACCTATCCTGAAGGATGACTCATCACTCTCACAAATCTTGGCAGACAGCCCAGTCCTGGCCAACAGACAGCCCCCCAACCTGAAGCAAATACTCACCAGCAACCACACACCACAGAACAGAACCACTAACCCAGGAACCTATCCTTGCAACAAAGCCCATTGCCAACTGTGTCCACGTATCTATTCAGGGGACACCATCATAGGGCCTAATCACATCAGCCTCACTATCAGAGGCTCGTTCACCTGCACATCTACCAATGTGATTTTTGCCATCATGTGCCAGCAATGCCCCTCTGCCATGTACATTGGCCAAACTGGACAGTCTCTACGTAAAAGAATAAATGGACACAAATCAGATGTCAAGAATTATAACATTCAAAAACCAGTCGGAGAACACTTCAATCTCTCTGGTCACTCGATTACAGACCTAAAAGTTGCAATATTACAACAAAAAGCCTTCAAAAACAGACTCCAACGAGAGACTGCTGAATTGGAATTAATTTGCAAACTGGTTACAATTAACTTAGGCTTGAATAGAGACTGGGAGTGGATGGGTCATTACACAAAGTAAAACTATTTCCCCATGTTTATATCTCCACCCCCCACCCCCACCCCCACTGTTCCTCAGACATTCCTGTTAACTGCTGGAAATGGCCCACCTTGATTATCACTACAAAAGGTTTTCTTCCCCCCCGCCCCCCCAACGTTCTCCTGCGGTAATAGCTCATCTTAAGTGATCACTCTCCTTACAGTGTGTATGATAACACCCATTTTTTCATGTTCTGTGTGTATATAAATCTTCTCACTGTATTTTCCACTGAATGCATCCGATGAAGTGAGCTGTAGCTCACGAAAGCTTATGCTCAAACAGATTGGTTAGTCTCTAAGGTGCCACAAGTACTCCTTTTCTTTCTGCGAATACAGACTAACACGGCTGCTACTCTGAAACCGTACATACCCTGGGTTAATTAATAAGTAAAATATGATTTTATTAAATACAAAAGGTAGGATTTAAGTGGTTCCAAGTTATAACAGACAGAACAAAGTAAATTACCAAGCAAAATAAAATAAAACACACAAGTCTAAACCTACTACAGTAAGAAAGTGATTGCAGATGAAATCTCACCCTGAGAGATGTTCCTATAAGTTTCTTTTACAGACTAGCCTCCTTCTAGCCTGGGTTCAGCAATCACTCACACCCCTGTGGTTACTGTCCTTTGTTCCAGTTTCTTTCAGGTAGCCTCTCCACCCCCAAAGGATATCTTCTGAGCCAGCTGAAGACAAAATGGAGGGGTCTCACAGGGGCTTAACTAGACTTTCTCTTGTTGCAGCAGAGGTGAAAGTGGGACGGTGTAGGCCAGTACAGCATACTGGTAAGAAGTGGCCACTGGTACAGGCCTGTACACAGCCAATGTTAAAGCGCTGCCGCTGCCTCCTCTTTCTCTTGTAGGTGTAGACCCACTCCTCTCTCCTATGCAGAATCCAACTCCAAGATGGAGTTTTGGAGTCACATGGGCAAGTCACATATCCATGCATGACTGAGTTCCTTATTAGCCAGGCCACATTCTTGGGAAAGCTCAGATGTGGATTGGCATCTCCAAGTTCATTGTTAGCTTAAGTGTTTCTTGATAGGGCACTTACTGAGAATAGTCTTTTCTCAGGAAGCTGACCAACTGCTTCACTGAGGCTACTTAAAATTAAACAGGTACATAGCCAATATTCATAACTTTGAATACAAAAAATGATACATGCATACAAATAGGATGAATAGATCCAGTAGATCAAACCTTTGCAGAGATATGTTACATGGCATATCTAGCATAAAACATATTCCAGTTGTGTCATATTTATTTTCATAAGCATATTTCCATAAAGCATTATGGAGTGCAATGTCACAACTACTATTATCTATTCCTTTTCTAATGGTTCCTAACATTCTGTTAGCTTTTTTTGACTGCCACTCAGGGTGAGAGTAAGATAAATTACTTACCAGTATGGGGGCCCAGCTCTGGGACCCCAGAAGGGATGGGGCTGCGGGCAGAAGGGGCGGGGCTGAGGGTCAATCTCCCCCAGCCAGCCCTTCCATACTGTCCGGCTGGCACCACCCGGGGCTCCAGTGGTGATTTAAAGGGCCCGGGGCTCCTGCTGCTGCCACAGTAGCGGCGCTGGCATCTCTGAGTCCCAGGCCATTTTAAATCGCCCTGGGGAAGTTGCCCTTTTTGCCTACCCCCACCCCCCATTAGCGGCCCTGCCAGTAGGGTGTCTACCCATTGGCAGCCCGGAGGGGGGGGGTGCAAAAGGGGCAGCAACGTTAAAGCACTGCTCCGGCAGTATGCCGTACTGGCCCGTACCGTCCCACTTTCACCTCTGCTGCCACTGCATATTGGTCCGATGTTTTAATAGAACTATCCACAATGACTCCAAGACCACTGGAGTTTTCTTCATTCTGATGTACTTAAATCAAATGTTTGTTAGTTTTTTGTGTCTTTAGCTCATTACACTTTTTCCCCCCAAGCATTCATGCAAAATAAAAAAACAGACAATGGAAAATAAGCAAAATATGTTATGAACATGGTCAGATAAAATTTTGATTCAGTGAACGTTTGTTAATATGTTTTTGCCATTTGTGCAGCTCTAGTATTATCCATATCTTGTCTTCTCTCAATGCGCGAGCACACTTTCTCTCTTTCACTCCCACCCCCTCAACAAGATTTTTCCCACCTTGCTTTTTCTGACCCCTTTTTTTTCTATTTCCACCATTCATTTCTTATCTCCATTATCTTTTTCATAGACCTGTTTACAACTAGACAAATTCACATGTATTTAAGCCACCCTAAGCCCAGTGCAGACACTGCTAGGTTGACAGAAGAATCCTTCCGTCCACGAAGCTACTGCTTCTCGAGGGGTGAATTTACTCCAGTGATACAAAAACCTTTCCTGACACTGTAGCAGTGTCTGCACTACTGTGGCACAGTTGCAGCACCTCAGCTGAATTGCTGTAGCATTATATAGTGGACATGCCCTTATTTTTCCCTCATTTTTTTATTATATTCTGTTTTTTCACCTCTTTCTATTTCCTCCCATTTTCTGCCCACTCTTGATTCTCCCTGAGATGAATCCTGTTCTCATTTAAATCAAAGAGAGCTTTTTGCCATTGGTTCCAGTGGAAGCAGGATTAATTTGCAAGTTCCCATATACTCCTCTTCCTTACATCCCAATTCTTCCTCCTTCACAGTTTCCCAATCTCTTTCCTTCCATCCCTGCCAAAATCCCCCTCATCTTTCCTTCTGCCTCCCTGAATTCCTCACATCTTTCCTCCCACCACCAGGTTCCCACATCCCACCTTTCTTTGTCTCTCCATCCTGGATTCATCAGTTCTCATGTTTCTTCCCTTTCCCTGGTTGCCCATCTCTGAGAGCCAGGCACTGTGAGACAGCTCAAGAATGAAAGAACTTGACAGACGCAGCATGTAAGAATAGAATCAGAAAGCCAGCATAGAGTGAGATGGATCTAATCTGTACAGTCTGTATCCATCTGTGCAAAACAATTCATTTTTGTTTGGACCAGTGCTGGATGGTGTTGACATTACATGGGGCTGTGGAAGAAAACAGTACATACCCTACTCAAGGTGACCACTAGTTTTAAAGCCTCTGCAGCCCTGAGTAGGAGAGGATGCACTCAGAGAAATTTAACATTGCAGAATGACAGTCAAAATTCTTCAGTATTTGCTAACTATATATTTGTTCTACACTTGCATGCTTCTGCCATTCCAAGAACCTTCTTTATCTCAAGTCAGGCTGTTGCCAAATTGCTTCCATTTGTAAATTATTCATATGAGGCAAAAGCTTTTGACTATGTTTGACAAGACAACTTCTTTAGCAAAGTCATTAAGATAAGAGACCTCTGCAGGGATAGAAGTTATTCAGATTATATATAAAACCTCTTGTGTGTATGTATGGTGATTTTCTCTCCCTTCTTCTCTCTCCCTCCTAGCCCCTCCCCTCCCCCACCATTTTTTGTCCCTTCAACTAAATGCATTAAAATGTAACAAATTACTATGTTGCCACAAGTAATGGATGCTTCTGTTAGCATTCCAAGCAGTTCTGCTCACAGAGTTATAAAACACTGAAAATGGAAATTTAGCCTAAGGAAAAGTTTTGCATTCTAAGCTCAAATGTAATTTTAGAAACCGTGGATATTAAAAAGACAACATATTTTCTAAGACTTCTGTTGTACTCGATTTATATGTGTTGAGTTATGATTTTTAAGGATTTTACATTAAAGTAACTTCTTAGAATTTTATTTGCAAAGATGTATGTAACTCTTCGTGTGTATCTACCTATCTAGAGAAAGAGAGGGAGAGAAGGGGAATATACGTAATGGTTGCAGTGGTATAAAAGTATTTATTAGCATGAGTTTAAGATGAGCTGTTATTCATGAATGGCAAAACCGTGGGTGAGTTATGTAGGTGACACCAAATGGGCACCAACAAAAGCTTTATGCTTTTTACCTCAGCACTATGGTTTTCCTGTCCTGTAAAATTTTTTGAAATTTTTACCTGTCTCAAATCGGGACAAAACATTGAAATCTTGAAAATGTTCACAAACAAAAAAACCCCCTGATTTATTTATTTATTTATTTATTTATTGCAGCAGGGCTGGGCAATCAAAATGTTTTGTTTCAATAATTTCAAAATGTTTCACTTCAGCTGTGACCTGTTTCCCCTTAATATCTTTTTAGTTTATTTGCTTAAATTTCCAGATGAAAAGTCATTTCAAAAATGTCAAAATGAAACGTTTCAATAATTACAATTTTTTTCTCTGCATTTTAGAGTCAGAAAATTCATCAAACCAGCCCTGTTTAACACAGCATTTCAGATGAAGTTAATTGGCATTTTGGTGAAAAAAAAATAATCAAAAAATGCTCAGCCAGCTCTACTAACCATCCCATTAGCTATCTTGGATAACCCACATGTGTTGCAGAGAAACGACTTTAGGATTGTTTTAAAGAGTTAGCAAATGTTCTTTGGGGCTGTTTTTTGTATTCTTTCTTCTGTAAATCAATTTACAGTAAGTCCCACTGTTTAGGGCTCAAAGGGAGACCATAACAACCTTCAAAAATAACCTACACCAATATTTTTATGTAAAACCATCACAGTCTTCAATCTGAGTACCTGTGATTCTTCGTGTGCTAGGACTTAGAACCAATACTTGGTGTCATTAGATGCATGGGTTCTCCTCTTTAAAATGGCATAAAGCTCCCATTTTCAGCCCTGAAGGGTATGGAATAATACTTTGTAAAGCAGGTATTTAAGTTGTCACAATAAAACTAGGGCTGATATGATAGGAGGCAGTTCAGACTTCAGAGCTACTGTTTCAACCTCAGGAACACACCACTTCATCTGTTTAAACTTGTTTCACATTTCTAAGGTAATCTTTGCAACCATATGTGCCTGAGACTTTTTTAATGAAACCTTAGATTCTAGAAGACAAGAAGTCATCCTTAAGAAAAAATGTTCATGCTTGCCATCTGTGAACTGGCCCTGAGCTTACTCGAGCTATGGAAAATGACTTCATGCCCTCAGTATAATTATGAATGCATATAGATAGCTCGGTGCTTCGTTACCTATTTGCCCATACATTTACCCAATCTGAGCATACATTTGCTCTAGTTATATCCACAAATTGGTTTGCTCATAGTGCCATGCATATTCACAAGCAAGAGTGACACTTTACAGATTAAAAATTTGGTCCATACTGTATGTCATTTTAAGCATTAAGCACTAATACATTAATACTAGTTAAGGATTACTTAGACTGGGGCATTCTTTGCAATATGGTCCATATCTTCATATATCTGTGGACAGTAACCGGTATAACGGACACCATTCCAATTTGGGGCTTTTGGGTGCTACTGCAGTAGAAATAATAAATAATAGTAATAATGCACATTTCTGAGTGTGCAGTTTTGCATTCTAAATTCTCTTGATTCATATTAAACTCTTCCAGATGAAAATTGTCCTCAGTGGTTAACTTTTATTAAGTAAGCCCCATGACAGGGGTTGCTTCCATGATTCTAAATAAATAAGCACTACTGTGGCTTGAAACTGATATACAATTATAATCATCTTATTCAGGGAATGGTAGTATTCATCATGTTGTTAGTATTGTAAATTTGTACCATTGTAGATCGGAGTCACACAGCTTGGGGCCTTGTATCTTCACCTATTGTTTTCCTTGTGTTATGATAAATTTTCAGCAACACTTGATTAAAACTGCCAATTTGTTGGGTATAAAGAAAATCTCTTGACACCACCAGGACTAATTAGTTGTCTTTGCCAAAGGGGTAGTTGAATAATTGCATGCGATTATTGCACAGCTATGGTGCTTTTCATGTCAGTTGCAATGCAATGAAGATTGATTCCCTTTAATTAATCATTCAAAAATAACCCCCTTGTATCAAATAAGAGCAACTATGTTCCTACATCGTTCTTCCAAAAGGCTCCTGAATGCAATTGGTTCCCTGATGAGATAGCATTGTAATCTGCATGTGTATGTGCCTGTCCTAAATAGGAGGATCTGCTTTGTAACTGGTTGTGGATCGTGGATCCTAGTTTCCTTGTTCTTTAACCACAGTCCCTAACTTGCTTTATAATCTTAACAGCTGCAAGCACATGAACATAAGCAGGAAAAATCCAGCTTTTACTAATTAAACTCTGGACAGGAAGAGGAGCTTCAACTCGGTTCTGTTTTATAATATATAAAGCAGAACAGAGTTGAAGCTCTCGCTCTCTCTCTATATATATAATGTCCACTCTGTACCTATCTACCATGTTAAATTGGCCTCATGCAAGCATAAAATATTTCTTGGTAGGATTTTATGCTGCCAGATAATATTCTCATTATAAAAATACTTAAAGACATTGGGCCATCTCCTGCTGGAACCAATGGAGGTACTCTAGATTTACACTGGTGTATTTGTTTTTGTTGGTTTTTCATATGTTCTTTTTACTTTCCAGATTCTATATCATTCTCTTCTGAGCTAATTGCTTCCTTTTCTAATTCAGATTGTGACAAGGTGTGACTCCATTCTGGGCTGGAAAGGGTTAAGACCAGACTTAGGCTCAGGTAACCACATCCACTGCACCTGTGCTGGGTTTGGTCTTAAAAAGAGGGAAGTCCGGAAAGTTGAGAGGTGAATGGGATGAGTGCTGACAGGAAGTTCCTAACCAGGATTAGCAGCCTGCTAGGCGGCAAGGAACCCTGTGGGGACTTTGGCTGGCCAGGTCGGCTGCAGAAAGGAAGGCTTCAGCCAGGAAGACAGTGATTGAAACTATGCTGTCTGTCTGAGAGGTGTGGAGCCAGGGTGTAACAGCTGGCAATTATTTATGGGAGCAGGGACTACAGGTAGGGCCTGGCTGGGTGGAGGATTCCTTTGTTTTATGCCTTTTGTTCTCTGAAGGTCTCCTTTCATCTGGAAGAGGTGAGACTGGGTGGAGTGCTGGAGCTGTAAGAAGTAGATTGTTGCAAACCAAAGAGCTGTTTGGTGGGGAAAACAGAGGCAGAGTTGCTACAACTCTATAACTGGCCGTGAAGATATGCCCTGGCTGGTGAGTTTGCTCTGTTACACTGACCATATATTTATGTTAAAAATATTAGCTATTTTAATCTGAAGAAGTAGTTTAAGCATATTCACCATTTATATGACCAGATATATAAATGTAAGATTTCTACCCACAATGGCATTATGTTTTTCTGAAAACAGCTGTTGTTGGTTGGGTTTGGTTTTTTTTCAGTATTTTTTTTTCAGTATTACAGAATCCTCTCAGTTAGTATAACATCTATATATTAAGATAAATGATAGGCCTGACATGTACTATTTAATAGGTATGTGGAGATCTAGGAGTTCGATTCATGTCCATCTCTATGAGGTAGCATAGTCATTCTACCAAAGACCTACGGTTAGAGAGACAAAAGTATATGAAATGTTGCTGGATTGCTCATGAAATGTTTGTGAATCTTTTTGCTCATAAAACTGGGATGACATGATATAGTCTAACCAAGTTATTCACACTGTTATGTATAAATTAATTTGAATTGTTCTAATACAGTTCGGAACTCAAGGCTCAGAAAAGGCTTAGAATTTCCTGGCAGAACATGTTGTGTCAGTTTGCACCAACAACTACACAGGTGGTGGTGGTCCTGTAGGAGTTTCCAACCAGTAAATGGTAGAAAATATTGAATTTACTCATGAAGGAGCAGCCACACTACTATTCACTGCTAAGGTGCCACATAGCTATACTATAGATGTATAGTATGTCTGTATATAGTTACATAAATGATCAGTACCCAAATACCATTCAATTTTATTTTATCAAATAAGATATTCTGAACTTAATTCAATGCTATTTTATACCAGTGTAATGAGTGTCAGTGGAATCTGATTCCTAAAAGACATGGGGATGGGGCGGTAATCAGGTGGTGGAATTGCAAAGTGGATGCAACTTTACTTATTGGAAGATGCTTCTGAAAATCCTACTAAGCATCTATCTGCACATCTAGGTGCCTAAATAGCTTTCAAAGTCTGACCCATTGTATATACATGTGAAAATGTAGCTTGAATGAGCCACAGAAAAGCAGATTTCTATCCAGGATAAACTTGAATATAACTCAAGTAAAGATTTTTATATTGTAACCAAAACATGGACACGCTGTCCAAACTTGTGGAAAGTGCTTTTTTTCTCATGATAAATCTCCTTTTCCGCTTTTCCATAGATTTCAATTTCACTTTAATTAAGTTTTAATCTGTCTCTGTATAAAACTCTAGCTTACTGTGGTTTAATAGAATATAAAACATAGTAAATTTAACACTATGTGTGGTTATTGTATTCTTATTATTGGAAACAACTACTTGGACAATACCCATGTCAAGTGAGAAATGAAAATAATGTACAACCACTACCTTCTAGCTCACTAAATCGTCTCTCTGAAGAACCTATTTAGTAGAGGGCAGTACACAAAAGAGAGGTACAGTAAATGTAGATGTTATAAATTCCATGAGGGTTTAAGAAGCTGAACCATCTATTTAATTCTACAAAGAGTTGTTTTCTATATATGTTGATTGCACATTCATTCTTTAATCATTATAGATTTAAAGCTAAAAGAAAGACAGTACTAAAATTTCTTCCGTAAATTGTTGAACATTTACAATAGATATAGAAATGCACAGTGTGAACACTGCTAAAGCTGTGAGAAAGTAAATTGGTACCACCACAGGAAATAAAGCTTATACATAAGGACTAAGAGCTCACTAGAATATATGAGCACATTTTGTACTAAAAGGGATTATGTAGCCCATAATGCCTGCTTCCTGAAATGTACGTTTTGGCTAATAAATTTACAACAATTAAAAATAAATTCTCCTGTTTTATGAACCAGAAGTACAAAAATTCTACTGGATATGCTGGAAAATCATATTTATAAACAAGTTTTAGTGATTAAGTTCAGATCCAAAGCATGCTGCTTTTGGTTTCTTGCACAAAGAGCAATCACATAATATGTTCATGTTTTTGCCCATTTGCCAAGGAAGGGCTTGAAATAAAAATGGAAAGCACAAGCAGTTCCACTTAATATATAATTTATCTTAAAATACAAAAGAATGTTCCTTTATACAGCATATAATCAGGCGGCGGAATTCACTTCAATATGATGTAACCAGGGCTAACGAGTCTACACTTGCAAAATTGTGGTCTTCAGTCATTCCTGAAAAAAATATTTGTATGACATTTGCTTTTGCTCAAATTAGTATTTGTCCACAAAAATACTTGTTTCTGAGTGCATTTACCCATTATGCAATTACCAAGACTGTCTAGTTGTAATGCTAAAAAGTCAAGCTCATGATGTTTCATTTGCAGGCGTGCAAACAAAATATTCCAAACCTTGTGCTGCCAGGTGTAAAATACCTTGTAAAGGGATTTAAGAAGGAATTTTTTCTCTCATATACATTACTGCATTACTCAGTATATCCTTACAGTGCAAATAATATCAATAGTATTTTCATTGCCCTCATTACTGTAGTATTTGAGTGTCTCAGTTGTGTGGTGTGTGTTTGTTTGTGTTTTTTTTTTTTTTTACAACACCCCTGCAAGATAGCATTTCCCTATCATCCCTGCTGCTCAAGGTCACACGGGAATTCTGTGGCAAAGTGAGGACTTGTACTCAGGTCTCACAAATCCTAGGCTACTGTCTTAATCACTGAACAATCCGTACCTCCCTTTAGGCATCCTGGCCATTGCTAAAAGGCAGATTATTATACAATTCCTTTTCAATTAAGAATTGGTTGTGGAATCCTATCTTCCAAAATGCATCTTCAGTGTCTTCTGTGGCCATGTTATTCACTGAACTTCAGCTCTTTCTTCTCAGGGTTGCCTAACCAGTTTTTTTCCCAACATCCCAATGACTACACTGCTGGACAACTGGACAACAGTCCTAAATTCCTGGTTTGATGGTTGACAAGTGTGCTTAGTAAAATGGAAAATCTGAAATGGGGATGGTATGGAATAGAAGGTCAGAAAGGACCATCACACTCATGTAGTCTGACCTCCTGCACATTCCAGACCATAAACCGCACCCACCCTCTCCTGTTACAGACCCATAACCTGTAGCTAAGTTACATGACTTATGAAGAGAGGCTGAGGGAACTGGGATTGTTTAGTCTGCAGAAGAGAAGAATGAGGGGGGATTTGATAGCTGCTTTCAACTACCTGAAAGGGGGTTCCAAAGAGGATGGCTCTAGACTGTTCTCAATGGTAGCAGATGACAGAACGAGGAGTAATGGTCTCAAGTTGCAGTGGGGGAGGTTTAGATTGGATATTAGGAAAAACTTTTTCACTAAGAGGGTGGTGAAACACTGGAATGCGTTACCTAGGGAGGTGGTAGAATCTCCTTCCTTAGAGGTTTTTAAGGTCAGGCTTGACAAAGCCCTGGCTGGGATGATTTAACTGGGAATTGGTCCTGCTTCGAGCAGGGGGTTGGACTAGATGACCTTCTGGGGTCCCTTCCAACCCTGATATTATATGATTCTACATGATTTAAAGATGTGTGTTTGATTTAAATTAAAGATGAACAAATGGGGGTGGGGGGATATTCACACAATTGAATTTTTAAAGAAATTTAAATTTTCGACCTTATCTGTGACATTTTTGTATTTGATCTCTGCAAATATATGAATAGTGAAGCTTTATTTCAATTGTTTCAATACTTACAAAAAGCACATTTTTAGTTAAATTTCTAGACTATTTGCTAAGAGTGAATTCCAAATGTTATATAATGAAATAGTGTGAATATTATAAGTCACCCAGTCAGGGAACAGAAACAATACTGTGTGACTTAAATGATGGTGGAACCAGAATGCACAATGGTAACAGGTCTTCTACACTTTGCTACAGTGTGACTTTCTGCAATTTGTTTCTCCTCTTGGTCTTTGTCTACAGAGCTGGGTCGGAAATGATTTTCCTATTTTTTTTTATTTGTTTTCCCATTTCAAACTAGGATAATTTTTTTTATTATTAGTTTGCAAAAAAATTGAGATTGGAGTGGATTAATTAAAAGGTTTCATTTAATTTCAATCTTTTTTTCACCTTTCTTTAGTATAAATGAACTAGCATTTTGAAACAAGAGGTTTTAAACCAGGAAATAAAACTTCTCATTTGAGAAAATGTCAGAAGAGGATGTTCTGACAGCTTTGAAACTCTTTCTTTCAAAAAAAAATTTGTATCTGGATATTTGTTGAAACCAACACTTTCTTCTAAATAGTTTTGGTTTTGAGAACTCAATCAAATGAAAGTAGCTTCGGTAAATAGAATCCTCCCCTCCCCCCCACTGCTGTACCTTCAAGAAAAATTGGCAGTCATGTTGTTGAAGAGTGTTTTGGAGTCAGAGGTCAACATGTCTGTGGAAAGAATAGAACACAAGCACAATAAGTGCCATTTGGCTCTGGGCCTGCCTCCATAGCTCAGGGGGTTAGAGGAACACTCCCAGCATGAAGAGGTCACCAGTACAAATCTCACAGGTGCCTGGGTAGCAGTCTCAGAATCTCCTCACTGGATTTGCAATCACCCCAAAATTGGGACTTATTCTTATGCTGGTGAAACTCCATTGACTTAAGTAGAATTACTTCTGATTTTTTCCACCAACATGTGAGATTGAAATCCAGCCCACTGCTTCAATTGGAAAGTATCCAGAATTGCAGGGGCAATAAAATGGGACTCTTCCGTGGCTCTGTACTATATTGTGGCATAATCACTGTGTAGTTGGGGATAATGTCTAACTTTGCATCTCCACAACTGTTTCTTGGATAAAACCAAATTAATATTATTCAGGAAAGGTTGCTCATGTCTGCCTACTTGCCGTCAAACAACTGATATGATCACAGTTATCTTTACTTTCCATCACAAACAGTGAAGGAAATGCTTTCTGTTTGTTTTTTCATTTAATTTTATTTATTAACAGATTTAACTTAACTTAACTAGAGATACCTAGTGTATACACACTTATAAATTGGCCCATGTAAATCCCTAAAGCTGTATTGATAAGACCTGCTACCATTTGCTTTCTTTAACTTTTTGGTATTTAACACACATTGTGGTTGGTACTCTTCTTTTCTTTCTTCCCCTCCCCACCACCATCTTCTGCCTTGTCAGTTGGTAGTATCAATTAAAATCTTTCATTATCTCATGTTTAGGTCCAATCTTCTGGGTTTTTTAACCTTTAAATGCATAACCTATTTATTAGTTATCCTATCAAAATTATGCTATATTAAGCTTTTTTTCCCCCCTTCCCCTATAGTTCTTACCTTAATTTTGAGTTCAGTTATGGCTCTTGTTGAATGGGGTTTCTCCCTTCCTTAATTTTCAAAAAATGTTCTCAAATAATCAGGCTTGGTGGTCAGTGATGAACCTCTTCCAGCAAATCTCCCAAAATTCCACCAGACCTCTAAGTAGTTATCTATTTTTCCTTCATGCCTGTAGAATTCTGATTTGATGTTTTTTCTGCTACCAGAACTTTCCACACATTTTGATACCAGTCAATAATTTTAGGGGGGGGTCACTCCTTTTCCGCCACCTTGCTATGGTAATTCTAGCAGCAAGTAGGAGAAGAACGACCAGTTCTTTAAGGCTTTTATAAGACCGAGTTTTCATGATGATTTAATAAAAATACTAAGTGATTATCTGACAGTTGACACCCAGTTATTTCCCTTGTAGAATGTCCAACATCTGTTCAAAATGTCTTTGCTTTTGAGCATATCCACCATATATGGATAAATCTTCCCATTTCATTACATTCTCTTCTAAATTTACTCAATTGATTTAATTTTAGATGAGTTAGCTACCATTCATTAATTTATCTAATTTTCTTTCATTATTAAGGTGTGGGGGACCATTGCTCCATATGTCCTCCCATTCCTCATTTTCTGGTGTCTCTACCTATGTCAACTTTCCATGAACATAGTTATTTCCTGTAAGTAACAGCTAGATCTTTTTGAACAGAGTGGAAAGAAAGCCTTCATGTTTCATGGATGTAGGTTTTTTGTTTGTTTTTACAAATTCCATCAATTTTCTGCTTAGGTTTTCCTTTTTGTATGGGTGAGTTAAAAAGTCTTAATTGTAAGTATTAATATACTGCAATTTTGGTGTCTTTTCATCCAGTTAAATAACTTTGTCTCTTCACAACTGGACAAATATTGATGTACCTTCAATGTCAAAACTTCCCATGCTTTTAGTGGGGTGAAATTCTACATTATCGATATGAGCATTAGAAATGATGTGTACTGGCTTAGCTTTCCAAATAAATTATCCCAAGTTTCTATTGTTGCTTTCATAAAAGGGTGGTTATATATAGATTTGTGGCTTATGCTTTCTTTATCCAAGGGGTTATGTGGAGTTTGATTGCACAGCAATAAACTTGTTCTGCCTCTACAAAGCCCTTCATGTTATCCCGTACACAAAGTTTCAGAACTGACTAGCTTGGTAATAATGCTTTAATGTTTGGTAAACCCATGCCTTCCTTTCAGGTCCAGTTCTAAGGTTTCATTACTGGGGTGCAAGTGAGTATATCAGGACATCTGGCTGTTGCTACTTATTAAACAACTTTCCAGGAATTCAAGAGTTATTTAGATCCCTGGAAAATCTTGGCTTTTAAGAGTTTAAAAAAGTAAAATTTGGCTACTGTGTCAGTATTTTGCTATGATTTATAATTTATATAAAGAGTAAAGACTCTCCCATCTGCTGATGTTTTAAGTATAATTTTACCTGTCTGATTTGCAAAAAATAAAATCTAACATGAAAATAGAATTAGATGAAATACTAACAGTCTGGTAATACTTCTTTCTATGATATCTATCCTACTAAAAGGCAAGGGAGATAGGTGCAATGTATAAACTAATCTGTCACTTTTTTCTGCTGATAACACCAAATGCCAAAGCAAGGTTTAAAGTGTGATGACATGATATGTTAAATTATATTATGCTTACTCTGAAGACCTTCAAGTGGAATCTTCTACATAGCAAACAAAACAGTATTTTAATTTTCAGACAATGCTGTGGAAAAACTTGAAACAATAAAAACCTCTACCAAGAACTACTCAGCAATTAGGAAGACACACATTGACAAAATAAGTCAATCAGTAAAACAGCATCCGTCAGAAACAACTCTGGATTGACCAAACAAAAAGTTCCATACGGTTTTCATTTTTCAACTGGCATCACCGCAGAGACACGATGGTTCTAAAAACTACAAGGAAGCAGTATTTAAAGCTAAGCTTCTTCTAATACAATATGATAAAAAGAAGTGAAGTGACTGGTTGGCTTCTTAGTTACCCTGTGCTTTTAAAATATTTTTGAAATCCTGACAGATGATGGTAGTTGCTGAAATTACATGTCTATGGAAACAAAATACTGAATTAGATCATGTTGAAACCACTGCAGGTTACTAGCTACATAAAACTGATGAGTTAAACCAGAAATCAGCCCCTGGCCTGGAATGACCTTAATCTTAAACTAAAATGTATATAAAGTTCTCCCTGTATGCGGGTAGAATCACTACTACACCATTGTTCTTGCCTTCGTGGCTGCAAAAGTACCTATCAATTTTGTGAAGTTCAATTGCTTTCCAGCTTAACTTTAAATAGAAATTAGGGCTAAAGCACTCAATCTTTCCTGTGACATTTGACACCAGAAGTCTGTATGAGCTTTAACTTGGAGAGCGTATTCAGCTGAAGCTACAGTAAGAGGCATGCAATTAAATACATGCAATATGCTATGTAAACATTGGGGAACACCAAGTTGTGACATTACCCAGGGTACAAGCATTGAACAAGCATGTCCCCTCAGTTCTCCAAACTGGGGTGCCTTTTGCACTGCTTTGCAATGAGAGCAACTCCTGATCTGCTCTCATATAGCCTCCAGCATGTAAATTATTCACAGCTATCCTGTATGAGTGCTATGGCAGAGCAACACCAGCATATTCCCAGTCCCAAACTTTCCCCCATAAATGTGCATCTTGTACTGCACAACCCTCTTCTGGACACCATAAGCTCATATAAAGTCTGTCATTATATTAATAGAGAATGATACATGTGAATCCTCTTATCCCAAGGGAAGTTTCCCAAACACTTCAATCTAACACAGTGGTTTAGATAAAACAAGTTTAAGTAGCTACAAATAATGAGGCATAATTGGCTACACAAAACTAAAAAGTAAAACACAACTAATACCTAACTTAACCAGTTAAGTGAATTTAAAGCAGAAGTCTCTCACCACATACTTAATTCAGCAGTCTTACTGGCTGAATTACTTTAAGACAGGAGCCCTCTCTTAGTCCAAAGCTGTTTGTTTGTTTTTTTTTCATCACGTGTTGTGGCTGCCATGAGTAGGGAGAAAAGGCATCGGATGCCCATTCTTATACTTTTTTGTCTTCTTTGAGAATCATCCCCAGTTAAGGTTAAGGAGACATAAAGTCTGTGTGGATGGGAACCCCCACCTTTGTCAGGATGTAGATTTTGCCTACATTCTCTTTCCTGCCAAAGAATGGCCACTTAGCCAGACGATAGTCCATTTGATTTAGTTGACACCTGGCCTAGGTGTCGGCTAACCATTTGTCTTTAGGGAACTAGTGTATGACTCTTCCCCAGACTCAGAACCTGTCTTTATTATCATACAGTATAATCCCATAACTTTTTATACAACATTGCTACACATATTTTACCAGGACAATGATGATGATAGGTATTCTTGAAAGCCTCATAATTTACTGAACAAGGCATACTTTGTATGCCATGTATCACTTGTAAAAGGGGTGAATATAGGGGTACAGACTGTCATACAAGGGCAGTTTGTTCTTTCTGGAAAAGTTCAGGATCTCATGAGTTTTTACTTTATCGGTGTTCAAAATATGTTTTAATGTCACAAGTTCACCCAGTAGCTCAGCTGGTAAGTCTGCTTCAATTCTTGACATGGCTTTTCTAGAGTTGTCCTCATACAGTTTGGAAAATAGAGCCACGCATAGTTACAAATACCTTAAAATCTCCTGTAAATGTCTGTAAAGACAATTAGAGAGCTCTTCTCAGGTCTGGAGAAAAGCTCTGTTTAGGCTCAAAAGCTTGTCTCTTTCACCAACAGAAGTTGGTCCAATAAAATATATTACCTAACGCACCTTGTCTCTCTAATATCCTCAGATCAACGCGGCCACAACACCACAGTGATAACAATGTCCCGAAGTGAATTTAAAAAATCAATCCTGAATTTGTCTTTTGTATCCATTTCAGTGACAGCTGCTCTAACTTCAAATAAGCTCCTCTTCTGTCTCCTTGAGTGAATAAACTGTAAATACTGGCTCTATATCCAACTCATGATCCATTTCTCAAATTCTACATCGAAACTGGCTGACCACAATCCTGGAGGGTTGCTGATGCTGAAGTTTCTGTTTGTAGACTCAAAGGCCAGAAGGGACGATTGTGATCTAGTCTGATATCCTGTATAACACAGGCCAAAGAACTTCCCCAAAATATTTCCTAGAACAGATCTTTAAGAAAAATATATTCAATCTAAAGTCTGCATGCCATGCTAAGATCCATATAATTTCCTTGAAACTGATTTTTGATTATGCTGATTTCTTTCAGCATCTTGTACCATACCGTGAGGGCTACTATGAAAGGCTAAGTAGACCGTGTCTCCTGCAATGATTTTTGCCTGTGAGCGAACCATGCTTTCAGAAATTGAGACATGTAGCTCCTAGAATGCCTCACAAATCTGGAGGAGCTGTTCATCAACAGCTCCTACAGCCTATATGCATGCCTCCCATCTAGTTTCAGACAGAGGTTTCAGGGAAATAGCCACATGCATTTAAAAACTACCCTAAGTTTTAATAGAGCCACCATATACCATCTTTGCAGTACACCAAACAAAATTTTTGGACTTCTGAGAAGAAGCAGCAGCATCAGAAATCAGCCAGTTCAACTGTGACTACAAGACACTTACATGGAGTTAACTTTCTTGATTTGTGCCTGCAAACTCTTGTACTTGCCCCTCATGTTTGAGCCATTGTCATAACCTTGGGCTCTTCAGTCTTAGTCCCATGTCTTCTAGCTACTTCAAAACAGTTTAATCAAGTTCAGTTCTAGTGCCAGCTTTGATATTCAATAATGTAAGAAAAGATTCTTTAATAGCCACAGCCTGATTCTTCATCCATTTTTGCATGCCAAAGAATTAGACATTTGTCCCATATGAAAACAATCTGGTGTACTGTGGAGCAATACTGCATAATATTTTGCAGTTTTCACTTCCACCAGAATTTGCTGTTTAATTTTTTGATGCAAAAATTTAATGAACTAATTCTGGGTGTCCTTTACTAATAGAATGCACATTTCACCTGCCTTTACTTTATCAAAATCAGCTGCCAAAACAGGATCATACTTTTGACAATAACTCGGTCACACCCAGGAAGTTTCCATTCCATATGTCTCTCAAGTATTCAACATCCGCTCTAAATGGCAGATTTTTTTTTTTTCTCCCAAAGAAATAGTGTGACATGTTGAAGTTGCTGCAGTATTAAATGCCAGTGGTGTTTCTCTTCTTCAATTTCCTGCTACAGCTTTTCATCAGTAGTCACACAATTCTTGATGGTTGTGCAGTACTCTCCAGACTTAGGGCTTGTCTACACTACCACTTTTGTTAGTATAACTTATGTCACTCAGGGGAGTCATTGAACGACATAAGTTACACCGACAGAAATACCCGTATGGACAGCGCGATGTCAATGGGAGAGCTTCTCCCACCAACATAGCTACTGCCACTCGTGGAGGTGGTTTTCTTAAGAGCTGTCTCCTGTCAGCATACAATGGCTACACGAGTAATCTTACAGCGGTGCAGCTGCATCAGTACAGCTATACCACTGTAAGCTCACTAGTGTAGACAAGCCCTTAGTAATAGTTCATATGACCCTCTGTTGTCTCATGCGTCCTTAGTTTAGGTTCCAACTTCTTCCAGTCTGACACACCATTTATGAAAGCTGCTTCAGGATGTTTAGATGTCTTGAGAGGTGCTCTGGCAAACATTGCATGGAAAATAGAAAACTCTGACCTTTGCACAGGAACATAGCTTTGACTGATAGTTTCTATATTTGGTAGTACTCTTTTATGGTGTTTAGCAGTGAAACATCTGCCATTCCTCTGTGGAAAATTAAAACTTTCAGATGTCACTTGAATAGGACGTCTCTGAAGATAACAAATTGAGTCTGAAAATTCAAGAGGACATGGCCATGCTGCTGGATCTTGCCCTAGTCTTGTCTTGTGATGAGCTGTTGCTTGGGACTTTTTCCTGGATACTAGCTAAGGAGGCTGACCTGACAGATTATCATAATCTTCATGACAAATAGGAACAGATGGCTCACTTAAATTGTTCGAGCTACCTCTCCCAGCTTTAGAAGTTGCAGACATGTTCCTCTCATGTTCAGTAAGGTTCTTATCTGAAATTTTAGTCAAACAGACATTGTGGACATAGATGCACTAGGCCCTAAATGATCTTTTTCCTTCTTGTCCCCAGGACCAAAATGCCACTCAGCTAGACTGGCCTGCTGATGTTACATAGTATCAATGCTGGTAAGCTGGTGTTTTTGCTTTAAAGCCTCTGACAGATATTTTTCATTTTTCTTTTTATGGTAGCTTGGTTGAACTTAACCATATTAACAGTGAAAGAATGCTACCCAACCCTTACTAATATGATGCCTGCCTGCATTTTAGCATAAACAAGATGGCACTGGTAGGATACTACCCAGCAACACTGTGGGGATTGGTCTACCAAAAAACAACAGATGGATGTCTTTTAATACTTTAAATAGTAATTATAAAATGGCTTAAGAAATCATAGCAAGGTGATTGGTGAAGAGAGATTACATGGACAGTGCCTCTATATTTTCAAAGTGAAACAAACAAATGCATACCTTTACATTATAAATGGAGAACCAGCTGCAAGTACATGGTCCTGCAAATCTTCTCTGTCTGATTGCAACAGTTGAATTTGAGTAGTTTACCAAGATACTTTGTCCTGGACCACTGAATGCACATGACAGTTCTGATGCAACATCCATGGTAACTACTGACCTCTTGGATTCTAATCTAGACACATTTGGTTTTCCTGTTTGAGGTGATTAGCATATTTAAACATGACAATGTATTTAAAATGAACAGCCTTGTCAGCTACAAATGTTATTCAGCAGACAGACAGGAATATATAGTCCCATCATTGTCATTTTCGCTGCTTAACAGTGGGTAACTTTGTACGTATTTTGACCTTTGACAATAATTGCTGGGAAGATTTTTTTGGGAGAAGGGGGCAAATGTCCCCAGTGCCCCACCTCTAGCACCTGGCCTGCTCCCTTTTGCCATGGCCTTTGTAAAGTGGATTGCTTAACCCTGGGCTTCTTATTTTCCCCAAATGAAATTGTTTATCATAGATCGTCATTGATCTAAGAGACATTTAGGGACTAAAAGCAGGTTTGTTTGGAAAGTGAAATTAATTTAGGGTAGGATATTCATTTAATTTCCACAATTCTGCCTAACCATGATATTTCATATTTTGAACAAATTTTCAGATCTGTTTTTATTGATAATTAATGTGTATAATTAATATTATATAACTCTTGCCATTTTTTGAAATGTGTATTTTCAGATGTCTTAATGAAGTAATTGCCTATTTGTATTTATCTTTTATATCTTTCATTAGATCAGAGCCCACACCTATGCCCCGGAGCTCTGACTTGTAGTAATTTATTTTAAATGCTGACACTATGATAAATTTTAAGACTTCTCTTGCAAGTCTCAGTGCATGAGTTGGACTCATAACAAATGCCATGACATTGTCTGCCTATGAAGCTAATTTGTGTTCCCTGTTTCCTACAGTAAATTTATGAGGATTATTTCTGATCAAATGGATGACTGTCTCCATAACCATGGCTAAAAGAAGTGATGATAGATATACTTGGTATATGCCTCTAAAAAGGGGAAAAAATTCTGATATTCCATTTACTCTTAAAGTGATGAAAAGTCTAATTTCCATCTGACAGGCAGTAGAACCTATGGCCAGCACTTCTTGCTACACTATGGGGTTAGGTTGAATTTAGCCACGTTAGGTTGATTTTATAATGAATGCGTCTACACAAGCAACCCCGTTCTGTCGACCTGAAGGGCTCTTAAAATTGACTTCTGTACTCCTCCCTGGCGAGGGGAGTAGTGCTAAAATTGACCTTGCTGAGTCAAATTGGGGGTAGTGGCAGATGCAAATCAATGTTATTGGCCTCTGGGAGCTATCCCAGAGAGCTCCAATGTGACCGCTCTGGGCAGCACTTTGAACTCCGATGCACTAGCCAGGTACACAGTACCACTACCTTGAATGATGTACATTATCATCTCACCACAGCCGCAGGCAATGGGAAAAGCCCTGGGAACTTTTGAATTTCATTTCCTGTTTGGCCAGCGTGGCAAGCTCAGCAGCACAGGTGACCATGCAGTCCCCTCAGAATTGTAAACGAGCTCCAGCATGGAATGAATGAGAGACACTGGATCTGATTGCTGTATGGGGAGAAGCATCTGTGCAGGCAGAACTCTGATCAAAAAGAAAAAATGCGAATATATATATATGTATATGCCAAAATCTCTCACAGTGTATGATGGACAGAGACTACATTAGGGACACACAGCAGTACCGCATGAAAGTCAAGGAGCTCAGGCAAGCCTACCAAAAGACAAAGGAGGCAAATGGTTATTCAGGGTCAGAGCCACATACGTGCCGCTTCTACCATCAGCTCTATGGCATTCGGGGGGGCCCTACCACTACCCCACCACTGTCTGTGGACACCTGCAAGTGTGGAGTCTCACACAACAGAGAGGAGGATTTTGTGGATAAAGAAGAGGAGGAGGAGAATGCGCAGCAGGCAAGCAGTGAATCCGTTCTCCCCAGCAGCCAGGACCTTTTCTTCACCCTGGAGCCAATACCCTCCCAAGGCGGGATCCCCGACCCTGAAGCCAGAGAAGGCGGCTCTGGTGAGTGCACATTTGTCACTACAGTACAGGGTTTAAAAGCAATAGTGTTTAATGTTTGATTTTCCCTGAAGAATTGGGATGCATTCGTGGCCAGTACAGCTACTGGAAAAGTCTGTTAACGTGTCTGGGAATGGAGTGGGAATCCTCCAGGGACATCTCTATGAAGTTCTCCTGGAGGTACTCTGAAAGCCTTTGCAGAAGGTTTCTGGGGAGGGCTGCCTTATTTCATCCTCCATGGTAGGACCCTTTACCACGCCAAGCCAGTAGCAAGTAGTCTGGAATCATTGCAGCACAAAGCATGGCAGCGAATGGTCCTGGGTTTAGGTCGCATTCAAGCAACATTAGGTCTTTATCTTTCTGTGTTAGTCTCAGGAGAGTGATATCATTCATGGTCACCTGGTTGAAATAGGGGAATTTTTGTAAAGGAACTGGAAAAGGACCCCATTCATGCTGGGCTGTTTGAGCTTGTCTAAAAGGGATCATCCCATAGCCACACGGCATGGGGAGGGGTGATGGGATCATCCCAGATAGTCATGTGGAGGGATAAGGGGAGGTGTGTGCATGCTATGGGAAAGGAGGACGCTGCAGTTTGAAACCATTCCCACTTGTTATGAAAGCATTAGAAGCCAAACCCACGTACCCTTTGGCTTACCATGGCTGCCGGAAAACCGAATTCTGTTGCCCAGCCATGTGTGATGTGTCACCATACTGGCAGGCGCTCAATATAATAGGCAAAATGCGACCTTGTACCTAAAGCACATGTGCTGTCTGCTGTGAATTGCTGGATTCACTGTGAAAGAGTCTCCCTTTTGTTCTCAGAAATCTATCGTCTTAAATTTTACTCTCTGTTTTTATCCCCCCTGCAAATGTTTCTATGCTACCCCTATCATCTCCATCCCTGAGGTTATCGCAGATTAGAAGGTGAAAAAAACGCACTCGTGATGACATGTTTTCTAAGCTCATGCAGTCCTCCTGCACTGATAGGGCACAGCTGAACGCATGGAGGCATTCAGTAGCAGAGTTCAGGAAAGCATTAAGTGAGCATGATGAGAAGAGGCAGGATGCAATGCTGAGGCTAATGGGGGAGCACATGGACATGCTCAGGCATCTGGTGGAGCTGCAGGAAAGCCAACAAGAACACAGACCGCCACTGCATCCACTGTACAACTGCCTGCCCTCCTCCTCAAGTTCCATATCACCATCACCCAGATGCCCAAGAACGCCAGGGGGCGGAGGCTCTGGGCACCCAGCCACTCCAGGGGATGGCCCAAGCAACAGAAGGCTGTCATTCAAACAGTTTTGATTTGTAGTGTGGCTACAATAAGCAACGTGCCCTTGTCCTTCCGTCCTCCCCAACCCCACCCAGGCTACCTTATCAGTTATCTCCCTTTTTTTAAAATTAATTAATAAAGAATGCATGGTTTCAAAACAATAGTGACTTTATTTCCTTTGTCAGCTGTGATCGAAGGGGGGAGGGTGGTTGACTTACAGGAATTAAAATCAACAAAGTGGGTGGGTTTGCATCAACTGTCACACCGTAGCCTGGCCAGTCATGAAACTGGTTTTCAAAGACTCTCTGATGTGCAGCACGCCTACCTGTGCTCTTCTAATCTCCCTAGTGTCTGGCTGTTCAGAATGTGCAGCCAGGCGATTTGCCTCAGCCTCCCACCCTGCCATAAATGTCTGCTCCATAATATCTGAGAGAGTAAAGGGGAGACAGCAAGCAGTAATAACACTGGGAATGTTGGTTGTGCTGAGGTCTAACCTAGTCAGCAGACAGAGCCAGTGAGGTTTTAAACGTCCAAAGGCAGATTCTACCACAATTCTGCACTTGCTCAGCCTATAGTTGAACTGCTCCTTACTATTGTCCAGGCTGCCTGTGTACGGCTTCATGAGCCATGGGAGCAAGGGGTAGACTGGGTCTCCAAGGATAATTATTGGCATTTCAACATTCCCAACAGTAATTTTCTGGTCTGGAAAGTAAGTCCCTTCTTGCAGCTGCTCAAACAGCCAGAGTTCCTAAAGATGTGAGCGACATGCACCTTTCCTGGCCATCCCACGCTGATGTCAGTGAACCGTCCCTTGTGATCCACCAGAGCTTGCAGCACCATTGAGAAGTACCCCTTGCAGTTTATGTACTGGTTGGCAAGGTGGTCCAATGCCAAGATAGGGATATGCGTTCCATCTATCGCTCCCACCACAGTTAGGGAAACCCATTGCAGCAAAGCCATCCACTATGACCTGCACATTTCCCAGTGTCACTACGCTTGATAGCAGAATATCAGTGATTGCATTGGCTACTTGAATCACAATAATCCCCACAGTAGATTTGCCCATGCCAAATTGATTCCCGACTGACCAGTAGCAGTCAGGCATTGCAAGCTTCCACAGGGCTGTCACCACTCGCTTCTCAACTGTCAGGGCAGCTCTCATTTTGGTATTTCTGTGCTTCAGGGCAGGGGAAATCAACTCACAGAGTTCCAGGAAAGTGGTCTTACGCATGCGAAAGTTTCGCTTCCACTGGGAATCATCCCAGACCCACAAAACTATGCAGTCCCACCAGTCTGTGCTTGTTTGCCAAGCTCAGAATTGGTGTTCCACTGTATCAACCAGCCCCACTGCTGCCATGATGTCCCAATTGCCACAGCCGGTGCTTTCAGGAACGTCTGTGTCCATGTCCTCCTCACAATCGTCCTCATGCTGCCATCTCTTAGCCAGGTTCCGCACATACTGCAGTATAATGTGCAAGGTGTTTACAATGCTCACAACAGCAGTGGTGAGCTGAGCGGGCTCCATGCTTGTCGTGGTATAGCATCTGCATGGGTAACCCAGGAAAAAAGGCGTGAAATGATTATCTGCAGTTGCTTTCACGGAGGGAGGAAGGGAGGGGAGACTGATGACATGTACCCAAAACCACCCGCGACAATGTTTTTGCCCCCTCAGGCATTGGGAGCTTAACCCAGAATTCCAATGGGCAGTGGAAACTGTGGGATAGCTTCCCACAGTACACCACTCTGTGAGTCGATGCTACCCATGGTAGTCTGACTTAATGCGCTTAGTGGGGACATACACAATCGACTGTGTAAAATTGATTTCTAAAAATTGACTTCTCTAATTTCAGAGTGTAGACATACCCTTAGTTATCACTAACCTTGTAGCTATGTTTGGAGCGGGGGAGGGGGGGTTGTTTATCCACCTTCCCCTGTTTTTAAAGCATTTATTTTAGTCAAGTAAAAAGAAAAGAAAGAAGTGATGGAAGGAAGGTTATTCTACAAATATAACTTTATCCACGGTAATTAAATCAAATACAATTCCAACCACTACAGTACAGCAAAGAAATCACTATGATAAACCCATAATGTAAATACTTGCTGCCTATGGAAAAGTATTGTGAAGCTGTCATTGTTGGTCAGCTGTTGTGATGAGCAAATTGATGAGGATTAGATAAGCAATGTAGTGTCATAAGCAAAGAAGTTCAGACAGTCCAGTCTCCTCCAAATGAACATATTATGAGTACCTTAGTGAAGGAAGAATTGACCTTGTAATTGTAATCCCTTTCTGGGATTGGTGACATTGCTATAGCCCCTAGACATTTCTATAAGCAAATCCTTCAAGAGACAACTGGCACAGCAGTGTGTCCAGAGGAAGCTCAAGCTTTTGTTGACAGGGTAATTGATGTCAGTTTCTGGGACTGATTTGGGAAGCATCATGTCAAATGCTTGTGATCATAGTTTCAAATGCTGTATCCTTCACAATACATTTGTAGAATTACAACCCTTTCCCACTTTGACATCAGCTGTGGGACTGGACCCAAGAGGGCTGGATCTAAAAGCGATGCCCCTATTGCTGGAGCTAAAGAATCCAGCAGCACTATGATCTCAAGGGCTTTAACAGAGTCCGTCACAAAACTTGACCTGCTCCTGCTACTACAGTGGGACAGACACACACACTGCAAGCATGGGTTACACCAGAAACTACTGATTTTAAACAGGCATAACACACATATTGTATTGAAACAGTCTTCAAATACTTGAGAATCTAGCACAACATTAAGGCATGTAATTAGGACTGTTATAGCTTGTTTTAAGTAGGATCACAGATAACTTACAAACAGTAATATAACCCTCATGCCACCTTTTTTAGGTAGGGAAGTATTACCCTCATTTTAAAGAAGGGTAAAGTGAAACAGAAAATGAAGTGATTTGCCTGAGATTATACAGCCAAGAAGAGATCACAGAGATAAGAAAAGAATGGCCATACTGGGTCAGACCAGTGGTCCATCTAGCCCAGTATTCTGTTTTCTCACTGTGGCCAATGCCAGGTGCTTCAGAGGGAATGAACAAAACAGGCAATCAGGGTGATCTGTCCCCTGCCATCCACTCCCATTTTCTGGTAGTCAGAGGCTAGGGACACCCAGACCAGGGGGTTGCATCCCTGATCATCTTGGCTAATTACTATTGATGGACCAATCCTCCATGAACTTACCTAATTTTTATATGAATCCTTTTACAGTTCTAGCCTTCACAACATCCCCTGGCAAAGAGTTCCACAACTTGACTGCATGTTGTGTGAAGATGTCCTTTGGTTTGTTTTAAACCGTCTGCCTATTAATTTCATTGGATGACTCTTGGTTCTTGTGTTATGTGAAGGAGTAAATAACACTTCCTTATTCACCTTCTCCACACCATTCATGATTTTATAGACCTCTATCATATCTCCCTTTAGTCATCTCCTTTCCAAGATGAATAGTCCATCTTTTAATCTCTCCTCATTTGGAAGCTGTTCCATATCCTTAATCATTTTTGTTGCCCTTTTCTGTACCTTTTCCAATTCTCATATATCTTTTTTTGAAATGGGGCAACCAGAACTGCACACAGTATTCAAGGATTTATATTGTGCCATTATGATATTTACTGTTTTATTATCTATACCTTTCCTAATGCCTACTAACATTCTGTTAGATTTTTTGACTGCCACTGTATATTGAGCAGGTGTTTCCAGAGCACTAACCATGATGACTCCAAGATCTCTTTCTTGGGTGGTAACAGCTAATTTAGACCCATCATTTTATACGTACAGTTGAGATTGTTTTCCAATGTGCATTAGTTTGCATTTATCAACATTGAATTTCATCTGCCATTTTGTTGCCCGTTCACCCAAGTTTTGTGAGATCTCTTTGTAACGCTTTGCAGACTACTTTGGATTTAACTATCTTGAGAAATTTTGTATCTGCAAATTTTGCCACCTCACTGTTTACCCCTTTTTCCAGATCATTTTTGAACATGTTGAACAGTGCTGGTCCCAGTATAGATCTCTGGAGGATCTGAAAACTATAATTTATTCCTACCCTGTCTTTTAATCAGGTACTGATCTTCCCTACTATCCCATGACTTTGTGCTTTGCTTCAGAGCCTTTGGTGCAGGACCTTGTCAAATGCTTTGTGAAAGTCCAAGTATACGGTATCAACTGCATCAGCCTTGTCCACATGTTTGTTGACACCCCTCCCCCCACTTAAAGCATTCTAATAGATTCAGGAGGCATGATTTACCTTACAAATGCAGTGTTGACTTTTCCACAACAAATCATTTTCACCTATGTATCTGACAATTCTGTTTTTTACTATAGTTTCAGCCAGTTTTCCCAGTACTGAAGTCAGGCTTACTGGCCTGTAATTGCCAGGATCACCTCTGGAGCCTTTTTAAAAAATTAGCATCACATTAGTTATCCTCCAGTCATCTGGTACAAAAGCTGATTTAACTGATAGTTCACATACCACAGCTAGTAGTTGTGCAATTTCATATCTGAGTACCTTCAAAAGTCTTGGATGAATATCATCTGGCCTTGGTGACTTAGTACTGTTTGTTTATTCAATTTGTTCCAAAACCTCCTTTAATGAAACCTCAATCTGGGACACTGCCTCAGATTTGTCACTTAAAAAGAATGGCTCAGGTTTGGGAATCTCCTTCACATCCTCTGCAGTGAAGACTGATACAAAGAATTAATTTAGCTTCTCTGTAATGGCCTTATCGTCCTTGAGTGTTCCTTTAGCACCTGGATTATCCAGTGGCCCCACTGGTAGGCTTCCTGCTTCTGAAGTACTTAAAAAAAATTGTGAGTTTTTGAGTCCTTGGCTAGTTGCTGTTCAAGTTCTTGTTTGGCCTGCCTAATTATACTTTTACATGTGACTTGCCAGAGTTTATGCTCCTTTCATTTTTCCTCTGTAGGGTTTAACTTCCAAATTTCAAAAGGATGTCCTTTTGCCTCTCACCACTTCTTTTACAATTTTGCTCCTCTTACTAGGTTTTTTAATTTGGGGTATACATTTAATTTGGGCCTCTATTATGGTGTTTTCAAACACCATAATTCCTTGCTCTGAACAGTAGGCTCTGGAGATGTTTGCGTCACAAAATAATGACACAAATGTCATAGTGCCCTGGAGGACAAATTCATAACATCACCATTCTGCACAAGACACTGTAACTAGTGGTTTTCACTATATGAACTTTCAGAGTAGTTCCATTTTGAGAAAGTAAAGAATTGGAGATCTTTTTAAAGTAAAAAAAACCAAACAAATATACAAAATGTTATCCAAAGAGATGAATAATAAATATAAACAGTGCAGTAGCTATAACATTTTTTTAAATAAACGGAAACAGCCTGAAGGAGGGAAAAATCTTAGATGGGAACAATAAAATGTTGACGTATATTCCACAGATCATTGTTTTCCATGGTTTAAAAGGAAAACTTCTTTCATAGGTAGTCTGTCCCTCTACTAATAGAACCTGAAAATACAATGGAAGATTAAAATAAATTATTTTTGTATTGCTTAGTGAAAATTACACCTTTTGTGTAATCATGACATTCCTTATTTATTTACCGCCTTAGTTTACCCAAATATTTAAAATTGCAATCCAGCACTATGTATTGATTTCCAATTGATGGTTATCATCTGTGATCTAATAAAATGACAGATGTTCAAAAATCTACCAACAGAGACCTTTATAATACAGGACATGGGTTAAACATATTTGCATGTCATGTCTCAGCCTTTTATGAAGCTGTTGTAAATGATTTAGCTTATCTTTTAGATTTCAGAGTCATTTCATTTCAATTTGGACTCTCCCTCATATAATTCGAAGGCTTTGTTCAACCAAATGAAGACTACTGACATTTAGCGTGTGGAATAACATGTCAAAAATCAGGGATGCTGAAATTCACGGTTTGTGGATTTAGTAAAGATGTGAAATAAAGTCTTTGATGCATGTTAAAATCACAGTAAAATGTAAGTGAAACCTAATTGTAAAATGTAAATGAAGCTTAATTGTTTACCATGCACTTGCAGTTGAAATCCTGCTGTGTAATGCATGGCAGCATCCATTCCGGATATGTTGGGGCTGCAAAGCAAAGTCCAAGTTGGTTTGGTTGTGACAAATACCCTCCTTATTCGTGAACCAGAAAGTGCAGAGCTTTTCAAGTGGGGGGAAAAATACAGCTTTCTGCAGTAGCGAACACTTAAAAGCATAGTCCCAGAGGGAAAAAAAATTAATTATCCAGAAAGCACAACTACATTACAATCTATATTTTGATTTGCTAAACAGAAAAGATTTCATAAGAAAATTTTACTGAAGTTTAACAGGTAATCAAGTAAATGTATCATCATGTTTTTTTTATATGGCTTTGTTTCCAGTGTGGTAAAAAACCGACAACTTCTTATCAAGTTAATTAATGCACTAAGTATTCATTAGAATACATTCTACTACAATGAGATACTATATTCAAAATTCTTGAATTTTGAGTCTTTTGGAATGTCGGAATAAAACTAATTAAGGCAAAAACAACCAAAAAAAGCATTCTCCAAAATAATGACAAGTTGGCCCCAAAATCACATCCATGCATCTTTAAATTGAAACTGTTTTAAACCAACTGCCGGGTAGAGAAGAATCAACATTTTCTTCATTCATTCCCATTCAATGTCACATTTTCTTTTGAACCATGTTTGAGTTACCTTTTTTAAGTAATTGTAAATGTACAACAAAAATGCATTTTTAATCTTTAGTATTTGATTCCAGATGTCATAGTATCCTCTTGCAGTGAGGATACCCCTCAAGAAGAGGGGAACCCCATTTATTAGAAAGAGACAGGTAATAATAAGGGGGATTCAATTAGACATATAGATAGTTGGGTTTGAGAGGACTGGGAGAACTACATGGTGAATTGCCTGCTGAGTGCAAAGGTTGTGCACCTTTTGAGACACATAGTCAGACTTGTTTCAGAGTAGCAGCCGTGTTAGTCTGTATTCGCAAAAAGAAAAGGAGTACTTGTGGCACCTTAGAGACTAACAAATTTATTTGAGCATAAGCTTTCATGAGCTACAGCTCACTTCATCAGATGCATTCAGTGGAAAATACAGTGGGGAGATTTATATACATAGAGAACATGAAACAATGGGTGTTACCATACACACTGTAACAAGAGAGTGATCACTTAAGGTGAGCTATTACCAGCAGGAGAGCGGGGGCGGGGGGAAACTTTTGTAGTGATAATCAAGGTGGGCCATTTCCAGCAGTTGACAAGAACATCTGAGGAACAGTGTGGGGTACAGGGGGGGAATAAACATGGGGAAATAGTTTTACTTTGTGTAATGACGCATTCACTCTCAGTCTCTATTCAAGCCTAAGTTAATTGTATCCAGTTTGCAAATTAATTCCAGTTCAGCAGTCTCTCTTTGGAGTCTGTTTTTGAAGTTTTTTTGTTGAAGAATTGCAACTTTTAGGTCTGTAATCGAGTGACCGAAGAGATTGAAGTGTTCTCCAACTAGTTTTTGAATGTTATAATTCTTGACATCCGATTTGTGTCCATTTATTCTTTTACATAGAGACTGTCCAGTTTGACCAATGTACATGGCAGAGGGGCATTGCTGGCACATGATGGCATATATCACATTGGTAGATGTGCAGGTGAACGAGCCTCTGATAGTGTGGCTGATGTGATTAGGCCCTATGATGTTGTCCCCTGAATAGATATGTGGACACAGTTGCAACAGGCTTTGTTGCAAGGATAGGTTCCTGGGTTAGTGGTTCTGTTGTGTGATGTGTGGTTGCTGGTGAGTATTTGCTTCAGGTTGGGGCACTGTCTGTAAGCAAGGACTGGCCTGTCTCTATATACAGTGCTGGGGAGGAGCCAGTGGTCATGGTACATGTAGGTACCAAAGCAAAAGGGAAAGGTAAGAGAGAGGTCCTGCAGGCCAAATTTAGGCTGCTAGGGAAGAGACTAAAGCCCAGGACCTCCAGGGTAGCATTCTCTGAAATGCTTCCAGTTTCACATGAAAGGCCCGTTAGACAGGCAGAACAACAGGGTTTCAATACGTGGATGAGTTGATGGTATTGGCAGCAGTGATTTAGATTTTTTAGGAACTGGAGAACCTTTTGGGAAAGGAAGAGCCTACCCAGAAAAGATGGGCTCCTCCTAAGCCAAATGGAATCAGATTGCTGGCATGTAAAATTAAAAAGGTTTGTAAAGGAGTTTTTAAACTATGGGAATGCCAATGGGTGCAGAAGAGCACATGGTTTGGACAGGCATCACTTTTGGAAGATTTTTTTTTAAAGGGAGGTACTCAGTATCCTAGTGAAGAGGAAAGAATAAAAGATGGTAAAGTACAGGTAGGGACTGAAGACACTCCATCAAATGACATCACATGAAGGCAAACAATTAAATACTGACAAATGTTATAAGTGCTTGTCTACAAATGCTAGAAGTTTAAATACTAAGATGAATGAACTGGTATTAAATGAGGATATTGATATAATAGGCATCACAAACTTGGTAGAACAATGATAATCAATGGAGCACATTAATACCCAGGTACAATATATATATGAATGACTTAGTAGGTCATGCTGGTGGGGAAAGTGGCACTATATGTGAAAGAAAGCATAGAGTCAAATATAGTAAAAAATCTTAAATGTATCAAACTGTTCCTTACAGTCTCTAGGTGCTTGTATGGGATAGCTGAACCTTCAAAAGAGTCATATACCATTTGCCTGTTATAGCCTGGTACTTCCAATAGCAGACACAAAGCAACTATTTGATTTAGGCTGTGTGTACATTTAAAAAAAAAAACCCAACTCATCTTGCATTAGCAACACAGCAAGATGCATGCTGGTGCCAATTTCTTTCTCTGAATTTTATATAACTGCTGCCTTATAACCTGTTTGAGTACACTAGATGACTGTCAGGCAAAACAACCCAAACACCTGCCTTTTGGGGTATAAAAGTAACATTGTAAAACTCAGCTAGAATCATGGATATATGGCTGGTTCTTCTGTTGGAAACAAAAGACTTCCAAGTTTCTGGCTCACACCAACACACAATTGTATTTAGCATGGATCTGACTCTAGGATGGATTTTGATCTGTGTGTTTTATTACTGTACTGACTGTATACATGGATTTGGGGAAACATCTGTTTTTTACTTCATGGACTGTAGTAACTGCATTTATGTGCAACTGCATAAGGTTTCCATGTATCCTGGAGTTGCGATGGAGCAAGGAAGGTCAGGAGTTGCCCTACGTGTTTTGCATCATTTATATTACTGTGCTTTGAGATGTCTCTGCCTAATCAATGGTTCTACTTCTCCATTCGCTGAACCTGAAAAGCATAAACAGACCCATTGATCTGATTAACCACATAAAAGTTAGGACAAGGAACATGTTTCTCTGAGAATATTTTTACCCAGGGGAGGGGTTATTTTATTCTTTAAATGCAGCTTCAGACCCTTCACCCACCACCCTTGGAAAACTTTTCAAATCTCCCGTCTGTCATGGGGATTAGTACTGAGTACTATCAGCTCAACCAGTAACTGCTTTGTTATGATACATGACATAATGTGATTCATCCCAGGCTGTCTTAAGTGACTTATCATTATAGTGCAAGAAGGATATGGGAACAGGCAAATATTTGCTGAAATGGTACTTAAGTATAAAAACATGCCACATTTCTGTTACCAGATTCACTGATAAGTGGCTGTACTGTACATTTAAACCCCCAACTGGAAAGCTTGATTATATTGTTACTTACAAAATCTTTTTTTAGTTGAGTGGAACCGTCATTTAAAACAGATGAGAAAATAACCTCTGAATCTCTTAGGGTCAAATATTAAGAGATGGCAGATAACAAGTTGTGGGTGCTCAGCATGACCTCCAGACCTCAAAATTTTGACCCTTTTTTCTCCCAGTCTCTTACTTATCACCGTTGACGGTGTAATTTAATTCTGGAATTGAGGATTTGGAATGATGAGAGGGAGTGGAATATGTTTGACCTTGAAGGTTAAAGCAGTAGTAAAACTTGACATTAAAGCTTTTCCTTTTCATCCCTGGGGCAAATATGAGGCAAGCTGATGCAGTGTTAAGCCTCTTCACAATGACATCCCATTGACCTAACCCGTGACCTAGAAAGACCACTCTTTGTAGGTTGAGAACTAATTTGGTCTCCAAACCGACAAAGTCATGTCAATTTATTTTCCCTTGGAACTGATTTGATGCCATCAAATTCTTTTGCACCATGCTTTAGCATGGACTTCCAGATAATACTAATGCTAAGCTTTGTCCACTGAGTCACCAGGTCACCACTCTTTTGTCTGTGGGCCTTTGTTCTTGTGCCATTCATTTCCAATTTAATGGTTTTTTTTCCCACTCTTTCCTGTCCCATGATCATCTCAAGGTCCTATATAAAGGACACAAAACTGTAACCAGTCACATGGGTTTATGTAATTTAATAATCATGCCCAGCACAGTCCCCTTTAACATTTATATCACAGAACAGCTACCTCCTCCTCATGATTATAATAGTGTTTTTTTTTTCCTATTTGTAGTTTTAGGGTCACTTTTGTTACATTATTAATATGATTCTATAGTTTTTCTATTTATCATGACTTATTATGCCACAGCCAAGCATTTAGACATGGGTGAAATGGGAGACTTAATTTCACTCAAAGGTATTCTCATTATGATTTTTATTTATTTTTAATTGTCTATTGTGTTCTAAAATTTTAAAGCTCTATCTTGTAACAGTTTCTGCCTTTTAATTAAGTGTTCTTCTCTTTCTTTTTCCACTTGAGCATTTCGTGTGATTAAACATTGTTTGATACAAAGTACACAACTTGCATAAAAGCTAAAAAATCCTTTAAGGCAACCTGAATTTTGTTTGTTTTTAAAAATAGGTACTTTTGTGGACACAGTATTTGATATGATACATACAAATGATATTTGTAACTTAATATTCCAAACTTCTTCAAAGCTTCTGGAACCACTAGCAAAACAAGATAAGACAAACAAAGGAAAAGTTGGATGGAATTTTCATATTTAAAATTTTAAAACTGTGATTTTTTTTAAAAAAAATCATTAGGTCAGTTGACCTTACACTCAAAATTAAGTCAAGTGAAACCTGGGCAATACAATGGAGTACAAAGTCATGGCAGAGCTCAGAGAAATGACACAGCAGAAAAGTGGCACAGAACAAGTACAGAACAAATAGAGGTTTTCTTAACCTCGGAAACATAACTAAATAGTGACCTCTGTTCTGTGTTTACCAACTGGTAGCATCAATAGATATCTACCAAATGTGGTTGGTAGCTCCATTTACAGCAATGCTAACTATTGCTTAAATCACTGTGCTATTGCCTCCATGAAAAAGAGAATCTATAAGTAGCTGCAGGAGAACAACAGAAAACTGAGCACCAAACAGCATGGACTTAAAAAGAACAGATCCGGCCCAGAAAACAGCTTGCTTTTCACAAGCTAATTGCAAAACAAGTGGATGAACGGAATGTGGTACAGTGATGCAAGGGCTCTGGATTTCAGTAGTGTATTCAGTGTTCAGTAGCGTTATTCAGTGATAACACTGAATAATTATATGTATGAATGTGCTTATATTAAATTTCAGAAAAACTTCCTAACTGTAAGAACAGGACAATGGAACAGACTGCCTAGGGAAGTTGTGGAAGCTCCTTTGCTGGAGGCTTTCAAAAGGAGGCTGGATAGCCATCTGTCTTGGAGGTTTAGACACAACAAATCCTGCATCCTGGCAGGGGATTAGACTAGATGACCCTCGAGGTTCCTTCTAACCCTGTGTTTCTACGATGTTTGCTTATTAAAGTCAATGACTTGTGTGATTAGAGAGATTCAACATTTGTGATTGCATTAAGATGACTTACTTATTGCCACACTGTTGCAGAACAAGAATCTATAATATTAAACAGAGCTGACTAAATACTTCAAAAAAACAGTGTTCCTAAAATTTCACACTACTAGGTTTTTGATAGGGTAAATGCATGGAGAGTAGCTTTTCTTCATATTAACACCTGTATTCACATTTATAGAAGGATATTCATGTGTGATATTTACTATTCACTGTGCGTTATTTGCGCTGTAATTCATTATTCTCCTGTATTTGAAAAAAATTCAGGCATCCAATCAATGATCAGAAAAAATATCATATGATTTAAGTGGCTCATCACAGACCACAAATAACAAACAGCAAATAGTCAAAGTGAACAGTGTTTGAATAACCCATCAGAGGAACAATTTTCAGCCAAACTATTCAGGTAATAATTATGAATAATACAAACCTATAGGAATCAGGTAGATTCACAAACAATTTGGGAAGAGAAAAAAGGGCCAAATTAATCTACTAATTTATTTGCAATGAATAATTCAATCAGTTCTCAGGTTAATCTTTTCAGCAGGGACTAGTCTAGCTCCAATTTCTGACTTTTGAAATATATATAAAATGAGGCACTCTTGTGATCATTAAAGGCCAAATTTACATGCCACTATTACCAACTACAGTTACCTCATTTGTGCAAAAAGCCAAGTAGTTGGATACCCAACTAATCAATATGCACCTGCAAATCCTCATTTATATTCCCAAAGGCAATAGTTATATGTGTGATGCATTCAACTTTGTGTGTAAACAGTAGCAGGCACAAGTTTGTGGGAAATAAATTAGAGACCGCAGTGTCCAGGCTCAATTTCAATTTGATTAATTACATTTTTTTACCCCAAATTCTACCTCTAACTCCAGTTGGATGCAGTATTCTGTTATGAGCTGTTGTTGAAGTGTTGCTGTCTTACTGTTGGATCATATTAAAGAAGTTCTGTATTAAAATCACAAATGAGTTTGATTCCCCAGAGTTTCAATTCCAGGGTATTACTAATTAAGAGGTCTCTTGGTTTTTGGTACTGTTCCTCTCCCTCTGTGTGTGAAACTTGCAAGCTGCTAATTGTGTTAGTACATTCTAAGACAGAGTCTGTTCTCAAAGCAATTCACACAGAGAGAGACTCAAAGCAATACTCTAACAACAGAAACAGCACCCAGAGACTCCCCACTCTTTTGTTGTATTAACCATTGTGATTAAAATAGAGATAGAGGATGTATGTGGATGGATGCTTGGTGTGGATAATAACTGAATGATCAGGGAGGTGCCAGCCTAAGAATCCAGTGTCCATTGGCTGAAGAAGGCGTCAAGTGGAAATAACCAGAGGACCCCCCGCCCCCGGAGGGCAGACTGGAATCCACCCAACAGCCTCAAGAATGGGAGAACCAAAGAACAAGATAACATCTTGGAGCCGTCAGGAATGTGCTATCTGCTGATTGATTCAGCAACAGCATGATGAAGCAATTCCCATAGACTGGCATAGGAAGAAATTCCTATAAAAATAGACTCTAAAAAGTGAGAACTTTGGGGTCTGATTCTGCAAACCAACTTCCAGGAGCATCAGATGAGCATCTGACAAGGCCCTGCTCCCTCCTCATGTCCAGGCCACCTGGCCAGTGGCTTGGCATGAGCAACTCTAAGGCTGGTAACTATGATAACAATCTTGCAGAACCTGTGTGTGTGTATGTGTGTGTGTGTGTGTGTTTGTATGAATGAATGTGAGAATAAATATGAGATTGAATGGAATGTTATAGCTATAACTAACTGCTTACTATGATTCTTTCTGTATTCACAATAAATGTGGTATTTTGCCTTTTTTTCCCTTTAATAAGATCCTGCTGGTTTTTATTTTATTGGTACAACATTACCCCAAAGGTGGCTGAATTTTCAGTGACAGCCACTTCGGTGAAGTTATTTGTGTGTGAGAGCATGTGAAATCTGATATTTCAGAGTTGTTGAACAGCCACAGCTCTCAACTTCCATTGATTTTCAACAGGAGTTGTGGGTGCTCAACAGCTCTAAAATCAGGTCATCTGTAGTTGGAATATAGTTTTGAAATAAGAGACATTATACGTGTGATATTAGTGTAAAAAATCTCACTTAGTTTCACCTCATACCCTTAACTCTTCTGTTCATTAACGCTAGACTATTTTGAAGTCATTATTACTTTCTGTTTTCACGCTTACTTGGTTGTCGGAGTGTTCTTATTCTAGCACTAACACTTCACACTCTCAAAGCTTGCTGTGCAAACTTCTGATTCATGTCTCATCACAGGTAATATGTACAGAATATTAAATTAAACTGTGAATAGAAATGTACATTCTATTACACAACACTAACACTTTTTAAAAAAAGATATCAAGCACTCTCATTCATTCATAAACTACATAACTCCCATGTTTTCTTAATTGGACTTCTGTGTTTTAAAGTCCCAGTACAACAATAACTTAAGCATGTGCTTGACTTTAAACATATGAATAGTGCCATTAACTTTAATGGGACTATTCATATACTTAAAGTTATGCATCTGGTTCAGTGCTGTGCTTAGGACTGTGCCCACAGAGAGGAGAATAAAGCCCCAAAAGTTTGATCCAGTTCCCCCTTAAGTTGCTGGGAGATGGAGCTGGTCCAAAGTATTTATATGAAATTCTCAGGTTCAGCATAACTGTTGACATACACAGGCACTGCCCTGTTACACAAGAGATCTGGGTTCAGAAATGATTTCTGAGGGGAGGGGGCATCTATCTACACAGTATGAGGTAATGCTGCTGGTGGTGACAAGGAAAAGAGACAATTTCGTGTGTTAATAGGGAAAAACTGAGGGTATCAATACTGCAGTGAGGCTGGCTTGAGAGGTCATGTGGAGGAGAGAGACATTCTTAACTGAAGCTGTGAGTTTAGAAAACAAAATAAAGGCCCTCCTCCTAAAATCTCAGTACACTGTGGTGGGAGGAGGAATAGCTTTCTTTCTCTGCCAAATGAGCAATTTAAGAGCTTCCACTAAGTACTGAACAATAAGACATTCAAGTACCAAAAGTGAAATCATTTTTTGTTGTTGTTGTTAGGTTTTTTTCAACCACAAGACCCTCAGGTAGGTGTTAGCTGTCTCTGAAAGACAAAATTATTTTCCAGTCAACTCCTGGAGGACCGTCTATAAACAATTTGAAAATCTTCAATGGGTTTGTTTTCTGCCTCCTGGCTGCCAGGAAGGACCAAACCCTTTGTGTCCTCTATATGAAAAAGTAATTTCTAAAAAAATTTGTGGTGGTGTGGAATACACAAGTATGTGTACATCCTTGTCGCTCCCTGATGCCTTCCTTCCTTCCTCCTATTGTCATGTCTGGTAAATTTTCTGTCAAAGTAAGTTTTATTGTATCTCACTTGACATCCTGTAGTGCAAGCCTAGCTTGTGACACAAGCTGTTTTCCTTGAGCAATATTATCAGTAAGAAGAAAATAGAAAACAAATCCTGATTTAGTGCTTGTTCTTAAAAACAATATAATAGCAATAAACTATGATGTACAGCAGTATAATATACACTATAAATCACATAAATATAGACTATACAGTAAATTATCAGTAAAATACGTACTCTATAACAGGATGTATATAGTAGCAGTAAAAGGGATTTGTTTTCATAAACTAAACTAATTTATGTCTTCAGTAAAAGGGCAAAGTCTGCCCAGTAAAAGTCATTTAAACATCTTTCAAACACATGGGGCCTAATTCTCACAACAGTTTTACATTGGTGTAAGCCATTGAGTTACTGCTAATTTAGACTGGTGTGTGATTAGACTAATTTAGACACACACTATCTGAGTGTCAAATTAAGCCTATAGTATTGCAAACTAAGAAAAGGTTCGGAGTCTCAACTATAATTCCTTTGAAGTTATACTGGCATAAAATTGGTGTCATGCCATGGAGAATGTGGCCCCAAGAGCAGGGCCCAGAGAAATGGAATCAGCCTTCATCAAACTGCAGAAGAAAATGTCAGTGTAATAATAATAATCAGCATAGTCAGTAATTGGTCTTTCATCTGAGTGTATATATGGTGCTTTATAAATATCTAATTATTAATAATCCTTCCACATGGGACTTCATATATTCATATCACTGTATGTGCATTACTATCATTTGGATTGTGCTAGCAGGGCTCTGGGCCTCATTGTGCTAGACGTTTTACCCACATTAAGCCCTAGAGCTGATCTTCTATGGGAGATTTTCCTGAGTTAATGTGTTGGCCAGCATCTTGGCTGATCCAGGGAAGATTGAATTAGGGACTGTTAGAGCTGAAAGCATGAATAAAAGATACTCATTCCATGAATGGTGGTGGATGTAATGTGCTCTCAGACACAGAGAGTGTTGTCCAATATACACTGACCAATGGATTAGCTAAGGACTGAATAGAGACCTGAGTAGTGATTCTCATAGTAAGCTGAGGCTGAAATCTGATTTCCAGCTCAGTTCTGAGTGAAAATGCAGCACGTATTTTTCAGTTGAATATTAACATAAGAGTGTATATTTTAATAGTTTTCATCTGTGTGCAAGTGCATGTTCCTTGACTATACAAAGGTGGGGTTAATAAAGAATGTTTTGATTTAATAATCTACAACAGCATTGACTAACAGACCACACAGCTAATGAAGACTGGAGGCAAATGGTCAACAAATCCCTCCTCCAAAAAATCTTCATAATGCAAAAAGACAAGTTTTAATGGGAAGAATTTCCCCACCCCTGCCCCAAACTGGACATGGAAGGACCCTGGGGTCACTCACATCTACTCTCTCCTGCAGGAAGGAGGGGAAAGGGTCAGACGCCTCCAATATGCCCTTCTCTCTTCTTACCCCCAAAATGTGTAAGAGAGCATTCAACTAGTTTGGAGTAGGAGGAAAAGTGCGTGGGCCATGGTCGGGACTGGTGGAGGGATTTATATTGTCTCTCCTATAACTCCCAGTCCCATTCCTGTGGAAATTCCCCAAAAGATAATACAATGGATTCATGCTGCTAAAGCTAGGGAAAACGGCTCCATGGGGACTTTGCACAGATGGCCCTTGCTTCCTGTGGGATCCACCAGCTTTGTATCTGAGTCCTGCAACTGTTCCCATGAGGGAGCAAACCCTGTCTCTCCCTTTTCCCCTCAATGGCATGACATGGGATGAGATGAGGGGAGTGTTGTGGAGCTTTTCACCTCCAAAGCCTCCTTCCCATGGGTCTTCCTGTGTTAGGGGATGCTCTGAGCCAATATGATTAAGCAAATGTAATCCACTTGAAATGAAATGTAAATATCAGAGGAAATTTTTACAGTTTTATTCAATACTGTGGTTTTACAAAGTGATTTTTTTCACCAGCTGGACTCTTTAAGTTCCTCTCCAAACACATTTTCTAATGCAAAATTCACATGATGAGATTTAGTGGCCCACAGAGCTTTTCAGGAGGTTTGCCAAACAGTCTGTGTGGGGTTATTTATAAACTTGCACAGCTCTATGATCTGAAAAAAAGCAACATTTTAATTCATAAATTTGTCTCCTGACTTTAAGTAGATTTCAATAACGCTGTAGACCTGGAATTGTTTAATGATACTAACCTACTTTCAGGTTCAAATATTTTACAGCCATGGAATAGTTGTTCAGATATTTATTTGAGGGCTAAGGAAACAGGCTGGGAGAAAATCAGGTGAGATCTACCCTGCAATCACATAGTTTGCAGTTGAATTAGTTTTAACCTCTGAGGTACTCAAATTCAAAACATACACTTTGCTATGAACAGAAAAAGCTGGTTCAGCAGATCAGTTTAAACCATCTTTTCTAGTAAATTTTTCTCATAGCTAGCTTTACACATCTAGAAAATAGCATCTAGTAAATCTGATTATTGTTGTTACATGTTTTGCATCAAAAAGGATCATAACCATTGTTTCCACTCCCCATGTGCTCTCATGTGCTTCCCATCTCTGAAACTGGGCTTGTTTGTATTTAATGAAATAAATGAGTGACTTATTTTTAGAGATGTCTTCCCTCTGCTAATAATCTGGTTGTCATGAGGTGCAGCTGCTCCAGCTTTAGAACTATTGTTCTATCATGTGCATGGAGACAATTATTTTCACAAAAAATGCATGAAAAGGTAAATCATTTCTTTTCCTTTCAAAAACATGATGGTCCCATTTGGAATTCCTCATGAGTATCTCAGGTGATACTGTGGAGGCAACCCCCAAATAAATTGTTTCTTATTCTGTTTAGCACAGGCAATCATTCCTTTTTAGGGTACTTCATTTTTATTTAATATCTGGTGCAAAGCTAAACTGAAGTTCTGCATTAATGCAGCCAAGTGTTAATTGAACATAAACCACAACATAAATGCAACATTTCTGTCATGAAATTAATTGCCATCATTTGTAGACCACATCATGTATTTTATTGTAGGACTACTTTAGTGATAGGGTACTTTACGCTTAGCAGTGATTAAGAAACTGTGCAATCTACAATACAAACAAATGGAGTCATATAAAATGCGTAATAAAATGGGTGCTTATGTATATAAATTTGTTTCTATGTAACAAATTAAAAATGCAAATGCTTCTGTAGTATAATGCAGAGTAGGAAGGGTTTTTTTTATTATTATCCCTCATACTGAAATGCAACCAAATAAAAGATTCAGATTTACAAGAGGACTTGCTTTATGTAAAAACAAACCCCTTTCACTGGAAAGAAGCATCTGTTTCAGCCATTAATAACGTGTAACATATATGCTGCTTGGAACTAAACATTTCCATTATAAGAAAGCCCATTTACAGAGAGAAGCAGTGCGTGAGTGTGATCAGTCATAGTGTCACCGTAGCATATGATAACTTATATAGAACTTGGACATATGCTTAGCTGAAGGCCTCTCTAAATTGCTTGCAAGCTGTAAATGGGAAGCATTTAGTGTGTCTTGGAACCATTCATGTGGAACATAATGTAAATCTTCATAGTTTTCTTGGTAAGGTGCTCTTAGTGCCTATCTAGGTTTACAAAATTGTTGCTCTGTATTAAATAAAACTAATGCAACAGCTATATCCTTGGTTTCTGCTATGTAAGCAGGCTCTCTCTTTGTTGCCTCCTAATAGTAGCAAAACAAGATTTTTTTAAATTTCATTTTGTTGTTGTAGTTGCTGATTGTTTGAGCAGCATTAATCTATTTTAAATAGATTAGAGCAAGGTTGTGGAAAGGCTTTATGGTTTTCACAATATACTGTAATTTGCATATGGGAAGGCCTGCACCTGAATTATTTACCTTTAAATACTGTAGTTAATGTAGCACAAAGACATTCTGTCGATTTTTCACACCAAAAGTTTTCTGGGCAGCTTTCCAAAATGTAGCAATAGTTTAAAATGACCCCAACTTTGTGAATGTGAATGGAGCCATTATAGAGTAATCATCTTTTCCCAGCTTTAAGTTACATTTAGCAGCTTAGTCTGAACTAAGGATTTTTTTGAAATGACAAACTTAACTTCTTGTGAAGTTAATTCCATGGCATTTTTTTTTCAGTAATACACAATGAAATCACTCTTAGCTACTCTATTAAAAGAAAAATCTGCAGTGACTTGCCACTTACACATAGTATAGTGCTTATTTGATGGACTGTAGGATAGAATATTTAACCTTCAGGTTTCTAATACCACTTTTATATCCCATAGCTACACAGTTTGCGGTTAGGTTTGCTGGTACCCTGCAATAAGTTGATTTAGATATGTGAGGAAACAATATATTGCTTTTTCCATACTTGGATTTAACTGCTGAAATCTGTAGAGAGGAAAAAATAAAATGTATTTTCTAGTGGTTTAATGCAGTTGAATCGCAGTCACGTAATCAGAAGTGAGGTGATTGGATTTTCAAAATGCAAAGCCAGGACAGTTGAGGGGTATTGGAGAGAGTTTTGGTTGTGAGTGAGGAAAGTATGAGTATTTTGACAGCTCACGGAGGTAAAAAGGCTACCAACTGTTGCAAGCCTAAATAGGAGACTCAGGACAGACTCTCTGAAAATAGGAGAGTCCTAGGTTTGTATGACATTTGGTCAGCCTAATCAGAGGATAGTCTACTGTTTAATTGATCTGAAATGTTTCAAATATGCCTAATGCTGAATTATATTACCATAATAGCCCTTAGTTTTGTTTCCGTTTTAGTAGTTCAGGCTATTAATATTTTATGGAACAGAATACAATGCCTATAGGAATAAGACAATATTTTATTGCTTGCTACGATTACTTACATTTCCCCCCTTCTAGCTGGATATCAGGAATTGATGTTGGCTGAATTACTATGCAACTACATTTGTCCTGAAGCTATCAGAGTTTAGTAACCCAGTAATAGATGGGTGCCTCTGTAACAAATACATGGGAGGTGCTCAGACTGTCAAACAATTAAGTGGACCTGAATAATCCTATGTAATTAAGCTTCTTACTGAATAATGATCTTTATTTTAAATGTGTCTTTTGATGAAACATCTGTTCCCTGCTCCAGATTTGAAAAGATATAACCGTGCACATGATGAAAATGGTGCCTGTGACTTGTGAGGCCATCCACATGGTGTTGCTGCTCAGTTCCTTGGCGACAAATGTTGTAATTTGTTCTGTTTTCACGTGCAAGAGGCAGGTGCCGTAGCATCCGTGGCCTGCTTTGCCTGACCTCCACGCTTGCTGCAGCTGCCTTTCATATTGTTACCCAGAGAAATAATTGTGTTTGACAGCCAGGCTGAAGATCATTACGTGAAGTGGGGAATGGAGGGAACACAGTAACTCCTATCAGAGCCGTCAAAGGTGGCTATGCTTACCCCCTGGACAGCAAGAGGGAGAAAAGCAAGTGGACATTGACAGCAGGATTTTACTTTCTTTTCCTCCTGCACTACGTTATGTTTGACTGGATTGTATTCAAAATAGAAAGCAGCTGCATTCATGTTGAATACATTGTCGTTTCCCTGGTAGTTTCATTTTGTAGAATACAGTATATCTTCATTTATAAGCTGCGGCCACTGACACAGAATCACTTTCCCCTATAGCTTTGTAAAGCAAAGTTGGCTTCTATAAAATTTAATTATTTTCCTGTTTGGCTTCCATAATAAAGGTACTACTCCCCAAGGACGTCTCCTATCAGGGCAGCTTCTCAGCAAAGTTCTATGCTATAAGCCCTACTCTGGGTCAGCATCTGAGCAGTGCTTAGTCTAGTTCAATTGTGTGGGGGTGCAAAAGTGGCTTTTAACACCACCTTCATTCCCTTTCTGATTCTGGGTCTGCCCAGGAGCTAGGCTGGTTCCTGTGAGGTTTATGCCTGGGTGAGCCTGGCCCCAAAGGGGCTTTCCGATAGCTGAAGATCACTGGCATAGAGACATCCCACTAGGGTGACCATACGTCCTGTTGTGGCCAGAACAGTCCCTTTTTTAAGCCCTGTCCCGGCTGTCCCGAATTTTGGCAAAACTGGGCCCCCTCTTTCCCTGGAAAGGCCACCTATACCAGGGTCTAGAGGACAGAGCCATATAGGAACTGCTATGGTAACCCAATGCCACGTTGTGGAGTCCTTCACATTGGGTAATCCTCCACTGGTAGGTTAAGATGACATAATGGCTACTTGGCATTGCTATAATAAAGTCCAGGGTCAGGCTCATGTTTCTTATCAATCCCATGCATATAAGTGAATGGGAGTTTTGCCATTGACTTCCCTGGGAGCAGGAGAAGACTTCCAATATATTTGGGTTTGTAGATGTAGTATACATTTGAAAGGGCTGGAGGGATTGTTTCATACCTTTGCTGGAAATTTCATTCCAAGGTAAGTATAGGTATCTGAATGATAATTATTCACACTTATGTAGCGTCTTTATTAAGAAAAGCTCCAGTTGCTTTACAAAGGAGGATAGCTATTATTTCCATTTTGCAGATGAGGAAATTATGGCATTGAGAATTGCAGTGACTGGCCTGAAGTTGCATAATGAATAAAAGGCAGAGTTAGGAAGATATATCAGTGCTTCCTGGCTCTCATTTACCTGCTGTGATGTCCATGCAGGGCTCTTCAAACTCTTTCTTAAAAATGACACAAGTCACAGCAAAACAAACTAAACAGGCTAGATGTTAATAGTTCAATCTGATCAGACAACCCTCCTTGATAAAATATTGCCAAATAGTTGTGATGTCTTAGAAATGTACGTAACTTTTTTTGGTCAGCACAGCTGAATGACCTGTCAAAAATAGCCTGGAGGAGTTTATAAACAGACCTGACATAGTACAGTATTTAGTGTTCTCAGGCATAGCCTCGACTGAAATTCTGAAATTCTTTGGAACGAAAGAGTTCTAAACAGTATCCCACTGTCGTGTATCCTATGTCCACAATAAATACTGTTTCCTATCTGTATAATAGAGATAATAATCCCCACACCCCCAGGCAACTGTAATCCTGGCATTTCCTCATATTTTAGAGCTTGCCTTTGTAACTTTAGTAATCTATTAAATGTATACATACAAATATACACACACACACAATGATGAGCACAAATATGAGGAAATTTTGATCCTTCCACAGACATATTTTCAAATCCTATATTCCTGCACAGTGACCTAAATGAGATTTTTCCTTTTTTTCTACAGAATGGAAAATGTGTTTAGTTCAATTGCTGTCTGTGTATGCACATATAAATATTAGCCACAGGGGCAGATCCTCAGCTGCTGTAAATCATCATAGGTCTTTTGACTTCAGTGGAGCCATGAAAAGTTATAGCCGCTGTGGACCTGCCCCACAATATAGGGTGATGTATTTTAAGTATTCTTTTTAAAATGTAAATAGATCTTGAGCTTAGAAATAATGGTTCCAACAGCTGCCTATGAACACAAAATTAGTGTATTTTTGTGTGGAAGATATTTATAATGTTCAAATTGAGGCTTACACTTTGGCATTTATAGTTATGTAAATAATAGGTCTGATCCCACAGTCCTTTCTCAAGTGAAATTTCCTTTGAAATCAATGAGAGAGTTTCACAGGTGTAAAATCTGCAGGATAGGATTCAATATTGTAAATTTCAATTTGGGACAAAATACACTTTATTTAGTTTGCTCAAATATAATAAGAAATAGAAATGACAGTAACATGGCCATGAATATGTTGAATTCATGCAGGTTTTTAATATAATTTCCACTTGTCAACATCTATTCCAGACGGTTTTATTACTAAAGACAGTACCAATTTAGGTAAAATGTATTTTATGAATACTATCTATCCTGCAGCCTTTCCTATGAAATACTCACTGTGCACAGAACTTTGCTTTTAAAAGCTTTGAATACTGACATGAGAAGTGCTTTTACTTTACAATAAAATGTGCAAATTACATGGCCTTATTGTGTGCACTTTATGCAAATTGACTTGATTGAACTCATTTGAATGCCTTATAGGCTGGGTGGGTGTGTAATGGCTAACAAGCCTTTTTTTTTTTTTACAATGCTGTTAGGGATTTATTTCTTAGCGCGTATTCCAGTGAACTGAAAAATCCTTTGTATTAAAAAAAGAAGGCTTCCAGGCCATCCCATTTTAAAAAGGCGGGGAGGTGGGGGAGGGCAAGGGGGAAATCCTAGACCTAATCCACTGTATTCCCCCCCCAAAAAAAGAAAAGAAAAAAAAGAGGCTGTTGTCCAATGGATAGGCTACTGGAATGGGCCTTGGGAGACTAGGGTTCTATTCTTGGATGTGCCACTGATCTGCTTTGTCATCTTGGGTAAGTCACTTAACTCTTTGTTTCCATCTCTTTGGCTGTGTTGTCTATTTAGATTGTAAAATCTCCCATGGCACAGACTGTGTTTCTTACTGCTCATACCTGTGTTTGTGTCTCCTCGAGCTGAGAATTATACCTCCAGCCTGAAGTGTAGACATACCCTCTGTTTTTGTACAGGGCCTAGCACAGTGGGGCCTCTATGAAGGGTTCATGTAGCATTCATGCACCTGGAAACATTCAGGGCACACCCTGACTGTTGTGTAGGAGCGATGCACACACTGCTCTGTCCAAGGACATGGACCATGGGAAGTCAACTAAAGGACATGAACCGTGGGAAGCTTCCTTGGCCTGGGCTCAAGGCCTGAGAACAAGGATTGTAGTAGATAGAGGCTGGTAAATAAGAATATTAATCAAAGTCATTTTATTTCCTTTGTTGATGCCTTCTGCGGTCGGCGTATGTATTGCGCAGGGGGGAGAGAAATAAAAGGAGAGCTGGAAAAGCTGATGGGGGCAATCCCGTCAGCAGACCAGCCTGCTTGCTTGCCTAAAGCCGTGTCCTGTCTTCTACTGAACCGCCACAACTGGCGCCCAACGTGGGGCCCTCAGCACTCACCTCGCCCGGCAAGGGTTTCAGACGCGTCACTCATCCGCTTCACGGATCCCAGTGAGTATTTTTCATTGTGGTAAGTATGGGAAGCTCCCTCTCTGCTTTGCAAGTGCAACACCGCAGTGAGCTACAGTATTTGCTGCGTTAGGCTCAGCATGACTGCCCCACTCGAGAACTCACTCTCCTGCTACAGGAGGTGAATGCCCAATGCCCGTGGTACCCTGAAGCTGGAACCCTTAAGCTAGCGGACTGGGAGCGGTTGGGCCAGACATTGCACAAGGAGCCTCGGGGGCCCGTGCAGGCTTTACATGCCTGGCACCTCTGCCGCGACGTGATACAGCATGTCACCTCGGAAAGACCCTCTTCTGCACCAACAGAGGGGCTGCCAATCTCGCCACCCCCGTCCGCTCCTGCAACCATTCCTCCCCCTGCTTCGCCCCCAGTGCCTCTATTACCACCGCCTCCCTGGCCTTCCCCACTGGAGCCGGTGTGTGATCACCCTCCCCCCGTCTCAACTCCCTCAGGCCGTCTTCCCCAATATTTCCACCTGCGCCCAGCATGCTTTCCAGAAGGTCCCGGATTCGGGCAAGCCTACCAAAAGCTTTGCCAGTATCCGTCAGGGTGCGTCAGAGTCCTTTATGGATTTTACCAATAGATTGCAGGAGGCTATCCTCCGACAGGTGGATAGCCCTGCAGCAGCTCAGGAGATCCTGTTAAAAATGGCAGTTGAAAATGCGAATGAGGATGCGATCATCAAGCCAGCAGGAGAGTGAGTGTGTGTGTGTGTGTGTGTGTCCCTGGGAGAAAAAGGGGGGGGGGAGAAAGCCTGGATTTGTGCTGGACATGGCCCACCTTGATTATCATGCACATTGTAGGGAGAGTGGTCACTTTGGATGAGCTATTACCAGCAGGATAGTGAGTTTGTGTGTGTGTTTTTTGGAAGGGGGTGAGGGGGTGAGAGAACCTGGATTTGTGCAGGAAATGGCCCAACTTGATTATCATGCACATTGTGTAGAGAGTTGTCACTTTGGATGGGCTATTACCAGCAGGAGAGTGAATTTGTGTGTGGGGGGGTGGAGGGTGAGAAAACCTGGATTTGTGCTGGAAATGGCCCAACTTGATGATCACTTTAGATAAGCTATTACCAGCAGGACAGTGGGGTGGGAGGAGGTATTGTTTCAAATTCTCTGTGTGTATATAAAGTCTGCTGCAGTTTCCACGGTATGCATCCGATGAAGTGAGCTGTAGCTCACGAAAGCTCATGCTCAAATAAATTGGTTAGTCTCTAAGGTGCCACAAGTACTCCTTTTCTTTTTGCGAATACAGACTAACACGGCTGTTACTCTGAGACTAGAGGATGTTATTCTTTACAGGTCAGTCCCTTTACACCACTCTGGCATTGCAAAATTGTCTTAATATGGGTATAAATTTAATTTCTGACTATGTGCTGCTAGAGCATGAAAAGGACCTGAGTGTAAATGAGAATCTAATCCAGAGACTTGGTTTGGTCCAGCTTTTTCTACAAAGCTTTTAAAACCACCGTAGTCTTCTCTTTCCTGCGCTGAATCTGCTGTACTTCCTCAGAGGCACTGCACAGAATCCAGCCCATTGTTTTTATGATTCACTAGAATGTACATTTTGTAGGCTCATCTTGAGTGTAAAAAATTGTGTGCACAGTCAAGGTAGAAAATAGCTAGATAAATCTTTCTATGGAGGAACATGAGTGTCATCCCCGAGGAGTCCACTCTGTTGTTCAGCTGTGAACCCTGAATTTCTGGGGGGACAGGGCTCAAATTTAAAACTCTTTCATTCTACTAAAATTATTGACATTCTTATCTGAATTCTGGGTTAAAAATGGGTATAACTGAATGCATTAGCCTCAGTGGCTAGCCCTATAGGCTTGTTTTTTGTTTATCCTTATGATCCTTTTTGTTTATCATTATTGTTTATCCTTATGACTTCAATGTGCATCATAAAAATCAGTTATACACTCACTGTTCAGTCATTGGTACATCTGACATGCAGAGCATGTACTATATACAGTGTTTCAAAGAGTGTGGGTTCAAGCATGTAAGGACAAGTAGAGGAAGTACAAGAAAGCATCTCGATCTTACTATAGACCTTTGTTCTTTGAGTAACCCCATTGCATAATCTTGTAAAGCCTGATCTCTGCCTTTCCAGAAGAGCGATAATAGCTTTGTTGATCCCAATCCTAGGAATTTCAAAGTGCTTGCAAGCCCCACAGAATGAGTGTTTTTTTAAATTCCTTATGAAAAAAGAATAATTGACCTATTGGAACAAAGGAGGACATTGACTTCGGTTCCCTTTGGCATTCGGATTACTTGTAATCTAGAAAATGGCCATTGGATTACAGATTGGTTTAGCATAGTTAGGTAGTAAGAGCACGTGGGACCATTTAACTCCTGTTAGGATAGCTGCTGAACTGCGTATTTCCTTTGTGCTGTCTTGCTTTAGCAAAGCAGAATAAAATTAAACATAATTACCCCCAATTTAAAAAAGGATGACTATAAACATGGTTACATTTATACTGTACATGATGTTGGAAATGGTGCATTATCATCAGATAAGTAATTATGATGTCATGAGCAAATATGCAAACAGCAAAAAAATATTTTTTAAAATATGTAGTGTTGCCTCTTGGGCAATTTTGGTTATTACTGATCCTTTATATTATACTGATGTGAAACTTATCTGGTGGGAAAGTCACAGATAATTATTATAATGACTCCTACTGTAGCTGTACTGATCTACAGCATCATGTTCCTTTTTTTTTTTTTTCACATTCCTTATGTTATTCTACCTAAAAATAGCATTAGTAACTTAGATCTTAATTACTCTGATCATGCCCTGGGCAGTACTCAAATCTGTTTTTTTCCACTCATGATTTCAAAGCCGTAGAAGGTCTTGTCTCCAAGATCCACCAATAGACAATGTGTTAACAAAACTGACCTTTAGATAAACAAGTTTTTAACTCCTCTCCCTTGAAAAATCTGGGCTGCTACTTGGAGGTATCTATAGAGCAGATACTAATCTGGTTTCTATAAGGCCTTGGGGGTTTCCTTTGATGCAATCTTTCTTTAACTGCATGTAAGGAAAACATCTGGGAGAACCCCTTCCTTCATTCATGTAATTTGTCAAAGGTATTATGATTAGCTTAGTCGCTTCTGCTATCACAGTCTTCCCACCCAACAATGTAAGCAGTATAAACATGAGAGAAAATTAACTGATGAACAAATGTGCCAAGCTACTTTTTGTCTAGGACACTTTTAAAGTATGTAAGCTGGATACTAAGCATGTATTTTAAACTCCTACCTCTAATTTTTCAAACAATTACACTGAGTTTTAGCTGTGTCATTCCAATTACCCTGTAAAACGTTGCATCCGGTACCCTTGCACAACAAGGATTTATGTTTTTTTTCTTTACGGTGTTTTATTTTGAACCTGTGTTTTAAGAAAACGCACATTAGCGCTTGGGGAAAAAGAAAATGTCACATAGTGCTAGTTCTTCTGAATGTCTTTCTTTTAATCTTTAAAAAACAGTAGTTCTATAAAACCATAACCTATTAAATGAAGCAGTAGATGAGGATAAGATTTCAGGTACACACCATAGTATGATTATCATATAGCTAGCTGGAGAAGGACAAACATTTAACAGTTACTTTCAGAAGAATTCATGTGTTTTTCTTCCCATGCACATCTATCTTCTCAGAGCTGCTTTGATAAGTGTTTCTGTGATTACAACAGATCATATTGTCTCCTTGTGCAGAAAAACTAGCAGAGTTTCCTGGAAAGTATAATTTATTCTGCAAGGTCTACCTCATGGTTTCCTCCAGATGGTCCCCTATTTGTATCCTATAGGCAGACAGGGGGCTCAACATCAAGATTTGGAAGTGTTTTGTGATCTGTGAGGCCTCAAGTTCTCACTGCCCCTGAGGCAGTGCATCCCACATGGCAGAACATCTATATGAGGAGTCATGCTTCCACAAAGCCCACACTGGTGATTGCCAGCAAAGACTTTCTCAGGGAAGTTGATGTGTGGAAGACCCTGGATAATGTAATAGTGATGAGGTTGGCATCAGGGAAATTTCAGAAGATGTGGTAGGGATTCAGTCATTTCCTGTTTCATCCCAACCATTCTTCCCTCAGCTCCTCCTGACTCACAGAGCTCTGATCCCACAGTATATCATGGAGGACCTTCCATGGGAATAAGTGCTGTTCTCTCACTTTCCATGTGGACGGACCTAATTCCTCTAGGTTTGTTTCCCTTTGTACATGGTCATGGAGGGTAGCTTCAAAATCTTCCGAGAAAATTCTCCAGTACATTTAAAACGCTCCGGTTACAGCAGCCTTATCTATTCCATTGAATGTATTGGATTTGGATTGGTTATTACAGTAGCTGAATTACATGTTACATTTAAAATCTTCATGGTTATATTGTTTCCTCATCTTTATTGTCTATTTTAAAGTTTCTTCAGTGTTTTCCAAAGCTTTCTTTTTTGTATGTGGGGGAGAGAAAGCAGTGACAGTTCTCATAGTGCCCAGGACTGTGGGTCACATTGTTACTGCCCCACCTCCAGTTAGAGGGAGACTTGCTTGGGCTTAACTGGGTGTCAACTCACTAACACCACCAGTCTGTTAGCCAGCCAAACACTCTCCTCTGGGCTATGCCAGCCTCTACTTTGTCTTGCAGATTAACAAGCCCGAGCCCATTTGAAGCATTTCCCTATAGCATCCAGCCCCTCATCCACTGAATACTCACAGAAATACCAGGTCTGCTGTCCCCAGAGGATCAGTGCACACCCCAGCTTGTATGGTTCAACTCAGGATCAGCCCCAGCTTAATACCACAGCACTGAGCTATATCTATAGTGAAATCAAGGATAAGTTTATTATCAAATATTCAAAATTCAAGAGATAGTAAGAATAATGGAAACAAAAGGTTTAATATAAAACAAAATCATAAGATGCTTTCTAGAGACCTAACAACAGGTTAACCTTCTGTCTAAAGAAGTCTTATGACAATTCCTCATTTACAGTTACATTTTGAGACCTGTTAGCCAGTTTTTAATTCATTTAAAGTGTATCATGTTAATTTTATATCATTCCAATTTTTTAAATCAAAATGTCATGCAGGACTAAGTCAAATGCCTTACGAAACTCTAAGTATGGTACATCAACACTATTACCTTTATCTATCAAACTTGTAATATAAGAACATAAGAACGGCCATACTGGGTCAGACCAAAGGTCCATCAAGCCCAGTATCCTGTCCTCTGACAGTGGCCAATGGCAGGTGCCCCAAAGGGAATGAACAGACAGTTTATCATCAAGTGAACCATGCCCTTTCTTCATGATTCCCAACATTCTGTTCCCTTTTTTGACCGCCGCTGCACATTGAGTGGATGATTTCAGAGAACTATCCACAGTGACTCCAAGATCTCTTTCTTGAGTGATAACAGCTAATTTAGACCCCATAATTGTATATGTATTATTAGGATTATGTTTTCCAATGTGCATTACTTTGCATTTATCAACATTAAATTTCATCTGCCATTTTGTTGCCCCGTCACCAAGTTTTGTGAGATCCTTTTGTAGCTCTTCGCAGTTTGCCTGGGACTTAACTATCTTGAGTAGTTTTGTATCATATCAAATAAATCAAGTTAATTTGACAATCTACTTTCCATAAACCCATGTTGATTTGCATTAATTACATTATCCTCCTTTAACTCTTTATTAATTGAGTCTCATACCAGCCACTCCATTGTCTTGCCTGGGATTGATGTCCAGCTGACAGTGCTATAATTCCCCCAGGTCATTCCATTTACCCTTTTTAAAAATTGTCACAACATTAGCTTTATTCCAGTCATTTGGAATGTCCCTAATTCTGCAAGACTATTGAAAAGCTACATTAAATGGTCCTGCAAGCTCTTCGGCCAGCTCTCTTAAAACTCTTGGGTGCAAGTTATCTAGACCTGCCGATTTAGAAGTGTCTCACTTCAGTAGCTTCTGTTTAACAGTCTCCAGAGATACTAGTAGAATGGAAAGAATGTTGTCACCATATAAGAACATAAGAATGGCCATACTAGGTCAGACCAAGGGTCCATCCAGCCCAGCATCCTGTCTGCCAACAGTGGCCAATGCCAGGTGCCCAGAGGGAGTGAACTTAACAGGCAATGATCTCTCTCCTGCCATCCATCTCCACCCTCTGACAAACAGAGGCTAGGAACACCATTCCTTACCCATCCTGGCTAATAGCCATTAATGGACTTAACCTCCATGAATTTATCTAGTTCTCTTTTAAACCCTATTATAGTCCTAGCCTTCACAACCTCTTCAGGCAAGGAGTTCCACAGGTTGACTGTGCACTGTGTGAAGAAGAACTTCCTTTTATTTGTTTTAAACCTGCTGCCTATTAATTTCATTTGGTGGCCCATAGTTCTTATATTATGGTGACAAGTAAATAACTTTCCCTTATTCTCTTTCTCCACACCACTCATGATTTTATATACCTCTATCATGTCCCCCCTTAGTCTCCTTTTTTCCAAGCTGAAAAGTCCTAGCCTCTTTCATTTCTCCTCATATGGGACCCGTTCCAAACCCCTAATCATTTTAGTTGCCCTTCTCTGACCCTTTTCTAATGCCAGCATATCTTTTTTGATCTGAGGAGAACACATCTGTACATAGTATTGAAGATGTGGGCATACCATGGATTTATATAAGGGCAATAAGATAGTCTCCATCTTATTCTCTATCCCTTTTTTAATGATTCCTAACATCCCATTTGCTTTTTTTGACTGCTGCTGCACACTGCGTGGACGTCTTCAGAGAACTATCCACGATGACTTGAAGATCTCTTTCCTGATTAGTTGTAGCTAAATTAGCCCCCATTATATTGTATATATAGTTGGGGTTATTTTTTCCAATGTGCATTACTTTACATTTATCCACATTAAATTTCATTTGCCATTTTGTTGCCCAATCACTTAGTTTTGTGAGATCTTTTTGAAGTTCTTCACAGTCTGCTTTGGTCTTAACTATCTTGAGCAGTTTAGTATCATCTGCAAACTTTGCCATCTCACTGTTTACCCCTTTCTCCAGATCATTTATGAATAAGTTGAATAGGATTGGTCCTAAGACTGATCCTTGGGGAACACCACTAGTTACCCCTCTTCATTCTGAAAATTTACCATTTATTCCTACCCTTTGTTCCCTGTCTTTTAACCATTTCTCGATCCATGAAAGGAACTTCCCTCTTATCCCATGACAACTTAATTTACATAAGAGCCTTTGGTGAGGGACCTTGTCAAAGGCTTTCTGGAAATCTAAGTACACTATGTCCACTGGATCCCCCTTGTCCACATGTTTGTTGACCTCTTCAAAGAACTCTAATAGATTAGTGAGACATGATTTCCCTTTACAGAAACCATGTTGATTTTTGCCCAACAATTTATGTTCTTCTGTGTATCTGACAATTTTATTCTTTACTGTTGTTTCAACTAATTTGTCCAGTACTGACATTAGACTTTACCAGTCTGTAATTGCCTCTAAAGCCCTTTTTAAATATTGGCGTTATATTAGCTATCTTCCATCACTGGGTACAGATGCTGATTTAAAGGACAGGTTACAAACCATAGTTCCGCAATTTCACATTTGAGTTCTTTCAAGTTGAGTTTATTCACTCTTGGGTGAATGCCATCTGGTCCCGGTGACTTGTTACTGTTCAGTTTCTCAATTAATTCCAAAACCTCCTCTAATGACACTTCACTCTGTGACAATTCCGAAGATTTGTCACCTACAAAGGACAGCTCAGGTTTGGGAATCTCCCTAACATCCTCAGCCATGAAGACTGAAGCAAAGAATTCATTTAATTTCTCTGCAATGACTTTATCATCTTTAAGTGCTCCTTTTGTATCTCTATCGTCCAGGAGCCCCATTGGTTGTTTAGCAGGCTTCCTGCTTCTGATGTACTTAAAAAAACCTTTTTTTATTACCTTTTGAGTTTTTGGCTGTTCTTCAAACTCCTTTTCGGCTTTTCTTATTATATTTTTACACTTAATTTGACAGTGTTTATGCTCCTTTCTAATTACCTCACTAGGATTTTACTTCCACTTTTTAAAAGATGCCTTTTTATCTCTCACTGCTTCTTTTACATGGTTGTTAAGCCACGGTGGCTCTTTTTTAGTTCTTTTACTGTGTTTTTAATTTGAGGTATACATTTAAGTTGGGCCTCTATTATAGTGTCTTTGGAAAGTGTCCATGCAGCTTGCAGGGATTTCACTGTAGTCACTGTACCTTTTAATTTCTGTTTAACTAACCTCCTCATTTTTGCAAAGTTCCCCTTTCTGGCTATATATGTGTTCCTTTGCTTTCCTTATCTATTTTAAATGCCACAATGTTGGGCTGTTGAGGTGTTCTTCCCACCACAGAAATGTTAAATGTTATTCTATTATGGTCACTATTTCCAAGCGGTCCTGTAATAGTTACCTCTTGGACCAGATCCTGCGCTCCACTCAGGACTAAATCAAGAATTGCCTCTCCCCTGGTGGGTTCCTGTACCAGCCGCTTCAAGAAGCAGTTATTTAAAGTACCGAGAAATTTTGTCTCTGCATTTCTTCCTGAGGTGACATGTACCCAGTCAGTATGGGGATAACTGAAATCCCCCGCTATTACTGAGTTCTTTATTTTGATAGCCTCTTTAATCTCCCTTAGCATTTCATAGTCACTATCACTGTCCTGGTCAGGTGGTCGATAATAGATCCCTACTGTTATATTCTTATTAGAGCACAGAATTACTATCCACAGAGATTCTGTGGAACGTGTGGATTCATTTAAGATTTTTACTTCATTTGATTCTACATTTTATTTCACATATAGTGCCACTCCCCCTCCCCATCCCCAGCACGACCTGTTCTGTCCTTCGGATATATTTTGTACCCTGGAATGATTGTGTCCCATTGATTGTCCTCTCTCCACCAGGTTTCTGTGATGCCAATTATATCAATATCCTCCTTTAACATGAGGCACTCTAGTTCACCCATCTTATTATTTAGACTTCTAGCATTTGTGTACACGCACTTTAAAAACTTGTCACTGTTTATTTGTCTGCCCTTTTCTGATGTGTCAGATTCTTTTTTATGTGAATGTTTCTCATCTGATCTGGCCCATACTTTATACTCTTCCATCCTCTCCTCCTGACTAAAACCTAGAGAATCTCTATCAATAGACTCTCCTCTAAGAGAAGTCTCTGTCCGATCCACGTGCTCCTCTGCAGCAATCGGCTTTCCCCCATCTCTTAGTTTAAGAACTGCTCTGCAACCTTTTTAATGTTAAGTGCCAGCAGTTTGGATCCACTTTGGTTTAGGTGGAGCCCATCCTTCCTGTATAGGCTCTCACTGTCCCAATGCATTTCCACTGAATGCATCCGATGAAGTGAGCTGTAGCTCATGAAAGCTTATGCTCAAATAAATTTGTTAGTCTCTAAGGTGACACAAGTACTCCTTTTCTTTTTCCTATCCCAAAAGTTTCCCCAGTTCCTAATAAATCTAAATCCCTCCTCTCTACACCATCTTCTCATCCACGCATTGAGACTCTGAAGCTCTGCCTGCCGGGCCCTGCTCATGGAACTGGAAGCATTTCTGAGAATGCCACCATAGAGGTCCTGGATTTCAGTCTCTTTCCTAGCAGCCCAAATTTGGCCTCCAGGACCTCTCTCCTACCCTTCCCTATGTCATTGGTACCTACATGTACCACAACCACTGGCTCCTCGCCAGCACTACATGTAAGTCTATCTAGATGCCTTGAGAGATCTGCAGCCTTCGCATCAGGCAGGCAAGTCACCACACGGTTCTCCCGGTCATCACAAACCCAGCTATCTGTGTTTCTAATGATCGAATCTCCCATTACTAACACCTGCCTTTTCCTAATGACTGGAGTTCCCTCCCACAGAGAGGTAACCTCAGTGCAAGAGGATACCCCAACATCATCTGGATGGAGGGTCCCAAATTTGGAAGGTTTCCCTCTGCTCCCATTGACTGTTCTCCTTCTCTGGGTCTTTCATCCTCCTTAACAGCTCAGGGGCTGTCTTACCGTAGGTGGGACAAATCTACAGTGTCCCGGAAAGCCTCATCAGCATACCTCTCTGCCTCCCTTAGCTCCTCCAGTTCTGCCACCCTGGCCTCCAAAGCCCGTACGCGGTCTCTGAGGGCCAGGAGCTCCTTGCATGGAATGCACACATATGCCACCCGCCCACAGGGAAGGTAATCATACATGCTACACTGAGTGCAATAAACAGGATAGCCCCCACTCTGCTGCTGGGCTTCTGCCTGCATTCTCTCCTACAGCTACCTAGGTTAATGATAGGGTTTTTGTTTAAATCAAGAAGTTTTGATTATAGTTTAGTTTAAAGGTTTTAAAGAATGGCACGTGTCCCTCACCCCCTTCCCAACTCCCTCTTGAAACTCCCTGTTAGCGGCCCCTGTTCACAAAGCTCCCTGGTTGCTGACTCACTGCTTTATAAAGCCCTGGCCCCCGTGATAGCCCCGTCCCCTGACTAAGGCTCAGCCAATGAACGGAGCCTTCTAGATTTCAAACCTCACAGCTCACAGCTTCAAGCTGCCGGCCACAGCACACAGTCCTTCAAACAAACAGACAGACAAACACAAGCTCAGCACACAGCAAGTAACCCCCAAACACACACTACAGACAGACACTTACCTCAAGGGTCCCATATTTTCTCCTCCTTTATTTGGAAAACTCCCTCTCGAGTTCTCCAAGTAAAGGAGATGGTATACCAAATAAAGGAGATGCTATACCATTTTTAAGATTCTTTTTGTTCCTAATATATTTTTAAAACTACTTCTTATTGTCCTTAACTCTGCTGGCCATATATGTGTTCCTTTGCTTTCCTTATCTATTTTCTACAGTTACTAACTTCTGAATTATATTAATTACTATCAACTTCCTCTTCCTTCTTTTTGTTTTACATAGATTTTTTTTTATAGCTGCCTTCACTTCTCCTCTAAACAAGGTTGTTTTTTAACCACATAGCCTTCTTGCTCACTTGTGGGACTGTGGCTTTTTCAGCATCTAGTTAGGTATTCTTAAATGATTCCCAAATATCATTCACATTTTTCTCATTAAAGTCTTCCTCCCAGGAGATTTGGCTCATAATTATTTTCATCTTTGTGACTTTGGCCCTATTAAAGCACCAAGTATATATTTTTCACTGGTCTGGACTTGCACATTATAAATGTGATCAATTCATAATCACTTGTACCTAAGCTACCATTAATTTTTAGTTCTGTGATCAGTTCCTTTATCCGAACAGATAAAAGGTCTAATAAAGAATTCCCCCATGTTAGCTGCAACACTTTTTGAGTAAGGACATTGTCATCTATAACATTTAGAAATTCTAAGAATGTTCTAGTACTGACAGCATGAGACCTCCAGCATGTCACTTAGATGGAAGTCCCCCATAACTATGCAGCTTTTTCCCCCTACATATTATAGATAGGTACATAAGGAGGCAATCACCCTGTTACCTAGTGTGATTTGGTGGTCTGTAGTGAACACCAACTAATACCCCATCTTGTGCTTTATCTGTTAAGACATTGATCCATAAGCATTAAAAATCATTTTCTTCCAAGTTATCAGTGACTTGGAAGCAAGTAATGCCATTTTTGACACAGAGTGCAACTCCTCCTCCCCTTTTGCCCACTCGATCCTTCCTAAATAGGTTATAACCATTGATTTTAACATTCCAGTCTTGCAAATCATCCCATCTGTTTTCAGTAATACCAAGTAGATCGAATTTATGCTCATAAATGAGCAATTCCAATTCCTCTTGTTTGTTACCCATGTACTGGTGCGTAGGCAGTCAATAATTTCTTCTCCTCATGTCCTTTGGATCCTGGATTAATTTTGTTCTCTACATCTTGATTTTGTGCTGAGTGCTTACATTTTCTCTCTTTTTACCCTCCTCTTTTGTTGTTATTTTAACCCCTTCCTGACTGTTATAGCCAGCTTGTCCCCCAGGAGATTGGTTTCCCTTCTACTGAGGTGGAGGACATCCAAACTTACAGCCCTTTTTCCCCATAGAAGGTGGACCAATGTTCCACAAAACCAAAGCCCTGAATCCTACACAACTTATTTATCCAGCAGTTCACTTCCATAATCTTCTGCTTTCCTTCACTTATGGGACATGAAGGATCTTAGAGAAGATTCATAGAATCATAGGACTGGAAGGGACCTCAAGTGGTCTTCTGGTCCAGTCCTCTGCACTCAAGGCAGGACTAATTATTATCTAGACCATCTCTGACAAGAATTTGTTTAACCTGCTCTTAAAAACCTCAGTGACTAAGATTCCACAACCTCCCTAGGCAATTTAACTACCCTGACACCTAAGAAGTTTTTCCTAACATCCAGCATAAATCTCCCTTGCTGAAATGAAAGGATATGTCTTCACTACCAACGTTAAATTGCTGCCGCAGCAGCGCTTTAACGTGGCTGTGTAGTCATGACACCATCAGGGGGAGAAAGCTCTCCCAGCGCTGTAAGAAACCCACCCCCACGAGGGGAGTAGCTACCAGCGCTGGGAGTACGGCTCCCCGCACTGGTGCAGCGTCTACACTGCCACTTTACAGTGCTAAGAAACTTGCATCGCTCAGGCGGGTGTTTTTTCATGCCCCTGAGCGAGAAAGTTTCAGCGCTGTAAAGTGGCAGTGTAGACAAGGCCTAAGTCAATTGTTTCTTGTCCTACTCTCAGAGGTTAACAAGTATAATTTTTCTCCCTCCTCCTTGTATGTACATTTACGTATTTTAAAACTGTTATCATGTTCCCCCTCCCCTCAGTCTTCTCTTCTCCAGACTAAACAAACCCAATTATTTCTATCTTTCCTCATAGATCATGTTTTCTAGACCTTTAATCAGTTTTGTTGCTCTCCTCTGGAATTTCCTCAGTTTGTCCACATCTTTCCTGGAATGTGGTGCCCGGAACTGGACACAATACTCCAGTTGAGGCCTTATCAGGGCAGAGTATAGTGGAAGAATTATTTCTTGTGTCTTGCTTATAACACTACTGCTAATACATCCCAGAATATTTGCTTTATTTTACACTGTTGATTCATATTTAGCTTGATCCACTGTGACCCCCAGATCCCTTTCCACAGTACTCCTTCTTGGCAGTCATTTCCCATTTTGTATTGAATTTCATCCTATTTACTTCAGACCATTTCTCCAGTTTGTCAAGATCATTTTGAATTTTATTCCTATCCTCCAAAACACTTGCAACCTCTCCCAGCTTGGTATCGTCTGCAAACTTTATAAGTGTACTCTATATGACATTATCATTCTTCATTGAAGACCTCACAGGGCAGTCTTTGGTGTACTCGAATGTATATACCAGAATCAGAATATTCTTGTAACCTCCTTGCCAGGTGGCACTGATGTCATGGGGAGAAGAAGGATGAAAGGGACTGCTGGGATTCAAATAATTAAGCCTTTTCATTCTGAGGTTAACAGTCTGTTTCTCTGTTGCTTCACCCTTTGGGTATGTGGAAGGAAGGGTTATGTCTTTGTTGTTGGTTCCCTTTCTAAGAGACAGTTGTACTTGTTTGCTTAGTGAAAAGAATTAAATTTGGTTTTAGAGCATTTTTCACATTCAAGGTATCGCAAAGTTCATTACAGAATAGATTAATGAGTTGCTATATTTACTGTAAATGTGAGTTTGCTGCCAGTTTAATCTCCCTTAAATGTCTCGTCCATTGTTTTCATATTTCTTCTGATTTTGTATCATTCTCTGTTCATGTTCCCCACTCGCCTTTTATGCATTGTTGATTTGTATTTTTTTCTGTAAAGTGCTTTGAGATTTGTAAACCACTGTGTAAATATTAAACATTAAACAGTAATTATGAGCTTTTAAATTTAGTTTCTGTTGATAGAGTGATCCCAATGTGATGCTGTCAAACTGATGCTTGACAACAAAATGCTCAAGCAAAATAAGCCCAGCCTTTGCTAAGAACAGTGCTGGGTTATTATACACATACCACTGTATGACTCATAGCTTATTTCTGAATGCACTGTGGTCTATAATCAATTAGAAAAAAATTGTGATTAGATTGATACATTTATTTAGATCAATAAAGCTGTCATCCACACCCCTTCTTATTCATGTCCTGCTTAGGTTTTCAGTGCACAACACAGCTCACTGAGACCATAACCCTTGTTTTCAGCATGCCCTAACCTCTGCCCATGTCCTTTTGACTGAGACTGAATGGGGAGGTTAGAGTCCAGGACACACCTTTTGCCTTTTCTACCTCTTCATGGGGGTTGAAGGACTTCTCTATTTTGGGGGGCAGACTGTGTGAAACACCCATACAACAGTAGTAACTTTGAAAACAAAAGATTGATTTTTAGGCTGATTTTTTCTTGCTATTTTCAATCAAAGAAATAGTTTGCATAACATACCTCATCTGAATACATTGCTAAAACTTGATTTGCTTCCCTAAGATTAGTTACAGGAGAAAAAAGGCAAATCTTACATAGTTTACAAAGCAAGTCGTACCCCTGATCTCCTTCATCACAGTGACATCTGTCTGTGTTGCTGCATCCAGAGAACAATCTCACCCTACCTTCTGGGACCACTTATTATGATGCCCCACTGCTGATCCCTGCTTTCTAAACCAGTTTTCTCCTGTTGCATACACACACCCTCGTGGTCAGTGAAGATGGGCTATAGTGGTTAAGAAAACTCTTTAATGCTGCTTTGAACTTCAAGTACAACCTTTCACAAATCGTTTGGTTTGGCTGTGTTCAGTTTATCCAGATCTCTTTTAAAAAACTTTTTTTTAATTAAAGCTGTAATTTCAAAGTTATCAAATTTCACGGGATTTTAAATACAGCTATGCAAATAATGGATTTTTCCTTTTGCTGGAAGTTCCAAAAAATTGGGGGGAAATTCATTTCAGGCTGAATGAAACATTTCATTTTAATTTTGAGAAATTTTACTTTTTATTCCTTTAAAAATAAAATTGAAAATTTTTAAAACAAAAATTGAATTGAAAAATCAAATCATTTTGACTTTTTTCATATTTTTTTTCTTTTTTTTCCCAACTGACACATTTCACAAATTTGTGTCAAATCCACTGAATTGTTTGTCAGCCAGAATCTGCACTTTTCACCAGAAAGGTTTTGGTTGAAAAATGTTGTCCACCTCTAGTTCAAATGGAATAACTTTTCATTGTTTTAAAATTAATTTTTGTGAAATATTTTTTTTAAAAAATATTTTTAAAATTTCAGAATCCCCCCACATTTTTGCTCCTGTTACTTTTCACAACTTTATCCAACTTTGGAAAAGTTAGAAAGCAGCAAAACGACAGTGTTTCATTTTTTCCAATGGAACTTTTCCAATGTTGAGAAAATTTTGAAAAATCCTAAAGTTTTATAAAAGGAAAAAAAAGGAAAAGAAAAAATATAGACATCATTCATTCTATTTCATTTAGTGGCAAAAATGGAAAAAGAAAATATGAGTACAAAAGGGAGAAATTTGGAGAACCCCTCCCCCCCAAAACCCCTTGTTCTCAACTGAAAAATTGAAAATTTCAATTTTGAAATTTCCTAAAAACTAAATGTTATCAATGATGTTTTCCCACAAAAAAATTGTTCATTTTTTGGCAGAAACTTTTTTCAGTTGAAAAAATTGAATTTCTTCTCCTTTTAATCAATTTTCCCTTACAAAGAAATAAAAATTGACAAACTCTGGACTGTGTCACAAGAGCTATGTTGATTTACACTAGCTGAAGATGTGGCCTCTAAATGGTGTTATACTCCCTTTCGCTTGAATTTTTAGAATTGCAGAGTATTTGTTAGGATGGGACTTACATAGCACCAAGATTTGTGATGATTTTAGACTTGAATGTAGTTTGGCAGTATCATAGAACATTGAATAGCATGTGTTTAATCATAACAAGGTTTGTGACAATACTTTCTGTATCCTCAGAAATACTTCATGAAAATTCACTAATGGGGCATTACTGCTCAGTTGTTAATTCTCCAAGCTAAACAATTCATCATTTCACATTTGTTTGAACCACAAAAGCAATAAATCCTCTTTCAAAAACTTACTGCAAGATAATTTTTTCCATTTTTTAAAATAAATCTACATTTCCTGAATAGGTTCTCAAAAAAGTCACGAGAATTGGGCAAAAGCTCTAATGCTTAACTTGCATTTTTCATAACCAAAAAAATTGCTAACCAAGCTGACTCTCATACAGAATCAAGACTCAGGCTGAATTATTCTGAAATAGCCAATGTCCAAAATATTTAGAGTTCACCTTTGAAATGTCAAGCCAGAATTACTTTAGTACTGTAATGAGCTGAGTGAGACCACCTTATGGTGAAAACCCATTGAGATTGATAGGAATGAACTCACAATTCAATTAACATAACTGTAAGCATCAACCCCCTCCTCAGACAAAAGGATTACATGAACCCAACCTGGAGCTTTTGCTGACTGTTTCTTTTGAGTGGGGGCAGGGCAGTGTGTATGTGCATGTGCGTGCGTGCATGTCTGCGGGGAGGTGGGGGAACAGAACAGATCAAAAAACTGGAGGAGGGAGAGCCTGAAGGAGCAGCTGAAAGCATGGTGGCTGACTCTAGAAGAAACCTGAGGAGAGGTTTTTGGCTTGGGGTGCACACTGAAATGGGTGGTTTTGGTGTTCTGAAAGAAAGCTATTCCTGCTATTTGATTCCTTCTGCATTCAGAGACACAGGACTTTGCACATTCTTAAACAAACCTACATCAGCAAAATATCTGACTGTTACCAATTTCTCCTCCTGACTGGAGCAACCTACTAGACCCTGAATTTTTAGCTAGCTGGTTGGGTCAAAAGGGGCAACAGTATTATTCCAGGCTGTGCATCAGATTTTGTTGTTAGTTACGCTGTGTAAAGCTGGAGTAATTCTATAGAAGCCTATGGAGTTATTCTAGATTTATACTATATAACTGAGATCTAAATGTGGTTCACATCAGTGATCTCTATATACTGTACAAATCTGGTTTGCACTAAAATATGTTTATACAGTTCTGTGACTTTTGATTCGTTTGACTCATACTTTAAGACATTTCTACTTTTGCCAGTATAGTAATGTGGGCTAGGGGTGTGATTGCTTTTTGACGTTTCTCTACTAACAAAAGCCCTGGTGTAGATGTAATTATGCTGGAATAAAAGTGCTTTTGTCAGCATAGTTTATTTTTATTCAAGGAACCAGTATAAGATATACTGACAGAAGCACTCTTCTGTCAGTATAAACTGTGTCTCGACTAGAAAGGCTTGCTGGTATAGCTAAATTGGCAAACCTTTTCTAATGTAGACAAGTCCTTACAATCCTTGAACCATACACCCTGCCAATTCAGTGTGTAGCACTGACTGCTGGACTTGTGACAAACAGATTACAAAGCTAGTTTATTCAGCCATTGTATTTTGTCTGGATCTTTTCTGAAGCTGAAGCAGTTATTGCAGTAGGGTGCACTAATTGCTCATTTGCTGGAGTAACCTTTTCAGCTGGACACATCTCATATCTGATTTCATGTTGATGTGTCTCTTATTTAATTACAATGTGCTAGCAGGGAGAGAAAACCCAGTGGTGTGAAGTACTGCATAATGCCTGGAAAGGGCTGACTCTGCTTTTCAGAGGTATATTCTGTAAGAACTAAGAAGCAGGACTTCTATTCTCTGTAGTTTTACACCTGAGGTCTGGCAGAATTTAAAACCACTAGCATGAGTGTATTATTACCCTGCATATAGTGATACTTTCATCTCTAAATCATGTACATTAAAAAGACCACATTGCTATCAAAAACGTCCTGTATGCTGAGATAATAAATGAATCAAAGGCAACCTGAAAATAAAAATTTTGTCCCCTTTTTTCCCAGTTTATTATGATGATGATAATTTTGTTTTCTACCTTTAAAATATCAGGAATGTCAAGTCTTGTGTTCCTTGATTTGCTAGAGATTTCCCTCATAAAACCGAGAGTTGTAGATTGGGAACTCCATCTGACCTTAATTAAATGAGTAGTTAGGTTGAATATTTAACAAAAGAGCTTTTCTTCCAACTGTTTAAGTATTTGAGTTTGAAAGGTATCAAATTATCATAACAAAAGTTTTAAACAGGCTGAATATATAATGCCAAATAATCAGGCTTCACTTCCTTGGTCTCTGAAATGCCATAAATCTACTAGTTGTCTAGACTCTAGACATCCACAGAGTCTTCCAGAAAACAAACCGACAGGATAGATTTTAAAGTAGCAGTTGTGTTAGTCTGTATCCGCAAAAAGAAAAGGAGTACTTGTGGCACCTTAGAGACTAACAAATTTATTTGAGCATAAGCTTTCGTGAGCAACAGCTCACTTTCCACTGAATGCATCCGATGAAGTGAGCTGTAGCTCACAAAAGCTTATACTCAAATAAATTTGTTAGTCTCTAAGGTGCCACAAGTACTCCTTTTTTAGACAGGATAGACAATTTCTAAAGTTTCCATGGGTGTCTGGGAAATAGAGGCTGGTAGTGTGAAGCCTCGTTAATAGTACTTTAGCGTTTGGCCACAATACGGAAACTGTACAGTATCTAGAGAGCAAGTCAGTGTTTCTCAACCAATTTTGGATGGCAATCCCTTATTCAAAGTCCAATGTTTTTATGACCCCTTTACATTTATTATAAAAGTTAGAGTAAAACAAGTCAGTGATAACAATAAGCCTGTATCATTAATTTGTATGAGTGTTTTGAGAAATTGAAAGAAAATACATGTCCTTGAAGGGAAAGAGTGTGTAGGGAATGTGGGAGTGAGATTTTCTTTTATTTAGATTGCAATAAAGTTTTCAAGGTCTCGTGTCTACCACACCCAATTGCCCTTCTTCACCAACCTGCCGGTCGCAACCCAACCGTTGAGAAACAATAGTCTATAGGCTAGGGGCGTACAGCAGGTTGCAATATCGCTTGCTGGTAGTAGGGTCCTTTGTGGGGATGAAACTGCTCAAGGCAGAGAAGCAGCACTAGTGATGCCTTCAAGGGTAAGAAAATTCTTCTTACATTTTTCCACATGACCCAGACCTCCTTCCTTTTTGAAAATCAGGCCCTGAATGTCTGCAAGCAAGGCAGCATTAAGGCTTTTGTTTTTGTGAATATGTTATAGATCTGCTCTAGTATGCACTGCATCTCTCTTTATCAGAGCCAAAGGGGAAATAGTACTCTCAGTTCAGTGGCTATCTGAAATTGAGAGCTAGTCGTAAATCCTTTCATTTGGTTGTGGTGCTGAGTTATTTCAGTTTGACTGTTTCCCCGTCACAGCTAATGGAAACCAAATAAGACCAGCCAAGACCTAAAACAAAAGAACACAGTAGCAGGTCAAGGTGAATAGGTGATATTCGTAAGCATGTGTTAAGTCGGTGGTATTCAAACTTTTTTTCTGGGACCCAGCAGAAGAAAATTGTTGATGCCCGCAACCCAACGAAGCTGGGAATGAGGGTTGGGGTGTGGGAGGGGCTCAGGCCTGAGGCAGAAGGTTGGGGAGCAGGCGTGAGGGCTGCGGTGTGGGGCCAGGAATGAGGGGTTCAGGGTGTGGGAGGAGGCTCAGGGCTGGGATAGGGGGTTGGGTGTGGGAGGGGTCATGGCTCTGGGCTGGGGGTGCAGGCTCTGGGGTGGGGCCGGGGATGAGGGTTTGGGGTGCAGGAGGGGCTCCAGGTTTGGGGGGGCCTCAGGGCTGAGGGGGCCTCAGGGCTGAGGCAGGGGATTGGGGTGTGGGGTTGGAGCACAGACTTACCTCCGGCAGCTCCTGGTCAGTGGCGCAGCTGGGGTGTAGAGGCAGGCTTCCTGCCTGTCCTATCACTGCGGCCCACGCTACACCTGAAGTGGCCAGCAGCAGGTCTGGCTCACAGGAGGAGGTGCACAAGCTCTCGCTCATAGGCAATGGGTTCCTAGTGTGGAGCTGGTGCTCAGGGCAGGGACAGTTCGCGGAGGCCAATGGCCCCCCTGCCTAGAAGCCGGACCAGCTGCTGGCCACTTCCGGGGTGCAGCACGGTGTCGGAACAGGTAGGCACTAGCCTGCCTTAGCTGGGCAGTACCGTCGACAGGACTTTCAATGTCCCAGTCAGCGGCGCTAACCAGAGAGACCCAGTGCCTTACATGCCGTGGCCCAGTACTGGGTTGTGACCCGAACTTTGAAAAATGCTGTTTTTATTTTTAGCTCCTGTGCTAAAAATAAAAAACAGCAAATATTAGGTCAGTTATTTGTGCTTACTCAAGTGAAGGGAAGGTAAAATTGGACTAAATGAGGAGGAAATCTGGAACAAACCCAGGTCTTGCTGCGTGTCAGAAAAGGATGGGAATTATTGTACATTTCCCTTGACCTGAAGTTTGCTGTAGGTTTCTTAATTTCACAGTAGCTTTTTGCCACTAAATTTTAACTAGGCCCAAGAGGTTTAGATAAATTCAGAGGATCTTCAGAAAAGAATATGAACTTGTGATGAGTTTATTTGAGGTTTGCCTATTAGTACTCGGTAGTATACTGTATTTTTCTGGGAAATATCTCTGAAAATTGTGGATTCTGCAGAAAACACTTAATGATTAAATCAGTGCAGAATCTGGATATTAATAAATGAAAGATGAAATAAAATCAAGCAACATGGAAACAAGTTATTTTTTTAAAAAATCTGCCATAAGAATTATTTTTTACACTCATTCAACTCTCCATCTTCATCAGCTAAGGATAAAATGACAGGTTAAAAAAAGGCCTTCTATTGTTTACATTTGATACTTACAGCAAGAACAAAAAGAGCAATCAAAGAATCTTCCACAAGATCCATCCATCTGTCACAATGTTTTATAGAATACTGCTGTGACTGCAATATTCTTCATGAAAATTTAAAATAAAATACGTGCAAGAAGATTAAAAAATAGACAAATCCTGTGGTGAGGCACATGAACTATATCACAAATTATAGTTAGAGGTGGACATGAAGAATTTAGTTTGTATCTATATTCAGATTCACACCTTAAATCTGGTTGATGTTCAGATATAGGGGTTTGGTTCAGGCTTATTCCTGGTTATAATGACATTAGGTTAATATACAGTTCTGGTTGACTTCCCACTTGAAACAATAACATCGGGTTAATGCAGCATGGAAAATGACATCACACATCATTTTGAGACAGTTAAGGAGTGAGAAACCATACTCAGCCAGGCATTTCTTCCATTTTACATGGCAGGGCATTAAAGGAAGAAAAGGAGGTAGGAGAATGAGACCACAGTGCACAAGTTCCAACCGTTCTTTTGTTCTTTGTTTTTTGGGAGAATTTTTTTCCTTCTAAGTTCTGTATTTGTGCAGTAAAATGTGGTTCTATTTTTAGATGTAACCAGTATTAACCAGTTTCATCTGTGAAATGTTCAGGAAGTGAAAGAAAAAGATTAAACGTCCCAAAAGAGAAATAATAGGGCTAAAAATATTCCCATAGGGAGGAGATCCTTATTACTGGAAATTAAATTTGACAGATGTCAGTTTGTCAGCGAGTATTAATTTCTCTTTGATTTTTTTTCTTTTTGCAGAGATGTATTAACTGCTTCGGCAAGACAAATTTCCCTAATGAGGACAGGAATATTAACTGCTTGAGTTTTAAAACCAGACTCCCTTTTCGCACCCACAATTAATTGTTGTCGCAAATTATCACAGTTAGCCATCTAACATCTGGATTTGTGGGTCAGGCATCTAACTACCACCTTTTGCATCCACAATTAAGGGTACATAATTAATTTAAATTTGCTTTCAATATTTTTAACACAAGAACAAACTTTTATAAAACCTACAATCAATAGAAATGCTTCTACACATTAAAAAGAATCCTGGACTATTTTGTTCTTCCTTATTACTTTGCTGTTGATATAAGTTGCTAAGACAAGGATCTACCCTACTTCTGACCAGAGCAAAGAATTTGGAGAATTTTGCTCCTCTTAAAATGGTTGTGCCCCCTCCCAACCCACATCCATTAATTATTTATACACACAACTGCTGTTCAATTATCACTTTGAAGAAAGACAGAATTGGATGTGATGTAAAGAGTGGATTTCTGCAAATGTGTTGTTCACTGAGAGCAGCTCTTCCTTTGTTTCTTGGAAATTTACTTTGGCAATCTATTGTTATCCTTGTGGGAACATCTTTGTTAATGGTTTCCCCTAAGAAAGGTGTTGAGTTTGGCTCCACCATCTCAAGGCTTGTATACACAAGACAATTATACTGATATAAACTAAGCTATGAATTTAAACTGATATACATATAACGATATACTCCCACGACCTCTGTGAATTCTCTAATCTGATATAAGAAGGCCTTTTTCCAGTATAGCTCATATTGCCTTTGGGACAAGGCTAAAGTTAAACCAAAAGAGCCACTCATGCTTGAACAGGAGTGTCCACATCAGGGTTTACACTGGTATAACTTAGGCTATGTTTACACTTGCGGAGTTTTTACGCGGTCAGTTTCACCCGAGATAGGGACCCGGTAAAAGAAAAGCGCTGGTTTGTGTTCTCACTTACTTCCACAGGCAGATTGTGTTCACATTTGCAGCACTTCCATCGCCGATGAGAACAGTGCATTGAGGGCAGCTATCCCACAGTGCAGCACTCTCCATTTTGAGGATAGGTCTTGTGGGAAGGGGGGGTGTGATCACGGGGCATCATGGGTCCCTGCACAGCCTCCTCTCCCCAAACACTGATCAGCTCCAGTAGCTCAGCGTTGCTGCAATCAGGGGATCGTTTGCTCTGTGGAACAGGCATTGTCACCTGGCCAGATGATAAGTGAGCACTTGCCAAAAAAAACAGGAAGGGGAGTTTCAAAGTTCCCGGGGCTTTACAGGGGGAGGGGTGGATGTCTGTTTACCTGGCATCAGAGCAGCAGAGCCAGCGTGGTCACCTACGCACCTCCAGAGGCTAAAAGCTGTGTAAACAGGAAGAACGTGTCATCACTTGCACATCACCCCAAAAGTATCACTGGTAAGATTTTCCACCTCTCTTGGAGGTGGTTTTCTGTTTGTAGTGAAACTTCTGAGTTTCACCACAAAATGTCATTGGCAAGTGTAGACGGTCCCACAGTTTTTGCGCAAAAAAGGGATATTTTTTTTTACGTTTTAAATGGCAAGTGTAGACATGCCCTAAATTGGTTTAACTACACTAGTATCACTATCCCGGTATAACTGGCAAAACTTTCTTGCGTAGACAAGAATTCAGAGATTGCAGAACTGTTCTGGGAAAGTCACCAGGTCTGGAAGGGATTCATTCCCCTCAGAGTTTCACAGAGAGAGAGAGAGTGTTATCCTGTGCAGCAGACTCCATTTTAAATACACTACTCTACCCATGAATTTCAGTAATTGCTAAATTAGTGTAATTGGGTCCCTGGAGATGTTGATCAGGACTAGACGCTCTTAAGGAGGTGGAAAACCATACAGATGCCTGGAACTGTTTTCCTACCGGTTGTGGAAGAGGTTACCGATGAACCCTCTGACCCTACCTGCTCCCAAGACTCCTGTGGAGCAGTCATCAGGAAGGGAGGAAGGGAAGATTGGTTAAACTATACCAAGAATGAGGGAAGGGACCTAGAAGAATCAAACTTCCTTAAAGAAGAAGCCCAAATAGGCCCCAAGCAAAGCAGAGAGCTCTAACAATCGGTCTCTACTGCAACAGAGGTAAAATATTGGAGAAATGCTGCGGCCTCAGAATCCTTAATAGCCAACCATTAGGTTCCAGAAGGGGGGCTGCAACTGACTGAGGAAGAAGGGGATGGAGAAGGATAGAATAGCAGATCCTGTATTCCACAGGTTAGGAGATGGTAAATGGAATGCCCCTGCAAAAGCCAGATGACATTTTGGAGTGTGCATTTAATATTGAATTTTGAACCTGAAATACTCGCTACACACTTGTAGAGAAGGTGACTTCCCTCTAAAGGTTTAAAAACTGGAAGGCAGATAGAAAAAAATATTATTTTTCTAAAAATCTCATGATTTTAAGCTTCTCATATTTTTTGCAGGGTGTTTGCCTCATGACTTGGAATTGGCCATTCTGTGTCAGGTAAATTTAATTTTTAAAATTATTTCACTTTTAATAATCTAAAGTGTTGTTAGTGACACAGGTAAAGGAATTTGACTTTTCACAGCATTTTAAAGTTGACAGTGTACTTATAATTGCACTAGCAACGCTGCGCCTACAATTATTGGCAAGCATGAATGGAATCTGTTTTTAAAAATCAAACCTATACCAGAGGAGTCTTTTTTTTTTTAAGAAAGTCATTTTCATCTCTTTATTGTATAACACACTGTGCACTGTGTAAAAAGAAAAGGAGTACTTGTGGCAGCTTAGAGACTAACAAATTTATTTGAGCATAAGCTTTCGTGAGCTACAGCTCACTTCATCGGATGCATCTGTGTGCACTGTGTGAATTTCATTATATCAAACCATGCCAAATTATGTCCCATCATGTGATTTCATGTGTCTTGATGTAACCTGGCACATCATCACTTATCCATTGTGCTGCATGACCAAAACAGTGCTTTGCAAAGGCTTTCAAAAATGAAGTGATAGCAAGTAATTAATTACCATTACAAAATGGCTTTAGAATTCAGAACACACTGGAGCTGTCTGACTGGCAGTCCATGGCAACAGTCTTTGACTGTGACATGAGTACGATGGTTTGTTCCATTTTTCTCTTTGTGTAACTCCCATTTTAAACTATCAGTATGACAGTCCAAGCTGTGTGTTTCAGGATGCATTTCTCAAGGTGTTGAACACAAATCAGCCTCATGCCTCACAGTGCTGCTCCAAAAGTATGGAATGGTCCTGCCAAAATGTACTGTTTACCGTATTTTAGGCAAAGAATAGTACATAACAGAGAATGTGGTTGTTGTGTAATACTTTTATGCTTTGGATCTATATTGAAGCAGAAGGTGTAAAGTAGGAATGTCATTTGCTTAAGTACATAACAAAACCTACCTACAAGGTGAAATCCTCATTCTACTAATATCAATGGCAAAACTCACATTTACTTCATTAGGGTCTGGATTTCATCCATATATCTTTTGTTTCATAACTGTATAGATTGTTATCTCAGTCCTTCACGTACCTAATTGAGAATACCCTTGTAATATATTATCTCTTTTCAATTATGTTGTTACAATTATGCAGCTATTATTTAGTTTCTGTCCACTGGTAGAAGGAGAAACAATTATTTTACCATGATACATGCAGAATAAAAATATAATCGAATCTATAATATTTCCTTTAGTGATAAAATGTTTGGATTATTGTATAAACCTTGAATGAGCAATTTTTTGGAAATATTATTTGGTTTCTTCTACTTTTGCCTAAATGCAAGAGTGAATATTAGAACAGAAGACCTGGACTCAGAGCTTTGGCTCAGCCCTGTACAGTTCAGAAATACATATGAAGTGCTCAGTGTAATCAGGGCTCTGTTACCAGCTACTCCACCTACTTTTAGTTTGACCTTGGACAGTTATTTCATTACACTGTGCATCATTTACCCATCTGAAAAAGGGGTATAATTCTTCTCTAACTCTTCGATGATGGCTAGGGACACTTGCGAATCGGGTGGGGAGAGGATGCTAAGACAGCATAAAATTCACATTTGCACTGTCTAATTCTGTGCAAATATGTATACGGCTCATTCCTAGACATAAGAATATAAGAACTGCCATACTGGGTCACACCAATGGTCCATCTTGCCCACTATCCTGTCTCTGGTACAAGAGCATGAGGGAGAGTGTACTGAACAGGCTAATTTTGGAGAGTTCCATCCATATATCCAATGCTTTTTTTGCCTCTGTCTTCACTAACAAGGACAGCTCCCAGACTGCTGTGCTGGGCATCACAGCATGGGGAGTAGATGGCCAGCCCTCTGTGGAGAAAGAGGTGGTTAGGGACTATTTAGAAAAGCTGGATGTGCACAAGTCCATGGGGCCGGACGAGTTGCATCCGAGAGTGCTAAAGGAATTGGTGGCTGTGATTGCAGAGCCATTGGCCATTATCTTTGAAAACTCGTGGCGAACGGGGGAAGTCCCAGATGACTGGAAAAAGGCTAATGTAGTGCCAATCTTTAAAAAAGGGAAGAAGGAGGATCCTGGGAACTACAGGCCAGTCAGCCTCACCTCAGTCCCCGGAAAAATCATGGAATCAATCCTGAAGCACTTACATGAGAGAAAAGTGATCAGGAACAGTCAGCATGGATTCACTAAGGGAAGGTCATGCCTGACTAATCTAATCGCCTTCTATGATGAGATTACTGGTTCTGTGGATGAAGGGAAAGCAGTGGATGTATTGTTTCTTGACTTTAGCAAAGCTTTTGACACGGTCTCCCACAGTATTCTTGTCAGCAAGTTAAAGAAGTATGGGCTGGATGAATGCACTATAAGGTAGGTAGAAAGTTGGCTAGATTGTCGGGCTCAATGGGTAGTGATCAATGGCTCCATGTCTAGCTGGCAGCCGGTATCGAGTGCCCCAGGGGTCAGTCCTGGGGCCAGTTTTGTTCAATATCTTCATAAATGATCTGGAGGATGGTGTGGATTACACTCTCAGCAAATTTGTGGATGATACTAAACTAGGAGGAGTGGTAGATACTCTGGAGGGCAGGGATAGGATACAGAAGGACCTAGACAAATTGGAGGATTGGGCCAAAAGAAATCTGATGAGGTTCAATAAGGATAAGTGCAGGGTCCTGCACTTAGGATGGAAGAACCCAATGCACCGCTACAGACTAGGGACCAAATGGCTAGGCAGCAGTTCTGCGGAAAAGGACCTAGGGGTGACAGTGGACAAGAAGCTGGATATGAGTCAGCAGTGTGCCCTTGTTGCCAAGAAGGCCAATGGCATTTTGGGATGTATATGTAGGGGCATAGTGAGCAGATCGAGGGACGTGATTGTCCCCCTCTATTCGACATTGGTGAGGCCTCATCTGGAGTACTGTGTCCAGTTTTGGGCCCCACACTACAAGAAGGATGTGGATAAATTGGAGAGAGTCCAGCGAAGGGCAACAAAAATGATTAGGGGTCTGGAACACATGACTTATGAGGAGAGGCTGAGGGAACTGGGATTGTTTAGTCTGCAGAAGAGAAGAATGAGGGGGGATTTGATAGCTGCTTTCAACTACCTGAGAGGCGGTTCCAGAGAGGATGGTTCTAGACTATTCTCAGTGGTAGAAGAGGACAGGACAAGGAGTAATGGTCTCAAGTTGCAGTGGGGGAGCTTTAGGTTGGATATTAGGAAAAACTTTTTCACTAGGAGGGTGGTGAAACACTGGAATGCGTTACCTAGGGAGGTGGTAGAATCTCCTTCCTTAGAAGTTTTTAAGGTCATGCTTGACAAAGCCCTGGCTGGGATGATTTAATTGGGGATTGGTCCTGCTTTGAACTGGGGGTTGGACTAGATGACCTCCTGAGATCCTTTCCAACCCTGATATTCTATGATTCTATGATCCTCATCTCATCCTGGCTTCTGTCAGTTGGAGGTTTAGGGTTGCCCATTACATAGTGTTGCATCCCTGACCATTTTGACTAATAGCCATTGATGGATCTATCCTTCATGAAATTATCTAGTTCTTTTTTGAACCCAGTTATGTTTTTGGCCATCACGAAATCTCATAGCAAAGAGTTCCACAGGTTAGTTGTACATTTTGTGGAAAAAATATTTCCTCTTGTTTGTATTAAACCTGAGATATTAATTTCATTGGATGACTCCTAGTTTTTGTATTGTGGGAAAGGGGAAAATAACGCTTCTGTTCACTATATCCACACCATTCTTGATTTTATAGACCTCTATCATTTTGCCCCTTAATTGTCTCTTTTCTAAAAAGAAAAACCCTAATCTCTCCTTGTGTGGAAGCTGTTCCATAGCCTTTATCATCTTTTTGCACTTCTCTGAACCTTTTCCAGTTCCACTATATCCTTTTTGAGTAGGATACATTATTCAAGGTGGGGGGGAGGGGCACCATGGATTTATATAGTGGTATTATATTTTCTGTCTTATTTTCTACCCCTTTACTAATAGTCCCTAACATTCTATTAGCCTTTTTGACCGCTGCTGCTCACTGAACTGAAATTTCGAGATAATTATCCAGGATGACACCAAGATCTTTCTTGAGTGGTAATAGCTAATTTAGAACCCACCATTACACATGTGTAGTTGGGATTATGTTTTCCAATATGCATTACTTTGCACTTATCACTGTTGAATTTCATCTGCCATTTTGTTGCCCAGTCACCCAGTTTAGTTAGATCCCCATTACTCTTCATAATCAGCTTTGTACTTAACTATCCTGAATAATTGTGTATCATCTGAAAACTTTGCCACATTACTGTTCACTCTCTTTTCTTGACCATTAATTAATATGTTGAACAGCACAGGCCCCAGTACAGATCTTGGGGGAACTCACTATTTACTTCTTGTGACAAAGTTCCTCCTCTACCTTGGTGGGTCTTGCGCTTATTGGCAGATTTGCTCGCCTTGGAGCTTCATGGCAGCCCTCAGTTTGGCTGTTTTCATGATCCCACAGTCCAGGTCAACTCCTCCTGTGTCTCACCAGGAGTTGGGAGGTTTGGGGGGAACCCGGGCCCGCCCTCTACTCTGGGTTCCAGCCCAGGGCCCTGTGGAATGCAGCTGTCTAGAGTGCCTCCTGGAACAGCTGTGTGACAGCTACAACTCCCTGGGCTACTTCCCCATGGCCTCCTCCCAACACCTTCTTTATCCTCACCATAAGACCTTCCTCCTGGTGTTCATAATGCTTGTACACCTCAGTCCTCCAACAGTCCATGTTCTCACTCTCAGGTCCTAGTGCCTCTTGCTTCCAGCTTCTCACACACACACCACAAACTGAAGTGAGCTCCTTTTTAAAACCCAGGTGCCCTGATTAGCCTGTCTTAATTGATTCTAGCAGCTTCTTGATTGGCTGCAGGTGTTCTAATCAGCCTGTCTGTCTTAATTGACTCCAGAAGGTTCCTGATTGTTCTGAAACCTTCCCTGTTACCTTACCCAGGGAAAAGGGACCTACTTAACCTGGGGCTAATATATCTGCCTTCTATTGCTCTCCTGTAGCCATCTGGCCCGACCCTGTCACACTCTCTTAATTGTGAAAACTGACCATTTATTCTTCCCCCTTGTTTCCTACCTTTTAACCAGTTACTGATCCATGAGGGGACCTTATCTCTTATCCTATGACTATTTAGTTTTGCTTAAGAGCCTTTGATGATGGATCTTATCAAAGGCTTTCTGAAAAACCAAGTACACTATTATGACAGTCTGTACCCTAATGTTCACCCTTTTGACAAGATTATGATAAATTTTTACAAAGTATGTCTTGTGAGGTATCATTTGAAAACTCATAATCTGCTGAACATTATTGTCCTGGTAAACTATGAATGGTCACATTATATCTGAAGTTATAAAGTTCGACTGTATAAGACACGTTCCAAGTCTAGGAAAACCACTTCAACCCAGTTCCCCAGAGACAAAAGTCTGGACAGAACCTCAGCCAGGTCTCAACATAATCATTTTCTCTTAATGAAATGATGGACTTTCCATGAGTTTGTGTTGTCCAGGAGGTTACTGGGGACAAGTCTGGGTCTTGGAATTTGCTGGCATGACTCTGCAATATAATTCAGGAGTTGTTGGTTAAAATCATTCATATAACTCAGCTGGGAGTAATTTACATGCTAGAGGCTGTGTGTGAGCAGGCCAGGAGTGGTTGCTGTCATGGAAAAGCAGTGTAAAAGGCACCCCAGGTTGGAGAATTGAGGGGACACAGCTGTCCAACAGTCCAGATTGTACCATAGTTAATGTCACAAGTATAGTTACTGGTTCACCCTTATCTTCATGCTTGTTGACACCCTCAGAGAATCCTAATAGACTGGTGAAGCATAAGTTCACTTTTCAAAAGCCTTGTTGACTCTTCCCCAACAAATTGTGTTTATCTATATGTCTGACAATTCTATTCTTCACTATAGGTTCAACCAGTTTGCCTGGTACTGAAGTCAGGTTTACAAGCCTGTAATTGCCATGATTGCCTCTGGAACCCTTTTAAGAAATCGACATTACATAAGCTACTTTCCAGTTACCTTGTGAAGAGGCTGATATCTGTCATAGGTTACATACTATAGTTAGTAGTTCTGCAATTTCATATTTGAGTTCCTTCAGAACTGTTGGGTGAATACCATCTGGTTCTGGTGACTTATTACTGTTTAATATATCAATTTATTCTAAAATCTCCTCTATTGACACATTAGTGTGGGACAGTACTTCAGACTTGTCACCCAAAAACTGAATAGCTCTTATGTGGATATCTCTCCTTCATTCCCTGCAGTGAGGACTGATGCAAAGAATTTATTTAGTTTCTCTGCAATGTCCTTGTCTTCCTGGAGTGCTTCCTTGGTCGTCTAATGTCCTCAGTGCCTCTTTGGCAGGCATCCTGCTTCTGATGTACTTAAAACATTCTTACTGTTAGTTTTTTGCATCTTTACCAAGTTGCTTCTCAAATTCTTTCTTAGCCTGCTCTATTATAATTATTATAACTTGCCAGAGTTTGTGCTCCTTCCTATTATCCTCATTAGGTTTTGGCTTCCAAATTTTAAAGGATGCCTTTTTGCCTCCATTACTCAGCTGTTTAGCCATAGTGGCATTCTTTTGGTCCTCTTATTGTCTTTTCTGGTTTAGACGTAAGTTAGAATGGCCTGAAGATGTTAGAGTCCCCAAGAGCCTAACTAGCAGCTGAGGATGACAGGGCCTAAGGGAAACCACAATCACATCCCATTTGTTCTGGACACATTGTCTACATTGCAATGGGTGTGGGAGGTGTGGCATAGGGGCCTGTAGGCTGCTGGGGAACCTCCTTGTACTGAGATGATCCTTCTGGACCTGGTTACACCCATTCTTCCTTCACCATTTGGACACATGTAATTTGTGTTGGTGTCTTATAGAATGCCAGTTTTTTTTAAAATCTGTTTCCCCTTTCCTTTATCTCTTTAGATGAGTGAATGGATTGCTTAATTCAAATACAGTTACGTATGTTCATTCTGAACTCCATATGTTATTGCTTCATTTGCACTTGATCTGCATGGTTGATGATGCTTGTTAGTTCACATATTTTGGCAAGATAGGAAACCATAGCTTGGTTTTATTGGAAACTTACACCTTTCCATATTTGAGGGTGATAAGAATTGCTACAGCATAACTGATTGCAACAATGAGGTGAATATTATTACATTACCGCTAAATTCTGATTTGATGACATGTGGCCTAGAGCTGACAATAAACTCCCTGCTCCAAACTAAAAACATTAATCATTCTCTAATAAAACCATGAAACGTTGACATGAACAAGTCTAATTGAAATAATGACCTTAAATTTGGGCATTTCTTTTGCATTAATCTCACTAGCTTTGGTAAAACTATCTAATAGAACCCTGCAACTCTGACATGAACAGGTCTAATTGTAATAATAACTCCAATGGTGGACATTTTCTTAGGTTAATCCCGCTAGCCTTGGTTAAACCTCCTGACAGGAGTTAAATGTTTACTTAGGAGAACACTGTGGTTTAACCAAGTTTCAGTAAAAGCAGGGACTGGATATTTGACAGTAAGTGAACACAAAAACCAAGAACCAATTAAAAAGCTTGTTATTCCAATTCATTTGTTTTTGGCTGTGCAAGTCAGATTCAGCTTTCTGAAGTTAGAGTTACAATCGCTTATTGTCTTTGTTGTGACCTGCTGCTTTTAAAACATTACTATTGATTTTTTTCTAACATTCTGCTCTACTGTTCAGACTGAGTTTAACTGTAGTTTGTTCTTTTTGGGCCTGGGGCCTCTTACAAATCATTTTCACTGATATTCAGTGAAATCTAAGGCTTTATTATTTTCTGTGGCAGGGAAAGATGATTTTTGATCATCCATGTAAGCTTGTTTTCTTTCTTAAGACAGGAATTGCTTTCCAGAAACAAAGACGACTCTTCTGTGTCTATATGCAGACTAAAGATAAATCCCAGTCGCAAATTCTCACTGTTGTAATCACATTGAGTTACATTAATCCCTGCATAATATTAGAGAATGGCTTCAGTGCATTACATCACAAATTAATTTGGCCCTTTGAGGTTAACCCTCTTTTTACATTTGTTGTGGCAATGGAAGTCTGAGGTACCTGAATAAATTCCATCATTGTAATTTTCTGTATATTTGTACAAAATAAATAAGGCATGTGGTGAGATACCAGGGCTGACACCCCTTCTGTTGTCACAATGCCACTGGATCTTTAATGAAAGTGTATGAAGTCTAGAAACATAATTTCATGTTTTAAAAATGACAGCTGAGATTCTGATTTCATTATGTGACTGTGGGATCTGGCACCCTAGGCATTGGTATATAGTGCCTATGACTTAGTCCATTCCTGATAATGTTTGATAGTCAATTTTCAGAACAAAACTAAACTTGAATATTTGAGGGAAAAGAAAAGAAAAGAAAAAGCTAGATTTTAATTCTTATGAATCTCCAATTTTCAGGTCACTTGATGGCAAAGATCCTTTTAACACTATCCTTATCTGAGTGCCAGTCAGCTCCTACAAGCCTAATTGCAATAATGACTGAAGAATTTGGTGGAAGCTTTCTTGAACTTGGCAAATAAAAGTTCAGAAGGGCATTACAGTATAAATTAAATGTGACCCACAAGTATACATGACCAGCTCCCATTAATGTTAGCTATGCATGTGTATCAGAGAGAGGATGGCTGGCTCCTTCTTAACATAACATCAAGGCTGTATTTACTAGAAACTATTGTTTCCAGGCAGCAGTATTTTCAGGCAGTCTTTGTCACTTAGATCCACCATCCAGGAGCTAATGACACTGTTGCTTGATCAGACAAAAAATTGCATATTAGTTTATTAATTTTTTCTCTTTTGGAACAGTTTATGAATTTAGAGAAAACCCAAACTCTTTATTATCCACTTTCCCAAAGGATACATTTATGACTCTTATTCATTATAGGTTTTGGAATATTTTAATTTAAAATATTTTAATATTTTAATCTATAACAAAGAGTGTCTGGTTCTGGCCTAAATCCAAGATTACAACTCTTGATATCAGAAATTGAGCTCAAGATAAGGCTGGAATAAATTTCTTAAAGCTGGAATCTGTCACAAGAAGGGAGTCACGTCACCTTCAATGTGTCATTATGTGTCAGTCCAGAATAGCAGTATTTCAGCGTGGTATATCAATTTAAATCATGGAAAATTATGTCGTAATCCAGGATATGGGAACTGATCCAAAAAAAATTAGATTACCTTCAGGGATTTGGGGAGAAACAGATGAGGTTCCATGATAAAGTTATGATGTTGTTAAAAGCTGTGGCTCTGATATGATCAAACATATTAAAATCACATCTTTTACAATGTCATTGTGTTCAGTCTTTAATCTCTCCTAATGAGCTCAGTGGTTGTAATAGTTCAGCTTTCTGATATATTGAATAAGATCAATATTGGTTCCTACCCTAATTTTTTTGATTAGTAATAATTTAAAATTCATTTTCATTCGTCTTTTGCATTGCAGTAGCAAATGAAAAGAGAACCTAGTTTGCTAATTCATTAACCTTTCAAACATTGTTCTTATCGAAAGCAATATTCCATATGGTTCATTCAGAAACATATGTTTTCTTTATTTCTCAATTCTTAAAAATGGCCTAAAACAAAAAATTTCTTTGTTCTAAAACAGAATGTTAGGTTCATTACAATTCTTTGACCCATGGTGATTGTCTAATACTTTACTTAGGAAAAAATCTATAATGCACTTTCTCTGTCTCTCTCATCATGGAGCAATAGCTTTCCTAGTGTAAATCTCAGCTCCATATAGTGGGCCCAATTTTTTTGTTCCATGTACAGTGAAGAAAGAAAGAAAGAAAGAAAGAAAGAAAGAAAGAAAGAAAGAAAGAAAGAAAGAAAGTGCAAAATTCTCCATGCACTGACCATCTAAGTGTCTACCACACATAAATGGAAGCACCATCTCAATCACACAGTGTACTTCTCTTCACCATAAAGTCAGTCAGAGTTGGTTGACATGATGCTGAATGCGATTTGCCCTGTTCTTCACTGTCTAGTCAGTTGTGGTCAACATCATGTCAGCTAACTCAGCTCTTTATCATCATGTTTTATTGTGATTGTAAAGCTTTTTTCAGTGAAGGCAAGCCCCATGTTTAGAGAAGAGTGGCAGCCGAAAGGCCCTGCAGAGAGAGTGAGACACTCAGCCACACTCTGCCCCTTTACACCAGTCATAAGGGTTGGAATGGTTAAAAGGGGATCTAACAGTTCCATATCCAGCTGTCAGAGGAATCCTCCAGCTCAGACAGCCGTATGACTGCCTCCCAAGGATCCACTTACAAGCCCTGGCAGGGGTGTGCCAGGGGAGGACACTGCACGCAGCACTGTGGAGATTCTGAGTAGTGCTGCATCCCATCGAGCAGCTCTGGGAGGCTACTATTGGGGTATATTAAAAACAATTAAATAGCAAGGTCATAAAATTAAGGCACTCCTCAAAATGCATTCACAGGAAAATTTCTAATGAGGTTTCTTTGTAATGATTCACAAACACAACTAGACTTTGAATGAAAAATCCATATTTAAAGAAGATAAAAAATGTTGACATTAAAGAATCATAATGTTTTCCATAACTCCCTCCCCACTCTTGCCTTCTAATAGACTAAAAGGGTAGCACAGGATAACCTACATATACTGACTTATAACATTGAAATATAAAATGAACAATTGTTAATGGTAAGATTAAGAGCTTTCATGATACTTGTAATGATTTATAATTATGGATAGTGAATGAGTACAGCTGAGGTAACACTTAGGCCAAGCCCTTGCTGGCATAAATGTGGTTTTGCCAATTCTTAGTTCTTTTACACAGAATTGGTAATCTGCCTAAAATGACATTATTGCTGACAGAACAAAGGTAACATGTTGTGCTGGAAGTTTGGAGGTGAAAACACACAAACCTGTAATGATAAATTGGAAAAAAAATCAACCTTTTCTGGGAAGGCTCAGGAACAGGGTGACCCTGGACAACTCGACCCTGAAAATCAACCAGGAAAAATACAGTAGCTTGGTAACTGAAGATTGTGCATGCATAATGTATGGGTTATCTAAAACTCAAAGCGTTGTGTTAAAAGCTAATTGGATAAAGATTAAGTAATCTGCAATATAGAACATAGGCTGTTAGGGGGCTTATTCCTTCACCACTTACTTCCCTGGTCCTTCTCGCATTAACAGAGAGCAACAATACCCGAAGTCCAAAGGTGCAAACAATTCAATGTGTATTGGGGTGAACTTCCAGCAAGCATGATTCCAGTTTCCTTCCTTAGTATCCTCCTTCCCAGCTCTGACACCACAGAGCCTTACACCTGTGTCCCTGTTCCCATTCCTGCCCTTAGCCAAATATTATTCCAATTTCCTTACTCCCATTCCCTGTTCCCATTTCCCCCTTTAGCAAAACATGATTCCAATTTTCTTACCCCCGTTCCCATCTCCCCCACCCACCCCCTCCCACCCACTCACTTCCTCATTGACTACAGATTATATAGTAAAACTTGAGTTCTGCTTAGCTATACCTTAACCAATCATTTTCCTGAAATTTAACTAACCAATCCTAACATATTGTAACATGATTATGTAACCAATTATATCCCACCACCTTAATTAGTTTCCACCCAGCAAAATTAATTATACAGCAGACAGGAACAATCACAGAACCAGACAGAGATTATACAGACAAACAATAGCAAAGTGGGAACTATAATGACAAGTCAATACAGAAGTGAGGATTTCACATCCCAGCTCTTGATAAGTGAGTTCTTGCCAGACAGGATGCTATCAAACTAAGTTTCCTTTTACATTTTCTAGGCACTTCCCTTTCTCTGGAGGTGATAGGAATACAATCCTGTCCGGATAGTGCCTAACAGCCCAATAGCACCTTATTTCAATGTGACTAGTTTGGAATGTGAGGATGTGACTGTTCGCTTCCTAGCTTATGGCTGCCTCTGCTGCTTAGCCAAAGGCCTTAGCCTAAGAACAGGGCCTCAGACTGTCACAGTAAGAGAAGGCCCTTACACCAGCAGACAGTGATTTTGATTCTTTCTTTTATACCTCTAGAACTAGCCAAGTGATAAGAATACACCTAAATTCTTAAAGTACAGGCCTTTGCAGACAGGCCTGAATATCTTTATCCTAACATAGGCCCATACAGGAGAAACACCAGACCAGAAACTGAAGGAACAGACCACGAGATCAGAGAAGGCGACGACTATCACAGAAGGTGCCCCAGAATGTGGTAACCAATTTCATCTTCTCTGTTATTATTTGTCTGGCATGAATGTATGTCCAGACACTATACGTGATGATAATTCTGTATGAAACGATATAAATAAAGGCAAAAATTGATTAATCCTAAATTGGGTTGACTTGTGACTCAGTTTCCCAACTTTTACCCCCACTACTACCATAACTTAAGTAGTCCCTAGGGGTGTCTAAATTATGCCAGCAGCCTCTCCAGCCCCCTGGAGCAGTCCAGGTTCTTGAGGGTGCAAAGGTGACTTAAAAGTCACTTGGATTGTGATTTAGTTCTGTGTTGCTTCTCTGAGAGACTCCACCACACAGAATCTCACCCAGGACTTGTCTACACTTACAGTGCTGCAGCCCCACAGCTGCGTCACTATAGCACTCAGTGAAGATGCTAACTATGCCAATAGGAGAGCTTCTCCCATTAGGGAGGTACTCCACCTCCTCAAGAGGCAGTAGCTGTGTTGACAGAAGATGTTCCATCGACACAGTGCTGTCCACACCAGGAAATTGGTTGGTATAACAGTGTCACTCAATGGTGTGGATTTTCACACCCCAGAAAGCATAAAAGGGGTGAGTGAGGAGAAAATGGAGGGATTGCAACTTGTGCCACAAGGCCATCTCACCCAATATGCATTGGAAAAGCAGGCAAAAAAAGGATAAAGAAAAGCTTCTCCAGAGAGGTTTAATTTAACATCTTCTGTGGGCCCTCATGACCATTGTTATATTTTCCATACACAAAAAGCAACCATATATGTTTCTTTTACATTCATTTCATTTTAGATGAAGGGCAACAAGTAAGAACAAAAGTAAAGTCTTCAGGAAAGACCACAGAGTACACAGTAGAAGAATGTGCTTGTGAAATGAGCACAAAATGGCAGTTGTATCCAGCAGACCCCTAGTAATAAACTTAAGAATTTCATTATTTGTGGACTATTCATGAACAGAAACAGAATAAAAAATTCTCAAGTAAATTATTTGTTATGAATTATTTGTCAAGCTCCACTGTATATATTCTGTTGCCCCTTCTCAGCCCAAGCAGCTACTCAAATTTCAGAACTCCTGGGGATGTTTGAGTTGGAAGTAGAAACTGATGGAGTCTGGTGTTCTCTTTGATACAATCTTATTTATTTACAAGGAATGTCGAGGAAGAATTAAGAACAAAAGGAGCAGTTTCTTTGCTTACAGCCCCCAAGCCTTTTTAATTAAAAGACCCAACAGCACTCTCTCTAGCTTTTCTCAGGGTCACACTGTGTTCACAGGCTACTGCTTGGCTTTTTTGGGTTTTGTCTCTGCCTCTCTTTCTCTGGTCTGTTTGTCCTGCCAGTCCTCTACCCACCTACCTAGCCACAACCCCACCCCCACAGGGCGCTAGTTTCTGGGCAGACTCTATTAGGCTTCATTTTGGGTGTGTCCCCTTAACTGTCTCTTACAACTATCTTAAATGAAGGGCCCATTCACACATCAGTTTGAACAAGGTTTTAACTCAATCATAATAAGTTTCTGCCCAGCTTATTACAATTCAAACCCAAAGATACATGTTCTCTCTCTCTATCTCTCACACATAGGCTGATTTGTGTTCTGATATTTATATGTAGCCATAGCCAATAGAACAGGTATGTGTATGCCACATACAATTACTTGTATCATTTTCTTCAAGACTGCAATTACTTTGGATGCTAGTTATGATGGATGCTAGTTATGGATGCTAGTAATTTAAAGTCCTAGCATTTGCATGGTTAGAAAGCTGTGAATAACCCTCTTAAATTTTGAACATATTAGTTGGTGGGTTGTTTTTTTAAATAAAAAACCTGTTTTGAATGAAATAACAATAGAAACAAAGAGCTTCTCATAGCTTTAAAAAGTCAAATACTCTATATGTAAAACAGTTGAGTTTGGAAAAAGAAGAGAACATTTGCAGAGTGGGACAGGGTTATTTTATATTTTATAACCCACAGGGTTTTTCGTACCCTCTTTCTTTGCTGTATAAAGGTTTAATCATAACCTGAGATGGATGGATGTTTCATAAGTAAGTTGTGCCTTTGTAGGAAATCATATTAAGAGTCCACTTTTTTAACAGTCGCTAATGGAATCATCATCAAGACAATTGTGGCCAAATTCTGCCATTAAGTAACGTTCAGTGGGGTCCTTCAGATGCAGTATAAGATAAGAATTTGGCCCCTATTTGAGGAAGGAACAAGAAACCCTTGGTGCCTTGTGCATCTTAACTCAGAGAACAGATGATAGTGGAGTGTGTGGTTTTGCTTTGTTTGCTACTCAAAGGCACACTGGTAACACTTAAACTTCAGGTTACTTATCACTTTGTTAATTCCCTTTAAACCAAAAAATGAATTCAACCTAGAGCCATGATTCAGCAAAGTGTTTAAATATGTGTGTACCTTTACATGAATACATACTGCTGTTGGGATTTAAAGTTATGCATGTGCATAATCCTTGTGGATTAGAGACTCAGATTCTCGAAGAAAACAAAGGTCATTTAAAAAAATATTTTTTGCAACATTTAAAATATGAAATAAAGTCTGCTGTGAATCCTGAGTCCTGCATGTTGATTAACAGCAGATAATCAGTACACAGAATCTTAAACAACTAATTTTTCTGTAATTCCTGTAGTTAACTAGCTTTCTATATTTTAATATCCTGATGCTGACAAAATCAGTGATTACTAAAAATGTAAGACTTTCTTCTCAATCTACAAAACAGGCTGATATTCTCCTGCTATTTACCCAGTAGGTGTTACCATGAGCCAGATTGTGATCTTAATTACAAGAATGTAAATCTGGAATAATTCCATTGGCTTCAATATTATTCCAGATGGAGTTACTCTAGATTTATACAGGTATAACCCTTGATGTGCCAAATATATTCCAATGATGATTCAGTGAGATGGTTTACACTGATGCAAGTAATAGATACATCAGTTCTCATTTCTAGCCCTTCCAGCCCAGTAATGTGTAAACACTGTGAAAATCATTTTCACACACACAGGAAACATGGTCTTTATGATCCATAATGAAAAAGGCGGGAAGTAAAATTTTAAATTCTTTGGAAACTTCAAGAACAAAAAGGATAGGATTTTCAAAAGTTCTCAGCATTGGCCTAACTCCGCTCCCAATGAAATCAATGGGAGCAGAATTAGGTCATCTCTGCTTAATGGGAGCAGAAAATGTGAGAATCCCACACAAGAAAAACCAAAGAGAAATAATGATTGACCAGTATAGCAGAACAGATAAAATAATTATCAAGTGTGCAAATACAATTAACCTGAATTTCACCCCCCCAGAGCTGCTGCTGTTGTCTTTAATTACTTGCCTTTTATATAGATCATCATCTGTGCTAATGAAGAATAAGGATGGGTAAATAGGAAAATAAAGGCCACCCAGTTGCAATGTTCTTCACACAATAGGCAATTAATTGTATATCAGGAAAAAATGAGTGACGTCACAGTTTAATAACACCATTAAAATCAATATTTTCAACAAGAACCAAATTTGTATCTCAGTGTTTTTACATTTTCTGGCACCCTCCTGCCCTATGTTCAATTGTACTTTATTTTCACTCACATATAGCTAATGCCATCTTATTTTCAATGGATTATGCACAGCAAACCTCACCATTTCTCTTGCACATCTTTTGTAGGAAAGCAGATCTTTAAATCCCTGTTTTGCTTTTGTTTTGTTTCTCTCTAATTAGGATTAAAATTAAGTACAAACTGGCAGTGCCAGTTTTATCCTCAGGCAACTGTGATTTTACAGGTCCTATCCATGTGATTAATCATATTAAAAATTTCCAAGAAGCAACTTTGGCCCCATGTCAAATAGATGAATGCTATCTAAAACCAAAATGCACAAACCTGCAGAGGTATATCTTTGCTTCTGAAAAAGGAGCGTTTTTTCTCATATGCAACCAGTTTGGCAATCAACACTATCTGTCACATACAGCAAAGGTTTACATGCAGCATAGAAAGTATTCAATATTTGATGGGAGCTTAACACAATTAGAAGACACGATATAACAGTTTTTCCCAACAGACGCAGCCTCAAAGGAAAATAAAAGTAAAAAGATAGGCAGATTCTCTACACAGAGATAATAATGTTTCATGAGATCATCACAGCTAGAGCAACTGTTAACAGAGGACTGTGAGTGGTTGACATCACAATGTGCAATCTTCACAGCCTTTATGCTAAACATGATTTGTAATGGAGAAAGAGATCTATTTCTATAAGCAAGGGAGTACTGGGCACATGTTAAAAATACCACTGGAGAGACTTTATCTTCCTTGAATATTTAATCATCTTGAAAGCTACTGTCTGCATGTCACAACACCCCAATTCATATGTATGTATTTTTTAAAGGGTCGTTTGAATTGTCAACACAATGTCCTCTAAAATGTTTAATGTTTCTTACTTGCTTTGATCTACTACATTGTCCGAACTTAAAAAAAACAGTGTATATATTGCTACAAAGATCTGTCAGGGTTGGAGGCAAAGCTGGTCATTTTCATGGTTTTCTGTGACTCCTGGGTCACTGTTCACTGACATCTTGAATACTGTTAATTTTTTGCTGATGTCTTTTTATCTAAAGCTTAATTATGCATCAATGCAAAGCCCATATGCTTGGCCAATAGTTCCTCAACAGAGTAGAGTTTCTCACTTATTTTTGTTTGAATTATAATTGGGCTGATTTATATTTCTCAATCCATTTTGCCTCTTGTGCATGTTCCTCCTTGCTTCTGTTACCTTGCTTGAATCTGCTTCTGAAACAGCCTTTTTGAATGTGACGTCTAATAGATCTAAGACGGGTCATTAATGCATTTGAAAAATCTTTCACCTTTGAGAGGAAAAAAAGGTACAGAAATGAACCGCCCTCCCTATCAGTTTTACTCCAGATGGTTGTGGGGGTTTTTTGTTTTGTTTTTTTAAACCTGAATAGTTAAATAGAGACTGGCATCTGGGTTTAAACAAAGAGGGCTTGGAGCCAGACTTCTAAAAAGGAGAGTAGTATTAAGCAATAAAGCTCTACACCTGCTGAAAGAAGGTAATGGAGGCAGTGAAAGAGCATTTGTAGCTACAATTACCCTTTACAGAAAGTCTTTTGTCAACTGTTGTCAAGCACACATGGGTGGTCAATCTGCGAAGTCAACAAATAGCATTGTCAGCGGAGTTAAAATATATGGCTCTAAAATTTTGTATAAACAGCACAAGTCGATTATTGCTATAGCACTTATTTTCTGCGATCCCTGCATATTTATTCAAACTCTTCTTCAAATGTAGAGCATCTTCCTCACTTCTCTGCCTTTCGTTAGATTTATAGTTTCAAGTGTCTGTGCATGTAAAATACATTTAAAGTCAACATCTGCATGCTCATCTTTTAGAATTTCGTAACTTTAAACACTGCAGACTTTGCTATGAGATTTTAAATCTTGTGGCAAGGGACTAGGCGTTGATCATCATTTGGTGTCTTATAATTATGGAAAAAATATGCAATTTTTAATGTCAAAGAATTAGCACTGTTTAAATGAAAGCACTTAAGAAGGTTCAGCTCAGCCCAAAATAGCACTTACCCCATAACAACATGGACAGTTGCTGTCTTCACAGGGTGATAATCTTCTTCATGTTGCAATATTGTATATGGGGATTATTTTGTGTTAATCTTTGTACTCATGTATAATTAAGTACCTGCTTTATCCTGTGTTCTACATACCATTTTCTCACTGGCAGGCAGAGCTATCTTATATGTCGCTTTGATTCATATATCAGGGCAGGTGTACACTCGAAGCTACACCAGTGCAGCTGCGCAACTGTAGTTCATCTGGTGAAGATGCTCTCTGCTGATGGGAGAATGCTCTCCCGTTGGCATAGTTACTCCACCTTGGGAGAGGCAGAAGCTGTGTTGGTGTGAGAGCATCTCCCACTGGCATACCGCCAGTGTGGACAGAGCTTAGGTTGCTGTAACTTGCATTGCTCGGGAGAGTGTCTTTTTCACACTCCTGAGCAACAGTAAGTTAGATCAACTTAAGCAGCAGTGTAGACCTGTCCTCAGTCTTACACATAGGGGCAGATTCTCAGCTGTATCAGGGAAACTGTGCACCTATGAGCTAAAGCTAGTGGGCCTAGCCACTGCAGGATCACCCCTGCACATGTGTAGCATAAAGTAGCCCTAGCAGTTCCTACACTACCTCCAACCCTACCTATGTCTGGTGCAGTGGGTTGGCTGGCGGAAAGGGAGCCTGGCTGTTGATCCTCAGCTGCTGTGCCATTCTCTTCAGGGTTCTCTAGCTTGGGATAAGGGGACCAGACTGACAAAGAACATCCTCAAGATCTGGGGGCACAAGGATGGACTTTGCACTTCCCTTCCTTGACTGCCACTGATGAGCTAATATTTCCTTATGTTTATATACAAACTTCAAAGACAGGAACATAAGAATTGCCATACAAGTTCAGACCAATGGTCCATCTAGGTCACTATCCTGTTTGACAGAGACCAGGAACAGATGTGCCCAAGATGAACTTTTGATCTGAATCCAAAGTTAGCAGCTACTATCAATACACATGTTAGTGGATGCTGATATTTCACTTAAGATTAAGTGTTCTTGAGAATGATATACGTACATAGATTTCATTGTAATAAGATCATGCAATTTAACTGTATAGAATGGCTGTGACTATATAGCACTCTTATCTATAATATAACAACATAGCTGGCTTCAAATACCTGATAACAAATAAAGTGCTTCATACTTCGTTTATTTCAGCATTCTTATGATGTTTGCAGAAGAAGTGGTTTGCCAAACTGTATGCAATAGCAGAATAAGTGTGTACTAACTCTGTTTTATCTTCAATCAAACGGTAGTTCAGAAAGAGCTATTTACACAATGCATTCCAAATGTGTTACTCATTAGGGTATTATTGAATACATTAGTTATTAATACTAGCTTCCTGGAGGTAGAAAGCAGCTCTGTATCTTTACACACTATTGGGTGCAGGTGTTGTGTGATGTATAGGTAAGGCAAACCCACAGTCCCCACAGGACTCCTTTAATCCTGCCTCCTAACCCTTATCCCTGTGCAATGTTGTCAGGTGCACTACCATAGTATTATTACTAATAATTAATAATAATAATAGGAATTACTGATAGTATCTTAACCACAAAAAGTCTTGCTTAATTGTCTTCCAAATTTGAGGTAAAAACCAAGCTTACTTTTGAGCAGAGACTATACCTGAGAAATTCCAGTCTCAATGTAATTCTTCGGAGAAAAAGTGTAAAGGGAGTGGAAAAGTAGGCATAAAAGGAAATGACACCTGCTGCCTTAACTACACAGTTGCTATCCACAGTAACTTCATGCAAGTATGGTAAAATATTTGCTGTTTTGATCAAATGTAAATGTGACATACATGGACAGTAAGTAACCCATTTGAATAGCAAATGATGTATTCAGAAAAATGAGACATCTAAGCATTAACGCACTTAAAATATATGCTCTACAAAATTTTGCAGGCAAAAAGCAGATCTAATAAATGTTAACTGGTGAAGGTAGCTCTGCAAATTTATTCTCTTCAGGGCCCAGTCCTGCTCCCACTGAAGCCAGTGAGAGTTTTGACATTGATTTCAGTGGGAACAGGATCAGGCCCTTATTTTATACCTCTTTTGTAGAGTCTAGCACATCACATTGAACAATCTTCTGGCGAGTACTTCTTTTACCTGTAGGTGTTTCTAAATATGTACTTTATTGGAATATAAAGAAATCCATTTTTTGTTTGTAATGTGTTCCCCACTGGCCCTGACACATACCATTTAGCATTTGTCTTATGAGGAACTGCAGGGTAATAAAGAGAAATAATATCCACCCTGGATAAAGATTGCTTTTCTCAGTGGATGATGGGAAGACGATTGGCTGGGTAGAGGGCAGCTCCTTGCCCTCTTGAAATTTGAGGCCTAGAAAGATTGAGCTTTTGTGCTTTAAAAGGACCAGAATCCATTTACACATGAATGTCTACTATTAAAGAAAGCCAACATCGTTGAAGTTATGCTTGTCAAATACAAACAATTTGTTTTCAAGGGAGGACAAGTACAAAGCTTCTTGTCCACTAAATTGAGCACATTAAATATGACCCTTTCGGTGGACACATGTAGCTAGTACAAGAAAGCACTGGAGATATATAATTAATATTAGCTAACCCACAGTAAGGTTAATTGTTGCTTCTCTGAGCACTTAATCTGCAAGCAGTTGATAAATCCCACAATGAATAAAAGCGGCTTGTATTTAGGTCACACAAAGTCATTGCCGTTTTTTAATTTAAACTGTGCACTAGATTAAAACACAAGAGTATTTCAGGAGGATAATTCAGAAGCAGTAGCTATTGGCTGTCATTTGGTGTAAAAAGTTTCCACAGCACACCCCAGGGACATGTTAATCAAAGCTTTTTAATGGATTCAGTCTGATCTGTGACAGGCTTTGTTCCAGAGATGGCATTTGCAGGATAGAGCTGCAAGTTATCAATAAGACACAGTAATTGCTGGGAGTGATTGAGCTTCATTCCTTAGGCTTCATACCATTCAGTCCTTCTTATTATCAGTCAAGGCCAGAGATGTCTTGCAATAGGCAGTCAAGTAATGAATTGTTTCTCTCTTTAATCCCAAAACATATAATGAAAGAAAATTAAGCAACATGAAAATTTACATTAATTAAAAGTCTTGTACCACTTATTCTTGTTTTCCCACTGCTGTGTTTTATATTATTTTTTGCCAGGATTTGGTGGTAATTCTTCAACTTGCATCATGTACTGATAAATCCTTTCTAAGCAGTGAAAGCTATTCAGTATTTAGCTAAAGGCTTCAGGTCTTCCATTGGCAGTTCTTTATTAAGTTATTCATTATCTTTTGGAAATCGAAGCATTGGCACAGTCACTAATGACTAGGGATAACACTTATCAGCTACATGTCTAGTTAGCCCCGCATCCATTTAGGAAGGGTAACTCTCAACCTTACAATGAAAAAGTCTCCATGCTCGTTGAAAATGAAATGGAAACCTAAAGTTTTTTTCATACTAAGAGGTCATAATCCTCCTTTTGTAACACCACAATCATTTCCATAGCAACAGATTATATATAAGGCCACAAGCAATTCTGACCTTTTGGTATGAACAAACAGGAGGAAGAGCTGTTTAGCAAAGGAGGAATCTCTTTGTTTAGTAAAGTGAAAAACTAGCTGGTATGTGGTATTCCATGCAGACACACACAAGATGACAAAAAAAATTAAAATCAGTTTATTTTGGATAAGCACAAATGTATAGCAAGAAGATCATTAAAGCCAGTTATTTTTCTTTATCTGGATTTAATTTAGCTAGGATGCAGCTGTAATTAAATCTGTTCACATTATTCTAGTTGCCTCTGCATATGTACGTGTGCTGGAAATCAGGTTAAGGCTGGATAATATTAGTAATGCTTTTCTTGGTAAACTTTGTCCACGCTTCTGGAGCAGTTTGGCCTTGGGGCAAAAACAGAGGTCTGGGTGTTAAGGTAATTTCTGGCTCTCTCACAGACTTTCTGTGTGACTTTAGTCAATCACAACATCTCTGTGGCTCAGTTTCGGTGTCTGGGATAATACATCTTTATTTCAAGGGGTATTGTGAGGCTCAGTTAACATTTGTAAAGTGTTCTGAAATCCTCAGATAGAAGCTATAAAGAAATACAGGTTTCAGAGTAGCAGCCGTGTTAGTCTGTATCCGCAGAAAGAAAAGGAATGCTTGTGACACTAGTCTCTAAGGTGCCACAAGTACTCCTTTTCTTTTTGCGAATACAGACTAGCACGGCTGCTACTCTGAAACCTGTCATTATGCAAGGCACTGAATTTAGCCGTATGGAGTGAAAATCTATCAACTTCATGAAAAAACTCTTACAGATACAGACAGACATCATCTTTCTTTCCAAATGCAAACAGATAGACATCATACCAAAAGGACTGAAGGTAAATTTGTTAGTCTCTAAGGTGCCACAAGTATTCCTTTTCTTTTTAAAGAAATGCAAGTATTCTATTATGATGTATATCAGCCATGTTGGTGCTGAGAATTAAAAACTCATTTGAAACGTTTTTAGAGAGAAAAAAATTATCCAGTAATGTTAACTATACGTGAGCTTTTATTATTTTCATTTTCTATCGCTTGTTAAAAGCCATGTGGTTCTCTTAACGTGCTCCTGTCACATACCTACCATTTCTCATTGATTATTATCAATGCAAAACTAAGCAAGGACACTCTCTCTGAAACCTCAAGAGAACCATATTGTATTATCCTCCATCTTATCAGACTAGATTGTGGCTTTTGCAGTTGAAGTTGCTCTGTCTGAGCAGCAGTTTCATGAGGCACTTTGCCTTCAGGATGTAAGGAGTGATGTACCTTAGCAGCATGCTCAGGAGCAGTAACTATTTTAGCATTTGAAAAGGTGTGATCTGTGCCTCACTCATTGTCAGGGGCTGAGCTGTGGCAGGTATGGAAGGGATGAGACCCAAGCCACAGTCCCACCCAGTCATGCCTCTTGTCAGTGTGGAGCATCTCAGGCCAGGATAGTCCCCCCTGCCTTGTGAGAAGCAAGACCTGGTCGTCTGTTTGCCCCATCCCCACTCCACAGTCCCCTGCCTTCCCTTCTTTGACCTTGGGCACAATCTGGTACATATGATAAAGTCATAAAACACTGGAAAGCACTGTTCAAACCCCACTTTCAAAAATATAATTTATTCTACAAATTCTGGACAAATCCAGTAGTGGCTAGTACAGGGTGGCCAACTTGTGGCTCCAGAGTCAGGTGTGGCTCTTCAGAAGTTACTATGCGGCTCCTTGTATAGGCACCGTCTTCAGAGCTGGAGCTACAGGCGCCAACTTTCCAATGTGCCGAGGGGAGGTGGGGGGCAGGTGCTCAATGCTCAACTCCTGGCTCTGTTTGGACAGAAGTGATGATAGAGGTAGCTTCCCTCTGTGGTATGGTTGCAAGACTGTTTATTTGAGTTTGTTTTCTTATAGGGTGGAGGAGAAGGTATGGAAACGTTCTGGACTTTTTAAATGCAGCTGTAACACTGATCTTTCTGGCTGCTTACAATAACCATTTCCAGTCATGTTTTGATAACCATGTTTAATTTATTTCAGTAAAACCTAATACTTGAAGATGATTAACTTTCCAGCAACCCATTCCTTGCAGAGGAGAACCCCTTAGTGGCAAAGGGCTACCATTTACTCTCATGTACAGCAATGTAAATCCAGAATAAACCTGTTGATTTCAATTGTTAACTTTGAATTTACACTAGTGTGGCTGACATCAGATCTGGCCCATGGACTATATTAAAAAAGGAATGGGTTAGAATGCTTACCTAGCCCCTCTCTATAGCCACACATTCAAAAGGGGGAAGTTAATGTCAGTTGCCAAACTACAAGCTGACTTTCTTCCTATGACATTAGACACCTGTTCTTTTTCTGTGCATTAATTTTTGCTTTGGTTCCTGGTCCTGTGCCAGGATCCAATAGTGCAGAGCTGTGCACCTTTATAGAGAACCATTTACTTAGTGAGATTTCACAGAGGCACACTGGGTTGAATGTGTGATGTTTGGGGATCAGCAGCAAGACCAGTAAGGGGTCCTGTCATCGCCTACCCTGCAACCTGGGGGTGCCTTAATGCTGTGCTGCTATGGCTCAGATCCCTGATACCAGTAGTCTGCCCTCAAGCACAAAGCCTCACCCTGGTTTCCAGTAGCCTGGTTACTCCTTGCAGCGTGACACCAACAGCCCTTCCAGTCCCCTCTCCCCAAATCCACCCTTCCTGAGTTCTTAAGTACTAGACACTTGGACTTTTCCCTTCTGATCTGTCACCCCCAAAAGCGTGAAACCATCCCCCCAAACATCAGCTTACTTTGGGATACACACTCTACACAGTTTGCACACCAAAGAGCTGCTTGGGTTAAAATAAACAAAAGGTTTATTTAATAGAAAAAACACAGACTCAAAGATGAAAGAGTAATGGAGCGCAAACATATACAAGTTATACAGAAAATTAAGAGGCAACCAGGCTTTGCACGTCTACATTAGATAAAATTCCTTTTCTAATGCAAGTTATCTACTACCTTTGAACAATTTCCAGGTGTACAGCTGCCCAGAGGCTCTCCTTCTTCAGTTTCTGGATGAACACTTCAGTTTCAAGCCTCCTTTCTAAAAGACTTTACCCCCTTTTTTTCCTCTTTCTCAGACAGGTGACTCATTGGTTATTAGACTGGGGAAATCGCCAGTTGTCTCAATGTCTTTCCATTAATTTTAATGGTCCACCTTTGTCCTTTCCTGGGCTGGACAATGGATGGGTCCCTGAAGCTGGTTTTGTGTAAACAACTGGCTTGGGAGGTAATCTTCCATGCTTGATTGTATCACCACCCATTGTGAGGTGATGCGAAAGTTGCACCACAGTTGCAATTTACATTTTTATATGCATATGTACATTCATAAGCATTATGTGTATACATATCTCATAATGACGATGGTGTTCAGAACATTAACATATTTTATAAAAGATATATTACTCAACATTGTTATAGTAAAATGATAAACCAATTGCTTGCATACTATAACTGTTTATTTTGGGGGGGTTAAACCTTCTATTCTCCCCTTAGATGCCTGGACCCTGATTATCACAGCATACTAGTGGATTTTGCAGCAATTTTAACAAAATCAACCAAGATCAGTCTTTCACAGAACAAGACTTCTCTCCCTCTCCTCCCCCCCCCCCCCCCACCTCCATTTCCATTGTAAGGTTTCAATGTTTTTCATAGCTTCTGTCTTCTGCACCAGTATTTTCTTATAGAGACGCACACCTTCCCTTTAACAGAAAGTCTAGGAACTTAGCCACCATTCTGGGGCTTCCCTGTTGGAGAAAATTAATTGAAATAGCAGGAAAAGAATTTGATAAGGGACAAAGAATAAAATAAAATAAAATCTCAGTAAAGCAATAGTCCAAATAAGAGGCAAACAAAATGCTGGTGTCTGACAGTTTCCTGTCATTTGAAAATGAAATGAGAAGAACACCGCTCCCTTCTCTCCCGCCTGCCAGCACAGTGTTGTCCTGGGGTCTGGCCTTGCTAGATACTGAGCACCATCAGATCACATTAATTCCAATGAGAATTGAGGTTGCTCAGCATCTTGCCGGAACCATTCAGCATCTTACAGTTTACAATGAGATAATTATGGCAGTCATGGGGGCAGCTAAGGAACGGAAACATTCAGCGTGTTTTGAAATACAGCTCAGTGAAGGAGGAATGAAGTGTGATGTCTCAGGAATTCAGGAGAAACCATGCACTGAATAGGAGAAAGACACTGTGGTCAGAAGTTAATGTAAACTTGAATGGAGCAGAGCCACAGGGCTTGTCTACACTATAGAGCCTTTACCAGTTTAGCTATGCTGAAAATGGAGATACAGCATATGCTGGCAAAAGGGGTGGCCCAAACTTTTCAGTAGTTTGGGCTGGACGCTAGAGTTGGAGCACTTCTGTGGGCCACATTCAGAAATATATGCTCTACAAAATGGTGTCCTCTATGAGGTGTGACCTTCCATATACAGTGAGTGTGATGCCATTTTATAGAGGAGGTCGAATGGGTTCCAGGGCTAGACAGAATAGTCGTGCAGTCTGGATCCAGCCTTTGGGCTGCCAGCTGGACCACAGTACACAATGTGTTAATACCAGGGATTTTGCTGGCAGAACTCTTGGCTATGGGGGGTGTGTGATTTTTTTCATACTCTTAGCTGACATAGCTATGCTGGCAAAACTTTGCAGCACAGACCAAACCTCAGAGTCTTCCAGAAATGGAAACATTTACAGCCCTGATTTGTAATCACTATCTATTTGTCTCTAGGTTCTTCCTACATATAAGTACATGAGAGCTTGACTAACATTAATGAATTTTTCCTCACAACTCCCCATTAAGGTAAGGAATTATTATTTATTCCATTTTACAAACAAGGAACTGAAGAACAGAGAAACCATGCCCCAGGTTTTCAAAATAGTTCAGCTCCCATTTAGGTACCGAATTAGACTCCCAGATTTTCAAAAGAGCACAACACAACTTTTTGTAAAATCTGGCCATAAATATCACAACAGGAGATGCTGGGCACTGACTACTTTAATAATTTGGCCCTGCTTGACTTGCTAAGGGTCACACAGGAAATCTATGGCAGAGCTAGGAATTGAATCCAGCTTTCCTGAGTCCCAGTGCAGTGACTTAACGAGAGCAGAAATTTACTGTGAGAAATGGTAACTTCATAGAACTGCAGAGAATAGTAATCTGTGGAAGCATAAATATAAAAAAGCATTAAAAAATAAAAAGTTTGGGGAGGCTCACATATATTAGTTCCATCTAGATTCTCCAGAGACCAACAGACAAAGAGAGGACTGTTGAATAAATAGTTTGACTTTAAACTGACTCAGAACCTTCTTTCTGATCCAACAAATGGATAGGACCAGGGCGGGGAGAGGAGGCTGTCCTTAGAGGAGGTTTGGAAGAACTGACTACAACAAGAGCCCTTGGTGGAGTTGGGGGCTGATCTCCGATAAGCTTATTAGCATGCATATAATTTTTTATTGTTTTTAATATGTTTTCTCTGTAATACTTTCACCTTAAGAATAAACATGCTTGCTTCGAAAGAGCTGTGTGGTGCTAGCAGTTAGGTTGTTTATAGACTTTGAAGAGAAAGTAAAGCACAGACGCTGGCCAATTTAGGCATTCTGGCTTTCTGGGTATATCACAGGGTAGGGCAGGGAACTGTGCCGCTTGGGAAAAAACCTCAGTCAGGAGGGAGAGAGGCTCCTAGAGCCTAGAGTGGTGGCATTTACGGGGCCAAAGAGGAGGAATACAGGTACAACTGCCGGAGTTGTGACAGAGACCATCACTTGATGAAGAAAGAAAAGTTATTTGCTTAAAGTAACTGGAGTTCTCTGAGATGTGTGGTCCTTATGTGAACCCCACTACCCTGCCCTCTGCTGCCAATCCTTTCCTAGAACAATCTATGGTAGAGAAGGATCTGCAGAGGTGGTCGGTTTGGAGCACGGGAAGGCAGAGGACATATGTGTGGACCAGAAGACACTACTAGCAAGAATTTTTCCATCTCCAGTGCATGGAGTGCATGTATACAGTGGAATACACATAAGGACCACATATCTCAAGGAATTCCAGTTCCTATAAGGTAAATAACTTTTCTAGTCCCACCCGTTAATTATCAGACCATTCCCCCTTGGGGGAATAGTGTTTCAGAGGCCACAGTACATAATGTCCCTTACTTAATGATTTCTTGAGTACGTGATAGTTACCCAATCCTGATGCTACACAGTGCGCTGGGCACAGTAAGGGGAGAGTCTGCATCCTCTTTCCTCCCTAGCTGCACAACAGAGAGTAGGGTCTGAACCATAGCTAGGAAGGCACCTAATTTAATTCTTTAGCAGTTCATTTTAAAAGTTCCATTGAAATGATATCTAAGTCTGACCAAAATATGGGACATGAATAAGGGCCCATTACTTCTTCCACTGAAGTCAAGATCCCATTGACTTCAATAGGGTCAGAATCAGATCTTAAGTTGTTGGTTTTTTTTATTCTAAATGGAACAAGACCAAAGGAGACTTTGCTAATTACTGATATCTTAGCAAAACAGAAATCTGTTCGTGTCTCTTTCAAGCAGTGGATCAGATATAGCATTAGTTCCATGCAGATGATTACTCCAGAGGTTTTCTCATTTGCCTCAGTACAGTATATGTTGGCATATTTGGCCTACCAGAATATCATAAACCAAATAATACATCTGCTATAAGTATTTATTTAAAATGTAAATTGTACACAAAAGTATGCTTTTAAAATTAATTTTCAAGAAGAAAACAACAAATATTAACAAATGTTGATATTCTGTTTCCTCGAGTATATATTGTACTTCATTGAATTATTGGAGGAAAAATAAATGCCCCAGTAAATAAAATATACTGGGCTGAAATTAAAACCTTCAAATACCAAAAGATGTAAACTGGTCCTATTAAGTTCAGATGTTGACGCATGTTTTGATTGTTAATGCTGCATTACAGTGACATTTCTGTAGACATGTGATATCCACATCAACACTAAATGAGTACATTAAGGTTAGGAGTTTTATTACAGTGAATCCAAGAAAATGAATGGGAACAAAACAAACATGCTTGTGCAAAATACTGCAAACATGGAGTGACACGGTTGATTCTGACTGCCGATGGAAACGTCATTGACATTATTATTCTGTCTTTTAACATTTCTTTTTTTATACATAGGAAGGAGAAGCACTTAGAGCCCGTTTTCAAAACAAGTGTTAATGCCTGTGAAACAATTAGGTCCAGATTTGCATGTTTTCAGCACTTCCCAATTGCTTATTGCCTCTTTTGTCACTCATCTTTATTAGAAAGGTTATTTTCACACACACACACAAACCTTATTTTTTGACAATTTTTGGAACTTCCTTGAAAATGTTTTATAGTATTTAAAGCACAATTGTAGTTGTTCCCTTTGTTCTTTCTGTTTGCTCCTTGAAGAGAGCCATTTTGAAGGTGCTAGAAACTGAAGTCCTTTCTTTCTCCTCAGAGTAGGTTTAGCCCAGCAGTGCAAGCTTTCCCACACAGCCCTCCTATGTATCTTGAAGAGTGGTTCAGCCACAGTTTCTGAAAAAACAGCTGAACACAGTTTGGTCCTGTCTACACTTGCAGTTACACAGTTTCAACATCGGAGCAACCTGTACCTCTTGCTGACATCCATTGTTAGAAGTAGGTAAATCTATTAGGGCTCATCTATACTCGAAGTTAAGCTGTATTAATGAAAGGTGTGAATTTAAAGTACATTAAATCTTTGTGTGGACTCTCAGAAATGCACTTAAACTACTACACTATAAATTCAGACCTTTTATTAATTCATCTTAATTTTCCATGTAGACATGCCCTTACTGCAGACAACGTTTTAGAAGTCTTGGAAGTTTCAGCCATGCAGTGGCATCAAGTTTGCACAGGTAATTCAGAGGGAAACAGAATACAAAGAAAGAAAGAGCCAGCACTCATAAGAGATTTTCTTTAAACATAATAAGAAACTATAAAGGAAGTTGAAAAACTTCTAAAATATCTTTTTCATTACTCAGATATTTTTGAATCTTAGCTTTATAACTTAATTTTTTCCCATCTGTCCCTAAAGGAATTGAAGACACAAAAACTGCCACACAAACAACTGGATCTAAGTATAAATCTGACACTTAACAGGATCATGTATCCTGACGTTTGTGTGTCTATAGCATACTTCATCCAGCAGGATTTTGAAAATAAAATAGAGAGAACAACAAGAGAACCTGAATTAGCAAAGACTTTGAAAGCCATGTATGAAATTATAGTCCACTGAAGTCTACTCAAAAAAAACAAAAAAAACAAAAAACAACTAGAAAATCTTTACTTGTTCTTGCTTTAGTCATAATATATACTAAGTATTCCCAGTTTCTCCTGGAGACTTATTTTCTACTGAAGGGAAGTGTCTGTTCAAAAGAATCTATCATTAAAGAAAATAGAATGTGATAGAGACTAGTATTGAAAGAAGACTGGGAAAACTATTTAAGCTACTCCTTCCCAGCCTTATCAAGGACAGGAAAACAAAATATAGCTATAAATTGTACTGGTGGATTCTTACTGCTGTTTTGTCCTGCTAGCTGTTAGATCTCATTGCTGGGATATGTCCAAGTTCAAAATAGTAATATCATATTATCAGTTTTTCCATTATAGAAAATGAGATGGTTAATATCAGGTTTCAGAGTAACAGCCGTGTTAGTCTGTATTCGCAAAAAGAAAAGGAGTACTTGTGGCACCTTAGAGACTAACCAATTTATTTGAGCATAAGCTTTCATGAGCTACAGCTCACTTCATTGGATGCATACTGTGGAAAATACAGAAGATGTTTGTTTTTATACACACAAATCACGAAAAAATGAGTGTTTATTACTACAAAAGGTTTTCTCCCCTCACCCCACTCTCCTGCTGGTAATAGCTTATGTAAAGTGATCACTCTCCTTACAATGTGTATGATAATCAAGTTGGGCCATTTCCAGCACAAATCCAGGTTTTCTCAGACACACACACACACACACACACACACACACACAAACCCACTCTCCTTCTGGTAATAGCTTATCTAAAGTGACCACTCTCCTTACAATGTGTATGATAATCAAGGTGGGCCATTTCCAGCACAAATCCAGGGTTTAATAAGAACGTCTGGGGAGAGGCAGGTAGGAAAAAACAAGGGGAAATAGGTTACCTTGCATAATGACTTAGCCACTCCCAGTCTCTATTCAAGCCTAAGTTAATTGTATCCAATTTGCGAATGAATTCCAATTCAGCAGTTTCTCGCTGGAGTCTGGATTTGAAGGTTTTTTGTTGTAATATCGCAAGTTTCATGTCTGTAATCACGTGACCAGAGAGATTGAAGTGTTCTCCGACTGGTTTATGAATGTTATAATTCTTGACATCTGATTTGTGTCCATTTATTCTTTTACGTAGAGATTGTCCAGTTTGACCAATGTACATGGAAGAGGGGCATTGCTGGCACATGATGGCATATATCACATTGGTGGATGTGCAGGTGAACGAGCCTCTGATAGTGTGGCTGATGTTATTAGGCCCTGTGATGGTGTCCCCTGAATAGATATGTGGGCACAGTTGGCAACGGGCTTTGTTGCAAGGATAGGGTCCTGGGTTAGTGGTTCTGTTGTGTGGTATGTAGTTGCTGGTGAGTATTTGCTTCAGATTGGGGGGCTGTCTGTAGGCAAGGATTGGCCTGTCTCCCAAGATTTGTGAGAGTGTTGGGTCATGCTTCAGGATAGGTTGTAGATCCTTAATAATGCATTGGAGGGGTTTTAGTTTGGGGCTGAAGGTGACGGCTGGTGGCGTTCTGTTATTTTCTTTGTGAGGCCTGTCCTGTAGTAGGTGACTTCTGGGAACACTTCTGGCTCTATCAATCTGTTTCTTCACTTCCCCGGGTGGGTATTGTAGTTGTAAGAATGCTTGATAGAGATCTTGTAGGTGTTTGTCTCTGTCTGAGGGTTTGGAGCAAATGCGGTTGTATCGCAGAGCTTGGCTGTAGATGATGGATCGTGTGGTGTGGTCAGGGTGAAAGCTGGAGGCATGTAGGTAGGAATAGCGGTCAGTAGGTTTCCGGTATAGGGTGGTGTTCATGTGACCATTGTTTATTAGCACTGTAGTGTCCAGTAAGTGGATCTCTTGTGTGGACTGGACCAGGCTGAGGTTGATGGTGGGATGGAAATTGTTGAAATCATGGTGGAATTCCTCAACGGCTTCTTTTCCCTGGGTCCAGAGGATGAAGATGTCATCAATATAGCACAAGTAGAGTAGGGGCGTTAGGGGACGAGAGCTGAGGAAGCGTTGTTCTAAGTCAGCCATAAAAATGTTGGCATACTGTGGGGCCATGCGGGTACCCATAGCAGTGCCGCTGATCTGAAGGCATACATTGTCCCCAAATGTAAAATAGTTATGGGTAAGGACAAAGTCACAAAGTTCAGCCACCAGGTTAGCTGTGACATTATCGGGGATAGTGTTCTTGACGGCTTGTAGTCCATCTTTGTGTGGAATGTTGGTGTAGAGGGCTTCTACATCCATAGTGGCCAGGATGGTGTTATCAGGAAGATCACCGGTGGATTGAAGTTTCCTCAGGAAGTCAGTGGTGTCTCAAAGGTAGCTGGGAGTGCTGGTAGCGTGGGGCCTGAGGAGGGAGTCTACATAGCCAGACAATCCTGCTGTCAGGGTGCCAATGCCTGAGATGATGGGGAGCCCAGGATTTCCAGGTTTATGGATCTGGGGTAGTAGATAGAATATCCCAGGTCGGGGTTCCAGGGGTGTGTCTGTGCGGATTTGATCTTGTGCTTTTTCAGGGAGTTTCTTGAGCAAATGCTGTAGTTGCTTTTGGTAACTCTCAGTGGGATCAGAGGGTAATGGTGTGTAGAAAGTGGTGTTGGAGAGCTGCCGAGCAGCCTCTTGTTCATATTCCAATCTATTCATGATGACAACAGCACCTCCTTTGTCAGCCTTTTTGATTATGATGTCAGAGTTGTTTCTGAGGCTGTGGATGGCATTGTGTTCCGCACGGCTGAGGTTATGGGGCAAGTGATGCTGCTTTTCCACAATTTCAGCCCATGCACGTCGGCGGAAGCACTCTATGTAGAAGTCCAGTCTGTTGTTTCGACCTTCAGGAGGAGTCCACCTAGAATCCTTCTTTTTGTAGTGTTGGTAGGGAGGTCTCTGTGGATTAGTATGATGTTCAGAGGTATGTTGGAAATATTCCTTGAGTCGGAGACGTCGAAAATGGGATTCTAGGTCACCACAGAACTGTATCATGTTCGTGGGGGTGGAGGGGCAGAAGGAGAGGCCCCGAGATAGGAGAGCTGCTACTGCTAGGCTGAGAGTATAGTTGGATAGGTTAACAATATTGCTGGGTGGGTTGAGGGAACCATTGCTGTGGCCCCTTGTGGCATGTAGTAGTTTAGAAAGTTTAATGTCCTTTTTCTTTTGTAGAGAAGCAAAGTGTGTGTTGTAAATGGCTTGTCTAGATTTAGTAAAGTCCAGCCACGACGAAGTTTGTGTGGAAGGTGGTTTTTTTATGAGAGTATCCATTTTTGAGAGCTCATTCTTAATCTTTCCCTGTTTGCTGTAGAGGATGTTGATCAGGTGGTTCCGCAGTTTCTTTGAGAGCGTGTGGCACAAGCTGTCAGCATAATCTGTGTGGTATGTAGATTGTAATGGATTTTTTACCTTCAGTCCTTTTGGTACGATGTCCATCTGTTTGCGTTTGGAAAGGAAGATGATGTCTGTCTGTATCTGTACAAGTTTTTTTATGCAGTTGATAGATTTCCACTCCATACGGCTAAATGCAGTGCCTTGCATAATGACAGGTTTCAGAGTAACAGCCGTGTTAGTCTGTATTTGCAAAAAGAAAAGGAGTACTTGTGGCACCTTAGAGACTAGCCAATTTATTTGAGCATAAGCTTTCATGAGCTACAGCTCACTTCATCGGATGCATGCTGTGGAAAGTGTAGAAGATCTTTTTATACACAGAAAACATGAAAAAATACTGGATTTGTGCTGGAAATGGCCCAACTTGATTATCATACACATTGTGAGGAGAGTGATCACTTTAGATAAGCTATTACCAGCAGGAGAGTGGGGTGGGGGGAGGTATTTTTTCATGCTTTGTGTGTATAAAAAGATCTTCTACACTTTCCATAGTATGCATCCGATGAAGTGAGCTGTAGCTCCCGAAAGCTTATGCTCAAATATATTGGTTAGTCTCTAAGGTGCCACAAGTACTCCTTTTCTTTTCTCCTTACAATGTGTATGATAATCAAGGTGGGCCATTTCCAGCACAAATCCAGGGTTTAACAAGAACTTCTGAGGAAGCGGTGGGGGGGTAGGAAAACAAGGGGAAATAGGTTACCTTGCATAATGACTTAGCCACTCCCAGTCTCTATTCAAGCCTAAGTTGATTGTATCCAATTTGCAAATGAATTCCAATTCATCAGTCTCTCGCTGGAGTCTGGATTTGGAGTTTTTCTGTTGTAATATCAAATATCAAAATAGATATAATTATATAGTGGGAACTATATTTAATATTTTCCTATGAGGCCCTGGCATCTGTGTAACAGATCTTATCTGTGCATAAGACAGATACAAGTTTATCTCCTTAAGGGAGATTTTCAATCAATATGAAGTTTCTAGAAGTCAAATAGTGATAATTTTATCATACAGCTAACACACACATACCACATAACTCTAGCTTGACATATAGATACCCTGTAACTAAAAATAAATTTAGGTCTGCTTTCATCTGAAGAAAACAGGAACTTATCACAGCTGGCCTGCATTATTTTCCAAATCATACTTAGCTAAACTATATGTATACCCAGCAGCTCTGAACAAACAGCCTAAAAATTGCAAATATTAGTCATTCATTTTAGTTTGGACTGGTGCACAATAGCAATATGATATTTTATAAATATGAATACAAATCTAAGTTTGTAAAATGTTATCTCAACCTTTATCCTGTAATGTAACCAATGTATGAAGACAGCTGTTCCATAAGCTTTGTGTTGCATGGAAACATGCTTTTTAAAAGCACCATTTTAAACTGATAAGTGTGCAAACAGATGTTCAGAGAGTTATAAATGTGGAATTGATTAAAGTCTTCAGCTACTCCCAGCTTTGCCTGCAACTTGTGTAAGTAGATACCCACAATTTTTTAAATGTATAATTTTATAAAAGACAACCTCCTTTTTCTTTAAGTCTGGGTGGATACCAGGTAAACAAATACATGTTACATTCATGCTATAAATATACGCACACAAAATGCATATGGGATCATATTCTCAAAGTTAGCTGCCTGGAGCTGTACAAGGACATATGTATGTGCCTAAATGTAAGTGCACAAATGCCCTGTGTGTGCGGGCACACATACATAGCCAAGTTGTATGCATGGGCTTAACTTTTGTATACACTTTGTGTATTTTGTGTCATAAGTTAGGGCACATATGTTTCTATGCACCTATGTATGTGCCTTACTTTGAAAATATAGGTCAGTATTTAAATTATAGTGTTACACTGAGGCTTTAGTTTAGTAGTTAAATCACAGGACTAGATGGCTTCTGTACCTGGCTCTTTCATGGATTTTCTGTGTGACCTTGGGAAGACACTTTTTGCCTCAGTTTGCCCAGATGTAGAAGGGAAGTGATAATATATCTCTACCTCACAGTGTAAGTAATTAATTTAATTACTTATTTCATTATTGTCTTTAAAATATTTGGAGATCCTTAGAGGGGAAGTGCACTAGAAATGTATAGTATTATTAAAAAGAAAAGGAGTACTTGTGGCACCTTAGAGACTAACCAATTTATTAGTCTCTAAGGTGCCACAAGTACTCCTTTTCTTTTTGCGAATACAGACTAACACGGCCGTTACTCTGAAACCTATAGTATTATTATCAACCATGAATTTGAGGCTCAAGATGTTTGTGTAGTACTGTAAGTCCATAATGATGTTATGATTACAAAATTAGTCTATTATTTATTTTACATAGTATTCCTCAGATTCAGCTGCCACTCTCCCTGCTTTTCTCTCCTGGTCATCTGCTCTCTTCTCTTCTTCAGATTGCAATTATAGTGGCTGGATTAGCAGGTTCTGAAGCATACCCCAATGGATGGACTCTTTGAAGTGTTTCTATACTAGCCGGTTAACTGTTCTTGAAGAGTTGCTAGACCTGCTGCATCCCAATGTGTCATGAGAATAATTTGCTTGGGAAATATTGCACTATTGGCTGGGCTTTAAGTTATAGCTGTTTGACTGGGAATGCTAACAGGCGTAAATATTGGTTGGGTAAATCTCATAGCTCCTCATAGTGAATTCTGACTTGTTATAACAACTTATTGTAGGAGAAACGGTTTCCTTCTTCCCCTCACCTGCCCAACTGAATGATTAGGGGAAAACAACATGAGGGAGAACCTTGTGGAGTTTTGCTCCATTAGTTGCTCATCCTTGTGGGCAGAGGTTACATCGACAGAGCAATCCCTCTGTGACACTCTGTACCTCGGGGGAACACCCTGCACTCCCCCCTCATGTTCATCCTTCTAATATGATTTTGTGGTATCTACTGCAGAGTTTGTCATGTCGGGTGTCTTTGGAAGGCTCATGATGCACTGAACGTTGTTGTTATAGTAATGTTATAGGTTGTAATTTCATGTATATAGTTATGAGGCTGAAAATGTGTCCTTATGGCTTAAAACAAGCCCAGACAAAAACTCTCCAGGAGCAGAGGGGCAGTTCACATCTCATCAGGGCATGAATGGGAAAATCCAGCCCAGCCTCACAGGAACAAAGGACGCTGGCCTAGGCAATGACAAAAGGACTTATTGGGATTCTCAAATGAGTCACCTCCCTTCCTTTAGTCAGTTTGGTACTGCGATGAGCTAATGCTCACCTGACTCTGAAGGGGGTGGGGGGCAAAGCCAAGAGGGAAGAAAGAACATGATAAAAGGGAGAGACATTTGCTATGCTCGCTCGCTCTCTTCCACCTCCATCTACAGACATCAACACCAAGAGATTGAACTGTGGATCAAAGGGAAGAGCCTGGCTGAAGGGCAACCAGCCAGCCTATGGTGAGAAGCATCTAAGTTTGTAAGGGCATTGAAAGTGTTAAGATCAGCTTAGAATGCGTTTTGCTTTTTTTTCATTTGACCAAATCTGACTTGTTATGCTTTGATTTATAATCACTTAAAATGTATCTTTTGTAGTTAATAAATTTGTTTGTTTATTCTACCTGTAGCAGTGCGTTTGGTTTGAAGCATGTCATAGACTCCCCTTGGGATAATAAGCCTGGTACATATCAATTTCTTTGTTAAATTGACAAACTCATGTAAGCTTGCAGCGTCCAGCGGGCATAACTGGACACTGCAAGACGGAGGTTCCTAGGGTTGTGACTGGGACTAAAGATATTGGCTAGTGTCATTCAATTGCATAATCCAAGCAGCAGCTGGCCAAAAGGGGTCATTCATGTAGCTGGGAGCAGCTTACATGCTAGAGGCTGTGTGTGAACAACCCGGGCGATTGGGAGTTCTCACAATAGAGCATGGTATGGCTGGCTCCCGGGGTCAAGGATTGCAGTGACCTAGCAGATCACTGGTCCAGATAACACCAGGGAAAAGTCACATCCTCCACACTAGAATTAAAAAAAAAAAGAGAAACCCCTCTCATCTTCAAACGTTATGAATCCCTGTCTTATGAAAGTGAGAGAGCCACAATATTGCTTAAAATGTCCAAACATGCGCTGAGCAATCAACTATAACCAAAGAATTCACGCAGCTGTTTAAGCATGATCTCCAAACAACCCCTTCCACCTCCTCAATCACTTTGTGAAGAAATTTTGTGAAAGAAACTGTGAGATGACTATAGTGACTTAAAAATGCATACATTGGAAGATCTGGAAGACAGCTGGGCACAGATGTTGTTTATCTTGTCTACAATCTAAGTGTGAAAACATTCTCAGGATTCTGCATGCTGTTACTAGTCTCTTAGGATTTTAGAAGCAGTTAGTAGTTTGGAAAAAGGGCTCTGGTTCATTATATAAAGTTTGAATAATATCTTTTCCTACTTCTCCTCTGACTTCCCCAATGGCATACAGAAAACTATTCACAAGTGATGGAGGAACCTCAGGAGGTTTAGAGGTTTATCTGGAATCTCCCCAAAATGCCTCAATGCTTCTCTAAAGCTTTTCCAAACGTACTATAATTATTTTTACCCTTTTCTCTCTCTATTCTGATTACTGTCTTTCAATTTCATTCCTCCCAACCCAACTGTTGGAGCTTCCTGCAGCAGACAGCAGCTTCCTGTCTTTCTTTCCTGTTCAGCTACTCTATTTTGTGGAAGAATAGAGCATCTTGATGAGCCCAAGGACCAGACTGCTAGCCTAAACAGGATATTATGTGGGCTGTACGAGTCATTTTTGCATGCCAAAAAAGCAATCATTAGAGCTGGTTAAAAAAAAATGCTATATATTTATTTTTAAAAAATTTGAACAAAACAAAACAGAATGGTTTTGTTTGAAACTTTTCTGTTGAATCTCAGTTTTTTTAACAAAAAAAACTTTTTCACTTTTTGAGTTTTAGCTTTTGAGTTAGTTCCAGCGCTCCCTTTATATCTCTTGCAAAATTGGGGCTTGGGGAGTGAAGGGGGGAAAATCTGAACATCCAAACATTTTTGGGTTTTGTTTTTTCAGTGAAAAACAGGAAAATTTCTTCAAAAATAAAAAATTGCTGAAAATACTGTCATTGTGGTCAAAAAGCCATTTTTCACTGAAAAAATGTTTTGATAGAAATACTTTGGCCAGCTCTAGCAATAAAAATGACCGTTATTTTAAACTAACTGAACAACAAAATAAGAAAGAACAAAAATAAGGTCTCCATGAGAGCACAGAGTGCACAGAATATTCCAGCATCCTATTAAAATATTAAATGTTTCACCACCAGTGTACAAGGTGCAAATCAGCACATAATTTGTATCTTAATTTATATTTAGTGTTATTAATCAGTTTTTACAGCACTTTGGGGACAATTGCTGAACATTGTGAGCCAAATAATGGATAACTCCTTTGTGGGTAAACTAAGAAAGCAAAAGGGTTGCACCTTCTCCCTCACAGCTCACCTGCACTGGATCAGCAACTTTGTAGCCTCTCTGTGCTGCCCTCAAACACAGGGGCAAGAAAAAGAGAAGCACTCTGAGGTATTCAGTGTCTTAGGTCTTGTCACTGTGCCTGAGGAGGAATAAATATCAACATGAGTTTATGGGGATTATGCAGTTGAGATGCCTAATATGGTACCGTGATGGCATGTGTACCCCACACAGGCCCTGAAGGGGTTAATCTGAGCCTGAGAGGCCAAATAACATACCTTACCATACCAGTGAGAGAAAGCCAGGCTTAACTGATGATGAAGTCCAGCAAGTGAGGGGCTTGTGATCATAAAGCCAGGAATTTTGTAGCAGAAAGGGGCCGTAGGGAGAGAGAGAGAGAGAGCCTGAACTCACTCTCAGGGGGGAGGAGGGAGCAGGGCAGGTATAGAAGAGATAGGAAGTGGTCCAGAGAGGCAGCAAGGAGTCTGTGGGAATAGACCTTTGCAGCCAGCCACAAGGTCCCGGGGCCAGAACCTAGAATAGAGGGAGGGCTTGGGTTCCCCTCCCAGTCACTGAGGAAAGTGAAGTGAAACCTCCTGCGATCAGGGGTGTAAGAACCATGGATCCCAGAGACAGATGGAAGACCTGCTGTAAGATCACTGGGCTGTAACTTGGTTGGACTCTCTAATACCCCAGAAGGGGAATCCATTTTGAAGCACTTGTAGGAGAGGAAGGTGATCAGGAACAGTCAACATGGATTCATCAAGGGCAAGTCATGCCTGACCAACCTGATTGCTTTCTATGATGAGATAACTGGCTCTGTGGATATGGGGAAAGTGGTGGACGTGATACATCTTGACTTTAGCAAAGCTTTTCATACCTTCTCCCACAGTATTCTTGCCAGCAAGTTAAAAAAGTATGGATTGGATGAATGGACTATAAGGTGGATAGAAGGCTGGCTAGATAGTCAGGCTCAACAGGTAGTGATTAATGGCTCAGTGTCTGGTTGGCAGCCGGTATGAAGCGGAGTGCATCAGGTTCGGTCCTGGGGCTGGTTTTGTTCAACATCTTCATTAATGATCTGGATGATGGGATGAATTGCACCCTCCGCAAGTTCGCAGATGACACTAAGCTGCGGGTACATGTAGATATGGTGGAGGGCAGGGATAGGGTCCAGAGTGACCTAGACAAATTGGAGAATTGGGCCAAAATAAATCTGATGAGGTTCAACAAGGACAAGTGCAGAGTCCTGCACTTAGTACGGAAGAATCCCATGCACTGCTACAGGCTGGGGACCGACAGGCTAAGCAGCAGTTCTGTAGAAAGGGACCTGGGGATTATAGTGGATGAGAAGCTGGATATGAGTCAACAGTGTGCCTTTGTTGCCAAGAAGGTTAACAGCATATTGGGCTGCATTATTAGGAACATTGGCAGCAAATCAAGGGAAGTGATTATTCCCCTCTATTCGGCACTGGTGAGGCCACATCTAGAGTATTGCGTCCAGTTTTGGGGGCCCCACTACAGAAAGGATGTGGACAAATTGGAGAGAGTCCAGTGGAGGGCAACAAAAATGAGTAGGAGTCTGGGGCACATGACTTACAAGGAGAAGCTGAGGGAACTGGGCTTATTTAGTCTGCAGAAGAGAAGAGTGAGGGAGGATTTGATAGCAGCCTTCAACTACCTGAAGGGGGGTTCCAAAGAGGATGGAGCTAGGCTGTTCTCAGTGCTGGCAGATGACAGAACAAGAAGCAATGGTCTCAAGTTGCAGTGCGGGAGGTTGGATATTAGGAAAAATGATTTCACTAGGAGGGTGGTGAAGCACTGGAATGGGTTACTTAGGAAGGTGGTGTAATCTCCATCCTTAGAGGTTTTTAAGGCCCAGCTTGACACAGCCCTGGCTGCGATGATTTAGTTGGTATTGGTCCTGCTTTGAGTAGGGGGGTGGACTAGATGACCTCCTGAGGTTTCTTCCAATCCTAATCTTCTATGATTCTAAGACTAAAGTGTGACGTGGCCAGAGGCCAAATTGCATGAAGAGACTCCACACACTGACAGAGCAACTGTCAGCAAGGGGCACCATCCGGGGAGACAGCTGCCATGTCTGGCCACAAGAAGATACACACCTGTGGTGAGGGAACTTCTTTACAAGTACCAACAGCTCCTTCAGCTTTGTCTGTGTTGCCAGTTCCTAGCTATCTAGATTATAAAGGCTTCAGTGCAAGGACCATCCTTGTAAATTGTATTTGTACAGGTCCTAGCACAATGGGACCTTGATTCTGATCAGAGCCTGAAGGTGCTTCTGGAATGCAAATATATCATTGTTGTAATTAGACATTGTTGTAATTAAATAGGATCTCATATATATTATCCAAATAACTATATATGGAGATTAAATATTAAGAAAGACATTAAATGAATTTGACATTCAGTATACCAACAAGTTTTGCAATACATCAGAAGAGTGTTGTCATGAATACGTAAAATATTATGACCATTGCCATACCTAGCTAATTGCATTTGAAACATGCTGGCCATAAAATAATTAATTAGCAGTACAGAAAGGCATCATGATACCAGCTATAAATACCAAACATAACTAATTATTTCAGTCATAAAATGATCCTGCCAAGTAATTTATAATGAAACTCTATGTTTAAAAAAAGTCTCTTTTTCCTCCATGCTTGCACAGACAATCTGTGTCGCTGAAGCTATTCCGTTTTGTGATATTGTCAGTATTCGCGGATACCAATTTGAACATAAACTAAAATGAAACTAATCTAGGATTTTCAATGTTCCTTAAGCTGTTTTGTGATTGTTGTGGAAAACGCAAGCAGATTCTTTTGTTGTTGACGTCAAAAATGGCGGGTCACTCTGGACCTGCTGCATACATTCTGAGCTCAAGCTAAAATTGATTTCCTTTTTTAAAAAGCAGCTGGCTTTACAATGAATAGCCTTCTTTCGATTTTTCTGTTCTGCTGGAGCATTCAGTGAATGCAGCAGGCATAATAGGCTGAAGTAAACAGTGTCAGGTTCTGTTATATCAGGAGCTCTTTTAAACCAAGCAGACAAGCTATCATCAATGCCTGAAACCCTGCAAATCGTAGTAGAGACTGAAAATGAGTTTATTTCCTGACAAGTGTTTTGATGACATTCTGAAGAATGGAAGAAGATACTTTGCTAATTACTGTGGCTGTCACATGTTCAGTCATGATACTGTTTCATTAATGAGCAAAAATAAACTGCCTGTGTGAGGCAGTAATAGAATTAGAACTTCAGTGAACTATATCTATACTGGCAATTTGGACTCTCAAAAACATGTAAAATATGGGTGGATCTCTTCAGTTTGCCCTCTTCAGTAACATATCTGCTTTGTTTTCCCTCTTTCACAGTGTTTATCTGGCTCATTAGCTGGGTGTGTCAGGAAGTCTGCTGAGATCATAACGGAGTCCTATCATCTGGCTGGGATCTTCAATGAGCCCTCTGGTTTTGTCCCACCCTGAGGCAATCACTTGGCTTTTTGTGAAGCAGCCGCAGCCAACAAGGTAAAAGGTTCCATGGAAGAGGTTGTATATTCCTCTGGACTGTTCTTGTGAACTGAGGGATCAAGGCTGTGATGGGGTATCTGTTGTCAACAGGAAAAGGGCAGAGAGCTGAGATCTAGACTAGCAATTATTTTACTTGGGTGGAAAGAAAAAAAGGAGAATCGTATTTATATGATTATGATTTTGTATTAAATCAGTACCTTGGAAAATATACTGACTCCAGCTTCAATGAGGCATTGGAGTGGAAGACTTTCAAATTAATATCTAAGTGGGACTGGACATATTGTAAAGTAACAGCAAGACAATGTCTTAATACGATTCCAGATTGAAAAATGGTGTTGAACTTGACTCCCTACACTTTGTGCATTAGGTTTACAGGGAGTTTCAACTCTATTCAGCTTTGCTAAATACGCAGACTTGGTTCTGTCATTAGGAGTGCGTTTTTACTCATTAAATGGAAGACTTGGAAGAAACCTTTGTCACCTTTATAATAAGTAAGCGATGTAAGTCATTCATATGTCACTTCTAGCTATCAGGTTGCCAAGAACTAGCTGTCAGTTTTTCTCTGAGGTGACTACTGTCTATTCCCATTATGGGATGTGCTCTGTTGGTGCTGCTGAACATTGGGAACTTCCTGGAAGACCGTGCCAGTTGAGGCTGCATGAGTATCCTCTCATCGCACCGGTATAACATGGCACCTCAGTTCCTTCTTTTCTGCAATTTGTTATGCGTGAGAAGACTTTCTCTCAATACACATTGCAGTTTCAGGGGATGTTTTTTATGAGCCTCTGGCTAACTTTTATAGTTAATTTGTATACCAGTTTCTCATTCTCTCTTGGGATATAAGAGAAGATTTTTTTCAGCTTCTTTGGTCACTTGAGACTCCCCCAAGCTCCTTTCCCTTATTTTCACTTCAATCCATGGGCTGTATGGACTTACTGGCAAGGTTAAGTATTTCTGAACCCTCCTTCAGATGCAGAAGGAAAAGAAAATATACAATAACCCACTCCTCCTAACCAGCAAGATGGGACTCCTTCTGGCTCAACATCTGATGATGATGTAGTCATCTCCTTATTTGTTTCACTTTCTAACAATTTCAGACAAATCCAGGAGTTGCTGAAATATATGGCAGAGTCTCTCGAATTGGAAACTTCAACTATCCTGGATAAGACGCACCAGCCCTTGAACATCCATGAGTCCAAAGAGAAAAAGCAAATTCATTCCATTAGCGCTGAGCTGCTTGACCCATCAGAGGACACCCTGTTGACACCAACACATCTAAAAAGAAAAGTCATCTTTATCAACTGATCAAATATGGATGCCAGTAGTTCCATTAATTTCCTACTGTTCTTCTCAAAACTTCAGTCTCACTCAGAAGAAATTAGACTTAATGTTTAATGTTGAGAGGACTTTGAGTTTTTATTTGGATATGACTCAGACATATAGGATATCAGAGACTTTTTGTAGACTTTAAGGATCAGCATAAAGAGGATGAATGTCACACTATAAATACCTGTACATTTTGTTATATGTTAGGTAGAATGTCAGTACCCCACAGTCATGTCTCACTCTACCAGGGCTAAGGTGGCATCAATGGCATGCCATTGATGGTGTTTTCATCACAGAAATCTGTAGGGGTGCTATCAAGAGTTACATGCCAGTACAATCTTGTCTTGGCATTTAGATCTGATGCAAGTTTAAGAGGGCAGTTCTTCAATCCTTGCTTAGTTACATCTCCTCAGTCTGCCCTCCTGGGGGCTGTACTGCTCAATTGACTTCTACAAGTGGGACTAGGCACAAGCCATTTGGTAGAAGGTACCAACCTATTACTTACCATAGTAACTACAGTTCCTTGAGAATGCTGCCTCTGCATATTTACACAACAAACCTGCCCACCTTCCTCTCAGTTCTGTTCTCATAATAAGACTCTTGGGTTTAGTGGAGAGAACTGAGACAGTTGTGGCTGCAGAGACATATTATAATCTTGGCTCTGATTGGTTGGTTTTCCAAGAGGACAATCCTTATCAGAAGACCCCCAAAGCTCTGTAACACAGGCTGACATTGGGAATGGAGCGCACAAGTGTGAGTATACAGAAGCTACACTCTCAACAAACCATAGTTACTATAATAAATCTTTCTTTTTCTCCCCCCTCCCAAAGACTATAGTAATAAGGGCTTATGATCTGTGCAAACAGTGATACATACTGCATTTAGTGAATTGATATGTATGCTATGGATAATATTTTCAACACCAAACAACATACAAATTAAAATAGCAATAGCCAGAGAATGTTTAGGTTTACCTTAGATTCAGTACAGGCAGGGCAGAGAAGAGCTCAGTTCACCTTATACACTGGTAAAGGTAGAGGGTCACTCCAGAATGGCCCTTCCAGTTGACTGAATCCCAATAATGGCTTCAGAGAATAATTTTGTCCAGTTATATTTCACTAAAACTTTGGTATGCATGGTGTGGTGTCTTGATGATGCAGATGTATGGGCAGGGGGTTGAAACAGAAGAAACAGGAGATCCTCAGGAATCCAGCAGTGATACAGAAGACCCAATTTCCCTGCTCCTTGGAGAAAAAATTACCAGGCAGGCGTTATTAAGCTCTTGCACTTCAAAACAGACTATAATTATTGAGGAAATTAACTTCACAGCTAAAGATTGTGGCTTCATGATAATTTAGAGTGGGAAGGATGTTTTCTAAGCAATCTATTTTTTTTTCTTTTTGGTTGTCACTTAATGGCTTTCATTAAAACCAATAACAGAAATTGCTTCTCTTTAAATTTCCAACTGAGTCTCAGTTTAGTTGTTAAACTTTTTTTGAACAATATATTAGTATTATGCTCTAGTGACTTTCCTTATAAAAGAAATAAATCTCTTTTACAGTTTATTCTTTGCAGCACTGGAAACAGTGAAAAATATATATGATGTTGCTGACTTCTTGTTAAATAATTGTGGATGCCAACTCTAGTTGCCAGGCACAGTCTTTCCACTCAGATGCATAGCAGCTTATTCAGGTCTTTTTTCTCCCTCCAAGGGAAGCAATACATTATCTTTGGAGTCAAGAGGAGGTTAGCAAACAGCAGAGACTTAAATTTCCATTACTAGCAAACTAGCTACCTCCTGCTTTTCCCAGTTCAGCCTGCAGCTAGAAAATATATTGACTTTCAGGAGAATTTGTCTTCATATTCATAAATTGCATGTTCTACATTTTAGTTGTTTGATAATGATAGTGGACAAAAGAAGGAATCAATAAATCATACTACTGTGCTCCCATCCACTCTGTTTGTCCTCTTTTATTAAAGTTTTAGATCAGCAAATCTTCAGATGGAAAATTGGAGACAGTCTGTAACTATAGGCCTGATACTTCTCTCATTCAAATTAGGGGGAGTTTTGCCACTGAGTTCAATGGAAGCAGGAGCAGGCCCTATGTGAGGTCCTTACATTAAATGCTATAGGCCAAATTCTTTGGTCCTCACTCAAGCCAAATTCTGCCCTGCTTGGGTTAATGCGGTGTAAGGAGTGGAACATTTGAATTTCAGCTCATAGGGTTTCTTTGTAATTCTTCCTACCATGGTGGCAAAAGGAGGGTGTCTGCCCTCACCCTCCCGTTCCCTTGGGATATAGAGAGACAAGACATTTAATGAGAAACATAAGAACAAACCAGTTATCCTATTTCAAATGCATTGCCCTAAATTAAAACATTGAGAACATAGTAGAAAACATGTAAATAATTTTGCTAAACCAGGGACTGTCCCTCCTTAATGAGCAGGGTCATCTGGTTTCCATAATGTGAATACAAATGTAAACCAAAAAAACTTTCTAAATCATTTCAAAAGGAATAGAGCAATTAGATTTTTGCAGAGTTTCCGTACAATATGCTTGTGAAGGGAAGGAACCTACTGGGTAGCTTCTGAAAAGATCACATTGTCCTCTAGAAACTGTATTTAAAAACAATTACTTGCAATCCTCTCTTTCACTCCTTTTGATCTGAGAACACTTCATCAAGAACAAAGCCACATCAGTTTTAAGAAATAATGTAAATGCAGTTTTGCAGAAACGAAAGATATGCTGCAGAATACATAAAAGTGAACACCATAGCAACCCAAACAGAATTACATGAATACACAAAAATAAAATGAAAATAGCATTTTGCATTATAAGTTCACATTTACTGAAGCAGTAAAGAGTCACATGACCTTGCATCTAGCCCTTTGGATAGCAATAGAACTTGCTTTGACAGCCAGCCCAAAAAATATTGCACTTTCACAGAGAAGAGAGAGTGCTAAAATTGATCCAGGCCTTGAGTAATGCTGATGAAACTTGTTTGTGTGTGATGACTATTTCAATCAAAATGTGATATGTAAAAGCTTTTATTTCAACAATCCCAACCCATGTATGTTATCAAAATGGAGATTGGAAGTTGGGAGGGAGGGGGAATACTAAATAACTGTGTCTGACTTCCAACTTTGATTGTCTCTGAGATTGTATGCAGGATTGTAGTCACTATAAAAGACAAATATTTTAGAAACATGTAAATTGTCACAACTCATAAGGTAACACTGAAGGCATGAGGCTTGTGCATGCTTAAGCAGTGGAGAGTCTTACACCAGAGACCATATTTATATAGAAAACAATTCTAGAAAACCATACGCAAGAAAAAAGTCATGAGTGGAGACTGTAGTTTTGGAATGTGTGCATCACTTAATACATAATTGTGTTGTGGTCACAAACATTGCTGAACGTCAGACAATATGGCCAGCAGTTAAATTCCTGAAATAGTGTGGCAAAATCTTCTTGTATTAGAAAGCTTTCTATCATGTACTTCTAAATTGCATTACCATGTGTTTTCACTAAGATGGTACAAACCCTGTTAATATGGTTGCTTGTTTTGTACGGGATTAAAAAGAGTAAATAGTTGATATATTGCTCCTCTGGGAAAAAAAGTTACACCTTTCCTGTTTTGTTCACAACAACTTTCAACCTGCTCTCCCTGGGAAAGTGCAAGATGACACCAGGAAGAAAATAGATTGGACATTGTTGCTGTGGTGTAATTGGAGTTGAAGGGGCTGTTGCCTAAAGATGGGCCTAAAAGAAAATTCTGAAGTCCCCAAATGTTCAGGATGTTCAGATACAGATTCAAAATTAGCTCAACCCTTCCCTATCTCTGTTGGGATGGGACAAAACCCTACAGCTGAGCACCCTGGACTTTGGATCTGGATTCAGATCCAAACTATGTTCAGTCCCATATCCACTGACATCTACAAATCACTCCTTCCTGGTCTTCCCCCATCAGTCCAATGTTGTATACTCTTTGGAAACTCTACCAATTTGCACTGTGTATTCACACACAAACATTTTTATGTGCCTTAGCTGTGCTGCAGAGGCTACGTACTGAGATGAGAGGATAGGACTCATTCAATCTTGAAGACAATAAGGTTCTACTTATGAAGCTGGGTGTGAGAGATGACTCTCTGTGGATATCTGATTTATAGTAACTATAGTTATAGTATAGGGCTAGAATTTCTTTACAAATAGACTTTTCTGGTGGAGGTGCTATAAATGCCTTGCAATGGCTTGTTTAGTTAAATTAGACAAATTATGTCTCCTAAAATGAATTGAGCGTCATTACAGATTACAAATAGTCTTCCTGACAGTATTATGGAATATGTATCACATACCTTAGAGAGAAAAAGAAATCTCAACTGGAGTCAAACTGGCTGTGTTATCCTAGGGTTTGATGCAGAGACCAAGCTGTGAATTGGAAAGTGAATTTAAAAAACAGGCCAGACAGCCTAGGTTAACAAACAACTGGTCACATGGTCAGGAGCTGTGAATGGAACTAATAAAGCATGATTTGGCTACACTTTGCTGGAACACAGAGACCAGGAGAGTCTTCCGACAACTTAGGCATCTTTTCCAAGCTGTAATCATAAAGTCTTTGCAGACAGACAGTGCCTGGACTCTGTTCAGACTCTGGAGGCTTAAAGCACATAGGATCCAGAGGCTGGATCCTGTTGCAGCAGTCTGGTAAGTGGCCAAGAGGGGACACATGACAGGAGCTGTGACACTTTGCTTTTATTATGTTCTCTCTATTTATTTTTTATGAGTTAAACTTCCCTTTAATTAAAACAAACTGAACTGGATTCCAGTAAATTATGTTGGGGTTAATCACTACTAGACTTTTTAAAAGAACCTTTTCACAGTCTGACTTTAATGGAGTCAGAAAGCTGAGCTTGAGACTTCAGTGAATTAGGTGCAGACATAGTGATGCCCATCCTCTGAAGGTGCTGCTGAAACTGAACTATTCTCTCTCAGCTATTTATAGAGAACCCATTGCCATAGTACCTAGGACGGAATCTAAAACAAATTCCTAAAGACCACAAGCACCACAGATAGAGTGGCTTTAGATAATAGAAAACCTGGGTTGGAAGGGTCCTCAGGAGATCGTCTAGTCCAACCCCCTGCTGAAAGCAGGACTACTCCCCAATTTTTACCCCAGATCCCTAAATGGCTCCCTCCAGAATTGAGCTCACAACCCTGGATTTAGCAGGCCAATGCTCAAACCACTGAGCTATCCCTCCCCACAAGGCTTTGATATGTTTTCTAGAACTGGACTAAGACCACCAAGTCATTGCACATAGACCAATGAACAGTTAACAAATGGAAAATTTGAGGATAATTTGGAATGGATTTCAACTGGTGAGCTAGAGAGAAAAGTTTCCATATCCCATTTCCTTAGCCAGGTTACATAGGTGCTGGACCTAGGAGTGCTGCTGCACCCCCTGGCTTGAAGTAGTTTCCATTATATACAGGGCCTACAGTTTGGTTCAATGGCTGTCCGCACCCCCACTATACAAATTGCTCCAGCACCCTGCCATGTTATTAACCTTTTGTACTGGATATGCATTAGGTTGTCAAGTGTATAGTACTGGGAGATATTTGACCAAGTCGAAACAGCAGACTGGACTTCTACATAGAATGCTTCTGCCAACGTTCATGGGCTGAAATTGTGGAAAAGCAGCATCACTTGCCCCATAACCTCAGCTGTGCAGAACACAATGCCATCCACAGCCTCAGAAACAACTCTGACATCATAATCAAAAAGGCTGACAAAGGAGGTGCTGTTATCATCATGAATAGGTCGGAATATGAACAAGAGGCTGCTCGGCAGCTCTCCAACACCACTTTCTACAAACCATTACCCTCTGATCCCACTGAGAGTTACCAAAAGCAACAACAGCATTTGCTCAAGAAACTTTCTGAAAAAGCACAAGATCAAATCCGCACAGACACACCCCTGGAACCCTGACCTGGGATATTCTATCTACTATCTAAGATCCATAAACCTGGAAATCCTGGGCGCCCCATCATCTCAGGCATTGGCACCCTGACAGCAGGATTGTCTGGCTATGTAGACTCCCTCCTCAGGCCCTATGCTACCAGCACTCCCAGCTACCTTTGAGACACCACTGACTTCCTGAGGAAACTACAATCCAGCGGTGATCTTCCTGATAACACCATCCTGGCCACTATGGATGTAGAAGCCCTCTACACCAACATTCCACACAAAGATGGACTACAAGCCGTCAAGAACACTATCCCCGATAATGTCACAGCTAACCTGGTGGCTGAACTTTGTGACTTTGTCCTTACCCATAACTATTTTACATTTGGGGACAATGTATACCTTCAGATCAGCGGCACTGTTATGTGTACCCGCATGGCCCCACAGTATGCCAACATTTTTATGGCTGACTTAGAACAACGCTTCCTCAGCTCTCGTCCCCTAACGCCCCTACTCTACTTGTGCTATATTGATGACATCTTCATCATCTGGACCCAGGGAAAAGAAGCCCTTGAGGAATTCCACCATGATTTCAACAATTTCCATCCCACCATCAACCTCAGCCTGGTCCAGTCCACACAAGAGATCCACTTACTGGACACTACAGTGCTAATAAACAATGGTCACATGAATACCACCCTATACTGGAAACCTACTGACCGCTATTCCTACCTACATGCCTCCAGCTTTCACCCTGACCACACCACACGATCCATCATCTACAGCCAAGCTCTGCGATACAACCGCATTTGCTCCAACCCCTCAGACAGAGACAAACACCTACAAGATCTCTATCAAGCATTCTTACAACTACAATATCCACCTGCAGAAGTGAAGAAACAGATTGATAGAGCCAGAAGAGTTCCCAGAAGTCACCTACTACAGGACAGGCCTCACAAAGAAAATAACAGAACGCCACTAGCCGTCACCTTCAGCCCCCAACTAAAACCCCTCCAACGCATTATTAAGGATCTACAACCTATCCTGAGGATGACCCAACACTCTCACAAATCTTGGGAGACAGGCCAGTCCTTGCCTACAGACAGCCCCCCAACCTGAAGCAAATACTCACCAACAACCACATACCACACAACAGAACCACTAACCCAGGAACCTATCCTTGCAACAAAGCCCGTTGCCAACTGTGCCCACATATCTATTCAGGGGACACCATCACAGGGCCTAATAACATCAGCCACACTATCAGAGGCTCGTTCACCTGCACATCCACCAATGTGATATATGCCATCATGTGCCAGCAATGCCCCTCTGCCATGTACATTGGTCAAACTGGACAATCTCTACGTAAAAGAATAAATGGACACAAATCAGATGTCAAGAATTATAACATTCATAAACCAGTCGGAGAACACTTCAATCTCTCTGGTCACGCAATCACAGACATGAAGGTCGCTATCTTAAAACAAAAAAACTTCAAATCCAGACTCCAGCGAGAAACTGCTGAATTGGAATTCATTTGCAAATTGGATACTATTAATTTAGGCTTAAATAGAGACTGGGAGTGGCTAAGTCATTATGCAAGGTTTCCCCTTGTTTTTTCCTAACCCCCTCCCCCTCCCAGACGTTCTAGTTAAACTTGGATTTATGCTGGAAATGGCCCACCTTGATTATCATGCACATTGTAAGGAGAGTGGTCAGTTTGGATGAGCTATTACCAGCAGGAGAGTGAGTTTGTGTGTGTATGGGGGTGGGGGGTGAGAAAACCTGGATTTGTGCTGGAAATGGCCCACCTTGATTATCATGCACATTGTAAGGAGAGTGGTCAGTTTGGATGAACTATTACCAGCAAGAGAGTGAGTTTGTGTGTGTTTTGGGGCGGGAGGGTGAGAAAACCTGGATTTGTGCTGGAAATGGCCCACCTTGATTTTCATACACATTGTAAGAAGAGTGGTCACTTTGGATAATCTATTACCAGCAGGAGAGTGATTTTGTGTGTGTGGTTTTTGGAAAAAAGGGGAGGGGGGTGAGAAAACCTGGATTTGTGTTAGAAATGGCCCACCTTGATTATCATACACATTGTAAAGAGAGTGGTCACTTTGGATGGGCTATTACCAGCAGGAGAATGAGTTTGTGGGGGAGGGGGGCGGAGGGTGAGAAAACCTGGATTTGTGCTGGAAATGGCCTAACTTGATTATCATACACATTGTAAGGCGAGTGATCACTTTAGATAAGCTATTACCAGCAGGAGAGTGGGGTGGGAGGAGGTATTGTTTCATGGTCTCTGTGTATATAATGTCTTCAGTTTCCACAGTATGCATCCGATGAAGTGAGCTGTAGCTCACGAAAGCTTATGCTCAAATAAATTGGTTAGTCTCTAAGGTGCCACAAGTACTCCTTTTCCATTTGACCAATTGTTTATTTAGTAGGTAATCTCCTGTGATCTGTTTGCTATCCCTTATAATCATTTAAAATATATCTTTCATAGTTAATAAACTTGTTTTTGCTTTATCTAAACCAGTGAGTTTGAATGAAATGCTTGGAAATCTTAGTTCAAGGGGCAAAGGCTGTTGCATTTCCTCTCCACATTGAGGGAGGGACAAACTCTATGAGTTTACTCTGTACAGTTCCCTATGTAGAGTAAGACAGTATAATTTTGGATTTATACTCCGGGGTTGGGGGGGAGGGTTATCTTGGCTGTAGCTGCTCTATTGTTGGTTCATGCAGTGGCTGGTCAAAGAGCCTGCATGTAACTGCAGCTGGGTGTGTCCCTACCTGTGTGAATGCTGGCGGAAGTCACAGCAGCACAGTGTGAGAGGGAGCCCAGGCTGGTGAGTCAGAGGGCTCAGGTGGCACTCTGGGGGGAACCCATCACAAACTCCATTACATATAATTATTTATGATTGTTCCTTCATTTAATTCTTGCACTCCACCAATTTTCACTTACACTTCAACTGTATAGCAATTGTGTATAAAGTAATTTGTACTGAGAAATACTCTGGTAGAGTACATTAACTGACTTGGGAAATACATGGTCCATCAGTAAAAAATTCCTGTAAACATGCCCACTACTGATAAATGCATGCTAAAGTTACACCAAATGAGGTGGGGGAAATCCAGCCTCTCTCAATTTGGGAGGCCTTTGCCCTCCCAGAAATTCAAAACTTCACATGAACATACTAAATTTTTTACTGGTAGACAGTCAGAAATTCACAAAAACTGATTCTCTTTCCTTAGAATAAACAAATCCAAGTTATGTCAAACAATCAATTAACAGTGACATGCACCCAAACAACAAGAGACAGCAAGATATTAGTATATGCAATATGGACCTTCATCTGATCTCTCATGTAGAACCTCTGAATAGTCTGTGTTCTAGAAACAAATATGTCCTTTTGAGTATTTTTTTCAGGAACAATGCCTTGAACCATTAGAACCTAGAACCATTAAAATTTAAGAAAATCTTACATATGCAAGTGGATGGTAATTGGATATGTGGCATTTGTATCATTCATTTTTAAGAAGAGCAGGTTGCTCCAAGCTTAGATATTTGAATACATATACAGAACCAATTTCAAAGGTGATGTATAAAGTGATTTAAGTTCTACACTACAGAGTGATTATATTGGGTTTAAATGAGCCTAAAGCTGTGAAAAAGCCAAATAGTAATGCAACTACCAGTGCTTTACTTGTTCTGTAGAGAAGACCGTAGCGCTGTCAATTTAAAACCTTCCATGCACAAAACGAAAACAAACTTTTCTCTCTTTTTTTTCTTGGTAAAAGAAGGACACAAAGCCATCAAGTAAAAGAACAGAAATTGATCTCCTGTTCATTGGACAATTCAGATATTGTAAGGTGGAAAGTTGTATTTTTTCATCCATTGTGTGGTGAAATACTGTATGCCAGTGAAACAAAATCTAGCATTTTTCAGTTGCTATGCTAAGATGATCTTGGCGGATACATTTTTTAAAGGGACTGATAAAGTGACAAACAGAAATTCATGGATCAAAGTGGCCTACTCAGTGCTGGGCCCTGTGTTGTCTCAGATTTGTCTTGCAAGCCCTTTTTTCAGAAGGAATGTGAATATACACAAAATCTCTCTAAACACCATTTTTTCTCATGGATTGAGCATTTCAGTTTGACAGTATTCAGAGGTTCAGATTTGCTCTCTCTATAGTCTCATCCATTATTAGGTCTGCAATACCTTTCTTTCCGTTTCCCTTCTCAGTGAGAAAACTGCTCAGAAGACTATATTTGGCTTGTCAATATCCAATAACTTTCTGCACAATTCAATTGCAGTTGTCATGACAAGAGACATCAGGGATAAAGCTGTATGAAAAATGTCACAAATGCCATAGAATCATAGAATATCAGGGTTGGAAGGGACCTCAGGAGGTCATCTAGTCCAACCCCCTGCTCAAAGCAGGACCAGTCCCCAATTAAATCATCCCAGCCAGGGCTTTGTCAAGCCTGACCTTAAAAACTTCTAAGGAAGGAGATTCTACCACCTCCCTAGGTAATGCATTCCAGTGTTTCACCACCCTCCTAGTGAAGAAGTTTTCCCTAATATCCAACCTAAACCTCCCCCACTGCAACTTGAGACCATTACTCCTTGTCCTGTCCTCTTCTACCACTGAGAATAGTCTAGAACCATCCTCTCTGGAACCACCTCTCAGGTAGTTGAAAGCAGCTATCAAATCCCCTCTCATTCTTCTCTTCTGCAGACTAAACAATCCCAGTTCTCTCAGCCTCTCCTCATAAGTCATGTGTTCCAGACCCCTAATCATTTTTGTTGCCCTTCGCTGGACTCTCTCCAATTTATCCACATCCTTCTTGTAGTGTGGGGCTCAAAACTGGACACAGTACATCAAAATGGTAACATTAGATCATTCTTTAATTTTATGAAAAAGTCACTTTTTCACCTTTCTTGACTAGCTAATTTTGCTGCAAGCAAGGTTGGGAGAAGAAATATCAATAACTAGTTTTGATCAGGAAATCTCCTCCAACCTGAATGTGGGGGATTTTACCTATCAGCCACGCAGGAAATTAATTATTACATCAGAGCATATTAAAAAATGTTGTCTGTTTTCAAAATTCTATGACAAACATCTGCAAAAAATACTGTCTCTTCAGTTGGACCAATGATTTGGAAAATTTAACAATTAATAGATATTTTGCAAGAAATTATTTTACTGGGGGAAATTAGTTTCTTTTTATTTGGTTAATTAGACATTTAAGCATGTGGAGGAAATGAAGTATGGGGTTCCTCATATTGGCATTTAACCAGTCTGGGCAGTAGAGTCCATTCCCTTTCCCTACCTCATTTCTCTTCTGTTTTTGGACTATCAAATTGAGCGCAGCAAAAGGAAGGGATATTTTTTGTTTGGTTGGTTTTGGCAACATTATCTGTATTTGCCTTTCACTGTCCGTGTTTAGTAGCCATCACCCATCTTGAAGTCATTGTCTTGTTTGCTTCCTAGAATGGTAGAATCATAGGATTAGAAGGGACTACAAGGGTCATCTAATCTAACCCCCTGCCAAGCTGCAGAATTATTCAGAATTTGTTCAAGACAGATGGCTACCTAGCCTCCTTTTGAAAACCTCTCATGAAGGACCTTCCAATTTCCATAGGCAGTCTGTTCCATTGTCCTACTGTTCTTACAGTTAGGAAGTTTTTCTTGACATTTAATCTAAATCTACTATGCTGTAGTTCGAACCCACTGCCTCTTGTCCTGCCCTTTGTGACAAGATAAAACAACCTTTCTCCATCTTTTTATGTCAGCCTTTCAAACATTTGAAGAATGCTATTACGTCCCTCCTTAATCTCCTCTTTTCCAGCCTAACCGTACCCAGTTCCTTCAGCCTTTGCTTGAATGGTTTGCATTCCATCCCATTGAACATCTTGGTCACTCACCTCTGGATCCTTTCCAGTTTCTCTATATCCTTTCTATACATTGGTGACCAAAATTGGACACAGGACTCCAGCTGAGGCCTAACCAATGCTGAAGAGAATGGTACGATCACCTCCCATGACTTGCATGCTATGTCTCTGTTAATGCAACCTAAAATTACATTTGCTTTTTTTTTTTTGCAAAGGCATTCCATTGCTGACTCACACTGAGGTTGTGATCCACCACAACTCCCAGACCCTTCTCAGCAGTGAGGACTCTTGCAAAGTCTCTAGTGTAGCTCACTGGTCATCATAATCACTGCAAAATGTATGTATGGATAATATTTAAAGAGGTAGTATCTATACTGAAAATTATATTCTTGATAGCTTGGAGTTAAGGCAGGTCACTAGGAGGTGACGTAGCTCCTCCTGAAAGGAACACTTCTGAAGTAACACATAACGATCTCCCTGTCTGCTTGTGCATTGTATACCTTACACTGTATGCCTATTTTCATACTGAGCCAGGTGCAAATTGAGAGATGAGGAAGCCACAGGAAGAAACAAGCCACAGTGGGGTTAGTGGGGTGCCCTGTTTTATGAATAAAGACAAAGGATTGGTCTGGTATATCTTGGAGTACAAAGAGACACACTGAATCCTTCACCTAGGAGACAAACTGGCAACAGCCTGTCTCATGAAAGGAGGGCCACACTCAGCCTAGCTGTGAAACGCTGCAAGGATTTTGGGTGAGTAATAAATATCTTGTTAATTAAATTTAGGCTCTAGAATGCATGTTATGATTCTATTTCGTTTGTTTCCAACACTACTTCTGGCTACTACTTGAATCTCTATGCTCTGTTAAATAAACTTAGACTTGATTTCACAATAAACATATCTAAGTACTGTATTTTAAGTGGAGCAGTGCTCCGAAGTGAAACCAGTAACCTGGGGTGCAGTGTTTCTTTGGAAGCAGCGGATTGGTGAATACTGCATGCATCAAGTGGAACAGGGATTGTACACTCCAGGGAGACACTCAGAGATGCTCTAAGGTTGGAGTGTGTCTATATCTAACCTGTAAAATGACAGCAGGGCCTGCAAGGCCTTAAGGGGAGTGCTTGTGTTATCCATGGCCAATGGAGTTCGGGAGATGACCCTGACTTCCTCTTGCTAAGAGTAGGTGGCAATGAAGTGCCTCATAACCCTGGTGCCCCTGGGAAACATTACAGATATCTGTGATCATGAACTAAGTTCTCCTTGTAGTTTTCCACGGTCGAGATCTATGGATACCACTTTATTCCATCTTCCCACTGAAAGCAGAAAGGACCAGGAAAATATGCAATGACAAACTTTGGTCACACTATTAGTCCCTCACTAATTGTGCTGTCCTAGCCAAACTAATACAAGAGGTCTCATTGGGTCTTCCTAATTTCCAGAATCTGAAGCTTCCCATCTAGAACCTTACTTAGCATTTACTCCTTGGACTTATAGCGTACATCCGTACTTCAGCTGAAAATGTAATTTCCAGCTTGGGCAGATATACATGCACTAGCTTGGATCGACCTAGTGTACTAAAAATAGTAGTAAAATAGTAGCAGTGGCATCATGGGCAGGGGCTTGGGCTAGCTGCCCAAGTACAATTCTGTCTGAGATCCTAGGTACATACTCAGACAGCTAGCTTGAGCCACAGCTATTTTCAGCTGAGCCACTGCTATTTTCAGCATGTTTGCTTGATCAAGGCTAGTGCAGTGAATATATATCTACCAAGCTGGAAATTACACCTCTAACTGCAGTGTAGACAGAGTCCTTCAACAATTTAGAGTCCTACAGAGTCCTTCAACAATTTAGGCCTCAATGGTAACATAACTAAAACATTATTGCTCTTCTTTTTCCGAGCTGTAGCTCTGGAAAGCTTATGCTCAAATAAATCGGTTAGTCTCTAAGGTGCCACTAGTACTCCTTTTCTTTTTCCTATTAAAGTTATCCTAGAGTTTCCTTTAAAAGGATTTTTATAAGGTCTGAGAAGAAGCATACTAGGTTCAAGTCTCAGCATGTGCCATGCACCTTATCCTCTCCTACTGCAACATTTGGCTGTATCACTGTATTTCCCACTCCTTTGTAATTGTAGCTCATGCTCGTCCACTTTAAGGCAACCTGGGGTTTGACAGTTTGCTAATGTAATGTTTCAAGTCCTTGTTATAGCTACTTTCATATAGCAAATTGTGCTGTCCCATTTTTCTGTATCTTTCTTGTCACAGTTTTCACTTCAGTGGGAAGGTTAAGCAAGCAGAGATTCTCTTATTGCATTTGTAGGCTCTTATTTTCAGTTCTCTAGAGAAGATGATTAACAGAGCAACCATTGAGAGCTTTCAGTTAGAATGCTGATAGTTTTTTCAGGTATAAGTTGTGACAACTTTGAAATACGTTTTCATTCTTGGGAAGTAGTCTGAACACTAGCTTCAATGTACACCATTCTAAACTTGGGAGGAAGTCCAGTGCCTTTCTCATGTCGTTTGGCTGTCTCATGAATAGTCTGTTAATTATCCTCCAAGTCCTACTATGCCAGATGGATCAGAGGATCCCATTTTCTAGGCAGATTAATCAGATATCTGGTATCTTACTTAGAGATTTTTGGCCTCATTCTGCTGGAAATATAAACATATTAGGTGGAGAGCAATCAGCCCTTTTCAGAGACTACAAGGCTGTTACCACATCATCCATACATTCTTTTTCTAAACACGACAAAATTCAGTTGGTGTCATCTTTGGATTCAATTTCAGGCCACAGATCCATCAATCAGTTGTCAATACCTTCAAGGAGATATGTATAAATTAAATAAATAGTTGAATATATTAGGGCCTAAGCTTTCAAAAGTGAGTTACAATTTTGGGTGCTCAAATTGAGACACCTTAACGTGTTGATTTTCAGAGGGTGGTTGCTCAGTACTGAAAAGTTAAGGTGCCTAAAATCACTAGTCACGTCCAGAAAATTTGGCCTGGAGGGGGAATTATCCCTTCTATTTAATAGTGATTTTTTTAGTCTAAATTAATAGATTAGCCTTTACCATACCTATGCTAAATTTAGCTTCATTGATAGTTTATATAGTTGTTGATTTTAATTGAACCACAGTCACTTATTTATTTCCTTTGTTTTTAATGATTTTTTTGGTATTTATTCACTCTTCTATTACCATGTAGTGAATGAGATTGTTTGTTGAGCTCCTGCCTCATTGTTGAAGAAGATGAAAAGTTTGCAGTGAATGATGCAGGAGATTGCAGGAATAGGGCTGGGAAAGGAAGGTTTCATGGCTAAGGCAGTTGAACGACACCCTGGACAATTGGATTCTACCCCTGTTTCTGCCACAGAGGTCCTATACGATGCTAAGCAACTTACTTAAAGAAAAATTTTCACAAGTGGCTATTGTAAGTTCCTCATTTTCTAGGTTCTGGGCCTAAGACCTTTGGGTTCTGACTTGCAGAAGAGCTGAGTACTCATATCAGCAGTTGAAGTCCAAGGGAGCTGTGTTTGGAACTTACAGAATGCTATAAACCAAAGCTAAATAATCTGAAAAATCAGGTCTGATGGATCCTAAAATGGGAATACAAAATTAGTGGGCACACCTAACAATTTTGGTCTTCATTTCTATGTCTCCGTTCTGTAAAATGGAGACAATGCCCCCGCATCTCACATAGGTGTTGTGAAGATAAAGTCATTAATATTTGTGAAGCACTCAGCTACTATAGTAGTGAGTACTAGAGAAAAGCCCATGAGTAAATGAATAATTCTGTATTCACAGTAGGGTTTGAATAGTGTGTAGTAAATGAGTCATAGGGTCAGACCCTGAACAATGAAGAAAAAATATTAAAATAACAAAATATTAAAATCCTGAATAGCTGCTCATTCAGTGAGCACCATAAACCCTGTGCATTGAATGAGAAAGGTATCCTGTGGAAAAAATAGCATGTAATTAAAGACTATCATAGTGCATGCGTATAAGAGGACCCAGGATGTTTGGTTTTGCTCCTCTGTTTTCATTCAAGTCAGGACAAGAGGGTAATGGGGCAAAAATGGCATCTACACAATTATTATATTTGTTTCTTCTGTTCCTAATGGTAATAACTAACTCTGCCTTTTGTTAGATATAAAATTAAGGGTAGAATTTAATGGGAGTCAGTAACTTTATCAACCCGTAATCTGGTAGTGAACAGTGTCAGGGAGCAATCTGTTTCACCTGCATCACCCTCCACACCTGTCTTGTCATATACTGGGCATCCTTTGTGGTTTGAGCAAAAAAATCACCTTTATTATGCAGTTTCCCTTATAAAATCTTATACAGCTTCCCTGAGCAAAGGCATGAGACAGATGTGGATTATTTCTTTTGCCATCTGCCTTAGTATAACTTCTCATAGCCATGGAGGATGGGAACAGTTGTTTAAGTTGACCTCTATTAGACTTTTAGAGCATTTGCTTAAAGCAGCTATCATTAAAATTCTTTGTAAATTTTTGGTAGATGTAAGATCTTAACCTTGGGTTCTCCTAGCATTCTAGGTGTTTGATCCCTTCTAAACCTACCATTTTATGAAGCTGCAATACTTACCCGTAACATGCTGTTCCTTAATTAGCAGAGAGAGCACTTTCTGGACTCAAATTTGGGACTGATCTATTTTACTAGAAACCTTTCACCGAAAGCACATCTGTGTCATGTAACTTTCACAAAGTGCCACAGGGCATTTGTTTTCAATTATCACATACAAATAATGGCTGACACTATTTGTAACAGCAAGTGAAAGTACCTAGGGTATTTTTGAGAGAATATTCTCTTGCTATTGGAAATCAAAAAAAAAAAAAAAAGGCCACAGAAACGGAACAAAGCATTAGTTCCAGTGAGATTCTTGGTAATGGTAATTCACCATTTTCCCCCTAACAGGGTGTCATACCCCTTATGATGGTGCTGCCTGTGCTTTTCTAGAACAAATGTATTTACTATGTATGTCCTCCTTATTTCTTAGTATAGTGTAAGTAAAAGGCTATGACTCCATGAGAGATTTCAAGCTTCCAAGAAATAAACCCCCCCATACTGTAATTCCTCTTCTACAATAGCATAAGAAGAATTTTACTTTATTTACAAACCTTTTTTCTGGCATTGTCATTTACAGGCCTTTACTCATAGACTCTTTACATCTCTTTAATATGTACAGTATTATTACATACATTTTTGTAGCCCAAACAATGTTGCATTATTACCAGACCCTAAATATATATTTTGTAAGGCATCCTCTGGGTATGATTGGAAATAACTCTTGACTTTAGTTTTCTGTTGTCTTGTCACTGTAACATAGCTATTTTTCTTCTCCACTGATATAAAGTTAAGGGGGGATTCTAATTTTACTTTGCTGGTGTGTAAATGTGTCAGTTCATACAACTAGCTGTTTTTCTTTGTTGTTACCTCTTTCTCTCTGTTTTAGCCTGAGGCTCCCCTTTTTATTTGATCAGTATAGTTTATATCATATTCCAGGCAGCATTTCTTCCCAAGAGAAAAACAGGATTTCAAATTGCTACTCATGATTCCTGAGGCGAACTGAAAGGGTGCCGACTGAATTAATGTTTCCTTTACTGTTTTGGAGACTTATTGGTTTTATTTCCATTAGCTTACGGATACACTCTTTTTCTATCTTTAATATTGTTCTTATCTGACTATTGACAATTTTTTCTCTGTTGTTTACAGCTCACTACAATACAAATTTAAGCGGAAAATTAATCAGTTGGATTATTTAGTGACAAAAGAAAGGAGTTCAAAAAATCCACAAAGAATAGAAATATTCCTTCTTTGGGACAAAAGTTATATAGCTCGGTTTTCAGAATATATATACTTATTCAGCAACCCCAGAACTGTTCTGCAGAAACTGGGTGTGCTGCTATCAGTATTTTAACATTCTAATATCTCTAAATGATTTATTTGCCTGGTTAACATGGTTCACTACAACACAGTGCAGCAGCCACACTTGATAACATTGTTAGGAGAGTCTTCATTATAACACCTAAGCCTGTTTCTATACGTGTGTCTAGAGTGTGGTTTCAAAGTTCACTTAGTGCCATTATTACAAATATTCATAGTTTTTTTCTTCCCCACTGAACACAAATGGATTTATTAGTCCATTTCTATAATACCTTCCACTAAAAAATCTCAAAGCACCTTAGAAGAGTTAATGAATTGAGCAACATAATACCCTATTTTGCAGATCAAGAAATTGAGGTGCAGAGAGGTTATTTTATTCTAAAGAAAATCTCAGATCACCTGACTCCCAGTCTTGTGCTTTTACCACAGAGACCATGATTCTTTAACAATTATTCGCTAGCTAACACTTGTCTCTTTTACACAACAAATGAACGATTCCACCCAATCGCAAGCCAAAAAACACTGAACATCAATGTCTTTCACAAATGACATTGACATCCTTATTGATGTCCAAATCACACATATTCATTGATGCCATGCTTGTCATTTCTATGCTGGCTGTTCTCTTTCAAACATTTAATCACTTTCTGATGCCTCTCTGGAAAGGTTTTTTATGTAAGCCCTGACCCAAAGAAAGATCAATAGAAAATCAACAAAAGCAGTAATGCAGAAATTCAGATCTTGATGAGCAGGGGAAAAAATATTACTTTTTCTTTGTTATGTTGAGGGGTGATGTATTTTCTTTTTCTTATTGACTAATAAGGTTAAGGTTTATGGATAGCACAGAACAAATTTACACCAAACAGTTCATTCAGTGTATTTGATGATTTAACTGGGAACTGGTCCTGCTTCGAGCAGGGGGTTGGACTAGATGACCTTCTGGGGTCCCTTCCAACCCTGATATTCTATGATTCTATGATTTCACCCTTATTCCTGTTCACAAATAGACTCTGATTTAACTTAAATGTCTGTTCATAGTTGTTTGACAGATGCTTAACAGGAACAAGTTTCTGCCTATGGATTGCTCTTAAATTGTGTTTGACACTTATCTGAGGTTAAATCCTGGCTCCATTGAAGTCAATGGCAAAATTCTCATACTAATATTTTTTTGTTTTCTGACTAAATGAATGCATTTACAGTAAAGAGGTGAAAGGCATGATCAACTCATCGGATCTCTGAATAGCTTAGGGAGAAGGTGGGGGCAGTTTGTGTAATTTGGAGGAGATAGGGTCATTATTATAGAAGTTTAAATCTGTTATTTTATGAGCCACTTGAGTTTAGTTTGTCTGATAAGTTGTTGCTTAAAAAACCATGCTATTTGCAATAGTATAGGCTATGGTTAATATTCTTTCAACACATTGACACAAAGTAATTGTGTGGCATGGTCATACATGTTTCCAGTAGAATTTTGTCTGGTTTGGCTTATTTAGCTACCTCTGTAACAAGGCTCTGGCCAGGGGTTTTGTGAATCCTTAGCTGTGAAGGGTATGGTCCAGTTGTCTTGTTTAGCTGTGTCCACATCAGGGTGGCCTGGCCTGGGCTTTTGGAAATACAGTCTGTCTCCATGGTGCTGTACTGTTATGAACCAGAGTTCAGCAATATTTCATATATCTACCAAGTTAATTTACTGAATTTCCTCGTCTCCAGTTTTCTGTAACTTAACAATATTCGTCACAGTCATTGTCAGAGAAAAATTAGTAATTGTGGTACACAGGTATGTATTTTCAGCTACGTTGGAAGACTGCATGTCTGCAATAGCCACCAAATCAGAGATCTGGTCCAGATGACTGGGAAACAAATCCATCCCCTTAGTGCCGTGTAGTTGTTAAGTGGTGGACCATATAGAACATTTCATATATAACATACCATGGTCAGTGTCTGAATGTCCTGGCCTCTACTTTTGTGTCCTCCACCACAGTTCACCATAGTTACTGCTGTGCAGTAATTACGGGGTTCATGCATGTGCATCGCCCTACTTGGGTAGGGTATGTCAGGAGCCCCACAATAGCCTCCATATCAAGGATCTAATCAGGGGAACAATTCAATAAGTCCATCTTTGGTTGTGTTAGTTAAACATATTACTATTTGTAACTGTCCTTATTGATCGTCAATTCGCACAATGAGCAACAAAGGTATCGGCCAAGGGAGAAATGGGTCTGTCAAAAAACACATTTAGGCACTATGCAAATACCAGGAGCGCCTCATAACGTGGGCATCAACAGCATAGCTTTGTCATCACAACCTCTACTTTTACTGGATGCAGACCACAGCAATCTGCTGCTCCCATCAGAAGCTATTTTTATTTAATCACAAAATGAGTGTTGGCAACAGTTCAGACATTTATTTTTTGTGAACTTCTGTATAAACAAAATTCCTTCATTCAAATGTTAATGAAAATTGAACACAGATAGGGTGTGGATGTGGTACATGGTTTCTGATTTGTCAGACTGGCTATTATAGCTATTGAACACTTCATCTTCATCTTTGTCCATTGTCTCATATATACCTTCCTCATTAATGTTATCTGTGACTCCAGAAGCAAGGAACTACATAGCTGCATTGTACTAAGATAAGGATCATTGCCATCAACTTTTTCCTCTTGACTCCACAATAAGACGTCAGAGTGACAGCTGCCAGGATCCCCTTCCCTTCCTCATTGTAATTCTATTGAATATCAACGGCAAAAGCATTTTGCAGCTGACTGTTTTTCCTCTGACACTACAGTATGGTAGCAGAATTTGAACAAAGAGCTTCTGCAAGTCTCTAAGAACATCATTGTTTATGTTTATCTACTGCAGCGGCTTTCCCTGTCTAGGAGTCAGTGTACCTAAATCTTCCTATTAAATGGTTAGCTAAAGAAGTCTGGTTTTGGATAAGCAATGGTGCCTTGCCATCTGACAGTACTTCCTCCTGACCAAACTTTAAAGGGATAGACACCTGTTTTTCAATAGAGTTATGTAACTGACTTAGCGTGGGTACCTTTTCTAGGATTCATAGCTGTTCAGAAGATGTTATTTACATTTCTGCTTTTCCTAAGCTATCTTAAAAAAATAGCATACTTCTGGAGCCCTCATGATTGCAAATTATAAAAATTAAAAGACTGTCAAATGTCATTCCAGTGTATATTTTATTGCCATGGCAACATACAGGTAACTGGGTAGGTTAAGCTACAAGTTATGTATTCGGCTATTAAAAGACCAATGAAATAAAGTCACTTAATCAAGCTTATCATTGCTTGTGCTATGTAAGCAAGACAACCCTAATAAAGTCAAAACACTGGATGTTTCTCTGTTGTCTTTGTTCAAACAGTATCTTGTGTGCTGTATTGTATCAAACACAGCCAATCAATGAACATTACTCATTTTGCAACCATGATATAAAAAAAAGCTAGCTTCCTTCTGCAAATACTCCTCATTGTAATATTTTTGCAGCATAATTTATAGTATGTTGAAGCTTACTCTGTTCAGATACATTCTTTCTCTCCAAATTGCTCTCCAAATGCACACATTTTAAGCAACAACAGAAACAGATGTACTGAAAAAGTATGCTCTTGGGTTTTCTAACACAGAATTATATACATGGAATACCATTTTAAGCCATGGCTATTGCCAAGCAAAACTGCATTATATCAAAAGCCCACAGAACAAGGGCAGAAATAAAGAGACTTTTTAGCTTAATTTAGAAGCTATACCAGGATAATATAAAATCTTTATTTGGAAAAAAAAACAGCAAAACACTCACTTGGATTTGTTCTCCCAGGGAGACATTAGAGATTTACATTGGTAAATCCCATTAATGCCAATACAATGCCTTTCATGTTGAAGTATCCCAAAGTGCTCTACAGACTGTGTACTGGGATCACATAGCTAAGTCCTCAAAGAGAGCCACCACGGGGTGGAATTCTGCAGTCTCATAAGAGCAAAGGTTGCAGCAATTTTGCACCAATATTACACAGCAAGAAATTAAAAATTGTTGACCCAGACGCAGTTGCTGATGGAATTTCGAGAGGCAGTATATTAGCCAAGTGGAATCTAGCCAGGATACAGTAAACTGTTCAGTGAGAACTCAGGAGCTCAGGTGGTTGGAAGGAAGAAGCAGCACTTTTATTAAATGAATAAGCATCCACTGTAGTTAGGCCTCTGGGAACATCTCGTTTCTACTGGAGTGGCTCATCGGCTTAACACTAGACAATTCCGAAACAACAACAGATTTATTTAAGGGAAGTAACAACAGGAACAGGGGAAAATGTTGAACTATAAACAAATAGCAAGTGAGTTGTGGTTTAACAAAGGTGAGTATAAAACTCATGCCCCAACTAACCCAAACCTTGGCAACAACTAAACAAAAGAGAACAGACGAATACCCCAAGACACTTTACTGTCTCTAGGTTTTCTTAACCAGCAGGAATGAGGTTAAGATGCATTTGTCTTCACAGGTGATCCACAGGCTCACAGTATCTGGAAGCTGAAGTAGTGGGACCTGAAGGTGAGAGCCCTCAGGATCCTGGCGACTGGTCCCAAAGGTAAGATCTTGAACTCAGGAACACCACAATGTTTAAAGTAAATGACTAGACATTAACAGTCTTTAATGACTTTACACCTGCTGGTGATCTTGGTCTGATCTGGTGGTCTTGATCCGAAGATCCAATGCCACGCAAAAAGACTGCACCTTGACTGTTTCTATATGGACAGCCCCCAAGCAACGGGTGCTCAGACTAATTTAATTTTTTTAAAGACACATGCGCCAAAGTTCTGAGGGAAGTAGCTCTACAGGAGCCAGTTGGAACTCATTCCAAATGTCTGTTGGCTTCTTTCCTGCCAAAGTTCTGTAAAGAAGCTTCCCCAATATGGAGTCTGAGTTATCCTTTGCTTCAGGCGCCATGATGGACACCTGAAGTCCATTTTGGAAAATGGGGTAACCTGTCTAACATGTACTACTAAAAACAGTAAATGTAATAACAAACAGCTAAAAGTGCTTAGAACAATGTGATAAACGTCATAAGGACTATATTGAGCATGAAATGAAAAAAAACATGCAACACAACGTTATGGTTGTTCTTTCAAAAGTTTACAGATGTACAATGAGTTAATACAGCTTTGAAACTTTACTATGCAGAAGAAAAATACTGCTTTTAACCATTTTAATTTAAATGAAACAAGCACAGAAACAGTTTCCTGACCTTGTCACATCTTTTTTTAAATGTTCCCTTTATTTTTTGTTAGTAGTTTATGTTTAGCACAGTACTATACTGTATTTGCTGCTTTTGTTGTTGTTGTTTTTTGTTTTGTCTCTGATGCTGCCTGATTGCATACTTCTGGTTCCAAATGAGGTATGTGATTGATCGCACACTTCATAACTCTGGGTGTTCATAACTCTGAGGTTCTACTTTATAGGGACTACTTATGCTTAAATTTCAGCATGTGCGTAAATGCTTTGCTGATGAGGGCCTAAATTGGAGCATTAATTTAAGCCATACTTACAGAGAAGCATGCCACCTGCTGGTTTATCTGCATCCTGTTTTATAGCACCTGGATTTTCCTTGGAAACCTTCCATCTAATTAAGAGCCAGGCCCAAGACAGATTATCTTGTAAAATCTTGGTAGTTTAAGGTGGACTGGCTGCATACAAATAGGGGAAAGGGTTTTGTGCCAGGAAAGTTAAGGAGAAACAGACACACACACCCTCACACACACTGATTTGTTCTCAAAATTAGCTATTTTTTCCCACTGAATTTTCATTCACATTGAGGTAAATTATTAGGGGGGTAATTCCAATTCATTCACCTTTATCAGACATGTAGAATTTTGTCACTATTTTCATGTTATTGGAATAGCCTTCAATCCTGCCCCCGACTGACTTCAGTGAGAATAGGATAGGTGCATAGTACATCAAAATATCTTTCAACAACATATTTTTACAAAATCATCTACCAAAATGAATCATTTTATAATATTTACACATGAATAGTAAATATTTCACGTGTTTTCCTCTACTGAAGTGAATGAAGGACTAGTAATTAACCTTGGCTTCCCAGACAGATCCTAGCCAAGTTAATGCATCTGTTGTCATTAGCAGTCACAATGGGTATGTCTACACTGCAGCTGGGAGTGAGCCTCTCACCCTGGGTCCACAGACTCATGCTTGCAAGGCTCATGCTAGTGTTCTAAAAAGAGCTGTGTAGATGGAGCTTTGGAACTATTGCTCGGCTGGAAGCTCAGGGTCTCAAGCTCCCCCATCCCCAACTTCAGAGTCTGAGCTCCAGCCCACACAGCTCATAGGCGCCGACTTTGTGGGTGCTCGAGGGCTGGAGCACCAACAGAAAAAAATAGTGGGTGCTCAGCACCCACCAGCCACAGCTGTTTGGTAGCACCCCCTAATTAGCTGATCAGGGTACCTCCAAACAGCTGATTGGAGGCGCTGCCAAACAGCTGTTTGGTGGCTGGGTGGGGTCAGAGGGAGGGCGGTGAGCAGCGAGCAGGTGGGGGCCTCAGGAGGGGGCGGAGCAAGGGTAGGGTCTTGGGGAAGAGGGCGGGGCCTCAGGGGCTGGGGTGTAGTAGGGGCGCAGCCTCAGGGCAGAGCAGGGGGTGGAGCAATCCCCTGGGTAAAGAAAAACTCAGCGCCTATGACACAGCTATTTTTAAAGAGCTTGCATGAGCCTCACCAGCACAAGTCTGTGGCCCAGGTCTGGCAGGCTCACTCCCAGAGGCAGCGTTGATTTACGCTATCAGCTCTCATCCCAGTGCAACACTATGGGAGACATCCCAACTACACTTTTTAAATGGAGAATGGACATTGTCTACCTGCGTGAGGTGGTGGGCTACAGTGAGCTGAACAGTCATACAGTGCTGGCTCCTTCTTCTTGATTCCAGTATTTACAGAGGGAGAGGGGGACCAAGAGGAAGGGAAGCATGTGTGGGAGAAGGGGAGCAGGGGACAGTAGATATGGGAGAGGAAGGTGAAATGATGATTAGAGAAAGAGTGTATAATTAACTTTTTTCAAAAAGGACAATATGCTTGCCACTGAAAAGCAAATTAAATACATTAAATACTTTTCTAATGTTACTTTTCCACGTAAGAAAGTTCTGTAGTAGGCAATGGGAATAGTCTGCACAATTGTGAACAGGAAGGAAAAAGGTATTTGAGACACTGTCTCTCAGTTTAGGTGTGGAACATACTATTAAAAAGTCTGAAACCCCCTGAATCATGAGGTAATCTTTAATCATTCAATAATAGACCATATGACTTCCTCTGCAATACATTTAGGCCACGTCTACACTGTGAGCTAGGGGAGTGATTTCCAACTCCCACAGACATACTCATTCTACCATAGTGACACTAGTATTTTTAATGGGCTACTTCAGATGAAAGCTAGCACACGTATGTCTATGGGACCTGGGAATCACACTCCTAACTTGCAGTGTAGACACAGCCTTATACATGACTCTGCTGGTTATGCCTATACCAACATAGCCTAGTCTCCCTCATCTTGCCTTTAACTGGAGCAACCTGCTTTGGGTCCCTTACAACTTCATTTCATTTCCTGTTATGGTGTGTCCAACCATTCACCATCTCAAAATCTTCATTTCCATGGTGAAAACTATTGCCTAGCCTAATCACTATTTAATGATTTATTCACAGTGGAACAGTCATTGCGGGTGGCAGGAGTGGGGGAAGGCACTCTGTAGTCCAGGGGTTAGGGCACACACACCTCCAGGAGGTAGGAGAACCTGGGTCCAGTCCCCTGCTTTAATCATGCCTTCATAATTTATTATACAATGGAACAGCTTCACCGGGCAAGACTGAGGAAGCCCCAACATCAGAATGTCCCAAAGCTCAGTGGTTAGAACACTCTTGGCAGGTAGGTGGCCCCCTGTTTAAATCCTTTCTTGCCCCTTCAGCAGAGTGGGGAACTGAACCTGGGTCTCCTGCATCCCAGGTTCTCTAAACACTGGGCTAAAAATTATAAGGTGGGCCACACCTCCTCTTGCTGCTGCCATTTTGTGTGGAGAGGGGCAGGTGCCTAATTATTCCTTCAAGAAACATTTGAGGCATTTCAGCCTCCTGACTCCATGCGGTGGCTTCCCATTTGTGGATCACTAAGCACAGGTAGTCAGACCCAATTTGAGTGCCTATCTCTGAGGGAGTTGTGGGGCTTAGTACATATCCCTTTCCTCAGCGTTTCCCACTGGCTAACTTAGCTGGCTCCCTTCCTTGTGTGCTGGCTTTTGTGAATCATATTCTTAGATGCTTATCTCTTCCAATTCATTGTATAGGCAGCCCAAGTGCCTAACTCAACTTTATGGATCACTGCAGTGTTCCTGTGATTTTTCTAGGCATTTAAAAATTAGGCTTTTTTTTCAACGCTGAGAGATATGGCACCTAAGTCCCTTCATGAATCCTATCCTAAACCTCTAGAGTTGCCACTCTGATCTTTCTCCAAACCTTTAAGTGCCTTTCTTTTCTCCCTCCACCTAGTACCTCTGCTCACATGCTACATTGTCTGAGGGTTGGCAAAAGAGATCTCAGTTCTTTTTTACTTCCATGGGTGGGCAGATGGGTATATCTTTATTTGTGTTGCTTCTATGACGTGATATTGGGCCTCTGCAGGAAAACAATAAGCTGATTAATGAGTGGGAGGCTTCCAGGGTGCTTCTAGCTGCATTTTGCAGCTCCAAGAGCAGTAAGAGCTTGCTGAAGTTAGGGTGACTATTTGGCACTCATGGAATCCCAAGCTTTGGTGACGTTGGGGTGAGATTTATGCCCATAAATGAAACTCTTTGTTTGGATGCACACACTGAGCTCTTATTACTTGCAGGAGAGACCTCCCATGTGCATCTATTCTCAGAATTTGGCTCCCAGAATGAGTGCTGTGACTTCATAATAAATCACTTGTTCAGTGATTTTTAAAATTCCACCTTTTTATCTCAACTGGTCCTGGAGATGAGTGAGGCAAAACAGAGTTATGGAAAGAGAAAAGGGAGCTTGGAAGGGAGCAGTACTTGGAATATAAATTCCATCTGAACTTAGTACGTCCTGGAAAGGCCATGGGTGGCAATACATAATCCTGTGAATTATATATTTTCCTAAAATGCGTATCTATAATTAATTTGCCAATTACACACCATTAATTTATCTCCCCTTCCCTGGTAGCCCCTCCGGTGAATTAACCATAGTAATCCTAGTAAATGAATTGGGAAACATGAATGATCCTAATAACCATAGACCACCTTAGTTTTCCCCTTTTGTCTAAAATTGTATGGAAGCTCAACAATTATATTTGCAGTGTGATGGCTACCCACAGAAACAAAAATTAATCATAATCTGGCTCTAAAGTAACTTCGTAATTAGATTTTATAGGCATCTTATTCTGTATCTGATGACAGAAACATTAAATAGGACACTTCAGTGGACTTTAGAAAGTTTCTTATAATGTTTATCAGTAAGCTCTCTGACAAAGTCTTTAAATGTTTCTCTGCGGCCTCACGGATCAAAAGCAGATGGCTGTCATTAGGCATTTTAAATCTGACTCTGTTACCGTGCAGTACAAGAGCTCAGACCTTGGTTCTTTGTGTATCTATGTTTATGACCATGACCTCTTCACTACTTAATCTAAATCTGTAGTCCCCTGTAGACTGTAGGCTGAAGATACCATATTGCTGATTTCAGAGTAACAGCCGTGTTAGTCTGTATTCGCAAAAAGAAAAGGAGTACTTGTGGCACCTTAGAGACTAACCAATTTATTTGAGCATGCTCAAATAAATTGGTTAGTCTCTAAGGTGCCACAAGTACTCCTTTTCATATTGCTGATGTACACAAATACACAGTGTGTATGTTTACAAAAGAGCTGTTCCAAATACACACTGTTAGGGACTTATCCATGGCAATTGCATCTCAGTTGAATGAGGTGCATAGGATTCTATTTCATACTAAATTAGATCTTCACCAACTATAGTGTTATTCTTGCTCTTTCTGTAAATAGTGCTAAACCCAGCTAAATCCATAAAATTACATATCTGAGACTGAATCTGAGCAGAATGTTCTCAAGCCACTAACATACAAACACCATCAGAGATAAAGTATGACACCTCATCCACTGTAATTAGAGCTCATTAGAACCTGCCTTGATTCTAACAAAGATGAATCCAAAGCTCTTATTTGATAGGTCAATGAGGAGCTGAAATGAATAGTATTGCTAATGAGGATCTGAAATTAATCAGCTATTATTATTAACAACTCCAAAAAAATAAAATACTAAAAATTTGATTATATAGGATAATTTACAAAATGGGAACAGTCAAAGTGAAATGTTAAAGTAACTGACCATTTTCAAGCCAAAACCATTGACTATATTTTTAATAGAGAGAATTCAGACATTTGTAAATAAAAGGAATTTTCCTCATCCATTCAGAGGTTTCCTTCTATTTAAAACTGTAGAAAAGATATCTCAAAACGATGCTGTGACAAGAAATAAATGTAAGTTAAATAAAAAGCTGTTTACTTTACTGTGAGGGGAAACTATAATAAATAAATAGAACCTGATTCTGCACCCCCGGTGAGTGAGGTTTACAGGATTGGGCACCTTAACAACAGTTATATCTGTTCTATTAGTTATTAAGCTCTAATTTAAGAACCACTCCACTTTTCCTTCACTTCAGCCTTTCTCATTGGTCCAAGCTATTCAGAAACATGGACTGCAAACTGTGAAGATGGCTGCAGTGCTGATTCAAAATGTAATCCTTTGGTAAGCAGAGAATTGGGGAGAAGCATTCCAAGTTTAACAAAGGCTGTTGTTTTGAATAACACATCTTGAAATCTTTTGAAGAGTTGCCTCCTCTGGAAACATTGTGCTGGAAAGGAGACAGCTGAGAGAAGAGAATAGCATATGCTGGTCTGATAATACGCTCCTGATTCACATGTGATTTTTATCCCCTTCCTTCCTTCCTCCGCCTGCACATATGGTTGATTTGAATCAGGTGGGTTTAGCTACCCTAGAAAGCAAAATAACTCTTCCTAGCAATTTGTCTGAGTTTAGAATTGATCAGTAACAATTTATTCTCCATTTTTTGTTAAAGTGGAGTAGCCAACTGACCTCTCTGTGCTATTTAATTTGTGAGATATCCCTATCGTGTCAGCTCTAATTCATCTTCTTCCTGCTCTAAATAGTCCTATTCTTTTAAATACCTCCTCCAATGGCCATTTTCTGTATCTATAATCATTTTCATTGCCCTTTTTTCATCTCTACTATATCATCTGATATTTTCCCATTTGAGATGGGTTGGCAACAAAACATTGTATTCAACGTGAGAGCATTCCAGGGATTTGCTTTATAAAATGACATTATAACATTATTAGTGCTATAGTCTGTACTGTGCCTAAAACAATCTTAACATTTTGTTTTCTTTTTGGCTAGTGCAGCATATGGGCAAAATATTTTTACTGAATTCCTGACTGTGATAAATTGGACTTCTTGCTGAGTGGTTTCCCATTAATTTACATGGGTATTTCAAATAGTTTTTTCCAATTTACAAATACCTTAGATTTAGTTTTATTGCCTACTGTTCTTTGGGTGTTAAGAAATCCCACACTATCCTCTCTAATCAGAAGTAATCAAAAAATGTTGTATAATTTTTGCTGGTGTTCACCCCCTGTCCTACATCATTAATAAATATAGCACATGTCCTAGTACAAATTCTTGGGGCAACCCACTATTATCCTCATTCCACGTTGAAAATTTACCATTTATTTCTACTCTTCGTTTTCTACTCTAAGCCAGTGTCTGATCCATGGCAGTACTTTGTCTCTCACCCCATTACTACTTAGTTTCCTTAAGTGCCTGTTGTGATGGACTTAATCAAATGATTTTTTAAAGTTCAAATACATATATGCCAGTTTTCCTTTATCTACTATTCAGTTGAGTCCCAGGTATCATCAAAGCTGATGGTACATCACCTATCCAGTGTCCATTCTTTAGCAAGGAAAAGGGGCAGAAACAAACAGATCTGCAGTTTAGCAAACAATTTAGAAAATTTCTCCCCCTCTCTCCCAGTCTCCTTGCTCTCAGATGGAAAGAACTTTATGTAGGGGTTGCTGTCAGAGAAAGGCATTTCAAAGTGTAACTGAACTATAAAAGTGAAGGGAAAAACACCCCAAATTATTTCTCCCTATCCATCTTTTTCTTTTCTACCTAACACAACAAAGGAATCCAGCTCTTTAACTTTGGGAGGGATCCTGACCTGACGACTGGTCAGTACTTCAGTTGGAAGCAAGTGGTAAGAATTTTACCAAGAATTTCAGCAAGTGGTAAGAATTTTACCTTAAAACAAGCCCAGTTTGTAAAGTTTTAGTACTAGGAAGCATTTTATCTTTATATTTCTTGTAACCATCTCTGTCTTTAACGCTTTAATACTTGTACTCACTTAAAACATGTCTCTGTAGTTAAATAATTTTTTCTTCTTTAATCAAAATTAATCTGGTGTTGTGAACTGTGTGGGTAACTCATTTAAGGTGGCAAGGTACTGTTTATTGTTCCTTTATAGGGACTATCTGTCTATCAACTTACAGTTGTTATCTGAACTGTCCGGGAGAGGGCTGGACAGTGCAGTACAGAATACACATTTTGGGAGGAGTGTCTTGGGGTCACTCTGCATGTGGTAACCAAGGCTGGCAACCAAGGCTGGCAGAGTGTGATTGCAGCATGCTGGCAGGCTACAGTTATACACAGACATTCAGGATGTGACTTGCTAGCTGGAAGGCTGTTTGTGAGTAACCCAGGTGGGGGCTACAGCAGGAAGGCATTGTAAGGCATCCAAGATTGCAAGCAAGCGCCGACTGCCCCTCACTTGTCTGGATTGCACCCAAAAGGTCACTGGCAGTCTAACAAGTTAGCCTCACAGAGTGAAATCTTGGCCTCATTGAAATCAGTGGCAAAACTCTCATTGATTTCACTGGGGAGTTTTCACACACATTGGATTTCACACAAAGACTTTGCTCTAGGGAGAAGGTGGCTGAATAAAGAATTCATATGTCTGAAATCAGCTTTAGGCAACTGTCTCTGAGAGGGAAGACTCTCCTAAGTAGGGGAAACAGCCTCCATAACTACTGAGCAAGGGATCTTCCACAGCCTCTTCTGCTTTTAGATAACTTGGGCGTAATACCCTAAGAATGAAGCGTATAAAAATGTTTTCAAAATACAGGTCATTTGGGAGTTATTTTTATTGTCGCTTCCTGAAATTTTTGTCACACTTTGACCAGCTCCTAACATATTTCCACAAATCAATGCAACAGGCAACATTTTCAACATCCCTCTGAGAATTTCCTGAGGCAGAACACACAAATTAATGCCTGCACAGCAAGGGCGCTGTGTATTGCACATAACTGAGTCTGCTGTTGGCCTCCCTTCAATGATCTTTTGAAACCAGTTATAAGAAATAAGGAATCTAATGGATAGGAAAAGCTGGACCCTCCCCTCCCATATAGAACTATAAGTGAAACAACAACACAGGGAACTGTCAGTTGGCTCTTGAGGTGTCACACAAGCAAGTGAAGCGTTACCAGCGAACTCGTTCACTGAACCTAACTGACACAAACAACAAAAAACCAAAATTAGTCAAAGCATGTGCCTAGGGCAATCTATTGCTGTTTATTTATGTTTTTCTAAAGCGTCCTTCTCTTTAGGTTTCTCTGATGAGTTCTGTGCTACAAAAATCCTGCTGTAGCTATATTCTGAGGGCACAATCGATAACAATACAGTACATTTTTTTTAATCTTCCCCTGCGATTGCACAAACACTACTTTTCCCTCATGGCCCTTTCACTGCGTTTCTGTATTAGAAGCAAAAAAGATAATGGACTTTCTAAGGAATAAGTTTGGTGAATAGGAGGAGGAAATTTTTCTGCTGCCAACGTCGCATCTTCCTCTGCTTTATGATCTATTCCTTTTTCAGCTAAAAATCTTCAGAGGCTTATTAAAACATTTATATTTTCTCCCTTTGTTAGTCTCTCTCTTCTTTCCCTCAAAAGTCATCTCTTTTCATTTCTGCAGAATTTTTTTCATCTCCCTATTTATTTGATATCTCTTCTATAACCTTCCAGTCCACAACTCTTCATCAATTTTTTCTCTTGTAGTTTCCTACAAACTCTCTCACATCTCTCTCACATGCACTATATTTGCTATGTTTTTCCAAACAGCACAGAAGCCAATAACAGGACATATTGCCCAAATTGTGGTCTCAAGTCATGTTTACACTATGGGTGCTACAGCAGCGTACTTATGGCACTATAGGTATGCCATTGAAACATGGTAATGTAGAAGCAGACTACAGTGATAGAAGGGGTTTTTCCATTGCTGTGGGAACACCACCTCCCCAAGCAACAGTAGCTAGGCTGACAGAAGTATTCTTCTGTTGACCTAGTTGCATCTACACCATGGGTTAGGTCAGCATAGCTACAGCACTTGGGGGTGTGCATTTTTCATACCTCTGAGTGCTGTAGTTTTGTCAACCTAAGCCTATGGCTATGGCATGTAAAGACATACACTGCACGCCCCCGTAGCCTGGATATAAATAGCAGTGTAGACAGTGAGCCTCTGCTTAGGTAAGTGTGTACTCTATACAGCTCTCTGCACAGCAGTCCCTCACCTGTCTATACTTTTGTTCATAGATGCTGACTCCATGGGTGCTCCAGAGCTGGAGTACCCACAGAAAAAAACTAGCAGGTGCTTAGCACCCACCGGCAGCCAAGCTGCCCCCCTCCCACTAGCGCCTCCAGCCCGCCGGCAGCCCCTCTGATCAACTCCTCCCCCTCCCTCCCAGCGCCTCCTGCACACTGCAGATCAACTGTTCAGTGGCAGGCAGGAGGCGGTGGGAGGAAGGGGGAGGAGCAGGGAGAGGGCACGCTTGGAGGAGCGGGCAGGAAGAGGTGGGGGTGGGGGTTGGAGGAAGGGCTGGAGCAGGGGCAGTGGGGAGGTGTCAAGTATCCTCTTGGTAGAGAGGAAGTCAGCGCTTATGCTGCTGTTTTTAGCAGTGTAGTGTCCCACTGCTGGAGCCTTTCCCTGCCATAGAGAAAGGCTCCAGCAGCAGGGAAAGGATCTGGAAGCGGGGAGACAGCAGGGAAAGACTCTCGCTGCTCATGACTGCTATAGTCTTTCCCTTCTGTCTCACCCACTTGCCAGAGCCTTTTACTGCCGTATGTAACCACACTCCTCAGTGTTGATGCAGACTGCTTTTCATTGCAGCATGTAGCTCCAGATACCCTACACATTGCCACCAGTGTAGACAAGACCTCATTTAAATCTTAGGTTCCAAGATAAGTCCAGAGAAACTCCATGAATTTCTTCTACCAATTTCCATTTTACACTGGTGTAAATGAAACAGAATTTGCTTCCTTGAAGTGTAGCCACGGGGAGAATTTGGCCTAGTATATGTAGTGACATATTCACAGCATAAATCAATGATTATATTACCACATATAGTACAGAAAATTGTTTTTAAGCAATAAAAAAGCATTAACAGCTCCATAGGAGCAAGTTCAATGCCTTCTGTGAGTGCACATTAAGAGTAAAGCACAAATCTCATTTCAGTCCAAATGAGTTCATTGACATGATACCAGATCTGGCGGTGGAAGAATTTAGAAGAGTTTGGCCCTCTCTGTGCTAAGGAAATTATGATGTAAGTACATCAGTGCAAACATCCAGGGGCAGAGTTTCAGCTAGTGTAAATTATCATCACTCCATTCACCTCAATGGAATTTGACAATTTACACCAGTAGAGGATTGCCCACCAATGTTAATGTAGTGAATGCACCAACATAGAGCAGAGTTTACTTCTTACTCCACTGTTTGGATTAAGTTGCACTAGTGTAAGACCAGTTAAAAACATCTGTATTAGGGATTTACACCAATATTACCCCACTGTTAATTCACTTAATGGAGGTGCAGATTTAATATGGGTCCACTTAATTTGTGGTGGAAGTACCAGATATGAACTCTATCTTTCCCCTCCCCTTTATAAAAGGCATCCTGGGAGGGTGGGAGGTACGAGAGATAGTCTCAAGGGAAGATTTTACATAATACAACCTGAAAAGAATATCTGTAAATCCTCTGATTCCACTTAGGTTGTTTCATTTGGAAATCACTGTTTCTCATGCAGACTGCATGTCAATTACTGAAGGTATGTATCTGACTTTAGAATCTGCCTTATTTATTACACTTATTATGGCATGGATATGGAGGACACTAACCATAATAAGTGAAATCAGATTCTTTCACTGCTGCATTACAAATCTCATTGGAAGCAATGAATTTGCTTTATTTAGACCTATTCCACATTAATAGGTAGGGGACTATAGATTTTGTCATCCTTATAAACAAGAAAGACTTGTTAGTGATTTACCTCTGATGTTTATGGATTTCTTTTTAACGCATACAGTATAGGGCAAATTGTTTTTAGGCAATAAACAATAACTGTATTTTAGGATACAGAGATGTTAGTGCCATATTATATTCAGAATTCTGGTAAATGTCTCTGGTCTATTTTTCTTGTGCAGACATAAAAATACAAAGACAAACAATGCTCCAAGGCTACCTTTTTCCTTTCTCTCTCTCTCTCTCTATTCTGTGATCAGTGGTACTTACTAAAATGTGCTAAATATAAATATGCCACAAATGAATGTTTGCAATTATGCCAGTTGCTACCCTTCAAGGACTCAGTGAAAAGAGAGCGGGTTTTAATCTAAAGCAGCTTTACAAGCCAACAGAGCTAAAAGTTAATTAGACATTAATTCCATATTATGTGTAAATTATTTATGTTAAATCATGTGTAACTGTATAAATAATATACATTTAAACTGACTATTGTAAACATAAAATAATTAACAGTAAAGGGAAAATGTTATTCAGTAATAGAATCCTTTTGCCAAGTCCAATTTAATTTTCTCACTCATAAAGCTAAATGAGAATCTTACATTTGTACTTTATATGCAAGTCACAACAGTTCTGTTCATAACTATACACTCTCTCTCTCTTGCATATATTCAGGCTATTGCAAAATTCCCATTGTCTGAGGCTGTACAACAAAAAACATACATTACAGTCAGTTCAGTGTATTTTTTTTTCAAAATTCATGCAACTTAATTCTGTTAGAAAATGAACTGAGGTGTAAAGTAGGCAAAATTTAGGAACAAATCCTCAAGACTATCCTTGCTCGAGGTTCTCAGAGTCTAACCCAAATGCTGAAAATAGATGTCACACAACACTATTATATTTTGGTAACCATTCTTTTCTGATCAGGCTATTGATACTTGTATAATGCTGTATGAACAGCTTGTATTAAATACATTCTAATGAAGAGCCTGTGCCTAAGATGTGGATACCTGAGAACTCCTCTCACAAAACATTAATTGATTTTTTTTCATTCGTGTCTGGCAGCAACAAATACCAAGCAGCTTTCACTTTGTTAGTGTAGGTGTTGTTAATGCACTTTCCGCATCCATTTAAATGCAAATCCTCTTGCAAATAATCACTTGGAGGAGAAAAGAAAGAAATGTGTTCAGCTGAAGACAAAGCTGGAGGGATAATAGAAAGCATGAATAGAGTGCACTACAAAACAAGAACTTTGGATCTCCAAATGAAAAACACATAAACTATGGCATAGAAAAATTCTCAGTAGATTATTACAGTATAGTTGCATGTAAACATGATTCCCAAAAGGTGAAACAAAATGAATTAATTTTAATAATATAGCTATATATAGCGATATGAATGTGTTTGTGCGTGTGTAATACACTGCTGGTATTCATGTTGGACCCATAAACTGTACCCAAAATATTGGCTACATCAAACATTTGTTGTTACACAATTAATTGAAAGCTTTGGAATCATTTCACTCATTCGTATTACTGTATGGTTATATAATGCTTTGGGGGTGGCATTTTTCAGAAGAATAGGAAATGAACTGGGACTCAATAAACATAATTACACTTAAGAACAGCAACCCTGAGCCAACTCACTCTGGGGAGTTTTAGTACTATGCTCATGGCAAAATTTACACCCTTCTCAAGGCACATTTATGTAGAAAAACACTCTAGAAAGTAAAAACAAAACAAAAAAAAATGTTCCTGTCTCAGTATAATATGAAAAAAAGGAGCCCTACTGGCTCAGATGCTGAAATAAAATAGCCTATCTGACATGTAACGTGTTACCATGGTTATATAGAGCACTTTAATTTTGCTGTATTGCAAATTTCATGATTACCATTTGATAGTCCCAACATAAAAACAAAATTTGGAAGAATTATTCAAGACAGGCAATGGAAGATACACAATGCTATTTAGGCAGCATTATTCAGTATGCACACCAGTTTGTGGAGGCATCATGTTTCTTGAAGACAGTGATTGTCTGGGAATTGATTTCCTTGGCTACTCAGAAACCTGAGACCCAAAGAAAATTAATCAATGTATTTTGCAATGATATGCCTAGATTGTGCTTTGAGGGCTCAGCCATTCACTAGGAGCAGTGGGGAATTGCATCACCTCAAATGCAGCTTGAGGAGTGATTTTGCCTTTAAAATGGCATGAGTTGCTCTGCTATTATGCCTGCCCATTCCCTAGACCTTGGAGACTGTTTCTCCTGGCCCTTGTTATCTACAAATATCGTGTGGGCAAAACCATTACATCTCACATTTGCATAATTTGAAAAAAAAGGGTACAGATGCATGCAGATGTGCCAATGGGAGAGACAGAGGATGGAGAGAGATGTAAAGAAGGCATTGGCGAGAGAGAGAAATCTGGGGTGGGCAGGGAGCAGCTCTAATTTGTAGAAATGAAGAAAAGAGGAAGAAGTGATTCATTGTAGGAGGGGAGAAGCCAGAACTCATTTGAGTGAATGTGTGTGTGTTTGGGGGAGAGGAGTATAGCGAGAGTTGGTTGAGGGGGTTGTCACTCCTCCCTGCCAGGAGAGTGCAAGGGGCCCTCACACTCCCTAACACATGCATCTCTCTCTCTCTCTCTCTCTCTCATTGCCCTCTCCAGCCGCAGCATTTTACTCTGACCCACCCACGCATCCCCTGCTCCTGCTGGATTTCTAGGGAAGAAGCTAGCTCTTCACCTCTCCCAAGCCTGGCTGGATCGGAAGCTCTTCTCCCTCCCCACTCCTTCATAGACCTGAAGAGTGTGGTAGCACCAGTGGAAACTTCTTTCCTCTTCGCAGGCCTGGGACGGTAGGTACGAAACAGGCTTCTCGCCCTCCTCCAGGCCCTGGGGCTCCAGGGGTAGAGAGGGAGGGAGGGAGGAGCAGTGAAGACTCATCCATTTTTACACAAGAGGAAAGAGGAGTGGGAAAGAACCTAAGCAGCTCCTGGCTGATCCTGAAAAGCAGGCAATGAGATGGAGAGTTTCCCATAGCCTTACGGTTTCCCACCACAGGAGGATGTGGAAAAAAACCATATTCTATGGGGAACACCCATATAAGGTGACCACCTTTTCAAAAGGCAAAAGCAGGACACATGTAGGCACCCTGCTGCCCTCCATGGCCCGCCCCCCCTGCTCCACCTCTTCCCCTGCAGCCCCACCCCTGCTCCTCCTCTTCCCCACAGGGACCCACCCCCAGGCAGGCTGGAAGCTGGACCTGGGCCATCGTAAACGCACCCCAGGGAGCCTGCACTTTTGTGGGGAGCCCTAGATTCTCCACTTGCTCTGGGGGGGGGCCAGCGGGGCCCTGAGAGAAGCCCCCAGCCCATGTCCCTGCCCCCCGAGGCACGCCAGCCGGGCAGGTAAAGTGTCTGGGGATTTCCACAGTGGCCTGGGCTCTCTGGGCAGCTCTTCCTGCCCGGCTTCAGCTTCATGGCATGGAGGGGCTAAGGCCCACCTCAGTCCCCACCCCACCCCCACCAGGAAGAGACTGGCACTGCCCCTGAGCCTTGGGCAGTCACAGAGTGGTGCCACAGGGACGCCAGGACCAATGCTGTCCCAGAGTCATTCAGCCAGGGACTGGGACTTAAGCTTTACATTTCAAGACTGTCTTGCCCAGTCTGGGATGGGTGGTCACCCTACACCCATAGGCCTGCTCTTGTGTGGGGTGCACAAGGGGCAGTCACACTCTGGCCATGTTGGTAGTTATTTATTTTCATTCACATAGGTAGCAATAGTACCTCTTTTCACTTCCCGCCTCATCTTGTCTATTGCCTTGGCTTTTTGCTGTTCTTCTAGATCAGATGAGTAATAATAAACATAATTAGAGCTAAGCGAATAATTTGCAATGAATAATTTATCAGATTAATTTAGCCTCTTTCTGCTTGTGGAATATCTGTGAGCAGATCATGATTTCTTTTAATGTATTCATTATTCTAATTTATTCAAAAAATGTACACTGTGGAGTTTGCTGTGTGTATTCAATACTGAAAATTCCATCTGTATTGCCCAACTGTGAGCAGTCAGATAAATCACATGATATTGATTCTGTCCTCTGACTGGATGACCACTTGGGCACAAGTGAATACTTGCATGTGCTAATTAAAATTCAGTTTTGTTACAGGACTATGCCCACTGCCTATGTAGGAACCCTTACCTACTTTCTAAAGTCGGTTTAACAGTTTTGCCCCATCCACTGTGAACTGAAGCAGCCTGAATGATTTTAAACCACACTTTAAATTGCTTCAGGTAACACAGTTTTAGTCCTACTGTACACAAGGCCTCAAGTGAATTATAGACAGCTGACCTCTGTGCTAGCTGTGTGAAGTTAATCCAGTCACACACACACACACACACAAACAGCCCCAAACTATTTTACTGCCAGAACTCCAGCATTTTACTTCACATTCTGTAACAGCATATATCTACTGACTGATCTCACACGCGTGGGATTTGCAGCTTACAGCTGTATGGTGGCCTAAAAGGGACATCGTAAACAGCCGCAGTGTTATAGGGCAAAGGATATATGGTAAAGAAAGCGCACTAAAGAAAAAACAGGAAGGTTTGTCTAGGACCTGAACTTTCCCACACCCTCTGTAGCAATATTTTGACAGGTGTAGGAGGTGTGGTTTTCTGTTCTGACACAACCAAACAAGTTAAACAAATTCCTCCAACAAAAGTTTGCAAACAAATTGCCATTATCTCATTTTGGCTCAGGATGATTAAGAAAAGCAAGCGCTACCAGAATGCTTCTCTATTTCAGTCAATTGCTTCAGGTGTCTGAGAGCAGTATCAGTCAGAGAACTAGAAAAACCTAGTGATATTGGAACATAAATATCACACTTATGCAGCGCTCCACTGCTTCATTGCTTTACTTGGACCCTTTTCCAGTGACTTTATGTATTGGGTGAGCTTGGTGTGAGAATTCTTTAAAGAGACTGTTTGCCTACAGGCAGAAGGGAGACGTAGTCCAAACTCTCAGTTTCAATTAAACATTATTCTTTAATGGTCCTGGGTCTGGCCTGAACACCATAAACACGGCTTTATTTAATACTACTCGACTAATTACAGTTTCTTTTTTACATCAGGGTAACATTTTGAGTTGGCTGCTTTTAACTAGATTTTTATATTTTTAAAAATGAGCTAGCTGGCCCAGAAAATATGTGCCCCTCAGCTGTGATGTCAGTCAGATGATTTCCTTGTTCACTCTTGGAGTAATGGCATGTTTTAATCTTCTAGTCATCAGTTACTTAAATATCACCCTCTTGACTTTTTTTTGGCAAGTAAGTTTCCTTAAAATATATTAGCAGAATAAAAAATAACTATGGCTGCATATTTTTTTTCAATGGCAAATGTGTGTACTTCTTCCATCACAGCCCTGCCAATGGTGCCAGTAAAATTTCACAACCATAACCACTCATATTATCAAATTGCAGTTCACACTGTGTTACAGTTTCCTTTTCCTATGTTTTTATCCATTTTCTCCCCCATTTTTTCACTGATCCAGGGATGGTGTTAACACACATCAAAAGGGATATATTACAGTCTGTATTAACAGGTGGCAAATAGAGATGTGTGAGAGTAAAACAGACTATAGCTTTGGGGGGGGGGTGCTCACTGATATTAGCTGTGCTAACAGTTCTTGAGTTCCATTATGAGTCAGTGTTCTTGTGAATGCTGCTCTATGCGGAATCTATAGTTCAGCAGCTCATTTAGTTGTAAGTGCCTAAAATGACTTCCTCCTTTTCACATGGATGCTAAAATTAAAAAGTGGTTGTTGTAGTTCAAATGTAATTTTGCTTTCATCAGTTTCACCTACTCTCACCTTGAAGATTCTTGCAATACATGCACAGACTAAAATATTTCAAAGGGAAATCTTTCTTGCTGCTTTGAGTAGAACTTCGTCTCTCAACCACTAACTGTTCGCCCGTGCCCCAAGCACTTAGTGGCTTTCCTTGTGCGAACATGGCCCACAATTCACACAGAAACTTGAAGGATTATGAAATCAGTTTTGAGGCCATCTCTATGATACTATTTGCCGCCATTCTGTCTTTGTTAAATTGCATGAGCAAAAGAAGCAACTACTAGTATCATGACAAATAATAAATACACGCAAATTGAAATGTGAAAAGTAAGGGAGGGATTGAGAAACTCACAATACTTTTAAATATATCCATATTATACTGTACCTCTTATTTTACATCTTAGCCTTAAATACTGCAACACTGTTAATTTATATGCAGTGTTGTTATAGCCATGCTGGTCCCAGGATATGAGAGAGACAAAGCTGGTGAAGTAATATCTTTTATTCGACCAACTTCTGTTGGTAAGAGAGATAAGCTTTTGAGTTCACACAGAGCTCCTGAAGAAGAGATCTCTGCAAGCTAGAAAGCTTGTCCCTCGCACCAACAGAAGTTGGTCGAGGACGATATTACCACACCCACCTTCACACCCTATTAATTTGGCATACAAACGTTGCAAAAGGTTTTCTGTTATTCTTAGTTTGTGATGAGAGGAAATCATAGCTTCTCTTTAAACTAATAGCTAATTATGATGCAATTCATGAAGACAGAAGAGAATTGTATTAGTAGTTGTCTATTGTCTACAGGAATATAATAAGTTAACTCCACAATTATCTGGTAATTACATGGTAATGTTAGCATGAGTTGTCATGTAATTACCAGTGTAGTTACCCTGCTGTTAACATGAAATTATGTGCATTAGTTTACATTGGCCCATGGCACCATTGTACTCCTGTATCATTTTCAGGGGGAAAATGTCATAAGTAAATGTGTGGCTCTGAGAAGAATTCAAACCAAGATAAAGATCTTTATTCCTTTCATTTTCTAGGATTAAGCACAATCTAATTTAATTTGCTTTAGATCTTACCCTGGCCACACCCACCACAAACAGATCTACAGTTTGTGGTGGAAAGGTAATCTGGAAAAAAATGGAATATAGGTGTTGCTATTTTAGGTCCCGATCCTCCAATTAGATCAGTGTGGCCAGACCTTTGCATGTGCGTGCAATCCCATTGACTTCAGGGGAAATCTGCCTGGACAAAAGAATCTGCATGCATGGATCTGAATCAGATCCTTATATCAGGCTGTCACAGACCCAACTGAGTTCCCCCTTCTGGGTAGTCTCAGGCTATGTGCTTTAAGCTTATTGACTCTGTGCACAGTCCAGGCACTGCCTCTGGCTCTGGGTTTCTTCTGGGCACATTCTTGGAGTGTAGCTCCTCTGTCTAGCAACCCCTTCTGAGTGCTAAGACCCTATAGTCCAACTGGCTAGGTCTTGAAACTAGTGTCAGTTCCCCCCAGAATCATCAGTACTTTAAGCACCCTCTTCCTAGAGCCAACTTTGTGGGTACTCTGGTTTACAGTTTACTTCTCCAGGGATATGTGAAAGTTGAAGCACATAACACACACTTTGCAAAAGTTTCCAAAACCAAATCACTTTTTACTTTAGCCAGCAAGAGAAAGATACATATCTAGGCAAAACAATAAAAACTATTCCCTGACTCCATTTCCTCACCACTCTGGAGTGTTCTTCAGGATTTGGGTCAGTGTCTTTTCAGGATTCCAAATTCCATCTCCTGGAACTCTCTCCTTGTGGCTTCTCCTCTGGAACATGGAGTGTGCCCTTTCTCCCTTCCACTTAGCTGCTTTTGACATTTACTGGGCCCCCTCCTTCCAAAACCCTGTGTCTTTAACCCCCCGCTCTCACACCTCTACCTCTTGTTCTCCTGTTTGGGAATTTTCCACTCACTGTAGATAAACAATTCAACACAGTTTACCTTCTGGCTGAGGCTTTCTGCATCTCATACCAACTGTCCGGTCAGGGCACAGCCATTAAGGTTAACCACTTTTTTGTTTGTTCTGTAGCTTCTGCCCTATAGGATGGGTGATATGTGACCAGGCTGCACTATACATTGAGGCATTCAGTGATACAGCAATAGCACAAAATTGTCCAGCATTTGTAAGTTATACACAGACCAATTCTCCCAACTGTCACACAGACCCTCAGTCCATCTTGTCCAGTTCCCTGTGTCTGGCAGTTGCTACTATGTATACCTCAGAGGAAAGACAAAATCACTCATAATGCACCTCCGTAGTGTACAATGCTGTACATAGCAAAGATAAACATACCCACTAATGAATTTGTTTTCATAGCTTATGATCTACCCACTTGTGGTAAACCACACAGGAGACTAATACTTCAGATTAAACAATTTTCCTTCTAATATGCTGCACAGCAATAAAACCAACTAGTATTTTCAACATATTCACTCTATTATTTTAGTGATTATTCCATGTGTGCAATGACCTAGACATAGCATTTAGTACCTTTGCATTGACTTTCATCTTCCACTTAATTTTGTTCCTCTTTATTTTGGGTTTCCTTGACATTTACATGTCAAACTCTCAAACTGTACAGAATATTTTATCTAAAAAGATAAGTAGTGTTAACTTGTAAGTCAATAAGCCATTTTCTGATGGATGGGATAGGAAGCCTTTGGGTATGTCTACACTACGAAATTAGGTCCAATTTATAGAAGTCGTTTTTTTAGAAATAATTTTTATATAGTCGATTGTGTGTGTCCCCACACAAAATGCTCTAAGTGCTTTAAGTGCATTAACTCGGCGGAGTACCACAGTACCGAGGCTAGCGTGGACTTCCCGAGTGTTGCACTGTGGGTAGCTATCCCACAGTTCCTGCAGTCTCCGCCACCCATTGGAATTCTGGGTTGAGGTCCCAATGCCTGATGGGGCAAAAAACATTGCCGTGGTGGTTCTGGGTACATGTCGTCAGGCCCTCCCTTCCTCCTTCCGTGAAAGCAACAGCAGACAATCGTTTTGCGCCTTTTTTCCTGAGTTACCTGTGCAGTTGCCATACCACGGCAAGCATGGAGCCCGCTCAGCTCACTGTCACCGTATGTCTCCTGGGTGCTGGCAGACGGGGTACTGCATTGCCACACAGCAGCAGCAACCCATTGCCTTGTGGCAGCAGATGGTGCAATAGGCCTGAAAACCATCATCATCGTGTCCGAGGTGCTCCTGGCCGCCTCGGTAAGGTTGGTCAGGAGTGCCTGGGCAGACATGGGCGCAGGGACTAAATTAGGAGTGACTCGACCAGGTCATTCTCTTTAGTCCTGCCGGCAGTCCTATTGCACCATCTTATGGTGAGCAGGCAGGAGATGAGGATGGCTAGCAGTCCTATTGCACCGTCTGCTGCCAGCCAAAGATGTAAAAGATAGATGGAGTGGATCAAAACAAGAAATAGACCAGATTTGTTTTGTATTCATTTGCTCCCCCTCCCTCCCTCCGTGAAATCAACGGCTGACAATCGTTTTGGTGAGATCTGTCAGGGGCACCTTGAAAACTTTAATGGAGATTCAGTCCTGCTTGAAATACCAGAGGGAGGGGTAGGTTAGTGGGTTGAGCATTGGCCTGCTAAACCCAGGCTTTTGAGTTCAATCCTTGAGGGGGCCATTCTGTGTGACAGTTGTTTTTGTTTCTCCTTGATGTAAAGCCACCCCCTTTGTTGATTTTAATTCCCTGTAAGCCAACCCTGTAAGCCATGTCGTCAGTCGCCTCTCCCTCTGTCAGAGCAATGGCAGACAATCATTCTGCACCTTTTTTCTGTGCAGACGCCATACAAAGGCAAGCATGGAGCCCACTCAGATCACTTTGGCAATTAGAAGCACATTAAACACCACGTGCATTATCCAGCAGTACATGCAGCACCAGAACCTGGCAAAGCGAAACCGGGCAAGTAGGTGACATCAGGGTGATGACGAGAGTGATGAGGACATGGACACAGACTTCTCTCAAAGCACGGGCCCTGGCAATGTGAGCATCATGGTGCTAATGGGGCAGACTCATGCAGTGGAATGCAGATTCTGGGCTTGGGAAACAAGCACTGAGTGGTGGGACCACATAGTGTTGCAGGTCTGGGACGATTCCCAGTGGCTGCGAAACTTTTGCATGCGCAAGGGCACTTTCATGGAACTTTGGGACTTGCTTTCCCCTGCCCTGAAGCACCAGAATACCAAGATGAGAGCAGCCCTCACAGTTCACAAGCGAGAGACGATAGCCCTCTGGAAGCTTGCAATGCCAGACAGCTACCGGTCAGTTGGGAATCAATTTGGAGTGCACAAATCTACTGTGGGGGCTGCTGTGATGCAAGTAGCCAACACAATCAAAGATCTGTTGATATCAAGGGTAGTGACCCTGGGAAATGTGCAGGTCATAGTGGATGGCTTTGCTGCAATGGGATGATAGATGGAACGCATATCCCTATCTTGGCATCGGACCACCTGGTCAACCAGTACATAAACTGTAAGGGGTACTTCTCAATGGTGCTGCAAGAACTGGTGGATCACAAGGGATGTTTCACCGACATCAGCATGAGATGGCCGGGAAAGGTGCATGACGCTTGCATCTTTAAGAACTCTGGCTGTTTGAGCAGCTGCAAGAAGGGACTTACTTCCCAGACCAGAAAATAACCGTTGGGGATGTTGAAATGCCTATAGTTATCCTTGGGGACCCAGCCTACCCCTTAATGCCATGGCTCATGAAGCCGTACACAGGCAGCCTGGACAGTAGTCAGGAGCTGTTCAACTACAGGCTGAGCAAGTGCAGAATGGTGGTAGAATGTGCATTTGGATGTTTAAAAGTGCACTGGTGCAGTTTACTGATTCAGTTAGACCTCAGCAAAACTAATATTCCCACTGTTATTACTGCTTGCTGTGCGCTCCACAATATCTGTGAGAGTAAGGGGGAGACGTTTATGACGGGGTGGGAGGTTGAGGCAAATCGCCTGGCCACTGGTTACGCGCAGCCAGACACCAGGGCGGTTAGAAGAGCACAGGAGGGCGCGGTGCACATCAGAGAAGCTTTGAAAACCAGTTTCATGACTGGCCAGGCTATGGTGTGAAAGTTCTGTTTGTTTCTCCTTGATGAAACCCACCCCGCCTCTTGCTTCACTCTACTTCCCTGTAAGCTAACCACCCTCCCCTCCTCCCTTTGATCACCGCTTGCAGAGGCAATAAAGTCATTGTTGCTTCACATTCATGCATTCTTTATTCATTCATCACACAAATAGGGGGATAATTGCCAAGGTAGCCCGGGAGGGGTGGTGGAGGAGAGAAGCACCGGGAGGGGCGGTGGAGGAGGGAAGGACAAGGCCACACAGCACTTTAAAAGTTTAAAACTTATTGAATGCCAGCCTTCTGTTGCTTGGGCAATCCTCTGAGGCCCCCCACACCGCATTCTTGGGCGTCTGGGTGAGGAGGCTATGGAACTTGGGGAGGAGGGCGGTTGGTTACACAGGGGCTGTAGCGGCGGTCTGTGCTCCAGCTGCCTTTCCTGCAGCTCAACCATATGCTGGAGTATATTAGTTTGATCCTCCAACATTGAATCCTGCCTCCTCTCATCGCGCTGCCGCCACCTTTCAGCTTCAGCCCTGTCTTCAGCTCGCCACTTACTCTCTTCAGCCTGCCACCTCTCCTCCCGGTCATTTTGTGCTTTCCTGCACTCTGACATTGTCTGCCTCCACGCATTCGTATGTGCTCTGTCAGTGTGGGAGGACAGCATGAGGTCAGAGAACATTTCATCACGAGTGCGTTTTTTTCACCTTCTAATCTTCACAAGCCTCTGGGAAGGAGAAGATCCTGTGATCCTTGAAACACATGCAGCTGGTGGAGAAAAAAAAAAGGGACAGTGGTATTCAAAAAGACACATTTTATAGAACAATGGGTACACTCTTTCACAGTAAACCTTGCTGTTAACATTACATACATAGCACATGTGCTTTCGTTCCAAGGTTGCATTTTGTCTCCCCCCACCGCGTGGCTAGCCTCTCCCCCCTCCCCATAGCTAACAGCGGGGAACATTTCTGTTCAGCCACAGGCAAACAGCCCAGCAGTAACGGGCACCTCTGAATGTCCCCTTAAGAAAAGCACCCTATTTCAACCAGGTGACCATGAATGATTTCACTCTCCTGAGGATAACACAGAGAGATAAAGAACGGATGTTGTTTGAACACCAGCAAATATATACTGCAATGCTTTGTTCTGCAGTGATTCCTGAGTACGTGCTACTGGCCTGGAGTGGTAAAGTGTCCTACCATGGTGAACAGAATAAGGCTGCCCTTCCCAGAAACCTTTTGCAAAGGCTTTGGGAGTACATCTAGGAGAGCCGCGAATGCCAGGGCAAATTAATCGTTAAACATGTTTGCTTTTAAACCATGTATACTATTTTAAAAGGTACACTCACCAGAGGTCCCTTCTCTGCCTGGCAGGTCCGGGAGGCAGCCTTGGGTGGGTTTGGGGGGTACTGGCTCCAGGTCCAGGGTGAGAACAGTTCCTGGCTGTTGGGAAAACCGGTTTCTCCACTTGCTTGCTGTGAGCTATCTACAACCTCATCATCATCATGTTCCTCATCCCCAAAACCTGCTTCCGTGTTGCCTCCATCTCCATTGAAGGAGTCAAACAACATGGCTGGAGTAGTGGTGGCTGAACCCCCTAAAATGGCATGCAGCTCATCACAGAAGCAGCATGTTTGGGGCTCTGACCCAGAGAGGCCATTTGCCTCTCTGGTTTTCTGGTAGGCTTGCCTCAGCTCCTTAAGTTTCACGCGGCACTGCTTCAGGTCCCTGTTATGGCCTCTGTCCTTCATGCTCTGGGAGATTTTGACATTTTGAAAACTGGAATGTAGTTCTGATAGCACGGATTCCTCTCCCCATACAGCGATCAGATCCCGTACCTCTCGTTCAGTCCATGCTGGAGCTCTTTTGCGATTCTGGGACTCCACCATGGTCACCTCTGCTGATGAGCTCTGCACTCACCTGCAGCTTGCCATGCTGGCCAAACAGGAAATTGAAATTCAAAAGTTTGCGGGCCTTTTCCTGTCTACCTGACCAGTGCATCTGAGTTGAGAGTGCTGTCCAGAGTGGTCACAACGGAGCACTCTGGGATGGCTCCCGGAGGCCAATACCATCTAATTGCATCCACAGTACCCCAAATTCGACCCGGCAAGGCCGATTTCAGCGCTAATCCCCTTGTTGGGGTTGGAGTAAGGAAATCGATTTTAAGAGCCCTTTAAGTCGAAAGAAAGGGCTTCGTCGTGTGGACAGGTGCAGGGTTAAATCGATTTAACTCTGCTAAATTCGACCTCAACTCCTAGTGTAGACCAGGGCTCTGACACACTCAGTTAGAATCTAATGTGCTTTAGAATATAAACCTATAGTGTGTATATAGTATTCAAGAGAATGAAATCTGCCTGCTGCTCTACCTGAGATTAGAGAAGATAGATTTAAATGCTAGTTTCTGTCATTCTTTCTTTTTTAAAAAGGGCTCTATTTATACCCTATAATAAAGATAATCTTATATCCTGGCCTGGAAAATGTAATGTACTTCATGGGACAAATAATATATTAATTGTTATTGTTACTATTGTTACGATTTTATTTATCACTGATATTGTGCTGGGATCTAGTTTCCTCAATCAAGTTGAGGCCCAATTGTCCTCTGCAAACATAATATATGACAGTCCTTGTCCTAAAAATTGCTTTAGCAAGCAACATTTGAGATCAAAGAGGCATCTGGCCAATAAGTTTAGGGATATCTTTGTATTTTTGATTTGGTTGAGGCAGAAATCACTCATCTTCACCTCACTGTTGTTTTGACCTCATCTGCCAGCACATCTCACACACTGACATTTTGTAATGGAAAGAGACATTGGAGAATGGTTGTGATAACAGATATTGTGAAAGAGCATAATAATATATGAGTACTAAAAGGATTTCAGAAGAATGATGCAGCCTCAAAAATTCAATGCCTAAAAAGAGATACATGTGAAAACTATATTGAATGGTTGAATGTTCAGTGTATCATTGGCAGTTGTATATATCACTAGCCATGCAAAGCATTTTATAATGATTCTATTCAAATTTATATAACCATAGATGTCAACAGACCTTAACTAGTTAGGATAATTAATCCTTTTTGCTTCATTGTGAAGAACTCTGTTCATACCTGTGTGCCATTTGTATAGAAAGTTAATCTAATCAGGTTTCAGAGTAACAGCCGTGTTAGTCTGTATTCGCAAAAAGAAAAGGAGTACTTGTGGAAAAATCAGGGTCTTTGAATATCTGTTCAAGTACACTCAACTTTTGCTTATTTCAGCCTATTTGAAATGTTTCACTGTACATTTATATAAACCTTTATATTTAACTTTTCTACTTCTCAAAAACAGATGAATGTTGAAACAAAAATAACTTGTGCTCTCAAAAGTTACAGGGGTTACTCCAGATATAAATTGGTGGCAGGGCAACAGTTGGTCCAAAATCTTTTCTTCAGATTCCACCCACTTGTTCAATTATTGTTGGCAACAAAAGTACAGTGATGTAAACTTAAAAACTTCATAATAAGACTTCCAACTGGCATGGTGAAGGAAATCAAACTAGCATTATTTGGAACTTCATGATGTGACAGCTACTGTTCAGAGACAGTTAATTTTTACCCATTGGACTGTTCCATTTTAAGATTACGCTACGGGAAAAATAATTTCTTGAGTCTCTCACTCGCTGGCAGTGGTAACTAATGCGTTCAAAGACACCCTATGGTTACCTTTTTATAACAGATTTAAAACATTTTTATTAAAGCTAATGTTAAAATTATATAATATTAAAATTATAGGTTAAGAAAGAGTGTCTGTACATCTGGATCTAATACTTAGATTATCCAAAAGTACAAAATCGGCTTTAAACGTTATAAAATACCTATAGAACATAACCTGCAATAACCCAAATTTAGGTGAGTAAATTGAATGGTACAGTTTAGATATTAGAATCTGAATACTCGGGTACATCACTCACGAAAAGTTATGCAGAGAGTTGGCTGTAGAAAGCAACTATAGGAATGAGTATAAATTGTCCCTCAGTAATTGAGCATTTAGGATAGTTGTCCCTTAGTAGATATAATCCATTCAGAGAAGTATTTCTGTTACTTTCCAATTTCACTTCTCATCAGCACTCCTGCTCATTGCTCCTGGTATTGCCAAAATTCCAGTGTTCTAGATAGTTGTCCCTTGACCACCTCATGGTGTCTGACACCGTGAGTTGCTGCAACAGCCAAGCATTGACCGATTCCGCATTCTCTCAACACTCACTTGTTGCTGTGGTCCCACGTGCCCAGAGATCCAACAATAAGCACGTGAGTTTGAACATTGTAGCCTCTACCTCTCAAGATATCGGCCAGAGGGGTGTATTTCTCCAGCTTTTGAGATTGGGCGTTGTGGAAGGCCAGGGTCCTGTTTTCAAAGGGAACTGTGACAGCCAGCATGATGATCTTCTTCTATTCCTCGTTGGTGACGATGATGACCATTGCGCTTCACTGTCCATTCTGGGGATGGCGGAGTTCATGGCCACCTTCCCCATGGGTGGTGGGATGGCTCTGACTAGGCGATTCTGGATGGCATTGTGTTGCAGCTGCCCGCCAATCCGGCGGGTAGTGAAGACATACCCTTAGTTTGAGGATTTCCAGGTTTAGGTGCTAAGCCCCTTGGCTATGTCAGAATTTAGAAAGCTTTGCACGCACCCACCATCAGAAATCTAGGTTCCTAGGTAACTCTACCCATGGAAATAGGCACCTAGGGAATTTAGGTTCCTACAGGGTTAGCCAGCAACTGAGCAGTGGTTTTAAGGATCTAAATTTTTTACTTAGGTGCCTAAAGCAGCAGTTAAGTAGCTAAATACCTTTATGGATCTAGCCTCAAATAAATTTTTATCTAGCATTTATTTAAAAACCATCCAAATTTCTAGATTCTGGAAAATTGGACTGGAAATCTCACAGGAATAGGCATTCGTGAGATTTCTGTCTATGATATTCCTCGGGTGCCAATCATTGTAATACCTTTGGTAGAAAATAGGGCATTCTTGGGCACTGGTTCAAAAATGTGGAATTTAGGGCCAGATTTTTAATGGTATTGAGATACCTGAAGATTCCGATAGATGCCTTATGAGATTTTCAAATGCATCCAAGTACCTAACTTCCATCTAACTCCCAGCATGGGCCCCCCTTTAACCTGTCTTGCTGAGCCACGCTCTTAAGCCTCCTCTAGCACCCACACAGGCATGGCCACACCCCGCTGCTGAAAGACACAGACACTGAGATCAGCTCTGGGAAGACTCAGTTTAAGGGACTTGCCCCAGCACTCAGGTGTCCACCTCCCTTGGAGCGCAGATCCAAAGGGATATTGTCTTGCGCTGTAGAGAAATCTGTACAACGTAAGCTCATAAATTTGCCCCCTCCCTCAATGTGGAGGAAGATATGCACAACTTCTCCCCTCCCCCCTCTTAGAAATTACAGAAACTGTGTTTAATAATAAACAAAACAAATTTTATTAACTATAAAAGGCAGATTTTAAGTGGTTAAAGGGGTAGCAAGCAGAACAAAGCAGATTACTGAGAAAATAAAACAAAACTCACAAACTAAGCTTGATTCAGTAAAGAAACAGATTACAAAATGACAGGTTTCAGAATAACAGCCGTGTTAGTCTGTATTCACAAAAAGAAAAGGAGTACTTGTGGCACCTTAGAGACTAACCAATTTATTTGAGCAAGTGAGCTGTAGCTCACAAAAGCTCATGCTCAAATAAATTGGTTAGTCTCTAAGGTGCCACAAGTACTCCTTTTCTTTTTTCAGATTACAAAATGTAATTTCTCACCCTAAATGTTGAATTAGGTAGGATACAGCATTTCTGTAGCTCAGAGTTCTTCTTACAGACTGGACCCCTGTCTCAGTCTGGACTTACCCCTGCCTTTCCCTTCAGGTTAGTTTCTTTTGTCCCTTCCAGATATGCCAAACCTGCAGAAAAAAAACACAGAAATTGGGCTTGTTTTTGACTTAATTGGCTTGTGAGTTGCTTATTGGCTAATAGCTTGTTGGGCTTGTAGCTTGTTGCTTCTTTTTTTTTTATCATCTCATGGCAAGCGGGGGCAAGCAGGGACAAGGGGAAGAGAGAGTCAGGGGTGCACAGCGGGCCCACCACAGTCCCAGACTGCACGCCAGGGTGATCTAGTCACATAGAGTGTTGGGGTTCTTAGGGATTGGCTTCTTTTGGCCTTGATTTGAAATGGGATTAGCTTGAATTTTGGCTTATTGTGAAAGTCAGGGTACTTATTTACCAGGTGAAAGTTGGCAACTGTAGTCCCTTCAGGTTCTTTCAGCAGTCCTTCTTGGGTAGTCCATGGAGGAGAGACCCATTTGCCTTCCTCTCCACCCTTAAATAAGATTTACATAAGGCAGGAATTCTTTGTTTCCCAAACTTGACCCCCACCCCCCTTTCCTTTTAGTGGAAAGTTACAAAAAGTCCCAGGTAATGTTTAGTATCAGGTGGCAAGTCCACCTGACCTATTAGTGTCACAATTACGTCCCACGATGCCTCCCAGGAGGGAGGGAGATTAGTATCTTCACAGTCTTGTTGTTTCTTCCTAATGGCCCATCAAATCTGATGGCCTGTCATCTGGTGGGTGTCTTCCCAACACACACCAGTTGTAATTGTTACATAGTCCATATTCCTAACTTTAAATACAGAAATGCTACATGCATACACATTGGAGAATCACATTCAGTAAATCATAACCTTTCTAATGACATTGTACATGAGCCATCTTGCATAAAGTATATCTCAGTTATGTCATATCCATATCATAAGCATATTTTCATAAAGACTATGGAGTGTAATGGCGTGGTTGGTACAAGAGATCTCAGAGTGACTGATAAGACTGCATGCCATGCCTGTGTTTCTCCAGCAGTGAGGTTGCAAGTGAGATTCAACCTCAGAGACAGAAGCTGCATTTCTATCTTCGCTGTTCTTTTCTCTTCCCTCTTGTGTGTGTTTGTCTTGTTTTGTCTTTTAGAAAATGACATTAGAGTGTAACAGTAGCAGCAGCACATCTCAACTAACTTCTGTTTTCCCCAGAGAGGACATCTTTAATATCATCTAAAAGACTGTCAAATGTGTGTTGGGGTAGGGTGGGGCGGGAGTGCGGTGTTTCCTTCTAAAAACTCTTTGGCTAAAGGGAAAGGCAAAAGGGATGTCGTTAAAATGAAAGCCAAACTTAAAAGTTTATATTTCAAAAGATTTAACTGTTTTTCCTTCTTTTCTGTATCTTTAATAAAAGGTTACAAGACTTTTAATTGAGTATTTGCAAAGTTACTAAGCAGGCTGAGGTTTCAGTACATCAAACCCTGAACTTGGTTTAAAACTGTTTAGTGTTGGTTTCAGAGTAACAGCCGTGTTAGTCTGTATTCGCAAAAAGAAAAGGAGTACTTGTGGCACCTTAGAGACTAACCAATTTATCTGAGCATGAGCTTTCGTGAGCTACAGCTCACTTCATCGGATGCATACCGTGGAAACTGCAGCAGACATTATATACACACAGAGATCATGAAACAATACCTCCTCCCACCCCACTGTCCTGCTGGTAATAGCTTATCTAAAGTGATCATCAAGTTGGGCCATTTCCAGCACAAATCCAGGTTTTCTCACCCTCCACCCCCCCCACACACAAACTCACTCTCCTGCTGGTAATAGCCCATCCAAAGTGACAACTCTCTTCACAATGTGCATGATAATCAAGGTGGGCCATTTCCTGCACAAATCCAGGTTCTCTCACCCCCTCACCCCCCTCCAAAAACCACACACACAAACTCACTATCCTGCTGGTAACAGCTCATCCAAAGTGACCACTCTCCCTACAATGTGCATGATAATCAAGGTGGGCCATTTCCAGCACAAATCCAGGTTTTCTCACCCCCATACACACACAAACTCACTCTCCTGCTGGTAATAGCTCATCCAAAGTGACCACTCTCCCTACAATGTGCATGGTAATCAAGGTGGGCCATGTCCAGCACAAATCCAGGCTTTCTCACCCCCCCCCTTTTCCTGTGGACACACACACACAAACTCACTCTCCTGCTGGCAATAGCTCATCCAAACTGACCACTCTCCAAGTTTAAATCCAAGTTTAACCAGAACGTCGGGGGGGGGGGGGAAGAAAAAACAAGGGGAAATAGGCTACCTTGCATAATGACTTAGCCACTCCCAGTCTCTATTTAAGCCTAAATTAATAGTATCCAATTTGCAAATGAATTCCAATTCAGCAGTTTCTCGCTGGAGTCTGGATTTGAAGTTTTTTTGTTTTAAGATAACGACCTTCATGTCTGTGATTGCGTGACCAGAGAGATTGAAGTGTTCTCCGACTGGTTTTTGAATGTTATAATTCTTGACATCTGATCTGTGTCCATTTATTCTTTTACGTGGAGACTGTCCAGTTTGACCAATGTAAATGGCAGAAGGGCATTGCTGGCACATGATGGCATATATTACATTGGTGGATGTGCAGGTGAACGAGCCTCTGATAGTGTGGCTGATGTTATTAGGCCCTGTGATGGTGTCCCCTGAATAGATATGTGGGCACAGTTGGCAACGGGCTTTGTTGCAAGGATAAGTTCCTGGGTTAGTGGTTCTGTTGTGTGGTATGTGGTTGTTGGTGAGTATTTGCTTCAGGTTGGGGGGCTGTCTGTAGGCAAGGACTGGCCTGTCTCCCAAGATTTGTGAGAGTGTTGGGTCATCCTTTAGGATAGGTTGTAGATCCTTAATAATGCGTTGGAGGGGTTTTAGTTGGGGGCTGAAGGTGACGGCTAGTGGCGTTCTGTTATTTTCTTTGTTAGGCCTGTCCTGTAGTAGGTGACTTCTGGGAACTCTTCTGGCTCTGTCAATCTGTTTCTTCACTTCCGCAGGTGGGTACTGTAGTTGTAAGAAAGCTTGACAGAGATCTTGTAGGTGTTTGTCTCTGTCTGAGGGGTTGGAGCAAATGCGGTTGTATTGCAGAGCTTGGCTGTAGACGATGGATCATGTGGTGTGGTCAGGGTGAAAGCTGGAGGCATGCAGGTAGGAATAGCGGTCAGTAGGTTTCCGGTATAGGGTGGTGTTTATGTGAGCATTGTTTATTAGCACTGTAGTGTCCAGGAAGTGGAGAGAGCTCTCCCAGTGCTATAAAAATACCCACCTCCATGAGGGAAATAGCTACCGGTGCTGGAAGCTCTGCTCCCAGTGCTCGTGCACTGTTTACACTGGCACTTTACAGCGCTGAAACTTGCTGTGCTCAGGGAGGTGTTTTTTCACACCCCTGAGCGAGATACCATAGTGATAGGCAGAAGAACTGTAGGAAGATAGAATTTGATGTTTTAAGTGAAAGGCACTTATCTGGGCTCCCAAATATTGATAGTAGATCCAGATATTCTAGGTCCTTTCACCATATAGAACTAGTGTTTTATAAAACTACAACTTTTGCTGAAACAATTACTAGCCATTCTGCTTCCTTGGCCTCTGTCCTTTCATTTTCTGACTGGACCTTTTTTGAATTCTGAAAGTTCCATAAACTAAAATGAAATTGTAATATTAATGATCTTCTGAACAAAGAACTGTGATATAGAGTACCCACTTCTTATTCAGCAGAATAATCTCGGATGAGAAATAATTTTAAGTAAAACTGATGATCTTCTAAGAGAAGAGCACCATATTTGAGTATTATTGATTTTTCTTCCTTAGTCATAGCAGTGAGGCAATCTTGATCACTGTGACCACTGACAGTAAATAATTTCCAGTAAGGCACTCAATTTTTAGTTCCTGCTTCTCGCAAAAATTCAACAAATCGGGTGGGAATAAGTACATCAAGTTGGCAGCAGTAGCAATGGTGTGTGATTGGAGAACCACATTTTGGGGCAATTTTTTTATCGTTATTACAGGAATGTAACCAATAACTGGAATCACAAAAGAGAATTGTACAGTACTGTGAAAATGTCACGGCTGCCTTTTTAGATCATTCAGGATTTGAGAACAGAATTAAAGTAAAGCTATAATAACAATTCACCCCATTAAAAAACACATGCAAACAAACTTTTAACCACCTGCTAGGTTGGTTCACTATACTTCAGCCATAACCAAATAAGTGATACTGGGAGCCAGTGGAGCTACTGAAATGCAAGACCCTATTTAGAAAATAATTTCAGTGTACTAATCTCATTCTGAACATGATTTCAGGGAGGTAGAAAATGATCTTGCAGCTGGACACAGAAAATGCTTTAGGGAGAGTGAAAAGTGCAGAGAGAGGAGGAAGTATGGAATCAGCATGAAAGCAGTAAACCATATTTAATCTCTGGGGACAGGGGAATCCTGAAAACTTTTCATGGCTCCTGAGGCTCACTGCTATTTGCCCCACTTTTGGCTCTGGACTACCCATCCTATGTCCCAGAACGAATCAAATGCAGGGATTAGTTCATGAGATCTGGGCTAGAAGAGAGAGAGGGAAATTGGAAAAAATGGGCCATAATAAGATTAAGGGGGTGAACACATGATCCCTTTTTGTACTTCATTGCAATTCTTTTAGGGTATTCCTGACTTGATAGAGGTCGCTTTCCATCCCCGATATAAATAATTACTGGCATCATTATCATTACGTTAGCTAAGTTCACATGACTATTTTGATATAATGGCAGCAGGGTAGGAAACAAATTGAACATTTCTTTTAGTGGATGTTTGCCTTAAAAAACTTGCCAGTTTTGCCAAACAGTTTTAATTGCCTCTGGCATCATTGTGATTACCTCCGTAACAATGATAGTACAGATTGTTGTCTGCTGATTTACTCACAAGTTGTAAACCTTTCTGTGCCTAACACAGGGATAAAGCATATAATTTTATATTGAAGCAAATATAAATTACAAATTCAGCCTGAGATTTAGCTGAATGATTAACTTTTTCCTGGTAAGGTGTCTATAATGGGGTGGCTGCCTCCCGAGCAGTCCTTGTAGCCTGGTGTGGCTTGATGGAACCCTGCCTCCATTTCCCCTTCTCTCAGGTTCCTGAAAAACTCCACCACAAGTTCTCTTGGGTCTAATATGGCCCCTACCCAGGGCCAGGTTATTGTATCACAGTGCAAAAAGTCCTTGAAAGCCCCAGACACAGTCCATCTATCCCAAACACTGTGCACATAGTCCATCATCCTGAAACAAATTCCAGAAATACACCTCATACCCCAGCTCCAGCATCTTCTGTAAACACCTGGGCTTTTCTTCAGTCCCCACCTGTTCTTTTATCATAATAGCCACCCCTCACTTGGATTCTTCCTGGCTTCCAATGCTCTGCCAAGGAAAGGTCAGCAAGCTAGTCCCTTCACTGGTCTCCTAACCTGCAGTCCTCTTCAGCCTGCCAGCCCCAGCTCTCCAGCTCAGGAAAGTGAGCAGGCTAGCCCCTCCACTGGTCTCCCAGCCTTTCTGGTTTCTTTCCCAGCTCCTGCCTCTTGTATAGGACAATGGCCAAAGGGGCGGGAGGGAGCATTCCCTTGGGCCTTCCTCTTGCTCTGGAGTCTATACCTTCCTGCTTTATAGTGCACGCACACACTCTTTCACTCAGTCTCTCTCTCCTTTCCACAGCCTTCCCCACGGAATGCCTGCAGGTCCTTCTGGGCACCTCCTTCCCAATCAAAGCCATCTTCCTCTCATTTATCAACCCGAGATGCTGCCTCACCTTCTTAATCAGGTCAAACTGAGCTGCACCTGTGCTGGCACAGGGATACTATACCGACTTCACCTAAAGGCGCCAGCCATCTTGAGACAAAGTATCTATATCTGTGACATACTGCAAAGCTCTCTGTCTGCCAAGTCCTGTAAGTGGGATACTGACCCCCAAAATTAAGGAAATGGCAACAAAATAAATAAAAGCCAAAACCTACAACAATGACTTAATGGGCATTGAAACAAGTATCTTGGCATGAACATGTCAAGGACGTTTCCTTTGTAATATAGCATTTCTGATCTCAGTGATTTACAGTAACAAATAGTAGGAAGAGGCAAACTCTATGCAGTGGAAATAAATTTTAGGTCTTTATAAGGGATATCTCAAAAATAAAGGACAGCTGAGAATGACATTCAGTGACATAACCAATAGATTGGCTCCTCTTTATATTTGTTATAACTGTTGTTTAACTGCTTGCTTAGGCCTTCGCGCTGGCCTTAACTGCATGCTGAGATTTCACCTTTGAACGCTGCTCTGTTCATTTTAATAGTAAACAATAAACTGCCCCCAAAATACTTCTTCCCCTTTTCTCTCTATTCTATCAAAACTGAGCCAATGTCTCAATGATGTGCTCCCTGACTTAGGTATAACCCCCTACCAATGCTGGTACAGACACTTTAAGTAAAAATGAAGAGGTTTTTAACTGATAAAGTCTGCCAAAAAGTACCAGCACTGACTTTTATAAGCAGTCACATTCATTTATCTGGTACAGAATTGTGATAAATATGCATGTGCACGCAGGCACACACACACACACACACACACACATGGCTTGTGGGATCAGAGGTCTTCCTGGTGTAACAGCAAGTTTACAGAATTTGTTTTCAATTTTTTTTTTTTAAATTTAGTTTTAGGTTACATGCAGGCCTTAAGAATTAATGTTGCACCACTAAGGTCCTTCAACTTGGTCTAATATGAATCAAGAACAGATCTTTCTATCCACTGGGTAACATTTACATGTATTCCTTTGTATGTCATATAGGGGCATTAATCATTCTAGCAGCCTCTCTACCTCATAGGAGATGTGAGGAAATGATAATGTTTTATGTGAGTAATTAATCCTGTGGCAGATGTGTAGTTTCCAAGACTACTGCCATTAGAATATTGACAGGTTTCGGAACAAATATTCAGGCACTGGCTTAGTAATGATTTTAATATGATAATATTCAGTTACTCATAAACAAGTAACATTCAGACCTTAAGTTTTACATAAGTGTGGTTATTTGTAAAGGCTTTCACAGAGAACTACGTGATGAGGTTTTTGTATTTGTAATGTTGCTGTTGAATAAACAGCACACAATTAACATACCAGCTGGAAGTGCATAATTCCTTAATTCTTCGCCATTCTGTAATAGTCACTGTTTGTAATGTGAGGAAGGTAATTCATAATGAACTAAAGGTCATTCAGGGGAAACAAAGAATACCAAGCAAGCAGTCTACACCTTTAAAGATTTATTTTTAAAATTATACTCTCATACATTCCTGCTAAAATGGCCTCTTTAGTAGTATTCTCGGCAAAGTGACAAATTCAACTATACATGATGACAAGATTAGAAAACAGTTTTCTATAACAATATGTAGAGTCTTAAGGTTTTGTACAGTGCATACTGGCCTTGAATTGTGAATATGTAGGGCTGCTACATTCCCACATGTCTGGATTCCACTGTCAACTGTTCTTTAGTTGCCACATTATTCCTTGCTCTTTCGATAGGTGTATGTGATGGGGAGCCCAAGGTATTCAAAGGATATGCTCCATATAGTTCCAGTTGGTTAGCCTTGTTTAAAACAATTGTATTCTTTGTAAAATACATGAGTGTATTGGTAGCTAGGCTCCTTCATAATTCTGAATGATATAGGCCTGCACTGCTGACATGGTCAAGCATTCTTTGGGATTGAAAAAAACATATTCTACCTTGAGCATGGGCCAAGTCTTGATCTTCGTTTCTGTGGGAGTAATAAACATGTTCACCCATTACTCCTGTGTCTAGTGGCAGGGGTGAAAGTAAGTCTAGGTGTGGGGCTCAGGCCAGCTCTGGCCCCCGGAAGGGGCAGGGCCTCGGGCAGAAGGGGTGGGGCTGCGGAGGTCAGAGCCAGTCCTGGCCCACCCTGTACCAGCAAGTGCCTCCTTCCCCCTCCCTGGAGTAACAGCGGCAGCCAAGGGCTCTGGCAGTGGTCTAAAGGGCCCTGGGCAACAGCGGCGGCTGGAGCTCTGGGCCCTTTAAATCATCCCCAGAGCCCCACTGCCTCTTCCCCAGGGCTCCAGCAGCAGGGCTCCGGGGACAGGGCTCCGGCCACCTCTAGCACCCCGGGCCCTTTAAATCATCCCTGGAGCCTGGGGAAGCAGCGGCGGGGCTCCGGGGATGATTTAAAGGGCCCAGGGCTTGGCTGCCGCTACCGCCCCAGCCCCTTTAAATCGCCGCCCCAGCCCTGCCGCCGCTACCCCAGGGCTCCGGCAGAGGGGCTCTGGCAGCAATTTAAAGGGCCAGGGGCTCCAGCTGCTGCTAGGAGCCACAGGCCCTTTAAATTGTGCCTGGGGAAGCCAATCAACGCCGGAACATACCGGGGCGTACCGGCTTACTTTCACCTCTGTCTAGTGTCACCACACCAGCCTGGCAAGTGCTGAGGATGGTCAAGCTAATTCAGAAGGGACACAGGCTTTAACTGCAGCAGCTCCAAAATGTGGACTGTCACAACTGCTGGAGGGAGCAACCCTATCCATATCCTGACCCCTCTTCACCTGACAGAGCATCCCATAAAGGCTACTGTAGTGGGGGGGTGAGAAGCAAACTTTGGAGGACCTATGGGCCAGATGTGTGGAAAGAGGATGGGGCATCAACGCTGTTCCATCTGAGTGGCAGGGCCATCCTTAGGCAAATGCAGCATATGTGGCTGCGCAGGGCACCTGAAAATTTGGGGCACCATGCGGCGCGGACTCCACTCCTCTCTGGCCCCTCCCCCATGCTGGGCCAGCAGGCTTCTTCCAGACCCGACCCCTTGCCCCCTCCACTCCACCCACTCACTCCTCAGCAAGTGGGCTGAGGGCTCCGGCTCTGGTGGGGCCTCACAGGGCCAGGAGTGAAACTTTGCATGTGAGTGAGCAGGGGGAACAGGGCCAGGTGGGGGAGGGCAGGGCTGGGAAACCGAATTGTAGCGGGGGGGGGGGGGGGCGGGAAATACCCGGAGGCTGGTCAGGCTTGACAAAGCCCTGGCTGGGATGATTTAGTTGGGGATTGGTCCTGCTGTGAGCAGAGGGTTGGACTAGATGACCTCCTGAGGGGGATGTACCTGGAGCAGAAAAGCAGCAATCAGGGATGCAGAATGCAAGGGAGGGAGTGACCTCTTAGCAGGGAAGGAAGATGGACTCACCTTGAGAAGGCGGGAGTAGCTGAAACTTTTATTTAGGGAAAATGGACATGATTTTTTTTTCTTGTGGATCCAAGTATCTGCAGGGCTGTCTCTCAAGCTGGTAGCATTTTGAACAAGGGAGCATTCTAAACAGTGCATTGTTGAGTGGGATTTTAAAGGTTCCTTCAAGAATGAAGCACCTTCCTCCTCACCCATGGGAAAGACCTTTGGATTATTTAAGGCAGTTTTTAAACAAGATCCACTGTTCAAATGAGACTTGGCTTCTTATGGCTCCAGCCTCACCGTTGAAGCATTGTTGAAATTGCATGCTGAATTATACCCAGTACAATCCCACTGAGCCATGTGTGGCAACCAGGTGTGTAAATCAGGGCAGAAAAAAAGACTGGTGCCTAAATATAATTCCTTTTCTTATTAAACTGCACATCCCAAGCATCTCTTTACTTTTCAGGATTAGAGGGAAATGCTCTATTTTAGGAAGAATGAAAGGCCATTTGGAAGTTGATGACCCAGAGCCATAGCAGCAAAGGGCCTGGATGAGGGCTGGACTCAGCCATTGATATCAGCTATTTCTTTTTTGTCATTCAAATAAATTTGGGGTCACAGCTGACATCCCAGCCATTATGTAAAACACTTCCCTGTGGCCATTTGACATTCACACAGAGGTATCTCACTGCCAAGTCCTTATCTGGGGAAGAGAGGGGGAAGGCTTCAGGGTGATCTCCCATCTCTATGCAGCCAGTGGCCTATGCTTGCCACTGCCATGCTGGAGCCTCCGCATTTATTTATTGACAAAATTTGCAGAATTTTGCAGAATTTTAAAATATTGTGCACAGAATTTAATGTTTTGGTGCTGAATTCCCTCAGGAATATGGGGTGCTGGGCAGTTGGGGGGGGCTGTTCGAGGGGAGCTGGGCAGTGGGGTGGTCTGTGGGCGGGAGATCCCTGAGCATAGGGATCTGTCTCTGTGTGAGGGGTCACTGGGCATAAGGGAGTGGGAGGTACTGGGCAGGGGGGCAGTGTGGCTGAGCACGCTGGCAGCACAGGGCTGGGGTTGGGGGCACAAGTGGGAGGGAAGTGCAGGGGTTAGGGATGAAGGCGGCACTGTGCAGAGGTTGGGGCGAAGGTGGCACAATTAAACTGTTTTTAATAAAGTGCACGTGGCAAGTTTTCCAATTCTGTAAACTTATGTTTGTGTTGTGTAGGGCCCCATAAATCCTAAGGACGGCCCTGGTGAGTGGGGTGCTTGTGGGGGGAGGGGTGGGTAGTGTCCCATATTTGCTGTAGAAAAGAATTTCAGCCCTGATGGGCTCTTCCTCTCCATCTGATAGCTGTGTAATGGAACTGTGATTCAGCACTTGCAGTTGCAGACTACTTAGGCCTTCACTCCCCTGGCAGCCTCCCCCATGATGGAATATTGTCCTCCATTCTGGGACATTGCCTTCCCCAACATCACTCCTCAGCATCCTCACTCCCATATATGGCAGTTGGGAGGAGTGTCTTGGTCTTTGAATCTGAGGGATGTGGCTATGTTCAGCTGCATCTGTATTGGTTCTCCCTTCAGGATTTCATCTTTCCTTGGGGACGGCAGAGGTCCTAAAAGAAATGAGCTGCAGAAGAGATCAGAGTCAGATCTTGGTTCTGTTTGTGCAAAGCTCTCATTAACCTCTATGGAAACTCTATGCATGGGACAAGGGAGGCCTATGCCCCTAAGTATTGTTCAGTGGGCTTCAGCTTTGTTTTTTTAAAACCTACCTTGATGTTAACTAAGTAATTAAATAAATCCAATTATTCATGCCTGGTGTGACGGGGCAAGGCCAGATGGCTATAGAAAAGTAGTGGGAGATAAATATATTAGCTCCAGGCTAAACAAATCCCTGGTACCAGGTTAAGTGAAATGGCAGCTGCTCCAGGTCAATTAAGACACCTGGGGCCAAATAAGAACTTTTCTGAAGGCAGGGAGAATGCTAGGTTGATTGGGACACCTGAAGCCAATCAGGGGCTGGCTGAAACTAGTTAAAAACCTCCCAGCCAGTCAGGTGGGTGTGCATGTCAGGAGCTGTGGAAGGAAGTTGCGCTGTCGGAGAGGCTGAGCAGTACACACCATATCAGGCACAAGGAAGGAGGCCCTGAGGTAAGGGTGAAGTGGAGCTTGAGGAAGTGAGGGCGGCTGTGGGGGAAATAGCCCAGGGAATTGTACATGTCATGTTTCTAAAGGTCAGCTACCATAGCTGATACTATTAGAGTCCCTGGGCTGGAGCCCTGAGTAGAGGGTGCCCCCCCCCAACTTTTGTCCCCTGATTAATCACTGAGCCTGGGAGACAACAGAGACTGTGCAAGGAAGGATAACTTCTCCTCACCTCCCTTGCTGGCTTATGATGAAAATGGCTCAGTAGACTGTGACCCTTGTCTCTAGAGAAAGAAGGGTTACGTGGAGGGTCACAGTGAGCCTCTGAGGCTAGCGAATTCTGCCAGGAAATGTGGGACCCACAGAGGCACGGACAGAGCTTTGCCACAATGGATATCCGTGACATCATAGCAGAATTTTTAGAAGTCTTCAAAATCCATTGCTAATTTTGAGCACTAAGTAGTTGACTTTCTGGTGATCTGCCTCAAACTATCCCCCCTGCTTTTATTGGTTGTGTCATCATACATGCATTTTAGCTTTATCACATTCAGTAATAATCCATACTTCTCACTAACTGTTTTATACAGAGTCCACTGCACTTGGACTTGTTCTGAATCAATTAACATTATACAACTTCTGTCCAGAATATGTTTGAGGCATTGGCACAGGTGAAACAGGAGACTCCCCCACCCCCCGCAATGAACTTTGGAATAAAATGAAAACTATTATGCTCAATACCACCAAAGCACACTTTCTGAAAAGTCAATGTTGGATCACACCATGGTTAACTGAGAAAGTGTTTGAACTGGCAATAAAATAATTCAGAGTGAAAGAGAATGGCTTGGAGATGGAGAGAATATAAGGAACTGAGCAGATAGTATGGAACTTGAGAATTATAAAGAGAGTAAAAAGCATTTTCATAGCAGTGAGACTTCTCACCAAAAGATTTTCCCTCCAATAAATATAATAAAAGATCAAGATGCCAGAGTCCTCACTGAGGGGATGATATTAAATGCAGATGGAGAGATTATTGTGCGAATCTGTATTCCTCAGTAAAGCCACTCATAATACAGGACAACAGAAAAGAAAGTACAGAGCCCAAGCCATCAATCTGCAAGAAAAAGTGGTAAATGCTATTATGAAAATGAAACCTGGAAAAGCACCAGAGGAAGAAAATGTGCCTGCAGAACTGTTAAAAGCGATTGATGAACACGGTGCTGATCTTAGGTGGAAAATTTGTAATGATGGATGGATGACTAGAAATTGGCTGGAGGACTGTACAAAAAGAATTTTTCTGTCATTACTGAAAAAGGGAGACACAATGGAGTTTAGTATAGACTTTGCACATGAGCAAAGTTCTGCTCTACATCATCCAGGACTGCATGCAACAAAGGATAAACGCAGAACTATCTCCCCAATAAGATTTCTTAGAAGAGCCAAGGAACAGGTGACCAAATCACAAATATCCAACCATCCATTGATCCTGTGCTTCATTAACTACTCAAAATCGTTTGATACCTTCCCACACAACTGTCTTTGGAGAATAATGGCAGACATGGGGTTCCAAATCATCTCACTGAACTTATCGTAAGTCTTGACCACCAATAACCTTCACATTATTTAGGATAAAATGTGAGATCAAAGTGAATCTTTGTTGTTTATGGTTCCCATCATGGAGAAACTTGCCTCATTAACCTGATAAGATGCAAAGGAAGAGGGGAGATAATAATTGAATTGTTTATAACAAAGAACTTCTCTTTTCACATTTTAATCAGAAAAAATTGGCAACCAGCTACTTACAGATTCGCTGATATTAATGACAGAATTCAGCCTTTCCAAACATTTCTGACATGTTTATCAAAATTCTTTTCATCATTTTAATAGCTAAAATATTCCCTATAGTTAATTAAATGGCAAGCAGCAGCACAAAGTAGCATATTGAACTCATCTATTGTTGCAGACTTGGGGAAAGAATGAAAATATGTAATCAAATTACAGTTTGTATAAACTAAAGATAATCATACATTAACAAAAGACATATTGCTGTATATAATGTGTACAAATACTAATATAATCATTGGTTAACATTTTGCTCAATTAAAATTCCTCTGTTCAACATTTATTGAAACCATTCTGAACTCATCCCTTTTATTTTAGTGTATGTGGGATCCTAAAGAATCTAAAGGCCAACTAGTATTTGACCCTGTGCACAAAAGAGGAGAGTGGGAAGAACTTCCTTTGCTGCATTCCCCTGTAAATGAGGCAAATATCAGAGGAGAAGAAGGGGACGAGGCCTGCTGTTGTGGGCATGTATTCCAGAGTGTATCCCTGAAACATAAAGCTTCTTTAAGCTCCCTTTGAGGGGGGGGCGCGCGCGGGGCAGACTCCCCATTATCCCCAATCTAGGCCTGTACATAATAGGCACGATCTGGCCCAAAGTACAGGTGAAATGGAGAATTTAAAAGATGCAAACCCTGACCTCTTGCCCCCCACCCCCCAATTACACATGTGAGTAGTTCCATTGGTTAGTAGTTGCATGGCATGGTTTTTCCTCTCTGGATCAGAGTGTAAGCACTTTTTGCATGAGCACTTGGGTGTGCCAATATAAATGCTGTTTTTTTCCAAAATTCATGCAAGTGTCTCTGAAATTCTCTTTCTACTAATATTTGTGGACATACAACTCGATTGCATTAATGCACATGAAAAGGAAAACAAATGGAGTGGAACATGGCCAAAGTTAAATCATTTAAACAACTTGAGTGAATGCTCACAGAACGTGTTTTTCAGAATTTGCTCAAGGGTGTTATTGAGTGGTACCAGGATCCATTGCTGCTCTTCATCTGCTTTAGAGCAATCTCACTGTTACATTGAAGTATGACCTGCACACCTGATTTTCAAAGAGCACATATTATTTACTGAGAGTCAGATTCTGCTTGGCCCTTATGAAGAGGCCTAGTAAGTGTAGAGAGTGTAGGAGCCCTTTCTCTCCTTGTCTGGCCTGCATAAAGGCCAGCTAGAACTGCAGCCCCTGTGTTCTGGTGAGCACAGGAGCTGAGCCATCCCTGCTTCCATGGTGAAGCATAGAACTCCACCCACCCTAATGTGATAGGTACTGACTGATCTGGGAAGGAATAAGCTGCCTCCCACAAAAGGTGTAAAGGCAGGCACATACAATCTGTATGCCCTGGGGCTCCAGCAGACACACTGTCTCCTGGTCAGTGCTTAATTTATAATGAAAGAGGTGCCGGGGCTCAAGAAATTGTTTTACTTTCATAATTGACACAGCAAGACCAGAGGTGCTGGGACTATAAACTGCCAAGCCTGGAGATGCCGGGATTGAGCGCTACACAAGTTAAGCACTGCTCCTGGTGTTGTCCCTGAGGCAGTGCAGCTCCACACAGCCCCTTACTGTGGGATGTGCCTAACACAGTTTCTCTCAAATGCAGCTACCGTGGCTGCATGCGGCCACCAGAGGCTTTTCCTGTGGCCACAGCTCCCTGGGCAGTGATGGGAGAGGGAAGCAGTGGCCCCTCTCTGGGGCTACCAGCAGGGATTGTGCCCTGCCCTCCTCTGGAGCCTCAAATGCCAGAGACGCAGGCAGCTGATGTGAGTTCCCCACCTTCCCAGGGGTGATGGGGCTCAGGCTTCCGGCTTCATCCCTGGTGTGGCAGGCACCATCCCCCAGCTGCAGGACATCAGGTGCCATCTCCCAGCTGGGGGGCTTTGGGCTCCAGTCCCAGGCTCATCCCTCCCCGCATTGCCTCTGGCCCCTGCTGCCTCCCTACACACCTCTCCATTCACAGCTTAATTTGGCTTGCCAGGACTGCGTAAGTCTGCTGTGAAAAGCGATATTTGTTTGTTTTGTTTTTCCTAAAGTTAATAAAGTATTTTAGGAAAAATTGTCAGGGAGGCCACCAGCAAGAATTGGTGGCTGCATGCTAAGGCCACCAAAAAATTTCTTTTGAGAACCACTGGCCTAAAATGTATGATCATGCCTCAGTGATCAGTGACAGATTACTAGGATAATATGTGCACTAGCTCCTTTTCAAAACCCAATTTCTTGTCCCATATTTAGGTTTGTTTGTTTGGGTTTTTAATGCCAAAACCTCACAATGTGGGATAACAGACTACAAAAAATACAGTCTACAAAAAGTAACAGCAACACAAGAAATCACGTGAAACCACATAACATATTTGTATTTTGTTATACTTTCTTTGACAAAATAGCTTATAAAATATAATAGTTTAAAAAACATCACTCATGGGCAGAAATCTAGTCTTTTATACTAAGCTTTAGCTTAGGGGGAATTTTTAAAGACAAGTTACTACCCCTTTAAAAATAGTGTTTACAAAGAAAGGCACTATAATAATGGAACAATGTCACTTTGTAACAGGATACACCTTAGCCAATTCAGCTTTAGAAATATTTGAAATATGTAAATCTGGTCTGCCATTCTCCAGCACATACTGATATAACATATTTCTAAATAATGTCCTAGTGTACAACAAAGGGTGGTTTAAAGCTGACTGCATGGCATAGTTTATTTGGAATTTAGTCTCAGATTTCTACAATGCACTCTTGCCTACCCCAGGAAAGTTGCATATGCGGTCCATATTATGAACTGTAAGCGTATACTACACTTAAACTTACCCTAAGAACCATACAACAATGTTGCTTCTTATTGGCAGTTTTTTAAAAAATAATGGGAGGAGATGAACTGGTGTAATTTCTGTAAATTGATTTAATGTTCTTTTAAAATGTACATTGTCTAGCTTTTGTTTATGATCTCTCATTAGCATACACAGTACATCCTTTAATAGCACCTTCCAAAGAAATCAAGTGTTGTAAGTTGTATGGAGAAACGTTGGATTCTAGAGCAGCTCAGGATGTAATATGGAGCCAAGACCCCCATATCCCAGGAGTGTTAAGACAAAGAGCTACCTAAGATATTTCATACTACATTGATTTCAGATTTGCTGTTTGTGGAGATCCCTGTTAGCCACTAAAATCTGAATTAAATAAACTGTAACTGAAAATTAGCTTTTGCTATGTTCTCGAGCTTCTGTCTGACCTCACTAAAATATGTGGGATAAAATTTCAGGTTTTGAAACAGTTCAATTTTTGTCCATCTTTTATTAAGGGCTTGATCCAAAGTAATCAAAGTCAATGGAAAGACTCTTATTTGGATCAGATCCTAAATGAGCTGATTTGTTTTACTGCAGCATATCTTCTAAAACTATCTGTAATTGTCAGATAACTCTGAGCAATAAAGTTGGCACATGGAACATAAAAGAACTGTGTATTGTCTCCTTGTTTCTCTATTATGGCTATTGCAATAAAATTGAATCCAGTTATCAAAGGAGTTCACATGGGTGGAGAGGAACATAAAAAGATGTATTAAGTGGATGACATATTATTACTAATGAATGATCCAAGGTAATCTGTCAAAGATTTGATGAAAATTGTAGGAGATTTTGGGCCACTCTAAGGCTACAAAATAAATTGGACCAAAAGTAAGATGTCTCATTCTCATAGTATTGCCTTGGTGCAATAATGAATGCATATAAATTTTGTTAGCTCCACAAGAGAATGATATATGTGTATACTCTTCAGTAAAAGACTGCAAAATATTTTATCAAACAAATATATCTACTTTTTATAAAAACTTCCCTATGAGCAGGAACTATAGATATATTTATGGGAGAAAACTTAAATTAAAAAAATGGTAGTAGGACTGTGAATTTATTAAGTTCTTGCTATGTTACCTTTAATATTTTCATATTCACATTCTAAAGCAATAAATAATATTGTATGAATGTTCTTACTGGATTGTAAGAAACCCTGGTAGACATTAAAAGCTACTAGATATTCGGTGCCTGGATCCTATGTTTATTGGTATGGTATAAGAACCTGAAAAAACCCCACATCTTATAATTCAGCGGACCTGGGCTCCCATTTTGAAAATATATTACTTAACACTAGGTAAAGGGTACTTATCATATTAACAGTGTGCAAAAGTGAAAGAACAATAAGATGAGAGACAGCAGAATCACAATGGGTTTATTCTTTTTCTATATTACCATTATCTGTAAGGGCTTCACAAATAGATCAAAACTTGGGCCTGGTCTACACTACAAAGTTAGGTCAACATAAGTCACCTTGCATCGACCTAGTTGTGCAAGTGTCTAAATTCAGATTTGTCTTCTGCTGATGTAAGCACCCCACTATGGTGACACAGTAACACCACCTTCTCAAATGGAGTTAAACCATGGTCAAGGTACTGTGATGGATGCAGTGCAAGTGTAGATACTGCACAACCTATATTGACCCTAGAAAAACAAGGTGGGTGAGGTAATACCTTTTACTGGACCATCTTCTGTTGGTGAGAGACACAAGGTCTCAAGCTGAGGGCTGGTCTACACTGGGAACTTACATGGGCAGAGTTATGTCTCTCAGGGGTGAAAAATACACACCCAGAGAGACATAGCTATGCCAACCTAACCCCCGGTGTAGGCAGCACTAGGTTGACAGAAGAATTCTCGGGGACATGAATTACCTACACTGATGGTAGAACGCCCAGTGTTTTAACTCTCTCTAAAACACTCCCACATCAGCATAAACTGGCCACCAGGAAGTTTAGACTTGAAATTAGACGAAGGTTTCTAACCGTCAGAGGAGTGAAGTTTTGGAATAGCCTTCCAAGGGAAGCAGTGGGGGCAAAAGATCTATCTGGCTTTAAGATTAAACTCAATAAGTTTATGGAGGAGATGGTATAATGGGATAACATGGTTTTGGTAATTAAATATTCATGGTAAATAGGCCCAATGGCCTATGATAGGATATTAGATGGGGTGGGATCTGAGTTACCCAGGAAAGAATTTTCTGTAGTATCTGGCTGATGAATCTTGCCCATATGCTCAGGGTTTAGCTGATTGCCATATTTGGGGTTAGGAAGGAATTTTCCTCCAGGGCAGATTGGAAGAGGCCCTGGAGGTTTTTCGCCTTCCTCGTAGCATGGGGCACGGGTCACTTGCTGGAGGATTCTCTGCTCCTTGAAGTCTTTAAACCACGATTTGAGGACTTCAAAAGCTCAGACATAGGTGACAGGTTTTTCGCAGGCGTGGTGGGTGAAATTCTGTGGCCTGCGTTTTGCAGGAGGTCAGACTAGATGATCATAATGGTCCCTTCTGACCTAAATATCTATGAACTTCCTGGACTCCAGGAACAGCTTCATCAATGGAACCCTACAGATTACCACATCTATCTTCACCACCGCAAACACAGCAAGAACTCTGTTATCTACAGCCAGGCACTCAGACACCACAGATTATGCTCCAGGGAGAAAGTAAGGGATAGACACCTTAACACACTTAAAAATGCCTTCACCAAACAAGGACAATCCACCATAGATACAGATTGTTGGGCTGTCGATTAAAATTTACTGTGATTAAAAAAATTAATCACGATTAATCGCCCTGTTAAATAGAATGTTGGATCATATTAAAGAAGTTCTGTATTAAAATCACAAATGAGTTTGATTCCCCAGAGTTTAAATTCCAGGGTATTACTAATTAAGAGGTCTCTTGGTTTTTGGTACTGTTTCTCTCCCTCTATGTGTGAAACTTGCAAGCTGCTAATTGTGTTAGTACATTCTAAGACAGAGTCTGTTCTCAAAGCAATTCACAGAGAGAGAGACTCAAAGCAATACTCTAACAACAGAAACAGCACCCAGAGACTCCCCACCCTTTTGTTGTATTAACAATTGTGATTAAAATAGAGATAGAGGATGTATGTGGATGGATGCTTGGTGTGGATAATAACTGAATGATCAGGGAGGTGCCAGCCTAAGATTCCAGTGTCCATCGGCTGAAGAAGGCGTCAAGTGGAAATAATCAGAGGATCCCCCCGGTGGGCAGACTGGAATCCACCCAACAGCCTCAAGAATGGGAGAACCAAAGAACAAGATAACATCTTGGAGCCATCAGGAATGTGCTATCTGCTGATTGATTCAGCAACAGCATGATGAAGCAATTCCCATACACTGGCATAGGAAGAAATTCCTATAAAAATAGACTCTAAAAAGTGAGAACTTTGGGGTCTAAGTCTGCAAACCAACTTCCAGGAGCATCAGATGAGCATCTGACAAGGCCCTGCTCCCTCCTCATGTCCAGGCCACCTGGCCAGTGGCTTGGCATGAGCAACTCTAAGGCTGGTAACTATGATAACAACCTTGCAGAACCTGTGTGTGTGTGTGTGTGTGTGTGTGTGTGTATGTTTGTATGAATGAATGTGAGAATAAATTTGAGATTGAATGGAATGTTATAACTATAACTAACTGCTTACTATGATTCTTTCTGTATTCACAATAAATGTGGTATTTTGCCTTTTTCCCTTTAATAAGATCCTGCTGGTTTTTATTTTATTGGTACAACAAGAATACCAATTGAAATTTATTAAATATTTTTGGATGTTTTTCTACATTTTCAAATATATTGATTTCTATTACAACACAGAATACAAAGTGTACAGTGCTCACTTTATATTATTTTTATAAGAAATATTTGCACTGTAAAAATGATAAATGAAAGAAATAGTATTTTTCAATTCACCTCATACAAGTACTGTAGTGCAATCTCTTTATCGTGAAAGTGTAACTTACAAGTGTAGATTTTTTTTTGTTATGTAACTGCACTCAAAAACAAAACAATGTAAAACTCTAGAGCATACAAGTCCACTCAGTCCTACTTCTTGTTCAGCCAACTACTAAGACAAACAAGCTTGTTTACGTTTATGGGAGATACTGCTGACTGTTTCTTATTTACATCACCTGAAAGTGAGAACAGGAGTTCGCATGGCACTTTTGTAGCCAGATTGCAAAGTATTTACGTGCCAGATATGGTAAACATTCATATGCCCCTTCATACTTCAGGCACCATTCCAGAGGACATGCTTCCATGCTGATGATGCTCCTTTAAAAAAATAAAACATTAATTAAATTTGTGACTGAACTCCTTGGGAGAGAATTGTATGTCTCCTGTTCTGTTTTACCTGCATTCTGCCATATATTTCATGTTATAGCAGTCTTGGATAATGACCCAGCACATGTTCATTTTAAGAACACTTTCACAGCATCTTTGACAAAACACAAAGAAGGTGAGATTTCTAAGGATAGATACAGCACTAGACCCAAGGTTTAAGAATCTGAAGTGCCTTTCAAAATCTGAGAGAGATGAGGTGTGGAGAATGCTTTCAGATGTGTTAAAAGAGCAACACTCCGATGCAGAAACTACAGAACCCAAACCACCAAGAAAGAAAATCAACCTTCTGGTGGTGGCATCTGACTCAGATGATGAAAATGAACATGCGTCAATCTGCTCTGCTTTGGATCGTTATTGAGCAGAACATGTCATCAGCATGGATGCATGTCCTCTGGAATGGTAGTTGAAGCATGAAGGGACATATGAATCTTTAGCGCATCTGGCTACATAAATATCTTGCGATGCTGGCTACAACAGTGCCATGAGAATGCCTTTCTCACTTTAAGGTGACATTGTAAACAAGATGTGGGCAGCATTATCTCCTGCAAATTGTAACCAAACTTGTTTGTCTGAGCGAATGGCTGAAGTAGGACTGAGTGGACTTGTAGGTTCTAAAGTTTTACATTGTTTTATTTTTTAATGCAGTTAATTTTTGTACATAATTCTACAGTTGTAAGTTCAACTTTCATTATAAAGAGATTGCATGACAGTGGTTGTATTAGGTGAATTGAAGTATACTATTTCTTTTGTTTTTTTACAGTACAAATATTTGTAATAAAAAATAAATATAAAGTGAGCACTGTACACTTTGCATTCCATGTTGTAATTGAAATCAATATATTTTAAAATGTAGAAAACATCCAAAAATATTTAAATAAATAGTATTCTTTTATTGTTTAACAGTGTGATTAATCACGCGGTTAATCGTGATTAATTTTTTCAATTGCACGATTAATTGCAATTAATTTTTTTAATCGCTTGACAGCCCTAGCAGATTGCATCATGGAATGGGCCATTGCATCATGGAGCCTGCTTCAATCTGGAAATAACCCTCCCCCCCCCCCCCCCCCGCCAGCATACACTTAGTTGTCACCTACCACCATACTCTGCAATCATGAGTTATCATTTATCAATTACAAGCTATACTCGATGGGGACCACATTCTGAAAAAAAATGTTTTCTGAACCCCCTCTTCTGGCCTTCAAACAACCCCCGCCCCCCTCCAAGCTAATCATCAGAAGCAAGATCCCCACAGAGTAGGACACACCACATCAAGGAGGCACCATGCTTCAATAATCAACAACCCCTACAGCACATCTTTCATGATCCATGGGTCCTACACATGTCTATCTACCAATGTGATATATGCCATTATGTGCCAGCAATGCCCCTCTGCCATGTACATTGGCCAAACTGGACAGTCTCCACGTAAAAGAATAAATGGACACAAATCAAACGTCAAGAATTATAACATTCAAAAACCAGTCGGAGAACACTTCAATCTCTTTGGTCACTCGATTACAGACCTAAAAGTGGCAATTCTTCAACAAAAAAGCTTCAGAAACAGACTCCAAAGAGAGACTGCTGAATTGCAATTAATTTGCAAACTGGATACAATTAACTTAGGCTTGAATAAAGACTGGGAGTGGATGGGTCATTACATAACGTAAAACTATTTCCCCATGTTTATTCCCCCCTCCCCACTGTTCCTCAGATGTTCTTGTCAACTGCTGGAAATGGCCCACCTTGATTATCACTACAAAAGGTCCCCCCACCCTCGCTCTGCTGCTGGTAATAGCTCACCTTACCTGATCACTCTCGTTAGAGTGTGTATGGTAACACCCATTGTTTCATGTTCTCTGTGTATATAAATCTCCCCACTGTATTTTCCACTGAATGCATCCGATGAAGTGAGCTGTAGCTCACGAAAGCTTATGCTCAAATAAATTTGTTAGTTTCTAAGGTGCCACAAGTACTCCTTTTCTTTTTACATGTGGTGTATCTTAACCAGTGCACTGAATGCCCCAATAAAAACTATGAGAGTGAAACCAGACAATCACTACACTCTCGGAGGAACTCACACAGAAAAATGACACAAGACACAAAACATCATATCACCTGTGGATGAACACTTTTCGCAAAATAATCACTTTATATCTGACCACTCAGTCCTCATTCTCAAAGGGAACCTGCACAACACCTTCAAAAGACAAGCCTGGGAGCTGACACTCATAACTTTGCTAGACACTAAAACTCATGGACTGAATAGAGACACTAGATTTATGGCTTATTACAACAAGCAATAACCCAGTACCCCTCCCCCCTCGCCTCAGTCCTCAGCTTTTCCCACCCCTCTTTTCCTCTCCCGGTGACTGGAAGAGTGTTAACTGGCTGCTTCACCTTAAATGGTCCCTTGAAATATGTGTTAACTACTTATGCTAAACAATCTGTTTCACCTTGTGCTTAACTGTGACACTGAGTACATTTCCCAGACCTGAAGACGAGCTTTGTGTAAGTTTGAAAACTTTTCTCACTCACCAACAAAAGTTGGTCCAATCCATAGGTGCTGACTTCCTCTCTACCCAAGGGGTGCTCGACACCCACCCCCTCTGCCCCAGGCCTGCTGCCCACTCCACCCCCTCCTCCAAGCCCCCACCCTTGCCCCTCCTCTTCTTGCACCCATTCCACCTCAGGCTCTGTCTCTATGCCACCATCCCCCTCAAGTCCCCATCTCCACTCTATCTCTTCCCGTCCCCACCCTGCTCAAAACTATTCACATATTCCCGGTGAATATGCATACTGCTGATGCAAGGAGCCAAGTGTGCATGCACACGAGTGATATACTATGACGGCTTTATGCAAATGTAACTTGCACCCACCAAAGTTCATAGTGTAGGCATGGCCCTAGTATTGTGTTAAGCAAGAAGTTATTTTTGCACTGGATAATATGCCGAGCACAAGGAAAAAAGGAAATTCCAACTTTTTTTAATCTTGTTGTCATTTCATGGCCGTAGATTTTTGGGGGTTCTTTATATTTGAAAGCTTCTGTTTTCTAAACCCAGCCAAACATGAAATGTAGACATAATACTGGAGTCATGACAGCTGCTATTTTCTGTTTTTTAGTGCACTGGATCATTTCTTCTGCAGAAAAGGAGTAAATGCTTACAGTTATTACTAGTTAGTAACTTCTAGACACGGAAGACTTGAGGTTTAGAAAGGGTTAACCTGCACTTTTTAAACTAGCACTTGCAGCTCCTCTAAAATCATTGTAAAGTAGTTTAATCATTTGCACAACAGCTGTTAAATTAGAAATGGCACTAGCAGCAGAAAAACCTCTCTAAAAATTTTCTATCTTTAGCAGTTTTATAGAAATTGTCTTCAAAAGGCTTATTTATTATATGCAAATTAGCCATAGGGTATAACTGGAGAGGTTTGGGACTTCTCTCCAGGGATTCAAACGCTGGGTATCAAGCCCCCATAGGTTTGCATAATGCACATGAATATTTTTTTTTCATCCACCCATCAGTATCAAATACAATTCCCTTTGCTGAGCTCCTCCCACTCTTTAATTCTTTGTTTATCTGATTGCTTTTGGAAACCTCATGTCACTACTATCAAATGCTCTGTCTTGAAGCGGTGGATAAAATCTGTGTGAAATGCCTATTTTAGAAGACGCTCTGGGAGATGCTGGGTTTTTTCCAAATCTTTCTGGGACCTGACATTGCCAGCTGGGAGCTGAGGGAGGGAATCTGCAAATACCGCAATAAGGACAAAAGGATATTTAAAATGTTTTATTTAAATCCATTTAATAAATCATGGTAGAGCACCAGATAGTTAATTCTGCCAGTAGGGTGGAAAGTACAAGTGGACCAGTTAGGTGGTGGGGACTATATAAGTCAGTTTTAACTGTCCATCCTATCTTTAACACAACATAATTTATTTTGGGTTACTCTTGACATCAGAGATTTTGGAGGGAATCCACTAAGGAGTTCTTATATAGCTGTACCAAGAAGGGGAAGCTGAGATCCAGCTGGGATTCACCTTGCTTCCCTGGATCCACAATTGGGGATGGGCAAACCCTGACTCTGAAGCATCAAGGCCCATATGTCTCCATCCCTCCCCCAGCCATGTGAGCTGGTGGAAAAGAGAACCTGCAGGGAAGAGCCAGCCAGAAGCTGGGCTGGCAAGAGCAGAGACAAACAGCTGTAACTGGGACCTGAGGACTCCAATGATATCATCAGTGCCTGTCTGTTCTGAGACTGGACATTCTCTCCCCTCTGCTGATTGGCTGTTCCCTCCAACTCCCTCCCATCCCAGTCCCCATCCATCATGGTCTCTTCAGTTCAACGTCGCTCTGCCTGCATTCCATACTCTCTTCTTCCCCTAAGACTCTTGCCCCCTCCCTTCAATGTCCCTGCTTTCTTTTTCTGTTTGTTTGTTTCTCTCCCTTTAGCCAAGCCCTTCCCGACAAAACCCCACCCAATTTTTTTTTAAAACAACAGCAACCCAACATTGAAAGAAAACAACAAAAATCATGGCCCTGACCTGACATTTGCACATCTTCACTCTGCTTGTGTGTTCTTCCTTCCCCCATCATCCTTTGCTTTGTCTGTCTTGTCTATTTCGACTGTAAGCTCTTTACGGAAGGGACTGTCTCTTATTGTATATTGGTACAGTGCCTAACACAATGGAGCCTTAGTATTTGCTAGGATCTCTATGTGCTCCTCTAATCACAACAACAATAAGAAGAAGAAGAAGAAGAAATATCAATTGGTATGTATACTATCACAGACTTGGGGCAGAAACGCAAGGTATTTGAAATCAGTGGAGTTAGGTGCCTGGAGACCTTTGAGAATCTCTCTCCGTGGGAGTCCAAAATAACCCCAATTACATGATATCCTGAGTAGGAATGAACATTGATATTTCATAGCTGATCTTGAGCTACCTGGACTACCTCCTCACCATGAAAATATAGCAGCCTGATTCTAATAATCAGTAATAGAACAAACCCGCACTGGGCAATGCATAGATCTAACCACAGCATTGGAACAACAACTAGTTAACTACAATTAAAACGCAGTGCTGTATATATATATGTGTGTGTGTATGTATGCACACGCTTTTTACCAGGAACTACACAACAAGCTAACACTAAGGGCTTGGCTACACTTGCGAGTTACAATGTATTAAAGGAGCCCTGGGCGCAGCAGCTCACTACACGTCCACACTGGTGTAAGCAGAGTCAGGATGAGCTCCACCCTGACATCTGGTGGTGAGGTGTGACAAGTTGTGGAAAAGAACTTCAGGGGCTGATCTCATTTGCATAGGCACACCCTCCCTGCCTAGAATGAGCCCATAGCTATCCATATGGGCACTTTGGATGCTGTGGGATCCTCAGAGACTGTTATTGGGGCAGGAAGAATAAATTGTTATTATCCTGATTATGGGAATCAAGGACAGTGGAACTGTACTTGGCCTTTTGTTATGATGGAGGGACTTGCCATCAACTAAGTAGCACTCACTAGGCAAGGGACATGGGTTCCAAAACTCTGTGAATGGAGAGAGGTTGGGGATAGGTATTAGTACCTGGTGGTGTGGGCCCCTTTATGAAGACCTGAAATGTCAACTGCACTGCTGTCTTTCTCCACTGTAGAACATCGGAGCTAATTTTGGGTCTATTAGGAGTCTAGCTACAGGTGCTGAGCTGAATTCACTTTGGGCTTATGGTGCACCAGCACTGAGGCTCCCACTACTACAAGCTGAAATCACTAAAGAGCTAAAATTACTATGAGCTGAGATCACTGAGCACCGTGTTAAGTAGTGGGGAGCCTGAAGATCTATTGCGGAGCGGAGCGAAGCAGTTCGCAGGATGGTGGGAGCTGCTTGCAGAGTGGTTTGTGGAATGGCTGGTGGAGCAGAGCGGCGTGGATTGGAGTGAAGCCCTATGGATCTGCGGGGCAGTCAGCTTCGGATCATGTAAGGTGCCCCTTACCTCTTCCCCTCCCACACACACACACACACACACACACACACACACACATTTTCACCCAGACTGGGGAGTAACACTCTGCAGATGAACTTTTGAACTCTGGGGCTGGACTTTTAGGCTGTTGGACTTTTGGGACTTTGGGTTGCTGGACTCAAGAACCCGAGGGAAAGGACATGGCCCAATTTGCTGGGGTGGGTCTTTGCTCATGGTTTGGTTGATGAACCCTAGTTGTGGTGTTTTCCCAGTTTAATGCTGATGTCGTTTACCTCATGTTTTTAAAGATTCTCTACTACATCGAGACTCTGTGCTTGCAAGAGGGGAAGTATTGCCTCTTTGAGGCACCCGGGGGTGTGTGTAAGATTTTCCCAGGTCACTGGGTGGATGCTCGAGCCAGTTTTGCATTTGCTTTGATGAGAGGGAACCCCTGTGTACTGAACCCGGCCCTTGCTGCTATCAACTTGGCCTGGCAGAAGGGTTACACTGGCAAGGCACGTACAGCGCTCTGACTCCGCTGCTAGAGCGCTACTGGTACTCCCCCTCTGTGAGTGGAATAACATTTGGTGCACCCTCTCTGGAGCGTCACGGCACCAGTGTAGACACTCTGGTCTGTTGGTGCACTCTGATCGGTCTCCAGAAGTGTCCCACAATGCTTGTGCTAGCCACTCTGGTCATCACTTTGAACTCTACTGCCCTGCCCTCAGGTGACCAACCGTCAGACCCGCCCTTTAAAGTCTCTGGGAATTTTGAAAATCCCCTTCCTGTTTGCTCAGCCAGTGCTCTCAGCGAATCTTTCCAGGTGACCATGCCTCCACGAGCCAGGTGATCCCCAGTATGGAGCAGTGGCGAGGTGCTGGACCTCATCAGTGTTTGGGGGAGGAAGCTGTCTAGTCCCAGCTGCGCTCCAGCCATAGGAATTACGATACGTTCAGGCAGATATCAAGGGACACGATGGAAAGGGGCCATGACCAGGACTCTCTGCAGAGCAGGGTTAAAGTGAAGGAGCTGCGGAATGCCTACTGCAAAGTCCGCGAGGCAAACACCTGCTCTGGTGCTGCCCCTACGACCTGCCGTTTCTACAAAGAGCTGGACGCGATACTTGGGGGTGACTCCACCTCCACTCCGAGTACCACCATGGACACTTCAGAGCACAGTCCAAAAAGGCAGGAGGAGGAGAAGCAAAGCGGGAGTGAATCCCTAGATGCATGCAGCCAGGAGCTGTTCTCAAGCCAGGAGGAAGGTAGCCAGTAGCGGCGGCTGGTGCTTGGGGAAGGACAAACACCAGAGGAGGTTCCCAGTAAGTGGCTTTTATTTTGGGAAGGAAGTTATTCAGTGCGGGCTCTTGGGGTAAGGAGGGTTTGGACTGCATGCATGCCTAGATGTGGAATAGGGCGTTGATGTGCTCTCTCACATCACGGTAATCAGCTTCAGTGATGTCTTCAAAGGTCTCATCCAGAACAGAACAAAAACTTGCGCAGTTTTTGTGGGAGAGCAGCTGTGGTCCTTGTCCCAGTCAGGCTAACATGTCCGCACCACTGTGCTGTGAGGGGCGGGGGCACCATTGCTGCACACAGGCAAACTGCATATGGGCCAGGGTGGAATCCGCATTGTAGTAGAAGACCCTCCCTTGCTTCCCAGGTCACCCTCAGCAGCAAGATATCTTCCAGGACAAACTCCTGTGGAAAATCTGGGGACAGTGTTCAGTATAGGGGCTCCCTGCAGCTGTTGGCTCTCCCCCAGGCACAGAAACCCAGAGGACAGTACAGCCATGAAAGAATCAGTCCCCCTTGATCCTGTGCTTACTCACCATTCTGGGGCTCCCGGGTGGTTAAACGTGCTCACTTTGGGACAGGCAAATTATGCGATTGTGTAGACTGTGCTTGCCCTCCTTAAGTATGGGGGAATCATTGCTCTGTCTGGTGTGAACAATGCTGCCTCTCTTAAGTGCTGCATTTTGCCTTTACAGATGCAACCTTGAGATCTCAGCCGTCCGTGTTATCACCAGCCGAGAGGCTGCAAAGAATCAGGAAGAGGCCACGTAGAAGCAAAGAGGACATGCTGAATTAAATCATGTAGCACTCCCTTAATGAAAATCAAAACGTGCAGGAGTGGAAGGAGAGTGAAAGGAGGGTCCACCAGCAGAATGCGGATCATCAGCACCAAAGCACAGAGCAACTGATAAGCATCATGGAACGCCAAGCGGACTCAATCCAGGCGCTCGTAGCCATACAGGTGGAGCACTACCGTGCCCCCCCCCCGCCCTGCAGCCCTTGTCCCAAAACTCTTTCCCTTGTGCTCCCATTTCACCTCCAACCCACTTTCCCCAACATCTGGGTTCTTATCGCCACCAGCTGCCTCCAACACCTGAAGCTTCACCACCAAGCCCTGAAAACTACAACCCTTACCCACTGCACTCAACCCCCATCACCATGCAGTATAGCCATCATTGCACAGCACTCCAAACAGGAAGGCTGAGTATGATAACAGGACATACGCAAACCTGTGATTGTACCGTTCCCCACCCCACCCCTTTGCCCTTTGTGTTTCCCAAGCAGTTGTTTCTTTTCAATAAATGCATTTTCTTTTCGTTAAATGGATTTTTTTGCAGTGAAAACATTCTTTATTATTGCATAACAAAAAGATACCGTAGCCCAGGAAAGCAACAGCCACTGCAAGTCAGTGTATCATACTTAGCAAACACAGATTCCTACTAACATTGGAACCACTGCACTTCACTCCCGTGCAGGGCACTAGACATTACTGGTGGCTTGCAGCCTCAAATTGCTCCCTTGCAGCTCTGCACTGGGCCCCTCTAATAGCCCTGCTCTCTGGCTGTTGAAATTCAGCCTCCAGGTGTTGAACCTCTGAGTTCCATGCCTGAGTGAATCTTTCACCCTTCCCTTCACAAATGTTATGGAGGGTACAGCACACAGCTATAACCGTGGGGATGCAGGTCCAGTTTCCCATACAGAGAGCACCAGCAGCCCTTTAAATGGCCAAAAGCACACTCCACAGTCATTCTGCACTGACTCAGCCTGTTGTTGAACCGCTCCTTGCTGCTGTCAAGGCTCCCTGTGCAGGATTTCATGAGCCACGGCATTAAAGGGTAAGCGGGGTTTCCAAGGATCACAATGGGCATTTCGACTTCCCCTATGGTAATCTTCTGGTCTGGGAAAACATCCCGGCTTCCAGCTTCCTGAACAGGCCAGTGTTCCGAAAGATGAATGCGTCATGCACCTTTCCCGGCCAGCCTGCATTAATGTCAATGAAACGCCCACGGTGATCCACAAGCGCCTGGAGAACCATAGAGAAATAGCCCTTCCGATTAACGTACTAAGAGAATAGGTGGGCTGATGCCAGAATTGGAATATGCATCCCATCTATCGCCCCTCCACAGTTAGGGAAACCCATTTGTGCAAAGCCAGCCATAATGTCATGCACGTTACCCGGAGTCACGGTTCTTCTGAGCAGGATATGATTAATGGCCCTGCAAACTTGTGTCAACACGATTCCAACGGTCGACTTCCTCACTCCAAACTGGTTAGCAACCAAGCGGTAGCCATCTGGAGTTGCCAGCTTCCAGATTGCAATACCCACCTGCTTCTCCACTGTCAGGGCAGTTCTCAATCTCGTGTCCTTATGACGTGGGGTGGGGGCGAGTGCTTCACACAGTCTTATGAAAGTGGCTTTTCTCATCCGAAAGTTCTGCAGCCACTGCTTGTCATCCCAGACTTGCATGATGATGTGAGTCCCATCACTCAGTGCTTGTTTCCTGAGTCCAAAAGTGCCATTCCATGGTGGGGAGCATGTCAGTGAATGCCACAAGCAATCTCGTGTCGTATGTGTTACTTGCATCGATATCTAAGGGTATGCATTCCAAACTGGGGATTTCTTCAGCTTGTTGTCAAAGGAGAACACATTTTTTTCAAAGCAGTTTTAATATGTTTTCACCCAGTCCACACTGACTACTAAAGTTTATGCACAGTTTCTTTATTCAGTTTGAATCCCAGGGTAGATAGGCTTTTCCCCTGCCCTTTCCCTGTTTCCCAACCCAGCTTCGGAAAGTCACTCACCAACACATACAATGGAGATATCACACCATGCTTGTTTGAGTTTCTGACAACATTGAAAAAGTCCTAGAGAGACACTTTTATTTTCCTGATCAATGATACTGTACCTCAGAACAAGACGTGCTGCACTATGAGCTGATCTGTGCCATAAAAATGCATGCATGATATATATAGATATATATATATATATTTCTATTCTGAGCACAGAGGATGAAATAATTCTGCACCGTGTCCCATTTTTGTGCTGTTAAGGCATACTGTTGTTCTGCAAGCAAAACAGTAGATCTTTCATTTCCAGTGACATTCCACAAAGTATTTATAATTCAGTGTTAGCTTATCAGCCGTCCAATCTCCCACTCTAGGGAATGTGTCAACCATCAAAAGGAGTGGAGGAGGTGTGCTGAATGCTAATGGCTTCCATTTCATCAGACTCACTTTCTTAAGGCCATTTAATCAATGAGGACAAGTAGTAGGCAGATTTTTAAATAATTGTGTCACTTTAGGTTAATCCACAGTATTTGTTTATGCGAATCCCCAAATATGTTCCTTTGCTGCTCAACTGAATTTATAATCTGTAAATCAAAACATGTTACAAGTAGATTTTAAACTAACCCCTGCCCCCGAGCAATAATTTTATTCAAACCTACTGGTAGCTAAAACTTTCAGAAGTTTCAGGTCCAAGGGTGTTTAATGTCAATGAAGCATACTTAGAATGGTTTCAAGCAAACTCCTTCCTAAGTGAGTAAGATTGTCTCTTAAAAATAAACTGGCCAAAAAACAATTTTTAATTTAAAAAAGATATCAAAACATTAACCAGATGTTGAAATACTGTAAGCATTGCATATAAGTGTAATTTATTATATATTATTTAAGAATTAAGGTAACGGTGTGGTAGCACAATGTATTTAACTAAAATACTATGTTCTTTTGACACTACAAATACACTTCCATACATATACATAAATGAGGAGGGGTGTATTTTTATATACATATATGTGCCATGTTTGGAGACATGTTAATTGTCCTCAAATTAAAATATATTATTTGTTTTGCCTTCTTGTTCATAAATATATTGGAGGCTATCATGGTGAGAATGTAATTTATGCAAAGCTGATTATAAGACAAATTTCCTATTGTTATGTGTCAGTATATACAGGACTTTGTTTATTCCATGGGAAGCTGAACCTAAATTAACAACAGGTGCTGTTACGCTGATGTCGCTGTACTGGTGCTGCACTGAGGAAAACCACTGTACCAGTGATTTACGCTTGTCTACACTAGAGATTTGCGCTGGGGTGCAAATATTACACTCGGGTGCAATATTGGTGTAGCAATTTCTACTATTCAGATCAGTGTGTGTGACACAGCGAAGAGCACTTATGAAAGGCTGCTTGTGTTACCTAATATAAACCATTTGAGTGAAGGCAACACGCCAAAATATAGCTATCCCGTTCATGTGGAAAGTTCTTATTGATTGCTGAGAGTGCTTCACACACTGACAGAACAGTAACAAAAATACCCTGCATATACTATTTATAAAACCAACCATTTATAGATGATTTTAGGATATGTCTACAGGTGCACTGTGAAGCATTGTTAAGGTTGTAAGGTCAACTTCTGGTGCAATCCTTCAGGGCCAGAATTGCTGTTTCAGAGCGATTCAGCACAAGAATACAAAAAGAAAAGGAGTACTTGTGGCACCTTAGAGACTAACCAATTTATTAGAGCATAAGCTTTCGTGAGCTACAGCTCACTTCCTCAGATGCATATCGTGGAAACTGCAGCAGGCTTTATATATACACAGAGAATATGAAACAATACCTACTCCCACCCCAGTGGTTTGAGCATTGGCCTCCTAAACCCAGGGTTGTGAGTTCAGTCCTCAAGGGGGCCATTTAGGGATCTGGGGAAAACATTGGGGACTGGTCCTGCTTTGAGCAGGGGGTTGGACTAGATGATCTCCTGAGGTCCCTTCCAACCTTGATATTCTATGATTCACTGTGGGAGTGGGAGTAGGTATTGTTTCATATTCTCTGTGTATATATAAAGCCTGCTGCAGTTTCCACGATATGCATCTGAGGAAGTGAGCTGTAGCTCACGAAAGCTTATGCTCTAATAAATTGGTTAGTCTCTAAGGTGCCACAAGTACTCCTTTTCTTTTTGCGAATACAGACTAACACGGCTGTTACTCTGAAAGAATACAAAAGTCATAGATGAACCTATAAACATACATAATGGGTGCTTTCAAATGTATATTCATGTGCTAATTTGCAGTACAATTCAGCTCTTTCCAATTCAAGGACAAATTAAATTATTTTTGTGCATCCTGTTGGTAATTGGCTTCCTGAAATGCCAATCTATTTTTTTCTCTTAATATGCAGGAGTCTTTGAAAATAGTAGGTAAAACCTCCATAGTCCCTTTAAGAAGCATCTTTAATATGGATCTCAAAAGTCACGTAAATCAAACCATTTTGTAAACTATGTCTCAACCTTTTTAAACATATCTCCATGTTAGCTTTAACATCATTATGTCCCACTGTGATGAAAATGGACTTTCTGTATCCTGTGATAATGAAAATAGCCACTTTATGCAGTTTCTGCCTGCAATTATCCAGGCTTTTCTCAGACTCTAGAGAAATCTAAGCTAATTGCTTTGGGACTTTTGCTACATTTCCATAAATTCTTTGTTAATTTTTTATGAGAAACTGTTATTTCAGTTGGCTTTAAAGTTCCCATTGTATTCAATAATGTAAAGAAGTCATTATGAAAACATAACCAATTCACCAGTGCTTCCATCAAAGCTGCACTCTTTTATCTACATGTATTCTCAGGTGAGGCTGAATGTGACTCATCCAAACCCTTCAATGTCTCTTTTTTATTGTGATGCAAGCTTTTTCTTCAGCTGAGCTTACTCAAAGCAAATCTAAAAGTGGTTCTGTGTGGTGCTCGACCTTGTCATTATAGGACATGAAATGAGTTTGCTTTATCTGACAGTTTTCTTTGGAATAATTGCTTTTATACCTACTCATCAAGCCAAAGACAAAGAACTCTGTTTTAAATGACATGGTAGAAACAACAATGAGGCACATTTCCCAGGGAATGCTCTGCAACTTGTGATGTTATATTTGATTTATTGATTGTTTCAAACTGAAAGCCAGAGTTTCCATGGACTCTAAACAACAACAAAAATGAATCAATCCATTTTAGAGTATTTTGTTTTATTTTGTTTGCTTTTTTCAGAAGATTTGTAATACAAACCAAGGACCAATCCTTCAAGGTGCTGCTCCTACTTCTGGGAGGTGCCATTTACTTTACATTGCAGGACCAGACAGGACACATCTGTAGGTATTTCTATGTCATGTTTCTTTAAAAAGTACAGCAGTAATTAATCTGTTTTTTCTAGTCTTTTACTATTCTATTATTAATATGTAAAATTGCATCAGACAATAAGAAATGCTTTATTTTGAAAGGGTTTAACAGTGATATGCAGTTTGTTGTAAACCCCTGCAATATGAACGGCTCTGAATATCAATAAACTGGCTGCAATCAATCAAGCACTTTCCTTTAAAACAATTTATGTATTAGAAAATGAAAGCTGTCTAGAGCTCTGATCAGGTCATTTTACTATGCAAATGGCTGTCAATATCTCCCTCTGAGAGGTGCAATGTAGCAAGTTTTGAATGAATTCCAAGGACAAGATCCTCTATTGGCATCAATCAGCATATTTCCATTGACTTTAATGGCGCTATGGCAATTTACATGAGCCATAGATCTGGGCCTTATTAAGTCTATAAGTGATCTGTGGACTGCTCTGATATCACTGGGACTCTATTTTAAAACTCCCCAGGCCATATCAATGTACTTGACCTTCCTCCTCCGCTATCCCAAAAGACAACACATTATAACAACAACAAAAATAAATAAAAAAAACCAACCCAATGGTAGATGTACAATATATATTAAAAATAAGAATTATTCTCCCATTAAAACAGAATCCCTGCATCTTTCATAGAGTATCACAAGTATTCATCTCCATGTAGAGCTTTTTATTCTGATCATAAAATATTGACCTTTGGTAATATATCTACCCTCTCCAACCTTTAAGCAATGTCTGCAATTAGCAAATGCAAGAGCTACTTACCCAATGATTGTTTTTCTGCAATCTGCAACAGTAGAAAACTACACTTTTAAGATCTAAAGAAGGTTTTTTAAAAATGGAGAGGGGGGTAAGAGTGTTCTTGCCAATTAGGTAGTATGATTTATGAATCCCTAAAACACAGTTTCAGCTGATATTAATATTAGCTCTTCTCATTTAGCATTGAATCATTTAGTAGCTTCCCTTCCCCCAAAGCACTGTCAATTTATGAGTTGCTGAAAGGACCAAGATATTCCTATTAGCTGTGAGCAAACCTCAAAAGGCTTGAAGGTTTGACTCAGAGAAGCACTCAAAAAATCCCAATGCTTATCTTAAGCTTTTCTGAACCTCTTTGGTCTAGAAATGAGATTGGAAATCATGTGTGATCAGGCCTCTCTTATGCAAATTCTAGTTCTTCCTAATTTTCATTGGCAAGAAATACCAGAAGTACAACATTCTTGTGGTATTTTGGTGCCTCAGATTGGTTTTCTGAGCAAAGTCAGAAAGCATAAGGTCATGGAGAAATTTGAAAAAAAATGTTAACCATAATTTTCTAGAACTTAAAAAAAAGTGTAATGCTGGGCCTGATTTCAGTTTAATGAAAAGACTCAGATTTCCTTTTGTTTTGTTGTTACTGGTTTTCCTATCCTGATTACTGTTCATTTAGGGCCCTACTCTGACACCCTTCTCAGGATCAGTATTACCCTTACTCCCCAAGGAATCCTACTGAAGTTAATGGAGCGTTTATTTGCAGAGTATGGCATTACTCAGCATGTGTGAGGGCGGCAGAATCTGGTCCCTTAAATGAGATGCACTCCTTTTTGCTCTAATTGCCATCTGCATTACAGACAGGAGTGGATTCAGGATCTCTGTGACATAGTGACTGCATAAGCTATGCTTTTCTAAAATTTCCCACCATTGCTGGTGCAGTTCCACTATTGGTAACATGGGCAAAAAAAATATTGTCAGCTGGATGCTATCATTTTAACTACAAAGTTGGGAAAGGTGAAGTGGAGTTGTTGGATGGTATCTGAAATTCCTGGCAATTGGTCTGGACTGTCATATATAAGGCAGGTTTCAGAGTAACAGCCGTGTTAGTCTGTATTCGCAAAAAGAAAAGGAGTACTTGTGGCACCTTAGAGACTAACCAATTTATTTGAGCATAAGCTTTCGTGAGCTACAGCTCACTGCATCCGATGAAGTGAGCTGTAGCTCACGAAAGCTTATGCTCAAATATATAAGGCAGAATCTTTGAAATCATATCAGGGATCAGAAGTAAGTTGTGTGGAGTGAGAAAATGGACTGGATAGTTATCTACAGGTTCTGGGGGCAATGAGATTTGAGGAGATGGGATTGTATTTGAAAGGTGCTGAAGGAGAGGAGTGGAAATTGAATTCGGTGGAAGAGGTGAGGAATGTGAAAGGCTGGCAGCCAGGATACCTGTGTAGGGAAGATTTGTGTGTGTGTAGGACTTATGGTGGGAATGAGTGTGGGGGTTGGCAGGATCTGAAAAAAGAATCAGAAGGTGCAAGGGTAAGGTGTGTATCAAAGTCTTTATGTGTGGGTTAAGAGGATTCTAACACCCATTTTTTCTAATATGGACACTGCTTAAAGTAACATATGAAAGTTGACTTTGAACTTCTGGGAACTTACTGAATGGTTTGATTATGCTTGCTGAAGCAATCAGTTCTGTTTTGTTTGCTTTGTAAGTGCTAACTGCAGAAGGCTTTATCACTATTAACCTCCTTACCTTAATGAAAAATTCTATTCATACCCCTTCACGTCCACCAGACCAAGTTTGTTTTACCAATCCATATGCTCACAACTACACAAATGGGCTAAGTAAATCCTACTCAGTTTAAAGATGCCAATGAGAGAGCTTTATATAGGAGTTCTGAAGCAAAGTGGGATGTTCATTTGCATTTCAGTGATTTTCCAGCTTCTAGGTATTTCATAGCTATGCTACTGTCTGAGCTCTAGGAACAAAATGAAATGTTTGTGTAGGCTAATGCACTCTGTTATTTTTCCTTTTCTTTGCTACAATATCTATTAACTCAAGTAAGCTAGAGTTAGACAAATAATTCCATGAACTTTTCAAAGAAATAAATGCACCTACATACACAAATAGTAATAAAAAAGGCAGTCTTGGATTTTCTGCACAAGATCAGAATCACAGGTGTTTGGATTCAATTCATTTGAACATAAATCTAGAAGCTTCTTCAGGGAATACATGTCAAAGAAGAGCATTTGGGCTATTCTTTGAACGGTTAGCTGGCCCTAAAACTGACCACCAAAATAAATGCAAAAGGACCTTTTATTTCCTAAGTGTTCATTCTTTACTGATTGGCTAAGTGCATGGAAAAATCTCTTGCCACACACAGAGTACCTACCATTCTATAAGTGTAGTGTTATCACATTCCAAATCTCAGTTACTGCTGTAGGAAGACAACTGGGTCACTGAAAGCTACTGGGAAGATAAACTTCATGTGCTTTAAAAAAAAGAAAGAAAAAAGACAGTGAAGGTTTGACTCTTAAAGTTCATTATGCAATTCTTTACTTTGAGAGAGAATCTCACAGAAAAGCTAAGTTACAATAACAATGCATAAAATTGATTTATATGATGCTTCTTTTGTCACTACCCTGTGGCTAGTGCATTTGAATCCCAGACTATGTAGAAATGGGTGTCTGTGTGTGTGTGTGTGTGTGTGTGTGTGTATCAGCTTGTTCTTCTTTGTGTTGACTAGAAATTTTCAGTACAACCATGCAAGAAGGGTGCTTTACTCAAAGATACTCCGTTATGTTAAACAGAAAGTATTGTCATTACTTAGCTGCCATGGTCGACTGTGGATGCAGCTCTGTTGATTTTATTAAAGGGGCTGTCAGGATCTATAATTCACACATCATTAACCACTTCATTAAGACTACGGCTGCCCTGTGAGCCCTAAACTTGTATTTGTTTCAAGACAATACAAGTAAATGCTCACTAGCTGAGACATACAGGCATATCCAGTGACTTGTACACTCCATAGGTTAAAGGAAGTACTGTTTTCTAGGAAATGCTTTTCCAAACTATTGAGCTTAAATGTGTAAAACATGTTCACTTGAAATTGATCTGATTTAAGTTAAAAGCATTACTTTGCAATGAGGTGTGCACTCTCACATCATCAATCAAAACAAAAAGGCAATAACATACCTAAATGTACAATTATTTAAGTATTTTCATATGTCTTAGACTTTCTTTTCTGCAATATGAAGCAGTCTGTACCACTGAAACATGATGAAGGTGAATTCTAAAGGACACAAACAATTATACTCGTTTAAAAAGAATTTTAGATGAAGTATGACTTATAAAGAAATATTTTCTTTTTCCCATATCTGCTTCTTTTCCCAAAATTCGTGCTCCTATTTTCACCTATTATTTCATGGTTTTTTCCTCTTTTCCCCTCTCTACATCTTTCCCTAGTGTCTTCTAAGCAAAACACGAACCCCCATAACATTTGTGTTCAGGTTGAGCTTTGAACTCACAATATTTGCATGAACTTGAAAGAAGGCAAAATTACTTTTTACCCCTTTCTCCAATTATTTAGTGTCTGGTTATGAAACCTTTGCATCAGTGAGCCCTAACTGACAGGAAAAGACCCTCTGACTTTAAGAGGACTCTTGGTAGGAATAAGTGCCCATCATTATGAATAATGGTTCCATAATCAGGCCATAATTTTTATGAAGTAACTGTATATCTTATGATTAATGTCAAATGACCTATTAAAACATAACTAGACACAGGCTTTTGGGTTAAACCTCTTTATTTCTGATTCTCACAAACATAAACCTGAACCAAATATACTACTGGGCAAAATACTGTTTCATCGCTCTTAGCATCATATTTATCTTCAAAATCCATTTCAAAGAGGCTCTTTTGGTTTTCAGAAAGGCCCTTATGAAATTATTCTAGCTTTATTGTTTTGAACACAATGGCTTACCATTGATTCACTATAGTTTTGGGAACCATTACTGTAGAATAGTGTAGTGTTTCAGTGGTTCTATAAGGGTGTCCATGCCCTTACTCCCATCTATCGCTTTATCTGCACTACAAATACAAGCATGGTTGTGTCTCCACCTTGTTATTACATGGTTTGATTTTGCTTGTGGAGATCAGACTAAATCATGTTACAATCATTATTAGTATTAATTATTATTATTTGTATTACCATAGTGCCTAGGAGTCCTAGTGATGGACCAGGACTCCATTGTGCTATAATAAAAAAAAAAAGTATTACAACACAAAGTGTAGATAAGATCTGAAACTAGTTTACTGTCTGCTCCACAGTATTCTTCATATCTAGGCTTGGCCACCTCATTGTCCCTTCTTTGTGAATCTTCACAGATGGGGACTGCTCTGTCTTTTGTGCTGCCCAATCTGTGTGAATCTCTCCCCTTCTTTGGAGCTAGAGAGTTAGTTCCCCTCTTTAAATGTTACCTGAGAGTCACTTTCTCTGCAAAGTGTTTTATGATACTCTATTTGAAGGATGCTAAATTAAATAAATAGTACTGTCCTGTATTATTTTATATTAACCTAGGAGCACCATGAAAAGTGTAATTGGTTGATGTTATGCCAAAAGTCCATTTGAATTGTGTTAAGCTAATTCATTGTAGCTTTGCTGGCATTTTGAATAGTATATTTGTTATCATAAAGCAAGTATCTGGGTAAATGTACTATCAGCAAAGATACTGTGTATTCCTTTGAGCTAAGATGTGAATCTCTCTATTGACATTTTGGTAGAAAAGTAAGTCAAAATTTTATTTTAAAAAGTGGTTTTTTCCTTTTCTGCATTTACCTAGAGATATGTTCAGATGTACGGATAGCTATCTGCTCAATCATGTTAGATTCTTTCAAGGTTAAATCCCAAGTGTCCATGGGAATGTATTATTCTCTCTGTTAGAAAATGTCAGTCTTTAGCAGAATGCTCTAATCGGGAAAACATCTTTTGCTGACAGCACAATGCTGATAACTAGTTTTGTTGGGGCTGGAAGTTTGCATATAGGTTGCCAATTACAATATTTGTTTCCTGTGATTCATTGGATGGCGGTGCTAACAAATTTTGGTTGGTGCAAAGATATTATTAACCTTCATTTACCAGTGGTGAGTAGAAAACATTCTACTGCAGTTTTCCAGCCCTTGTCCTTTGTCCTGTACAATCACATGTTAAACAACACAGGACAATGCTGGCCTTTGTGAAAGAGAAATGAATGAAGAACTCCATGTTTTTTTCTGTAATTACCTTTTGGTGAGTATTTCTGTTCTCACAGTAAACATGCTGGTCATAAAGGGAACTGGACAGTCATGTACAAACTGAGTGGATTGTCATTGTGCAAACAGTTAGAGGCCGGTGACCTGTCAGTTACCTCATCCTTGAGTGACCTTGATGATGGTGATGCCTTGGTGAGCCATCTGTAATGATTGTTTGGGATGTGTTTCTTTCTTTCTGTGTATATATTATAATGTATAATGTATAATATTTTATAACACAATACTGTTCCTATGTTTTAAATGTGATTTTATGGTGAATAAAGGTGATTTTCACATCTCTGCCTCTCCACCCCAGACCCAAAACCTTTTCCAATAAAACTTTCATGGAAACTGATATGTCTCATCAAAAATATTCTGACCAACTCTAGTACAGTCTGCACTAGTCACATATGCTAGTCAAGATCTAGACGCAATGTGAGTAAGGCTAGAAGGGCAGATCCTCAAAGCCTCTTGAGTCCACTTTGTTCCACCCCAGCACTTCAAAGGGACTTAAAACTATCCTAAGGCAGCAACTGAAGATTCTCCTAATGCAAGAGAAATCCTCAGATGGTGTGGGGCTGACATACTTCCTCTGCTTCACCCTCAATCCCTAAGCAGAGGGGACACTGGCTGGAGGGCGTATCAGTCCTGGGGCAGGAACACACTATGCACAGACGGTCCTGATTACTGGACCATTTCCTTTTGGTGGCAGATATCAGTCCTCAGGTTAGAGTATCCCTGAAGGTCAGAGTGGTGGAAACTATTCTTGGGTGCATAGATTGCAGCTCTTTTGCACTTGGACTCTAATACATTGTGGCCCAAATGTGGGTTTGTGAGTACACAGAATTTACATGTGCACAATGTATACATGAATACCACAGAGATTTACATAGGCATAATTTATTGCACACACATGTATATATCTGAAAATAGTTTGGAGTACTCACTTTTTAAAATGTTGCCCTTTATCATAAGACCAGCCATACAGAGGCCAGGGATCCCCGTGCAGGGAGTTACATCCCTCACCATCTTGGCTATAAAGCCATTGATGGACCTATCCTTCATTAATTTATCTAATTGTTTTTTTAACCCAGTTATACTTTTGGCCTTCACAACATCCCCTGGTAATGAGTTCCACAGGTTGACTGTGCGTTGCATGAAGAAATACTTTCTTTTGTTTGTTTTAAACCTGCTGCCTATTAATTTCATTGGGTGACCCCTAATAATAATAATACCCCTGTATTATGAGGAGTAAATAACACTTCCTTATTTACTTTCTCCACACCCATCATGATTTTATAGACTTCTATCATATCCCCTGCTTAGTCGTCTCCTTTCCAAGCTCAAAAGTCCCAACCTTATTAATCTCTCCTTATATGAAAGCTGTTCCATACCCCAAATCATTTTTGTTGCCCTTTTCTGAACCTTTTCCAATTCCAGTATATCTTTTTTGAGATGGGGCAACCACATCTGCATGCAGTATTCAAGATGTGTGTGTACCATTGATTTATATAGAGGCAATATGATATCTTCTGTCTTATCATCTATCCTTTTCTTAATGATGCCCAATGTTCTGTTCCCTTTTTTTGCTGCTGCACATTGAGTGGATGTTTTCAGAGGACTATTCACAATGACTCCAAGATGTCTTTCTTGAGTCGTAACAGCTAATTTAGATCCCATCATTTTGTATGTATAGTTGGAATTATGTTTTGCAATGACCATTACTTTGCATTATCAACCTGAACTTGTTGTTGGTTAACCTTATTGGAGTGTGATTAACTATTAAATTTTCTAATTAATAACAAAAAATGCTGAGCAAAACTCTCTATAATACTATGTAGACTTTAGAGAAGGGAAGTTACCATTGGCTTAAAAAGTGTTTTTTGGTCATGGAAGTAATGTCAAGGCAACTAATCCAATATGATGATAATAAAGAAAGCTAATAATGTATTGTAGCAGAGTGCTGTATGGACTTATCAAACAAAATATGCATTGTAAATTGTGTAGAAAGTGATCATTTCACAAAGATGTAAGCATTTCTTTTTATCCATAGGTGATCTACATCTCTAAGGCTGTAATGTGTCTTGCAAAAGAACTTCAGGGCAGACTTTTAAAGGTATTTAAGCATTGCTGCACTCAGTGTTGCAATGCCTAACTGACTTAGGAGCTAGTCTTGTTTTTAAAAGTGACTAAGGTCCAGATCCTCAAACATATTTAGGCACCTAACTTCCATGGATTTAAATGGCAGTTAGGCTCCTAAACACCTTTGAGGATTTGGGCCCAAGTCCCATGGACTTTCAATGAGACTTAGGTTCCCAATTGCCTCATTGAAAAGCCAGTGGCCAATGGGACCAGAATGTGGGTCCTTCTCCCTCCATTTTCACATGTTCCACTACTGAATGAGAGGAGAAGCACAGCTAAATAATCTCAGGAACCTCTGAAGAGCTTTGCTTAGATTTCTGCACAATACAGTCTCTCAAATATGATAAGAAACGACTTCTTAGCAAGGTCTTTAAGATAATGAAAGAAATTTATCTTGTATTCCATTAGTTTAATTATGACACAGTTAAACAGACTCTAAGAATTTCAGTCCTGTAAACATTTGCCCACAAGAGACATGTAAGCCCTGGCAGTAGCTCTTAATCACATTCCTCAGTCAGGTGTCAAATAGAGCCAAGGCACAAACACACATGCAAGTTTTGTTTAGAGTACCTCAGAAAACCAGCCAAGTGGCAAATTTGGACATCTGTGCTAGACTATGGCTGTACTGTTTTTTCAGTCTAATCTGTCAAGATAACCATTTCCCCATTCTCTTAAACAAACACAGACTTCCTTGTTTAAACACCATAACAGGTCTAACAGAACACACAGCTTTTAATCATTCTGTGTTAAGTACACTTGTGAGAGACTGAGAAAGGAATGAAAATATCTTAAATGTAAACTGACTGATTTTGCTCCATTATAAATCACTGGGAAGAGAGGAGACAAACCCAAAATCTAGATGGAGTGTAAATAATCTTTGTAAGAGAAAAAAGACTTTAAAAAATTGGTGTTTGAGAAGATTTCAGCGTTTTTATGTCTTCTAACTGGAAAAAAAAACTGAACTCAGTTCAACTCCCAAAGAATAATTAAAGTAATGAGTGTGGGTTTTTCACTTTTCATTCAATAAGTATCTTTTCCTATAGTTTTAGTAGAAGATTCCTTACACGCATAAGAACAAAAGAATGGCCATACTGGGTCAGACCAGTGATTCGTCTATTGCTGACAGTGGTCACTGCCAGATGCTTCAGAGGGAATGAACAGAACAGGGCAATTCTAAGTAATCCATAGCAGTAGCAGGTTTAGGGACATCCATTGCATCCCTGATCATCTTGGCCTCTAGCCGTTGATGGACCTATCATCCAGGACCTTATCTAGTTCCTTTTTGAGCCCAGTACTACTTTTGCCCTTCACAGCATCCCATGGCAGTAAGTTCCACAGGTTATGCATGTGAAAAAAATACTTCCTTTTGTTTTAAACCTGCTACCTATTAATTTCATCAGGTGAACTCAAATGAGATGCTGTATGATTAAAACATGACCATTTGTGTAATTAATATTGCCACTGTTAGACAACTGCAACAAATCTTGTACAAAGTAGGTCATGCAAGGTATCAATGGAAAAGTTACAATCTTTCAAATACAATTACCCCTTTTGTATGCATGTATCATCTTTGTATCTAAAGTTATGAATATTGACAACGTACTAGTATTTCAAATGTGTTTGCTCCTGGTGTAACACCCACAAGGTAGTTTACATCCAGTTTAACTAGCACATTGTGGGTGGACCATTCAAGTTGATGACACATTAAAGAACACAATGAGCTATAGAAGAAGCTTTCCCCTGCCCAGTGAGCCTTCCTGTAGATGCTTTAGCCAGAATATGGGTAATGGCTACTCCTATGAGTCATCAAAGCATGTAAGGGCATGTGACTAGCTCATGTGACCCTGGACTCCATCTTGTGCCAGTAATTTTCCACAAATGAAGACTGAGAACATTTCCTCCACATGGGAAAAGGTATAGAGATGATTTCATGGTCTCTTATTTGACCTCTTTCCTGCTCTGATCCCTGGACTATGGACATACACTAAAAGGCGCATTCCAACCAATGGACTGAGGACCTTCCAATCTTTTGGATGTTATCAGAGACTTTATAAGCCAGCAGTCTGTAATATCGCTGCTACAAACATGATTCAAGAACTTTGCAAGGATTATATGTATATGATTTCTTTAATCACTTTAACACTCTTCACATTCTCTTCTCTTATAAATAAACCTTTAGATATTGGATACTAAAGGATTGGCAACAGCATGATTATGGGCAAGATCTGAGTTATATATTCACCTGGTTATGTGGCTGATCTCTAGAAGGACTCTGTTTGATTAAATTGGTTTTAAATAACCACTCATCATTAAGTCTAGTGTCTGAGTGGTGAAACAAGGGCTGGGATGCCTTAGGAGATTGTAAAATTGTAGGAGATTTGGACTTCTTGTTAACCAGTGTGGTGAGACAGAAGTTTACTTTTGGTTCTGGCTTTGTCGATCTAATAATAGAATAACCACCAGTTTGAGGTAAGTATTTCTCAGCAGTTCATCCTGAATTTGGCATCCTCAGCTGTGACCCACTGAGACACAGTGACACCTAGGTCTTGTATTATTTGGAAGGGGTAAATAACACTCCCCAATTCACCTTCTCCATACCATACCATACCAAGGTTTTATAGACCTTTATCATATTCCCCCCCCCCCTTGTTGTCTCTTGTCTAAGCTGAGCAGTCCCAGTCTTTTTAATCTCTCCTCATAGGGAAGCTGTTCCATACCCCTAATCATTTGTGTTGGCCTTCTCTGGATCTTTTCCAACTGTAATAAGGTCTTCTTTGAGATGGGGTGACCACAGCTTTCAGCTTCCAAGACAACTGGGTCTGAGCAGCGGCCAGACACACTCTTTAGTTCAGACCTCTCAGGCCCACTCCCAGGGTGCAGACACCCTGTCTGACACCCTCTTCTTGGGATATGGAAGCCTGCAGTCCAGGTGTCCTAAGCCCTAAGACCAATGCTGAACCCCCAAAATCTCCCAAGTAGTTTATGCATGTTCCCCCAGAGCTCTACCCTCAGGGACACTTCCATTTAGATTTTAACTCTTTAGGGACCATGTGACAGTTAAAGCAAAGAAACTTCTTAAACACATGCAAACACTTCACTCTTAGGCCTTATCTTCATGGTGAATCAGTGCACAGCAACCCAGGCTGTGAATTTACAGTGCACCAGCTTTCTGCTCATTAATTTTCTGTGTGTACCCTGTTATGTGCAACTTAGCACCCACATGATGAATTAGTGTGTGGCAAGCTGGAGTGCTATAGATCCACAACCTGGCTTGTGACTTACTAACTCACTGTGTAGACAAGACATGCAGATCTATGCAAAATCAAAAAACACCTATACATTGTCCTCCTGAATCTATGTGCACCTTCTCTGTGAGTGCTCAGGCCCAGCCTATGTGTGAAGCAGGTAGGCCTCTTCTTCCCCCTTCTTCCTGCAGTCTTTCTGCATCCTGACAATATTTAGCCAGTGAGAGACAGCAGATCTGGTTTCAAATGCCATGTCAGGTGACTAATGTCACCTCCTGGAGACAAACTGAGAGAACCATCTTCCTTTAGCCTGGCCCTTCTTCTTTAGCAAATCCATGGTTCTCAAAGGGAAGATTTGTTCAAAGTTGATGAGTCCTTGATGTTGCTGACATTTAAGATCTGATACCTAGGTACCCCTCCTGCTAATACAAAAGTAAGATGCAGTCCAACACAACAGTTTGTGGTGAAGGACATATTTAAGGTTACAGTCAAACTGGAGGCTGAACTACAATGTGTCCCAGGAAATCTGCAAGGGTGCTCAATACACACTATCAGATGTCCAGTGTGGTGGGCTCAGGATCATCCAAGATGCCCATTTTTGTTGTACCTCACAGCTGGCAACAGCAACCCTACCTGGGTGTTGGGACTGAAAGATGGGCTGGGAAGCAGCTCATTACTGGCAATGAGGCCAGTGGTTAGTCATGGCAGGCAGGAGCAAACAGATCAGAACAAGACGGACAAAGAACTGAACTCTGGCCTGTGGATCTGCACTGCCAGTACCTGGTTGTCTCCGGAAGGGAGTTTCCCTGGCACTATACTGAGGAAACCCCACCTTCGTACTACTGGACTGGACCGACTTTAGTAGCTGAGTGACGAACTGTTGCTTATCTTTAGCCTGTAATCAAAAGTAATCTTGTCTGAGGTATTGCAAATATTTTATTTCTAGCAGCCCTTGTAAAGAAAACCTATCTGTTGCTGAAGTGTGTGAGCATTCTTGGGGACCCATCGAGGGCTAAAGCTTGAAGAGCTTACTGCTGGGAGCACTGAAGGCTACACCCAGAATATTACCAAACAACACCTAGAGATTGGTGTGCCACAACACCCTGCAGTGAGGTCAGTTACATTACAGAGAGCCTGGGTTGCCTCTTCTGCCCTCATGTTGGCTGCCTTAATCTGAGCTCCCATCGTGTTTCCTGTTTTGTGAACAGAGACAACAGTGCCAGCCCTGAAAATGAGGACGGGATTGGCTTTGTTGGCCCTAAAGGCCAAGCTGGGTGGCTGTACTGAGGACCAAATGAATACACTGTCATTTTTTAAAAGAAAAAAAAAAACACTGTGACCCACTTTACTTTCTAGTCATCAGTTATATTTTGAAAGTTTTCTTTACAGTGAACTGGGCTTTTCCTTTAATAAAACACTTGGGCCTTGAAATTTAAAGTGCCCCAACACTGGGGGGAACCTCAGCATGGGAAGAACAACCCTAGGGGAAAAAAATGGTATAATTAGTATTGATGGTTACCCTAACTCCTTTCTATTGTTCAATCTGACAAGTAATCTCAACTATTGTCTGTCTGTATGTGTAGAAGGTCCAACACAAATGCTGAGATGGAGGAATCATTATTTCTAATCCCAAGAGTAATGAGATTTTAGAGAAAACTCACTCTTTAGGAGCTGCATACCTATGGAGATTGGCATTTTTTTCAGGCTTTGGCTTTGGTCATCAAAGCAAATTCTATAGGCTGGGAGGGAAAAAAATATAGTTCTTATACTTTCCTGTTTTAAACAGAATGAATTACAACACATATGTTCCAATGTTACCCCATGTGTACCCTGGTCCTTTCTGGCTGCGAAGTCTTTGACTCTATTAACTACATAAAGCTATATAGTTTAGCATATCTTTTAAAAATATACTGTATTAGCAATTTCCCTACCCAGCTTTGGGTCTTTTATAGACCCTGTCATCGTAGTGTCTTCCAAAATAAATTAGATCTGTACTGAGAAGTGTCTGGTTGATTTCACTGGGTCTTCTGCTATTCTTTCTTCCTTGGTGCTAGAAGCTCTGACTGGGGCAGATATATTTATACAGCATTTCAAAATGCCTTTTAATCATTTGTAATGAAGCTGAGAAAAACCTGTGCATTGCAAAAAACAGGTTCAGATTTGCTTCAATACTTGTCCCCATATACTGGGCAATGAGGGGTTTAGTTAACAATTTTATAAGCTACAAATACTGAAATGGTTTATCAGCCACAGTTTGGAGGAATTACAATTTTGGGAATGGGTTAGAGATTCCAGAATCCAGAAATTAGTAAAGATTGAGGTTATAGGATTAAGGAATTTCATCACAAAGAGAATATTGTCCAGGAGATTTAAATGCCAGCCATTTATTAGAGGGAATAGATGTGGCCATCCCCAGCATTTACAATAAAGGAAGCTTTGTTAAAAGTATGTTTAAAGGGATTATACTGAGGAGGAGTTCAGGGGAAGAGAAAAAGGATGGTATGATTCTGCAACCAAAAATGGATAAGGACAGAGGCAGGAGGCATCAGACCAGACCAAGCAGGCATGAAGGTAGGATCATGAAGAAGTATGAATAAGAAGGAATGAGATCACGGAGAACTTGGAAGCTAATTTTCTGGGGAATATCCAGAAAAACAGAAAGTTGGCTGAGGGCATAAAAAGACAATGTTGACTTCAATGGGAATTAGACTGGGACCATTCTACATGGCCATCCATTAGAATTAAATGACTTCTTACTTTTTACAACAGGGGAGGGCAAACTTTTTGGCCTGAGTGTCACATCGAGTTTCCGAAATTGTATGGAGGGCCAGTTGGGGAGGCTGTGCCTTCCCAAACAGCCAGGTGTGGCCCGTCCCCTAGCTGAGCCCCCCTGCTTCTCGCCCCCTGACAGCTCCCTCGGGACCCCTGCTGTATCCATCCCTCCCTGTCCACCCCCAGATCCCCTGCCTGCCTGCCGCCGTCCCATCCAACCACCCCTTCTCCCTGACCGCCCCTGGAACCCCTGCCCGAGACTGCCCCCCCACCTCATCCAACCCCCTCCTCCTTCCTGACTGCCCCCTGGGACCCCTGCCCCCATTCAACCCCCCTGTTCCCCGCCCTCTGACTGCCCTGACCCCTATCCACACCCCCACCGCCTGACCACCACCCCGAACTCCCCTGCCCTCTATCCAACTCCCCCTGCTCCCTGCCCCCTTACCGCACTGCCTGGAGCACCAGTGGCTGGCAGCGATACAGCCACATCGCCCAGAGCAGCAGGACAGGCATGTGCGCCGCCCGGCTGGAGCCAGCCATGCCACCGCGCAGCACAGAGCACCAGGTCGGGCAGCACAGCTGCAGAGCCGCAGCCTGGCAAGAGCTCACAGCCCTGCTGCCCAGAGCCTTGTGCCGGCAGTGCAGTGAGCTGAGGCTGAGGGGGAGGGGAACAGCAGGGGAGGGGCTAGCCTCCAGGGCCAGGAGCTCAGGGGCCAGGCAGGAGGGTCCCACAGGCCATAGTTTGCCCACCTCTGTTTTACAAGATAGAAAAAAAGAGAGGAGTTCAGTGAGAGACATTTATTCTTTACATAACTAAAAACAAACAAACAAAAAACATTGTTAGAAGCAAATCTTCACCTTAAGCTCCTTAGTGCTGTGAATTCTGGCTCAGTGCTGAACTGACCAGTCATGGCTGGGTTGAAAAGAGCACCAAAGGACTCCCTGCACAGTTTGTGTTTGGAACCTGTGAAGAGCTGAGGCAAATAAGTACAGTGGGGGTGGAAAGCTCAGACAAGTAAGTTCTTCCATTCCTAGGTAGCTCACTGCAAGTTTGATCAGAGGCTACTGCATACCTAAGGCTGCAGCAAGAATCCTCATGGAGTTATCTGGAGGAAGGTGAGAAACCCATGATGGGAATTTTAAATATTTTTTTAACGTACTGCTCAAAGGCAACTGAGGGTCTGATGGTGTCACTCTGTTCTTTCCCCAGTGTTCTTTTATATTTGTTTCCATTCTAATCAAGTGTTTATAAGGTGTTTACCATCATATGGTATCTTAGTGCCTTCCAATGCATTAAGCAATGTGACTAGCATCTGTCATGTGTGGTTCTTGCTCTAATTTGGTTCCCAAGGGGCAATCTGGATATGTGTTTGTTTGTTTTGGTCAGTGTGCATGTGTGCATGCATGCATGCATGTATATGTGTGCACGCGCGCATTATGTGCGAAGACCAGGATGAAGAAGTGCTTTGACCTCATACCTTAAGATCTTTGTCTTGATGGGCACTGTCCCTTGCCAGAGCTTCTTTAAAACAATGGATTTCCAGTGCACTAAAACACAAAATGTAACAGAATGTTCATTTGATAAACTCCATAGATTTGATACCTGGATACATTTTCTGTGAAGCAAACTAAACGTCTCATAAAACAACTGAACCTTATAATGAATATTTGTTAAAGGAAGAACTAGATTGTGTAGAAGAAAACAATTGTGAAAGAGCAAGGTTATTTCTTGAATGTATTTCTAGTATAGTATGTTTCTCCTCTTACTGATATCTTTAAGCACTGCTTACCAGTCTACACAGTGTGAATTTGTGCCAGGGCTTGCCAGGGCTGAGCCCTGGCACCTCTAGGCTTGCTGTATCAGTTACGAATATAAGAAAATTGTTTAAGCCCCAGCACCTATTTGCTTGAGCCCCAACACCTCCTTCATTACAAATTATGCACTGTTGGTAAGACAAAAGTCAGGGAAAGGGTTGCAATTTTTTTTCCGGAGGACTGTCAGCTGAAGATGTTTGCATTTGATACTGATTCATGTGACATGCCGGCAGGATCAGCATAGTTTTATGAATACTTAGTTTATCAGAGTCGTAAATAATTAATTCAAAACAGGTCTTTTTAAAAGACAACTTGCTAAGCCATCAAGTGAAACAGCTACAACACACCGGTTAAATCTTTAGTGAGGGGCATGCTAAAAAGAGATTTATTTTATTAATTGTTAAATAAAAAATACAGTAACAAAATCATTTTTCAGTTCATTTGCATAATTCTCTTTGCAAATATTTGTGGCTATGGAAAACAAAGGAGGACTAAGAGTTGGGGTTTTTCCTAAAAAAAAATAGCTTTTATTGTTTTTTTTTAAAAGAAAAGAGATATTTCTTATCTAAAAAAGATGGTAAATTAATGTATTACTCATTTCACAATGATTTGCATATTGTTCAATAATTAATGTGCTTCTTGTGCTAAAGTGGTAATATAGAGAAGAACTGATTCAAAAGCAATTAGCAGCATTAGTTGAAAGTTTTGCTTTGGGGACTTTTATTATTTAGAAGCTATCTTTTATCATTAATTTAAACTAGATATCTTAGGTTTAAGCTAATGCTGCTGCAGCTGGGCCCTGAATTTCAAATTGCAATCTATTCTTTTAACCATTTTTACAAATCACATGTAATAATTCCAGAATGGTTGTGTGCACTCAAGGTACTCTCTGGGTGTGCACACATTTTTAACCTTACCCCACCTCGCTATTGTAACTAAGATATAAAGGAAGAATGCAAAGCCTTGGCATTGTCTCACATTTCAATCCAAGGAAGAGGCAAAGGTTAAGACTGAGGAAAATGAGGCAGACTACCCTGTGTGGCCAAGAGAACGATGTGCTGTTCTGTGGGGACCAACTCCCCTCACATAAATGGAAGAAAAGCCCATGAATGAGATCATTTTTACTTCCTTTGCTCACATGCTAATGGGGGCATTCTTTCCTTTAGTTAAAGCAGGTCATCCATGCACCAGGGTTCAGTGCTGCATTGTACAGTGTTTCCGAACTCCTGGTGACTGTGCTGTGACTCAGGTCTGAAGTATGTGACACAAGCATGCTTTTCCTTGCTTTGCAGTGACTGTATAAGGGCCTGGTAGTCAGAACCCACCTTTTGTTTCCAGTGAAATCTTAAAAACTTGGCAACCAATGTGGTAGATAGCAAACATGGTAAGTGGGTTTATTTTAAAACAGAATACTTCTCCAGGGCTTATTAAAATGGTATTTGTGTGTGCTCTGACCTCACTGATAGCAAATCAAATTTTAATGGGGAGTAGTTCTGGCTTTTAGGAGTGCCAGCTGTTGCATACCAGCCCCAGTGATAAGATTTCACAGTGGCCTTCTTTCTGTTTGTCTATCTTATTAAAAGGCAAAGTCAGTTCTGCCATAAGTGGGAGCAACTCCTGTTAATTTTTATGGGAATGGCACTAGGCTTGAACTTGATTCATTTGGCCAAATTCATCCCTCACATATGCCTGGTCTACACTTAAACGTTATGCTGATATATTTTCAGGGGTGTGAAAAAAAATCTACAACTATGACAAAAATAGCTATGCCGGCATAGCTATGCTTCTATGGTCTCTGTAGTGTAGACATACCCTTACACCAGTGTATTTGTATTGACTTCCCTGACATTACTCTGGATTTGAACTGATCAAGTGAGGGCAGAGCCTCTGGCACTGTGAGTGTAAATCTGCGTAATTTACATGCTTGGAGGACAGATGGGTGGGCTTGTAATTGGAAAAGCAACCAATCAAAAGGGGTAAGAAACTACAAAATAAAGTAGAACAATTTACAGTCTTTATCCTACATCTTCTTACAACTTCCTTCTGGTCATATTTCCTTCTATAACCCCCCTCTTCTACCCTCTCACTGTGTATGATACATTAACATAGCCATTTTAATTTAATTAACGTAAGGGTTTGCACGGATAGCAGGTATGCCTGAAGGGAGATTGGAGTGGATGCAAAAAAACATACAACCACTGGTCCCAAAGAGCCCTTTATTCACACCAACCTGAGTGATGCTAACTAAGGGGAGGGAGACTTGTCAGAGCAATGTGCCGGAGACCTAGACCACATCTACTTTAGGATAAAAGGTGTATTTTAACATAGATTAACTAACCCATGCTAACATCCTTATTGTAAACAAGGCATTAATAGTTTTAACATATCAAGGTAAAGCCTAAGTGGGGAGCCTAGGACTTACCTTGAAAAGCTACAACTTCCTTTGTTCACGATAGGCTTTTAACAAGTTAGTTAACTAATGTGTGTTAAAAAACACACCTCTACACCAACATTCCACACAAAGATGGACTACAAGCCGTCAAGAACACTATCCCCGATAATGTCACGGCTAACCTGGTGGCTGAACTTTGTGACTTTGTCCTTACCCATAACTATTTCACATTTGGGGACAATGTATACCTTCAGATCAGCGGCACTGCTATGGGTACCCGCATGGCCCCACAGTATGCCAACATTTTTATGGCTGATTTAGAACAACGCTTCCTCAGCTCTCGTCCCCTAAAGCCCCTACTCTACTTGCGCTATATTGATGACATCTTCATCATCTGGACCCATGGAAAAGAAGCCCTTGAGGAATTCCACCATGATTTCAACAATTTCCATCCCACCACCAACCTCAGCCTGGTCCAGTCCACACAAGAGTTCCACTTCCTGGACACTACAGTGCTAATAAACAATGGTCACATAAACACCACCCTATACCGGAAACCTACTGACCACTATTCCTACCTGCATGCCTCCAGCTTTCACCCTGACCACACCACACGATCCATCGTCTACAGCCAAGCTCTGTAATACAACCGCATTTGCTCCAACCCCTCAGACAGAGACAAACACCTACAAGATCTCTATCAAGCTTTCTTACAACTACAATACCCACCTGCAGAAGTAAAGAAACAGATTGATAGAGCCAGAAGAGTTCCCAGAAGTTACCTACTACAGGACAGGCCTAACAAAGAAAATAACAGAACGCCACTAGCCGTCACCTTCAGCCCCCAACTAAAACCCCTCCAACGCATTATTAAGGATCTACAACCTATCCTAAAGGATGACCCAACACTCTCACAAATCTTGGGAGACAGGCCAGTCCTTGCCTACAGACAGCCCCGCAACCTGAAGCAAATACTCACCAACAACCACATACCACACAACAGAACCACTAACCCAGGAACTTATCCTTGCAACAAAGCCCGTTGCCAATTGTGCCCACATATCTATTCAGGGGATACCATCACAGGGCCTAATAACATCAGCCACACTATCAGAGGCTCGTTCACCTGCACATCCACCAATGTGATATATGCCATCATGTGCCAGCAATGCCCCTCTGCCATGTACATTGGTCAAACTGGACAGTCTCTACGTAAAAGAATAAATGGACACAAATCAGATGTCAAGAATTATAACATTCATAAACCAGTCGGAGAACACTTCAATCTCTCTGGTCACACAATCACAGACATGAAGGTCGCTATCTTAAAACAAAAAAACTTCAAATCCAGACTCCAGCGAGAAACTGCTGAATTGGAATTCATTTGCAAATTGGATACTATTAATTTAGGCTTAAATAGAGACTGGGAGTGGCTAAGTCATTATGCAAGGTAGCCTATTTCCTCTTGTTTTTTCCTACCCCCCCCCCACCCAGATGTTCTGGTTTAACTTGGATTTAAACTTGGAGAGTGGTCAGTTTGGATGAGCTATTACCAGCAGGAGAGTGAGTTTGTGTGTGTATGGGGGTGGGGGGGATGTGAGAAAACCTGGATTTGTGCAGGAAATGGCCCAACTTGATTATCATGCACATTGTGTAAAGAGTTGTCACTTTGGATGGGCTATCACCAGCAGGACAGTGAATTTGTGTTGGGGGGTGGAGGGTGAGAAAACCTGGATTTGTGCTGGAAATGGCCCAACCTGATGATCACTTTAGATAAGCTATTACCAGCAGGACAGTGGGGTGGGAGGAGGTATTGTTTCATATTCTCTGTGTATATATAAAGTCTGCTGCAGTTTCCACGGTATGCATCCGATGAAGTGAACTGTAGCTCACGAAAGCTCATGCTCAAATAAATTGGTTAGTCTCTAAGGTGCCACAAGTACTCCTTTTCTTTTTGCGAATACAGACTAACATGGCTGTTACTCTGAAACCTTTTGTTCTAGTGAGACAAGGCCCTATTGTAAAGCTGGCCTCCCCTGATGGAATCCCTAATAACAATTGCAAGTTACACAGTACCTGTTCTCAAATAGGGGCAATCCCTTATTCTACTGCAGCAGTCCCTTCTGGCTAAAGGGGATCATTACACCAATGGTGGTGGAAACAGGCCATTGAATCAAATTGTACCCTGGCAGAATTGTAACTCCAACTGAAGCCAGTGGAACCTGGGTTTGTTTGTACTGGGGCTTACTTTAGCCCATTGATTTATAGGAATGTTCTTCTCCCACAACTAAAAAAATTGTACCTGGTAATGAGATTCTTTAATCCCCACCTATACAACACCAAAAACCAAACAAACAAACAAAAACCCATCAGCCTTCACATGAGTGAAAAAGTAAATTACTACAACATATACCTCTTGAAAATGTAACTTGAAATTCAGCTGTGTGAAAATATCCAAACCATGATGACAGTTTAGAATAAACTATGCAGACTTGCACACAAATCTGAAAATAGTATTTTTAAAAGTACTGAAATATCCCTAACCATGAAATTAAATCTAACCTTAAGCTTTTTAATGAGACTTCATTCAAGCAAACTTGCCTCAGATCTAATTTTCTGCTCGTTTTCAAAAGAAGCCTTTACAGATGCAGTATCATATAACAAAAACAGTGTGAGAGACTTACGTCCTTGTGAAATGAATACATTAGTCAGGCTAGGTCAGGTTTAGCAATAACACTGTCAAGGACAGCCTGTGGTTGTCTTATTTTTCTCATTGTCCAGATGTGCTTGAAGTTGTCTTGTATTAATAGTACTGATATCTATAAAAACGGGATGAGACACTATACAGGAGTCTTATTAGGATCTCTGAAATGTATAAATCCAAAGGTAAATATTCAGCTGCATGGCTTAAACATTACATGTAACTTTCGGAATTTTTATTAGTTAACGGACCAAATTCTGGTGGGTGCCTTTAGCCAGTCATGATTTCTTGCCACATAGGAACACATGCTACAAATGCAGCACTAATGTGAACCGGGATGAAACCAGCTACGTGCACACATGCACAAGACTCTCCCGTGATCTATTCCTCCTAAGAGTAGGGAAAATTTGCGTGGGGGAAAAAATATTGCTAGGTGACTGAATCTATTTGTATAAAGATGCGGATCATCCTCCCAAATCTTATGCCACAGGCAGGAATGTTCTTCCACATCTCCTGTAATTAAGTGAAGACTGTGTATTTTTAAGAAGTGTCAACATAGGGTTGGCCAGAGTCCATTCAGTGTTTGTCTACACTGCAATGTAAGTGCAGGGTTAGTGGGACTTGAGTCAGCTGACCCTGGATTAGAGAACCCAGAGCTTCAGCATTTATACTCACTATTAACCCTAACTTAAGCATTTTCTAACCCAGGCTCAAACCTGGGGCTCTGGTGGCTACACTACAGCAAACAGACTCGAGTCAAACCAGCCATATCCCAGACTCCCTACTGCCCTCCCGAAATGTGGCCACTCCAGTGGAAAATTTGACTGTTCACCCTGCACAACACAGGAAGTTTGAACAGCCCACTAACACATCCTGCTGAGCAGTCATTTTGGTCTGTGCACTCTCAACTACTGGAGCCAGCAACCTAGAGGAGGTACCTTTTGAAGAATTCTTGCTTGTGCTTTCACTCCTGTATCAGGAAATGGGCAGAGCTTCCATGAACTACTGATGGCCATTTCCATGGCATTTTCTGACCCACCAAAGGCACCTGACAGAGTTTATGAAGTAGCAGAGGGAGGAATAGGAGTACACAGGCATGGCTAGCTTGAACTGGCTAATGCGGCTCATGACAATGGATGTAGCCTCTGATGACCACTATGTAGGCCAACACTTCCGATGCAGGGTCACAAGCACAGACTGGTGGGATCACGTTGTCATACAGTCCTGGAATGGGTCCAGAACTTTTGCATGAAGAAAGTTACATTTCTGGAGCTTTGTGCACAGCTTGCCTCGACCCTACAGCCGTAAAGATACACACATGAGGGCACCATTGCTGGTCCAAAAATGGGTTGCTTTTACAGTTTGGAAGCTCGCTACCACTGACTGCTACAGGTCCATTGCCAACCAGTTTGGTGTTGGAAAGTTGACTGTCGATAAAGTGGTGGAGGAGGTTTCTGAGGCAATCAAGCATGTGATTTACCCCAAGGTGATGGGCACAAAAGAAATTCCTGAAGGCTGGCTTTGAGAGAATGAAGTTTTTGAACTGCATTAGGAGGTCATTGATGGAACTCATGCCCATAGTTTGTTCTACTTAAGGAGCACATGAGAACTTAAACTGCAAAGGGTATTAACTCCATTGTTATGAAGGCCCTCCTGAAGCACAGAGACTGATTTATGAATGTCAATGTGGGTTGCATGATGCCAGGTTTTTTCACTCATTGGAAGTCTACATTCAAGTACCCTGATATATGTGGTCCGGGCAATAAATGGTATAATTACACTCACAGCAGGTATGGAATGGTCGTTGAATCTGTTTTTGGCAGATTGAAATCCAGCTGGTGATGTCTACAGACCTATTTGGATGCCAATGTCATCAAAGCTGTGTGCATTAATGTGGCTTCAATCTTTGTGAAGCCAGAGGTGAGCCTTGAATGGACCTATGACAGTGAGGGGCTGGTGAACTGGAACATTCAGCCAGAAAGTGCACCTACCATGGCCTGAGCTGGATGCACCTAGCATCAGAAGACAGGGATGCCTTGCACATTATGGACTTGCATGACCCAATGGAAGAGGGGGAATAATACTTTGGAGAATGTGCTTGTGGGGTTGGTGATGGGGCTCATTGATTGTGCGGGGGTTCAGTGTCTGGGTAGAGTTGGGGAATAGATTGCCATGCAATGTACTTATGAATGACATGACCACTTATGAATGGGGTGGGAGAGGGTTAGAGGGATTTAGGATATGTATTGATGTAAGAAAATGATTGAAGTATGGATTGATGTAATTAACTGTAGAGAGGAATAGTGTTTGCTTACTAATTCCTAATTGTCTCTGACCCATCTGTTTATCTTTATTATATTAAATACACATTGTATGATGCAATGCAGTGATAGCAATAAACTTTCTTGATGAAAATAAAAAGCTTTATTTATAAACATGTATTACAAAAGTACAACATTCACGTATTGCCAGGCAGGCTCCCTGCCATTGCCAAAACACCTGTAACAACAAAACCTTACAGAAAAATAAATAAATACATAAATAAAAAGGTGCATAAACAAGTGCAAACAGTAAAACCATGTGCAGGACAGAAGCCCCCAACTGTTGCAGGTCCCCTGTCCCCCACCCTCCATTCTCTTCTTTCCCTATTTGATGAGCTTTTGATGCTGGGGCAGGGCAGTGAAGGCATCCACAGAGGAGGGGGTCAGTATGGAGGTTTTCAAGGAGCAAAATTGCCCTGCTTAGCCGCTCATGGGCACTACTTGCATGGGCCATCCAGCCATGGAGTTTTCCAAGCTATTGCTGACAACATCACAGGGTACCGTGCAGGGGACTCAGGCCATGGTGTGGATGATGCAACAGGAGCTGGCACTCTGGTGGCCATTAGTGATATAAGCCACTCAAACAGTTCTTTCTGCTGACTCTGTCCTCTTCCCTTAGCAGCTTTTCCTGTTCCAGGAACTGCAAAGCAAGTTCCTCTCCTGTGCTGATACCCTGTCCTCAAGCTATGCAGCCAGCCTGAACCTTTCCTCTTGCCTGCAGACATGCCTTTCCTCTAGCCTTAAATCCCTCTGTCTTTGACACTGGACGTGCTTGTTGGCCTTATCCAGAACCTCAACCATAAGTTCAACATGGGAAAAGTTTGCTCTTGGAACAGTCCATGAAGGTACGTTGGCCCAGGCTTTTGGTGGGCGAGTTGTGGGGGTGCTGCAGGCTGTAGAGGCTGAGGGGCCTGGAATAGGATGGGCCACAGACTGCTATTGTCTCAAATAGCTCATTGCAGGAGCACAGAAAAAATCCTTGTGGAATTTCAAGGGCATAAAATTATACTTCAGTATATGTGAAAGGGATGCTTCAGTCCATAGAAGCTACCTGGACAAACCCTGATTAACTGAAGCGAAAGCAATGCAGAGACAATGGTAAGTTAAAAATTCAAAGCTGTTTTTTTATTTCTAAAAAGTGCAGAAGTACGTGGGTGGGAAAGTGTCATCAGTGGCTGTGCTACAAAAACTTTTTTCTAACATTTCAGGACTTCCACATTTTGGAGGACATAACAAAGGATGCCTCACTGGCAAAGGCAGATGTTATTCCAAACTGACGGTGGGAAACCAACAGTGTATGCAACCAAAGTATTCAAATGTGTAGCTACTGAACAGCACATCTATAAGTGGAATGGACCTGTCAGCTACCGACGTGGCCCTGGAAAATACGCCCTTCCCCGAATCAACAGAATGGTACATTAGCCGCCTCGTGGCTTAGACCGTTATGGCTGCATGCAAACACTCAGAACTCCACAGCTTTCCTCCTCCTCTGCCCCCTCCAGCACAATTTCAAAGCCCAGTTGTATTTGGGACGAACGTTGTTGTCACCTTTGGACTACATGGATTACCTCCAGTGGTGAGCTGGAACCGGTTCGCATCAGTTTGCACGAACCGGTTGTTAAATTTTAGAACCGGTTGTTAACCCGCTTCCCTGCAGGGGGCACTGAGGCTTTGATGGGCTCTAGCTGGGAAGTGATGTAATTCCTCCTCTGGCCGCCGGGGGCGCTGCACTGTGGGAGCCATGTGGGCTGCCACCTGGCCCTGGGCATGAGCCCTGTTGCTGCAGCTGCTCCCCCAACCCCTGGCCCTGGGGCTCCTGCTGCTGCCTGGTGGGTCCCCGGCTGCTCTGCTGGGCCTGGGCTGCGTCCTGCTCCTCGGGCTGCTCCGAGCCGCTCTCCCTGTGAGCACCCACCACCCTGCCCGCAGCCAGCCCCTGCCTCCAGCCAGGCCCTGCCGCACCCCCTGCCCTTCCCGCACCAGCCCCTGCCTCCAGCCACCCCCGCACCAGCCCTTGCCTCCAGCCACCCCCACACCCCCTCCCCTGCCCGCACCAGCCCCTGCTTCCAGCCACCCCCACACTCCCTGCCCACAGCCAGCCCCTGCCTCCAGCCACCCCCGCACCCCTTGCCTGCAGCCAGCCCCTGTCTCCAGCCAGGCCCTGCCACACCCCCTGCCCTGCCTGCACCAGCCCCTGCCTCCAGCCACCCCCGCACCCCCTGCCTGCAGCCAGTCCCTGCCGCACCCCCTGCCCTGCCCGCACCAGCCCCTGCCTCCAGCCACCCCTGCACCCTCTGCCTGCAGCCAGCCCCTGACTCCAGCCAGCCCCGCATCCCCTGCCCGCAGCCAGCCCCTGTCTCCAGCCACCTCCGCACTCTCTGCCAGCAGCCAGCCCCTGTCTCCAGCCACCCCTGCACCCCCTGCCTGCAGCCAGCCCCTGCCTCCAGCCACCCCTGCACCTCCTGCCTCCAGCCAGCCCTGCACTCCCTGCCCGCAGCCAGCCCCTGTCTCCAGCCACCCCGGCACCCCCTGCCCGCAGCCAGCCCCTGCCTCCAGCCAGCCCCTCGCTCCCTGCCCGCAGCCAGCCCCTGTCTCCAGCTACCCCTGCACGTCCTGCCTGCAACCAGCCCCTGCCGCACTCCCTGCCCTGTCTCCAGCCAACTCCTGCCACACGCACCCCCTGCCCTGTCTCCCGCCAGCCCCTGCCGCACCCCCCTGCCCGAAGCTAGCCAGCCCCACACACCCCGTCTCCAGCCAACCTCTACCGCAGCCCCCCGCCCTGCCTCCAGCCAGCCCCACACCCCCTGCCTCCAGCTAGCCATGCCCCATGCCCCTGTCTGCAGCTGGCCCCACGTCCACTGGTGCCCTGCAGTTCCCAGGGCAGTAACCCTGCACACCTGCTTCAATGAGGGGGGCAGGGAGCAGCTGGGACCCACAAATGTGCACACCCTAAGGTGACCAGACAGCAAGTGTGAAAAATCAGGACGGGGGTGGGGGGTAATAGGAGCCTATATAAGAAAAAGACCCCAAAATCGGGACTGTCCCTATAAAATCGGGACATCTGGTCACCCTAGCACACCCCCAGGGAGTGGCGGGGACCCACACATGTGAAACGGAGCTCATTTCTAGTTCAGGCCCATCTTTTTAAAAAAGAACTTTAGGCAGGGTTAACATACATCCGTATTTTCCTGGATAGGTCAGGCTTTTTGGTTCTTAAATCGTCGTCTGGGAGGAATTTTTAAATTTTAAATTTTAAAAATTCCTCCCGGGAAAATACGGACATATGGTAACCCTACTGGTACAAAAAATACATATTGTGGCACATCCCTTAAACCAGAACTTTTTATAGGGAATCGGTTGTTAAGATTTTGGCAGCTCATCACTGATTATCTTTAATAGAAATGAACTAGATTTGTAAACAACACACATTTCCACCTTCCCCCACCCCACAGTTTGCTGTTTCCAGGCATCCCAATAGACCACTGAGTGGCTACAGAGTGGCATATTTACAGGCATGGCAATATAAGGTTATTATTTTTAAGAAACAAGAATGGCCCTAGAAAAATCTGCACCTTTACACTCAAAATTCACTTTCAAGGCAATTTTTACTGTTTGCATTTCCTGGTTGGCATTTTGAACTCCACATGATGCAGGAGGAAGTCAAGTCGCTGGCATACAATCTGGCATTAGCGGATAAATGCTGCTAGTCGGGGCTTTTAATAATTTTTGCATTGGTTCACAGAGGAGGACTCTCACCCATTACTATATCAAAAAACACTAAAATGGAGTCAGAAACTTACCAGGCTCCATGGTGGGTTGTTCCTTAGGGAGGCATCAAACAGCTCCTCAGAGTATGGCCCCAGGATGTGTTTCTTCTGTGGCTGCTCCAAAGTGTCCTCTGGGACCCCTTTAAACAACTGTCACTTCATTTGGCACCTCACTTGGCATCTGCTGCTGGATTATGGGGCCAGCAGGTCACCAGCCTGACTGACCAGGTTATCATGCACCGCCATTGGCTTCGTGCTCAGCACAGTGCCCAGAACTTGGTCAAATTCCTCATAAAATGAGCACAATGTCGGGAAGCTGCCTGAGGTGTGGTTCTGGTTTTCTTGTACTCAGCCTTGATCCACTGAATCCACTCCCTGCGCTGATCACCGGTCTAGAAAATTTGCAACTTGATCATTCCTGATAGTAGACACAAGAAGGAATTCTTCCACTCCACTCTGCACTGATTAGGCTTCAGCTGGAGTACTGTGTCCAGTTCTGAGCGCCACATTTCAGGAAAGATGTGGAAAAATTAGAGAAAGTTCAAAGAAGAGCAACAAAAATGATTAAAGGTCTAGAAAACATGACCTATGAGGGAAGACTGAAAAAAATTGGATTTGTTTAGTCTGGAAAAGAGAAGACTGAGAGGGGACATGAGAACAGTTTTCAAGTATATAAAAAGTTGTTATAAGGAGGAGGGAGGTACATTGTTCTTGTTAACCTTGGAGGATAGGACAAGAAGCAATGAGCTTAAATTGCAGCAAAGGGGGATTCAGTTGGACATTAGGAAAAACTTCCTAACTGTCAGAGTGGTTAAGAACTGGAATAAATTGCCTAAGGAGGTTGTGAAATCACCATCATTGGAGATTGTTAAGAGCAGGTTAGACAAACACCTTTTAGGGCTGGTCTAGATAATACTTAGTCCTGCCGTGAGTTCAGGGGGCTGAACTAGATGACCTCTCAAGGTCTATTCCAGTCCCATTATTCTGATTATATATATAATCATTACGTGATCTTATATATACAGTAGAACCTCAGTGTTATGAACACCTCGGGAATGGAGGTTGTTCATAACTCTGAAATGTTCATGTACTTAATACAGCTTTTAAACTTTAGTATGCAGAAGAAAAATGCCACTTTCCTTTTTATGTTTATGTTTAACACTACTGTATTCAATTTTCTTTTTTCTTTTTGTCTCTGATGCTGTCTGATTGTGTACATCCAGTTCCAAATGAGGTAAATGGTTTCCTGGTCAGTTCATAGCGCTGGTGTTCATAACTCTGAGGTTCTACTGTATATATAAAACAAGATATGGTTTCTATTAATATTTGTTGTTATTAGATGTTAATTTTGCTCTTAAAAGTATATGTGCATGTATTAAGCACATTCGTGGTATATGTGTGTATCTTCAGATTTTTTCATGTCTGATCTCTTTTCTTTTGTTTTTTTCATTGCAAGGTCAGAAGCTGTAAGCATATTTTTCTGCTCCTGATTAAGTAGGGGTGGCATTTTGCCTAATTTAAGGATGTATTCCTTTACACTTTATAAGCAGATTATTAGTTGCCAAACTCTTATCCAAATCAGTGGGAGTTGTATGACTAAAACCTTGTGCTTTTCTTTGAAAATATATTCTTCTTCTTTACTGATGGGGCTAACCTCTTTGATGTAGTAGCCTGCCATAGCTTCTGAGCTGCCATGCAGTGCACCAGCTCCAAAGTTGTATACCCCGTATTTGTAGCTGTATCTGAAATGCTGTTTATCACATCTATCAATTACATTGCCTTACATTCAACATCAATCAAAATGGTTAATTTGATAACCAAGAATCTGATCCTGCTGAGTGCTCTCGGAGCCTGCAAAATGTCTCCTCAGTTTCTGTTGACTTCAGCTGGAGCTGGAAACTCCTTACCTTGCAGAAGGTGCTGGGCACATCATGGGATTGAGCATTAGAATCTAAATCCAAGGTTATGGCTGTGAAGGAGGAGATGTCGGAGAGGTTCTCATGGTCATGCTAATATCTTCAGCCTTAGCAGAAGCAGACAGTTTACAGTATCCTTGAACATCTTCTTTATGTTACAGTAACATCAGCTCAATATTTTGAATAGCTCAAACCAAAATGAAAGTGTAAAAAAGAGATCTTCAGCAACATGGCAAAGAGGATGGCAGAGATGGGGTAGACCAAAGGGTTGGAACCAGACTTTGGAAAAGTTTAGATGCAAACTTGATGGCTGAGTGCCAGCTCTAATTAGAAGGTTTTGTTATATCTTGCTTATTAAATTGAATTGAAGTAACTCTCTTATGCCCATGCACTTTCAAGCAAGGGTTGGATATTTCTTTCCTCTCTGTTTTGACTGAGGGATCAAACCAGAAGAACAAATAGCTTGTGCCTAAAATTAGATAAATTAACAAAATAGCCCATGTCAATGGGGAGCTGTGAGTGTTCAGCATCACTTGTGTAGCAGGTCACTTATTTAGGTGCTTTAAAATGAATGTAGGTGCATAGCTTTAAGTGCATATGTTTGAAAATGTGGGCCTAAATTTCTGGATTGATCCCTTATATGCCATGATTCAGTTTATATTAGATTTTTGCAGCACAATTTTAAAATCCTAAAAAGAGCAGTTCAGTGTAAAATCCACTGGCACAGCCTCAATTACAGCTATGTAAGCTCAGCGGTGTGATACAGTTATGTTCTCTGGCTGATATTTCTTAACATTGAATGGACCTCTGCATAAAAGTAAAAAAGATCCCCGCAGCCTCACCAACCTCATCTGATCATTAGATTATTCACTTTCCCAACTAATCAATAATTGTTATAATTAAAATTGATAGCTGCAAAGAACATGATAAAACGCTGCTGTCAGAATACTGATTGTGTATTTGGCTTGAAAAGATAGGCAGTAGTGGGAAACACTTATTTTCCAATTTGCTTGTAGCTGTGTGCAAATTGCTTTAGCTGTATACAGCTGATTTAGACCTTGCCTGGAGGTACACTAGATTAATTGGGAGCCACACGTTCATTGCTTACAGAATAGACATGGTAATGGGTGAAATTTGTTAGTGCCAGTTATAAAATAACTATGTAATTCTGCTTTTTTAAGTTGTCCTTTCATTACTCTTTCAGGATGGGAAAAAAAAAACAATTAGAACCTTTCAGACAATCAAGATTGCTTTCAAGTCTTTATGTAAAACCCAGTGTGACTTCGGTCAATATTTTATGCAAGCAAACATTAGTGTGAATATGGTATTGATTTTTTTTCAAAAACGAAAAGCACTTCAGTGTACACAAGAGGGATGTTTTTTTGTCCTTGTTGTGAATGAACTTTAGATAATGAAACCATTATGTTGTAACTACCAATGGCTTTTGAAAATAATTCTTTGTTCTCTTTTGTATCTTAACTAGCTTATTATTAAACAGTAGAGAAATTCATCATTGCTTGTTGGCAACCGAAAGTTTTTTTTTAAAATATAGCTGTAGATTTTCTTAAATGCAGTCTCTCCCTTTATCTGTGTGTATATGTAACAAAGACACCTAAATCCCACAGCGAAATACATTTGCAATATGCACGACTGAAACACCAGGGAATATGTGAGCCATTTTAATTGGAAGGCGCTTTACATTATGGAGCCCCAGAACAAACATGTAAGGCTAAATTTGCATATATGCTTGCCTGAATGGCACCTGCAAAATTTGCGTCTGTATCAGCTGCATCCACGTTATCCAATTTTACCTGTAAAATATTTAATTGTGTCAAACTGGGCGCAAAGTTACCTATGTCTATAATAGGCTCATCCAAAATTATGGATCAGAATGTCCTGAACTCTGGGGGATTTAGGAGTCAAAAGCCAGATTTTCAGCTAATGGTCCAACTTTATCTCCCTTGTTTTGTTCACATGTGCACACTAAAAGTCTATTAATAGCACTGATTAGCTTAGTTCAGTGAGCCAAATTCATATCTAAGGGCATGTCTACACTTACAGCTAAATTGTCACTGCTGCAATGGATGCAACAGTGTCGATTTAGCGGGTATGATGAAGACCTGCTAAGTTGATGGTAGAGCAATCTCCTGTCAACTTCTGTACTCCAGCTCTCCGAGAAGCGTAAGGTAAGTTGGCAGGAGAGCATCTCATGTCGAAACAGTGTGGTGTAGACACTGCGACAAGTCAACCCTAAGTAACTGAAGTAGCGTAATATAGGTCTATTTACAGCTTTAGTGTAGACCAGCCCTTAGTTACACCAGTGTAATCCCACCTTTCTTAAAGGAATTTTTATTACTATAATGAACAGCAGAGTTTGACTTATTATTTTCAGTGACTTCCAACTGATTATGTTAACTCCTGCTGAACCTTCCTTACCCTTTGGAGCAATGAATCACTACTCCAAACATTGGATTAGGTCCTTAGCTGACATAAATGGAGCTACGGCCATTTACACAAGCTGAGGGTCCAGCGAACAAATACCTGTCTCTGATAAAGAAAACCCTAGAACTAGGCAACTCATATTGAAGTGGGATGATTCTGAATTAGCAGAGCAGAAACTGGAGGCAAGAATAAGCATTAAATTAATATGTTACAATAAATGGAGGGGAGAGGCCATCACAGCATTGATTGCTAAGCAATCTTTTCATTGGGGAGTTCTGTTTAAAAATCAATGGCATGATATGGCCCAGCATTACTTAAAGATTTACTCATTTAGGCTCAGCTGCAGCAGAGACAGGCAAGGCAAGGATACAAAAGGTCTCCCTCCTCCACCCCTGTGCAATGAATAAGTACAGCACAATCCCTGCTTCCACGCCCCCGCCCCGAACCCAGGATCTGCTATATCCTACTGCATCCTGAGAAACAAAGCACGCAAAAGGGAGCAGGGAGGAGGTAAGGCCAAGCCCCTACAACCAGCTGGTCAAGAAGCAGGTTAACCAGTATGTTGTATTCTCTTAGCGAGCTGCCCCTAGAGCAGTGAGGTTTCACGATGCACCTAGTGTGATCCAGTACCTAAAAGGCACAACTGAGCCCACAGAGCATGATCCAGCTCCCATGAAAGTCAATTACAAAACTTCTCTGATTTTCAGTCGTCCATACAAAAAGGAAATTTGGCCCCAAAAGTTACTTCTACCCTTAGTAAGATGATCTTTTTGTAGCTGGGCATGCTAACCATCAAATCCAAGCAAACGATAGTATCTAGACCACTTGAAAATTTTCTTGGACCACTTGAAAATTGCTGAGGATCTCGGCGGACCACTTAATGATCTTTCCAAATGTTGTTTGTACCGTTAGCTAACTATATTATAACGCACTTTGGATAAAAGCACTATATATAGATATATAAAAAAACGTAATTAACTGTATTTGTTCTACAAATAAAAGCACACAGCTCATATTTTAATATCAGTAGTCTTACCTTTCCAACGCCATGGATGTGCCCTCTCTCCGCTGCCGTGGTAGCCCCCCTGTTGAGGCTGGGAAGGAGGGCTGGGAAGGAGGGCTGTCTCTCCCCAGCAGCTGCAGCCCTGGAGCTGGGAAAAATCACCTCTTTCTCTGGCCGCTGCAGCCCTGCACATCCCAAATTCCCCCACCCCCTCTTCTCACCCCACTTCTCCCTCCCACCTACCCCCTATTCGCCTCAAGGCTACCACCTCACCTTACATGTGCGTCTTCTCCAGGGTCCAGGCACCTAATTAGTGGAGCCCCTCCTGTGCGGCTCCACTAATTAGGTGTGTGGCCTTTCATTCTCTCGTGTGCAGCCGCCCAGGTGCGCACCTTATAGGGAACTATCAGCGGACCACCTGAACGGAGCTCACGGACCACAGTTTGATCTAGACACTTACATACAGTATCATACTAATAAGAGGCTGAAAATAAGCAGAAAACTCAGAATTCACACAGCAGCTCCTTAACAGTTTGGCAGATTTTTCAACCAGAGAATTCCAGGACGTTTTTATACAGCACTTCATGTTTATTATCCAAGCAGAGTTTTATTTAAAGTACATAAAGACAAAATCACTTTCCCCCCTTTACACTTAGCTAATGCTACTCAAGAAAATAAGTGTGTTGCTGAAGAACATAACCTGCAGTGAATTTATAGAGCTTAGCAATATATACATCCTTCTATTAGAAAGGTAGCCTGAAAATAGACCCATGCTAAAAGAATCCATACAACCCTGCTCACAAATCAAAAAAGAAAAGCAGAAATCACTTACTGTATATTTCACAAAAACAATTTTTAAAACTCTCCCCTCCCCCCCTGGATTTAAATTGGCTTTCAGAGAGTCTTCCTTTCCTCATGGTTATGTTTAACTGGAATTGCTATGCCATTCAGTTTCATAAACAAATATTGTAACACTACACTGAAAGCAATAAATAAGCGCTATTCTAGCATCAGCAAACTCAAATAATGGAAATCATATAATTAAGGTACAATGTTATATCATTCAAAATGCTTGGAAATGGTGTTGAAAGGACTACATATATGACTCCACTGATATAGAACTGCACGTATTAGCTCCGTGCCTAAAGGTTCATTCACCTTAATAAAAACTACTTCTGAAAGTCCCCAATGCACATTTATATGGTATTATGGTGGAAATAAGTTTTCTGAGTCTGTAAGTAATAATTATATTTGCTAAATCCTAAAGTTTGCTAATGTATCAGAACATCTAAGAAGTTTCAGAGTTGCCACTGATGTTGAAAGAATAATTTAGCATACTAACAACCATCATGAGGATTTTAATGGGGTCTAGCATCCAATCACGGCACATATTAATGGCTTTCTGTGTGCATCAATGGTCCTTAAAGACTCAGATAAGAAAGTGAAAAATTCACTATCTTTGCAGTTTTTCCATAATGAAGCAGATTCAACTTGTAAACATTGTATGCACAAAAAGGGGTCATTCCCTGTTCTCACTGGGGCCAATGAGAGTTGCAAAGTGAACCAAGGGAATGGTCCAAAGTTGGAATGAGCGATTAGTGCATGAACAGACAATAGGGTACCCCATTTTCCTAAAGCTTAGTGAAAATACATATCTGCAATATTTTTCATTTCCTATAGTGAAAGAAAACGAAAAAGGATGAAGACAAAGTACAATGAAATACTGTACATAGACCTTCTCTATGTTAAACTAACACAGATAGTTTATTGTACTTACTAGAGTCGTATTTCTCTGCTGTCTGATGCAGTCATCTTAGGTTGCTGGTTAACAAGTAACAGAAATATAGAAAGGCTCCAACAAACAAACAAACAAAAACTATGTTAACTTAGAATTATGGCTGTCTAGTGCATTTCCTAGCAATGGAGACACTAAAATCAAAGAAATATAGTCAAGGCTGCATTAACATCCAATCCAACCTCAGTTCATATGCTTTGCCACCGAGACATCATGCTATCTAAATACAGGCAGTCCTCAATTTTACGATGTTCGAGTTATGACAAATGGTACTTATGACGTTTATAAACTGACATCCTGTTTTGACTTTCCAATGTCGGTTTCGACTTTATGATGCTCGATCCGACATTGTTTCTATGGGAAAATCACGTTATGACATTTCAACTTAAGACACAATTTTCAGGAATCAATTGTGTTGAAAGTCCGAGGACTGCCTATATACCCAGATTCTCCTCCAATCTACAATATATTTCCATTCGATTCCACTATACAACAACCCTCAGCATTCAAACAATTCTTCCAGATCATGTGCAGCTGCACAACCATAATTCTTATCTCAGCAAGATACAATGCCTTACCAACACATCTTTTACTTGAAAAGTATAGTGTGTGTTATTAATACTTCTGGAAATCCAAGGTAGGAGTTCAGGTTGTGCATTTGAGTGAAATTTTGAGGAATCTAGCAAATGCTGACCTATCCAAAGAGAAGTTATCAGGTATAGGGAAAATGTAGTTAAGAGTTATTGCGTCAGATTAGTTAATACAGAATTCTGAGTTTACCAAGGGATGAATTTGGGGCAAATTGAGAACAGCCATCTTTTTGTAAAAACTAAAGAAAGACGGATCACAAATCAATAAATCATGACTAAATCTCCAATTCTGGCTAAGAAAACAAAGACTAAATGAAACTCCTTTAAAATTCCAGTACAGAAGTGATTTCTTCCCAAGTTTTGAAGGGGACAAGACAGATTCAACAAGCCTTTTAGCTTTTTTTTTTTTTTTGGAAGTATCGAGGCCTCATAAAGAAGTAGTTAGTAATTGTTCTATTTAAAATACTCATAAGCATATTGTGTTATCTAGTGAAAAGATAAAAGCATGAGTTATTTTAAAAATCATTCATATAGAGCAATAAATGCGCAGAGTGCTACATAAACATAAAGTGAGATGTGTTCCCTGTCCCAAAGATCTGAGCCTAAAGACAAATACACACAGTGTATGATACAGAACAACTGTGCAGGGAAAGGAGAGTGAGGAGACCAAGGAAGATGGAATCCTGGAAGAGAGGTGTTTTGAAGGCAAGAGAGGGGACTTAGTGGCCAGTTAACAGGAAACTGGTTCAGGCATATAGGCCATTGGAATAAAAGCTGTAGAGCCAAGATTGCAATGAAAACAAGAGATGGGTAGAGCAACATGATAAGACATAGTAGAGAGAGGAGAGAGAGAGAGAGAGAGAGAGAGAAGGGGAATTGGGGGAAATTTATGCCTGGTTGAAAAACTCTAGAGTCCTGAAGATGACAGGAAACTTGAATTTGATGCAGATGACAGGAAATCAATGAAAAAATATGGGAGAGGTGTGGTCAGTGTGGCAGAAGAGGAAGTTATGGATAGTTTGGAAAGCAAAGGTAACGATAGGAGAGGCCAGAAAGGAGAAAGGTGAAGTAATCAAAGGGAGAAATAACCAAGCATATACATACAGTTTTAGCAGTGAGGATAGTGAGAAAAGAGTGGGTTTTGGTAGATATTAAAGAGGAAAAAGCTGGAGGACTTATTGTCTGGAGATTGGAGTAGGAGAGAAGAGAAAAAAAATGGTGAAGAGGACACTGAGATTTTCAGTCAGGGAGATGAAATGCAGTAGACATCAGTAGTAATAGACAAAAGACAGGAAAGAGAGGAATAATGAAGGCAATGCAGTTACATTCTCTGCTACTCCCATTTTCCATTGGGTGCACCTGAAGTAGGGAGCCATAAAAGAGGTCTGTGCTGCTCCCCAATCGTGGGTCTAGTACTATGCCATTCCCATCCCTAACATATTTTAAACACAGATTCAGGGTTGCCCTAATCTATACTGGCTGGCTCTGGTCCCCAGGGGCCACCTAGGAATTTCCAGAGTAGTGATTCTCCAGGCCTATCTCCAACCAAACCACTATATCAAGTACCTGGAGGGACTGGCATAGAACCAGCTCTACTAGTTCTAAGGGTTCCCCGATACCATGCAGAATTCCCAATAAATTGGTTCTGCTGGCTTTACAGTCCCTTTGTACTGGTGGGACTAGCAAAAAAGGGACCAGATGAAAGAAGGGAATCTGGTCTCTCATATCCATTTTTTTAAGTGTTGATTTTGAGATGACAGTAGGACCTCAAACAGGAGACAGATGAGAGGTGTTCTGGAGGTGTAGAAGGTAGGGAGGTCTATGGTCCTTCAACAGATAGATAGAAAGGCTGAAGGACAACAGAACTAAAGTTAGATGTTGAAATTGTCAGTATACCTGTAGTGATACTAATAGCGCCTCTTCTGGGATTCTCTGTGCCTTTGTGGACTCTCCCACAGAGCACCTGGGAGCACGAAGAAACAAACTGGGAAGCCGTCGCTTATTGCTTTACTCCCTCCACAGGTTTCAGGTCTCATGAAGGGGTTGTCAGGCCCAAGAATGTACTGGGATGAAAATCATATTGAAGAGCAAAGGCAGCACCTACTTCTGGGTACATTAGTCACCCTGGAGAAGAGATGGAATGGAGCAGGTGCTTGTTGCTGCTGGAGTGAGCAGAGCGAGATACATTTCACTAGCGGCAACTAGGGCAGGACTATCCTTGTGTCTGTCACCACACCCCTGAAATGCCACTCTGCAGCATCAGGGGAGTCACGTTAGACTGGCTCACAGGGCTCGGACTGCAGGGCTGTTTCATTGCTGTGTAGACTTCTGGGCCCAGGCTGCAGCCCAGGCTCTGGGACCCTCCTACCTTGCAGAGTCCTAGAGCCCAGGCTCCAGCCTGAGCCCAGAAGTCTACACTGCAATTAAATAGCCCCTTAGCCCAAGTCGGCTGGCACAGGCCAGCCGGGTGGGTTTCTTTGCTGTGTAGACCTAGCCTGAGAGATAAAGCCCCCAGTGAGGAGATGGCTTAGCAGGGAGGCCCAACTTTTCTTGTATTCAGACAGGTCCTGGGCTGGTGAGAGTTTCCCCCACATTGTCTCCTCTCTTCATTGATTTTTTGGAGTCTCAGCCTTCACATAGCTGAGGCAGAAGTGTATATCGTGCCTGACTGTTGATGCTTGGCAGCATGGCCACTTCCTGGCTTTGGAAGAGGTCAGCCATGGTGTACTCCTTCTAGCGGTTCACAATTGCAAAGATGTTTGTCCCTCAAAGTGTTAAAGCCAAAGGAAAGCCACAGAGAAGGAAGAACAGATTAATCGTCAGTGGAGGGAAAAAAAATGAATGGCTTTGGCTGCTAGCCTCTCTTACAGCCTAAAGACTGTAATGAAACCCTGTCATTAATCATCTTTTAAATGGCTGCTTACCCCATATCAATCAGAGTAATTCATTCTGGTTACTTACGGACACTCATTCTTAAGCCACACTAAATCAGAATCACCAATAGTGTGAATATGAGGTCTGTTTTGCTGTGGAAGTGTTAAAGGCGAAGGCTGCAAATCAATGGCACATTTCAATACAAAACCAATTGAAATTTTAATGTAGAAGTAATACAACACTTATCTAAGTGGTCAAGAATTCTGTATTTGAAGGACACCCCACCTCCCCAAGGAATACATCCTTTTTTCCCCATTTCTTGATTAAGTTAATTTGAACTGTGTCAGCACTACAAGCTTCCCACATGTGTTCAAGACTAGATGATAAGAGCAACCCAGAGATGAATAATGTATAGTAAAATCAATAAACCTTATTACTAGCCACTAAGGGGGCTGATTTTATGTCCATAAAAGTAAAACAATTATATATATATATAATATCAGAGTTGGAAGGGACCTCAGGAGGTCATCTAGTCCAACCCCCTGCTCAAAGCAGGATCAATCCCCAATTTTTGCCCCAGATCCCTAAATGGCCCCCTCAAGGATTGAACTCACAACCCTAGGTTTAGCAGGCCAATGCTCAAATTATAGCAACATTAATGGCAGATTCATCAAAGTAATATAACAAATTCAAGTATGCTTGTCTGTTGGGAATCTTTAATTCACCCTTGTGCATTTAGTATCCACTAAGCAAGAAAAACGGTACCCACTTCATATACAAGCTCTGACCTCTGGCAGTGCAAGTTGTCATCAGAATAGAGAATGAGAGTTCAAACACCCCTGTATTTGCTGAGGAATGTCAGTGGTACACAATCAAGGATAAAGTTGACACCCGAAATAACCTGGCTAACCATCTGTTTCTTTCATGCATTAATTTTATTATCATTTTGTACTCTACTTACTGCAGTGGAACAAAACTATCGGACAACCATAGGATCATAGAACTGGAAGGGACCTCGAGAGGTCATCTTGTCCAGTCCCCTGAATTCATGGCAGGACTAAGTATTATTTAGACCATTCCTGACCGATGTTTGTCTAACCTGCTCTTAAATATCTCCAGTGATAGAGATTCCACAACCTTCCTAGGCAATTTACTCCCATGCTTAACCACTCTGACAGTTAGGAAGTTTTCCCTAATGTCCAACCTAAACTTCCCTTGCTGCAATTTAAGCCCAGTGCTTTAAGCTCATTGTTTCTTGTTAACGCAACAACATGTTCTTGGGTAGTATGGGTAGGAATATTTAAAATAAAGGTGGCCTAGTTCTGTCCACAGGTACACACAATCAACTCCACAACGTAAGGCTGCACAGGTTAAATCCAGGGCAAAGTTTGGTTAGCATTTCTAGTGCACACAGCCAGTCATTTCTCAGCTGAAGGTATTAGAGGTGTAAATATCAGAAAGATCACTCATGGGTACTAGGGACCTGATCCAAAGCCTACTGAGGTAGATGGAAAGACCTCCTTTAACTGCAGTTTTGGCTCAGGCCCTATGTGCCCAAAAGGAAGAAAGGGCAAGGAGAAAATGGAACAGGCTGGGCATGGAGAGTGTGGATTCATGCTTCACCTTATTCAAGGATAGCTTAGCTGCCAAACTGGTGAGTGCTGCCTGGGAACCAAGCCAAAAGTCCTTCTGGGGACACTAACAACTGTATAGTGCCTCCAGAGTCTGTCAAACATACCTGTTGGTAACTAGGACACAATCTCTCTCTGAGCTGGGCAGAGGAAAGCAAAGTGAGACAGACGCCAAAAAGTACAAAAACAACTTTTTTTTTTTATTCTGATTGCCAAATTATTTAAGGCAGGTATAAAAATGAAAGCATTCAATATACATTTTACATAAAATAAACTAGATTACAGCATAAAACAAGTAACCAGGCAATGGCATTAAAGTCTCTCTTCTAAAACTGGATAATTGTAAACATTAAAAAAAAGACTGCAGGACTATTCAAGTAATAGAACAATCACAGATGTCTTCTGGTATGCAGGCTATTGGGTTATTTGCCATTCAAGATTATAAAAAAAAAAGACATTTCATTATTCACAGATACTCATTATTTCCCCATTTAAAATCTATACATTATGTACAACACAGTTTTTGTGGTACTGGCAACCCCATGCCTTCCAAATGTATATTTTTCACAATACACAATTACAATGAAACAGTGAGTACAGTAACATTTTACACTGATGCATCTTAACAGGAGCCACCAAATAGACATCTAAATTGTACCAAAGTGTCATCATCACAGTTAGCCTCTCTGAGGGCTTGTGGGCAATATTAGAAGGGTATGCAAGGTTCAGGCACACTGATACATAATATTATTTATTTACAATTAAAAAGCAAAAAGCAAAAAAAAAAAAAAAAAACCGGCCTTTTGTGGTTAACATTTTTCTAAACATGACAAATACATTTTTCCTTTATTGTGTGGTTTGCAACTTAGCAGCAGACCCAGTGTGCGAGCCTGGTTACCGATACAAAAAAAAGTAAAGAATATATATATATTTATATATATATATACGCGCATATATATATATATATATAAAAACAGAAGTCTAATTACAGCAACATTTGTTACTCTGTGATAAAATCTGCAATTTACAAAAACGAAATGACTGGTTTTTGCCTGCCATTAAGGCATTTCAAATTAACACCATGGAACTGATGTCTGTAATAAAGCGCTTCCTCATGTGATCCAGTCACATGACAATGTACATTTCCAAACTCCTCATTCTCTAAAAAAAAAAGAAAGAAAGAAAAAAGAGGTTTTAGTAGGATATCCTTTTCCATCATTTAACTCTGAACTCTTGAAATGCACAAAAACTGTGAAACTAAACACATGTAATTAGTATTGCCAAACCTAGCCCCCTGCTCCAAATCATGAGATTTTTTAAAAATAATAAAATTGAGAGGGGGAAAGGAATAGTTTGTGTCTCTTCTAGTTTCTGAACCTTTAGGGTGCACTTGGGTCATGTGCTCAGGCTTGTCTCTACAACACTGAGTGCTAAAAACTTGCTTTTTATTCAAATGAAAGGTGAGATTCTCATGTAATCACTGCCTCTGGGGAGCTGGGACTTTAAGAAAAACACCATATATCACGGCACTTGTGATAAAGTCATGAAAATTGGTAATTTTAGTGCGTAAGATTTATTCTGGAAGTGTTTGTGGATACTCCATTGTTAAGGCAGAGTTGAGCTTTTCACTTAAGACAGAATTTTTATTATATATCAGGTTTTCATTTCCTTTAGAGGTTGAAAAGTAAATTCTATTTAAAAGCAAGTAAACCGTTTACATTTGATTCTTAGGTAACTTTAAAATAATATAATCTTTAATGTACCTTCTAAAAATATTTTATTTCCAATAAAAGTATCTGCAAATCAGGAAGCCAGATAGACTTGTACTTATACATAAGAGCAGAAGTTTACTCAACTTTAGATGGATCTACTCCAAAATGAATCCCTTGCTTGCCTTTTATGAAAATATTTTGAATCCTAATTATATACTTCATAATAACTTGTTTTACTTTAATAGTACCAAGAGGTAAAGGATATTCTCTGAAAATCTCAGAGAAGAAGCAGTCTATTTCATTGATTAATTATCTACATTATGATTATAGTATGAGGGTCAACGACAAGTGTCTTGTTCGGAAGAATAGAGCTACAATTAACCAAAAAACCCCCCTCCCTTCTCAATAAAAGCTGCTGTCTATAAGGATGCAGATCTCCAGTCTTAGAAACCTATAATTTGCTTCCTCCCTCCCTATTAAGATGTCTATGTAAGTATAATTCAAGGGTTACAAGATATTTACCTTCTTTGTGCAGGAAACATACCAGATGCAGATGCCTGAGCAGCCACCTGCTGAGTGGCAACAAGGGCAGCAGAGGTCAACCCTGAAGGAAAGAAGAAACAGAAGACTGTGGATATACTTTTGGATTTTATGGTGTTCAGGAAGATAAGTATTGTCGTCAGTTCAAAAACCATAAATAGCAGCCAATCACTTTTTGCAGGATGCATACATCAAATATTTCAGGTAAGAGAGGTAAGACAATTTGCCTGGTCTGACCAATTTGCCTTAATATAATGTACTGAATTCTCCTTAATAGGCATTTTACAAGAAAATATGGCATTCTACCTTATTGTATTTCTTTCCAAGCACTGCACTGCATGGTGCTAAACGGTTTGTATGAATTCCTGAATAGGAAGCTCAGTTGAAATAATGGGTACCAGGAAACAACAAGAATCAAAAGTCACAGTGAATTAAAGAAACGACATGCTAGCTGCTTGGAATACAATACTTCCGTAGTAACTTCTCATTTTAAATTTCTCCCACTGAATGAGCATAATGCATCCCATAAGGCGTATGGAATCACTGAATCCAATTTAGAAATATTCAAGACTTTTGCATAGGAAAATGACTCTAAGGCACTGAGAGAACACAATGAATTAATGTCATTTTAGCTACAAACTGTACTAGTGTGTACTTCACTGCAGGGGAGGAAATCTTAATTCTGCTAGAACAGTGTCAGAAAAGGAAGAAAACCTGGGGTAAATCAAGAGAGAATGAATGATCTTTCATGCATCTCTTATTGTGCTTCTTTTTCCTTGACTGCAACAATACGTGCTGAATTCACCTAAATAAAAACAGATCATGTGCTATTGAGAAGCTGTAGCTGTGAAAATCTCAAGGTTGACTGCAGGGTCTCTCTTGTACATAAAATTTGTTCAAAATTAAAAGCTTTTCTCTTTGCCATGCTCTCTCCATTGTTTACACAAGACTAATTGTGTAAAAAAGTTTATTTTTTTACCTCCTTTGGGTCTTTCTAATCAGTTAGTGTCAGTTTTTATTATCGTTGAAAATACTCATGTGAATGATATCCTAGCTGACAAGTAAAATTTTAATAATTTACTGGCAATCAGTGGTTGAGTTCTAAAACAGTATTACTCAAGCATGAAGCTGTAGCTATAGTGTCATTTGGTGTTACCAGCTTAGTCCTTGCTGAGTGTTTTCAAACCTTCTCCCTAGATGTAAACTATTTTTTCTGGTTTCCGTAAAACACGGGTTTCTATTAAAATAGCTTCACATCACACTTGCAACATCAATTAAATGACTTTAAAAGACACATCGATCCTACAGTCAGAAGCCACAGCTCACCTTGAAATGGGTCATATTGCCCAGGTATAAGTGGGTAGCCCATTCCAACGTGTGTGTGGTGGTGTGTATGAAGGTGCCGCTGGCTAAAGGGGGAGTGACGATCTCGCTCCCTCTCTGCTTCCCGCTCACGCTCAGCTGTAGATTTTTCCACAGGCTGACAATAAAAAGGTAAAAGAAAATGTATATAATATTTTTTAAATTGAGAATATCACAACCAATACACTCACTCTGGGTATCTAGCAATGGACATTTAAACACGAACTATGAGATCTGATTCTCCAGTAAACTGGAGCGGATTTGCTTTGCTCCCCAGAATAGAAAGCTGCCCTAAGGCTGGTGTAGCCATACTCTCAGGATAAAGGGATCCTCAGGCATCACACAGCAGCCACAAATCACCTCTTCTCCCACCAATTCTGCAGGAGGAGGTGGCCTATAGGCTCCCTTATGCCCAGCTGATTCCTGGCTGCTCTAACAGCCTATTTGAGCTGGTGGCAGCCGGTGTAAATCAGTCCTTGGACTTCTTTCATTTGCACTGGGGACTGAACCAACTCTCAGGAGCAGGAGAGCTATTTCAAAACTATCTTTCATCAATTACAACTTTACTGACTTATCTGAAGGCAAAATAACACGGTTTACTCTGACATGCAAGTCTCCAAAACAGGATTTTAGTAATTTGCTATTCAGAAGATAACAGCTCCGCAGCAAATATATTGAAGGGATATTACCAAATCCCGTAGTTCAACTTTTTAATCTCATTATCTGTTTTCAAACAGGATCTTCTTGGTAAACTTTAATAAAGCGTACCATGTACCAAGAGCTATCTATGAATCTGGATTTCCATATAAATCTGCTACTTATATTAGGAAGTATATTAGCAAGAATCCTATTATACTTGTCACTTCCAGTATATGCCAGGGAAGCACCCTGATTTTAAATTACTTTGGATTTAGATGCAGATATTAAAAATATAGTCATAGCTTGACTATGCACATGTTTGGATGATGTTCTCTGCCCTTTCCCTACCCAACCCCAGATGTATTGCTGTTCAATAACAACAGATGAAGCCTTACAGCAGGGGACTTGCTGCGGTACTGGTTGGCATGCTGCTGGAGCAAATCCAGTGCTTTAGATTCAGTGGTTGATTTTGCGTTGATGCTAGGGCTGGTATTGACTTTCTCCGCCTCTTCTCTCCCTGACATCTTCCCATAAACAGGATAATGAAATCCTGGCGAGAGATAGGCCCCTGCAGATAAACAATAAATGCCACATCAAGTTACTGTTTTTACATTTGGTTATACATTGGGGTGGAGAGATTCCTATACAGGGGATTACATCAAAAATGGATCACGTGACTATAAAATTGTATCTTTGTTCTTCGATTTTTTCAGCTAATTCACCCTGATGAATGGAGGTTATAAAGAGGGTTGAGCTTACAGACATTTCAGACATTTATGGGTCCTCTTAAGTGAAAGGAATAGTAACTATAATGGTTCTGACAGTAAGTGCTTAGAATATTTTTATAGGCAATAAACTATCCGTCAGTCTAACAGCAACAGCAGCCTGTCAGGGGTTGTGGAAACTGTAACTGGGAACTCTGACAGTTCATAAAAGGAACATCTTGTATTAAATCAGTTTAATCTGCAGAACTTTCCCTAGCATAAGAACAAGCAAAACAAATGTCATCCGTGAAGCTGCTAACAGCCAATATTAAAATGTAGGTTTTACTCCACTGTTAGTGTGTAAATCTTTACTAGTGTACAATGCCAGTTACAGAACACATACCAGGATAGCTGTGCATTAGAACAGGAGAGACTGCACGGTATGCAGGATGGTTGGGATCATACATCTGTGGGTAAGGATAAGCGTGCAAGTACTGTATATAGGACTGATGCTGACTCATTGGTGAGGAAACGGCCACTCTAGCACCCCGAGAGTCCTTCCAATTTACAGGAGTCTTTCGATCATCGTTTTTGATCTTGCTCTCCTCCAATGACTGGGAATCAGAACGCTTGACCTCTTTCGGCTCCTCTTTAATGCTTGTTAATGAGACAGGGAGGTTGGGTATGGAACCTTCCTTATTAGGTGTTTTTCTAGGGCTGTCTTCTTTTAGTTTTTTCTCCCGATCAAGTTCTTCTGATTTTTGCTGATCAAGGTATTTGGGCTGGTAGACATAATGATGCCATGTTCTTGAATCTGCGTCCTAATATGAGGGAGAAATACATTTGGTTCTAAATGCACACTGTGAAACAAGATAGTTATTGATATTTCTCATACTTCTGTAGAGGTCTTTTTTTTATAGAAGTGTTAACAACACACCCAGATTATGTATACTGTAGGACAGACATGCTTCTTATAGGTTCATTATACTTTTAAGCTCAAACTCCAGCCAATATTACAATGTAATAGCAATGTAATAAACTTCTACCATAATCTGATTGAATTATTTTATTTATATCCTTTCCATGCCTTTGACTAGTTTAATCATGAATTACATATATATTAGGTGTTAACATTATGTGATCATACTATATATGTATTTTGATTAATGGCCATAGAGAGAGAGATTTTCCCATCTGTGAACTACAACATTGCTAATGCTACGTCAAAGGACTTAGATAACCTGGAATGATGAACCTGAAAAATGGATCTTGCTGGAAAGGTGCTTATATTGGCCTTGATCCTGCCAACATTTGTACACTTGAGTAACTCTACGCATTACAGTCCCATTCAATTAAGTGGGACTGTTCACATGTGCAAAGTTATAAAATCACTGTTCACCGAGATTGAGGTCAGGGTTTGAGAAATGTGTGTAGAATATGTCTAACTATTATAAAACAGTTTATAAACATGCTAAAGAGTGGGTACATGGTTTCTCTACAGGATTACTTAAAACAGCACTATCTTTACTGAATAACAAAAGAACATTATTTTTTATGAGATGTACAAGGGCTAATTACTATTACTTTACTTTAATGGTCAATGTTCACAGCATAAGAAATACTAATAGGTAAACTGGATTAGCGTTGGTTCAGATACTCATCATAGTCCATGGAAATCTTCTCCTATCCAAACTTGAACCATCCCACTTTCCTTCTAGTTCCATGACCCTCAGCCTTACCTTGAAAGATGGCTTATGAAGATGAAATCTAGGAGTCAATCTAGTGCCAAATGCCAGAGCATGAGGATATTCAGTGTGGGAGCACTGGATCACAGCAAAGAAACAGTAAAATGTCTTGGCAGGGGTGTGTATTGGAAGGCTGTCTAAAATGTGAGAAGGCCAGGAGGAGCCAGAGTGGTAAAACCATCACTGGCTTCAGTGGGGCCAGGATTTTACCCATTGTGTGGGCCTGCAGAGGTCAGGAGCTTACTGACGACAGATAGGGAACCATGTCCCCGATTTTGAAAAGGTCACGTCGGATTAGGATAAAGAGTTGAGCATCAAAGAACCTGCTTGCCCTTCTTTAGTAAATGCCAGCTGTCATCAAAAAAACAAAACAAAACCAAAAAAAAAACCCCAAGCCATTTTTTAAATCTACTTTGCACTTCATTCATAGTGAAGAGTGCTTATTTCTTGAAATTTCACTCTGCTGCACTAAGCAGAATGACTTAAATTTACATTTAAGAGTTTTAATTCTACTTGTTTCTATATGGAAACCATGAATTCTGTTTAATTAAGATTAAAAATTTTCTAACTAATTTCTTAAACCTGGATTCTGTCACCTCTACTCATGCTCAGTTTCCTCTCTCTCAGAAGCCCCACTGAAAGCAATAGATCTATTCAAGGAATAAGGTACTACTCAACGTCAGAAAGGGTGCCAGAGTTTGGCCATTTAGGTAAGATAGAAAAATACAATAAAATCGTGCCAGTAAAACCTTAAGAATAATTCAAGATTATCCGTGTTCAAGTTCCAGTGGCCTCACCTGTTTAAATCTTGTGGTAGGATCTACTCCTGTTTGTTTCATTGAATCCATAACAGATTTCATTTCCACAGCCTCCTTTATAAGCTGATGGTTTTCCATTTGTTTGGCTTTGAAGCTATCAGACTGAAGCTGCTGCTGGTGAGTGGAAAGAATCTGTGATTTGCTTGTCTCTTCAGCTTTGCTGGGGACTGATGACCCCATTTTAGTGTTATTTTTGCTTGTCTCTGGAACTGAAGGAGCCTTTGAGATAGTAGCAGAGGGGATATTTTTCTGCTTGTTGTCATCCTTTCCTAGTTCCTTCAGTGGAGGTTCACTCTTCCTTTCACAGTCTCTCCCAGTTTGTGCCATTTTCTGCTCTGCCAGTCTCTGGTCCTCATAATATCTTTCATACTGCTGCCTATAGGCAGGGTTAGAGGCCATCAAGGACTTTTGGTCCATGTAAAGCCCATAGGCATACTGTCCATAATAAAGTGACTGGGCAAGTGCAGGATGTCTCTGAGTTATTACTGACTGGTGCTGAGGCTGTAAATTAGTGGAATTGGTATCATTTTTCTTGGAATCTGATGGTTCTGTCTTGTCTTTCTTTTCAGCCTCTTCCTCAGCCTCCTTTTTGATCTTCAGTCCCTGTGAGGTACTGCTGTTCCCAGCTGCAGGGGTGCTGACCTGTCCAGAGTGCATGTAACTTGGAGAATAATAAGGATCGTAGCCATGGTAATAGGGAGAATGGGACTCTTTTACTTGTGATGATTGTGCTGTGATTGAAGAATGTCCTTTTACAACACTTTCCTTATTAGAAATAATATCTGAAGGAGAGCTGGCCTTTGACCTCATGCCCTCTGACCTGCTGTCAGAACCACCATCGTCCGCAGCATCAGAAATATCAGAGTAAGCCGGGCTGTTGGTTTTAGCAGCTCCACTATCTGCACCATTTTGTGTCAACACATGCAGTGGCGCCAGAGAAGATTGTCCATTCACCAAAGTGCTGCATTCCATTCTGGAGGCACTCCCTATAGAAGGGCTGGGTGCATTGTCTGTGAAAGTGTAAACCTTATCCGCTTCAGCTTTAATACTTGCCATCCTGCTCTCTTGAGACTCTGACAGTCCATTAGCTAACACTTCATTCTTGTTGAGATGGTCCTTTAAAAAATGTCCAGATAAATCTTTCCCAGACCCTTTTGAATCCTCTAGCTTTCCCAGCTTAGAATCCATTTTAGGACTTCCAGACTCTTTGCTTTCTTTGTCCTTCAGCTTTCTCTTCTCCTTTTTCTTTTTGTCTTTGAGTGATGTGAGAGCGGGGTTTACAGTGCTTGGCTCTCCCATAATAGTGGGCTTTGGTTGAATAGGTTTTAACGGAGGGCTCTTTGGTGTAGCCTGAACAACAGTAGTTGTGAGTGAGGGCAATCCGGGTATTGTCCCTGTAGTGGTGGTTGTAAAGGCTGTAGTGGGTATAGCTATTAATTGGGGAGGAGTAGGAGCTGGAGCTGGGGCAATGGGCCTAGCTGTTTTAAGTTTTGACAGATTTTTATCCACTTTGCAGGTATTGGCTTTTTTGCCCCTGTCTTTGTCTCCCAAATTTTTCTTGTCTACTAATCCTTCAGCTTCCAGTTTGGGCATTTCAGAGGCCAAACTGCCATCTGCTACTGAACAATTGTCCAGTGAGGCTGCCATATTAGAAATTACAGGAAGGGTGTTCAATTCACTGTTTGGGCCCTTCTTTTTACCAGAATTTTTGCCAGTTTTAGAACTGATGATTGAAGTTGGGCCATTATTGGTCAACTCTCTTTTCCCCTTGGGTGTCCCAGGGGTATTAAGAGGGCAAGGAGATGTTGGTGCTTTTAGCTGATCAAAACTTGATATACTTGTGCTTGGCTCACTGCATTCAAGTGCCACATTACTTAATGCTTCCTCACAGTCTGAAATTTTATCTTCGCTGTCAGGCTCAAACTCCAGTTTGTTTTCTGGATCTAAATGTGCATGAGCCTGGTGGTAACGCAGTCCATTAATGTGCTTGTACTTTTTGTTGCAATTGGGGTGAGGGCAATCAATCAATACTGGAGAAGAGCAGCCTTGGTCCAAAAACGTAGTCTCAAGTTTCCCCTGTGGGGTGGTTGGAGTGCTTCTAGAATTGGTGCGAATGCGCTTTCCAGATTTATTGTCCTCTGAACTGGAGTTCAAGTCTAGCTCCATTGGAGGCTTATTTTTCCTCTTATTTGTGGATGAGGGGCTAGCTTTGACATCCTCCACTGCACAATTTGGGGGTGTCCTGCGTCCACTTGAATTAAGGCTGCCCCGCCTCCCCTTCCCATTGGCACCACCCCTGTTCTTGTTCTGCAGTCCTCTTGACTCTGTAAAGCTAACATCATTTCCAGGTGCAGCTGCAGCAGACCTTGCTCGCTTTCCTCTCCCCCGACCTCCTCGCATTTCCAGGTCACTTGTTGGCGATTCACAAAACCTAAGTTAAGAAGAACAGATGTCAGAACAGATACTAAAACATCACCACCAGACACCATCAGCTGTTTCAACCATGAACTGATATTTCAAATATCAGAACGACACAGCTTTATGTAACAGAATCCTCTTCCAAATATTAATGTCATGAAAGAAAAAACATTTGCTTCAGGAATAATACTGACAGAGAAAAAAAGTAGTTCTTGTATCCAAGAAAATATTTTAAAATAAACTCAATTTCAATTTAATTCCAGAGATATTTTTTCAGTAACACAACAATAGAAAATACAAATTGCCAGCTCAACGTCTGCATTTTGCAGTGTGAAAGAGAGAATTACTCATTCTTCTTCTGAATGGTGTCAATTATATACAGTTGTTCTTTATTTATCTCTATTTGGTTTCTTGCCAAAGATTGGGGGTGGGGGGGTGGGGGGAAGAGTGGAGAAAAAACAGTCCCAGAATGACTGCCTACCTGGGAGGGGCCCAATCATGCTTTGTACAATCCAGCAGGGTCCCGACATAAGTCTTGTTCCGCCATGTAACATTTACCACCAGGACACCTGTAGGAGGAAGAGAAACAAAATATTATCACAGTTACAACTTTTTTTAAAAAACGAACAGAGCCCCATTCTTATTTGCTTTCAAAAGCTGTGGTCTACACTCTTCCTCTTTTCTGGTTTCAGGGACCTCAAGTTAAAACCCACAGGAAAGAGTGTGTGTGTGGGTGCGCGCGTGTGTGAGATCAAGATACAGCTGACAGAAGGAAATGGTTTTTGCCATGTCCTGCTGTAAAACGGCAACATTCACCTCTTAATTTTGCTATTACTGCACATAATTGCTTTCATTTGGCAGGCAGCCAGCATAAACTAAGCACCAGTTACCAGTGCTTAAATCAGTAGGTGACTCAGAAGAATGTGCTTTGTTTTCAACAATACTATAGTGGTGATATTATTGATCTGAAATTACAAATATCCAAATCACCACACACACAAGTTTTGTTATATAGGGATATCTACAAACCCTCTAGTTATTATTTGCATTCTCTCTGTCATTGTGAGCCTTCCATTAACCTGGCCTCCAACCTAAATTGAGGCATTTAGGAAGACAAATAATAATAATAATAATAATAATAATAAATAATAATAAACCAATGTGCTGTTTCAATGTTAATGTCTTTATCATTTAAAGCTTTGCTTTAAAAATACTTATGTTAAAATTTAAATAAATCTGCACAATAAATGTGGGCTTAAAATTTTGTTTTATCTGAAAAATCAATGTATTAATAAGTATATACATTAGGGGCTTCTTTTAAAAAAAAATAAATGGAGGGTTTCATTCAAACTCATTCAGCTTTCTCTCAAACACTTTCACAGACAGAGACAATTTATACTTTCATTTTCACAGACAGAGACAATTAATCATGTTTGTTGACCAGTCAACATAATTACCCCTTTAATTCATTAGATACTGTAGATAAACATAAGGTAATATTCTGAATCAGTTATCATTTCTCTTTAGAATGCATGCTGAAAAGATTAATTTCACCTAGGCAGAAGAAGAGGCATGGTGCAAAATGTTAGCAGATTCACAGAAATTCATTCTAAAGAACTAAATATTTAACTAAAACTACACACGCGAATCTCATGGTTTGTATTTCTCTACACTCCCCTTGTTCTAGCTAGCTTTAGCTTTCCTACAATGGAAATAATAATGGCACTGTGCCAAAGACGTTTCTAGCCTGTCTGCTTGCTTTGTGTTACCAGTGTGATTTCTAATTTTACACTAAAACTATCCCACTCTGCAGCACCAATGTAAAGTAAACATGTAACCTCCAGCTTATTTCCTTAGGGACCTTTTAACAGCAGGAAAGTATTTGAAGTGCTGTTAGCTAAAGTACTAGGGAAGAAGGGATTTCCTTGAAAATTCTCAATAGCAGATTTGAAAATTGTTCCCCATATGGTTTTAAGTTGCTATTATTATAAGTTGACAGTAGAATACCATATATTGTGGTAAGATGGTCTAAAGGACAAAAAATAAATCACTCTTCAACCAAGGCTAAAAACAGGCTCCCAGGATATAAAAGATCAGGCTAAAATTCCTATTTAGACAATCAGTATATTAAATTTATTTTTTATCATCTGTGCTTTGATATTAACAAAATGGAATAGCTGGGGACATATATTTTATTCTGACCCCTTTAAAATAAAAAACAAACACCTGACAAAGCTATGGGGGGGAGGGAGTGAAGGTTTTTCCCATCATTTGCTCTCTAGGGCATCGTGTGTGGTGTCAGAGACCTTTCCAGCTGCTTAAAATTCTTCAGCATGTCAGCTATATTTACAACACTGGAATATATTTGTATTGCCAGAAGGTTACTGCATTTTAGCTTTAGATGCAATAGGCTGAATCACTGTGTTTCAAAGTCTCTGATGTAGCACAAATGTATAATTAAAATTGCTTGAAAGGAAACATGAAAGAAACAACAAACCGTCCATTCTTAGAGTAATAAAATTAAAAACGAGAAAAGTCTGCACAGACACTTAACATTTGTCTGCAGTGAAAGGCTTTTGTTATTGCATTCCCCTAAGGGTTTCACGTTTCCAGCAAAAGCAGGCTTTGGATTGGCCAACTCCTACTGCGAGCATTACTATCTGATTGGCTGGGCAGAGCACTGCAGCACAGACCACAAAAAGCAAGTGCCTCGGATAAGTAAGCTTCAAAGGGAAAAAATGATGCAACACCACAGAACAGAGCAGTAAGTGAGAGGGTGACTGACTGAGTGAGAGAGACTGTATATGCAGAAACTGTTTTATCAGGCAGGAATAATCCGAACAATGAGAGAGGCTTGCCTAATGCTTCTTGACTCTGTAAATCAAACACTGGTTTATTTGCACTAACTAGGCTTGTCAATGTGACGAAAGGTTACTGTCTGCTAAACTGCGTTGTGTTTATACACTGAGACTCATGTCATTGAACTGTTTAAGATAGCATTCAAACCTATTCAAAACTGTAAGAACTGAATTTGCTCACAGGAAAACAGGATTAAGAAAAGGATTACTTAAAAAATAAGTTATTAATCATTAATCATCTGTGGCACCGTTTAAGGCAGGGTAAGATTTTATAAATAACGGCCTAAATGAAACTGATACCTCAAAATAGTAAACCATTAGAGGCTCAACTTAAATGTATACCCCAAATTAAAAAACACAGTAAAAGAACTAAAAAAAGAGCCACCGTGGCTTAACAACCATGTAAAAGAAGCAGTGAGAGATAAAAGGCATCTTTTAAAAAGTGGAAGTCAAATCCTAGTGAGGTAAATAGAAAGGAGCATAAACACTACCAAATTAAATGTAAAAATGTAATAAGAAAAGCCCAGAAGGAGTTTGAAGAACTAGCCAAAAACTCAAAAGGTAATAACAAAATATTTTTAAAGTACATCAGAAGCAGGAAGCCTGCTAAACAACCAGTGGGGCCCCTGGATGTTCGAGAGCACTTAAAGACGATAAAGTCATCGCAGAGAAACTAAATGAATTCTTTGCTTCAGTCTTCACGGCTGAGGATGTTAGGGAGATTCCCAAACCTGAGCCATTTTTTGTAGGTGACAAATCTTAGGAATTATCATCACTAGAGGAGGTTTTGGAATTAATTGAGAAACTTAACAGTAACAAGTCACCGGGATCAGATGGCATTCACCCAAGAGCTCTGAAGGAACTCAAATGTGAAATTGCGGAACTATTAACTATGGTTTGTAACCTGTCCTTTAAATCAGCTACTGTACCCAATGACTGGAAGATAGCTAATGTAACACCAATATTTAAAGAAGTGCTCTAGTCTAGAGGTGATCCTGGCAATTACAGACCGGTAAGTCTAAACATCAGTACCAATCAAATTAGTTGAGACAATAGCAAAGAATAAAATTGTCAGACACACAGAAGAACATAAATTGTTGCGCAAAAATCAACATGGTTTCTGCAAAGGGAGATCATGTCTTACTGATCTATTAGAGTTCTTTGAGGGGGTCAACAAACATGTGGACAAGAGGGATCCAGTGGACATAGTGTACTTAGATTTTCAGAAAGCCTTTGACAAGGTCCCTCACCAAAGGCTCTTATGTAAATTAAGTTGTCATGGGATAAGAGGGAAGATCCTTTCATGGATTGAGAACTGGACAAAAGACAGGGAACAAAGGGTAGGAATAAATGGTAAATATTCAGAATGGAGAGGGGTAACTAGTGGTGTTCCCCAAGGGTCAGTCCTAGGACCAATCCTATCCAACTTATTCATAAATGATCTGGAGAAAGGGGTAAACAGTGAGGTGGCAAAGTTTGCAGATGATACTAAACTGCTCAAGATAGTTAAGACCAAAGCAGACTGTGAAGAACTTCAAAAAGATCTCACAAAACTAAGTGATTGGGCAACAAAATGGCAAATGAAATTTAATGTGGATAAATGTAAAGTAATGCACATCGGAAAAAAATAACGCCAACCAAACATACAATATGATGGGGGCTAATTTAGCTACAACTAAACAGGAGAAGGATCTTGGAGTCATCGTGGATAGTTCTCTGAAGACGTCCATGCAGTGTGTAGCAGCAGTCAAAAAAGCAAACGGGATGTTAGGATTCATTAAAAAAGGGATAGAGAATAAAACGGAGAATATCTTATTGCCCTTATATAAATCCATAGTACGCCCACATCTTGAATACTGCGTACAGATGTGGTCCCCTCATCTCAAAAAAGATATACTGGAATTAGAAATGGTTCAAAAATGATTAGGGGTTTGGGACGGGTCCCATATGAGGGGAGATTAAAGAGGCTAGGCCTTTTCAGCTTGGAAAAGAGGAGACTAAGTGGGGATATGACAGAAGTATATAAAATCATAAGTGGTGTGGAGAAAGTGAATAAGGAAAAGTTATTTACTTGTTCCCATAATATAAGAACTAGGGGCCAGCAAAAGAAATTAATGGGTAGCAGGTTAAAAACAAATAAAAGGAAGTTCTTCACTCAGTGCACAGTGGAACTCCTTGCCTGAGGAGGTTGTGAAGGCTAGGACTATAACAGAGTTTAAAAGAGAAATGAATAAATTCATGGAGGTTAAGTCCATTAATGGCTATCAGCCAGGATGGGTAAGGAATGGTGTCCCTAGCCTCTGTCTGTCAGAGGTGGAGATAGATGGCAGGAGAGAGATCACTAGATCATTACCTGTTAGGTTCACTCCCTCTGGGGTACCTGGCATTGGCCACTGTCGGTCGACAGGATACTGGGCTGGATGGACCTTTGGTCTGTATGGCTATTCTTATGTTATGTTCTATTCCAATCTGTTATCATTTATAGAAGCTTTAGCTGAGTGGTCAATAAAACCAGAGCAATATTATACTGTGATTGATAAAAAATAAATGAAGGAAGTTTCATCTTCAAGGAGGAGGGGAGAGAGTAGTTATACTCTTTGAAAATCTCATCCATCTACAATGTTCCTCTGCATGAGAGCTTTACAGTTGCAGACAGATATTCCTATATACAAATATCTATTTAGAACTGTGTGTCTGTATTATGTCCATATGTCTTGCATATAAATTCCTGTGTGGATTGCTCTCATATAGGGAAGTGTACATTCAGTCCACATATGCCACTAGAGCCAAATGAGAATGGCAAGTTTTGGCTTTGGGAAAATAAATGGTATAGCATTTTACTCAAGTGCTGAAATCATTTATTTAATGTCCCCCCCCCCCCCCCCCCACTCTCCTGCTGGAGAAGATCACCTTAAGTGATCACTCTGGTTACAGTGTGTATGGTAACACCCATTGTTTCATGTTCTCTATGTATATAAATCTCCCCACCGTATTTTCCACTGCATGCATCCGATGAAGTGAAGCTCACAAAAGCTTCTGCTCAAATAAATTTGTTAGTCTCTAAGGTTCCACAAGTACTCCTTTTCTTTTTATTTAATATTTTGCGATCCCTGGACCTACTCAAGTGAATGGGCAAAAACTTAAAAGAAGGAAGAAAGTGCCAGTGAAGATATATGATGACAATTAATGATTGGTCACTGGAAATTTGGTTTCTGCAAATTAGAAGCTCCAAACTAAATGTCAACTCTACATTTCTGAACCATGGAGATACATTAAAATTATTTCAGTGGTAATGTTAATACTTTCATCTCATTTTATTCTAACGACCATAACCCTGAGAGTGGAAATCATAGATCTTCCCCATCTTTAAATTCTATTATGCTATCTAGCCCATCTCTCTCTGCTACTACAGAATTGTTCCCTAACGTAGATTTTCAGTATGTTGTCCAGTTTTGTTCTAAATGTACAAAGCAACTGGGCTTCTACGTCTTCTCTTGGGAGATTATGCCAAAGCATTAGAATGCTCTCTGTATTTTCCTAATATTCTGTCTACATTTAACCTTAGTTAAATTCATTTTGTTACTTCTTGTTAAAACCACATGTATCGTCCTCAACGATTCGTCTCCCTCTTTGGTGTTTATATACTTGTATTCCATTATATTTCCCTGTATTTAATAATGTTAAATGTATGTAGTTTTTATATTGTGTATATATAGAGTATATGCATGTTACATTTTAAAAAAAGAAGCAGCACAGAGACAGGCATCAGAAGTAGCCACAAGCACAGAATAACTGAAATCAATAAGAAATTCAATCATTCACATGACCTTCCAGTATAAGAAAGTCAATACTGTATATTTAAAAAAATAATTGTCAAGCAAATAGGAGTAAATTCTTTCCTTATAAATCAGTTCTACTAATATCCTACTCATTTTTGTTGGTCATTTCTACGGCATCAATCCTTAACTTTAAGCATGTGTATAGTTCCATTTCAATGGGATTGCTCACATGTTTAAGTTAATGATGTGCTTAATTTTTTTGCTGGAATTGGGTCTAAACTTCCTTCTAAATTTGCCAATATCTTTTTGGTAACAACATGCCCAGAATGAAACAGAATGATCTAGGTCACCTCAGAGACATCTGTAGAAAGGAAGCCTTCACTCTCTATTCTTTAAGAAAAGTTATGGAAGAGGATGAATTCTCATTCCTTCATGTACAGAATACAGAATCTCTTTAGCCACAGGCAAGTTCTCTAAGAACGTGCTGTGAAGGAAGCACTTTTAATCAACTAAAATTATAACAGACATGCTTTGAGAGAACAGAAGCAACATGGGATTTTAGGAATGCCTCATAAAGAGACACAACTGGAAGGCCCACTGCAGCAGAGCTCTGGAAGATGAAAATGGAGGTGATCAAAATACTGGATAGCTGGAAAAAAATGACTTGTTGAATCCAGTTAAGATGTACTATTATAATTGGTTCCTTTAGTCCAAATCTTTATCCTGGCACATAACTCAAGTAACAAAGCTACATAACTGGGAATTCGCTGGGGATTGAGGGGGAAGGGATCTTCTTGCCAGGTTTCAGAAGCATTACACGGCCAGTAGCTTCTAATCTTGCTGCATCTGAATCCACATGGAGTGTACCTGCAGATTCACTGGCCCTTCCCTGACCTCACCCACAAAACTCCCCTATATGCTGAGGTGTTGAGAGCACATGTGCTTTAGTGGTTACAGACTCTTGTGTGGTTCTTCACATCCTGACAGATGCTTCTTCCTGTTCAGAAGAAACTCAATTGACGGAGATGAAAAAAAATGTCTGTGTGCACATCTCATGAGTCATAGCACTACTACAAATTATGCCACTCTGTCTTCACTAGCTTTCCATCCACAATTCCCAGACAGGACAAACCATTTCTCTGATAATACACAGCAAAAGCATTCACAGACTCTTAGAGGTGTGGCACAATATCTCACCTTAGGTGGGTGCCAAGGTATAGGAAACAGCTGTAAAAAATAATTACCTCCCTTTCCATAACTGTTGTTCTTTGAGATGTGTTGCACATGTCCATTTCACTATAGGTGTGTGCATGCCTCGTGCACAGTTGTCGGAGATTTATACCCCAGCAGTACCTGTCAGGACACCATGAGTGCTCTCTGGTGCCTTGCACCATTGCAAGCATATATAAAGGGCTCTGCTGCCCCTGAACCCACTCAGTTCCTTCCTACCAGAAAGACTCCAATAGAGAGGGGAAGGAGGATAGGTTGTGGAATGGACACATGCAACACATCTTTAAGAACCACAGTTACATAAAGGTAGGTAACTATTTTTAGTTCTTCAAGTGATAGCACTTGTCCATTCCACTGTAGATGACTCACAAGCAGTTCGAATTGGAGATGGGCGAGAAGTCTATTTGAACAGGGATTGCAGCACGTCGTGTCCAAATCTGGCATCCTCTCTAGATTAATGTGAGATGTCATAGTGAAAGGGAAATGTATGGACTGATGACCAGGTTGCCACCCAACAAATGTCCAGTATGGGTACACAAGCCAGAAAGGCTATGGAAGTTGCCTGTAACCTGGTTGAATGAGCCACCACTTTGGCTAATATTGCACCTCAGGGTAATCAGTAGCTCAAATGCATATAGCTGGAAATCCAGGAAGAGATCATCTGGGTGGATACTGCCTGGCCCTTTACTCTGTCTGAAACAGCAATGAAGAGCTGAGACAAAGACTTAAAAGGCCTAGTCTGATCCAAGTAAAAAAACCAAGGCTCTTCTAGCATCTGGAGTATGGAACTTTTCTTTTCCTTTATTTAAATGAAGCTTTGGAAAGAAAATCAGTAAATCAACGGCTTGATTAATGTGAAAATCGGAAACCATTTAATTTTGGGTGAGGTCGAAGGAAAACAGTGCCCCTAAAGAAAATTAGTTCCATCAGAGTCCATTTGGTGGCTAAGTGCTAACCCTTGTTTCCAAAACAAAAAATAGTCCGAGATATAGCAAACTGGTGCCTGAGCTGAGGGGATGTCTCTTAAAAAGGAACAAATGGATAATCTCTTCCATTTAATAGAATATCAGGGTTGGAAGGGACCCCAGAAGGTCATCTAGTCCAACCCCCTGCTCGAAGCAGGACCAATTCCCAGTTAAATCATCCCAGCCAGGGCTTTGTCAAGCCTGACCTTAAAAACCTCTAAGGAAGGAGATTCTACCACCTCCCTAGGTAACGCATTCCAGTGTTTCACCACCCTCTTAGTGAAAAAGTTTTTCCTAATATCCAATCTAAACCTCCCCCACTGCAACTTGAGCAAGATAAATAACTTTAGCAAGATAAATAGACCCAGTTGAAAGCTTCCTACTATTTAGAAGAATTTTCTGCATCCCCTTAGAGAAAAACTCATTCTGAGGTTGTCAGCCATGAAGCTTCCACAGAGTCAGGAGGAGGTCCTGAAGATTGGAATGAAGGAGACAGCTGTGGAGGTTTGACGGATAGAGCTAGTAGAATTGAAAACGAATGCTGATAGGGCCATGCTGGGACTATTAGAATAAGGTAAGCAGACTATTTCTTGACTTTGGATATAACTTTGGGAAGGAGTGGAACTGGAGGGAAAGCATCCAGCAGACCTTCTGACCAGGGTAGGAGGAAAGCATCTGTCAGTGAACCTGGGCTGTGATCCCCTTGCGAACAAAAACGATAACATTTTTTGTTTGCTATTGTTGCAAACAGGTCCACTTGGGAAGTTCCTCACCACTGGAAAATGGATGTAAACACATCTGGATAAAGAGACCACTTGTGGTGACCTGTGAACGACCTGATTAGGTGGTCTACTGAAGTGTTTTGAACTCCCAGAAGATAAACAGCTCTCAGGTTGATGGGACTGGTGATGCATAAATCCCAGAGGGGGATCACCTCTTGGCATAACTTTATCAAAGGTGTCCCCCTTGTTTGTTTACACTGATCATGGCTGCTATGTTGTTGAGTACCAACAAATTTTGCCCCTTTATATGCGGAAGGAACTCCACACAAGTTAAACAGATGGCCCAAAGCTCCCTTGATATTCATATGGACACAGATACTGAGGCGACCAAAGGCCATGAGTCTGAAGGGGACTGAAGGGACCCCCCCCAACCTAGATCTAATGCATCTGTGACTAGAGTGAGTGACTCTTCTTGAAAGTAAAAAGGTATCTTCCTCACAAAAATGTGCAAGTTCTAACCACCAGTCCCGGGAGGATAAAACTTGTGCAGGTACTTGAACCATATGATGATGGGCCACTGAGTACACCAAGGCCAGCCAACCATGTTGTTCTCTGGGTTGTAGCCTGGCATGCTACACAACACAAGTGCATGCCGCCATCATGTGTCCTAGAATTTTGAGACAATTCCAAACTAAAGTGAGAGGGTGCACTTTTAGATCTACAGCAGTGATGCGCATTGTTTGGAACCTCTGTTCTAGCAGCAAGGCCCCAGCCTTTGTAGAGTCCAGAGCTGCCCTAATAAATTCTGTTCTTTGAAAGGCATGAGGATAGATTTCTTTGTATTGATTAGGAGCTCCAGAGAGTGTCAAAAGTGGACTGAATAGTGGTTAGGGTTGAAGAGTACCTAAGACCTGGTGCAGCCTCTTAGCCAATCATCCAAGTAGGGGAACACATGAACACCCAACTTTTGCAGGAATGCCACTACTACAGCCATGCGTTTTTGTTGGATCATATTAAAGAAGTTCTGTATTAAAATCACAAATGAGTTTGATTCCCCATTAGTTTAAATTCTAGGGTATTACTAACTAAGAGGTCTCTTGGTTTTTGGTACTGTTTCTCTCCCTCTATGTGTGAAACTTGCAAGCTGCTAATTGCATTAGTACATTCTAAGACAGAGTCTGTTCTCAAAGCAATTCACGCAGAGAGACTCAAAGCAATACTCTAACAACAGAAACAGCACCCAGAGACTCCCCACCCTTTTGTTGTATTAACAATTGTGATTAAAATAGAGATAGAGGATGTATGTGGATGGATGCTTGGTGTGGATAATAACTGAATGATCAGGGAGGTGCCAGCCTAAGAATCCAGTGTCCATCGGCTGAAGAAGGCGTCAAGTGGAAATAACCAGAGGACCCCCCCGGAGGGCAGACTGGAATCCACCCAACAGCCTCAAGAATGGGAGAACCAAAGAACAAGATAACATCTTGGAGCCGTCAGAAATGTGCTATCTGCTGATTGATTCAGCAACAGCATGATGAAGCAATTCCCATAGACTGGCATAGGAAGAAATTCCTATAAAAATAGACTCTAAAAAGTGAGAACTTTGGGGTCTGATTCTGCAAACCAACTTCCAGGAGCATCAGATGAGCATCTGACAAGGCCCTGCTCCCTCCTCATGTCCAGGCCACTTGGCCAGTGGCTTGGCATGAGCAACTCTAAGGCTGGTAACTACGGTAACAACCTTGCAGAACCTGTGTGTGTGTTTGTATGAATGAATGTGTGAATAAATATGAGACTGAATGGAATGTTATAACTATAACTAACTGCTTACTATGATTCTTTCTGTATTCACAATAAATGTGGTATTTTGCCTTTTTCCCTTTAATAAGATCCTGCTGGTTTTTATTTTATTGGTATAACATTTTGTGACTAAGCTAGGGGATGCTGACAAGTCGAAAAGCAATACTGCAGTTTGGTTGTGGGATCTGTTGACCATGAATCTGAGAAACTTTCTGTCAATCTCCATGTGAAAAGAAAAGGAGTACTTGTGGCACCTTAGAGACTAACAAATGGTGGGAGGAGGTATTGTTTCATATTCTCTGTGTATATATAAAGTCTGCTGCAGTTTCCACGGTATGCATCCGATGAAATGAGCTGTAGCTCACGAAAGCTCATGCTCAAATAAATTGGTTAGTCTCTAAGGTGCCACAAGTACTCCTTTTCTTTTTGCGAATACAGACTAACACGGCTGTTACTCTGAAACCTGTCATGTGAAAAGAAGCATCCCTTTAAGCTAAGAGCAACGTACTAGTCCCCAGGATTGAAGGAAGAGATAATAGACACTAGAGTAATCATACAGCCTTTTGTTTTCATTGTTTAGCTGCCTTAGATCTAAAATAGGCCTCAGAGCGCTGCGACATGAAGGACTGAAACCATTGGGACTGCTGTAGGAGGAACAGCTTTCTTTTTGTTGTCGGTGTATAGATCTCCAGAGACTTAAGGGTCTCCCTTGAATCCTTAAGACTATGAAGCCTCTCATTTGTTGTATTGGAAAAGAGAAAGGGACCTTCAAATGGGAGGGCTTGGATGGTTTGTTGCTCCTCTGGGGGAAGACCTGATGATTGCAGCCAAGATGAACATCACATAATGATGGCGAAAGCCATTGCTTGAGCCACAGAGTCCGTTGCATCCCAGCTCACTTGCAATGATATTTTGACAATTAATTTCCCCATCTCCCCCACAGCACTGAACTCCTGCTTTGCCTCATCAGGGAGCTTGTCTTTGAACTTCACGATACTATCCCACAGGCTGAAATCGTAGAGACCTAGCAGAGACTCTGAGTTCACGATCCTCAACTATAAAATTCCTCTGGAATAAAACTTTCTGCTTTATCAAATGGGTCCACCTTGTTTGTTTACACAGACCATTGCTGCTATGTTGTCTATGAATACCGACAAATTTTGCCCCTTGATACGCGCAAGGAACTCCACCCAAGCTAAACAGATGGTCCAATGCTCCCTTGATATTTATATGGAGACACAGATCCTAAGGAAACCAAAGTCTAGCTTTTTTTGCTTCTTTTCTTTTCAGGGTAGAGGCCCGGTATCTCTGTCTCTCTTTATGTTAGCAGCAGCAACTACCAGGGAGCCTGGATGTGGGTGGTTATAGAAGTGCTCAAATCCCTTTTCCATCCTTTTAGCAGTTGGAGGCAGGGAAGATGGGGTTTGCCATAAAACCTTGATAGGTTCCAGCTTAGCTTCATTAATAGGGACAGCTATCCTAGACCAGTGTTTCTCAAACTTTTGTATTGGTGACCCCTTTCACACAGCAAACCAATGAATACGACCCACCCTTATAAATTAAAAATACTTTTTTTTAAATTTAACACTATTATAAATGCTGGAGGCAAAGCGGGGTTCGGGGGTGGAGGCTAACAGCTCACAACCCCCCATTTAATAACCTTGTGACCCCCTGAGAGGTCATGACCCCCAGTTTGAGAACCCCTGCCCTAGACAGTCCTGCAAAGGCTAAAATATCCATGGGCCTGTGTGACCCTTGCTGCACCTCTTCTGGGTGGAAATACAGAGCTGCAGCCACCTCCTCAACAAGTATTGATGAGCTCTGAAATCATCAGGAGAGGGAAAAACAGACTCAGTCACTACCACCTCATCAGGCCATGAAGAAGCAGCAGCAACAGCTAAGGGTTGTTGAGGGGGTCCCTACTCCAGTTACTCCACAGGAGAGTCCCAAGCACACTGTCCGACACCAGTCCTGGGGGGAAGGAAGATGTTTACCTTGCTGCAGATGGTCCCTGTGTCTAGCCAATATTGAAGGGTGGAAAGGGAGCGGAGAGGCTCTAGAATGTGGAGGGAAGCCCAAAAGAGCCACTGATACAGAGGCAGAACCCAGCTATGTGCAGGCCATTGGCTCATACAGTGCTGAAGCTGTGGCTGGTACCACAATGGGAAGGCACCCACCTCAGAGTCTGATAAGGATTCCACTTTCTCAGACCACAGACCAGCTCCAAGTCTGAAGATGGGGGTACCAACAAGATCATTGCTGGCTTCCCTCTAAATGGAGCCCCACGTAGAGGAGCCACAACTGTAGAGGCCACTGGTACCAAACAGTGCTCTGGGGCTGGAGCTGGGACTCCAGAAGCATATGCTTCCAATACCAGTAATGGGTAAGATTCCTGAACAGCAGGGGAAGCTGGCACTGACAGGTTATGCAACTCTCTGGCTACCACAAAAGTCAGAATTGTAGATGGCACTGAAAAGGGCTCCTGAGTCTGCAGTACCGAAAGATATGCCAGTCTTTTAGGGATTGATCTCCTTGGACAATTATGGTCCTCCAGATTCAGCAATCCCTCCTGTCTTATGAACTGTGTCAGGAGGTGACACTTCTTTGAGTGTACCTTGGAGTCCTTGCCTCCATTCGGTCCCTTCACCGTAGAATTTGAAGGCCGTGGTACAGAGTCTTTGGTGTCTTTTCTTAGGTACCGGCAACAAGGATCTGCCTCTGGACTCAGAAAAGGAGGAGCACTCCTAACTGAGTCAGATGTGCTCAGTACCCGTTCTGAACAGGAAGGTTCTGACAGCAGGCGAAGTGCAGACTTCAATAGCAAGTACTTGAGTCTGGCAACCCTGTCCTTTTTCTATTGGGGTTTGAACCCCCTACAAATGTGACATTTGTTACTCACACGCACCTCTCACAGACACTCAAGGCAGCTGGGGTGTGGGTCGCTCACTGACAAATTTATTACATGGCTGACAGGCCTTGAAGTCAGGAGAATGAGGCATTAGTCTGGTATAGACCCCAGTATCCAAACAGGAACCCAACTCTAGAAAATTACTATTCCAAACTTATTCTTATCTCTAAATATGTACAAACACACTACACTAGACTAAAAACTAACTCTACAGGTACCATATACACTATTAGAGAGAAGATTTACAGACACAAAGATCAGCACTCCAACAGTCATCACTGGCAGTAGGAAGGAACTGAGTGGGTCAGGGCAGCATGGCCCCTCATACCTGCGTGCAGTGGCGAAAAGCGCCAGAGGGCACTCATACCGCCCCATCAGGTACTGCTTAGGGGAAAATGTCTGACAAACGTGCACAAGACAGGTGCGCACACCTTCAGCGGAATGGACACGTGCAATCACTCAAAGGAGGAGGATTATTTTTTCTGTTCATTACACTACCCCTCTTCAGTCCATTTCTTTAGCATTATTTCAACAGGAGGCACAACTGGAAAATATTTTGAGGAAATCAGGGATATGATGCTATCTGCACATTGGCATTTCTTCCACAAGGAAGGACAAAACAGCTCAAAATAACCAAGGAAAATTAATGTTCTATTCAAGGAGGGAGAAAAACTAAGGAATTTATAATGCAATTTTATCACAAAATATTTAGAGTATAAGTTTCTCTCTTCAGGGAACTTGTCCTTTAAAAGTAGGTAGTTATAAAGTGCCTAGCACATTTTTGATGCAGTCGTATCAAAATAATAATAAATATGATTAGGTTAAATAAAAATAACTCTTCCAAACTAGTGTAGTAGACTACTAATTCCATGTTGGTTTAAGTATTAGGATTTGAGCGCAGTTTATAAATTATGTATATAATAGCAAACAACATATCCCAAAAATAGGAGCATATATCCCCTTTACAATTTGGATATATCATTCTATATTCAAGTTAACAAAGGCATTCACAATTAGGATACTTCTGTAACAAGTGATATCCTGCACACCAAGCTGTGTCAAGCACCCAGAAATCAAAACAGCCAAGTGTAAGGAACAATCTTTTTCAATATTTCAGAAGTTGACACTCCTGCTGCTGTAGATTTCCTTTTTTATTGCAAAGTGGACACAAGTAACCAGTTCTCTAAGAAAGAAAATAAATGTATTACACCTTTGGATTCTCAAAAACAATCCAATAGAACGAGACAGGATCATGTTACCTAAGATAGTCAATATTTTTTTGCACCAACATCCATTGACCAGTTAGTCAATAGCTCAGTCAAGGTCTTACAAATAGGCCTTAATGTAAGTGTAAGAGATGCCAAAGAATAGTTAGGGGCTGTCCCAAAGACCAATGAATTCTATGTGATCCTTTCCGTTGACTTTGGGGGGCTCTGGATCAGGCTCTTAGCAGTGGCAGAAGATCCTATATGAGAGACATTTATTCTCAGTTCACACTTTGAGGACCTTTCATTGCTCTTCAGCTTCACAGCCACATTGTAGGATGTGATAATTATGGCAAAAATGAAGCTAAACCAGTTGCGAAAACAGAATATACATAAATATCCCCAAGGACACAACAGGGTGTTCCCAAAAACATTTTGGGATAGTATTACTCAGTTTAGTGCATATGAAGGGTAGAAACTGTAAGCAGGTACTGGCGTTTTGTTATTGGATGAAAGAATGACATGAAAAGTGAAAATTTAAAATACAGTCCTCAGCAAGTTTAAAGAAGAAGTATTTTGTATGTTTTCGTGATGTTTTCATGAACCCACTTTTCTTTTCCTTCCTTCTTTTCACTCATTGGATACCAAATAGCAGGCCTGAAATTCATTGGCTACTGAATATAAATCTAGATAATAAGGTATGTAACACAATTTTGGTGGGGGAAAAGTCTATATTATTTCAGCAGTGATTTAAAAACAAAATCAGTAAAAGTAAATATCATAGCAGTGCTATATATGCTAAGCATTACAATACATATAACTCTAAATTCTTTCTTAGTGTTAACTACACTGTATACAACTTAGGAGACCGGTTGTGACATTAGTAAAAGAGAGAAAGCATAAATACTGTCTACACTGTTCACCACAAGGATCTCAGCTGGGCACTGGGGATCGCCAAGGTAAGGGTGGCAGTAGGGAGGGAGTAATTCTTCTCCCCCAGACTTTAGATTAGGAATGGGGCCACCTCAAGCCTAATGCTCTGAGTAGCTTCAGAAACCCTTGTAGTCACCCCAACAGCCCTGCAGCTGAAAGAACTAGACAATACATGTAAGATTACGATAATACATTATTTGCTTTCATAGTTCTGTTACTAAATCATAATAATAAACTTAAGCCAAGATTTTTTGATGCCAGGGCTCAAAAGTTTGAAAATGAGATTACTAATTTAGGTTCACCATTAACAAATTTAGGAGCCTAACTTTAGACCCCAATTTTTGAAAATCATGACTTCATAAAATATGTCATACTTTCAAAGCACTACACAAGTAGCCACTAAATGAATTATAATAGGAGAGCAATGAAATGCTCACATGAGATGTAGATCACAGCAACTACCAGAGAAATGCTAGTTTACTTAGATCAACTCTAACCTATCTTCCTAAATAACTCAAGGGCTGGATTATAGGGCCAAATTCTCTACTGGTGTGAATGGGTGCAGCACTGATGCCAATAGTGCTGTTTCTATTTACTTCCATTTATTTGGCCAGTAAAATGAAGTCAACAGGTTTACACAGAGATTGTCTGAATATCTTCCAGATGATCTTCTAAAGGTGAGAACCATTTTTTTCAATCAAATGCCTCAACATGGATGACAGTCAAGCCTAATTGCCTTGGCATGCTGGTGTACCGTGGAGACTTTTCCACTTTCAGACAGTTTTTGCTCACTTGAAGCTGCAGAGAAAAACTCCCAGACAGTAAGTACTGCACTTCTTTTTTTGTCATTGTGTCCCAAACAAAGTCAAATTGGAGAGACTTTTATACCAAAGCTTTTCTGATTTAGCAGCTCTTGAACCTCGAGAGACCAATCGCAGGACTTCAAAACGGCATATTACCACATTTGTCACTTGATGCACACACACAAGCACACAAAATCAATTCTGAATATCTTCACTATCAGTAAATTTGTACACAAATCAAATTCAAATTGGTATTTGGCCCCTCTCTGCTGAATATACATAAAACAGATTGGGACACCTAAGATAGCCCAAACTATGGGAAACGGTCAGCCATGAAATAAATTGCTACCCAAGGATTAAGCTAGCTTTATTCTACACTTGTGACCGTCAACTAAGTTCTGCTCATACCTATTTGACATCATTATGTCCACAGTAACTAAAGTATTTCAAGTGTCAAAATGTATGGGAAGGAGAGGAGAAGGAAAACCACAATTTAGGAGACTAAGACTCATATATGGTCTGAACTTTTTATTGTCACTCATTTAGGAGGACCAGTATAACTCCTGTGTTAAAAATTTTATACAACAGCACCATCCATCATATAATCCTCCATCTATCCATCCATCCACGTTCAACAAAAAGAAAAACCCATACAAAATTTCATATTTTTCTTTCAATGAAAATTATACAGTATTTTTTCCTGTTCCATGACTTCCAAGTATTTTTTCAATAGCCTAAAACCCACATGAAATTCTTATAAATCTACACTGAAGAGTGAATTTGTGTTATAGTGATCCAGAAACTCTATATTTTTCACTAGTTTTATCACGTAATACACGTAACACCACCTAAGAATCTCACCATCTACAGCAGGTATATATATGTTGCAGAAACCAAGATCAACAAGTCTGGAACTGTAATGTTTGTCAGGTGACCAGAAAATGCAAGATGGGTTTGTTTGTCCCCCTCCTCCCCCCCTTCCAGAGAGCCCTACTGCTGGGCCGAATGTTTGAAGAGTTGCTTTACCCACATCCTGTAATCAAACCATCTGGAACACAGATCTGTGATTAGTCATCCTGAACATTAGGCTTTATCTGAACAAATAATGGACAGCAATGGAGCAGAGGAGATAGGGCAGCATTAACAAAGAGAACCGTAATGAAACACTTCATGCCTTAGGGTGCTGCTGCTACAGTCACAAACCTTTGAAACACATCACTCTAGTATTAGTGTACTACTTTATGAAAGCACAGTGATCTTAAAGATTAAAGGTCTGAAGGAGGACTAAACATTTCTGGTTTAGATAGTGTTGCTCTGTCGAAGGCTAGCGTAGGTTGGCCTTACTCTATCCACATTAATTTATAGCCTCATCAACAAGGTACCAGACTCCATTCATTTTCATGTGATTTCCAGTAGGTTTTGAATAATGTCAGTTTACATTTGCCAGGTGCTTAATCCAAATACTGCGCCTTTTTTATTTCTCCCTTAACTAAGACGTCATCACCACAAGTTACTTAAAACAACAAGCACCTTGACTTGAAATGATTTGTTATTCATTTGGCTAGTTGCAACATTTACGTAACAAAGAATGTGTCTTGTACCTATTGTTTCTGGGCATCAAGATGACAACCTTTTTATCCCATGTAAAAAAACTCACAAAAACCTAAAGATTTCTCCCAAAGCACACAGAACAAGCATTGAAAACCATAACTGAAGAAAGCCCGTTTCCCCACGGGCCCACATGCTTTAATTCACAAAAGAACATACAGCCACTTCCATCACTGTCACATCCCCTGCAGCCTTTGTTCTGAAGCCTGATGAGCTGTATTGATTTGGGAAAATCGTTGAGCTTCCTGGAAAACTAGACTCTAGCTTATTCACCACCATCTATTTCTTTCTCATGAAGACAGTTGGTCAATATTCAGTTGACTGGTCAGCCAAAAGAAGCTCTTGCTGCTTTTCTTTTTCTTGCCTCCCTAGTAACATTATCCTTTCCCAGCTCTAGAATAAAATACAACAGCATGTTAGGAAGGCTTGTTGCTAAGGGTGATATGAAATGGTAATGTCTGTGTGCACAAAGCAACCACCTAAATGCTAATGTTAGTGAAGTTTTAGAAGCTAGTACAGTGTAAAAGCCAAGCCCTAGTATACCTTATCGACTTTTCTGTATTATATTTTCACTGTAGGTTTCCGTTAAATAATTTTAAAAAATGCCTTCGTTAAAGTATAAGTGAACTCTATTATTCTATTTCCACCATCTACATATGAGTAGATAACTGATAATGCAGAAGTTCCTAATTAATGAAGGGCAAAATCCTGCATTCTTTTCCTGGGCAGCAAAAGACTTACTGAAGAGTGAGTTACCCACACTGCAGATTTGGCCCAAAAATGACTAGTAGACTTACTGCAAATTGAATAACTACACAAAAATATAAGCCACTTGGAAGAATGGTTTCCAAAACTATGAAGCCATAGCCATCAACACAGATAGTTCTTTCTTCTGTCAAACTGACCTGAAAATGGTTAGATCTTCCCAGAATTAGGAAAGGTTTTGATCAACTGCTGCTACACTCTTGCTTTTGTTTACAAACATTAGACTACCCTTTGCATCCTTTACAGGAAAAAGTGCAATTAACGTTACTGTAAACTAACTACTCTTATCTGACCTCCAGAGTACAACTTGAGTTTTATTATTTGTAATCTCTATCTTTTCCATGGTCACAGCAACTGAACCATTTCACTGTTCTTCGAACGTTTGAAAACAAAGCTGCAGACCTAAGGTTTCGGTGCCAACTGAAAGATAGTTAGTTGAAAAAATCTTTTAATATCCACATATTCTGAACAAGATCAAATCTGTTTCAGAAAAAAAAATCAATTATTTTTTCTCCAGCAGTACTTTTTGTTCTTTAACTGCAATAATCACAATTTGTGATTCATATTCTCTAACATTAAAGTCATATGGTAACAATTTTGATATAGAAAAGGAAACGCTCTTTTGTAATCTCCCAAATTTACCACTCGTTTCTCAAGGAGAGTTATTTTGGTCAACGGCTTTCCACACTATGTTATTGCTTTGTGGAACACATGGCCAGTCTTCTGCATTATACTGCAGAGGAAAGAAAAAAAAAATCCACTGTCTTTGCTTATACTCCCAGCACCACATGTCACTTGAGATAAGCAACAGAATGCAAGGCCTTTCAACTCATCTGTCACACTCACTTCCTGCAGTCTATATTAATTACAGGATCTCTTCAGCTAGTTACTCCTCCCTCAAACTCTTTCACCTTAAAAACCAAGTAAACAGAAAAGTAAAACAAGATTAGAGTAAAAGAGCCATAGTGTTTAAATCAAAATAGTGTAAGACAAAAGAGGAAAATCAAAACCATTCTTCCCCACATGGTCAGGCACTCAGGAGTCCTTTAACGATTATCTGCCTCCTTCCTATTCTCTCTCAGATGTCAGATCACGTAAGCGCTGTTTAGAGCAGTAAACTGTTGAGAAACAGCTGAAGAAATAGGGAAGCTCATTATTTTAAAACAAAAATTGCTAAAAGAGCTCATAGTACTAAATAAACAAACAAATAGCTAGCCAGCATTAACACACATCAACAGAACTTTGTTTCCTGGCTCTAAGTTATACCTTTGTAGGAAAAACGCACTGGGAGTGTAAATGCAAAAAAGCACCAAACAACAAGTGTCTTCAGTGATTAGTCCCCCATTGCTATCTATGGTGATAAAATGTTGCCACGTGTGAACACTGGCGCAATTATTTGTCAGAAGTGTGGAACAATTAATGAAACATAAGCCAGCAGGGGACAGGAGTGAAGGAAGTGGAGTTTGGGGGAAGAGAGGAGGAAGGATACAAACAAAACCCCCACAAAAAAAACAATCTGTGGACTGCAGATATCAAAATGCAATGGGAACAGAAAGACAGTTCAGCTCAACCTCAAAAAGCTGTTGCTGATCCATGTATCTCGTTGGGACCAAAAAGCAGAGCCTGATATAAATTATGATGCTTTATTTAAAGTCAAAACGTTTATTTGCTTTTGTGTCAGCTTTGGAGCCTTTTCATCTCTAGATACCAGGCCCAAGAGAGAACACATTCCTATAGCTCTGTTTGCAGCCAGCTGTGGCTTCACTAAATCATAAAGCCTCCTAACAAGCCATTCTTTACAAAGGCCAACAGCAGTTACTAGACATGATCACTTCTCTATTATTTCACTCACTGGAATTTAAAACAGCAGCTGAAAATACTGAAAGCCACTGAACTGCATTCTACCAGCGTGTGTGTCTGCATTAAGTTTCACATATCGTTTAAAGGCTTCATTGTCCACAGTCTGGGGAAAGGGTAAGTAATGAGGGAAACACCTGAACCAGATGCTCTCAAGACAAATGGGGATAGAGTTTGCATGGGATTTCTTTTACATGAGTCTCTAAGGAGTTCCTATTACAGTTAATAAAAGACCAGTTCCCCATTTTTATTTGTCATGAGGCTTTGGCCCACATCTTACATGTCTGTGGCGGGTGAAATCTTTCCAGCTCTTCAGGCAATAACATCACATAATGAAATGTCACAGTAAAATAACCAAAGCTAGGAAATGATGAACTCTAGCTAAGAATGGTCAACAATAAAATGTACACTAGAGTAACCTTAATAATTTCCAGTTACAATGATTCCAGTGTTACGATTTACAGTGTTAGCCTCTTAACACTGTGAATCATTGTAACTGAAAATTATTAATGTTACTCATCTTCCAGTTTACTGTTTTACTCCCCAACCCCACTTCCCCACACCTCTTCATATTGATTAATTCAGATTAGTACAAAACAAACATCTCTCACCAAGAACCTACTAAGCTTGACCTGTTCCATCTCCTAAACTATCTAGAAAAAGGAGAGTGGGAGGCTCGTGAATTTGAGGACATCCCTCACTTAAAATTCTTTACAACCACCAGCTCGGTTGAAGCATCCGATGAAGTGAGCTGTAGCTCATGAAAGCTTATGCTCAAATAAATTTGTTAGTCTCTAAGGTGCCACAAGTACTCCTTTTCTTTTTGTGAATACAGACTAACACAGCTGCTACTCTGAAACCTGTCAAAATAATCTTCCCTCTGACAAACCAGTTTTTCTAGAAAATAATAGTGGTTTTCTTGCCACCTTCCCCTGCTGTCCACATTCCAAAATTCTTATCTTCTAGTAGGGGAAAAGAAGCCCAACACAGTTACAAGTATTTCAATAACATGCTTAGAGACCAGCTCTCTTCTGTAAACAAGCCTAATGAAGTGTGACTAATAGTGTTCTCCTTGAGCAGAGGAAAGACAAAAAGGGCCTTTGTTAGCATTTACTGAAGCAAAGTAGGCATTTTGCTGGGGCAGAACAAAAGTTAGCTAGCTATTGACTGACCAACCTCAGTAGGCATCATAGTCCAGTTCAACTTTTTTCTTTAAATTACCCCGCAAGTGGGTGAAACTGGTAGACTCTCTGATGACCAACTGGTTAACCAATATTGATGGAATGCAGTGGGAAACTACCAGAAAACCAGTTTCCCCGTAGTGATCAGTACACTTTGAGGTAGGTATCTCTTCTTTTGTCTGTGATTGCATGGACAGTTTTCCTAACACTCTCCTTTGTGCAGTGTGTCCCAATTTCTCTGTTTATGAGTAAGAGACAAGCTAGCTTTCCTTGACCTGCTGTGATCCATACAGCTGCTACAGTTTTACCCCACTTGTAAAGCTGATCCGCCTTTGACTTTCATAGATTTAGAAACAAAACTGTGTTAGACACTGAGCACAGGACAATCATACCCACAATTTCAGCAGAATCTTATAGTTTGTGTGTTAATAGCCCTAATATAATCAGCTGAAAAACTCCACAGACCATGTTACCTGGGAAGCTTTGCACAGATGACCCCACATTTCTCTCGCTCTCTCTCTCCTGTGAAACTGACACGATGACAGAAGCACGTTTCAGCATTAATGAAAACTTGCCTGGCTTCAGCAAGAGCAAGAAGAGGCTGAACTCTCAGCCATGACTTAATTCTCACCTTGGTCAGACAAACAAAGTCAAGAAGTAACTTGCCTTACTTGAGAATCTGTGCACAAATTTCTGTATAAATTATTGGCTGAACTTTGGCCTCGTCTGAAACATTGGCCCCTCAGGCTGATAAGCTATGACCCCAGGTGGCACATCAAGTCCTCTCAGTTGAGGTAGGAACATTATTGCTTTGCACAGGGGATTGCAGCGTGAGAGCCAATCAATCAAGCTCCTTGACAGTTTTTACAGCCTCCTAACATTAGGCCTAAGTCAAACTCCACAGCTCCTATTGTTCACGTTATTATCTTTTTTTCTCTACTCTGATGAAGTTAGGGCAAGTCCAAGGCTTCAATGAGAAAGAAGGCTATTATGAGCAGCTCAGGGTTTATTGACTCTGATCTGTGGAACAATGTCCCAAAAGCCTTTCCCGGAAAGTAACACATTCTTAATTGCTAATAATAGTCAGTAAAAATAATCTCTTCCATACATCCTCTCATGAAGGAAAGATAAACAGTCAGACATCTCTTCTGATAAGTTTCCATTTATTACACAGCATGCACTAAGCATGCACACAAATAAAGACTATAAGCTTTCAATCAGCTACATTGACTTGCTGTAAAAATACTGAATGTTTAACAGAATACACCTAACACACCAAAAAAACCCAAAACAAACAAAAAACCCCATAGAGACTAAAAATAGAATAGGACTAAAAAAAGCAAATGCATGTCACATTATGCTAGGTAAACAGACAAAAGGATATTTTTTCTGTTAAGACTAGTGCATTTTAAGTTCTATACTATCCTTTGCTCAAAATGATGTGAGGAAAAACAGTTTAGGAACGATTTGATGGTGTTATATTTCCCTCTAGCATTCTTCATGAAGGTCTAGATGTCTTGTTCAGATTAAACATTTTCAACTCCTACATGGAAGTAACTGAATTTGTAGTTTAAGTACATTATGCACTAATTCTCGTTATTTTTGAGTACCAGTCTGTCACTCTAGCTCAGGGATTCTCAAACTTTTGTACTGGCGACCCCTTTCACATAGCAAGCCTGTGAGAACGAGCCCCCCCTTATAAATTGAAAACACTTTTTAATATTTTTAACACCATTATAGATGCTGGAGGCAAAGCGGGGTTTGTGGTGGAGGCTGACAGCTCGCGACCCCCCCCATGTAATAACCTCACGACCCCCTGAGGGGTCTCGACCTCCAGTTTGAGAACCCCTGCTCTAGCTGTATGTACAAATCTTATTACCAACAGGCTGTAGTCATGATGCACCACAGTTAAAGCCTATACATGACCTCCTTTTGTGTAAGGATTTCAGTCTTCCTTTACAAAACTAATTTCTACTGCTGGGGAGGATGCATCTGTAAATGAAAAATTGGAAATATACTTTCTTTTCTTCTGATCAAATTTAGAGCTGGAACTCCAAAAATAATAATAAAAAAGGGTCGTTCTGGTACGAATGGAACTCTTGATCATAAGGACATAAATCAGAATTTATGAATCAATTCTGCTGGATGCTAAAGAAACAGAATGGCTCGTTTTTATCTTAACTGTAGCGTTAGATGATTCTGCCGTAAAATCTCCAGCCTTTAGGAAAGCATTATGTCATTTTAAATTCTAAAATAGAACTTGATAGCAGTACATGAATATTTACTTACTTTCTTAAACCTGAATACCAGTACAAAGCTGACATTTCATCCACGTATGTTAGGGTACTGACTTCAAAATGTGAATGGAACCAGTAAACTACTCAGTGAGCTTTCTGCAGAGGTGCTGGTTGAGAGAACAGCAGTTTCTTTCTGCTAACTCCTCTTGATACAGCAGCTTGCCCTTTCAGCTGTCATTCAGTGCAACAGCACTTCTCATACAAAACAAGAGGATATCACATACTTGTTTCAAATTAAGGATTCCCCCCTTTCATCTTGCCACATTTATACCCTGAAGAATGAAAAGAATTCATATTGTATAATATATCCAATAACGTGTTTTCAGACAGTGCCAAAAACAGAATTTAATGATTATTTAGGAAAACATCCGAATAAACTGATCACAGTCAATGAAGCACTAGACTTTTTAAAAGAAGCATAACAGAAATCGGAGTAAGGCAGGCCTTTCAAATTACTGATGTAATTATTGTAAATATAAACAGCTTTTATGTTTATACCTATTCTGTTATTCTATCCCAAAATAATAACTAAATGCCCCATGACATATCATGTTTCTTGTCCTTTAAGATTAAAGTCCATCTTCTGGCTTTTATATACATTTTAAAAGACACTGGAAATCAGCAGTTAGGTCGAGTAGAGACTAAACAGCTCTCTCATCACTAGAGGGTTGAAGAACATTGGAGGCAGAATGAAGAGGCTTGCACTGGTGTAGCCTGAACTCTATTTGTTCTGAAGATATATAGTGGATTCCAGTTTCCAGCACAGTCAATCAGACACAACATTCATTTTGATGTTGGTGTGTGTGTTTTGTGTGTGTGTGTGTTTTAAAAAAGAAATAAGAGTGTAAAAAAACACCAAACCCCAATACATCGAGAAGGAAGCTTCTCTTTTCAATTTTCAGCTGCGGGATAAAGCATCCTTCTTCCAAGGAGGAGGGGGGGGGGGGGGGAATCTACTCTTAAACACGAGCGTCTTCATTTGCCTGCACTTAAAACACAAAGAAAATGGGTTCATTTCTATCTCATAATTTTTACAAAGCAATACAAAACTTTCAATGTGAGTGCTGTGTTTTAATGGGTGCTCCATAAAGCAAACAACATAGAAGTTAGAGGAATGAGAACACTTTTACTGGTCTTTCCAAAATAAACACCTATTTTAGTTTAACAAAACAACAGGAGACTGTTGAGGTGTATTTGTCTTTCAGCTGATGTATATGCACTAAGTACAGCCCATAACCCACCTACCCACAGTAGCTCCAGACAGTTAGCCTCACCCACAGCTCTTTGCAATTTAATGAACAGTCATATCCAACAAATCTCTTTCCAACAGTCTGACAGTAGTTATTCTCTTAGACTCTGGGCCCAAAAGAGAGATTTGTCATTGCTTAAATAAATTTTACAGATGTAATAGATAAAGGCAATAAAGAAAACAGGGCTTTTATAAAACAAAGTCGACAGAGCAGAAAGCTATTCCTCTATAATGTGCATGTCTCTGTGTGCGCACACGTGTGCTTGTGTGTACCAAAGGGAAATAGACAATGAAGGTTAGGAAGCATGAAATGACAGCATTCTTTGCCTTTCAGGGAACGTAAATTTTATTTGCAGAATGTAAATCTTGAAGCCATGGTTTTCAATCTGCATGTGTGATCACCATAAATTGATTTCAAGGAGATTTTAAAGTATTTAACTTATTGTTCAGAAATGCAAATCCCATCCAACACATTCATTACTGTAAAACAGAGAAAAATCTAGATGACATTTGAGGACTCTGTTTACGTATTGCAGTTTTTCAGGCACACACTGGTTATCAAGCTTTCAGTTAAAATTAAGCCTGTCTATACTAAGGAACAAAATGTATATGTTCAGTTGGGTTTAAGTCAGTTTAATTCTGCTAAAGGATAATATAGTTAAATTCAACCAGCTTGAGAACACATTTTTAAAAACACTGTTTAAACATGGTTATGCCCCATCCACAATGACCAGCAGAATACTGTTTAAAACTGCTTCAGCAAACATGGTAGTGAGGATGAGACCTATATTGGAAATGTGTAAATATAGCTAGTCTTCAACATGTGACTTCTGAGTCTCCACAGTGACATTCTTAGTACAAACTGTAATGTAAAAAAAAAAAAAAATTTTTTTTTTGATACTTCAGTTTACTACTAAACCCAGAAGCTAGAAGAAGGAATTAACTTCAGAAATCCAAAACAATGTGTTCCTTTAACATAGTAGGGATGCCTGACAGTAAATCTCTCTGATGCTAATTGCTGCTTCTTCCAAGGAGGGGGGGGGGGGGGGGGGAGGAAATCTACTCTTAAACACGAGCGTCTTGGTTTGCCTGCACTTAAAACACAAAGAAAATGGGTTCATTTCTATCTCATAATTTTTACAAAGCAATACAAAACTTTGTAGTACATGCTGAGTGTTTTGTTTCGCTTCCTTGTCACATAAATTGACAAAGAGTTTTCCTCCCCGAAATTCTCTCTCCATACTAACTAAATTTTACACTAAAAAGTACCTTTGCTGAATACATAAAAAACTGAAATCAACAGTCCTCGAAGACTAAATTCTCATTTCCATTCCCTCATTCTCAAAGATTTTTAAAGTATGGTGAGGTACTGCCTACACTTCTTCTTATACTTGGCCATAGTTCTGAATGAATTTCTGAATGAATAGTAGTTCAGTCTAATTACCTTAAAAAGACGGAAATCGTGTTTTTTAAACTGAGTAAGTTTAGGAAGATCATGCTAGCACAATCTCGTTTTCTAGACATCCTGAAAGTTCTGCCAATATATTTTCAATTTTTGAGATTCTAGGATAGGAGCATAAGAAAAAAAAAGTATTGTTATATGTTTGGGTAGGTACAAGGAATGGTGAACACTTCAGACAGATTAAGTATAAGTCTTTACTGCATGTTTTATTGTCATTTAAGTTTTACCTAACCACATGAGGAAAGCTGCTTTTGACAAACCATGATTTGTTCCCGCACTGCAAATCCCATGATGCATTCATTTTCTGACCTCTCTCCAAATATAAAATTGCAGCTCACTCCCTACATGATCATCTTTGTCAGAACAACTTCCACTCAGACAGCAGCTCTAATCCACTGCAGCTAATGGTTTCTGTCAGGAAGGAAGCAAGGGAGATGATACCATCATTATGCTGTACAGAATCTTCCACATATCTCATGGGTAGCTCTCCTTTCATCGAACGCAGGGTGATCGATCAAGTGCATAAGGAAACTATTTTTCTTAACAATAAAATGAGCAAACACATTTCTCCCTACTTGTCAATATATTTACACATGGTAGCTAATCACAAGAAGAGAGTTTTGCACCGCTCTCCTTCATCTTGCTCCTCCTATTATGGCTTCCAAAAAATCCTAAAGCAATACGCCTTACGGAAAGCAGCCTCTGTGAGTGTTTCTGCAAAGAAGACTGCTTAGGTGACTTTTCTGAAGCTACAGAATCACAGAAGAAGAAGAAGAATTAGCCAGTAAGAAATACAGTAACTTGTTTTCTCTGTAACTTAGTTGCTCAGGAAGGACTGGTGTTCCTGGGAAACTGGTATGTAGAGGCAAGAAGCCTTCAAACCAATAGGTGGTTTTCTCAGGCATGTAGCCTTCAAGGTAGTCCAGAATGTCTCCATCCCAAATTTTATCTATATCACTGATTTTACCATTTCAAGCGCAATATTGACCCTTTAACCAACTCTAATAATTTTGGAAATCACAAAACAGTAGGAGTCTCATTCTTGGGATACCATTCTTTAGTAGAACAATGAGGAGTCCGGTGGCACCTTAAAAACTAACATCCTTCTCCTAAAGATTGAGGGGATAGCCATGTTAGTCTGTATCCACAAAAACAAAGAGGAGTCCAGTGGCACCTCAAAGACTAACGGATTTATCTGGGCATAAGTTTTCAAAAGCCTAACATGGCTACCCCTCTCATTCTTTAGGAGAAGAATATGAGAAATGGCCACTTTTCCTGCAGGAGGGAATTCAGAGACCTCCACATTTCTTTTGCTTTGCACAGAAAGAGCCAGCTTGTTTGTAGCAGTTTCCTGAAAAACCTGGAGTCTTTGAAAAGGAATACGATCATTCTCAGCTCTAACAAAGTCATCCCATTTGATAGATCTAGGGGCTTTGAGAGTCATAATAGAGAGTTTCCCGAGTTAGAGGCCGTGATTCCAAGAGGACCTGATTCAGTCAACAGTGGGCTGTGTTACTGAGGTTACTGATGGTAAAGACATTTTAGACAGAATCTTCTAAACTCCTTTGGATTTCAGACATCCATGCAATAGCTGCTATGACATGTATTGAAAATTGACCTGCCCCAAACTCAAATTTTTTTCTAACTGTACCTCCCACTCTTTCCTGTCTAGTTGATACATTAGAAGCATAGTTGAATCCAAGGGAAAGTCGGGCTGTCATTACTTGATGATCTCTTTTCTTCAGGGCTTTTGGATAGATTAATCAATTATTCATATTGTAAAAAGAAACACTTCTAGAGGGATTTGGGGTTTCTGTACTGGCTCTGAGCAAATTTGCCCTTTCCGTTGACAGAGATTCTGAAGAGAGAAAGAAACAGAATCCTTTACAGTGACTTTGCACCTACGTTTCTTGGTGTGGCAGAGGAAGCAAATATGCACAGAGCCCACTCCTTGGCCAGCTGTGGATCAGTTTCAGGATGGGAGATTATGTGGTGTACCAACCCATAAAGTCATGTGAACAATTTAAACCTGACTAATCCAGACTATGGACATCTGTGGCCCAGGGCTGTCATACTTTATGAGCAAAGGAATTCTTCTTGTCACTAATTCTTGGTGCTTAGATACCAAAGTTCTTCATGCCTCAGAAATACTATGGATTGACAGACAGACTAATGCTGGTTTTTAAGGTACCTGGAAGGACGTTTGCCTCATAATTTGCATTTGGGATAGGTCTGCCAGAAATGACTACTCAGTATAGCTATATTTGCTGCTTCTTTGATCCTGATGGTGGATGTAATAAATGACTGCAGAAGGAACCAAAGGATTCCATGATGAAAGGAAGAGTTTTGCTGCACAGGGCATATTTCGTTCTTCTCTCTCTCCATGGTGCTGGAACTTAGAGAAAGTAACACTAAGAGAAAACAAGATGGTGACTGAGAATATCCCACTATGAGCTGCCTTGACATGAGACAGGAAATAACTGGGAAAGAACAAGAGGAGTGGAAAGAGCTGGAGGACATAAAAACCTCATCATATGATTGACTGCCGCTTGCCTTATGATGCAGAGAGATAACACCTATTAGACTCAGTAAAACATACTAGATTACAACTGTGAGCCCTTGGAGGGAAATGTTTTCTGTGGCCCAATCAAGATTCAAAATGCAGCCAACACCACTAAAAGAACAGGCAAACACCAATAAATACTTACTGCTGGTGCTTTCCAAAAATATCCAGTTGGAGATGTTCTCCTTTAGCTCGTCAGACTAACAATAAATTCCACTCATCCTGCCAAATGAAAACTAACAGCCATCTTCACTGAGCCTAGATTGCATTATTTATGTGCTTTGCTCAGAATCAGCAGTTCATTTCTTGGATTTTAATATGGGCTGCCATGTTTACAGCTCTGCCTTCTTCTGCCATTTATAACATAACTCGAAAAGGTTATTTATTTTATTGAGAAGGGTAGATAACTGAGGAAGTGCCCTTCAAAATTTATGAGACAGGTACTGACTTGATGCTGGCATGAAAGATGGAGGCCCAAGAAGGGCCAGGTGCAGCATTCTAGTAGAAATACCAGCACCCTCTCCCTTCCCAACACACAGGGAAAGGGCAGTTGAACTATTCATCAGTGTGTTGCCCATAGAAAGTGGGGTCTTATTTTTCCTATCAGCCGCTGGCTAATAGAGTAGCTATTCTGACTAACAGGTATCGAGTATAATTTTCACGCTCTGACTTTTAGCAGTCTTTACACCTAGCCTTTAAGTATTATAAGACACACTTGTCACACTTTCTAGGTGGGTTACTGAATGTCAGGCCAACTGCATACTAGTATTCAGCTGAACAACATGCTTGTACCTAACATAAAACAGATCACTCCATTTGGATTATGCTGGGGTTTACAGAAAAAGAGGAAAGTGATGGAAAAGCACACACTCAACATTACACCTTTTAGATTGTTTTTTTTTAAAAGCTGGACAAAAAGCTAGCCTTCAGAAAGAAGTCACCATGGCAAATAGTGTGGGGCCAAAGTCTAGTGAACACATTTCTACATTTATTACCTTCTATCAGTATGACTACTGTAAGAATGAGAAATCCTTTGTTGTAATTTGTGGTCTCCATTAATCTATTAAGAATTTTTAGCCATATATTTTTTCCATTCTATGTTATTCACAACAGTGTCATTCTTACATGCATGCAACCTGCCTCCGCCAATGTTGTTTTAAATATGACTAGTTTTAGGTGTAAAAGAAATTAAGGATTACATACTAACTTCACAGCAATTCCTTGTATGACAAAGGAAAGTGGAAAAAAACAACTTCAGTTTATCACAGGACCTTAGTTCAGAAAATTCATCTAGATCTAAACGAACTTTATTTTTTTTATTGCAATCACATGGTAATGAATGCTTTGCAAAATAAATCTACAAAAAGCAGATTTACAACTTCACATTTTAACATGCACATTAAATATTGTGATAATTCCTAAAAAGAAAAGGAGTACTTGTGGCACCTTAGAGACTAACCAATTTATTTGAGCATAAACTTTCGTGAGCTACAGCTCACTTCATCGGATGCATACTGTGGAAAGTGTAGGAGATCTTTTTATACACGCAAAGCATGAAAAAATACCTCCCCCCACCCCACTCTCCTGCTGGTAATAGCTTATCTAAAGCGATCACTCTCCTTACAATGTGTATGATAATCAAGTTGGGCCATTTCCAGCACAAATCCAGGTTTTCCGAAACCTGTGATAATTCCTGATACTCTTCTACCACTGTACTTTCCTTCATCTTGTTTGATTACAGAAGACAAAGGTCTAAACAGATCATGGGGCAATATGATGATTGATTAATTAATTTAAGCTCTACTAGAGACAGGGAGATTTATTAGTCACCTCTCCACCAAAGGATGTTTCCTGCAGGTATGCATCTCTGGCTGAGCCGGAGTACAACTTCTGTCTTTCACCATAATCACCCCATATTAGAATTGCACTTAACCATTACCCTTTTTCATGGAGTTTATCAAAGAGCTTTTCCTTTAAAGGACTGAAGGGGAAAGACTGTTGGCTTTACTGCACTGCTTAACCACAAAACCCTCTTGTGAGGTCTTCAAAAATAACAATTCAGCAAAAAGTAAGAGTGTTGCAGCCACCGAGTCAGCCCCTATAAACCCTTTTCTAAAAGGCAGCTTTCAATGAATCCGTTTTCAATGTTTTTTCAGTTATTCTTATATAGAAACTTCCCTCCCACACCCGCTTTCTCTTTGGAAATTTGGTAACCATAGTTTCTGTATCCTGCTGAGACTTGATATGTAGAGCTGTATTCTACCTGCTATTAAGCTGCTGATAGCAGTGTTTCTGTTGCAATTTATGAGAAATGTCAGTTGAAGGCAGAGAGTATTGTACATACTATATTTTCCCAGCTGGATACCTCCGTGAATGGAAAGCAAAAACATGACTATACATGCACTGTAGATTTGAGGGGGGAAATGAAGAAAAACGCTGCAGGTTAGATCTGTTGGGTGGTCTCAACCCACCAATGAGTAAACACATGAATGGGAAGATGCAACTAAGATTATCAAGAAACAGTGGAGACACCCAACACATTGATGCTAAATCACCTCCTCTAGGTGGTTTAAACCCATAAACACCCCCCATCTTTTCACACATTCAGCTTATCTGCTTGAATTTACAACATAAATTTGTTTGCCTGGCTGACCTAAACTTCAGGGTTTTGTTTAACATTTTAGTATGAAGACAGACATTTTAATCCTAAATGCAGGCATCTGTTTCCATATTAATCACACTTTTTTTATAAAACGAGTACTGAGTTGCTAGACACAGGAAACATGATCAATTTTCTACTCCCCCTTCAAGATCAATTTTGCCTACTTTTAATTTTAAAAGTCAATCTGTTTGCTAACGAAAATATTTTAACCTTTCCTGGCAAATATATATTCCCTGTAAAAGCTCTTGGTTTCTTCATCACACAAAGGAGGCAGTTGCAGGTAATAGTCCTGACAGCACAGTAAGATGGAAGCCCAATGCAACAAAGACTGGTGGAGAAATCATGAGTCAATGTCTGCTCTATCTGTCTTCTGAAAATATGGGACTATAATCTTTTCCCCCACCAGTATTGGGGATTACAGTAGAAAACACTGACAAATGATTATTATCTAAACATTGTCAATTTGAACCAGATTCAAAATTCTGTGGTCCAGGTTTTGCCTCTCCAGAGATTATTATATTAGACTAAATGTTTTAAGGCAAATGAATTGATCAAGTTCCGTAGTTTGTGCTTACCGTACAGTCCACAATATACGAAAGCATTCAGTTGTCTGAGAGAAAACTACTATAAAGTTTCACATCTGGAGTAAAGGAGAGACAGATGATTACAAAAGCAGAATCATTTACTTACAAACACATGCTTCTCAAGGAACTTGTTTGCCTTACCAAAAAGCTGTCAACTCCTACCACAAGTAACTGGCTCCAAATTTGCAATTAGTCTTTGTCAGTTCCCAAATCACCCTCTCTGTTAGAAACACAAAACTGAAATAATGAAAGTCCAAAAGCTGCTAAACTTAGTCAAACTGAGGAAAGAGCCAAATTACCATTTAAATAACAATATGAAACTCTTTGAAGGAAGGGCCTTTTGATCTCAAAGATTCAAACGCTGATCGGTGAGAATCTGCATGCTTCAGATTTCCAGGGGAAAAACTACAGAAAGGAACTATGACCCAAGCTGTCTGTCATATGCTAAATTCCTAGCATATTTTAGTGTTGAAACATAGGGCTCTTGGCTTGTACTTAAAGGCAGTTTCATTGTCAATACCCTAGTTATCAAATGTGTATTGCTTTTTAAACAGGTTTTGATAGGAAGGGACATTAGCAAATAGTAGGGGTGAATAAAGTTAGACTGATTAACATCCTCTTGCTCACCCCAAAGTTTCATGAGTGAATCACTCTTGCTTTTTGTGCCAATTTTACACATTTAATGTTTTGTTTTATTTCATATTCATAAAATACGGATGGTCAAACAGAATGACAAGTTTATGACAGAAACAATGATCCCAACCCTTTTGAAGAGGAGAATCAAACAATAAAACTGTGATGAACTGTGGCTCTGAATGCTGTCATTTTTGCATTTCTTTTCTGAAAAAAAAACCATGAACAGTTGATGCCTTTGAAAACTACTCTAGCCTTTGAGAGCTTACGGAGTTTGCTGATGTCACGCCTGGTAATTGACACAATGCAAGGTCTGCATGGCACATTGCTACAACATTTGTTTTACAAGTGCACATTTCACAGGAAACCAAGGATCAATATTCCCCAAGACTTATAGACATACACTTCCAAAAAGAGAAAAATAAAAAATAGTTACATATCCATACAAATCAAAAAAGTCATAGAATGGTGGCAGGCAGCCAGCCAAACTATTTCAGGTCTGCTTTCCCATCTGCTTGGCCTGTTAACTATTGTAAAATACAAGCAAATTGCTTTTTCTCCAAACTAATTCTCAGAAGGACTCCTTAGAAAACAGATTCCATGATAGAACTTTAATAAAACAGGATGCCTTATGATGATCAATAAACCTTCTAGCACTGAAAAAGGTAGGAAAACCATCTCAAAAACGAATAGCAAGAAAAACTGTTCCCTTCCTCCACCTTGGCACTGAGCCATGAAGCTACCACAGACCAGGAAACAGTTTTATCTTGATCCCTCTGCTAGCAAACAAAGTTATTATCAAGTCATAGTAAATTACTGCACCAATATACATTATTTAATTTACTGCAAGTTTTTTATTTATAGATTAAAAATAGAGTCTTGCATAGCTGTAGGCAATTTAGCACTGCACCAATATACAGTAATTAATTTACTACAGGTTCTTAATTCATAGATTAAAAAATAATTTGCCTAGAAGCATTTTCAACAGCTGCCCATAAATCAGCCCCTTCTGCCTGTAAAGTTCAACTCAGGAGTTATTGTGTCTATTGTGCATTTTAAGGTTCAAAGCAAGAATTATTATTGCATTCATTCATAGCCAAGAATGTATCCCAGCAATGAAATTTACCCTTCAAGGCTGACCCAAGCTTTACCATTGGACTGACTAAACAAATTAATTTCTCAATGATATGCTAGCTCCCTTTTCTAAAGACTATTTTTGGTGAGCATATCTAGGATTATGACCAATAGTATGTAATAGCACAAATTGTAAAGATGTAAACACTTGCTGTCTACAAACAATGCCAAATTGTGAATAATGGAGTATGAACAAACCTCCCGGGGATACAGTTGGGTTCTAAAAAAAATGTTTGAATTATAGGGTTATAAAATGAGTTTGTGGAAATAAGGATACAGAAGATGCACTGCAGACTAAAGCAAAGGTATTATTTGCAGAATGCCCCATGTGAAATATGCAAGGTATAAGTAATGTCACCAGCACAAAGTGATAGCTCTGTCACCTCTCCATAGCCAGCAACTGAATTTTTCCCCACTTACTGTGTGAGGTTTTGTTATTAGACACAAGCGAAGTGTGTTTTCATAATATACCAACAAGTCAGAATAGTCCCTGTGCAACTTCTCTGTGTCCTTCAGAATGAGGACTCTGGTACAGCAAATTCAGTAAACATTCCAGCCTTTCCTTGCTACATTAATCCAATGCAACTAGACTGACGATTAAGGAGCAGGAAAACAATTACACTGTGTGCTACTGCCAAGGATGCAAAGACTCTAAATCTCCTTGAAGCCGAAAACAAATTAGCAGTTTTGCCTGCATCAAGCTGTCTGTCCAAATGGAGGCTGCTCTTCACAACGACATTAGTAACTGTGCTCCTCTCAGATAACGCTTTAGGGATACAAAAACATTTTCTCTAGCTTATTTCCTGTCATTTCTTGTCTAGACCAACAGAACAGTTTGTAACCCAATCACCACCTTCACCCCTGGAGCAACACCAGGCTGGGAATTCCTAACCTCCTCTGAAAAAGCCCCCCACTTCGTTTCTACTAATCTAATAAGGACACTTGGTCTGGCAGAATTAAGATAAGAATGAAGAAATGGGTTAACTTAGTTTCCCCGTTTCATAAAAATACACCATCAATGGAAAAATCCAAACCTCTCAGAGTAATCAGTTGTCACCTTTTACTTTAATCTCTATCTCAAGAAGAGACCGTCTACCTATTCTTGTGGGAAAACCTCCAGGCTGAAATCAGGATATAAACTAACTCATTTCTGTTGTTAATGGAGAAGAGTTAGCAGTAAGATAACATAGTCATTCAAAACATGGGTGAGACGTCATGCTGGAGCTCACTGCTTCTCTAGTCAGCAGTTTGAAATATATCTCAGTTTAACAAAACAAAAGGGTGAAGGCCCTTCAGAACCTTCCTCTGCTGGGGAAAGAAAAAGTTAAAGATATCAACTGGAGCAGCTCGTGCTGCTAAAACATGCAGTGCTCAGATGGAATAATAGGCCTCTGACACCCTATTTTTAATGAGATGTAAGGGTTTTGCTGCAGAGGTCCATAGGAAATTTGAAAATGGGCTAGTTTGTTGGAAAGTGCCCCATGCAATATGGCAGGCTCATACCGGATTGGAAAAAGCAGTATGGAGATGCTTTCAGATTTGTGGTGGTGGCGTTTGTGGGGAGAACTATTTTGCTCTCTTTAGCTCTTTCCACACTGGAACGGATTAAGGAGCAGTGTTTAAACTTTGTTCCAGTTAATATGGTTTCTAACAAATCTTGGCTAGTCAGCGTGGTTACAAAGAAACTAGTTAAAAAACGTATTGAAAAACCATACTGCTTTTTCCAATCCAGTATGAGCCTGCCATATTGCATGGGGCACTTTCCAACAAACTAGCCCATTTTCAAATTTCCTATGGACCTCTGCAGCAAAACCCTTACATCTCACTTAAAAATAGGGTGTCAGAGGCCTATTATTCCATCTGAGCACTGCATGTTTTAGCAGCACGAGCTGCTCCAGTTGATATCTTTAACTTTGAAAAACCATGATGTTTATCTCCCATCTTAATTAGCTTTTTGGTACAAAAGAAGTGAAGCCCAGTTGCATAGCTGTCAACTTTCAGCAAGTTTAGCTGAAAGTTTAGTTTAGTTTAGACAGTTTAGCAAGGGACAGTTACCCAAATAAGCTAAATTTCTGAGGCTGTGACCGGAAAGTTCAGCGATTGGAAGGTTACACAGGCATTTTCATGTGCTTACATACATTACATTCTTAATGGTCACAACACTCCTGGGAGGCTGGGTGTATACCCTTTATATGTTAAAGAAACAGGCAAAGAGAAGTTTAAGCGAATACTTTCAAGCTTGGATGTACACAGTTAAGTATGCAGGTCTATATTTTAGCACCTAGATAAAAGTGGCCTGCATTTTAAAGGTGATGAGCACATATACCACTCACTGAACTCAATGAAAGCTTCTGGTTCTCAACATCTCAGTATTTAGATGCCTAACATCAAGTATTTCCATGTTTGGAAATACTGACCTATGTGATAAGTCTTTTGTTCTCAGCATCATTTAGCACACTGCCCATGGGGCCTCTTTCTCTATTGACTTGCCCCTTCTTATGCTCATATGCAGGAAGAGGAAGGTTGTAGAGGACCCAGTGCCACCAGTGGTAGCTTGGGCACAAATGCTCCCTGCAGATGTGAACTGATCTGGAGTTTTCATCAAAAAAAAAATGCACAGCCCAGAGCCATGATTCTTCTAGACTCTAGAGACCAGACCTAGAAAATAATTTGTGAACTTTGATTTTTTTCACAATGACAAGCTTTCAAACCTCCCAAGGAAAAGTGTTTGAAAATCATACTCATTTAATTAAATCTGAGATTCTCCTTTATATTTCTAGGCTCTCCAAATGGAGGTTGCACAGATGCACTGAAAAGGCTAGCTCTACTTAAATGGAAGCTCCCTTTACACAAAAGCATATGAACAAGTCTGGTGGTAAAGTCAATCTCAGCAAGGGAAAGCAGGTAGTAAACTCTAATAAAACATTGTCCCATCTAAGGGCAGAAATTTTAAAGTGAATTTTTAAGCACCAGATTAATTGAAGATTTTTTCTGGAATTGTCTTTGCTTGTAACCATTGTTTCAATGTTAAGCACAGGATATGGAATCACTAGCTACTGAAAATTAGCTTCAGCTCAGTTTTATGAATGGAGATCTTTATGCTACTGACTCCCTTTTTTGTACAGCTTGACCTACTTCTGGTGAAATGAAAACAAACAAAATACATCCTACAGCTGCTTTTGAATTAGTCAAACCACTTAAATACAGAAAAACATAATGCAATGCGTTCTGTCATTATCTCTCTGACCTTCCCTGAAAAGCGACTATTTAACAAATAAGTCACACACATTAAAAAGAATGACAGCTACACACTGTATGGGAAAAGAGGTTTTAAAAATACTTTTTTCCCCTGTATTAAAAAATAGAAACACGAGAACAACTTCCTCATTTCTGTATTTACATTCACTTAAAAAAATCTATATGAGATTCAAAAGTCTGCATCAAGGTAAAAGTTAAAAGAAAATGCAAACAAACCCTCTGAGTCTTGATGTAAATAAAAAACACTTTCAAAGCTGGTTAACGCTTTTTTAGAACAAAGGATTAAAAAGAATTTTGTCATACTGGAATGAACTGTGGATTAATCAGATTTTATGTTGTTGTTTTTTCACAAATCTAGAGGCGTTTAGGACAATAGACTTGATGAACCTTCACTGAAGTTTCCATTGCAACATTAACTTTGTGAGTGAAATTGTAGGATGCGTTGCTTGTGATAGTAGGGGGCAGGGTTCAACAGCCCTGGGGCTCACTTCCAGTGTATTTCTTTTGTTCCTAAAGCTCATGCTTCAGGGTTTCAGCCAGCCACTGGCAGATCTCAGGAAGGGATTCCACCCTCCTACCCCTCATATAATCTGGGAAAGTTATTTTTATCTCCTTCTGAAGCATCAGGGATGGCCACGGCCGGAGAGGAGACACGGGTGGGGTGTGTTGGGCTTTGAGGTGGCACCGAATAGTCTCTCTCTCTCTCTCTCTCTCTCTCTCAGGTGGTTGGCTGGCTGGTTTCTGCTCACATGCTAGGATCTAATTAGGTGGGGTCGGGAACGAATTTCCCCCTAGGTCAGATTGGCAGTGACTTGGAAGTTTTTGGACTTCCTCTGCAGTGTATGGGTGTGGGTCACTTCCCAGGATTGTCTGGGTATATCTCATTGAGTCATTCCTCTGATATTGCAGGGGCCTCAGGCACTGATGCACCTAGGGGTCCCTTCCACTTCTCTGTTTGTGTCACTTAATGCTCTAGTCTCCTGTGGGCTGTAATACCTTGGTCTCGTTTCAGTTGTTGGGTATAGTGTGCAGGTGCAGGGTGGTACTGGTGTCCTGCGATATACAGGAGGTGAGACTGGATGATCTAATGGTCCCTTCTGGCCTTAAACTCTATCACTGACTAATAAAACTGGACCTAGTTTTTCAGTCCAAATCAAAGCACGCCATTTCCCTTGAAAATTTCTTCAGTTGATATTCTCTCTCTCTCTCTCCACCCCATTCTCCTTTTTCACACTCCCTCTTTCAGAACAAAAACATAATCTGAAGGCCAAAGATTCATCATAATTTTAGAATTCTGAACTGAGATTTCCCGCGTGGTCTTTGGATTTTCTTTTGGGCAGCAGCAGCCATTCCTGCCAAGTAGCAGTTACTACTAGATTCATTATTAATATGCCCTAAACTAAACCTTAAAAAAAAAAAATTCAGTAGTTAGTTGCTGGTAATTCTAAAATATTAGGGGCCAAATTCTGTTCACCTCACCGCATGCAAAGCAGTAGAGAAGAGGACAACAAAAGGAAAAGTTCCTATTCTCTAATGTAGAGGTTCTCAAACTGTGGTCTGTGGATCAACAATGGTCCGCGAGCTCCATTCAGGTGGTCCACGGCCGCACACGAGAGAATGAAAGGCCACCCACCTAATTAGTGAAGCCGCACAGGCGTGGCTCCACTAATTAGGTTCCTGGACCCTGGAGAAGACGCACATGTAAGGTGAGGTGGTGGCCTTGGGGGGAGTAGGGGGTAGGTGGGAGGGGGCAGTGGGGTGAGAAGAGGGGGTGGGGGGAATTTGGGATGTGCAAGGCTGCGGTAGCCAGAGAAAGAGGTGATTTTCTCCAGCTCCAGGGCTGCGGTTGCCGGGGAGAGATGGCCCTCCTTCCCAGCCTCAGATCTGTGGATGCTGTGGTGGGGGAGCGACCCCCCTCCTTCCCAGCCCCAGCTCGGGGCCTGCCGCAGCAGAAGGGAGAGGGCACATCCACCGCATTAGAAAGGTAAGACTACTAATATTAAAATATAAGCTGTGTGCTTTTATTTGTAGAACAAAAAACGCTAATTATTATTAAGGGTTTTTTTATATAGCGCTTTTATCCAATGTGCTTTACAATAGTTAGCTAACGGTACAAACAACATTCGGAAAGATCATTGAGTTGTCCGCCGAGACCCTCAGCAATTTTCAAGTGGCCTGCGAAAAAAAAGTTTGAAAACCACTGTCTGTATGATCTACATATTAATTCATATTATTGTAGACATACACCTCCAGCAATAAGGGGAACCAAATTTGTTTCTCCTTCCCCCATTGCATACTGTAACCCAATACTGCCAGCATAACATGCATTTCAGAAGACATTCCTAAAGGGAACCGAGATAATTGAAACATTTGCAAAAAATAATGTACAATAGTGGTGCTAGTAGGTAATTTTTAAATAAATTATTTAATCTCTAAAACGAGCTAGATGCATATGTTTTCATTCCTCACTTTGATGGTATTCATTAGTTTAAAAAAATACCCATGCACATTAAAAATATATTCTTGCTTTGCAGTCACTCCACCCTGATGGCCTGTTATAAACAGGAGTAGAACATGCAGTGAGTACTTTATAATGAAATGGTATCAGTCATAAAAAAACTGCTGCTGAGTGATTTTGCTTTGGAATACTGACTGGCTTCAAGGAACTGCTGTGTTCATACCTCATTGATGGAGCAGGCTCAGTTTCATGCTCAAATAGCTCCAAGCCAATGTTTCTAATCTTAATCATCCTCCTTCCTCTTCCTATGCACCCTCCCCACCCCCATATGTTTGTTTGAACAAGGAATAATTTTCTATGTACGTATAAGCAGAGCAGGGAGTCTTGCACTGCTGCAGTCTTGCAAGAAGCAGGTTTTTATGTAAGTATTGTCTGCAATTTGCTAGCTTTTCACATTCTGTGCCTTGGGTTATACTCATTTAGCTGTACTTAATCTTTTCACTGAGCTGTGAAAAGTGGCATTTGCTGGTTCCCTTTAAAGAAGCTGGCCTTTACTGCCCTTGCTAAATAAGACACCTTAGATATTCTTGGTCAGCTACCGTCAGTAAAAACGGTGGCTATGCTCTGCTTAGCGTTACAGCTGGTCAGTCAATATGAATCATATGAATATGAATCAGTATGGATACACAACCTGCATATTAAACAATGTCATATGGATTTCTCTCTCTAATACAAATTGGCTGAAAGAGAATGAGAATGCTAATGAGAAGCAATATTTTGAAGTTAAATTTAATGTATTTGGCAATAATGTTGCTATGCACATTTCTTAAATACTTTTCCCTTAAAGGTGACTAGTCAAGTTCACCAAAAAAAAAAAAGCCACTGCACTTGTGTGGGGTTGGGTTTTTGGGGAGGTGTGGGAGCGAGGAGGGACTGGGTTTTTTATAGCACAAGAAGAAAGCATGAAAGGCTTTTTCCTTTTTTAGATTCTTTTCAAACATGTACAATGCTATAGAAAGTAGACAAATAGTCTTGTGATGATATTACAAGACAACAGACTGAAACCTGGGCAACCGAAAGGAGAAAGGAGTTTTAACTGGCTGCTTAAAATATATGTTGACTTTGTTTTTAACACTAATTTAATTTTAATGACTGAGTATTTTAGAAAAGAACATCTTTGTTAGAGACTCAACACCCATAATGAAATTATGAGAGGTCAAAATATACAGCCTTGGTACACAAAGAATGGCTCTTCCTGCTACTTCAGGGAAAACCCAACTTGAGTTTTTTAACCGTAGAAATGGCTGAAATGTCAAGCAGAAAAAAAACTAATTTAGAAAGGGAATTTTAAAGAAAAATACACCACCACACATTTCAGGCTTCCTTTATAAACAACAAAGCAGCAAAAGAAAAAAGGGCACAAACACAATTTTTAAAAAATGGAAGTCATCTTTAACAAAGAAAGAAAGAAAGAAAAACAAACAAGGTAATTTAAGGAAAACCATGCCTTTTTATAACAACTCATCAAGTGGTTCAGCTTAGAAAACATTGTACTATGTTACTGAAACACCTTAAACTATGCTGTTAATTCAATTTAGACCCAGGATTTGCACTAATTTTTAGTCAATAACAAATACCAGCAGTGGGGGCAATGCTAACAACTACATTAACCAGATGTCACACCACAGAAACTAATTTTGGCTTTATAAGTGGCCAGGATGGCTCTCAATTTTGGCATGCAAAGTTATATCATCACACACTAAGATGCCAATGGGCTCTACACTTAGCCGTGTTTCAAATCTCTGGCGTGGGAGCTAAACTGCGGGCCATATCAAAAGCGTGGCTAGAGTGTACGGCACCACCACTATTCTCTGCTTCCTAAAGCCCACAGGTGGTACCAGGAAACAACATAAATTATTTTGCTTCAACTTCCAAAGACAGCTGAGCAGGCTTCCGTGCAGCCCCCGAATATATGGGATGGCTTGAAGGCACCTTTATCTCATCCACCTACAACCGTGCAGGAATTGAGTAGCTAAGTGTCATTCTTCGGCTATGTCTACACTACTGCGATAAGTCCACTTACGCTACACAACTTCAGCTATGAATAACATAGCTGGAGTCGACATACCTTAGCTTGAGTTACCATGGGGTCTACATCGTGGGGGGGGTCGATGGGATAAACTCTCCCGTCTACTTACCTTACTCTTCTCCTTGGGGGTAGAGTACCGGGGTCAACTGGACAGCGATCTGCTGTCGATTTGGCAGGTCTTCACTAGACCTGCTAAATTGACCGCCGGTAGATCGATCTCAGACTGTCGATCCCAGCTGTAGTGTAGACCTGCCCTTCATGTTTTAAAACTGTTGTACTGCAAAAAAAACATGACCCAAAGGCTCCAATGAAGACCAAGGGTTTATGATTTAAAGTTATAGTTTGGTCCAATTTGTTATAACATACATTTCAGATCAAAATAATTTGGAGAAGTCTTAATAAAAGCACCATTTTAATTTGGAAACCAATAGTTGTGCGCTTAACTGTTAGTTGGTTTGGTTTGAAGTAATTACCTTTCTGCTTAAGACACAGCAATAAGACAACCTGGGTTTTAGACAGATGTGTTATATCCATGAAATATACAGGAACATAATTACTGGCCAGATTAGATCACAACAGTGGTCCACCTAGCCCACTATCCTGTCCCAAACAGTGGCTAGCACCAAATGCTTCAGAGTAAGGTAAAAAAAAAAATAAAAAAATCCTGATGGAAATTCCTGTTATCAAATCATCTTTTAATATTGTGCGCATCACTGAGAAATGACTGCAGTTAAAGAGACACTGTTGACTTAATTGCCCTTCTGGTCTATTGTTCTTACACGGAACGCCTAAGATTCCTCTAACAAAGAGATCAGAGAAACCAAAACTTATTTTTCTTTATTTTTTGCATTTGATTACTTGGGCATATGACAGTACTTTCAGTACAGTGAGTTTCACTGTTCCACCACAATCAAGTTTCCTCTGTATTTATGATTTTTTCACATGTGAGTCTTGCACACAAAAAAGAAGAGAAAACAATTTTTTGGAAGTAGGAAAACGTGGTTGTTAAACCACAAAAATTGCTAAGGGGATTCAGCGGCAGGTAAACAACTTTTACATTATCTATATATATTTCAACGGAATAGATTTCAAATTGATTGTGTCCCTTTAAATACCTTTGCAAAACCAAAGCCATGTGGGAAGGGAATTCTCAGTCTCAGTTCTGTATAGTAACTACAGTATATTTTCGAAACCGTACCTACACTCAAAAGAGTTGGATGGGGAAGTTGGAAAAGCCTTCTGTAATAGATTTGGGAATGCCTGTATGTGAATGAAGGTGTTTTGTTTTGTTTCCTTACGTGCTCTTCTGCAGAGTTATGGCAGAACTGGCTGCAGAATAAACAATGAGATATATTTAGCCCAATTCCCTATTCGCAGACCCCATTTCATCTCTAATAAGAACCAACATAATGAAATGAAAACAAACCTCAGATTCCTAGGGTTTAAATTTGAGAACAAATCTCAATTATAAAAAGAACATGCCAACGCTGACAACAGCACTCTTTTCAAAAATACAATTCATTTCTCCATTATTTATTCTATAATGACAAAAACAAATTGTACCCAAACTCCACAAAGAGGAAGACTGTCAATCCAGCAATGTGAGAACCTGAACACCACATGTTGACAGCTTGTTCTGCACACAAAGGCAGCAACGTGACTGATGGCTGTTTCCTGATTCATTTTCAGGCAAACAAGTAATCATCAGTATAAGTACTTCTCACAGCTAACAGCTGACTCCACTGCTAGATGCAGAACCAAAAGCAGGACATAACCCAGGGCAACTGACTGTGAGAAACAAAATAATAAAAACAACCTCTAAGCAGTTTAGAAAGTTGGTAAGTGGTTTTCCCTTTTTTCTAGGCGATTTTTATTTCCTCCAAGCAGTATGAGCCAAGAAGCCCACTGCCTTTTTGCACGCTTCAGAACCATTTTAACAGAAGTTAATTAAAACATTCAAGGTTAACCTTATTTCTCAATTTAAAAATACGCACTCTTAACAGTTGTTTCCAAGAGAAAATGTCCAATATTAGATACAAATAAAACAAAGCCAAACCATACTGCTGTTTATCAGTGATTCTTTATGTTCCTAAAATGGTAGTTTATAGTATTATAGTATCAAATATCCACATCATCTGCCAAGTTTCAGGTTGACTTACCTATAAATAATTCCTCATACCACTACTAGAAAGTAGCCCCACCAGTTCTCCTCTTTCCTTTTTCCTCCACAACAATTAAAAACATTCCAAGTCCCAGCCAAACAATGAGATTATGCAGATGAGAACAGTAAATGCCTACAGTACACATGTGTGCAAACTGAACACCCATGGACCATTTAAGAAATACCCATCGGATAACCATCATTTGGTAAAAATTATATTGGTGAAATCACAGACACATTTAGTTACAAAGCTCCATCATAAAATGTGACAGATTTCAATTGTCTGCTTCCCACATCCTAAAATTGAAACATTCAGAGGAAAAAATGGTCTTATGTATGAAATCTTCTGATCAAACTAACTGGATTGATTGGCCTGGGATAAATGAAAAATAGGGTAACAAAAATTTTCTTTGTATCAGCCACAATATTGCTTGAAATCCTATGTGTTTTTTTTTTTTTTTGCTTTGGACTGGCTACCCTAAAAACAAGACTAATAAAACCACAGCCTTCTTATGACCTAAAAAAAGAGAACAAATGCAGCAGAACATGCAGAATGTTACATTTTGTGTAATGATCCTAAAAGGGAACCAGTTATTTCAAATACTAGCCATCCTCAAAACATGAATCCTCAAGTATACTTCCCCCTTGTCTAGAAAAGTACGATTAGACTTAGTAAAGAATGCCAAATAAAATATCAGTTCATCTCCTTTACCCACTGTAACTGTTCTCATTATAGCTGTAACCGCCACATCCTCTCTGTATTTGCATTCCCACAGCTAGCGTTTGAAAGCTCCTCAGCAAGCACATTTGGTTCATAGTTCCCATATGCAGAAGAATGTAGGGTGTGCAGACATCCTACAAGCACATGCTGATCATTAAGCAACTCGTTTTACCAAATGGCTAATTACATACAAAATTATTCAAATTTCTCATAATTTCTGACCTTTGTCCAAGTTCTTACATACTTTAGTCTGTTACAACTCTTTCGACTGTGCCTTGAAAAAAAAAAACAGTGTAGGTTTTAATTTTTTGTAATGGGCTTTGAAGCGAATGGGAAAGAAGGAAACCCAAATTTCAACTGTGCATTATAAACAATGGACCAGATTCTGACCTCAGTTACCTTGGTGAAAATTCAGAATAACTTCATTGACTTCAATGGAGTTCCTCTAGATTTAAAGCAGTAGTGCAAAAGGTCAGGCTTTGACCTAATTAAAAGTCGAAATCAGAACTAAAAAAAATAGACACCTGATAATAAACCCAATGTTTAAATTAAATAAAAGGCACATGTGTACCCTGCATTCATAAAAGGATGACAAATTTCAGCAAACATCGATTCATGCGAGCTATAATATAGACCTTCTGTGAAAACGTGAAGTCTGAGCAAATTTGAAAACAGCTAAATACATGTGTGCACCTGTGCTCCAAATGTCAAAACTAAACTATAAAGGAAAGTTAATCATCTGTTCTACTGGTACACTGTTTTTGGAAAGGGTAAGAGAATAACCAAACATCCAGATATAGTAATCATATATTCCATTAAGCAGGGTCTGAATTTTTTCGTTTTTTTTTCCTAGAGGGAACCATACAAATTATCTTACTCTTTCCACACAATTTAGGCTCAAGCTACACTACCATTGCTGAGTTGCTAGTATTATCATTATTCTAGCAGTATCCACAACCTTTTAGGCACTATCCATAGACATGAAGATACAGCCTCTGCCCTGAAGAGTTTACATGTAAGAGCCTGATTCTGTACCTCCCTGCACTGCATGTAGTCATTTACACCTGCAACCCCGCCACATAATATCTGTTTACCCATAGTAAGATTCATAGGCATTCAAAAACTATTTCACAATTTCATTGCTTCCTCAATTGTTTTAGAAGAGCGTTTTATGCAGGATGGAGAGAGGTTAATGATATTTGGGCATTAATTTTTAATAAACAACAGGTAGAGCACTGAGAGAATGCAGATGGAATGTCATCCTCACAAGTGTACTAGAACTTTATAAAATACCATATTTCTGGCCTCAGACCTTAAACAAGGAGGGCTTCTTAAAGTCAGTGGGGGTCAGAAGTTTAGATTCAGCAAGAATAACATTATTAAGAACTACTGCTCTTTCAAGTCACCACAGTTAACACCCACACGTTTCAACACTGGTTAATACAGACCCGTAATGGGAAGATTGTAGCTGCTAAGGACAGCCATCTCTGCTGGAATATTCTAAAACAGAATTTATACTGTGCTTTACAAACAATCTGCTTTATTAATATGTTGTAGATATACGGAGAGAGAAAAATGGATGGATGAGAGCATACAAAAGTAGGTAAATCTGACTCTCTATATTGATTTTTCAGAGGACACTGTAAAGCACTTTGGGGAGGCCTTATATATCATTGCAAAGAACCAAATGCCATTGTGCTTATATTCCACGGATGTCAGGATATATTATCAACTGATGCACTTTTGTATTCTTTCATTATGTACTTTTATAAATAATCTGGTTTTCATTGCAGAGTTAAACACTACAAACCACCTCAAAACAAACAGGAGACAATACTAACAATAGTATCTTTTAGTCGCTTTTAGACATAATTTGGGAAATACCTTATTACAGTTATTATTACATCAAAACTTGCAATGGTTTAAAGTACACACACAGTATTTCTATAACTAACAACAGGAAGCTCAAATTTTAATAATGAGCTTTTAGAAATCAAAATGGAAAAATCTGCATATATCGCAGCATAATCCTCTCTCTATTTATTTTATTCTAAATCACCAGCCAATCAGCATCTCATATTCCCCAAAGCTCTACAGCACTCCTATATGGCCAAGTGCCATCTAAGGATATTGGAGAAATCAGACTGGTTTAGCTAGCACTTCTGCAACCAAGGGAACATTCCTTTTAAAACAAAAATGTTTTCTCCTTAAAACATGTTTCAAACCAGCAAAATGCAAATAATTCATAACATAACATAGGAATAATTTTAATACAAGTCTTTAGAATAGCTTTTATTATATAAACATGCAGTATCGATCAAGGTGCCTGGGGCCAGAATTGCTGTTTTACAGTTTTCACCTGTACTACTCATAGGAGCACTCATAATATACATACCCCTCAAGAAAGACATATAATAAAACTCTATTTTGCTAATGATTTGTTAATATTATGTTTTACTGAATACCATGATAGGAAACGATTAACTACATCACTAAATGATCATTCCGGCTTATACAAAGACAGTTAGCACAACACTTTAACAATAATGTTTTTAAGGAAATGAACAGTCTCACTAGGTTTTTTATAAAACTGTGACAGACACCACAGGTGATGGGAGATGAATAGTCTTGTACCACCTCAGACAGGTAATACAGAGTGAGTCCCCTAATATACCTCTCTCATATACAAGCCTAATGGGGAAAAAACAAACAAACAAACACACACAATTTACCTTCTTCGGTTTCATGCCACACAATCCCTTCCAAGTTCACACTGGTCCCAGGCTCACAGGGTCCAAGGCATTCCGGTTCTGTTACTACTCCAACCTCGCAAGTATTTACACCCACTGAACGAGTCCGTACCAAAAGCTGTTCAACTGGTGCAGCAATATTGGATGAAGATGAGGAAAAGTAGGAAGGTAGAATCTGAGGCGTGATACTGCTGGAAATTGGAGGTGGAGGTGCAGGCACTGTAAACAGGGGGTCAACCTGAAAACAACAGACAAACTTACTATAATGGTGCTGAAAGATGTTTTTTTTTTTTTAAAATCAGTTTGCTTAGAATTGTATCAGCTTTAGAGTACATAGGTATTTAGTATATCATAGCGTGATTTCAGTCTTGCACTCTCCATTTTTTTTACATGGATCCCACATGCTGCATATGAAAAAATTATAGAAAAATCTGTCTTGCTAAACAAGACAAAACACTAAAGTTCTAAAAGAATATTCCCTGCAGCCTTAGATTACTAGCATGAAATAAAAAAAGAATTAAAACCACTGTTTTTCTTGCCTCTGGCAGAAGACTGATTTGTGGAAGGAAATTAGTTTTGCAAACTGGGAACAGCATTTTTCTTCCTTAAGAAAAACATTTATGAAGGCATAAAGACATAGAAATGTCTTGTTTTTCTGTAGACCATACAGAAGTGATGTACATGGAACAACTCAAACACCCCTATGCCATGAAACATGATCTCTTGTCATTGCAGCTTTTAAAACACATTATTAGGCTCATCCAACCGATAACACTCCGACACAGTTCTGTCTACTATCTATGCACTTACAATGTCAGAGATTATGACTTCTTTAACAATCACAACTATGCAGCTAATTTATAGGGCTTATCAACACATAGATTTTAGAAGAATAAAATTAATTAGACAGTTACTCTATATGCTGATTTAAAAACACCACCACATTTTTGCAGTATGTTAATTATACCTGTGCAACAGGAGATTTTTCTGCACTGGGGCTTGAGCCTGCAAGGTACTGAGCATTTTGGTCTAACCTAGCAAAGTCCTTAATCATGTGATGGGAATTTGTTTTAGTTTTCCACTCTGCATGCTCAGTCATATATTCACTCTTAAGCACTTCAGAAGCTCAGTACTTTACTGTGGACATAATGTTCTCTTCTTCACATAAAAATGGAAATAAAAAAATGAGGAAATGAGCTCCCAGTTAAACAGCTGAACCAGGCATCCTGTCAGCTTTGCGTTTATGTTAGTTAAACAATCCTCTATACAATCGTACATTAAAAGGATAAACTAATGTTCATTTGGTCCATCTGAGCCAAGACTCAACCAAGAAACACTTCACCCATCTGAATGTTAAAAGTTTCCTGCTTTCAAACCTGTAATAAAATTTCTTTAACTCTATGTTCTTTACTGTTCTGCATCCCTGATAATAATGCCCAAGAGAGAAGATATTTAGAAGTCACATCCCTATATGTTTTGATTTATGTTTCATGTAAATGCAGCTTAAAGCAGATCAAAGTTCACATTGATGGTTACTCTTTTAAAGCCAAGTTGACAAATGTACAGAGAGGGAGGGAGATTAGAGAGCACATGCTAATATCCATATTATTTATATATTTTCATTATGAGAAAATCTAATCAAATATGAAATGACGAAAAACTTTTAAAAATTGTAATCTGTTCTAACAACAAAGACTGCCAATTTCTCTTTTAATCATCATTCATACAATTGAAAATTGACACTCTCCAGCTATGCACACAATTCTGAATATATGTAAGGACTGAAACTATTTCCTTAAAAATCACTTATTCTTGGTCTTAATTGTTCATAAACATATAGGAAGAAAATTATGATTGCAAGGGCACGAACAAGATGAAATGTAAAGATAACTGGCTGGATTCTCATCTCAGTTATACTGGGGTAAACCAAGTATCAGGGGTAGTCGTGTAAGTCTGTATCCACAAGAACAACAAGGAGTCCGGTGGCACCTTAAAGACTGGGGTAAGTGATGTAATTGAGATCAAATTCTTGTCCAACATACTTATCACATTAGGACTAATAACATCTCTGAGCTAAAAACATAGTGGACCAAACTTCCAAAAAGCAGAGTCTAAATTTTTACCCACAATTCTGCATGTATAAATTTTTTTGCATTGTAACTGCATTTCTCAACATGTGTTAGTTATGTATATATAAAATGCATTTGCATGTACAAGCAGGATAAGTAATGGTCTGACCTACATGCACAAAAGCAATTTGCACACACTTTTTAAAAAAATATTATACGCTATTAATTTTTAAACCGTTACTGCAAGAAACTAAATTTTGTTTCATACAAGATAACACTACACATGGAGAAGAAAAAAAAAATCAAAGAATGCAAATATTACAGCAATTTGTAAAACTGAAGGCCTGATTCTCCATTTATTTACACCATGTTTACACCAGGGTGGTCTACTGACTTCAGTGGTGTTATTATGGCATAAAAATGATGTGATACACTACAGAATCAGAGCCTAGCATCCTTATGCTTATCTTTCTGCCATCAAACTTGCAGAGGTAGGCAATAATAAAAGCAAGAAAGCTTTGTACCATGGGCTGAAGCAGGCAGGTCAACTACCAGCTGACTCCCCAATAGATGATCATTGCAAGATTTCCCTGAACTAAATATGAAATAAAAGAATATCTATGTATAAGCAGCATTCAAAAGACACTGATTCTGCGCTACATAGATCCTGACAGTACCTTGCCAGCAGATAATTCGCTGGTGGAGGGGAACTACTAGCTGAGGCAGAGCCCTTGGAACTGGCTCCTGCCATTGCTACCCTTGCCATCCGAGTGTAGCTCTGCATGGTGAATCTCCACTCCTGGTATAAGATGCCTTGGGGATCATATGCCATTGACATAAAAGTAGAGGCGCTCCTAAGATGCTCTACTTCACACTGGCACAGAATCAGGAAGTCATAAATGCACACACATAAGCCTCTACTTATTTGAGTGCAGCTCAGCTGCAGAGGAGAATTTGAGCCCTGTGCCTTTATAAAATTGAAAAATGCTAAATGAATTGCCGGGCTGATGGTTTGCAGCTGGGAAAATTCCTGTGTCATAGATGACATCATTCTTCCATAGGATGTACTCATCACAAAGAGAGGAGAAACACTAAATCTTTGCTTCTGCAGAACTAGAAAAAAAGGACATATTATAAATGGACAAAGACAATATGGCAGACTTTGTTTTTCCATTTCCAAAGTATTACAAACAATTGAATGGGGGGAAAGTGCATATTTGATAGTGTACCCCTTTAGCTATTGATATAAACAGTTTTATTCAGTTCTAGTTTCTCTCCACTTACTAATAAATATTTAGACTTTATTGTTAAAAATACAATACAGCCATAAGGAACCAGGAGGGGGGAAAAGCTGCAAGGTGAATATTACAATAAAAGGAAAGATTGCTCTGTGGAATTAATATAAAACAAAAATCACTGGTAAATAGAAAGATTGTACTGTCCTTTTGAATTTGTGCTTGAGGTGAACATTTCCTCACTCATAATAAAAGTGGTGTGGAGCTTCAACAGTGCTCCAGTTTCCAATATTTTAAAATTATTTTAAAAGGTTGCTTGATAATCATAAAGCAATAGTTCTCAGTGATTAGTGTGGTGTCACAAGTGTTTTTTTATGAATGCTCAAAAGGGCACTGATGTAATCTATTAGAGTTAAAAAGAGAGAGGCAGGAAGGCCGCCATCTCCAGTGGAAAAAAGGCACATAAGTTTAACATCTGGTGGTGGCAGTCTGTCAACCTGAAGAAAGTTAATGTCAAGAACAGACGCTCTGCCATTTCTCACTGTTATTTTTGCATGATTATTCCCAGGTGCTGGTACATACGGAGCAGTAGCCTTGCTATTTAACGCACAAGAGATTCCAAGGGGTGGGGGGAGTTGAAACACAGGAAGGTTATTTACACAGATCGTAGCTCTTAATGTACATAATCAAAGGGCTTAAAAAATGTACAGAAATAGTAAAGCAATATTTTCTACATTCACTGTATTTCAAGGGCTTTTGAGAGCTGATTAATAATGAAGGCTACAAAACTGGAGTGTTGTTTGTGGCCGCTTTCCATCGCGGAAAGTTTGATTGTATCAAGCAGTGGTGGTTCTCAGGACTAGAAAGCTGACTGCGAATGAAGAATGTCTGCCAATGAAGGGATAGTAAGTGCTCCAGTGAGCACATCTCCAGCTGAAAATGACAAAAAGACATTTTGGTGGCTGCACTATGAATGCCTTGGTGACTGTATTTGGGTGGGAGAGTTTTAAGAGAGAAGAAATGTCATCTTAAGTGGAAACACATGTGAAGCTCTTAATGTATGCAGATTTCCTTCAATTTCTCATTGGTTTTATTTTAGATACTGAAATTAAGCTCTATGCATGACAGCCAGTCTTTCTGATGCAGTCACTAATCTCCAGAAGTACAGTTTTGGAGCTTTAAAATTCTGCCTCTCCTACAGGGTGGATTCCATTAAAAAACACTGAATTTCTGTAAAAAAAGATAAGGCCTTCTGTCCTGTAGAAAGGAAGTATGTCTCCAAGGGCCTCACTACACCTGTGGAAACCCATGCTGATGAAAAAATAATCTGGACTGTACACAAGCCCATGGATCCTGGGGTTGTGGTGATCGAAAAGTGATTTAGAATTTTGTTCTAATGAAAATGTTCTGACCTTTTCAGAGACTGTAAATAGATTACTTTAAATTATTAAACATTATTAAGACATAACATATGTCTTTGCTGTTACCTGGAAATTAAGTTTATTTATTTAAACATATTAAATATTTTTAAAAGGTATCTTGCTGAAACTCTAGATGTTCTTGACACAAATTGCAAAAACACAATAAATTATTAGCAGCTATACAATAGCCAACAAAACTTCGACGATCAGCTCTGGTTCAGCAAAGCACATAAGCAGGTTCATACTATAAGTAATTAAATAGTCTCACTGAAGTCATGACAACTGTCTTGCTGAATTAGGGTCAACAGATCATGATTCTCCCCGCCCCTTTTGAAAAAGTCTGAGTGAACAGATGTCCCTCAGAGAACGCTCTGAAGATCAACAGAACTGATCTATTTCGGATCAAGGTAGAGAAGCAGATTCCAAGCTGAAGGCCCTTTACGGAGAACACTCTGACACCAAACCTCCTCTTTTAAATCAAGACAAATCTAGCTTGAACACTTCCAGTGATAACTACAGCAGCATGGCTGGGGGAAAGAAACTTTTTTTTCCAGGCAGGAAAGGTTCCAAGACATTTTATGGGTCATTTTATGGCATGTCTGAAAATGAAAGCATGACCCTTACCAAAACACACCCTCCATTTTGAAAAAAAAAAAAAAAAAAAAAGGCCTGCAAGGAGGACTGCAATATACAAGAAAATGGCAACTATTAATACTGGCGGCAGCATTCACCTTTTTTTTTTTTTTTTTTTTTTTTAAAAATACAGATGTATTAGCTCACATTTAATGAAACCACCGCTTCTCAAGTAGGGCTGGGGGAGCTTGAATAATCTGTCCTTGAAGCAAGCTCTCCTTTTCTCCAAATGCCTTTCCAAGATTCCAAGGCCAAGCAAAGATTAACTTGGTTTTACTTTAAAGTATGCCTCTCCTTCGTCAATGGAGCACTGAAACAACAATGGCCCCAGAAGGCCTGATTCTAATCCCATTTACGGTGTGTATAAATAGCAGGAGCTATTCTGTTGAAATTAATGGAATTAAATAATGGGAAAACAAGTATGAGAGGAGAAAAACTGACCAAGAATGTATAGATACAGATCTAAAAACCACTGCTCTCCCTACTAATTCTCCCACTTAATGAAACTGACCATATGAAATAATTCCTTCATCGTCACCACAGAAGAATAATCTCAGGCTCATCTGAAAAATCTCAGTTTAATCTCAGTTCACATATCTCATATTTAAATAACTAACTATCAGCTTTGTAACTCTCAACAATCCACCCAACCTAACCAGTCTGACACAGTAGCTCAACAGACTCGGGTACCAAATAACCAAATGTAAAGTGCAGCTGCTTTTTAATCAATCATTTTGAAAGCTTTGGTCACTACTCAACTGCAGTGCTCTCTAAAGACAATGTAAAACAAACCAATATTCTTCTCAACATTAATTGGGGAAAATGTTATGAAATATGTATGGGAAATATCAAGAAATCTTTTGTAAGCTACATATGTTGCTTAAAATCCTCAGTGCTGTACAAGTTTGATATTGTACAAAAAGGGTCAGTTCCCCCATCTTCAAGATTTACTGTAACAGTCCAACAGCTGGGTTATAGTTCCTCCCAACTGCCAAATACATACAATACACAGAAGTATTTTGATGATCACATATCCTCATATGCATATAAGGCTCTACCCAGCTCTCAGATTTGAGATGAACACTTCAAAAGTTGTTTCAAAAAACTGGACTGAAAACACAGGAAACCAACTATGTTAATGATCATTCACAACACGAACGAAAACCTTTCAATACATTCTCATGCAGAAATGAACTTGAATAATAGATGCTAAACTACACAGATAGCACTTCAAGACCAGAAGAGAAGATCTTAAAAAAAGAAGATTAACAGGCAACGGTAAAAAAATCCTCTTTTTCCTTTGATCTTCTATACAAGTCCAGATGCTTGCACTTCCCAAAGCAGCTCACCCCTTTTTAGAATGGGACAGATTAGCATTTGACAGCTGCCTGCAATATTCTGCTGCCAAAGACTGCATCTGCAGAAGCCTGTTTGTCAACTCCAATGTTTGGCAGAGGCATGGGATGATGGCCAGATGGCCACCTTGCCAATTTCTAATAAAGATACTTCTCCTGTCCCAACCAAAGAAAATCCCATTGATTGGGATGAGTATCCCTTAAAAGTCTCTGTCACGACCTTTCTCCACAGTAACATAAGCTTTCCTGATCCACTTCAAAATGGTCACCTCAGGCTGCCTTCTCTAGTGCAAAATAAACAGTCTCTGAAACTCCCTAAATCTAAGGGTAGGTCTTCACTACCAATGTTAAAGCGCTGCCGCGGCAGGACTTTAACGTGTCTGTAGTTGCGGCACCAGCGCTGGGAGAGAGCTCTCCCAGCACTGTAAAAAAACCCACCCCCACGAGGGGAGTGGCTCCCAGCACCGGTGTACTGTCTACACAGGCACTTTACAGCGCTGAAACTTCTATCGCTCGGGGGTGGGGTGGAGGGTTCACACCCCTGCGCAAGAAAGTTTCAGCGCTGTAAAGTGTCTGTGTAGACAAGGTCTCTGTAGATTCACACCACTCTCGGGACAGCAAGACAATGAGTCTACCTTTCTTTTTACTGTTTGGGTTTGGGCAGAATGTATATAAAATTAACTCCCGTTTCATATGGAAGTCTGATGATATCTTGAGTCTGAATTATGAAGAGTTCTAAGCCCAAGCTTGTCCCAGTGAAGGATCAGTTATGGTTCTTTGCCTGAAGGTGCCTGGAGTTCTGTAACCCTTCCAGATAAGCATTCCACAACAAGGAAAAGAAATGTACATAGATATTTTCCTCAGATGTCTGAAGGAGGAGCCTTCAGGATGCTGATCAAGTTCAAATGCCATTCAGGGAACAGGCAATGCACTACTAGATTCAGTTTATGAAAAGCCTTCAGAAAGCTGAACAAATCAGGGTCCCTGCCTATGGAAATGCTGCTGTCCAAGCACTGAAAGCTGCTACTGCCGATGATTGAACCTTGAAGCAGCTGGTACTTAACTCCATGTCCAGCCTAGCTTGTAGAAACTCCAGATCGCTGGCACTGACATGGAGTGAATACATCCTTGCTCTATCACACCACCAAGATAAGGTTTTCCAATCTCAGGTACATATGTGAAGTTAATAACTTCATTGCTTGCGCCATGATTGTAATAACCTTACCTGATAAGCTTGTCTTCTTCAGGTTTTCACTCTCAGTATCCAGGGTTTCAGAGCAAATCACCAGAGATCTTCAAGGCAAATAGGCCCTTGGCACACTAGTTCTCTTACTGGAAGTCAAATCCAGCTAGTCACTGACATGATTGCTGTATCCTGGGACAGAGGTCTCTTCAGCCAGTCTAGAGCCATTGAAGACGCTGTATGACTCAGTAATCTCTCATAGATTCATAGACTTTAAGGCCATAAGGAACCAATATGATCATCTAGGGATCTCCTGAATATTGCAGGCCACAGAACCTCACCCACACACTCCTATAATAGACCCCTAACTTCTGGCTGAGTTACTGAAGTCCTCAAATCGTGATTTAAAAAGACTTCAAGTTACAGAAAAGCCACAATTTACAATAGTTTATTTAAACCTGCAGTGACCCGTGCCAATGCTACAGAGGAAGGCAATCCCCTCTACCTTGGGTCTCTGCCAATCTGATCTAGGGGAAAATTCCTTCCCAACTCCAAATATGGCAATCAGTTAGACCCTGAGCATATGGGCAAGACCCACCTGCCAGACACCTGGGAAAGAATTCTCTGTAGTCACTCAGAGCCCTTCGCATCTAGTATCCCGTCAGCAGCTGATGGAGATATTTTCTGCTAGCAGTAGCAGATTGCCTACAATGGCATATAGCCAGTCTCCTCATACCATCCCTCTGCAGGATCTGTAAGTGAGGCTGAACCTCATGGGAGAGCTAAAGAATCTATTTTATCTGCTCTGGCCTCCTTAGAATTCACTAAATACTTCTGTACTTTTCTGTTCTTTCTGGTCATCATTAGGTCAACTTGTGGTCTGCACCCCACTTTTTTCCACATTCAGTCAAGCACTGTGATTTAGCTCCCAGTCTCCTCAACTCAGATATAACATCAATTCAGGTGCATCGTGCTGAGTCAGTCCATCTTGTTATTTTTATTTCCTGTAATGTGGACTGCCAAAACGAGGGTCTATATCTTTGGACATTTCATGACACCATGTGCTCCCCCGATGTGTGCCACAAACTTGGCATTATCTGATTAGATCCTTACAGATGAGACTTTCAATATGTTCTGAAAATGCAATGTCTTTTTGTCTGGTGTATTTATGGATCACTTACTTTCTTTCCATGCCCATTGGCAGCGTCCTAATTACTTATAAATACTAGATATTATTATTGTCATTATGTAAATTATGACACACACTCATAACCACTACATGACCAAATAAAGTACAACAAAAAATGTCCTCTCTGTTTTCTTTCGCAATCTGGTAGTTCTAATCCTGAAAAGGTATTTATATGATTAGTATTCAACTATCAACTTGAATAACCATAGTTGAAAACACATAGCTAACAAAATACTCTTTTTTTCCCCTAATATCGTTTGCAGTATTTAAGGAATCTTAAATTATCCTAATGAACAAATTCTGCTTTCAGTTACACTGGTGTAAATCCACAGTAACTCCACTGAAAGCAGAATTTGGCGAGGGTGTTTGTTTTAATTGGTAGGGAGGAAGTTAGCTTTTCAAGAGATTTTTAAGGGGCATAAAAACCTTTTGAAAATAATCCAAGTGCAGTGAAGATTTTGAACTGGAAAATAATCCATGTGAGAAAGAAACTGCTAATAACCATTCCTCTCCAAGATGTTTATTTTCTCCCTCTTTTAAAATGGAATTTTGTGCTATGAAAAGTGCCAGACCAATAGCCCTAACCCACAAAGATAGATACACACAGCATAGGAGCTAGCAGTGAAAGCTTTCCCCACATTTACCTATCAGTGTGCCTGAACTCTGAGCTAGCAGACCTTTAAAAGTGTGGGGGGGGGAAGGGCGGGAGGGAACAGGACCTGAGATTCTTTGCCCTATTAATTCTTTTTCTCTCTGATGTAAATACTAATACGGCTGTCAATTAATGCCAAGTGTAATTAATTATAGTTTATATGAAGACCATCTGTCCACTAGTAACTAAGATCATCAGATAATTTGTTTATAGGCCACTGAACAGATATCTGATCACCAGAGCTTTTCCTCACTGTGCTGAATTCAAAGCTGTGGCCTTGGCATTGGAACCTATTAACTCAGTGGTTCTCAAACTGCAGCCCAGTCAGCAAATAGCTGCGGCCCAATCATGTGACCGCCTCATGGCCATACGGGCAGTATATATATTGTGTGGACGTGGCTCACATAACACACAGAGAGCTGCGTATGTGGCCCACAATGGTAATTAGGTTGAGACCCACTGCATTAACCCATGCCACCCAATCTCTTTCTCAAGCATGTTCCACATTTCTAATGTTTTGCTTTTTCACTGATACTGTCAAGTTGCTTATACAACCCCATCCCTATAAAATCTAAGCATCCAAATAGTTCTGGAGTTTATGCTTGCAACTTTCCTGTTAGGGCATTATTATTTCCATTTTACAGATGCAGAACTGAGACACAGCAAGCCCGTGGTAGAGCCAGGAATTTAACCCAGCTCTCCTGAAGCTCAATCCAGTAATTTAACCACTCAAAACCACTCCTTCCTCCTTTCTTGCATTACTTCATGGATTATTTTTATCAAACAACAGTGTGATAAAAACTGATGGAACTGTAACACCCATCTTCCCCACATAAGAAAACAAAAAAGAAGTCCTATTTTGGGTAATTAATTACTGTATGTTGTAAATTTCTTGTACAATACGCCATCATTCCACACACCTTTTATTTCCTTCTCTCCCTTTTTCTATTTAGATCACTCTGTGATTAATCCATTATAAGAACAACAACAAAAACACTTATTTACACTTGGAAGAAATTCAAATACTTTGCCCAAGTGAAATGAAAAATAAACATAATCTTAACTGTCATAAAATCACGAAATGCCTCTGGCAGTTCTATCAAAGTATGTAGACCTCCAGACCCTTTGAAGAAATGAAACTGCAGTTTATCAAGTGTGATTTATAAGCAACACTGATTTAGCTAGGAGATAACACTGCTTTCTAATCATTAGTAGTCAAACAACAGCCATGTGAACACATCAATTATGGGCCACTGCCAAAAGCCCTTGAGATCCTGGAGATTAACAGCCAATCCTCTGTTTTACAAGCTCACATCAAAAAGAATATTAATAAGAGGAGGGGCAATGTGAAAGCTTGTCAGAGTAATTCAGCCACTGAAACAAGGCTTTTTTTTTTTCTTTTTTGCTCTGCCTTGAACAGGTCCATGAAAGAAGCTGGCATAAGCTATAAAACATGGAGCTGCCAATTTCTCAGAAAATGTTTTGCCATTAACATATGAGAAGTTGTAAATGCCCACAAAAGCTCTGTTTGGTGTATAATGGCTACAACTTCTGAGTCTCTATCTTTAAGGCATCAGTTATACAAGAGCAATCATCATTCAAATATTTGCAAATTAACATCCATATACAGCAGCACTCACTGGCTTTTCCCTTCCCTCAAAATCAGAGATATTTGTAATCATAAAAAGAAAAGGAGTACTTGTGGCACCTTAGAGACTAAGCCACAAGTACTCCTCTTCTTTTTGCGAATACAGACTAACACGGCTGCTACTCTGTAATCTGTAACCATAAACAAATTAGCCAGTCTCCAAGACATCCGTCTAATACACCTGACAAGTGAATTAAAATAACTACAAGTGCTAATAAATAGTCATCTCCATATTCATTTTTTTTCTTCAAACGAAACTAAATGAAAACATTTGCCTACTTGTGGAAAAATCCCATGATTGTTCCTTTCTTACTGAATTTTCTCTTATCCAGGGGTGGCTGAGGAAGCCCAACTAGACGTTTATTCTCATTATCATGTAAGGGAGGTGCATGGAGACAAGAATACACCTCCAAAAGGGAGAAGTAATGCAATATTTATTCTTTCACAAAAATGTAAACATTCTCTGTGAGACAAGTTTCAACGGCACATTACTGGCACTTAAATAAAATAATATCAACAATAATACTGCAATAGGCACACTCTTACAACTTGATCCACTTAAGTCAGTTGGACCTTATCTAGATTAGGATAAAGGGTGTTGTTTTAAATAAAATGTGTTAGCTAAACCCTAAGGTTCACTTCAACCAGCTAATCCATTCTAGGTTTTGTCTTCACTATGAAAATAGGTGTGTTCTTAACTCAAGCTAGCTAGATTTACACTAGTTAGCGGGTCAATTAAAACTCAACCTGCTAACTCATGTGTAAAACTACAAACTGGCTTTATACTAGAAGTTTAACCCAATTTAATTAATCTGAGTTAAATAAATCTTATTTGCGTTTTTTTCACAGTGAGGACAAGACCTCAAAATACAATTTGCCCATTAAGATTTTATAGTCTGTTAGTTAAAATGTGCTAACCAACTTTTTTGGTTTTTTAATACCTGTTAGCCTGGTCTAGACAATGCCTGGGAATATTTCCGTGGGCACTGGATTGGGCTCTAGTGCTAAGAGTTCTCTTACAATCCCTTCCAAAAGTCATCAAGACCCCTCCAAAAAGTAAAGGACCCCTCCAAAAAATACTACACTTTTACTTCAGAAAGTTTATTATTTCCTTTGTTTTCTATAAAAGCCACCCATTTTAATATTTAGCTGTTTATTTTAAAGAGAATATCTTTAATTAAGTCAGTTATATTTAGAGTGGCATGTCCGCTTGTGTTACTTCTGCTCTGATAAAAATCAGAAGTGGTTCAAGCATCATGCACCTGCTCATTACAAAAATGCCTTCTCATAGTGGTCAGAAATATTTTTTTTAAAAACGTATGCTTGTTTCAAACTTGTAATTTAACAACAATCTGCCTCAAGGGATAAAGTCACCGGAAATCTGAAAATAATTCTTAATAAATGGGGGGAAAAAACCCTTAATATTGAACCAATAAAGTTTCCTATATAGCTGGTGTGGCTATGTAATTGTCATCATTACATCATATTAGGATCCATGACACTTACATTATAATGTATTAGATCTGATTTTGCCAATTAACAAGCAAAATTGGGTCAAGGATACAATAGCCAAACTATAGAATGCCTGCTGGTTTTCTCCAAATCTCCGTAAATTCACCTCTGTTTAGCAGATACTCTGCTACAACCAAAACAAGTTACACGTTAAGAGCCAGATAATAGCTGGCCCTTGCATGGATTTGGGAGGGTACAAGAAGCTTTCCCTCCCTCATATGGTGAGCCCAGTACAGCCACAGTTACAATCCCTGCGATCTCCTAAGCCAGTACCAGCTGGGGTGCAGGGCTGGTATTACTTTGGATGCAAAAGGGATGGGAAGATGGTATTGCCTCATAACTCCCTCTCCTGAGCAGGAGAGCTGAGTGGCTGCAGAGGGAAGTACATGCCATGTATTTCTAAGGGGTAGCACAGGGCCCATGCCACTCCTGAGCAACAGGGAGAGTTCCTGACCTCAAGCTGGGCAATGCAGCTTCACACCACCCCGAACACAGGGTAATGATGACCCTAAAACAAACTGATTGAACTGATAAACTGTTAATACTACCCACAACTCTGTCACTCATTGTGTCCAAGGTGGTTTCAAGAACAGGATACATTCATCTGCCATCTGGTTTTTGTTTAGTTGCTTGGGACAAGAAAACCAACTTCTTTACTTTCTCTAACGATAACTGTTTTCCAGTGTGAATGAACTAATCCAAATGAAGAAAAAAATACTGAATATTTAAAAATTGATCTCAGTGGGTGTATTCATATGAATTAGTTTTGCAGGATTGAGTTCTCAATGTCTAGCAAATCAGAAATAGAATATTTATCCATTTTTACAATAATGTTAAAATTAGGGAGGAGATTTTCAATAGTGACCAATGTTTTTCGGTTCTTCAATTTTTGTGTGCCCAGCCTTCTGATATTTAGAAAGTGTTGAGCACTCACTGTCTCGTGTCTCAAGATGGGCAACCAAAAGTTGAAGTCCCTTAAATCACTAACCACTCCTGAAAAACTTGCCCTAAGAACATGAAAAATGAATTTAGGGCCTAGTCCTTTGGAGTCAATGGAAAGCCTCTCACAGCTGACTTAGAACAACCCTTCCTCAGCTCTCGTCCCCTAGCGCCCCTCCTCTACTTACGCTACATTGATGACATCTTCATCACATGGACCCACGGGAAGGAGGCCCTTGAAGAATTCCACATGGATTTCAACAATTTCCACCCCACCATCAACCTCAGCCTGGACCAGTCCATGCAAAAGATCCACTTCCTGGACACTACAGTGCAAATAAGTGATGGTCACATAACCAACCCTATACCGGAAACCTACTACTGACCGCTATACTTACCTACATGCCTCCAGCTTCCATACAGGACACATCACATGATCCATTATCTACAGCCAAGCCCTAAGATACAACTGAATTTGCTCCAATCCCTCAGACAGAGACAAACACCTACAAGATCTTTATCAAGCATTCTTAAAACCACAATACCCACCTGGGGAAGTGAGGAAACAGATTGACAGAGACAGGTACCCAGAAATCACCTACTACAGGACAGGCCCCACAAGGAAAATAACAGAACACCACTGGCCATCATGTACAGCCCCCAGCTAAAACCTTTCCAGCACATCATCAACGATCTACAACTGATCCTGGAAAATGATCCCTCACTCTCCCAGACCTTGGGAGACAGGCCAATCTTCGCTTACAGACAGCCCCCAACCTGAAGCAAATACTCACCAGCAACTACACATCACACCACACACTAACCTAGGAACTGACCCCTGTAGCAAACCTAGTTGCCTACTCTGTCCCCATATCTACTCTAGTGATACCATCGGAGGACCCAACCACATCAGCCACACCATCAGAGGATCATTCACCTGCACGTCTACTAATGTTATATATGCCAGCAATGCCACTCTGTCATGTACATTGGCCAAACCGGACAGTCCCTACTGTAAAAGAATAAATGAACACAAATCGGACATCAGGAATGGGAACATACAAAAGCCAGTGAGAGAACAGTTCAATCTTCCTGGACATTCTATAACAGATTTGAAAGTAGCTATACTTGAACAAAAAAACTTCAGAAACAGACTTCAAAGAGAAACAGCAGAACTAAAATTCATTTGCAAATTTAACACCATTAATTTGGGCTTGAAACGGGGACCGGGAGTGGCTGGCTCATTACAAAAGCAGCTTTGTCTCTCCTGGAATTGACACTTCCTCATCTATTGTTGGGAGTGGACTACATCCACCCTGATTGAATTGGCCCCGTCAACACTGGTTCTCCACTTGTGAGGTAACTCCCTTCTCTTCAAGTGTCAGTATATTTATGTCTGCATCTGTAATTTTCACTCCATGCATCTGAAGAAGTGGGACCCACGAAAGCTTATGTTCAAATAAATCTGTTAGTCTTTAAAGTGCCACCAGACTCCTTGTTGTTTTTGTGGATACAGACTAACATGGCTACCCCCTGATAATTGATTTCAGTAGGCTTTGGATCAAGCCCTTTTGTGCTCCACCAAATCCATTCTTTAACAAGTTTAGGCTCTCATACCAACCAATAAAAATGAAGTCTTTATCAAAGTAACTAGGGATGGAAAAGGACTAAAATCAGTCATTTCGATCAATTCTTCATAGGGTGTGTGTATGTATATATAACTCTTTTAGAGGTAAATACATTTTATGTATAATGAAGAATCAAATGTATGTAAAAATTCCCTGTACTGTAAACCTGAAGTGCATTTAAAATCAAATGTAAATCACAATGAGAAGCTAATGAAATTATATGGTTCCAAGATACAGAGACCATGATGTGCATAGTTTCAGAATCCTTGTCTCCGACAATCCCAGTTACTCCTTTTCAAATTCTCTATTAGCAAGTAGCTGATACGTAGGTTTTCAGCACCAAGTGTGCCAGGCATTTAACACTTATTTGATTTAAGACAGTGTTAATGCCTTTGCCAATCACACTTTTTTATAGTTCTACAAAATACTGTGCTGTAAGAATTAAACTGCTGTTTATTATACCTCTGCTACCTTATACTTTCCTACTTATTGCATGAACTCTTAAATTAGTTAAAGCAAATACTGTACTACAATAAAGCATAAACAAATGTACATTGGGTCTGATAGCACTTCTGAAGATGTAAGGCAGAAAGCATTTTATTTCATAAACAGCTGTGCTGTTTTCAGATAATAAAAAGAATGATACATTTATTATTCTACTTGGGGAAGGGGGAGTAATTAGGTATAAGACCTGGATACTGTCAAGCTTAAAATTAAACAGCCTTGTTTGTATTATTATTAGCATCTTAGATTATTTAAACTGGAAGAATTTTTAAGAGGGTGGATAAAAATCAATTTTTTTTAAATAAAATTTTTTTTTTTAATTTAAATTGGATTTTTTGGATAAAATGCTTTTTGAGGAAAAAACTATTTAAAGATAGTTTTAATTAAGATACTTTATAGCTCAAAGATATCTCATCATGGAATAGGGATTATAAATTCTAATTCTATAGTATGTGACAATATATTCCTGTAATGTTTAAAAAAAAGTTTTGTAAATGAGTTCCAACAGTTCATGGATTAGGGACCCAATCTTATGGGGCTTCTGTATAGATTATTTAGGTTAATCTTTCTATCTACCCAATGGGACAGTGTTCAGTCTAGAAGATACCATCAGAGATGCTTAGTTTTGCAGTTCTCAAACGGTGGATTTGTGTTTCCAGTGATAACATGCTTGTTAACAGCAAAAATGTTTTTAAATAAAATAAAAATAAAGAAAGAAAGAAAGAAAGAAAGAAAGAAAGAAAGAACAGACCTCAACCCTATTGTCCCTCTGCAAATTTGTGTACATAGAGTCAATCCCTTACCTCGCTCTAAAAAGTGTACAGTTTCAAAAGTTCAATGAATAGAAGATTGTTGGGGGTGGAATAGATCTGGACAAAGAGAAGAAATCTGGAGATAAATGTGAGAAGGGAGGGACAGGTAGTAGAAACAAAAGTGAAACTGTTGAGCAGCATATTCCAGAAGTCTTGAGGTCTTTGTGAGTATAGCCTTCATTGATTTGAGATCTACCATACCATTCTCTTACTAGAAGGGAAAACCTAGAATGGCAGCAGCCTGTAAAAGAGACCCAGTTTGGGAATATTTTAACGAAGTTCCTCTACCTGTGAGTAAGACAGGCACGTGTGCAAAATGCAAACAGTGCAACGAAGAAATGCAAGGCCTGGTTGCCTGAATAAAACAACATCAGGAGAAGTGTTCCTTCTCAGGAAGAAGCTGCGCTGAAGATGATGAAAGGAACATGTCTGAACATGCAAGATCTTCAGGTTGGTAAACTTTTTTATTTCATACTTCTTTCTTAAGGACTGCTTGTCTTCCTTCTGGACTATTATTGAATTTTCATGTTTGGGCAAAAAATATAGTTGTTACTCTATGGTACTATTATTTTTGATGCACTTGTGATAAAAAATAAATAACTGAAATAGGCAGATCTTCCTTTTACAATTTCACCTTTAAAGTAGTACTGAGTGTCAGTGAATGCAGTGACAAATACTAAATGAGCAGTATGGTAATAATAATTAATTAACTGCATTGACTTATTTTGTTTAGGAGAATCCATCCTCAACATACAGGATTCTAAAGACTATCCACCTTCAAGATCACCGTCATTTTCTATAGTTTCAGAGTTATCTGCCAATGATAGTGTTTCAGTCACATAATGTATGTCACATAGCCACAGTATATCACCTATAGCAAAAAGAAAAAAAAATCTCCATCATCCAGAAAGAGCCATAGATAAGTTTGTGCCAAGAACGAATAGATTATAAAAAGAGGTAATTGATGAAAAAATTGCCTCGTTTGTTTATGCAACAAACTCTCCTTTCTGTATGATTGAGAACCCACATTTCATTAACATGGTTCAGTCATTAAGACCAGGATACAGTCCACCCAACATAGCAGATGTTGCAGGCAAATTGCTGGATAAAGTATATGAAAAAGAAATTGAGCAGTGTGCAAAAGGTCTAGAGGGTGAAACTGTTCACCTGAGTCTTCCTGGGTGGAGCAATGTCCACAATGATCCTGTTGTATGTGCTTGTGTGACAACAGAAGAGGGGAATGTCTTCCTTACAGAAACAATTGATACATCAGGAAATGCACACACAGCAGAATACTTACAAGTAGCAGCAGTAAGAGGTATAACAAACTGTGGAAAAAAATTCAAATGTCTAGTACACAACTTGGTCACAGACAATGCTGCAAATGTATCCAAGATGAGAAGAAATTATTTAGAAGAGAGTGAAGAGACTCCCAAACTAACAACATACGGTTGCAGTGCTCATTTGATGCACCTCCTAGCCAAAGACTTCAGTATTCCAGAAATAAAGGCTAATGATGTTGAAATTGCAAAATATTTCCATAACAACCACTTTGCAGCAGCTCTCTGAAAAATGTGGGAGGAACCAAGCTCCCACAAGACGTGCGAGGAACTCACTAGTGGACTGTTTTGAGCACCAGATCAAGAACTGGCCTAATCCGATGACAGTTTGTGAACAAAATCATGAAAAAATAGATGGCACGGTCATAGCCAAAGTTCTCAACATTGGGCTTAAGTGAAATGTTGAACACATGCCGAGTACCCGGAAACCTATTTCTGTAGCCTTGAACAAAATGCAGGGAAACAGCTCTTCTATTGCTGATGCTGTTGAAATTTGGAAGGAACTGAGTGAGATCTTAAAAAGAGAAATATTCAACGACAGAGGTAAATTACAAGTATTAAAAAAACAAATGGGACAAGCACTATCTCCAGCTCATTTTCTTGCAAATATTCTCAATATTCAGTACCAGGGTCAAACCTTAACTGCTGAAGAAGAGGAGCTGGCTATGACATGGATCTCCAGCAATCATCCCTCCATAATGCCAACTATAATAAACTTCAGAGCTAAGGATGAACCATTCAAGAAATATATGTTTGCTGATGAGGTTTTCAAAAAAGTCACACCAGTGAAGTGGTGGAAGTCATTTAAGCACTTAGATTCAGAGACTGTTGAAGTGATAATCTCACTTTTAAGAGCAGTAGCTTCTTCTGCCGGTGTAGAAAGAATATTTTCTTCCTTTGGACGAATTCATTCCAAATTGAGAAATCGTTTGGGACCTGAAAAAGCAGGAAAACTTGTTTTTCTTTTCCGGATTATGAACAAACAGGAAAATGAAGGTGGAGACGACTGAGTTAGCTGCAGAAGCCAATATTTTAAGTTTCTCATATTGACCTGGCTGACATAGTCGATTTAATTTTGTTGTTGTTGTTGTTGTTGTTGAATATTTCATTTAACTGTTTTAATTAATTAAAAACTATTTTTAAAAAAATGAACCTGATTTTAAAAAACTTGAATGTTTAACTAAATTCAAAAATTCATATGCTTGTTTTGTTAAAATATTATGTTTTCTGTCAAAGAAAAAAAATCCAGAATACATAACTTTATTTTTTAGTTAAATAAAACAATTTAAATGCCTGTCTGGTGATGTTCTCCTCCTAATACAGTGTGGCAAGAAATCCTCCAAATATTAATGATTAACCTGTTGAATTGGAGATATTTATGAAGTCATTGGGAGGAACTATCTGCTTCAATTACCTTTGGTAAATAAAATAACCAATCGTTCATTTTCTGATATAGCTGTAAAACTAATCTGAAAAGTTTTCAAAATAAATCACTTTAAAAATGTATAGTGTGTACCTTCTAAAAATGAAATCTACATTGATCTCTGAGCTGTGAGGAATATGTATTAAGGTTATAACAACCAACAAGAATGCACTTTTATGTAGAAATCCATGATTAAATCGAGTCTTCCTGACTAGTGATTTAAATCAAATCCACCCTGATTTTTAAAGTTGAATTTTCTTTTTATTATTTATTTTTATTTACTTTTTGTATTTTATTCAATTTGGACTCTAAAAATAGACTAGTCCATTTAATTTGTGTGTGTGTGTGTGTGATCTTTAACTGTAGCTAGTACTTCATATATAATTTTATACGATTCTACTCAACCTTAATGTAATTTCCACATGAATAAATCCTGCTAGTGCTTTTGGCAGAAAACATAAGCTTTACCTACTTCTTTTTTCCCGATTTTTTTTTCCACCACTGTTGCCAACATTGGTTCAGATCCACCAGTCTTACCCATTTTAGGAGCCCTAACAGAGGTGGGCTACTTGCTGCTGCCAGTGTTTTAAGCACCATGTCATATAATCCCACTTGGCGCAAGTATGTTAGGGGTCAGTGTTGCTAACACCAGTGGGACTGAATCAGTGTTAATATTGGAAAAGTACTGAAATATATCCTAGGTGCAGACAAGGTTTATCTAACATGACCTTATGTGTACTGTCATAGCTGTATTGGGCCCTTCTTCAAAATGTTAATCGAGAATCATTACAATTAATGGCTGTGCAGACAAGACTGGAAGGGGAACCTCTACAAAGCATAATGCTTACTATCCATGCCTATTGAGGACTGTGAAAATGGGTAAGGCAGATCCAAATGGTTGCGGGAGATGGGTAAATGGACTTCTGGAATATGGTGGTGGGGGTGATGGGGCTTTTCATAAACAAAAGGAACCTAACAACAATACTTAGCTCTTATACAGTAACCTAGTTTTCCTATAACAAAAAAAAGCTCTAGAAAACTCTGGTTTACAGAGACCTCTTGGATCTGGATACACAAACCATGTTGGGATACTGAACGGCAGAGATGATAAACAGCCAGCTACTCTCTACTACGCAAAGTTTTCATTTTGCTTCAAATATACTAAATTGAGAGAGTCCAGTTAGCTATACTTTTTACAACAATTAGTCTTGCTGCATTAGTATTTCTGAAAAACAATTAGTTTGATTTGTGGATGTCAAGCACTGTGGAAATGTTTCTTCTGTCCTGGAATCATATCTGTTGGTCTGAATTTTGGACCTCCTTTAACCACAAGAACTCTCTACCTTAATTTTTCTGTCTGTAGAATGGGTGGTGTGTGGTTTAAAACAGACTTTCAAAAGAGCTCAATAACCACAACTGACGCCAGAATTTCAAAATATTCCTCAGTTCCTATTTAAGTATCAACTCAAGTAGCCAGATTTTCAAAAGAGCAAAGCCTATTTACTGCTAGGGTCTTTTGCAAATCTGCCCATAAATCTGCTTGCCATTGTGTGTGTTAAAGACTTAAAAGTCCAGCCCTGAGCTCTTCTGCAAATCTACTCCTTTATGTTTATAAAGTGCTTTGGGATTATTGGAAGAAATGAACTAACCAAGTGAACAGTTATTTTAAAATATTTTTTTTTTATGGCTGAGCGTTACAGTCCTAATTCAGACAAAAACCTGTTGACTTCAATGAAAGTTTTGCTCGAATAAGGACAGATAAAGGAATCTGGAATTTAGCCCTTCATTTGTATTTCAGTAAATTCCTCCCACTTTGCACAGAGACCATTTCTTGGCTTGCCTCTTCCCTTCCCTGTCAACAAAGGTAAATCTTTCACTGTTCTCTTGGTTCTCAAATGAAAATAAAAACAGAGCTGGAGATGGATGTCACTGCATAAAGTGGGGCAAATTAAGCTATGTTTCCTTCTCCTCCAGAACAAGAACTCAGCTCAGTTACATATATCACAACAGCACAACAGAGCAGAATGTATTGGCTTTTTCCGATTACGCCATATTTGCATGAAAAGGAACAGTCAAACAAAAAAATTAAGCACTTAAACAGCTTTAAAAGGACTAGTTCAGAATACTGTACTTCAGCAAAACCTTCATTGTTATTCAGTGCTTGGCAAATGACATTGCCATCAAATACCAGCAGAGGAACCGTGAAGAGTAAATGCTATCTGAAAAAGAGGCTTGTACTTATGCAGTGCTAATGACCATCTAAAAGAGCGATTCTGCATGGTTACATCCTCTTTTAGAGTCACAGCTGCAGTTTCACAAGAGCAGCCATACATCATAATCTGCAGCCATTTTAGGCTATCCTTGTGCTTTAAAGAACAATATGGGCAGTAAAGAACTGCTAAACTGTGAACTACAGTTCCCAGTCAATACCAAGTCTATTTTAATAGAAATGATTGGGGAGGAAATATTTAAATGTTATTACAAACAACAGATAGCAGGACCAAATGAAAGGCAGTGAAAGGACTCCCCTATAGTTAGCTTCACTAATATACTCCTTTATTAGGTTTTAATTTCTAGTTAAGTATAGCACAAACACAGAGTAGTGTATTAATTGTATGAGGTCAGACAGTTATATTAAAATATAATACACACATTTTAATTAATGTCATGATTTTGATTTAATCACAATGTTTATCTAAATTGATGCCATTTATTAACGGATATACAGTGACTTTTTCAGAGGTTAAAATTTTGGAAATGGAACATTATTTCATTGTACTTTGAAACAGTTCCACCATCAAAGCCAAACATATGGGCAAAAATCTTAACATTCACTAAAATCAGTCACAGACTTTGTGGGCAAGCTGAAAAAGTAACTGCTATATTCAGTGCTGAGATTTACAGTCACACCCACCACAGCAAAATAATCTCAATTATGTACACACATTCAAGCCCAAGTAAAATGGAGGAAACTATAGGTCACCGCACACCAGATTTCTATGCCTTATTATTACATTTCTTTAGTTCTTGAACTGGGTTAAGACAATAAAACAGCCTGGCAGTTCTTTCAACATTTACTCTCCAGGTGAAGGACTACAGGAAAGATCCCATGTCAGATCACTTAAATTAGCTGTGGTTTCCACAGTCCTAAAAGTGACATCAGTCGTCACTGTGGTAACTTTCAGGATACCTTTTTGTATACATTTGGAAGAGGAAGTTCTAGAATAGAGAGATGGGCTGGTGCCAGTTTAAACTGTCAGAGTTCAGCTGGAGGTTAACTATAACCAGGGAAAGAATGTGTTTTGCTTTTGGCTCATAGTTCTAAAAAGAGAGTCACTGGTGATATACATAGATAATGCTTCTTGTAAACCCCAGTGAGATGAAAGCAGCTTGGAGTCCAGGTTACTAGAGGCACAAGCATCTATATGGAAGTGTTGAAGTACTGAAGAGAAACGAACTCTTCTGTAATTAGTTCATACCATATGTTCCTCTCCAGTGTGAAAACACACTGAGGGAAACAAATTAATTCAAAGTGTCCCTGGGCTTGAAAGGGCAGCTGTGATACTGCATCCCTGATCTGCAGGAGTGGCAACAGCATGTTGGGGTACGGCCAGAAAAAGCCACAGAATTAGACAGTCACAAGAAGGATCATTGTACAGTGTCCCCTGCCCTGCCCCCAGCAATTAGCCACTGTCTGCAATCTATGTCTTAAATGGTCTTCATTCCCAAAGGGTGTGTTCCTACTTTGGAATATCTAAAGTGTGTTAGCTACAATGCTGTAAAATCCTAGTGGAGATAAGGCACACAGTGAAGACCTAGTCTATGGCTGCTCTGAAGGCGCTCAGAGGAGGAGTTAATGCTGCTCTAAGCAGTATTCATTCATATTTCATACAGATTTTAGTTTGTGAAGAAAGGAAACAAGCTGCTTTAAGTGGCTTATTCCTCCCCCTGACAGTACCCCTTTCTCCATACGGCCCATTGTGGAAGGGACAGAGAAAGCTGTATGGAAAGAGAAAAGAGAGTATTTCATATTATCTCCCTTTTCCTTCCACATGGCCCCACAACTAGTTTGACAGTTGTGTCCCACCCAAATCCTCATCTCATGAAAGTCTGCTATAGATGGATGATGTCAGGGAACGTACTCTCCTTGACTCTCGGAAGAACACAGCCTGTGCCAGATTAATCAGTCACATAATGGATTGCTCTCCACTGTTGGTACTTATATGGTCCCCAATATCATCCTATGTGAGTGGCTCACAACCTTTAATAGATCTATCCTCACAACACACCTGTGAAGCAGGGAAGTACTATTATCTCCATTTTAAAGATAGTAAACGGAGTCACACTCCGACTTGCTTGAGATCACACAGGAAGTTTGTGGCAGAGCGGGGATTAAAATGGACATTCTGAGATCCGGACTAGCACCCTAACTATTGGACAAACCAACCTTCCTCTCCTCATTGTTAACTCAGGGTACACTTACACTGAACCTGGATGTGAACCTCCCAGCCTGAGAAGACAGACTCACACTTGCGGTGCTTGAGCTAGCATACTAAAGATATTAGCATGGTCACCGCTGCATTGGTGGAGGCTCAGGCTAGCCACCCAAGCTCGGATTGATCCAACCCCAGTAGTTAATGTGGGCTAGGGATATATTTAAATTAAACATTTGTAAACCTGTAATTTAGATGAGTGAGATTCAATTAATCTCAAAACAACAAAGGTCTCCTCTCCTGTTCATAACTTGACTTCTCAGGGAAACATCATTAGGCATTTAGCCATGACTAAAATAAAATAGCCTATTTATGCAAAAAAGGATTTCTGTACAAGAAACTGTTGGCACTCAGTTTTACGCTTCAGCGGACTTTCTCAAGGACAAAAAAGGAAAATATGAGAATGAATAAATTTGGCGCTGCAACCTTATTCACAGAAGTAGTCCCTACTCATATGAGTAACACCAGTGACCTCAGTGTCATTACTTGTGTGTGGGCAACTCTCTCTTTCACTCTCAGACACACAGAGCTCTCTCATACACTTTTGCTGTATAGTCGTACGTTAAACTCAGCAATTCAAAATCACCAAAGCTTCATCTCCTGTGTGATATTTACCATGTGGGTTATTTTGGTAGTTCAAATCACTCCTTTCAACTTCTGAAGGTATCACTATATTCACAAGGGTTTTCTTGGAAGGATTAAAATTTGTTAAACACAGTTTCAAGACCCCGCCACTTCCCCCCAAAAAAACTTTAAAGCTGCTATAATCATCATCATCCATTTTTATCTTAATGAGTTGGATCTATGTCCGCAACTTCCTCTGTTTTTCTCAGCTATTTTACCAGCCCTTTGGCTCCCAAAGCAAGCCAAAGTTGAGAGCATAATGAATTTCCAAAAATCCCTAGGTCAAGTAACTTAAAAGGGCAAAAACCTGCTCCCATTGAAATCAAGAGCAAAACTTCCTTTGACTTCACTGGGCCCTATATCCAAGGGAATATTTCTTATTTTTCCTCTTTGTCTCTTCCAGACAGAAATATACAAGATACATAAAAGTTAGTCTATCACTTAGCCACATGGTATTATTAATAAAACAAACATACCTTTGTACATACTTTATTGTTTTGTTAGAAATTAAACATAAGCCTGGGATGAATTTGGGCCATTAGAAGTTAATGGAAGCCTTGTGAACTTTGCCCTCTGAGCTTAAGAAACTATGCCTTATATCTTCAGTAATAGTATTTTACCATGTAGCATGATGAAAGTCCATTTGCATATTGTTGGAAGCATCAGTAATAACAAATGGTATTAAAAATATGTAACTGGCTGCAAAAAATATCACCACTTTGAGGACATGCTTGCAAAAATAAACTGAAAAAAACCCCGTTCAGTCACTGGCTATCATGATAACTTGCCAGTAATATCATACACATTTCAAAGTACAATGTGAACAAGATCACAATACCAGAACATAAAGTAAGGAAAGGTTCCTTAAGGGTCACTTAGAACATTGCTTTAAATCATTTAACACATGATGTCAAAGCTCCTTGTACCAAGTACATATCCGGTAACAGACTGTAGTTTTAATGTTCCAGAAGAAAATATCCCTTTCATTGCCAAGGAAAAAAACCTAGGATTTATACCCATACACAAATATGCATATAATTATGCTGCGCATAACAGATCATTTCTCAGATTATATTTAGGGCTCAGTTCTGCTCCCAGTGAGTCAGTGCTTGTGTTGCGAATGCTTCCAAAGGGAGCAAGATCAATCCCTAAATGCAATTTGAGAAAAGGCCTGTGATTTGCAGTATAACTTTATGTCTTTTATGATATGTTGTCTCTTAATTATATATATAGGTGGAAGCTAATATTGAAAACACATCTTAATAGGAAGCCTCTTGTTCATAAGTAGACTATAATTCTGTTAAGTACAAGTACTTCTTTAATAACACATCACTGACTATTTCCCTTACGTGTTTATTTGTAACAGAATTGAGAGGGAAAATATTTAAAATTATAACAATAGACAGTATTCCATTAAGAAGAGTATGTTAAGTGAAAGTTAAGGTTGCATAGCTAAGCACTCAAAAGTCAGGAAATGCCACAATTAAGGTCACATGTACAACCTTTTCTCCTTGAATGTATACATTACAATAAATATTTCAATTATATCTCAAATGCAACAGAATGTGATACAGAAAAAATGTATCTTAGACCTTGTCGACACACAAACTTGCACTAGTTTAATTAACACAGTTTAACTAAACACATGCAAACCCCTACATGGACACTATTTCAGTTTAAAAGGCTGTATTTAAAATCAACTTAAGATCAATTGGAATCAGGTTTAAACGGAAGTAAGAGTTCCCACACAACCTTTTGCGCCAGTTAAAGTCCACTGGTTTAAAATCGCCCCTTAAGTTAAACCAGTTCAACTCTGCATGTAAACAAGCCCTTATGTGTAACATCTTCTAGTACTGAATACCACTCAGAGTCCGGTGGGCAAACCAAACCCATCAGACTGATTTTTATGGAACAGTGACAGCAGCGAAGGATGCAGAACAGCTTTTTTAAGGTTTACTTGTGGCACCTTAGAGACTAACCAATTTATTTGAGCATGAGCTTTCTTGAGCTACAGCTCACTTCATCGGATGCATACTGTGGAAACTACAGAAGACATTATATACACAGAGACCATGAAACAATACCTCCTCCCACCTGGAACATCTACAAAAAGTCCTTGAGCACATAAGGGAGGCAGGACTAACTGTTAAGGCTAAGAAGTGTCAAATAGGCCTAAACAGAGTGACTTACCTTGGACACCAGGTGGGTCAAGGAACTATCAGCCCCCTACAGGCCAAAGTGGATGCCATCCAAAAATGGCCTGTCCCAAAGTCAAAGAAACAGGTTCAATCCTTCTTAGGCTTGGCCAGTTATTACAGACGATTTGTACCGCAATACAGCCAAATCGCCGCCCCACTGACAGACCTAACCAAAAAGAAACAGCCAAATGCTGTTCAGTGGACCGAAAAGTGTCAGAAGGACTTTAACAAGCTTAAAGCGACACTCATGTCTGACCCTGTACTAAGGGCCCCAGACTTTGACAAACCGTTCCTAGTAACCACAGATGCGTCCGAGCGTGGTGTGGGAGCAGTTTTAATGCAGAAAGGACCTGATCAAGAATTCTACCCTGTAGTGTTTCTCAGCAAAAAACTGTCTGACAGGGAAAGCAACTGGTCAGTTACTGAAAAAGAATGTTACGCCATTGTCTACGCTCTGGAAAAGCTACGCCCATATGTTTGGGGACGGCGTTTCCACCTGCAAACCGACCATGCTGCACTGAAGTGGCTTCACACCGTCAAAGAAACTAACAAAAAACTTCTTCGGTGGAGTTTAGCTCTCCAAGATTTTGATTTCGACATCCAACACATCTCAGGAGCTTCTAACAAAGTGGCTGATGCACTCTCCCGTGAAAGTTTCCCAGAATCAACTGGTTAAAATCGTCCTTGGGATGTAGAAAATATTGTTAGTCTTTATGTATTTGGTAGTATATTTAGAGATACATGTGTCTTGATCTATGCAGGAAATAGCCCGACTTGATTATGTAAAGAGCTGTCACTTTGGATGGGCTAGCACCAGCAGGAGAGTGAATTTGTGTGGGGGGGTGGAGGGTGAGAAAACCTGGATTTGTGCTGGAAATGGCCCACCTGTTGATCACTTTAGATAAGCTATTACCAGCAGGACAGTGGGGTGGGAGGAGGTATTGTTTCATGATTTCTGTGTGTATATAAAGTCTGCTGCAGTTTCCATGGTAAACATCTGATGAAGTGAGCTGTAGCTCACGAAAGCTCATGCTCAAATAAATTGGTTAGTCTCTAAGGTGCCACAAGTACTCCTTTTCTTTTTGCGAATACAGACTAACACGGCTGTTCCTCTGAAACCTTATTAACTCTGTTTTCCTAGAGCTCCAGGAAGAAATCCCAGCCAGTGTTTCACCCTAGCTGCGATTTGGGGGGGCGTGTCATAAATATAAAGGGAAGGGTAAACCCCTTTAAAATCCCTCCTGGCCAGAGAAAAAAATCCTCTTACCTTTAAGAAGCTAAAGGTAAACTCACTGGCACCTGACCAAAATGACCAATGAGGAGACAAGATACTTTCAAAAGCTGGGAGGAGGGAGAGAAACAAAGGGTCTGTGTGTCTGTCTATAATCTGTCTTTGCCGGGGATAGACCAGGAATGGAGTCTTAGAACTTTTAGTAAGTAATCTAGCTAGGTACGTGTTAGATTATGATTTCTTTAAATGGCTGAGAAAAGAACTGTGCTGAATAGAATAACTATTTCTGTCTGTGTATCTTTTTTGTAACTTAAGGTTTTGCCTAGAGGGGTTCTCTATGTTTTGAATCTAATTACCCTGTAAGGTATCTACCATCCTGATTTTACAGGGGGGATTTCTTTATTTCTATTTACTTCTATTTTTTATTAAAAGTCTTCTTGTAAGAAAACTGAATGCTTTTCATTGTTCTCAGATCCAAGGGTTTGGGTCTGTGGTCACCTATGCAAATTGGTGAGGCTTTTTATCCAACATTTCCCAGGAAAGGGGGGGTGCAAGTGTTGGGAGGATTGTTCATTGTTCTTAAGATCCAAGGGTCTGGGTCTGTAGTCACCTAGGCAAATTGGTGAGGCTTTTTACCAAACCTTGTCCAGGAAGTGGGGTGCAAGGTTTTGGGAAGTATTTTGGGGGGAAAGATGTGTCCAAACAGCTCTTCCCCAGTAACCAGTATTAGTTTGATGGTGGTAGCGGCCAATCCAAGGACAAAGGGTGGAATATTTTGTACCTTGGGGAAGTTTTGACCTAAGCTGGTAAAGATAAGCTTAGGAGGTTTTTCATGCAGGTCCCCACATCTGTACCCTAGAGTTCTGAGTGGGGGAGGAACCTTGACATGGTGGGAGCAGTGGGATTGTTTCATGGTCTCTGTGTATGTAATGTCTTCTGTAGTTTCCACAGTATGCATCCGATGAAGTGAGCTGTAGCTCACGAAAGCTCATGCTCAAATAAATTGGTTAGTCTCTAAGGTGCCACAAGTACTCCCTTTCTTTTTACGAATACAGACTAACACGGCTGTTACTCTGAAATCTTTTTTAAGGTTGAAATTTTCAAAGCTGTCTGAGAGATCTGAATGCCCAATTCAATTCCCTTTGAGGTTGCTTTGAAAATCCACCCTAAGAGTACACAGTAAAATGTATTTACACAACATGCTACAGATTAAGAATAACAGCTGAGAGTGCCAGTCAAAATTTGCTGAAATATTTGAATCAACTAAGGCCCTAAACCTGGAGGCAGGCCTGAACAGAGCCCTAGTGAAGAGCTCTGTCTGGATGCAAGGATCATGCCCACGCAGATCTGATTGCTGGACTGGGGCTTAAATTATCGGAAAAGTCAATTGTTCCATCCTCCAAATTGTAGCCAAGGAACAATACGTACGTACACATGGAAGCAAATTAGTTTACTGACTCCCTAATTCGATGCCTATCTCAGGCAACATCTTCACTGTTAAAGAAGATGTATTATTTACTTCAGCTTAACTATCTCCCTGCCAGCAGGTCACCAGACTACTGTGAAGGAATCCACCCCTTTGTCCTCGGTATTTTAAGCTTCCCTGGGTGTCAGAAGGCTGCAGAATGTCAGCTATCTTTGAAGTAAAAACACAATGAAGAAAAAGCACTTGAGTTTTACTGTGAGGGTAGGCAAGGTGTATAGCGATGACCTTGCCTAGTTTACTGCATGGTAAAACTAAAACTGTCTTATCTTCACTGTGTTTTACCTCAGAATAGCTCACACATGCTAACAGGTTTCAGAGTGGTAGCCGTGTTAGTCTGTATCAGCAAAAACAATGAGTCCTTGTCGCACCCTAAAGACCAACAAATTTATTTGGGCATAAGCTTTTGTGGGCTAAAACCCACTTCATTAGATGCATGGAGTGGAAAATACAGTAGAGAGGTATAAATACACAGCATATGAAAAGATGGGAGTTGCCCTACCAAGACCCCCATTTGGTAGGGCGGGGCTTGGTAGGGCAACTCCCAGTGTGTCATGAAATTGATGTCCTGAAATTCACAAGCCACCAGTCAACTGGTCTTTTTTAGAAAAAAAAAAAAGTATAGCAATAAAGCAGTAACCACAGCCTTGCTGACCATTAGCACTTGCCACTAATGAATTACGATATTGAAACAAAGACCCATTTACACAACTTTTTTTTTTTTAAAGGTTCTGTGAGCAGGCCAAATTGCATTTCAGGGAGACAGGTTCAAGAGACTGTATTATGTTTGTTCAGATTAGCAGAGGTATTTCTCCTCTCTCTTTTTAAATTCAGGCGAACAAAAGAGGCAAGCTCTTCTTGCCAACAACTGGTGCCCCTTAGCTGGAAGTAGCTCGAGTTGTCAGGTTCCTGTCAGACTGCAAAGGCATACCGACACTTCCCTTCCCCCACCCTTTTGTTGTTTTTAAATATGTGCACTTTGCTCAGCAGTCCTCACCATTAAACAATTCATTTTTTCCTTGCCTTCTCTGGTTTAGGAGGGGGTAAAAATAGCAGAACCTGGTCACAAAATATAAAGCCAGACATTCATTTCCTGTACCTCAGGGTCTCATTCTTTCACCTCCTGGTCCATAGAACTTGGCTACCAAATAGGTCTTAATCTGTAAACAAATGATTTGCTCTACAATTAAACCATTCATTTCTTTTTCCCTTTCTGTGGCTGCTTGGCTGCTGTCCAATGTGGAGGCTCACAGGTTCTTCTGTTATTTAGTGCTCATGATGGTTAAAAGGCAATAAGCTCATTTAGAGTTTATAAAACTATAAGCCATCAACAAAAGCATTTAATGCTTCTCAGAAGCACCGTGGCTTTTGCCTGCAAAATTAATAATACTTTTAAATGTGCTGACCCTGGTTATGCACTTTGGATTTCTTTAAGTCAGTTATTGTATATTGCAAATACATGCATTCCACTTGAATTTTAATTGTCTGTGCACTTTCTTCTTAACAACTGACAAATCATAGCAAATGCAATTTGTCCTGGAATTAGTATTGAAGCTCAGAGACTTCTGATGTTTCATTTTTAAAAAATGTTGCTGGAGCATTTCACAATGTGTGCCAATATTGTTTCCTCATAAAAACGTGATGTGCCTCATTGGAGGTTACCGGAGTAAGCAAAATAAAAAAAAAAAAATAGGTTTCCAATCTTTATATCAGGAGTCTCATATCAGAGCTTTATGATCCAAGAGAAACTGAGTAATATCAAGGTCATCTTCCTTTGCCTCTATTTTAACCATTTCCTGCTGAATGAAAATCAGTTTCTCCAAAGATATTGTGTATATGTGGGTATCTACATTCATGTTTATATGGACAGAAAAGAGAGCGTGATGGTGATATGCTACTACATAAGCGTAGGGTAGCTAATGAAATTTAATTATTTTTTACATTTTCATGTCCATAAATAATAGAATTGTTGATAGTGTACCAATAGCTCAATTTACAGGTGCAAATCTCATTTAGAAATGACAGGTACTTAGCAATATCAACGTCAGCAATTTACTTTCAATGAAATTCTGCAAGCCTATTTAAAGTCTATTACAGCTGCTGACATCAATCTGCCAAGCTGTAGAGTGCTAAGCTGTACTAAACATTTGCACCTATAAATTTAGCTACCGGTATACTTGAGTTAAATACACAGCATTTCTCCAGATATGCTACTAGAGATATAATACAGTGAGGTGGAAATGCAATATGGTGGGAGTTTTGCCTAAACAAGGTCTGCACATTGGGGTCCTCTAGAGTTTTAGGTTCCTGTGCTTCCCCCAATCCTAAATGCCACACAAATTAAGGTCTAGTTCTGAAAGTCTTTATGGCACTATTTCCTACTCATCCAAGTGGCCCTATTATAAGGGCAGTAGTCCTAATTGAACTACTCATGTGAGTATAAGTACTGTTGCCAGAGAAGTTTGCAGGATCACATCCTATCCATTACAATATACATTTAAAAGGGAAACACTCACATTTTAACAGGTTTCAGAGTAGCAGCCGTGTTAGTCTGTATCCGCAAAAAGAAAAGGAGTACTTGAGGCACCTTAGAGACGAACCAATTTATTTGAGCATAAGCTTTTGTGAGCTACAGCTCACTTCATCGGATGCATTCAGTGGAAAATACAGTGGGGAGATTTTAATTAGCCATATCTATTTTAATCTTGCCAACACCAGGAAATAAGATGAATCTAAGACTCTTCCTCGACCAATCAAATAATTACTCTTAGCTGACGGAAGAAGAATAGAAAATAAGCATTTTCTTTCTCCTGCACAATATCTTAAATCATCAGAAAAAAAGATTTCTGTGTTGTGGATCATGCACAGGATCGGTGTTCTTATATTTTGAATTGCCAAGATAATTATAAATGAGGAAATATAAAAAGAAATTGCTGTAGTTTTAACTTCTCTATATGTACTACATTTTCAATAATCTCAGAAAGCTGGGAAGGTTTATGGGTGGGTTTTTTTTAAATTCAGAGGACATCTTTAAATCTATGCTAAATATTAGAGTTTGAGGGAAAATGTAAACCTTGCAAGTCACTTGAAAACAGTTGGCAACTTTTCCTCTGAAAGTAAATCCAAGGGCTCAAAAAATAAATATTCAAGAGCATTAATTTGTTTCTAGATGTGTGCATGCAAGTAAAACAGCAGTCATAATGTGGAAATTTCAGTCACATTTTGCAACTAATTGGAAGCAGATTAGAATTCTGCCTCAGGGGAACATTGTCAAACTAGAAGCTGGAGCAAATGAAGAAAGAGGTGAAAGAATCGTGAAGAGCTGACAGATTTACAGTGCTCAAGGCAATAAACGGGTACTAGATGAAAATGAATGTGCTTCACTGTACTGCATGCAGTTCTCTCGGTCATATCTCAGCAACAGCAGCTTACAGCTATGAAACTATTATTTTCAGTGGAGCGGGTAGAAAAGCAAAGTGTAAGAGTTCAAAGTATATATTCAGACTGAATGTAAAAATCACACAACAGTTGTCAGAGACATAAATCAAATTATTAACTTAAGGTCCTATTCTGCAATTTATGTGCACGTTGAGTAGTATTTACTAATGCAACTAATCCCAGGGACAACTAATGCGGGAAACTGCTACTCAACGCGAGTAAGGATTGCAGACTCAATATGATCAAGAGTTGCAGAATCAGGCTCTTCATGGAAAAAAATAAAAGCAGATTTTTTTCAAAAAATACTAGCAATGACAAGATAACCTGGGGACAGATAAATCAGAGTTCCCAAATGTCAGTGGGGAAAATGTATTTAAAAGAGAGGGGGATACAGAGGAAGAAAAAAAAAAAAAAGATACACAGTTATGGTGGAGAGTATAGCAATGGTGTAATGGAAACAGCTGCCTGCCTTCTTCTTCAGTGTCTGGCATCTGCTGAAGCATCATGGGAAAGGCTGATGAAGGATTTGGACAAGGAATGTAAATATACACAACTGGCCAAAAGTAGCTGGATTCTGAAAAGCTCAGTTACTATATTTTTTTAAACAATAGCATGTTTTTATATTTTGTTTTATTTTTTTACAGCAACAAGCAATATTATCCGAGTTATATCAAATTATACCTTCATACCAGCTAAAAGAGTAGGGAATCTGAATATCTTTTTCTTTTTCCGCAGTAATTGATGATGTGAAGCAACAACATACAATATGCTCAAATTATGACCAAAATGATTTTTCTCAAAGTCCAGATCTCAGCACAATTTAACCTTCATATGTACATCACATAACATTCGGTCAAGGGAGAATTAATAAATTAATATTCAAATATACTCCAGGCGTATCTTTCATATATCTTCAGGGAAAAAAATAAACTAACAACTTCTTAGCTATTTGGCCAATCTTATGTAAAACTTCCAACACCACCACTGACTCCCATTGAGAAAAGGGGTCAATTTCTGATTTGTTTGTGTGTCTAATTTTCACGCTTTGTTGCTAAGATATAGATCTAATTTCATTTCCCTCCCCCCAAAAGAAAAACAGGCAACGACATGAAACCCAGAAACATACAACTACTGCTGATGCTCTACAGTTATAAGCTTATAATAAAGCCCAGATTTGATAGTATTATCCATGTACTGTGGCAAACCACACACAAATAAACAGTTCTCCATGAAGAATAAAAACCTAAAGACCAAACCCTTCCAATTCAAACATTATTGTTACTTTTAACATGAGCCATCCATAAAAATCAGCCAAGGAGTTGACAGGAAATCCAAAAATAATTTGGTCTGGCCCTCTACACTGCGTGAAAGGAGGTTACAAGTTGCTTTTGACTCTTCCAAATGGTTGAGGTGGAAGAAACAGCAAAAAACTATAAAATCTAAGTTTATTTAACAAACCTATCGTAGTACTGCTCTGACAGAGTCAGAACATTTTCTAGCATAGGTTATTATAGCATAGCTCAAATATCACTGAAGGTGTTTTTTTGAGTGGATTGTGCTTTTGAGAAGGAAAGAACTTTAACAAAACCTCTGAATTAAGTCAATGGCTAATGTGAAAGACTAACAGTGTGCAAAATTAAACTGTATAGTGTGAACAGAGGCCAGATGTGCATCAAGCTTTCCTGGGAAACTGAGCCTAAACTTGGGAGCTTTCTTTAATCAAAAGGATGAAAGGTGACTTCTAGGAGTTTACAAAAGTGTGACCAATTGGAGCTTAGTCTTCTATTGCTAATTGAAGCATAAAAAAGAGCCAGTTTCTTAGAACCAACTACAAACATCTATGTTTTATATTGCATTGCCACATGATAAAAACCAGAATCAAGCTAACTAGTAGAAAGTTGACTGGCAACCAAAGACCAAGCTATTATTTCAAACTGTCATGGGAAGGCTATAAAATTGCTACCAGCTCTCCTCAAGTTACCCTTCAATAAAAAGAAGCCATCAGGGAAATAAGAGAAAAGAAAACACATCAAAACCTTTAAAGTTCCTTTAAGTAAAATTATACTTCTGTGGCACAATGCCATCTGCTTCCTGGTTAACATAATAAGACAATACCACAACCTGAACATCAGCTTTTTAAAATTGCTAACCAAAATAAAAAATATGATCAATATACTTTCATCTGTTCTTTTAACAGCAAAAGCTGCATTCACATGGTCTGATTGGAATATGCCTAAAATGTCCATGTGGACACATATTTCTTATGTTACTAGTTGACAGTGAAGGTTCCCAGGAGGCTGAAAACGCAGTTGTCAAGCAGGGATAGTCCCTGTGAATAATATTCAGACATAAAAATGAGAAAAAAGTTAAATCAAAAATCAAGAACAATTTCAGTGTTCACAATAATTATTTTTTCCACACAACTGTCTGTAGCCATGAGCCAGAAAGGATTCCATGTAAAGGATTCAAAATTCACCTAAAGCACTGCTTTTTTTGTTTTGTAAATTTACTGGGAAAAATAACTTCAAATTTAAACAGACACTAGCTTTGTAGAGTCTCTGAAGACATTGTGTATGCGAAGTGCTGGAAAAGGTGACATCTTTCTTTTCAGGTTTAGTAGTATTTGCCTACCTAGATTAAATAAGAATACTAATATTATTAAACTTCTCTCACACTAAAGCATAATGTATTTTGAATCACAGTGTTGACCCAGGATTTTAGCACTTATAAGGGACACAGACACCAAGACTGTGCAGCCTGAAGTGTAAATCCAAGCAAAACAGACATCACAATTCACCACATGCGTCCATAAATTAACTGATCTATTCCCAAATGTATTTTAATCAAAATTCAACAGCCATAGGGAAAAAGTGCCAAACTTTCTCTTCCACAAACACAAAATAAAAAATACAAACAATTCAATTGTCAGTCACGCCATTCTGAATAGTTTTACAACCTTTCTTTCAAGTGTAAATGCTTTGTTCCAATTGCCAAGACCATTTACTGTGAATTAAAGAGAAACTGCACAACAGTGATTAGTGCAACCTCAGCTACAGCACAGTGCAGTTCTAGACTAGTCTTTATAGTTCAAGTAGCAATTCATTGCTTGCACTCAGCTGCTGATTTTTCATGGGTAAGATTGAAGAATACATCTGATTTAAAATTTGAATGCTTTTGATTCTAAACCCAGCTTCAGATGATTTACACTGGCATGTTCTGAAACTACCAATAGGACACATTCAGCAACTATTCTGTTCTAAATGTATTTTTCAATGTAGTGAAAATGGCTTAGAAGTTTGACAAGCCCTGAAAAAAGAACCTATGGCTTCTGTGATAAAAACCAGAGTAGCCATTTCTAAATTCTAAACAGCCATTTATACTGTGTATTCAGATAATCCTCTAAAAGTAATGAAGAAGAAACAAACACGAGTTTGCAATCCTCAGCTATACAGAAATATTCTCTGTTTTTCCTATCTGTGTATAAATACAATTTCTAAATTATGCTTATTATTTAAAAACCTTAACAATATAACAGTGCTGACCTGAGATTTCACTATAAATAGGCCAAATCCTCAAGTAGTGTAAGGGAATCAATAGAGCTAACTATCTATCTAAGGATCTAGCCTGATGTTCTAATTGAAGGGGGAAAGGCACAAATAAGAACTGGACAAGCTCATCAACCATTCACAGAAATGCAGTGATGTGTTGAGGATTCTGGCTAGCATAACTGTATGTTATGACATTATATATAATTATTGGGTAAAGCTTGTATTGTGCTCAATGAATTAAGTACAGAATAACCTGACACCCCCATCTGATAAATCTCTCTACAGACTTTGTCCAACAGGAATTATCCCAGCTAGAGGGCAAGAGATAATCTGAAGTACTACAAAAACTTGATTATAGTCATGAAGACTAATTGAGTACCATGGAACAAGTCAAGAAGATGCATCATTGCCTACTGCTTGAGTTATGCAAGGGAGTAAAACAGAGTAATAGAGACTATTCAATAACTGTATCTAGAGGGCAGGTAAATACTGTAGCTGTGAAAAAAGTCTAGCCTGCCTGTGGGACAGTGGAAACTCCTGCACATATACAGCATTGTCATTTCGGTCCGAGGACCTGAAGAAGAGCTCTGTTTAAACTCGAAAGCTTGTCTCCCTCACCAACAGAACTTGGTCCAATAAAAGATATTACCTCCCCCACTTTGTCTAACTCCTGCACGTTATTTTGCTCAAAACAGTCATTTGTCCACAGGTGAGCCTTGGTGGCTTGGGTAAGAGTCTGGTAGGAATCTTGAGTAAGGTCTGACAAGCACCAGGATAGTGCATGCTTAGATGCCATAGGCACCAGTAACACCACGCCAAACACAGTATGCAGGATGAAAAATTACACACAGGGCTTGAGTTGCAAAGAACATACATGCATGGTGTATCTAGGCATTACTTACATAATTTGCATCTTTTTAGCTGCACTCTGCCTAATTTCATATTTGACTGTAGCCTCTTATCTCCATATTTCTTTATAGTATTGACTCTAATCTTCTGATGTAGCTCTTCCTGGGTCAAAACCTACAACTTTTACTCACACATGTAGTCCCTACTTGTAGTCCTAGTCTCAGTGGCTTCAAGGGAAATAAAGGTTTCATGATAGAGCACTATATTTGGATCACTTCCATCCCTGCTCAAGCATGGGCACCAGAAAAATGATGGCTTTTCTCTCCTGATTTCCCATCTCTACTTCTCATAGGATTTTGCCAAGTGCTCCTGGATCACAGTGCATACTTTATCTCTCAACTCAATCTCCAACTGACTGAGGTTTCTGTGTAACAATTTAAAGAAGTATAGTATACATTCTGTGACCTGCCAACCTGCAGCATGCCCTCGTTTTGGTCTCAGAAACTGAAGCAAGTTGGAAGTGCACAGGAGATGCATTAGAACCAGCCAGGCACTGTAAACTTTCAAATAGAATAGATTTGCGTTTGCTTCACGGAACAGTGGAAGGTAAGTACCGTCTCACTGGAAATGGTGAGCAAGAGGCCTGCTCCTAGAGATAAGGAGCAGACCTATCCATCCTTGAGTGACATCAATCTCGCAGCTTTCTAATATGTACTATTAAGTTCCATCACCCCACAACACCTTTCAAGACTTTTCCTTTTTCATAGAGAAATGCAGTTTATACCAACCTAATAAACATATAGGTTTTACAAAACACAGAATAAATCCTGCTCCCATTGAAGTCAATGTAACTTTTTGCTTGAATAAAACAAGCAGCATTTGGCCTCATATCTACTTTTACAAATACAAATCACCAGGATAACACAGTCCAAATGCAGAACATAACGCTTAACATCCAAAAGACATGTTCAATTAATGGAAAGCAGGCCACAAATTCTCATATAGATGTCAATATTATACAGCCTAGAGCTGGCATCTTTTAAAAACTAGAGCACACACTTCTTAAAAAAAACACACAAGTTTTAGTATGCAAAGAAACTAGGAGTTTCAGATTATGATTTAAGTGCTTGTTGATAAAATAGCTTTCCAATTATCATGGCCCCCATAGGAAAAGCAGGAATGCATTATGTGTTAATGATCACAACCAGGGGTCCATGCTTTACCCTTTTGTCAGAACTATGGCAGATCCTCCCTGCAGCTTCACCATTAACATGTCTGTTTCCTGTCAGCCCACTCAGAGATAATGTCATTTATCTCAGGGCGGCACAAGACCAGTCATTAGCTTCAATAAAAGACCTCAAACAAAAGCCGGATGATGTTTTATCCGGGGCTCATAGTCTGCAGCCAAGAATCTTATTGCCTAACAGTTCAGAACTTAAAAGGTATCTTTAAAAAAATGTCCAGCTATCAACAATTTTAGGACACTTGTTTGAACAGCAAAGTCTCTCCATGGATATTTGTAGTTAATGGTTTTATCACATGCAATTTGGTAACTGATAGGAGCTCACTAAATTTACCCTTCGAAAGATTTTTCCCTCATTGGGGAAAATTGACAGAATAATTCAGGTTCTAGCTAAACAATAAGATCTTTGAAGAAATGGCCATCATTGTGTTTGCCTGCAGGAGCTGATTCAGTATAATAAATTCTTCAGTGACTGAACTTCTGGAAATGTCTTTAAATAAAAGTAGAACTGGTTAAAATATGCGTACAATCATGTGTTTTCACAGTCTTGCTTGTATTATTGCAATTCAGAAAGTTTCAAAAAAAAAGTTCCAGGTGAACTTTTTTAAGTAATTAAAGAAAAGCAGGAGTCAAAATATGAGTAAATCTCAGCTATTCAATTCTTGTCTTTATGTTGAAAACTAGGAACAGATGGTACTTTCCATGTTACTTGACTCTGGTTATTGAACACCTTTGTGGTTATGGGAGAATTTTGGTTAGCACTTTTAACATACATTTCATTTATTGGACTATAAAATGCTACTTTGGAAAAACAAGTCTTTATATAACTCTAATTAAAACAATCTTGCAGTGAAACCATTTAACGTCGAGAACATGCTTAACCTCATGACATCTGGACAATCAATCCTTTCCTTTTTAATGGGTATTTATGAAGTTATTAAAATTGTAAAATTACCGATGTTCTAAGTGAAATATAATTTGCCTGACGTTCAGAATAACCTCATCACCTTCAATACTTTGTGATATAAACATTCTAGACCACCGTCAATTGTTTTAATGCTACTTTAGCTTTGCACAGGAATTCAATAGCAAAGCTGGTCATACATATTCTCAGAGGTCAGCAAGTTCACATAGAAAGCTTTCCTCAGCCAAAGGGCAACACCTCTTCACCCAGCTCAGAAAGCTCTGTCACACTACTAGACAGCACTACAGCACATTAGGACCTTGAGCTGTGCTTATTGTTAGACACCCATAGTTATCAATGATTTTAACAGCTAAATCCCTTATGTAGCTTTCAAAACAGTTTGCTATCAAACAACAATGGACTTTGTTCTTTAATTACAGCAAGTGACCTTTTTGCCCTTTTATTTCACAGTGAATAAACTACACCCAAGAAGTAGTGTTTGTAAGGCGCAAAATATATGGAAAGCATATCTCTATAAACTCATTAATCAGAACATGTTCTTCAGTGATTTACAAGAATTCCCTGATTAAGTGTAAAAACAACAGCTATACAAGAAGAATAAAATAAATGATGCCAGTCACATGTGAGTTAATTCACTGAAGACAACTTTCAGATGTGAAATGCCGTCTTAATGAAAGTCAATAAACCAATACAGGAGAAATAAATTCCATTCTGGAATATTACCAGATTTATTAATTTTAAAGATGGAACACAGCTAGACTTTATATATATGTATATAAAAAACTGTTGATATAGACTTTCTGTATTTCTTCCCCCCTCCCTAAACAAACAAGGTTTTCATAGCATATGCTTAGTATTCCTATTTTTAGGGTCTGTTGTGAGCCCCCACACACAATAAACAAAATCTAGGACATACTACTACTTATAATCTGAACATTTCTCAGTGTAAGAGCAATTAAAATTACAAAAGTGTAACATGGGTGAAGAGTATATGTTGACCAATATTTACTGAGTAATTGTCCTTAAAAAAAACCTAAAGGGTGGAGAAAGGGGACAGGTTTTAACACCAAAAATCTTAGGAGTGGTTAGCCTACCTGTCAAATCTACCTATTCAGACATGGCACTGGTGTCTTAACCACAAAATGAGCTTCATGAATATAGCTCAAACATTTTAGAATTATAGCATACTTTGACTTTATCCACGTATTAGGGGAGTGGTGACTTTTACAAAATACTTGTGGTTTTTGCATAAAAGAGCCAGCAGAACACAGTCATTGATTTAATTAGACTTCATGAAATCCAATTTATCATGTTTTACATGACTTTCTGCAGTAAGGAAACAGAACAAACAGACCAAAAATAGACATTTGAGCATACTGTGAAAATTAAACAGTGACTGCAACTCTTGGGAATCTACTCCAAGCTTTTAACAAAGAGTAAACAAACAATAAAATATCCTCCAATACCACACAAAGAAACTCAGGTTTAAAATTTGTGGGCATTAACTAATTTGTATCTAACAAGATATTATTCAAATTTACGAGACAACTCATTCATAAAAGATTAAAACAACTGGAAATTGATTTTAACAGCCAGGCTTGAAAATTATATAGTCATCTACGGTCACAACAGTGCTTTTTGGTCATGTCACATCTATAGATACACGTGTGTATAGCCAAAGCGGGAAAAAAAAAAGATTCAATCTTAAATCCCTAAAATAATTCTCTTGAATGATTTGTAAGTCTTTTTTAAAACTGAAGTTTCATTGATCGCATTACAGGCTGGATCTAAAATTGCAACCAAAGTCTGCAGTGAGTTCTACTTTCATATGCCAAGTAGGAGACGTTCTTTAAAGAAAATTGCTCTCTGGAGTGAAACACTAAGGGATGTTGTTTAAAACAGTAAGCCAGCACACCAGCGTGATAGACAATGGCCAGCACTGCAGGACTCTAACGTGTGAAGCCTATATTAAAGTCACTGTGTGCCAACAGCAGTGGGTGTTAGTGGAATTGCAAGCTCTGAGAATTCTATAAAGCCAAGAGCTGGAAAATAAGGTGTACCTTTGGCTCAAAACTACTCCTAACATGTTTGTTCTTAATTTACCTATTATCCCATTTACATTACACTGACTGAAAATTACTTGTATGTATATGAATTCATTCTTCATACAATTTCCTGTGTGACTAGAGTGAAAAGAACACAAAAACTGAGAAACCACACTACTCTCTAATCTCTGTTGCCATGACAGCAAGCCTTTGAGATACTGAAATGTTCAGATTGCCAGCTAAACAAAATTGTTGAATGTGAACATTTGGCTGAAAGATTAAAAGGCTAAGGGGGTTGCAAAAGGGCAGTACCTCCCACATTCCAGGCAGCCACTGAATCCAATCAAATGGCTCTGACTCTTTAACCAGAACCATTGTGAAGACTGGATTAGGGCAATTTATCTAGATAGTTAAAGCAGATTAGAGAACTGCAATTTGAAGACTACTGGTAACAAAAGTAAATGTCTACTGTATGTACTAAATTAGGAAAAAGACCATGGGATTTTAGGACACCTTTCTGAGTGACAGCAGACCTTTAGTAAATCAGAGTGCAAGTTTACACCTGTGAATTAATTAAAGCAACCTAGTTTCTCTCATCTGTATTTAGAAAAATCAAACAGATCATTCAAATTGACCTGTAGATATATTATCCTAAAAGTGGCAAAATACCTACAAATGTGAAATTCAAATTTTCTCCTCATACAAGACATTTGAATCTATCTTTACATTTTCTTAACATATTTAATGTCACAACCCCCAAAATCTAATCCTATCAATAGCCCAAGAGTTTGTTGAAACGTTACACAATCTTAAACATCAGCAATGACACACAAAAAGAGGCTCATAATATGTTGTAAATAGCATAAATTTTCCCAAGGATTTCAATCCAGCTGGACTCTGGTAAACAACTCTGTACACTTAACACTAGCCAGAAAGTTTTCCCATCACTTAGAAGTTAGTCAGGGAAGTTGTAAAAGCAGGTAATTTAAGAACAATTCCAGACAATCATGCCACAAATTAATACCCTTAAGGTTTTGGGTTTTTTGCGGGGGCGGGGGAGGGGTGAGGAGAAGGTGTCTTTGTTTAACCAAACCTGTAGAATTCATTTGACTCTTAATCATGGGCCAACAATAGCCCCCTAGATCCTAGAGAAGAAACCTTCTGCCCTCTGGATAGAACAATTGCTGCTGACACTAGAACCTGCCTGAATGAGCAATAACAATAGCCAAGAAAACCAGCTCTCTCCCCGCCCTCCCTTAACAATACAAGGCCATTTATTCTTACAGAGAGCATCCTTTATGCATTAACACAGAAAGGAAAACACACACATACCACTTGATTTCTTTCACACATTTCAACCACTCAGCAAACAAGAAGTTCACAGCCAAGAACCTATAGGGCTCAGATAAGAAAGACTGCCCTGACAGGAGAAAACTGTTCCCCCACATTTGAGAGAAAGATATTTTGTACATATATCAGAGTACAAGGTGCGGTGCACTCCCCTCCCCCAACTCCCTTCCTCCAGGCTGATTATTACAGGCACTGAGTGTCTTCTGGCTCAGTGCTCCCCTTTCCCCACGCCAGCTTCCGAGGCCTCTTGGCTGTTGTAAACACAAGAGCCCCCCAATACCAAAAAGACCCCAGACTAGGGTGGATGAAAGAGCCAAAGTATCTGCAGATGCATCTCTCCTCCCTATCACAATCTAAACTCCAAAGAGAAGAGTGGGAAGAAAGGATGTGAATTTCCTTTCCACCTTGGCAGAAGGAACATCCGCTTTTATACTAGAGTGCACAATAAAAAGGATAGTAAACAAAACCCAGGCAGGTAGGTCTGAGCCACACACACACAAACCAGCCTCCGGTCTGCAAACACGTGTCCTCGGGGGTTGCAAACATCACTTCGGAATGTTATTAGTGTAACAGCCCCATCAGGGAGGGTCACTTCGAATTCTCCTTTAAAATAAACACAAGGAGGAGACACAACAACAGGACACACACGTTTGGCCACATTTGGGAAGATACTGGGGATGTGGAGAGGGGGAAAGAGAAATTAAAGACAGGACGAAAATAAGACTCCACCGTAGCATTTTCTGTCCGGGAGTGGGGTTTGTACACACAGATTATATGTATATCACAAACGCATAACATCAATAACAGGAGCGAGGAACACAGCTGCGGGAAGTTTGTAATAGACACAGGGGGGGAGATAGCCAGGGAAAGAAGAGCTTGTCCTACCTTTTCTGTTTTCAATTTCTTGATTCGCCTGTGGTTCTCCTCCTCCTCCTCTTCCTTCTTTACCAAAATAGAGTTCCCCATTAACCCTGAATCCGGGGCGCTTTTGCTCACCTCCCCCACCGTGGAGGAGCCGCAGTGGAAGGGGCTGTTGCTCCCACCACAGCCTCCCTTGGCCCCGAAGCCATACAGGTGCCCAGAGGGAGCTTGACTGCTGCCACCCCCACCGTTGGGGTGGCCCTGCTGCAGGTCATGCTGCTTGTCCTTCCTGGATTTCCCCGCATCCTTATCCCGCTTGGAGCCTCTGCTGCCCTGGCTTTTACCTGGTTTCTCCTCTTTGTTTTTCCCGCAAGAGGCAATAGAGTTGTTGTTGCTGGTGTTGTTGTTATTGCCGTTTGGGTTGCTGCTCACACTTTGACCCAGTGCTGAATTCATGCCAGTTGCCTCTCCAGGGCGCCCTTGGACTTCCTGCCTCTTGCCAGCACTGCTGATCTCAGGAATCCCATACAAGGCAGCAGAAGGCAGAGATTTATTAGCATCCTTAGAAGTTTTACTCCTTTTCACTTTTGATTTGCTAGTCTCTTTGTGAGAGGAATTCCCCTGGGGGGCAGGGGGCTGAACAGAAGCAAATTTTAGGCCATCAGCTAAGGCTGAGGTAGCATTAGCCCCACTGGAAGCCAGACCCCCACAATCCTTGGAGCTGGTGCTGCTGCTGCTGCTGGTGGTGGTATTAGTGGAATTATTCATCTCAAATTTCTGTCTGTCCTTCTCCAAATCGGCGTCCAAATCGATTATTAAATTTCCAACACCGATTTCCCAATCATCGCCACTGTCATAAGTATCAACCGCGTTTGGATCCACACCTTTGCCTGCAGTGGAAGTGTTCACTGACATCCTGAAGATGAGATCTCTAGAATAAAAATCCGATGAACTTTCCTTTGGAGATGAGGGGACATTCGTTTATCTCCGTTGGGCTTTTCTTTTTAAATTATTATTTAACTCTTCTTATCTTCCTCCCCCTGGTATGTCTAGGTTTATACCCTGAAGTCCAGGTCCACCTTTTCCTGTGAGGAGGGGAAAAGTCGAATATTTCTTGTCTGGATATTACCAGAATATAATACGATTAATATAGGGGGCAAAGGAGAGGGGGAGCAAGATCATTCAATGTTTCCACGTTTAATTTTGTTTTAAAAGTTGTTAAATAGGAGGCAATTGCTTGTGATTATTTTATAGTGAACAGCTTGAATCTAGTTGTACCCCAACATCCATAATCACTCTTAAAATAGTCATCTATAAAAAAAAAACCCCCACCCTAACTACATGATTTAAATGCACAAAGTCAGGGACATAGGGAGTTAGGGCTGGTGACTAGCTGTTGGAGCACATGTGTAATATAAGCTCCTGGACCACCACTTAGACACAAAAGCCAGAAAGGAAGGACACAGCTTCAGCCCTCACTGCATTCCTTGGATTTTGTGGCTTTATACAAGACCCTGGAAGTTTTGTGACTTTTCTATACTATTTTTTACCCCAATTTTACTTAACCTTGGGGAGGTGGGGGGCATGAAGCCTGTTTTTCATTAACACAAGATAGTTTCCATTAAAAAAAATCAACAACCTATACTTTAAATGGTACATTTACTTGAGAAATATCCATCTTCATGGGTAAAAGTGTCTTTTCTTCTTAAAATATACCCAAGATAATTCTAAAATCAGTTTTAATGCACTCCTAGGTTACACAATTGCTCACTCTGTTAAATATAGTATTACTGACTGTACAGGAAACTGATTAAGACGTACACTTTAAGTGATCTGCACCAAGGTGGCCTCAATGACCGCAAATGAGTGTGTGTTTGACAAAGCTTAGTTAAAACGATTTTTAAAGGGATCTCTATCCCTTTTACAGTTGACTGTCTCAATATTTATACATATATAGGCATATTGCTTACCTTTAATCCTTTATCATTTTTAATTAAGCCAGCAAATCAAAATGCTGTCCCCACTCGACTCAGCAACAACTCTGTGCCTCATTTTACTTAAAGAGCAAAGTGATCAAGAAGTAGAAAACAAAATAACATCTCAGCCAGTATAATCGCTCAAAAAGATATCTCCCCCCATTTTGGCATACGGATCAGGAGTCCTTTTATTTGTGTTGGTTTTCCTCCTTTCTTAAAAATGTTGTTCCTCAACTTTACAAGCTGGAAGATAATATTTCACATTCAGAACAGGAGCATCAAGGACCAGGGTTTTTTGTTTGTTTGTTTTTTCTTAACAGGCACCGAGATATAATAATAACAATTTTAAAATGTTTTCCAACTTCACATTCCGTCTTCAACTCCAGACTTCAGAGCCATCCTGATCAGTAAGTAATGATCCCATGAAACAAACCTACAGGCGTCCGGTTGTTACAAGACAGAATGTGCTAACATCAGGATAAATTAGTGAAAGGGAGGAAGGAAAAAAAGAAGAAAGGACTGAAAATCTGGGCTGGATTCCGCCTGTTAGTCGGGAAGTGGCATTTTTTCCGCCGGTCCTGACAGATCTGATTTCTTGAACTAACTTAAGGAAGGGGGGAGGATGAGGAGGGGAAGGGGGGGGCGGAGAAGAGGGAGGGGGAAATCAGTGTTCTGATAAACCAGTTATCAGAACATTTCGTGGGAGTGGAGGAAAGAGTGTGTTTTTAAATTAAGTAAATCTTCCCAAGGGTATGATCCGGGGATTCCCCCCCCCTTTTTTTTCTCTTTTGTATATTGTAAAAAAAAAAAAAAAATAGCATCCAAACTACCCGGGGGAGCGGGGGAAATCTGGGAGCTCAGGCTAATCAGTCATGTTGCAAGTAATTCAGTAATTAGAGACCAAAGAGATAAAATAGACTTTGGGTTTTTGCAGGACACATTTTTTCCTTATCGTTTCAGCAAATGTTGCATCGTCTTTTTATTTATTACCCCTCATGACTTCCTCCCCTTTTGCCTTTAAGTCAGATAGTCTCGGAGCTTGGCTTAGTATTTTTAATTAGCTGGCGTTTGGAAGCTAAAAGCTGTAATGAATTGTTGATGGATTGGAAAGGAGAGCTGGTTTGCTGGAAATGTTAGGGCAGGAGGGGGGAAGGGCGAGTTACCAACAACCAACCATCTAAAAGGAGAGATTTTGTTACAGTTCAAGCCTTTCTCATCACGTGACGATCAAGGGCTCAATTGGTTGTCGTGAGAACAAAAATGGGTGACAAGCGTATCAAGAAAATACTGATCTGGTCTTTAGGGGGAAAAAAAACTTAAGGTCTGTTTCTCTCCCTCCCCCTTCTGCTGCTGGCACAGCTACAAGTTATGAATGTGAAACATTTCTCTCTGCGAACTGGGTCTCTGAAGTTAGGAATGAGTAAAATGTACTGAACACCATGGCAAAGCATATGTTTTAGAGAAACACCTTATAAAATCTTTCTTCGAGTTATCTGCAATTTGTAGTAGTTTAGAGACACGGGATGGGGAGGTTATTTCAAGGTTTTAATATCTTCGTATATAAAACATGACTAAACATTTGATAGCTTCCAAGTTAGTCTCCATTCTAAACCCTGGGTAGATTCTGGTTGGGGGATGGCTGGCTTTGGGGGGGTGGGGGTGAAAAACGCTCACTGCACCACAACGTATGGGCGTCACTATCCCCTAATTTAGCATTACATTATTGGTATTAACATGTGACAGAAGAAGAAAAAAAACCTCCTGCTCCACTACGCTATTTTGTACCCCTAAGGTCCTATTAACAAGTTGCTTGCTCATTTTTAGGGGGGATTGAGTGGAGAGAGAGAAAAAATATGCTGGCAGGCTTGTAGTTGTGTCACTTTGATTTTCCCCTCTTGGTTAGTTTAAAAAAAAAACCAAAAAGGTAAAAACGCCCCCCTCCCCCCGCCGAGTGCACCGTCAAGTATGATTTGTGTGAGAAGCTACAATGCTTTCACCCTCCTCACCTTCATATCCCTTAGATAACTCAGCCTACTCGTGGTTTTTTGTTGTTTTAAAACACAAATAACTAGTTCCTTATTTCAATGCACAAAACTCATAATACTCCCCTTCGCATGAAAAAAATCCCCTCTAAGTGCTAGAGACACACCACGCAACCGTACTTACGATCTGTATTGGATCGAGTTGACCTTTTCCTTCTAACTGCATTGAGTGTGTTTTTGTTGCAGCCGCTTTTTATTTTTGGAAAAAAAATCTAATTTCTTCAACAGATTTATTGTGTTTGGAAGAAAAGAGCACCCGATTTCATGAACCTTCTTTTTTAAAACAAAATTAAAAAAAATAAAAATCCCCCTACACACATATACACACATACACACTACACAACAAACTGGCTTTACTGCAATAGTGAGCTGCAGAAATCAGAACTGGAGAAGGGAGAGTGTGAAGCAAGCACAGACTCTGTACCTGAAAGGGACTTTTCTTTGTTCCCAATGCCCTTTCCCATCTGCCCAATCAGAGACCAGCTTTTATGAAACCGGGCTCTCCGATTGGCTAGCTGCTCCTCTCGGCTGCTGAAGGGGGTGAAAGGGAAAAACACACACACACGCATACATACATAGAAGCCTTGTATTTTGCAATCCTCAAACTACATTTAGTGCTACAGCAGGCAGCCTCCTGCTGCAGCAAGATACAAATCATGTTTCCCATTTCAATTACAGCATTATCCTATATAACATTTTATGTCAAGACAACCAAATAGGGAGGCGAGCAGCCCAGCCAAGCCTCACACAGTGGGAGGAGGACTTCCTCATTTTCTTTTTAATTTAATTTCAAGGCAGTTTTCAAAGCAATGATGGATGATTTTTCTGTTTCAAAGAGGCAAATTAAAATCTCACTCTCCGTTTTTAAATGCCCCCTCATTCAGAATTGCAACAGTTTGACACGAAACCGAGAGAGAGAGGCTGTTACCTGAGTGCGATCATTTTCATGTTTAGTGAAGGAGAAAAGCAAACAATGTCTTAAGAAGGGGAGGCTCAGCAAAGAACAGAACTGGATTCCATTCCTCCCCCACCCCAGCGTTAGAGAGACACTCAAGGTACTGCAGCGTGTTCGGTTTGTCCTTATTCCTCAGCCTAACGCTTGTCCCTTCCTCAGAGTTTATTTCATGTTCATTTTTACAATAGGACTTACAGGAGACAGTGCGGTTTCTCTGTTGTTGAAAAAACACGTAACCCTTTTGTTTCCAGTTTCCTCATTTACTGCTGCAAGCACTGAACTGTGAATGCAAGCGACCATATAACTACCACGTGAACAACACCCTTTCACAAGAATCAGTAACACAAATCTTTTCTAGCAGGCTTTGTCTTGCGTCAAAAAAGGGGGAAAAAATCTTAATCAGTTCTTTTGTTTAGCCTTAGATCCAAATGCTCTTTAAAATGCATTTGAATTGATTAAAAAATGTGAGTACGTTCCTTATGCAGCTTAAATTGATCAGTTTGCCAGGCACAACCCCTCCCCCACGCACTCTGCAGAGAACAATTTCTACATTGAAGGGACCCAACAAACATGAATGTCTTGTCGAGAATTGAATTAACTGTAGGACGAAAGGCTGATAACCCAGATAATGTGTCTCTGCGGTCACATATCATGAGGTTGATGGGGTCTAGCATGAAAATAATAGTTTGTATGGGTAATTTAATATTAAAGTCTATTAACTACCCTGGAGTCTGGCTAACTGTGCGCTTTTATTTTTCATTTATGTCTCATTTCAAATCCTCTGTGTGTGTATTTGTGTGTGTAAAGTATCTCACTCTGAAAATCAATATTGGACTTTTCTTATCTTTGAATAGCTAATTGAAAATTTTGTCCAAATCATAGTTTCCGGGAAGAAGTTAAAGCACGACATTTGTAAAACTGCTTACAGATGACAATGTGACAAGATACGCTTTTGGATTTTGTCCAACTGAGCAAATTATGTGCATTAGTGCTTATACGGTCGACACTTAACATCAAAATGATGTTTAGTAGAGTATTTTCGGATGAGTAAACATTTTAGATCCTTCTCATTTCAGAAGTAACAGTTAAAGAAACATTTGGTTGAATAAAAATCACTTCTGATTTAGTTGTCTTACCAAAACACTAGACAGCCTCTGTCTGTTCTTTAAAACCAAACTGGAGTTGATGCTGCAATAAACAACATTTTCCATTCTTCTCTGTGGCGAGTGCATACTTCTTTCCCCTCTGGCCGCATAGTGAATCACAACACGTCTGAATTATTGCTAATGTATCATATAACTGAGATCGTCTTTAAACGTAATGAAAACTATATTTTAATGACCGTAAACTACAATAATGGGTCGCGTCTCCTGTTCTCCTTTCCCCAGCTATACTGAAATTTGTTGAGAGTAAAGAGTACACATCACGCCATATGTTGTTTGGATAGTTGCATGGAAGGAACGATGTATGCTCCTCTTCCTTTTCTTTTAAAAGATATCACCTTTTGGAGCTGCTAGAGAAGGGTCTAATTCGCTCAGATAAAGTAATTGCCAAGAAGGCCCTTGATGACATTAAACATTTGAAATTGTTTTAAAAAAATACCAGTTTGCGTACACTATAAGTAGGAAAAGGCATTTAACGATAGTGTCAAAGAATCAGTGGAGAATACTTCTTAGGGGTGGGTGAGAAGGGGGATTCTTGAGCATGGTTGTTATGTAAGCAGGGTTTGCTGTGTGGACTCTTACACAGGCAATCTCACAATACACAACACTATGCCAACAAAGTAAGTGCTTGCAAAGTGCCTACTTCCAAAGCAGCAGTGCAATGCAAATCAGTGTAAACACTGAAGAATACACGGCTACTCCTGCCTTCTATGTTCTTTAAATTGCTATGCACATCATAACTGGTATGGATACTGTGACATGGTTGTGAAAAGAGTGTGAAATGAAACTATTTTAATGATTTAACTTTGTGCTAGTGAAGCTTTTAAAATCACCGACATCGAGGCTACTCCCCCCTCCCCCACTACTTAAGGCAGATCATTGTTGCTGGGTTTTTTACAATATGTGTTTTACAGATTTAGGTAATAGCCCTGATTTTTCAAAATCGACCTCTGTTTAGACACGTTTCACTTTGGGCTGTTTCTTGTCTGCAAAATTACAGTCATTTGCACGTTATTATTGCAGTGAGTAGGAGACAGATTGTATTTAGCATTGGGTGGGGGAAGGGTTATTATGGGACGTGATCTGCTACCGTCAGCACATAATTTCATCCTGAAGAAAATTGCTTCTGAATGGCTGGTCTGTTAGGTAGCCAAGGAATGGTCACTGGGAAAGATTGCAAAAATGCGCCCACTGCTTTATCTGAATTAGTCAACCTTTCTAAATTTTTTGAAAGGACGGCCTATTGAACAGATGTTTGTGCAACTGAAGCGGGCATTATGTAGATGAAATAGCGTCACCTTACCCCGCAGTTCATATAACTCGTGGGGGGGGGGGCGGCGGACGGACCCCAATACATATAGCTACATGTTTTGTGTCGTTTATTGACTGATTATTAAGAAGCTTTTTCGAAAGGAACGATTACAGCGAGCCCATTGCCAGGGGCTGCTGTATCTTCAGCGCTCACACGTCATGGTGAGTGGTTGCAGAAAGATTTCTCACAAGAACTCCTTTGTGAAGGGGAAAATGTCCTTCATCCTAAAAGAATGAATGAGCATCCAGAGGCTTTTCCACCTTCATTAATTTCTGCCTGCTCTCCGAACTGAATTACAATTTTGGATTCGTGCACATTTTAAAAGACCCGCACAAGGCCAATAAACTTGTGATGTTTGTCAGAAATAGCACAATCTTGTTTAATTAAAGCAATTGTAGACTGTTATGAATCTTGAAGAAAACCTCACTCTATTTAACTAGCCAGGCATGTGCATCAAATTTGCTAAGCAAATTTACCAGCAAAAATCTATTTTTAGCAAAAAGAATGATAGGCTATTATATGAAACCCTTTGGCTGTTTGAAACCTATTTCTTGTGAACAAATGTTTCCTTTTTCCCCAAAAAACAGCTTTTTAAGAAGATGAATTGGTACCGAGAATATTTAACAAGCAACAGAAAGTTGTGTTGCCTATCTTCTCAGCAAAGCTCCTCTTTTTCTTTCCTTTAAAGGCTGAAGTGAGCCTGGAGTCCGGCAGCCAATCATCATTATGGAAATATGCTTTTAAGCCTTCTCATTGGCTGATACACAGGCCAGTATATTCAGTTAGCAGCAATACAGCAGAGTCTGCACACCGACCTCGGCCTGGTTTATGCCTTTTGTGGAGGAGAGAGTCAGGTCATCTTATTTTTCACATTCCCTGCTCCACAAAGCATTCTTTGTAAACAAGCAGTTAACCATGGAGAAACATATTAGCTGTGTGCAAATATATTCCCACTGGGAAGATGTTCATGGTTTTGTTAACACTAGTCCCTCTGACATGTCTGATTTTAAAATAATTGTATTTTTAAAAAGTATTGTTTAAATGTTTGAATAAAATCTTAATTTTCAGCTGGGTTTTTATTGTCTTATTTTATTGTTTAAAAATAAGAGAGTCCCTGACTGTTGCTCTTTGTTTCTGATTTGTAAAAGGACTGTGCGGGATTTTTTTTAACTAAGGGAGCTGAGAGGTGTATATGGGAGCTGAGAGGTGACAGTATTGATTCTAAAAGTACCATAGCAGCAGTAACTAAACCAGCATTTCTTCTTTTAACCTAGCATCCAAAAGGAGACAATATCTAGTTTTCTATTAATTATTTTACTCGATGAATTAAGTAAAAGTAGAATGAAATGTTGTTGTTGTATATAGCACCTTTTATATACAAAGCACACCACAGTACTTTTGAAAGCAATACATTAGATACTTGTGGGGCAATGATTGTATAGACAAATAGAGTTAGCCATTATACACTTAGCAAATAGTTCATAAACAGACTTACACAGAGTGTATTTTACTGAAAGAGAATATTAGTGAGGTTATCCCCTATTCCTTTAGAACAGTCTTTAAATTTCACCTGAATAATCACAAGGTACCTCAATTTAATGTTTACTCTGAAAGTCAATCTCTCTAATTGTGCGGGATGCAGGTAGGTATTGCTGTGCATTGTATATGACCACAAGTCACCTCAATGGTGTTTAGAGAAGGGCAACAAAAATTATCAGGGGCTATGCATCTGTGTTAGACAAGAGTACAGTTAAGAGTCAGGGGCTGAAAATAATAGAGAAAAATTCAGCTGAAGACCAGGAAAAGAATCCTGCCAGTGAGATGTATTAATCTATGGAATAATATCTCAAAGGAAGTTGTTAAATCCCATTGCTTGAGACTTTAAAACTAGGTTGGACAAAACACTAGACAAATATACTGTAGGGAGCAATCCCATGCTGGCAATGAAATGGACTGAATGATCGAATAAGTCTCTCATTTCTAACTTCTGTGATTCTATGAAATCCTGCAGTAGAATTTGAGCTACTGACCTTTTGACCCAGACATGAGTGACCCAGCGGTATAGATACTCCTTTTTTCAAATAATTTCAAAACTATAGTACTTAGTGTATTGTGTAAGTATTCAGCTAATTTTAAGAATACGTTCTATTTATAAGTAGATTGTGCATGATAAATAAAAATTTTAAAATATACATTACTTTTCTTATAGATCTAACATATTATGTATGCAATTGTTGTATAGCGTCTTTCATACAAAACATCACAATGCTTCATAGTGAATTAAAGTCTGTAATACATATGATGTATGAAGGTACAATATTTTATACAGGTAGTAGTCATAGTTATTATAGTGCTAAGGTGAAGGAGCATACAAAGGCCAATGACTGAGTGCCACACTTTAGATTTTCAGGGAGAACAAATGAGCATGGGGAAATGAAACTAAGGCTTAAGGAATAGGATTAGATTGTTTTATTAGAGGGAAGGCTAGAAGTCATAGGCCAGGGAAAGAGGAGATGAGTCTTGAATTGGAATTTGCAGAGTGGTGGTCAATTAGGCATAGGGAGTCTATACTAGAAAATGAGGGAGAGAGGGATGTGTTGTGCAATGTGAAAAGAGGGCAGACAGAAATCTGACACTGAGTGAACAGAAGGAATGGGACAGGCAATGGAAAGAAATACAATCAGATAGTACATATTCGGAATAAGATCACGGTGACTAGGAGGCAGAGTGTCTACTAAAATTTGAAATGAAGAGTGATTTGGTGAAAGTTTCTGAGTATGAGGGTAATAGGTTCCTACCACTGAATAGGCAGGACAAGACAAGCTGCTACATTTTAGACAGAACAAAATTTGGAGAGTTGTAACACTGGAATTTCAGCAAAGAAGGTATCAGAATGTGTTTGGAAAGTAACAACTGGCATCCTGACAAGCCTCATAAGTGGAGGGTGAGAGACACAGGGACAGAGGACTGTGGGAGAGAAATGAGAGAACTGTCTGAAAAGGTGAGGGAGAAAAGATAATATGGCAGACAATGCAGAGGGGAAAAACACAACAAGAGATAGGAGATATTGGAACCTAGAGATGGAAAAGGAGGAAAGAAATAGCACAGGTACAAAAAGAGGAAGAATGATCTTGTGGTTAATGCACAGCACTGGGAGTCAGAACTCCAGGGAGTTACTTTCCTATTTCTCCAATTGATTTGCTGTATGGTTTTGGGAACATCCTGTCATCTCCCCATGCCTCCCTGTTTTTAAAATGGGGACAAGACAATAATACTGACCTATATCTCAGATAGGTAAAAGTACCTTAAGATCCTCACTTGAGAGTATTAGCGTTAATTTGTTATGTCTACACTGCAGAGCCTCTGATGGCATAGTCCCCAAGTGTAGATGCAGCACATGGCAACAGAAGGAGTTTTTCTACTGGTGTAGAAACATCAAGAAACCATCTGAGAAGCCCTCTTCTGTCAGCAGGGCTATGTCTTCTCTGGGGGTTTTGCCAGCATAGCTATGTCACCAGGGAATGTGCTTTTTTCCCCCACACATCTGACTGACACAGCTATGCCGGTATAAATTTTAAGTATATACCAGGCCTTAGTTAGGGGAAGAAAGGCTGAATCTGAAAAAAGCTGTTCACTCCATACACTCCTTATGCCACTAAGGGCATGTCTACACTTACCTCCGGAGCGATCGATCCAGCAGGGGTCGATTCATTGCGTCTAGTGAAGATGTGATAAATCAATCGCTGAGCGCTCCCCTTTCGACTCCGGTACTCCACTGGAGCGAGAAGGTTCTAGACCTGCACGTTCAGATCTTCACAAAAAGGTTTAGAAAACCTGATCTATGAGGAAAGGTTAACAAAACTAGGTATGCTTAACTTGAGAAAAGACTGAAGGGGTCCTGAAAATAGTTTCCAAAGATGTTAATGGCAGTTGTAAATAGGATGGTGATCAGTTGTTCTCCATGTCTGCTGAAGGTAGAACAAGTGGTAATCAGCTTAATCTACAGCAGAGGTTCTCAAACTGTGGTCCGTGGACCACCAGTGGTCTGTGAGCTCCATTCAGGTGGTCTGCGGATAGTTCCATATAAGGTACACGCCTGGGTGACTGCACACGAGAGAAGGAAGGGCCACCCACCTAATTAGTGGAGCCGCACAGGCATGGCTCCACTAATTAGGTGCCTGAACCCTGGAGAAGACGCACAAATAGGGTGAGGTGGTAGCCTTGAGGGGAATAGGAAATAGGTGGGAGGGGGCAGTGGAGTGAAAAGAGGGGGTGGGGGGAATTTGGGACTTGCAGGGCTGCAGTGGCAGAAGAAAGAGGTGACTTTCCCCAGCTCCAGGGCTGTGGCTGCCGGGGAGAGACCCCCCAGGCTCCTTCCCAGCCTCAGCTTGGGGACTGCTGCGGTGATGAAGAGACAGCCCCTCCCCCTTCCCAGAGGGCTGTTGCGGTGGGGGAGAGAGGGAGAGACCCCCTTCCTTCCCAGCCACAGCTTGGGGGCTGCCACGATGGGGGAGAGAGGACACATCCATTGCATTAGAAAGGTAAGACTACTGATATTAAAATATGAGTTGTGTGCTTTTATCTGTAGAACAAAAACTTTAATTATTATTAAGGGTTTTTTATATTGCACTTTTATCCAAAGTGCTTTACAATAGCTAACGGTACAAACAACATTCGGAAAGATCATTAAGTGGTCCGCTGAGACCCTCAGCAATTTTCAAGTGGTCCGTGAAAGAAAAAGTTTGAGAACCACTGATGTACAGCACGGCAGTTTTAGGTCAGATATTAGGAAAAATGTTCTAACTATAACAATAGTTATGTACTGGAATAGATTACCAAGGGAATAATTGTGGAATATCAGTCACTGGAGGTTGTAAAGAACAGGTTAGACAAACACCTGTCAGGCATGGTCTAGGTATACATGGTCCCGCCTCAGTGCAAGGAAATGGACTAGATGATTACTTGAGGTCCCTACAGACCTCAATTTTATGGATTCTATGAAAATTAGAAGAAGGTGGTGTCTAAGACCCCAGCAAATTCTTCCCAGTGATCAAGGTAGCAGTGGTGATGGCTCTCTTTGTCTTATTCTATCTCTGTTAATGTTTTTAGACTGTAAATTCTTTAGGGCAGGGATTGTCTTTTCATTATGTATATATATATATGGCACCTAGCACAATAGAGCCCCAATCCTTAGTTTGAGCCTTTATACTCTACCACCATATAAATAATCAATCATCATAATTACTTATCATTTTTATGAGGGAAGAAGGATAGTCTTGAGTTAACCTTGGGTAAGTTATTTAGGCCCTCATTTTAAAACTGTATGCACTATTGTATATGATCAATAGTGTTTGCACAATTTGCATAAACAAAACACCTGGTCTATTTACAATTTGATTTGCATACACATATTCCAGACTTGCGTGCACATTTCTGCCATTGTGCATTCATGATCAGGAGCGTTGGTGTGTGTGTGTGTGTGTGTGCATCTTTACAGACATATTTTGAAAAATGTGGGTCTCACCATCTCAAGTGCTGTCCTCTTCTGTAAATTGGGGTAATAATGATTACCTACCTTATAGGGATGGTTTGAGGTTACAGGTTTCAGAGTAACAGCCGTGTTAGTCTGTATTCGCGAAAAGGAGTACTTGTGGCACCTTAGAGCCTAACCAATTTATTTGAGCATAAGCTTTCGTGAGCTACAGCTCACTTCATCATCGAAGTGAGCTGTAGCTCACGAAAGCTTATGCTCAAATAAATTGGTTAGGCTCTAAGGTGCCACAAGTACTCCTTTTCTTTTTGCGGTTACAGTTTATGAAGCATGTTGAGTCCAAGTGTAATGTAGTTATGAATACCCAGCTACTACAGGGAAAGTGCCATAAAAATTGTGTTTTAAATAGTAATATAGAGAATAGACCATTCCCTCAGGTATGGAAGGCAACTTCTGCAGCTGGATCTGCTGCCTTCCACATGGAAGAGAGATTCAGCTGCTTCAACAGCACCACCTCTAAAGTTGCATTAAGGAAGTGAGAGGGATGTAGCCAGGAGAATCATTCCCACGGGAAATCTGCACAAGCCTAGGCTGAATTACCTTTTGTGTGAAACCCCTCTGTCCTGTGGAATTCTTTCACGGGGCAGGATCTCAGGGACAGCCACCTGTGTTTTCCCAGCAGCTGAAAGGATGCAGGCGGGGAACAAAGATCCCTACCACTGGTGACAGCCCTAGCTTAAACTTCGTACGCCAAGTTTTAGCCTGGAGCAAAGTTTTGTGACCCCTAAACATTGTTGTGTTTTTGTTTTGTTTTGGTTGTTTGTTTTTAACGGTGATACTAAGAGATACCTTTAACTATAGTGGTATTAAAGGGACATACTAAAATAATTTCATTTTAAGAAATTATTAAAGATGCAAATATGTGCAGTGTGAAATATGTCTAGTCATAAATCTAATTTCTTTGCTTAATATATACCTGTTTAGTGTAGGATCTGACCAAAAAAATAAAAATAAATTAAAAAAAAGAGATAATTGGTAAGCCTCACTTTGTTTTGTTGGTGAAAACCCATTCCTGTGGTGTCAAAATCAAGGTTGTATCAAATGCAGATTGGTATTCTAATTCAAAATGGCAAATTCTTTTCAAACCATTTAATGCAATGGGATTATTCTAGCATAAATCATTTGTGCTTGTATATACATAGGTTGGGACATTTTGAGGGGAAAAAACTACACAAACACCCTCCCCTGCAGAATTGCATTATATACCCACTATTCTTTTGTGTCCTATACATTAAAACTGGATTACAGTTCAGCTATCTTGATACTTCTTTCTACCTATTGGTTTGCAGGAATACGTCACAAATTTCTAAAAGGCAAAAAATAAATGAATGGTACACCCAATACATGATTGCTCTTCTAGATTCTGATAGCCATGGTTGTGTTGAATAATTCCTTACTTTGTCAGTAGTCCGCTTGACTTCAGTGCAAGGAAGTGTGGCATAATCTGACCCTGAGGGGAAAAAGATGATGAACCAAATATTATTTGCATAACTTTTAAACACTTTCATACACTTTTATAGTGGCCATAAAATTGCAAAGGCATATTGCTATAGAAAAACAAGTTTATCATACACATCACAACAACTAAGATTGCAGGTGATTATTTCTATTTTTTATTTTCTAATAGGTGCTTATGGAGAGCCTGGGGAAGATGTGATTGTATTAATTTTATTTCTCCCCATTTTCACCTTATTAAAAGAAGAAAATATGCATCTGAAAAGAAAAACATGAAGAAGAGATCCCAGTGCCATTACTTTGGAGTGCTGAGAGGTAGAGAATGAAAAAGCCATTGGTCTCAGTTTTACTACCACAATGGCCTTTTATGAAAGGGATTAGATACGCCTAGAACTGGTGCAGCATTCATCGCTGCCCTGGACAACAATCTGGGAAAAAAAGACAATAAAAATCAGTTTGTTGTAAGGTTAAATCACCACAGACTTGCTAGATTCGCTTTTCAGATTGTTTTTTGTTTGGGAAGGGGAAAAAAAAAAGAAAGAAAGAAATATGTCTTAAAAGCTGATTTCTCTCTCTCTCCCCTCCCTCTCCATCATCCCCCCCCCCGCCCCCGGCGCGCAAGATGTAGCATTCAGAAAACATGTTGAGCGAGTTGAGGCATTAAAAAGATCAGTCTTTGGCTGTTGAATGAAAGACTGTTGTGCGTGTGACTCACATACTAAATGGAAATCTGCCTTCAAAGCCTATTTTACTGCCTAATTATATATACACAAAATGTAGCTGTCTGTTTCAATCAAATCATAGGAAAAGGAATAAAACTCTTCTTAACATGCAATTTTCATGGTTTGTCATAACCTTAGAACACACACTGCTAATGCAAAAGGAGGAAGTACAGCTGCAAGGTCCAGATAAGGCTCCAGTAATTGTTTTTCTTTTAATTATTACTTTATAAATACATTATAGCTCCCACTCAGAATAAAGAAAATTAGTGTCCTCTGTTTTTTTAAAGATTTTTCCTTTTTCAGAGATAGCTCGTTGATATGCATTTCAGGAGCAGCCAGCAGCCATAAAAACTAATTTTAAGTAACCTATGTAATAAAAAAGCCTTCAGGAGGACTTTAGGGATTCAAGCATCCCGAAATCTATGTATTGAATGGAACGCTCCTATCCATGGCATCAAATATAAAGAGGAAATGTTCTGCAAATATACAATAATAGTTTGCAATCATCTTTCTTGGAAACATTCAAGCTGTAGAACATGTGCAAATCTTTTCTTTAAAGAGTGACAAAAAATGTTAAATTTTTCTTATTATTTCAGTTCTTCTCGTTCGTGTTTGAAAGGGATGTGGTTAAGTATATTAAAAAAGCTAATTATTTTTTTCATCATCTAATATACATAGGTCTTTTTTAGAATAACTTAAACTGTAACATTTAATAGGCCATTACTAATTTACATCCTCTCACCGATACAAATCATTAAAATGAAAATGATGTTTTAATGGTTTACTCAATATATATATATCTAATTGCAGCTTAAAAGTTTCCAACTTGGAACATGGAATGGCACTTGATGTCTCACGAAGAGGCTCTAAGGTTCTTATACTAAACTAGTTATTGACTTCAGAGGAGTTACTCCTGAAAATAAGTAGTGAGAATAAAATAAGAATCAGGCCTTAAGTGTTCCGTTCACAAACAAATAATTTTCCACTCTTGGCACATGGCACTGGCATTACACACTGAAAAAGGTGCATAAATTGAAAACTGGGTGGTGTCCGTTAATGATGGAATTAAATAATGGGCCTTACATGTTCTAATGTGTAATATACTTGCATTCATCCAGAAAAACCTTTTTTGGCATCCTCTCCCACCATCCACTGAAAATGTAGCACCTTGGGCTACAACATGGAGACTGGGGAACATTTCGTATTTTAAAATGACTTACAAATTATCTCTCTTTTTTAATTGGGTGTGTGCACCCTCTTTTATCCTCTTTCTGGACTCTTTTCTTTCAGGATTTTTTTTTGTTTTTTGGGGTTTTTTTTGTCAGAATCAGTAGCATTGCCAACTCTGGCTTGGTAGGGCAGAACTCAGAAGATGTACATTGTTAGATTTCACCTCTGAATTGAAGAGGTGAGCTGTGGAATTTTTAAACAAGTAGCCCCTCTCCCAGAATGTTAATTAGTTATTTAAATTAAATTAAATAGGTGTTAACAAAAGAGCAACATTTCAAACCATTTGATTAGAAATTCCTTCCCTTCCCAGTTGCTCAACTTTCACTGTCTTGTGATGTCATCATTTTGTTCTCTCTCCACTTACCATTCTCCCATCCCAGTCAAAAACTGGAACAAACAGAATCCAAATTTCTAATGTAAAAATCAAGCAGTTTTTTAAAATTATGAATTTATTTATTGTTACAATAAAATTAAAATAAAATTGGCCCTCCTTATTGTAGGCGGGCATTAGCACCATTGTAGTTAAGGCTGAGACTATCTCCTTGTTTACTAGACAACTTTTCTAAGTGCTGTAAAATCCATATGCTCTCCCAGTTTATCTTGGAAACTGTTGTGCCTCATAGGGATCTGAGTTAAGATTAGTGATCCAAGTTTGAGGTCATCTGAGCAAAGGTTTCTTGACATATAGCTCCCATTCCACACCCTTGTCCCCAAAAGTGATGAATATTTTACAATTCTAAACTCCTTTTGCACATTTCTGGGGCTCAAACTATGTCTCTGATCCTTTCCAGACTGATATCACCCAGGTATTTATCTCAGCTAGTGTCCAGTGCCCATTAGGTTCTTTGGGGAAAGAATACTTTTAAAGTTTTTCAAGATTAAAAAAAAAAGTTGGATCTACATTATGACTCAAGCCCATTTGTCAAGACAGAGAAAGTCATTGTCATATGTACAGCACAGCAAGATTGGAGCTGTCACAAGCCAGTATTTGGTGATATCTCAGAGTAAGTGGGTAGTAGCTCAAGGATACATGCTGTGGCCACTAAACCCAAACAGATCCCAGGTACTGTAAGTTTGAGTCATGACCTGGGAAGCTTTATGAGAATGTGTGTTGTGCACATTAGTTGCATTCTGCAGGGGCTTTTTCTGGAAGTTTTGCCCTGAGAGCAGAGTTTAATATTTCAAAGTACCCTACAATTTGTGTGCATACTCTGATTTTACTGTAGGGTATTGTCAAGGAAAACAGCATTAATGAACTAGAGGGAAGATGAAAGACTCCAGTAAGCAGCAGCACTAAGATAATGTAAGCATGCTACATGCTTTTCACCTGTTTCCTGAATAGTGGGACCGAGCATGATCTAAGAAAGCAGGTAGCTTCAACTTTCATCAAATCAATGTGATCAAAAGGGTTGCTGAATAGAGCTGGGCAGAAATATTGCAATGAAACAGTTTTTTGTTTGAACTTTCTAATTAGTCAAAGTTAAGACGTACTGCACAGAAAGCTTGATTTTGACAAAGTTCCTCCAGAAACCAGGCAAGATTCCAACTGAAACCTGCGTTGTTCCCTGCCAACTTGACTACTGATTGCTCAGCAGCCCATGCTTTGAGGATCCACAGCACCTCACCACGTGAATTATCTTGGTGCTGGGGAACCCAGGGCTTTCAGGGTCTATGACTCTGGGATAGCCCACCAAATGGACTGCCTCAGAGTCATGGACCCCTTGACTTCCAGGGTCTGCAGCTCCAGGACCGCCCCACCCATCAAATTGCCCTAAAGCCAGAGATCTATCCCCTTTCTCAGGGAATTTCAAATGGGTGTGGGGTGCTAAATTCGAACAAAACCACATTTTGAAATAGCTAAATCATCTGTGAATTGGAATGCCTTTCTCAATCCAGCGCTATTGTTGAGCATCAGGAATCACAACTGTAAAAGAGAGCCCTGTTCTTAGGAGTGGCCTGTGGTAGATATTGACTAATGCAGCACCAAGAGACTGTCGCCAGTCAAAACAATACCTTATGTTATCATAAAAAATAAACACACAGAACAAATTTCAGCATTCTACAATAATTCATCTAATCCAGTTTACCAAACCCAGAGTTCATACCTATCCATTTTATCTGTCAAAGTGCTGTAGTTCTTTGGAAAAAAGGGGTGTGAAGGAGAGGTCAAACACTGCACACTGGAAAAAATGTCAGTCACATGGCCCTTTTAAAAAACAGATAGCAAATCTCAAATGATATTTTCCTCTACAAACTTCTACAGAAAAATCAAACAGTGGACAAAATACAATATACATTTAAAGGTGATGCCATAATCCAAAAGAGTTTTTGTAGGTCTTTTTCAACCCCATTAAAATGGAAATCTTGATGTAACCTTAACTGTGGCAGCACTGCTACCATAATATTACTATGTCACATTAGGCCAGGGATAGTGTTAGTGGTACAAACTGAGGTAACTGGGAAAGATATAAGTCTCATTATGTTCCATGGGTTTTAGAGACTTAAATACAGGTGCACGTGAAGGGTATGAGCCATTGCCAGTCAACTTGAACTCTATGTTAATGAAGTTTTGGGATAATGAATACATCATCAAGAATGAAGGGGGAGGAATCCCATAGCTATATCCCCCCACCCCCGAAACTCATCTGTAAGCTTTCTCAAAATATCATCATCAAAACATGCATAGTTTACTGCGGACAATTGTGCCAGCCACAGTGACCACAGTTAATGGCATCAGACGAGGCAAGTAGTGAAGTTCCCAGATTGGACTCAATTTCGTGAATCCACTAATCGCTTGTGAGCAGTGCCAGTAGGGTCAAGACATGTGCCCCTTCACACATCAATGGAGAGTTTGAGAGCCCACTCTGCTGGGGTGTTTTTGTGCATCCCAAATGTCAGAGGACCAGGAGCTCCCTGATATCGAGCAGTGAGTTTCAGATGACCAAACCAGTTCAGTGTACCTCAACTCACTAATGGCATAACCTATTCCAATAGGTGTCATGTCAGGAATCATCATAAAAACTAACATACCGATCTTTATTCTTACATATACAGTAAACACCCAAAGGACTGTACAGTTGCACTGGAAATATGGGACTAAAATGGTCCAAACCAAACAAGTCTGGGTGGTTGATAAACAGGTTTTTCTCAGAGAAAAGGAAAGGCTGATGCCTCCACCCAGGCGCAATTACAATCAATGCATTATTCATTAGTATATCAGAGATTGCAGGAACAGATCGATTGCATTGTAGCAGTCACCAGCAAATGAGGGGCAGGGGTAAACCAGCATGGGGCCTATCCTTCAGACCTCATGCTACTGTACTCAGTATGAACTAATGAACTTTAGCTGAAGGTACTCTTCAGATGAATACATTTCAAAGGTTCAGTGGACTATAAAAGAGAGGGGCAAAGAACCCCTGAGTTCTCCTTCACCTTAGGAGGCAAAGAACCAAGTAATTTGATCTCTGTGATAGATCCTGGCCAGTAAAAGCTGGAAAGGAGTCTGTGTGTAAAAGAAGCCATCTAGAAAAAGACTATCTTGCTAGAGTAAGTTTTAGTGTTTTAGATGATGTTTTCACTTTCATGACTTGAAATCATTTCTACCTTTATTTCTTTTAGTTGGTGTCACTTAACTTATGGCTTTTGGTTAATAAACATTTTACTATATACAAACTCAGTACTGTATTTAAAGGGAAGGGTATGTGTACCCCAGTTAAGTTAATAAACTGTAATGTACTGACTTTAAAAGAGCAGTTAACTTAGTGTCATGTGTGAATGCACACTGGTAGGGGCTGTGCATTGAAGAGAAACACTTCTGAGGAGTTCAGGGACTGGAGTTCACTGATTCTTACCTGCTAGGTGAGGTCCAGGTCAGGAGAACCTTGAGAAGTTTGCTGATGAGGAAGAGAGACTGGTGTGGCAAGAAGCTGACACAATTTAATCTCTAGCAACCCTCACTCTTGCTGAGGCAGAGAAGTAACACAGTGGTTCATAGCTCTGGGTGCTTCCAGCAGCATATGACAGCTACTTTTGAAGGTAATGTGCAATTGAAAGAACGGGTCCCTGCAAGATTGATATTTTGCACAAAGTCAAACCACTTCATGCTCAGGATTTAGCACTGACAGCTCATATGGAATGCTTCTAGTCACTCCAAGTCTGCCTGCAAGAGGGTCCAGGTTTCTGACCCATATAGCAATACAAGTAGCACACAGGTTTGATAGATCCTGAACTTTGCCTCAGTGCAAAGACTTTTTTGCATTCATAACTGAGACATGGACTCCATGTAGGAGGCAGCAAGACCTATTTGTTTGTTTCCACCATTCAGATAATGCTTGCAGCATAGGATATGAATTTGTCAATTCTCTCCCTGGTTCTCTACCCTTCCTGCACCGAGGGTTCTGGTGGCCCAACTCTGAGGTTCTGAACCTTGGTCTGCTGTCATGAGATGTTCCACTCCACAGTGCAGGCAGCAGTATCGTGGAGACCTTGGAGGGTGGTATTGAAATTATCTGACTTCCACACAAGCAAGACAGTGTCATTAGCGTAGTCTTGGTCAGCGAAGACTTCTTGACCAACTTTGATTCAGACATGTGGAAGGACAAGTCCTAATACCCAGTTGATAGCTCAACAGAATACTGCCAGGGCGAGAATGTATCCCTGAGCACACTTGAGCCTGTCTAGAAACATGGCAAGAGCCCAGTGCCATTAAGCTTTCCTCAGAGTGCTGGAAAAACATGATGTACTTTTTTTTATCTGGGATACTTAGCTATTAGGGTTAGAGCTTTTGGTTCCTGCAGACAATAAGAGTTCCACAATATAGAGTTAGTGTAGTTTCTTTTTGCATCATGGTTTTAATATAAAAGTCCTTAGTAATAAAGCATGAGAGAAGAGAATACAATGTACTATGCATACAGATTTGTTCTAACAGTAATTGTGAAAGGTTCTAAACTGGCAGCTCAGGAGATGGAATCCCTTTGGTACTTTGTATTTCTTTTGCTCTTTCCATGAAGAGCTCAAAAGACTTCACAAAAAATTAGTCAATCCTCAGAATATCCCTGTGAAGTATGATGCAGCTCCTAGATGCCACAGACACAGGTACCTTTGATATAACTTAGGTAGAAACATGGAGATAATAATACCTAGCCATTGTTCAGCAGGGCAAGCTAAGGCAACTTGCTGTTAAGTCCACACAGGAAGTCTGGTAGAGCCAGAAATGATCTTTGGACTCTGCCACTTTTTAGCAAAACAAGGGAAAGTAGAAGAATAAAATTTTGTGTATTGGATGCCTCTAGCTCAAATTTGTGTCCAAGATGAAGATGATTAAAGTTTAATTTCAAAATTTGAAACATACTTTTAAATTAAACTTGCATTTAAAAAATAAAACAAGTCTGTAGCCCTTTTTCTTAGAGAGGGAGATAGAGGTCAGAATGTATCCTGATCATAAGGGAGCCTTGTCAATGGAAAATCCCAGAACTTTTCTACCAAGGCTTGTGGGAAGATGTGGAGGACCAAGACAAGTCTCCTAAAGCTTGTAAATGGTGTTGATGAACCTCCTGAAGCTTGCCAAGTTGTCTCTCCCCTACTCCCTGCAGACCTGAAGTGCCCCACGGGTAGTGTGTGTGTAGAGGCAGGGAGGGGGAAGAGAAGAGAATGCTCCCTATTCTCAGCCAGTTTGCTCTTCCTCAGTATCTCCTGAAATCCTCTGATATTTCTCACAGCAGCAGGACTCCCCTCTGACAAGCTACAGGACATTCATCAGGTGGAAAAGAAATGGAACCACTAATGTTCCATCTAGCCCTTTCAGCTCCTTGCAGCCATTTCCAATGCACTGGCTGTTCGTGTGGTGGACATAGGGAGAAGTGGGTCTCTGATAGGAGAAATGGGGGCATAAGCCTATGTTCCCGGCCAACAGGAGCTGCAGAAAGTGGCGCGGGCCATAGGGACATGCTGGCCACTGCTTCCCGCAGCTCCCATTGGCCGGGAACAGCGACCCTCGGCCGCTGGGAGCTGCGGGTGGTCATGCTGTTCTGGAGCCCTATGCAGCCCCCCACTCCCACCGCGCAGGGGGTGCATGTGGGGCCCCAGGCCTCTGTGAGGTGGGGAGCAGGGTGGCGGGCCCCAGGCCTCCTTGGGAGAGGGGCCTGGCTTGGGAGGGCAGGGGGGCATCACCCCCCAGCACTCACCGGCGGTGCAGCTGGGGCCGGGTTGCTGCACTTCCTGCCGCCGGTGAGTGCAGGCCCGGCCCTGCTGCACTCCTCAGGGGAGTGGGGGCAGGTCTGGGGCACAGCAGGGGCGGGAAAAGGCGGAGCTGGGGCAGTGACGGGGCGGAGCAGGGGCTGGAGCAGCATGCAGTTGTGCAGGGCACCAGGAAATTTGCCCCAAATTTCCTGGTGCCCTACGCAACTGCGTACTTTGCGCATGGGTAAGGATGGCCCTGGCTCCACTCCTTTCAAGCTACTAGGTCTCACAGGTGAGGAGATTACAAACATAAGGATCACTGAGCATTGGAGGAGCCTTAATATGCCTCCTAAAACTTGTAGATATTGGCAATGATGACCCTAACAAGGATTAGGAGACTCATCAGACTTGATGCACTTACTCAAGGTCTGCAGGAAATGGGCTTCTCTCCTAAGGACCTGAGGAGGTATGCATCAGTGAGGCACATAAGGGGGAAGTGCTTCATGTAGCACCTTGCAGCATAGGGCTCTTAATGAGGAGGGAGGAATGATTCCCATTGGCAGGCTGGCTGCCTGATCAGGAATTTGTAAAGTATGTGTTCTGAATTTCACCATACTGTATGACGGTAAATATGTACTGTATGTGACTGTAAAGCAGGCCATAAAGTAGCACAACCATTAGACAATGTAGAATAAGGCAATTCTAGGTTTTGGGGTTACTGATGCAGAAGGGAATAAGAATATCTGATTTTCTCAGGGCGTTGCAAAGGGCCAGAATTAAGGTAGTTTGGTTACCTTAGCTTTATTTCCACAGTTAGTTTTCTTTTAAGTTTAACATTAAAACTATATTTTAAAATAATTATAAACTCAGGAAAATTCAATGTTCTTTAAATGTAATAAATTCTCATTGCAAAAATATATGCATGCAAATTTAGTGTCACTTTTGTTGGACTGGGATTCAGATGGGTCTAACAAATATTTATGAAAGCAAAACACTCATCAAATAGTGATCACTTACTTACAAGTGGGAAGCTCATACAGGACAATCTCATCACACAATTGTCTCCAGCTCTGGACAAAACAGCTTTAACCTCCCTTTGTTACAAACAAACAAACCCAACCTATTTATAACTCTTATTATCTTGTCTTGTTAGACCTATTAGTCTCATTTCCATGAGAACTCTCCTCCCCTAACAGTACAAGTTTAGTGTTAATTCAAACCAATCTTTATTTTTTCTTGTTCTCACATATGATTATTCTGCAATTTCTTACATATACACAGTTCTACTTATGCTTACATTGTTAAATGTTATCAGAACAGACTCTTAAAATCCACAGCAGGCTTCTGTCAGGCCTAAATATGCCTTTGCTCTCAACAGCGCTAGCAATGTTTTTTGTTTGTTTGTTTTTACCCTTTTATGAAACCCTAACACACTAAATATAAACAAACCTTTAATGGAGAATGGACACATAAATTGTTAGTCTATCATGTACAACATAAATATGTAGTTTAAAATGTATATCTTATGCATCAGTGAGACAACTACTCTCAATTATGTCTGTTTAAGATGAAGCACTACATTGTTAATATGTGTGCACACAAAAAGAATAAAGAGTGTATAAGCAATAACTGATTTTTAAGTGTCCATTAGATAGTACTAGTGTTGGTATGTTTAAAATATCATAGGGTCCTAGTATCTGTTTTTATTTTCAAAACTTAACCTGTTTTTGCGTTACATAAAAATGCACCAGTGTATTTTTAAAATGCATTTTATTTTTACTCATATATTCAAGTAGTTAGCAAAAGAAAAAAAATCACTTTCAAAAACTAAAACTCCTTGTCTAAAGATTTTAGTTAAAAACTCTCAGAAATGGAAAACACTGACAAACTGTTAAATATAGATGAGCTGACACCAGCATAGTAGAAAAATCCCAAATCATGCCAAGTGCTTGCTGTAGCAATGCTAACATATTTTGTTACAGTGCTCTCAGTCTTTTACCAAATGTCTAATTTCAGATCCGTTTCACGTGCTTTCCTTGGTTTAATGTATGTGATTAATCTTGACTCGCCTTAATACTGCTAGGAATGTGGCAATGACCTCAGCTACACTGGCAAAGTGATTAATGTTACATGAACTGGGATATTTTTTACTCTGGATGCTGAATAAACACAGACATGCAGTATTCAGTTACAGACCTTTGCTCAATTGAAAATGTACCATGGTTTCAAAGAGTAATGTTTCAGATGCAATAAACAATGTTAGAGGAAACATGGTTCTTGTTAAAGAAAATGCTGTTTCAGGCTAAAGTCCCAGTGATCATAAAAAATATATGATGCAATAAACAAAATGAACCACAGGCAAGACAGGTCCATCGATGACTAACCACTGATTGAATTTTCCAACACTCCTGGACATTCTGTGAGATAAACTATTCACAAAAGGTCCTTGTTAAATATAAGGTTGTCATTTCTTTTTTATTTTTATAGTGAGGTCCAAGAACTGTATGATTTTCCACTATTGGATGTTTGTGTTTTTGAATTTTTTATGATGTGGGAAGACAGGCAAACAGTTGCTATGATTGTCAAATGTCTTAAATCAAGTAGAGAAAATGCAATAAAACACAGTTTCCATGGCAATGCATTGTAACCTAGTACTTCTGGATTATGAGCCAGCCCAGCTCACATCTATGATCATTATTTGTTGACAGGCATAAATTGAGCCTAAAAGCATTAATTTCAGAGGTAAAATGGGAATGTTGAGCTAAGTTATAATAATGTTTAAATATATTCAAGGTAGTGGCAGCAAATCAACACTAGTTATGTAGTGTGACAAAGCTGTGTCCTTGTCTCCATGGGTCCCGTGTTTCCTGGTGGATTTCGCTAGCCTCAGAGGCTCACTGTGACCCTTCACGTAGCCCTTCTCTCTCTAGAGGCAAGAGTCACAGCCTACTGAACCATTTTCATCATAAGCCAGCGAGGGAGATGAGGAGAAGCTATCCTCCCTTGCACAGTCTCTGTTGTCTCCCAGTCTCAGTGATTAATCAGGGGGGCAAAAGGGGGAGCCCGGGCCTGCCCTCTACTCTGGGCACCAGCCCAGGAACCCTAATAGTATCAGCAATGATAGTTGACTATTTAGAAACAGGACGCGTACAATTCCCTGGCCTACTTCCCTACAGCAGCCCCCACTTCCTCAAGATCCACTTCACCCTTACCTCAGGGCCTCCTTCCTTGTGCCTGATATGATGTGTACTGCTCAGTCTCTCCAACAGCGCAACTTCCTCTTACAGCTCCTGACATGCACACCCACCTGACTAACTGGGAGGCTTTTAACTAGTTTCAGCCAGCCCCAATCATTGATTGGCTTGATTGGCTTGAGGTGTCCCAATCAACCTAGCAGTCCTCCCTGCCTTTTGGAAAAATCTTAATTAGCCCCAGGTGTCTTAATTGATCTGGAGCAGCTGCCATTTGCTTAATCTGGTAACAGGGATTTGTTTAGCCTGTGGCTAATATAACTGTCTCCCATTACTTTACTATAGCCATATGGCCATGCCCCGTCACAGTAGCTATTTAAATAATGTTAATAAATTAAATGAAATCACTATTCTATTTACAAGCCTTTCAGGGAAGATGGTATTAATGAATATATACATCTCCAAGATGGCAAACACTAGTTGACATATTCTATGCTACTAAAAGAAATACAATAGGAGCAATTATACAGCAAAAATGTACAAGACATTTTTGTCAAATAACATGATTCTGATTTGTGATTGTTTGACAAAAACCTGGAAAGAAGAACAAATATAATATACACAAATCCATCTTACTATTTTGTGCAACATCAACCACCATGCTTTTTAAGATACAAGGTAATAAAAGAAAAAAAATAGATGATCTGCTTTAGCTTTGTTGTCAGCAATTGTATTACAGAAACATTTTTTGTGGGGGGGGGGGAAGGAAGTGTTGAGAAAATGCAGATTTATCAAAACAGAAACGTTTTGCAGAAAGATAATTAAAATATTGTCAGGAAAGTTTCTCATGTCTGGGATGAACTTTCTGGTAAAATAAGAGAGGGAGCCTCTAGAATAGCCAATGGCCAGTGGTTTGGGCCTTCACCGGTGGTGATATGAGAGACCCAAGTTCAAGTCCCTGCTCAAACTTAAACATGCATCTTCCTTAGTACATGCCCTAACCACCAAGTTATAGAGTCTATCTCAATATATCCTGTGGAAGCTGCTCCACTTTGTATAAATAATTAAATATTAACTGAACTAAAGAGACTGACTCCATAGTCTGGACATGGAAGATGCAGGTTCAAGTCCTTGCTCTGAATCAGGCAGAAAGGGTCTTGAACTTGGATCTCCCATATCCTGGTGAGTGCCCTAGCTGCTGGGATTTGGCTATTCTGGAGTATCTTTCATAAAAAATATCAGAACCTCAGGGTTTTTTTGAGAAAGCCTAGACTGAATAAGCACACAACTTGGGTTGTTTCTCATATTTGATTAGCTATATTAGGTAGGTATCTTATTAGGTAGCCTTTCAACTTGGTATATATGCATCAAATATAATATAAAAAGCACAAAAACTTCTGAAGGATGTTTTCCTCTCTCCACTTTCCACAGCTGGGATCTCCTTGCTCAGAAAGTTCTGCCGTAATGCTTGAATCTTATACTGGATCTCTTCAGCTACACCATAACTGTGTAGGTCATTTGTTTGTAATAAGTTTGCTAACAAAAATGTGGCCTGAGAGATAATCAAGTTCTGGTTCATTTAGGGCCAAGAGTTTGGGTTTCAATTTGGTCTGAAATTGACCTCTGTCATGTGCTTTTCTGAAACTTGGAATACTGGATGAAGACAGACATCACTGTAATTCACAAACACTATTAGGTGCTCAGATACTTTAATGAAGAACACAGTACAAAACCCTTGATAGATCTTCTCAATCATCTTGCCAAGAAAAGGAAGACTGAATGTGGGAGAGCCACAACTGGTGAATTTGTTGGCACTAAGGGTAGGCTTCTTCAAAACTGCTCAGACTACTGTAATCTTTAGGGTGGTCAGAGGCTTCCATTGTTTGAAACAGGCACTTATGATTGCAGTTTTGTGGCTCTGGTGTTTTTTTGCTGGTCTTCATCAGTCATGGCAGGGGCAGTTTTGTTGTTGGTAGGTGGGATGTTCCTTGAGATTCTAGTGCTTCTTTCTGGATGACTGACCCAAATACTGTCAGAAACAGAATGTTGGGCACTTTTCTTGATTCAAGACCCATTTTCCTTGTTCCAGCAAGCCTCTGTTGATTTTGTCCACAAAATAGACATACAGGGCCTGATTCACCACTATTTTGCTCCAGTTTATCCATTAGTGTAATTCCTTCAAAATCAATAGAGTTTCACTAGTGTAAAACTTGAATAACACAAAGTTAAATCAGGTAAAGAAAGGAACCACTTTTGCCCCTGTTTGAAATCCTCATTCAAATATATTAGTAGCACAGATCAGTTTCAGAGACCAGTGCAAGGTTGCATAATTTGTGTTACTTAAGCAAAATACCATATAGCCAGCATATCTATCCTGCTGGGCAAATGATATGAAGAAAGAAAATATGTTTATGTAAGTTTAAAAAAAAAAGAAAGCCAGAATAGACCCCAGAGGGGAGTATTTAGACTGAAGAAGTTGTTACAATTTATCATGTAAATGTGTATTTAGGGATGTAAATACTGATTATAGATGCAAAAGACTAACAGAGCCATTGATCTATCCTGTAAATCCTTCTTTTCTTTCAAATTATTTACACATGACTATGGACTTTAATGGCTCTATGTTTTCCTGGCTCTATTTGCGATGTGCATGCTCAAATTGGGTACTAAAAATAATGGTAAAATGTTTTAAAACAGAATTACTACACATATGAAGTATCCAATCTTCCGAACAAATTCTCTGCATATATAAATGGGTGCGGCTCTATTGATTTAACAAAGTCCATCAAAATTGAATGGAAAGATTCCAAACACCAGGTTAAAATTTGACCTCCTTCATCCTGGTCATTAACATTTTTCTCTCAAATATAAAAATAATTCATCTAGATTATGAGAAAATTTTGGATTAAGGACTAATTTATGTTGAGTTACAGTTTCACAAACAGAATATGACAACATTTAACTTTGGGTGTTTTCCCTTCCTTAACAATCTAAAACAGGGGTGGGAAAATTTTTTGGCCCGAGGGCCACATCTGGGTATGGAAATTGTATGGCGGGCCATGAATGCCCACAAAATTAGGGGTTGGGGTGTTGGAGGGGGTGAGGGCTCCAGCTGGGGGTTCCGGGCTCTGGGATGGGACCAGAAATGAGGAGTTCAGGGTGCAGGAGGATGCTCCAGGCTGGGACCGAGGGATTTGGAGGGCAGGAGAGGGAACAGGGCTGGGGCAGGGGGTTGGGGTGCAGGAGGGGGTCAAGGATGCAGGCTCTGGGTGGCGCTTATCTCAAGCAGCTTCCAGAAGCAGCAGCATGTCCCCTCTCTCCAGCTCCTATGCAGAGGCACGGCCAGGAAGCTCTGCATGCTGCCCTGGTTCCCGGCCAGTGGGAACTGTGGGGGGCAGCACTCGGGGTGGAGTCAGTGTGCAGAGCCCACTGGCCGCCCCTACGCGTGGGAGCCAGAGGGGGGACATGCCACTACTTCCGGAAGCCACACGGAGTGCGGCAAGCCCCTGATCCCACTCCCCAGCGGGAGCCCAAGGGCCGGATTAAAACATCTGGAGGGCCAGATGCCGCCCTCGGGCCATAGTTTGCCCACCCCTCAGTTAAGAGAACACAGAGAATAAATTAATGGGTTGACACACTCATTTTTTGTGTTTTTATTAAAATGCTCATAATGTCTGTTATGCTTATTTGCAGGGCTGGATTAACCTTTTGTGGTCCTGATGCCAAACATATTTGTGGGTCCCCATGGGATTGCAGGGAGTCGGTCCCCGAGGGAGGCAGTGGCCGGGGGCAAGAGCACAGCAGGATAGAGATGGGGCGGGGCAGGGGCCAGGGAAAGCACAGCATGGTGGCAGTGGGGTTAGTCCCTGGAGTGAGGCAGGAGGCAGGGGCCAGGGGCAAGCACAGAGGGGCAGGTAGGGGGACAGGATCCAAAGGGAAAATGGGACACTGCATGGGGCTAGCTTGAGCCCCGCCCCATGCAGGACTGGCCCTAGCCGTTCGCCTAAGCCCTGCTCCTCTCCCCATGCAGAGCCACTTGCCTGAGCCCTGCCTGCCCCCCGCGCAAGACTGGGGCTGGTGTCGCTGCTTGCCCAAGCCCTGCCTGAGCCCTGCATCCCCCCGCTGCGCAGGACTGGCATTGCTGCTCGCCCCCTCTGCACCTCCTCTGCACCCCACTATTGTGGCAAAAGTGGGCATTTGTCCCGTTCACTCTTGGACAGGACAAATGCCCACTTTTGCGAAAAAAGTCAGGATGGCCTGAACAGGGCTTAAAAAAGGGACTGTCCCAGCCAAAACAGAACGTATGGTCACCCTACCCCTGGGGCAGCGCAGAGCAGTACCTACCTCTCTCCACCGGAATCAGGTCCTTGGGAGCCAGTTCTCTCTCTCTCCAGCTGAGCTGCAGCTCCTCCAGACACCAGTAACTACTCTCCCACCCTCCTGGTGGGCAGACTGATTGCAGTTACTCCTGTAACCAGACTTTTTGATCGAAAACTGGATATCTGGCAACAGGGGCACTGGAACAGATGGGCCAGGGGGCCATGGCCCCATCACTTTTAAAATAGCCCTCCCACTTTTTTCCAGTGTTAAGGGTAAGCGATGGGGTGAGGGGGCCGAGAGGAGTGAACAGTGGGCAGGGCCTCAGAGAAAGAGGCCGAGTGGGGGCAGGAAGGGAGGGAGTGAGGGCAGGGCCTCATCAGAAGAGGTGGAACGGGGCAGGAAGAGATGGAGTGGGTGCGGGGCCTTGAGGGATGGGTAGAGTGGGAGGCAGGGCCACAGTCCAGGCGCTGGTGGGCCCCCCACTTCTAGGGAGCTTCCAACGCCCCCGCCTGGCATCCATATGGGCCCCTTCCAAGTGTGGGCCCGGTGTGATGACACCATTGGCACCATTGTAGAAGCTGGTACTGCTTATTTGTCTATTACTGTGTTCCCTGCCCTTGTGTTTAAGAAAGAACCACAAATGCTTTGTTAAATAGTCTAAAACAGTGTCCCCCGTTACAACATTGCTTCAGAAATGGTGCTGTAACCTCCTGGTTGCGGATAACCCCCTGCCTCCTGAACGAGTGCTGGAGGCCATCCCAAGAAACGCTGCTCACCACCTTCTCCCAAAGCCTAGAAAGCACAGTGCCAGGTGACAGCCATTTGAACAGTGCAACTGCTTGCCATGCAGCTCGGCCTCATAAAAGACACAAAAAGCAAAGGAGTACTTGTGGCACCTTAGAGACTAACAAATTTATTTGAGCATAAGCTTTCATGAGCTACAGCTCACTTCATTGATGCATCCGATGAAGTGAGCTGTAGCTCACAAAAGCTTATGCTCAAATAAATTGGTTAGTTTCTAAGATGCCACAAGTACTCCTTTTCTTGTTGCGGATACAGACTAACATGGCTGCTACTCTGAAACCTATAAAAGACACAGTAAGTAACCCTTAGATCAAATGGCATTTACTCTAATTCAAGTATAACTATTGACTTATGCATATTAAAATATGTTATACTGACAGCTTATGTATTTATCAGCATTTTTTTGTATTTTTTTGCTCAGTGCTTGAGTATTTTTCACTCTGATATAATTAATTGCCTCTAGGATTAGGTATGGAAGGTAAGTTAACATATCTGCCTATCTGTTAGAGAGAACACTTTTGTTCTTTAAATAGAGCTTTGTAGAATGCAGCAGTATCTGCCATATTCATCCCATGGTATTTAATTCTCCTATACTAATTTTTAAAAAAAATATCCCTACTACCACCTTGAAAAGGAACTTGAGATTCTATTCAGATTAGTTGGGAGAAGGAAAGGCTGTATCGCTGTTGTGCCCTTGTTCCACCTCATCTTATCATTAGTAATTCTATTCCATTCTTATCTGATTATGCAGGGACACATTAACTCATTGGCAAATGAATACACTATGGAAAAAAACTCCATCAAATGCAAATGGAGCAGGAGTTGCTGATATTGAACACAAGGAAGCTTCTTATACTCCTACTTGTCTGCTGACAGGGAGTCTCCAGCCTCCAACAAAATCTGCCCTTCCCCCTCAAACAAAAACCCTGTTCTAACAAGTATTAAGGAAATTATGGCTTCCTCCTCTGTTAAAAACAAATTTGATACTTAGTAACCTCTTAACATTCAAATGTATTACCTACCTGACATTACATTTTTAAAATGCCAAATATCAACCTTTAAAATGAAGCAAAGAGCAAACACTGATAACATGTACACCTTGGGCCCAATGCTGTGTGCTGTAGGATTAAATTCAGTGGGAGTTACAGGGTCTTCAGCATCTCTCAGAATTAGGCCCAATGAAAATTAAAGGCACTCAGTATCTTGCAGGATCAGGCTGTGTATTAGCAAAAAACAAAGGCTCTAAAATTTCTTCACTTGGTTATTTCAGAGTTTATATTGTGGTGATCTTTCCTGCACTAGCTATACAACAGATAAAAAAACACCTTACAGGTTTAAAGTACAGATTGTGTTTGGCCTTTCCGAATAATTCTAGTCAAAACACAAAGTAATAGAAAGGGATTAGATGAGAGTCTAAATAAACCACACAAAAATGTGTGCATTAGAAAACTACCTCATATTTTTTTCAATTTTTCTTTTATTCTAATCTTATTTTGGCCTAAACTAAGTCTTGACAAAGGCTTAATAGACAGCAACTGCAATGCTGTATAAGAACTAAGCTGAATCATCTAAGCAGCACTTTGTTTTAGATACTACTGCTTTCATGGTGACCTTATCATACCTTAGAAAAATGACCTTGAGTGGTATTTTTAAACAGAACTAGGACCTACTTGAACAGAACAGCTTACAGCCAGGTGCATATTTTAAAAAACCCCACACACAGTTTTGCACATACCTAACTTGCACACCTACAAGGCCTGATTCACATGCAAGTCAAGGATTAATCCCTTGTGTGTGTCAGGCATTGCATGCAGACAAATTCATATGCATTGCTCAGTGTGCATGCATGTTTAGGTTTGCATGTACACACAGCTGTGTATGCACATAACTCCTATGTATATATCAGGTGCTTGAACTTCTGAAAATTTGCAACTAACAGTTTGATTTGCTGCACAAGTACCATACAGTGGTCAAAAAGAACACTACATACACAGCAAGAAGCACACAAACAATGCCACACTATCATCCCAACAAGGCTTAAAAGAATGGGGCGTAGGGGAGGAGGAGGAAGAAGTTCAGAAGTAAATGTTTCAAGTTGCTTTCAAATGTTTGTATGAGAAAACCTGTTTTACTGGTTTCTAGATGATGAGCATTTTTACTGAAAACAATTATTTTCTATTTTACAGATGTTGTGTCAAGTTACTGATATGTTCTTTTATCTGACGTTGATTTACTTTACTTCATCCTTTAGCTGAAGACGGTGAAAACTAAGAACCTGCATAGTATGAATGTACAACTTATTTAATACTTTGACTCCACAGGGCTCAAATACCTTTGAGCCATTTGTCTCATTGGGGTTAGTTGGCTTAACCTTTTTAGATTTCTCCAAACAAACTAACTTGAGCTGCAGCAAGTTGTTTGCCAGAGATTTGAACTCTGGGGAAAACACCCCCAAAACACACACCCTCCCCCCATACCACACCACACAAAGGCTCTGTAGGTGTCTAAGAGAAAAACATGTTTTTACTCCTGTTTGCTTGTCAGACTCATGTTCACCTTTCTTTCATTCTCATTATGCCAATGGCCTGTGCCAAATATGTGTTTGGACTATGATCCCATTCTAGTGTTACCTCAAGAGGCTCCAACATTAGATTTAAAGGACATAGAAAAAAGTAACTTAAAAAAAGAAAGATCAAATTAAGGAACCTCTTCAGTATTAGTTTCTATCTTAAAATAACGATTCCTGGTGAAACTATGCCTTTGAGCTGTGGAACAACTCCTAATGAATTCAATAGTAGTTGTATGAAGGGATCAGACACAGTATATGGCCCGGTATTTGGAACATTTAGGCTCTTTAGACCTGTTACTTTAAAAAATGTCTTCTTTCACTGACACAGCACTAATGCTTTCATAGCAACAAAGAAACAGCAATGGGCTAGCCATATTTTAAAGCCATACATAACAAAGAAGGAAGGTCATCCTTATGGGGGGCAAGGGGATTCTACCCTGGGAAGCATTGACTCTAAAAAAGACATGGCATTCATGGTAGATAATCAGCTGAACGTGGGCACCCAGTGTAACACTGTGGCCAAAGGGCAATGCAATCCCTGGATGCATAAACCCAGCAATATAGAATAAGAGTAGGTTATATTACCTCTTGTGTTTGGCACTGGTGCAACTACTGCTGGAATCTGTCTCCAGTTCTGAAGTCCACAATGCAAGCAGGATATTGATACGCTGGATAGGGTTTGGAGAAGAGCCACAAAGAAGGATTGGGAAACGTGCCTTGTAGTGAAAGGCTCAAGGAGCTGGATCTGTTTAGCTTAACAAAGAGAAGGTTAAGGGGTGACTTGGTCACAGCCTATAAGTACCTATATGGAGAACAAAGATTGATAAAGGAGGACTCTTCAATATAGCAAACAAAGATGTAATAAGATTCAATAGCTGAAAGTTGAAGCTAGAGAAATTCTGATTAGAAATAATGTGCAAATTTTTAACAGAGAAGGTAATTAACCATTGGAGTATTTTAGAAGGGTTGAGTTGGATTCTCCATCACTGGAAATTTTTAAATTGGATATCTTTCTAAAAGATGTGCTCTAATTCAAGCAAGAATTAGTTTAGGGAAATCTTATGGCCTGTGCTATTCAGAAAGTCAGACTAGATGATCACAGGGATCCCTTCTGACCTTATAATCTATTAATCTGTGAATAGTGAATAGTGATAGGTCTAATTTCTTCCTTCTTTTCTGAAAAAGATAATTTAATGCCCATGATAGCTGGCTCATTGCCACCTGTGACAAGTATTTTGTCTACAAAAGAAGTCCACCATAAAAACTGTATAGCTGCCAAGTCTTGTGCAGTTCCAAATATAACATTTATGCAAATTATGTAATGAGCTAATTTGAAAACAATCATAGACTTCAGCTTTTGGCCTATATACTCTGCCCAAGCAGTGATGGGGATAGGACATGGAGCTGCATAAAACTTGGCAGTGATGGCTGGCATGTGTGGGTAGGTGAAAAGGAGGTTGATGGGGGTGCTGAGGTAGGTGATGGATTCTGTTTGGGCATGTTTATGAGATCTCTGGGGGATCATGTTTCCCTGGGTGGCTGAATCTGGCTGAGGAGATGGGGGGGAGGCCTATTTTGAGACCCCTCACCTTCTGAATCTGCTGCTTCTCCCAGCAGCTCCTTCCTTACTGGGATCAACAATGGGATCAGCAAGAGGAGAGGCAGATCAGCCACATGGCTGCATGCATAGCAAGTACTCTGAAGTCCCTTGGTGGCCTAGAGGAGCAACTACTGCTGCAGCCCAGAAGGATGCGTGAGGATAAAGCTGGTCTTGGGAATGCATGACAGGGCTGCCAGATACATGAGTGTCACATGAGATATGAAGGTCTTGGCAGTGCCTCATTGCTGCCAATGCGTGAAGAAGCTTTCAGCCCTAGTAGTGAGAGAGTAGTTTAGTTTCCATGGCTCATCTAGTCCTGCTCAGTTGGAGGAAACTAGTAACATGGGTGTTTATTTGTCTAAATTTTGGTAGTGATTTTCATGATGTAGACACTTGCTACCAGGAACTGAATTGAGACCACCAACTCATTTTGTATGTGGCATAAGATAGCCTTCAAACAGTAATGACTCTCAGATGCTATTAACCTGGGTGGTTGGTACAGATTAAATTTAAACATGAAGTCTCTGTGTTCTTATTTAAATCTTTATTTTGAAGGCTGAGCTTAAAAGGGAGACATTTTGCATAGTCAATGTCCTTCAACAAATTCTTCCAAGTCTCCAAACCTATTCTCAGGTCAAATTAGACATCTTACCCTTGGCTGGATCAGAGCAGGAAAAGTTATATTCACAGTACTAATAAATCATTTCAGTTAATGAAATAAATGTCTATGACTGCAAATTCAAGAGGGTTTAGGGTTTAATTTAAATATACAGGGAGAGTGTGTTGACCATGCAGTTCCCTCGCACCTCCAAAAATAATCTAGCAAGATTTTATGGTGTATATTTTCTGATTTAGCACAAATGCAGTAACTGAATAATTAACCCATTTTCTCTTAGAAAACTATTTTTAATTAATCCTTATACATGGACAATTTCTCCATTATTGGGAGAACTTTTTAATGACTGCCACATTCCACGGCAGGAAATTGGTTACTGTACTCCTCTTCTTTGTATGCTTCACAGTTACTTTTCAGTTCAGGTGTATGATACAAAACCTTATTAATGAAGCAACAATCTGTGATCAGCATCTGAAAGCTCTTTATATGCTGTGCTAACAATGTTTTGATATACTCTCCCCCCCCCTCCCCTTTTCCTTAGCTGCCTGAGCTGTTTGGCCATGTCTGACTTCCTGATGATGAAGCCTTTGCTGGCAGGTTGCCCAGATTGCTGCTCTCCTGTAGATTCCAGTCTCTCTCCAGGAGTTGCCTGCCTTCAGCATAATGGGCAACATTGAAAGCAGCAAGGCATTCGGTCGACAAGGTCAGAGTGCCTTTCATTCCTGCAATAATCAACCAGTGTAGCTCTTCCTCAGACCTGGGGAGAGAGAAGATAGAGGTCAAAAGAGCAATTACATTTCACATTGACTCCAGGAAAGGCTTGGCACACAAAACTTGGGGGGGCGACCGGGGGACGGGGGGGGGAGGGACACCAAAAAACAGCACAGAGCTTCTCTCTTTCACATTTCTTTTCTGGTCATTATTAATAAAACAGTACAGTAACCATGTCTATTATGAACATTATAACAAGAAGAACCATTTTCCTCCAGTGGAGGACATCTGTCTTCTCAGACATTTAGCACTGTCAGCATATTGCAAAGGCATGTAAATGAGATACACAATGTATAGCCAGATACAGTGAGCAAAAGCTATTAATTATGTTAAAGAATGTTAACCCTAGCAGACTGTCGAACAAGTAATTGTGTTAATTTCAGTCTGTAATCAGTCCCTTAATTAGCATAACTTTATTTATTTAGCATTAAGACAACAATTTAGAGAATATAATTTAGTTGGAAATGTCAGTAATTTTCTGCTGGCATATTGTTGTTACAAACTTACCTTTATTTGACCGTACAGCTGCCAGGGCTAATTACTTTAATGGTATTAATTGTACTGCCCATTCTGGTGGTGTAGTTTGTAATTGCTATTACTGCATAGTTGGGATCACTGCAAAATGTGTCATGTTCGCTCCAGTCACCTTCCATTGTTTCCTTGTATATCTTTTAAAGCAGAATCTGCCAATGGTTTATAAAAAAAACTCCCCATAAAGAATAAATCAAAGCCAGCCCTTTATATAGATGAAGCTGCAAATTCTAATGGTAATATAGTTTGATATTAGAAGAATGTATTAGAAGAATGATCTATTTACTCACTGCCCTTCCCTAGTTTTATGAAAGCTGAATTAGCTCAGTGTTGACAAAGGATTAAGAAACTTGGTAGTGACATTCTTTACAGTCAACAAAACCTCCCTCATTGCACATTTCACATTGAAGGCAGTCACTTTTCACTCTTTGTTTTCAGCTGTAAAATGCAAACATAGCTTTATTCCACGGTTTTCAACTAAACAAAATGTGAATACAATGTCTCTATCCCATGGAACACCTGGTATTAGGCACTATTCTGCTGAAAACACTCTATCACCAAAGAATTGAAAGATATATTATCAACCACAATGAGCAAACAAAGATTCCCCCCTCCCACACACGCAGAATTACTGCTAAAAGGCAGGAGGAAAAAATCCGCAGAATTTGGCTCAATCTCTGTTTAGAAACTATAGGAAATACAGTGCAATTAGCACCCAAAGTTTAAGAATCACAAATAAATATGATTTTAAAGGGCCAAAACCTAAAGTACTTACTGAGACAAAACTCACTAAAACCAATTAAGGATGAGACAAAACTGAATAAGGACTTCAGGATCTGGCACAGAGGCTGTGTACACAATGGGCAAAATTCCCACAAAATTCCCGCCCCCCTCCCCCCCCGCTCTCCTGCTGGTAATAGCTCACCTTAAGTGATCACTCTCCTTACAGTGTGTATGGTAACACCCATTGTTTCGTGTTCTCTATGTATATAAATCTCCCCACTGTATTTTCCACTGAATGCATCTGATGAAGTGAGCTGTAACTCACGAAAGCTTATGCTCAAATAAATTTGTCAGTCTCTAAGATGCCACAAGTACTCCTTTTCTTTTTGCGAATACAGACTAACATGGCTACTACTCTGAAACCTGCTTTATTTATGGGTCCCAGTATTTCAAAGACTTATTTTGTTTGAAGCAATGGGAATTTGGGGGTAAATTTCACCACTGAAGACAACGCCTAGTGTAGTTTTCTGGTGTGTTACAATGGAAACTTTGATTCTTCCTGCTCTTTCTTTAAATACAAGCAGACCATATTGACATAAAGCACAGATCACATGAAAGAAAATATGCACTAAAAATATGGCACAGGAAATAATCCTACACTAATAAGGAGCTGGGTAAAATGGCCAAATTGAGAGAGAGATAGAGATAATATATAATATAATGAATTAATTAGTTATAATTAATTATAATTAATAGTGTTTACTCTTATTTCTATTATAAAAAGATACCTAATCCTTTCAGGCCTTCTGTCTACAAAATACATTGACTGTGTAAGATGCACAGGTGCTCAGATACCACAGTGATACTTTTAGTATGTAAGAACCTAGCTAGAAAGAAAGAAAGAAAGAAAGAAAGAAAGAAAGAAAGAAAGAAAGAAAGAAAGAAAGAAAGAAAGAAAGAAAGAAAGAAAGAAAGAAAGAAAGAAAGAAAGAAAGAAAAACAGCAATACTATTGGAAAACTTGCTGCTTCAAATAGATATATTGATTGTTCACCCTGTCTTTACTTTACTTTGGATAATCCTTCCAAAGGAAGAAATGCAGTCATAAATGATCTTGATTTTGAACTGATAGCCTCGTTAAACTAGGTGACTAAGGCTATGTCTATACTACAAAATTACGTTGCTTTTATAGAAATTGATCTTTAGAAATCAATTTTATACAGTCGATCGTGTATGTCCCCAATAAGCACATTAAGTCGGCGGAGTGTATTCTCAATACCATGGCTAGCATCGACTCACGGAGCAGTGCACTGAGAGTGGCTATCCCACAGTTCCCGCAGTCTCCGTTGCCCATTGGAATTCTGGGTTAAGCTCCCAATGCCTGATGGGGCAAAAACATTGTTGCGGGTAGTTTTGGGTACATGTCATCAGTCTCCCCGCCCTCCGTGAAAGCAATGGCAGACAATTGTTTTGTGCCTTTTTTCCTGGGTTATCTGTGCAGATGCCATAGCACGGCAAGCATGGAGCCCACTCAGCTCACTGCTGCTGTTGTGGGCATTGTAAATACCTCGCGCATTATCCTGTAGTATGTGTAGAACCTGGCTAAGAGACGCCAGCATGAGGATGACTGTGAGGAGAACATGGACACAGACGTTCCTGAAAGCACCGGCTATGGCAATTGGGACATCATGGCAGCAGTGGGGCTGGTTGATACTGTGGAACACCGATTCTGGGCCTGGCAAACAAGCACAGACTGGTGGGACCGGATAGTGTTGCAGGTCTGGGATGATTCACAGTGGCTGCGAAACTTTCACATGCATAAGGCCACTTTCCTTGAACTTTGTGAGTTGCTTTCCCCTGCCCTGAAGCACAGGAATACCAAGATGAGAGCTTCCCTGACAGTTGAGAAGTGGGTAGCGATAGCCCTGTGGAAGCTTGCAACACCTGACTGCTACCTGACTATTGATTCAGTCGGGAATCAATTTGGAGTGGGCACATCTACTGTGGGGACTGTTGTGATCCAAGTAGCCAATGCAATCACTGACGTTCTGTTATCAAGGGTAGTGAATCTGGGAAATGTGCAGATCATACTGGATGGCTTTGCTGCATGGGGTTCCCTCACTGCGGTGGGGCAACAGACGGAACGCATATCCCTATCTTGGCACCGGACCACCTTGCCAACCAGTACGTAAACCACAAGGGGTACTTCTCAATGGTGCTGCAAGCACTGGTGGATCACAAGGGACATTTCACCGACATCAACGTGGGATGCCCGGGAAAGGTGCATGACGCTCGCATCTTTAGGAATTCTGGGCTATTCGAGCAGCTGCAAGAAGGGACCGACTTCCCAGACCAGAAAATTACCACTGGGGATGTTGAAATGCCAATAGTTATCCTTGGGGACCCAGCCTACCCCTTGCTCCCATGGCTCATGAAGCCGTACACAGGCAGCCTGGACAATAGTAAGGAGCAGTTCAACTATAGACTGAGCAAGTGCAGAATGGTGGTAGGATGTGCCTTTGGATGTTTAAAAGCTTGCTGGTGCTGTTTGCTGACTAGGTTAGACCTCAGAGCAACCAACATTCCCATTTTTATTGCTGCCTGCTGTGTGCTCCATAGTATCTGTGCGAGTAACGGGGAGACATTTATTGCGGGGTGGGAGGTTGAGGCAAATCGCCTGGTGGCCGATTTTGAGCAGCCAGACACCAGGGTGATTAGAAGAGCACAGCTAGGCATGCTGTGCATCAGAGAGGCTTTGAAAACCAGTTTCATGACTGGCCAGTCTATGGTGTGACAATTGTCTGTGTTTCTCCTTGCTGCAAACCTGTCCCCTTTGTTGATTTTAATTCACTGTAAGCCAGCCACCCTCCCCACTTCAATCACAGCTGGCAAAGGAAATACAGTAATTATTGTTTTGAAACCATGCATTCTTTCTTTATTCATTAAAAAAAAAGTGAGATAACTGACAAGGTAGCCCGGGTGGGGTGAGGTCGGGGAGGAGGGAAGGACAAGGCCACATTGCTTATTGTAACCACACTACAAATCAAAACTGTTTGAATGACAGCCTTCTGTTGCTTGGGCCATCCTCCGGAGTGGAGTGGCTGGGTGCCCGGAGCCTTCCCCCCCGCTACATTCTTGGGCATCTGGGTGAGGAGGATATGGAACTTGGGGAGAAGGGCAGGTGGTTATACAATGGATGCAGTGGGGGTCTGTGCTCTTGTTGGCTTTCCTGCAGATCCATCAGATGCCTCATCATGTCCATTTGCTCCCCCATTAGCTTCAGCATCGCCTCCTGCCTCTGCTCATTGCAGTCACTTAATGCTTTCCTGGCCTCTGCTACTGAATGCCTCCATGCATTAAACTGTGCCCTATCAGTGCAGGAGGACTGCATGAGCTCGGAAAACATGTCATCGCGAGTGCATTTTTTTCGCCTTCTAATCTGCAATAACTTCAGGGACAGAGATGATAGGGGGAGCATAGAAACATTTGCACATGCAGAGGGATAAAAAGGGAAAGTAAAATTTAAGATGATACATTTCTGAGAACAAAAGGGAGACTCACAGTGAATCAAGCTATTCACAGCAGACAGCACATGTGCTTTAGGTACAAGGTCGCATTTTGCCTTTTATATTGAGTGCCTGCCGGTATGATGACACATCACAACAGAATTCGGTTTCCAAGCAGCCATGGTAAGCCAAAGGGTACGCAGGGTTGGCTTCTTATGCTTTCATAATATGTGGGAATGGTTTCAAACTGCAGCACCCTCCTTTCCCATAGCAAGCAATGCTGGCTGGGTTTCACATTTGAAAGGAGGAGGCTGCGGTTTTCTGGTAGATGTGCAGCACACACCTCCCCCCACCCCACCGCGTGGCTATTCTCTGGGATGAATCCTTCACCCCTCTCCACGCCATGTGGCTATTCTCTGGGATGATCCCTTTTAGCCAAGCGCAAACAGCCCAGCATGAACGGGGCCCTTTTACTGTTCCCTTACAAAAATTCCCCTATTTCAACCAGATGACCATGAATTATATCACTCTCCTGAGGCTAACACGGAAAGATAAAGACCGAATGTTGCTTGAATGCGACCAAAACCCAGGACCATTCGCTGCCATGCTTTGTGCTGCAATGATTCCAGACTACTTGCTACTGGCTTGGTGTGGTAAAGTGTCCTACTGTGGAGGACAAAATATGGCAGCCCTCCCCAGAAACCTTCTGCAAAGGCTTTCAGAGTACCTCCAGGAGAGCTTCATGGAGATATCCCTGGAGGATTCCCGCTCCATCTCCAGACATGTTAACAGACTTTTCCAGTAGCTATACTGGCCATGAATGCATCCCAATGCTTCAGGGCAAACCAAACATTAAACACTATTGCTTTTAAACCCTGTACCTGTAGTTACAAATGTGCACTCACCAGAGGTGCTTTCTCCAGCTTCAGGGTCGGGGATTCTTGGGAGGGTATTGGCTCCAGGGTGATGAAAAGGTCCTGGCTGCCAGGGAGAATGGATTCACTTACCTGCTGTGCATTCTCCTCCTCCTCTTTCTCATCCACAAAATCCTCCTCCCTGTTGCTTGAGACTCCCCTCTTGCAGTGTCCATGGACAGTGGTGGGGTAGTGGTAGGTTTCCCCTCCCCCATAATGCCATGCAGCTGATCATAGAAGCAGCATGTATGGGGGCTCTGACCTGCAGTGACCATTTGCCTCCTTTGTCTTTTGGTAGGCTTGCCTGAACTCCCTAACTTTCATGCGGCACTGCTGTGTGACCCTCTTGTAGTCTCTCTCCACCATGCCCTGTGCAATTTTGGCATATATATTAGCATTTCTTCTTTTTGATTGGAGTTCAGACTGCACAGATTCTTATCCCCATACAGCAATCAGATCCAGTGTCTCCCGTTTGCTCCATACTGGAGCTCGTTTGTGATTCTGGAGGGACTGCATAGTACCTGTACTGCTGAGCTCATCACGCTGACCAAACAGGAAATGAAATTCAAAATTTCCCGGGGCTTTTCCTGTGTACCTGGCTAGTGCATCAGAGTTGAAAGTGCTGTCCAGAGCGGTCACATTGGAGCACTCTGGGATAGCTCCCGGAGGCCAATACCGTCAAATTGCGTCTGCACTACCCCAAATTCAACCCAGCAAGGTCGATTTTAGCGCTATTCCCCTCGCTGGGAAGGAGTACAGAAGTCGATTTTAAGAGCCCTTTAGGTCGACGGAACGGGGTTGGTTGTGTAGATGCATTCATTTTAAATCGATCTAACATGGCTAAATTCAACCTAACCCCGTAGCGTAAACCAGGGCTCAGGCAGGTACTATTGCTGAATTAAAAAGAGGCTATTGTATTAAAGAGAGACTTAGCCAAATGACCTCATCACCTCCAAAGAGATGAGAAATCATACATAAAGAGAAATACATGTAACTACCACCTCTAGTAAATTATTTACAAATCAATATTAACTGGGCCCTTTCTCATCCAAGTTACAGAATTTGTATGTTAGGCTAAATTCATAAGACAAAAGACTCTATGAACTCCTATTATGTTAGGTAAGACAACCATAACTTAGTGAAGATACTGACATACATCCATAATTTCTTTCCAGAATTTTCCTTTCAAAATTAACTAAACTAATGATAACCTACGCAAAACATGAATAAATGAATGCACTGAAGAGGTTTGATAAGGCACTATAACTGTCACATGGATGTATTTAGGCCAAGCTTTTCAAAGGTGACTTGTGACTTTGGATGACCCATTTTGATTGCCGAACCAGAGATTCCTTTAAAGGGCCTGATTTTCAGAAAGTGCTCAACACCAATTTCTGAAAATCAAGCCCCTTTAAAATGTCTCAAGTTACAGTCCCAAAATGACAAGTTACTTTTGTAAATTGTGGTCTTGATGTACAAAGACTCAGCAGATGCTGTTGGTATGACATACCTGATAAGGAACAAGTTCAGTGGCCATTTTCCACAGTAGTATTTTTGGAAGGCAAGAATTGTGCAAGATATGGTAAGGTATTATTTACAAATGCAATTCCCTAATAATAATACCTTGCTATTGTATAATGCTTTTCACCATTAGATCCCAAAGCACTTTAACAAAGGAGGTAAGTCATTATTCTCATATCATGGATGAGGCAAAATGACTTGCCACCAAGGAGGCCAGTAGCAGAGCCAGAAATAGGATCCAGGTCTCTTGAGCCCTAGTCCAGTGCTCTGTTCACATGGCCACACTGCTGGACATTGCTGGTGTCTGGAGATTAGATAGAGCAATGGATAGCCATATAACATAGAACTTTGCAGAGAGGAAAATGTATTATTCATTCCTATGCACCATTCTCTACAATGAAGCCCATTTAAATTAATATCTTCAACAATCACAAACTTCGCACATAGCACACTGAGAACAGTTAAAAATAATGGACCTGCTCCCACTGAAATCAGGGACAAAAGTCCCATCAACTTCATTCGGAGTCAGATCAAGACCAATATTCTATAAGATGGGCTCTGTTTATGTATATATGGAAATATATGCAATACAGAATGTATGGAAATGCGAGAGAGTAAAATATGGCAAATAAATACTTGATAAAGGAATAAATCTGTCAAGAAAAGTGTTAGTAATGGAGTTCTTGAAAAAGTGTTAAACATTTTGACCCAAATCTGCATTAATTTTGCAATTCAATTTTTATTGTTGAAACATGTCTCTTTCATTTTTTTTTTCCAGGTACCAGTCCAGAGTTCTGGGAGCCTCATAAAATGTCAAGCTCATCATTAGAAAATTTAACATTTTTCAGTAAAATACCTTGATTCTTCAAATTGCTAATTACACATTTTCCCAGCTAATAGACTCTCCCACAAAACCCTGAAGGCGTACTGCCTAACAATACCATGCCATAAAATCCAACCTAAATCATCCTTCAGTCTCCAGCTCCTTCACCTATAAACTTCCAACCTCGCTAACCGACTGCAATATAAGGACTTTACAGCATGCCCAGATGAGTAGTAATATGCAGTGGACAAAGAAAGAAGAGGATGACTACTTTACCCACAAGTTGGCTTTTGTGGCCGATTTTTATCAAACTACAACTAGCTATGGAACAATTACCAAATTAAATCCCCATTCAGAATGACTCCAGAAAGCAGTGTTTAAAATCTGCATGTGGATGATCCCTAAATCTCCAATGATATCTTTCCAACAACCTCCTAGTCTTTTTAATTGCCAAGGAGATCGGCTTTAAAACAGCCTGTCATCAATCCTGGCTCTCACAGTTGTAATTCAAAGAGACCCACTACTTCTGATCACTTAGAAAAGACTGCAACTTCTAAGAGCACACCTCAGGAAGCATTATAATAAACAACATAATCTCACACTGATCTATCTCTGTCATCTCTAGAATACAGGATCAGCAGCTCAACTGCCATCAACAACATGTGGATTGAAATAGAAATGACCTGTTCAGCTACATGCATACTTCAAAAAGTGCCAGATCGTTGTTAGTAGGAAGTGCATCAAAATTATTATTTTGGTGTCTAAATTCAGTTTATTATCTCAGGATTTCCACAATGAAATAAATACCAGAATCAAAAGACAGTGTGGGCAAGTCATTTCACCTCTCTATGTCTCAGTTTCCCCATCTGTAAAATGGAGTTAATTATGTTTATACCTTCTTTTGAGATCTACTGATAAAAATGCTATATAATAGCCAGATATTGTATTATCATCATCAAAGAAGGGAAATTTCATTATGTACCCTGCGTAACTGCAGATTAGCATATAGCTAGATTAATCTACAAAGTCTGTTGATTTTAAGGTTGCTAAATTCATGAACCTTAAGGTTGCTATCTTTAATATTAAGATTATGTTACTTAAATTAAAATGTAGACATCTCAAGCAATGTTACAATTAAGACAGCTTTAGTGTTGTTTAGCAACTTTAATGGAAAACTAAAGTTTGTTAATGAATTTCCCTGTTTTGCTTTGTTTTCAAAGAATCGTGTGTAGTTTCTTAAACACTGTTATAAAGGCTACAAGTGCTGCTACTGATCTTAAGAAGTCAACAGGGAACAGTGCCCCAGTTCTTATGTCACCAAGTATATACATAGCCCAAATATATGGAATTTAGAAAGTCCACAGAGGTTCTAATTTATCAGTAGCAGCAATGAAACAGGAGCCCTGAGGCAAAATGAGAAAGCTGCGGCATGGCAGGGAGTTAAGATGGAGAAGGCCACAAATGCATAAGGAAAGGTATTCTTTTTTATTCCATAAAAACTACAAATATAAATAGCCAAGAGTTGGGAAGCAAGGGATCTGAAAGACTGAAGTGCTCATTAGGAGCCTCTGCTCCCCTTCCTGATTCCTGAAACACAGCTCTTCCCTGCTTCACATCTTCTCCTTTGTCCTTACGCTCCCTTTCTTCATGCCTATTCACCCGAATAAGTAGCATCTGTGAAGACATTGTAAAGTATACATGACATGAGCAACTATAAGACTTAAAAATTCTAAGAGCAATGTTCCAATACATACTTTATAAAAGCGTGCATTGGAGCATTGTCCCTCTGGACTTGTCATCACACAGTAGCTCCTGACAAATGTAGAAAGTCCACACTGGTTCAGGCCAGAGAAGCCAGGATCTTGCCTTCCTCTGATTTCCAGTGCCCTGCAGAGCTAAAGGTGGAAATTTTCAAAGGCACAGTGGGAGTCAGAAACCCAAAGTCAATAAAATAACTCCCTTTGTGCCTTTGCAAAAATCTCCCCTTAAAAGGGTCCCAGGATCCCTGCCTTCCATTGACTTTCAATGATGTCTCCTAAACCTTCCTCTCATTAAATTTAGTTTATTCTGCTGCTTTGGTTGGTTGTCATGCAGCGAAACATACACAATTTATTCTTCATGCAGTATTGTTGTACACATGGCTGTCAATGAGATGTCCTTCCAAAAGTGAGTAAAGTCATCCACGAACTTCAAACCTCCTCTACTTGGTGTGTGAAAGCAGGTGTCATTGAAACATTTTATCTGACGGTGTGTAAGTTTCTGCATCAGCTTTAGTCTGCTCATTCAGTGTGTGCATAAGAAGATAGGTGTTACTAGAAAAGCTATCCAATGGCATGATTCTCCCCCTTCCCTCAGTGACTGAAGTGATGGTTTCTTGTGCACTAGTTAGAATAATGTTACCTTTGTATTTACTTCTTTTTTTTTAAGTAGCTTGTGCAAAAGTCTGTGATGGACACTATTTAACAAGTAGTTATAGTTGAGTTATAATTTGACTCAGTTTTCAATATGTATGGGACACAAAGAAATGTTCAGACACTTCAGAATTCCTTCAGATCAAGGTAATTTTGAAAAGTATTTGCTCAGTTTCCTTCAGGGATTTATTTGTAACTTTCCAGTAAATTGAATCATTATCCTAAGAGTAAGTGATATAATTTTGGTTTGATCCACATTTGTTCTTTAGCCTAACAAATTGATGTAAACCTCACTTTAACTTAAAAAGTCAATCCAACTTTAACTGTGGAGGTACTATAATATTAATGCCTCCATAAATCTTTCTCCTTTCACTGTTCTTTCATTCCCTTTAGTTGCTCTCTGGATATTTTTATCCTCTTCACTCGATAAGGCTTTGATGACCTCTTTAGCAGCCCACTAAGTTTCCTGCTTTTCTCCCTTATCCTTTTCTTCCTGAGTAAATGTCTTGTGAAGCAGCCCTCAGGACTCTCATGAGTCTACAATTAACTCTGGCTCTGTCACTGCTTCCCTGGTTTGTTAGTACTCCTGTGATGGACTCGACTACACTCTCACTCACAGAATAAATTTGTGAGTCTCTAAGGTGCCACAAGTACTCCTCGGTTTTTTTGCTGATACAGACTAACACAGCTACCACTCTGAAACTTGTCCTATAGATGAGTGAGACATGTGCTATTGGTTTACTAGGATGTATTGTTATCACATTACTCCAAAATAGTCAAAACACGTGAAATTATCACCACTATTTTACCCATCAATAAGGTCTTGGCTGTGATAACAATTTACTGAATTGCTTACATAGATCCTGAACCTATTCCCTAAATCTCCTTTTGATTTCAGTGAGAGCACCATCAGGCCAGTATATTCTCAACACACTTTTCTGCATCGTACTCGTTTTACTTGTCTGTTCATAGCAGACCCGATACTGCAGCTCTTATATCACTTGAGGAAGTTCAGGTCAACACATGAGTAGGGGGCAGGCTACAGGATTAGACCCTATTTCTCTCTGTGTCTCGATGAACCGCTATCGGCAGTTGTAAATAAAAAACTTGGGGTAGATTGATCCCTGTTTTGGGCACAGGGCTCCTGGCAGCAGAAAGTCCATTGCGGAGGAACAGTGTCTACAGTGGTGCCACGAGTCTAGTGCAGCCCCAAAGGTAGTTGTGCTGGCTGGGAAGAAAGTGTGGTTAATGTGGCCAAAAGATACTCTGTTTTAGTCTCTCCTCACTGTAGCTTCCCCACCAGGAGCCTGGAGGAGACACCAATGTAAATTAAAGATGAGCCTCTAATTGTATAAGCCCCTAATAAAGGGTGGCAGTGGGGCAGAGAAGTGCAACTCTAGGAAAAGACCTTTGGCTAAAATTTTCAAAATGCTTAAGTGACTTAGGAGCATACGTCCCATTTTCAAAATTGTCTTACGTGCTTAGGAAGCTATGTCACATGGAGTTTCAATGAGTCACTTAAGCACTTTTGAAAATGTTACCCTTTGACTACAAGAAATACAATTATGGTGCTATTTATATGTCTAATCCCCCTCTGATTACTCCAATGTTATTGAAAGACATTATCTTCTAGAATGAATGATAGTATCATGCCTAATAAGTTCAGAAGGAAGAATCAGTTTTGTGTGTAGACATGCTCTCTGCTAAGTATATGAAGAACTGTGGGCAAGCAGATAAAAGTCTCTGTGGGCCTCAGCTAGGACTGTTTCGATCAGTTTGGTTATAAGCAGATAGAATATGCACAGGCATTCATATTGCTTATACCACTGGGAGACAGTAGGCTGCCACAATCAGCAAAGTTATTTCTTTGGCCCATGTGGAATTATCAAGAGCAATGGCCAATGACCAAAAATCATAATAAACACAAGGAGGCTTTATAGAATGATAATGTCCACCTTGTTCACAAACACCGACAGGCTTTTAAATTACTACAGGTTGGTATTTTTTTTTATACCTTTTGTGCCCATTGTGAAAGTTTCAAATGTGAATGGTGAGAATCTGACAATCGTTTTAGTCATGGAATAATACCTTGTCTTCCGCACCTTTGAAACCAAGAAGAGGGGGCCTAACTCAATCTGCAGGGAAACGGAAATCTATACTAAATTATTATCCAATTTCAGTGGAGAATCTGTAGGCATTCTACATAATTTAGCTATCTTTCCAGCTCATTATTAGCCCAACCGTTTGTATGCTAAACAAAAAAAAGTAGTGCCCAGAAGTCATGGTGCAAAAAGATTAAAGACAGAGCTGGAGAAAGGAAGGACCTTTTTTCTTCCACCAATATGCAGACAGAAAAACACAAGCAAAACACTGAACAGATGGAGAGAAGTAAACAAGGAAGCAAAAACCAAGTAAACAAAAAACCCTCCACAAGGCAGAGCCGTGCCTAGCTTTCAAGAACCAGTCTAAAAATATTTGATAGAAAATCGCTTGCATAGAACATGTATCTCATGGTTGCCTTGCAAGAAAATGGTGCTGTTTAGCTATGGGCTCCTTCCTCACCAGGGTACTACGGCAATAGATTCACTGCATCTAATGTACAGTTATGCAAAAAGAAAAATGTGCATGCTAGATAAAACTAGCATGTCATCCTGAAACCAGCAGTTCCCTTGGAGTCCTGGGGTTAACCACAGAGTAGTAGTAAAACCAGCTAAAAAGCCAGAGTTTTATAACAAACAGTGTTCCTTGACGTTTCAGGCCTGAGTTTGAAAAGGTCAGGTGAATTAGGGCATGAAAAATGCGCATGCAATTGCTTGTCTAATTTATTTGCTCAGTTACCATGATTGCATGTGTAAATTGGATCTTTATGCATGCAGTTGGCCAGCTAGATGCATAATTTGCCATTTGCACCTGCTAATACTTAGCTTACTTGCACAATGGCTTTAACTGCATACATGTTTGCACATGCAATTGTTTGTTGGACTTTTTAAAAGAAAGCCACAGAGCTATCCCTATTTAGGCCAGTTGAGGATCCGACTTACAATGATAGAATAGTTATTGTTATTAGTTTACAGAATTCCTTGGTTTAGAGCTAGGAGTCTGAAGAAAAGGAGGCAGGAAAAGACAAAGAAACTGGCAAGAGTGAGACTGCAGAAACTGGGAGCAGAGAGTCAATATGTTTTTCCTATAAATGACAAACATTCTACTGAAATGGCTGTTTTATTAGAAGTGGAGTCTATCTCTTCTTTCTGCACCAATAGCATCTTACGTCTCAGATGCTACAGACACCAATAGACCATACGGTGAAAGCTTACACACACGCATATGCACACAAGCACACCCCTCCCCAATATGGTTGCAGTTGGACATGTATGACAAAATGAACCTTTTTGGTTGTCACAGCTATTTTATTCAGAGGATAATACTGTTTGGAACTTTTGGGGTGTGAGGTGCGAAGATGGTTTAATGAAATTTTCAAAGCAGTATCTGCAAACACAAGAAAAATCTCACTTTTCACTAGCAACTCTTGGCAAATTTTGGGCCTGACCCTCAGAGGCTCCCACATAGTGCCCATTGTGCTTTTGATTGCAAAAACAGCTGTTTTATTTTGTGAAACTTTATAGCTTCTCTCTCTAAGCCTAGGCTTTCTTTAAAATTAAACAATGGGAGCCATGCTTTCAGCAGATGCTTTGTGCATGTGCCAAATTTTTGTGCACACCTGTTTACGAATGCAGAAACCTGAATTTGTGTGCCTAGCTACACACTTTGCATATTCCTGCTTGCATAGGCATATGTGAGTGTTCACATACACCATTGGATGTGTAGGTGTATGAAATGCAGGTATACTAGCGGGAGCCCACTGAAAATTTGGGACTATGGGCAGGGCCATCCTTACCCATACGCAAAGCACACAGATGTGTAGGGCACCAGGAAATTTGGGGCACCACATTTCCAGCCCCTGCTCCGGCTCTTGCCCAGGGCCCCTGCCCTGCTCCACCCCCACTCCCCTGAGGAATGCAGCAGGGCCTGGTTATGCAAAATAATGGGAGCTGCAGGAAGCAGTGGCCAGCACGTCCCCACAGCCCACGCCGCTTCCTGCAGCTCCCGTCGTCCGGGAACGGTGAACTGAGAGCACTGGGAGCTGCAGGTGGTCATGCCTGCGAACGGTCAATGTAAACAAACTGTCTCGGGACCCGCCAGCGGATTACCCTGATGGGCTGCGTGCGGCTTGCAGGCCGCAATTTGCCCACCACTGGGCTAGATTCTGCCTCATGCTAAGACTGCTGTGGATTGCTCAAGCAGTGTGATGAAGACTCAACCCTGGCCTAATAGAGCAGCTGAGGATTCCACCATGTGGTGTAAAGCTGTTGTGCCTGGCTGTATGCCACCAACCCAACCCCAGGCCCTTGGCATAGGGAGCATATAAGGGCATGCTTGGGATTATGTGCTCCAGTGATCCTCATAAGCATGACAACTCTGTTAACAAATTGACCCTGGCAGCCTGAGGGATCAATGTGGGTTGGGCGGGGAGACCAGACAAAGCTGGTTCACAGCTACCTTTGTTCCCACCTTTAGTCCATCACCAGGTGGAGCTCAGCTGGACCCAAGGCTCAAAATGCCTAGTAAATGATAGAAGGTGCTTAGCTTTTAAGTTTTAAACATTTTAAAAACTATTTTGTGGTTTTGCAAAATAATTGTGTAAAATTCACAAAAACAGCTCTGGCCTTGGGATTTTCATGTTGCTTTTGTAAAGTGAGGTCCATGTGATGTTTTGTTAGAAAGAGAAGCTCAGATCATGGCCATATGATTAAAGCAACATTTTTCCTCTCTCTAACAAAACATCACGTGAGACTCGTTTTAGAAAAGTCACATTAAAAGCCCAGGTTTTGCTCCAGTAGATAAAAACACTTTGCAGGATTAACCACTTACTAGGATGATCAACCAGTGCAGCACAGAGGTGATTGAACAAATGGAAATCAGTACAGTTATTTATTAATACCTTCCTTGGCCCAACCCTGTAGTGAAAGTGTACAGTGAGCATTAGTGGGTGGATCTAAGCCCTCAGACAAGCAGTGCAGGATTTAGGAGACACCACACCGAGGCAGGGGAGAACAATAAAAACTGGAAGAGCCCTAAGGAGCATAATACACTTTAAAATATTTAAATGTTTTCTATAGATGCCTGGAACCCTGAAGAAAATTTTCTCTCCCTTTAATTTTTGCAAACATTTCAGCTGCTCCATATTTTTACCAGCTCTGAAACTTTCATTAAATTCCACTGCAATGACAAAATGTTTCTCATTCTCCCTTGTCCCAATTTTGAGAACAGTACAGCGAAGGTTTTTTTCCACCTCTTAACTGGCTCTTGCTAGAGCCTTTGTGCAGAGCATTGGTGCAGAGCACCCTGAAATCCCAATGAGATCCTGGAAGCACTCATCAGCTTTTGGCATTGGGTCAACAGTTAAAAAATACTCAGTAAAAACAACTGATATTAAACCAAGAAACATAAAAACTCTAGAGAACATTCTTATAATTACATTGTCTGAACCTGCAGTAAAGCCACAGAGTTGGTTGGGAATTTTTTGACAAAACTTTTTTTTGGTCAAAAATGCTGATTTATCAAAAAGTGTTCTCAGGCCCAGATGAATTTTCTGGTCAAAGTCAGAGAGAGACACCTACATTCATAGAAGCCAATAGGCCAGAGGGTAGGCCACTCACCTGGGATACAGCAGACCCAGGTTCAAGATCTTGCACCAAATTAGAGGGACTTGCAGCTGGGTCTCCCACCAGGTGAGTGGACTAACCAGTGTACTGTTGGCTCCTGTGGGTTTCTTTCTCATGTTTTTTCATGAAAAGTTTTGAAAGGTCTCATTTTCATGTGGGATGAAACCAAATGTTGAAACCTTGACATTTTTCATGAAACAGAATTTTTGTTTTCCAGCCAGCCCTATAATGCCGCATGCCTTATCTTAAAGTGGCTTTTATTTCCCTTTCATGTTATGGTTGATTCTGAACGGCACTCTCAAACACTGCACACTGGGGCACAGGCTTCTACAGAGAACAAAAAGCCACTGCTTTACCCCAGGCTTGATCTCTTGCCTTGGTGGGCCATTGTGAGACATTGAGAGGCACTCATTCCAATAAAGGTCGGGTTGTTTGTAGAATAACTAAGTGCTTAGCCTGAAAGACTGTATTTTTAAACTTGGGAAGCTTAATTCCGAACTGCTAACAATCCAGATTTTCATACTCACTCCCTACAGATGTTTTCTTTTGGCACAGCCATTAAGGATGTACGAATAAATGTCATAATTTAATAATTAATACCATTCTAATTTCCACCCCCAACATATCTGCAGAAAATGAGCACTGTGGCATCATCAACAGATGTGCCAGTTCCCTAAAACATAATTCTGCCAAGTCAACATGTTCTGATATAAGAAAAGGCTGCTGAAATACCTAATTGGGGGGTGGGATTTTTTTAGTATAGTTAAACCAAAACCAAACCAATTTTAATATTTAGTTACTGTCTGTTCAATCTTCCCATTCTTACCAAACCAGATGAATCGGCTAACTTACGTATAGAAGTTTTAACTGTAACAAATCCATGGAGCCATGCTGGGCAGGGTAGTTAGAGTAAATGTACTACCTATAAACATAAAGTAGCAGACATGTTTGTTGTGTAAATAACAAGGTCACTGGCTGTTCAGCTGTATGAGCAAACTTGATTAAGATTGGTGATAATCTTTTGAAAGGTAGTAATTTATCTCCATTTGAAGAGTATTATCTTTGTTCTACAACAATCATAGAGAGCAAGGTTAACAAATATTCTGCAACGAATTTTTGAAAGCTTTAGTCAGATCTTGTTCTCTTAAATCCTTCCGAGGGACTGTCAAAGGCAACAAAATAAAGTGTCAGATTTGTACACAGCCTTACTTAATGGCCTTTATCTGAGAAAGTCACTACCTTTACTTAAGCAATTTCTCTTGTGCTCCACAGCGAAGACAATCTTTTAGCATTGCTCATGTGGGAGAGATTAGCCTCAAAAACTGATCTTACTGAAACAAGAGGTTATGAGATTCAGAATATTCAGAGAGATGATGTAAACCACATGACTGTCATCTGTTAGTACTAATTGCCTGTAAATTGACAATATACTGTGTTTGTAAATAAATGTTATAATTATAAGCGCATGTTCTATAGAAAGGGGTCCTGCTTACAAAACATATTTACACTCATATTTTGAATAAATGGTCATCTCAAATGATCATTTCATAAATCTGAGCCAAGGTACACATTTTCTGTTGTTCATAAAAACCATACAGTAGTTATATAAAAGCAAGTCCTCCACATGGTGTATATGCTCTGCGAGTCCATACTCTCAGAAAATGCCATTTCTTGCTGTTATGCAAAGATCTTCAGTCTTGTAAAAAAATATAGTAATTGTTCTGAAGGGCTGATGCATGCAAGGCTGTGCTTGGGGCTTGCCATTATCAGTGCCACTTTATTCTTGCTATTTTTTTGGACCATATAAAACCTTTACTTTAAGGAAAATACAGGTATGGGAAGCAGAAAAACAATTTCCCAAATACTGGGTATTTCCTCAATTACATTCATTTTACAATGTCTGTTTCGCTGCAATGTGATTAAATGCTCTCCAACCGCATTAGGCTACATCACTGGATTTCAGGGAATGCATGAAAATGGTTCTGAATTTGTTTAACATAAAGAAACAATTTCATGTGAAAAAACCATGAAATTTAGCAGAAAGATTTAATCTGAAGTTAAACAAGATTCCCCATATTCTATTGCTACTTGCCTTTCACAGCCTGTTCCTCTTCCTTTATTTTTTCAGGATCCAGCTATCAGTGTATGGATTACATTTTACTAGTGGTGGCAACTGACTCCTTGGCAAGCTCTGGCGCCAGTTGTTACAGCAGCTTTGCAGTTGCCATTGGGTCTGTCTCAGGATTACACTGTTGAGAGTCTTCCTAGGCCATTTTGTACTCAGACAGCATTTTCCTTTGGCTCACTTCTGATTGACAATTCCATTATGGATATCTTGTGGAATTACTGGGAAAGGATTACGGGCAGAAGAAAAATAAAAAAGGTTAGCATAAATGATACATGTACACCAACACATCAAGGATCAAGCCTGCAATAGGAAAGGTAGATGTAATAATAACATGGATTGTATTTAATTTACATTCCCCAAACGTCAGGAATCTAAGCCCACAGAGCAGTTGAGAATAAAAAGGCATGTTTTGCAATATATATATACTTTGTGCATTAATTCTCACAAAGGCCAGTGCAGAAGAGAGAAATGAGGGGGAGAAAGAACTGCTAGGGCTAGGATTTCCCATCCTGATTTGTCTTCTTTTTTGTCTGTTACTGCTAAAGTATTTGGCAGAGGAAAGTGTAATTTCTTTCAAGTATTTTGACCCAAGCCATAATAACAACAGTTAACAAATGAGACAACAGGAACAGAGGAAGATTACATTAGTGTTGTGCTTGGCCTTACCTCCACCCCATTAGCTTTCCAAAATCCTGTTAACTGAAGTTCATTTCTAATACAAGAAAAGTCTGAAAATTGTTGCAGCATTAATTAGCTCAGGCTCTTTAGCCTACAGGTATAACAACATTTTTTCTTTAAAGATGAGTAATCATTTCAAAACAAAGCCATAAATCATATTTTAATGCTGTTAAAAAGCATGGAGAAAAGGGGAATGGATAGCTAAGGGATAGGCAATGGGAGATCGAGTACTTCCCCGGAAGGGTAGGTCACCAGTTCAAATCTACTGAGCATGATAGTGTCTACAAGTTGTTGCCATCGGATAGCTGCTCACAAACATATGTAAAATGATTTGGTGGTCTCACTCATATTTCTGTGGACATCACAAAAATAACATCAGACTGGCTTGGTGATGGCAATCCCAGAAGAGAGGACAACTGTGACATAGGTACACAGAATATTCTGTCCTCTGGTGGTACTACCTGGCCAGGCTGGGTTGCAACTATATGGGAAAATTTGTACTTCCACATGCCATATTACTCTGAGTATAGGTTTAACAGAATGATGTGCATCCAGAAACTTTCACAAGCAATTAGGTGACTTAGTGTGTCATTTAGAATAATAGGTGCTACAAGTAAGTTACAGCTTCAACATATGTGCAGATGAGCAAGTGTACACGTGCATGTGCCATACTGGAAATTGTGCACTTGTAAAAGTGCTTGCATATGCAAAGTGCCTGTTTCCTTTTGTATAATTACTTGGTTTGTGTGTGATAATGTATATTTACACTCACAGATGCATAGTTCCACATGTGCATATGTACATTTTGCAGGCCAGTTTAGGTGATGGTCTTTGTAAACTTAGCTCTCCTGGTGATATTTACTTCTGTGACTGGCATTTCAGAGTCAGTGCTTGACAAAGGAGAGAAGGTCTCTCTGCAGTGGTACAAAGTGTTCCCTGAAATGGAAACATTTGCTCCTGCAGTCTTTTGCTTCTTGTCTTCCCCAGGGAAATATGCTAAAAAGAGAGGAAAGGGCAAGTGAAACAATTGGTGGAGAAAACACTTTTTGGGGAGTGGGAAAGCTAAGCAGGAAATCTCTGCAGTCCTTCATTCTAATATTGCTGGTGCTCCAGCCAGTTCCAGGTAACACATTCTCCCTCCGCAGGGAACAGCATGGACAGTACACTCTAGGAAGGGTTCCATGGCATAAACTGTCTTGTGTGCCCGGATGCTGATGTCCTGTTCCAGGACATGAAAACTTTGCGGGGCTGGTGGGAGTGGATTTGCAGCCTGGACAATGACCATGGCTATAACTCCTGTGGAGGAACTGAAGTAGACTGCGTCCTGTGCGTGGCATGATAATAAAGACTGTGTGTCTGTCATGGAGGTCACGGATTCTGTGACTTTCAGTAACCTCTGTGACCTTCGCAACAGCCGCTGGCTGAGGGGCTGCCCATACACTCGGGCAGCCCTGGGCCAGCAGCAGTAGCAGTTTGGGTGTGGGAGGGGGCTCAGGGCTGGGGCAGGAGGCTGAGATGTGGGGCAGTGGTTACCTGGGGGGAGGCTCCCCAGAAGTGGCCAACATGACCCTGTAACTCCTGATCTAGGTGGAAGGGCCAGTGGGCTTTGTGCTCTGTCCCTGCTTGCAGGCACTGCCTATGCAGCTCCCATTGGCTGCGGCTCCCGGCTAATGGGAGTTACAGAACCGGAGCTCGTCGCAGGCAGCGCGTGGAGCCTCCCAGCCTTCCCTCCCCCTAAGAGCTGTAGGGACACACAGAGCTGGGTAGGGAGCCTACCAGCCCCGCCGCCTCCCCCAGCACCAGCAGGGGTCTTGGGCCACGCGCCGCCACCCAGCCCCCCTCTTCTCCCAGCACCAACCGGGGTCATGGGCCATTCCCCAGCACTCACAGCGCCCCCAAACCACCTCGCCCCTTGAGAACCTTCAGGCCCTGGCCCAAGTTTTAGTTACAGGTAAATAGTACAAGTCATGGACAGGTCACGGGCTATGAATTTTTGTTTACTGTCCATGACTTTTACTAAAAATACCTGTGTCTAAAACGTAGCCTTAATGATAACATACTCCTGTTTCTGTGATGCCCAGCTGCACATATCTGTGCTTTGGCTGCTTTTGTGTGTACAGTAGGGAAGCCTCTGCAATCATTATCCATTTAGACTCATAGACTCAACTTTAAGGACAGACGGGACCATCATGATCAGCTAGTCTGACCTCCTGCACATCGCAGACAACAGAACAACGCCCATCCACTTCTGTAATAGATCCATAATCTCTGACTGCATTACTGAAGTTCTCAAATCTTGATTTAAAGACTTCAAGTTACCAAGAATCCACCATTTATTTACACTAGGTCAAACCAGCAAGTGACCCGTGCCTCACACTCACACTACAGAAGAAGGCAGCCTGTGTCCCCTGGTTTCTGCCAAATCTCACCTGGGGAGAAAATTCCTTCCTGATTTAGTTTCTTGGGTTCAGAGAAATCTCAATAAAGGGCAGCCTGGCCACTGGAGCTTGTACAGGACTCAACCGGGCCAACCTTCACAATAGGATCTCTGTGTTGGATGGTGTGTTATTTTCTAAATTGGATTCTCCTTCTTTTAATCCTTTATTTGGATTCTTGCAAAGTTTAAGACTCTTCCTTATTTTTGACTGCATTTTCCAGCCACACCCGTCAGCCAACACTGGAGTCTGAACAAAAGCAGAGTGCTCTGAAGTGCTGGTTGTGCAGGCATATTCTAGTAAGACCATGAGAGTGACATTCAGAAGCCTCAGGAGCTGGGGAAGGGTCCTCTGAGAATGTGGGATGTGTTGATTAGCAAATTGATTTTACATACGAATGGCCATACTGGGTCAGACCAAAGGTCCAGCTAGCTCAGTATCCTGGCTTCTGACAGTGGCCAGTGCCAGGTGCTTCAGAGGGAATGAACAGAACAGGTAATCATCAAGTGATCCATCTCCTGTCACTCATTCCCAGCTTCTGGCAAACAAAGGCTAGGGACACCATTCCTGGCTAATAGCCATTGATGGACCTATCCTCCATGAATTTATCTAGTTCTTATTTGAACCCTGTTATAGTCTTGGCCTTCACAACAGCCTCTGGCAAAGAGTTCCACAGATTGACTGTGCATTGCATGAAGAAGTACTTCCTTTTGTTTGTTTTAAACCTGCTGCCTATTCATTTCATTTGGTGACCCCTAGTTCTTGTATTATGAGGAGTAAATAACACTTCCTTATTTACTTTCTCCACACCCGTCATGATTTTATAGATCTCAATCATATCCCCCTTAGTCATCTCTTTTCCAAGCTCAAAAGTCCCAATCTTATTAATCTCTCCTTATATGGAAGCTGTTCCATACCCCAAATCATTTTTGTTGTCCTTTTCTGAACTTTTTCCAATTCCAATATATCTTTTTTTGAGAGGGAGTGATGACATCTGCACGCAGTATTCAAGATGTGGGAGTACCATAGATTTATATAGAGGCAATATGATATTTTCTGTCTTAGTATCAATTCCTTTCTTTTCTGTTTGGTTAAAAAGGATTACACTTTTTTCCCCTTTTTTGTCTGTTTCTTCATCAAATGATCCCCTCCAGTGTCTTCCACTAGGAGTTCTAATATTTGTATCCTTGCTTTCCTAGCATTGTGCGCCGTTATTTTCCAAAGCGGGATGACAGCCATTTTGTACACATTCTTAGGAAAGCACCACTAATTGATTATACCAGATCCAGTTGCCATGAAACAGATTATACCACAAGCCAGGTCGTCATCACCACATACTAAATGCCGAGGTCCTTACAAGCATTGACTAGTGTTGCCTAGTGAAAGAGGAGTTACGCTTTGTAAGTCTACAAGTTCTCCTAAGCCTCTGCATCACAGCTGGGCTTATACAATAAAGACTGTTAATACTGTTTCATGACCTGTGCTTGTCTGTTTTAAATAAAATGCATATCGGTGTAAGAATATGTGATAGATGCATTAGTGATGTACAGAAATATATCAACTACTGTTAGAGCCCACCCTCCTTCATATATTTATTTACTGTATTTGTAGGCATTTCTGTGGCACTTGTCACCAAATTATTAGTGACTCCTTAGAAACACCAATGAGGTTAGCAAAAGATTGTACCTATGAAAGGAAGGGAGGATTTCCTCCAGATTACACTAGAAGCCTGTGCTAGAACAGAAACTGAACCCCAGATTTCCTATGTCCCAGCCCAATGCCTTAAACCAGTGATTCTCAACCAGGGGTACACGTATCCCTAAGGGTGTGCAGAGGTCTTCCAGGGGGCACATCAACTCATCTAGATATTTGCCTAGTTTTACTGCAGGCTACATAAAAAGCACTAGCCAAGTCAGTACAAACTCAAATTTCATACAGACAATCACCTGTTTATACTGCTCTATATACTATACACTGAAATGTAAATACAATATTTATATTCCAATCAATTTATTTTATAATTATATGGTACAAATGAGAACATAAGCAATTTTTCAGTAATAGTGTGCTGTGACGTATTTTGATGTCTAATTTTGTAAGCAAGTAGTTTTTAAGTGAGGTGAAACATAGGGGTACACAACGAGTCAGATCCTGAATGGGATACAGTAGTCTGGAAAGGCTGAGAACCACTTGCTTTAAACTAAACACTGTCTTTCTTTTCTGCAAAGGAAGGTGATAGAACTGCAACTAAACTCAATGAATTGTATCCATTTAATGTTATGTTTATAATAATAATAAATACAATTCAATATTAGGAAAAGCAAAACCTATAACTATTAATGGTGAAGGAGGAAAAAGGAGGAGCATGTAACATAACCATATACTTTAATGCTTGTTCCCAAAAGTCAGTGAGTGATCTTATATTTATTTGGGGTGGGAGGAGGTATTGTTTCATGATTTCTGTGTGTATATAAAGTCTGCTGCAGTTTCCACGGTAAACATCTGATGAAGTGAGCTGTAGCTCACGAAAGCTCATGCTCAAATAAATTGGTTAGTCTCTAAGGTGCCACAAGTCCTCCTTTTATATTTATCTCAGATGTCCTGCCTTTCTTTCTCTGCAATTGAGGCAAGTGTTATTTTACATCAGAGGGATAGCCATCTGCTCAAGAAACACCCTGCTATAGCACAGGAACAAATCTACACAGACACAGTCCTAGAGCCCGACCGGGGGTATTCTATCTGTTACTCAAGACCCATAAACCTGGAAATCCTGGACGCCCTATCATCTCAAGCATTGGTACTCTCACAGCAGGATTATCTGGCTATTTGGACTCTCTCTTCAGACCTTACGGTACCAGTACTCCTAGCTATCTTAGAGACACCAATGACTTCCTGAGGAAACCAAAATGCATTGGTGATCTTCCTGAATATGCCATATTGGCCACCATGGATGTAGAAGCTCTTTACCCCAATATTCCACATGAGGATGGACTACAAGCTGTCAGGAACAATATCCCTGATGACGCCACGGCACACCCTGGTGACTGAACTTTGTGACTTTGTCCTCACCCACAACCATTTCAGATTTGGGGACAATTTATACCTTCAAGTCAGCGACACTGCTATGGGTACCCGCATGGCCCCACAGTATGCCAACATTTTTATGGATGACTTAGAATGCTTCCTCAGCTCTCATCCCCTAGCGCCCCTCCTCTACTTGCATTACACTGATGACATCTTCATCATATGGACTCAGGGGAAGGAAGCCCTTGAAGAATTCCACATGGATTTCAACAATTTCCACCCTACCATCAACCTCAGCCTGGACCAGGCCACACAAGAGATCCACTTCCTGGACACTACAGTGAAAATAAGTGATGGTCACATAAACACCACCTATACGGAAACCTACTGACGGTTATACTTACCAACATGCCTCCAACTTCCATCCGAGACACATCACATGATCCATTGTCAACAGCCAAGCCCTAAGATACAATCGAATTTGCTCCAATCCCTCAGACAGAGACAAACACCTACAAGATCTTTACTAAATATTCTTAAAACTACAATACCCACCTGGGGAAGTGAGGAAACAGATTGACAGAGCGAGACCGGTACCCAGAAGTCACCTACTACAGGACAGGCCCAACAAGGAAAATAACAGAACACCACTGGCTATCCCGTACAGCCCCGAGCTAAAACCTTTATCATCAACAATCTACAACTTATCCTGGAAAATGATCCCTCACTCTCCCAGACCTTGGGAGGCAGGCCAGTCCTTCCTTACAGACAGTCCCCCAACCTGAAGCAAATACTCACCAGCAACTACACACCACACCACAGAAACACTACCCAGGAACCAATCCCTGTAACAAACCCTGTTGCCTACTCTGTCCCCATATCTATTCTAGTGATACCATCAGAGGAGCCAACCACATCAGCCACACCATCGGGGCTCATTCACCTGCACATCTACTTAGGTGATATATGCCATCATGTGCCCGTAATGCCCTTCTGCCATGTACATTGGCCAAACCGGACAGTCTGTACGCAAAAGAATAAATGGATGCAAATCAGACATCAGGAATGGTAACATTCAAAAGCCAGTAGGAGAACATTTCAATCTCCCTGGACATTCTATAACAGATTTAAAAGTAGCCATCCTTCAACAAAAAAACTTCAAAAACAGACTTCAAAAAGAAACTGCAGAGCTACAATTCATTTGCAAATTTAACTCTATTAATTTGGGCTTGAATAGGAACTGGGAGTGGATGGCTCACTACAAAAGCAATTTTCCCTCTCTTGGTATTGACACCTCCTCATCAATTATTGGGAGTGGACCACATCCACCCTGATTGAATTGGCCCTGTCAACACTGGTTCTCCACTTGTAAGGTAACTCCCTTCTCTTCATGTGTCAGTATATTTATACCTGCATCTCTAATTTTCACTCCATGCATCTGGAGAAGTGGGCTTTTTACCCACGAAAGCTTATGTTCAAATAAATCTGTTAGTCTCTAAGGTGCCACCGGACTCCTCCTTGTTTTTGTTATTTTACAGTGTTTCCCCAGCATGGTTTTTGCTGTGTTTTTCTCACATGGTTTTAAAAAAAAGAAGTTATTTAGAACTTTGAAATAAGTGTGTTTTAGGGCACATTCTCAGGCCTTACTCAAATGAAGCTCCTTCAGACCTATGTAAGTCCTGCAGGTTCAGGCCTTTACTGCTAGGGGAGAAAGAATTTAAAACACAGGATTATTTAAATGCAAGGGACGAAAAAGGATAGCTAAATTATAATTTAGTGTTAACAATTTTGTTTATGACACACTTTATACTATCTCATCCAACAAATGCAATATTTCAAGAGGGAGTTTTCATTAAGAATTAAAGCGTACCATTGTTGAGTGGAAAGATCTTGACGGTCATTTGGTTTGAGGAAAGATTCTCTGAAAAGAATTGATCAACTGCCAGAAGCTGCTTGCAAAGACAAATTGCTCACAATTGATTGTTTAGAGAGAAAAACACTAATTTTTGTTTTTGAAACAAATCTGTATGCCATCAGACTAGCTTGAGTACCCAGAATGTTGTGGTCTGAGATTACTGATAGATAGGTTAATTTGCACCTTTCAGCATGGAGGATAGGTCCATCAATGGCAATTATCCAGAATGCACAGGGATGGTGTCCCTCGCATCTGTTTGCCAGAAGCTGGGAATGCATGATGAGATGGATCACTTAATGATGCCTGTTCTGTTCATTCCCTCTGGGGCACCTGGCATTGGCCATCAGAAGACAGGATACTGGGCTACATGGACCTCTGGTCTGACCCAGTATGGCCGTTCTTATGTTCTCTCTTGAAACCTCTCTCTTGAAACCATAAACAGTAGTCAAAGGCAGTCTATGCGTCCCTAAGGCCTTATCTACATTACAGAGTTTTGTCGACAAAAGTTATGTCAACAATCAAAAAGTGCTATAATAAAAATCAGTATTGCATGTTCACACTCACTCCCTCTGTCAGCAGAGCACATCCAAACTTGGGGCACAAGCATCGACAGTGTGAGCAGTGCACTGTGGGTACCTATCCCACAGTTTAGCTCAACACCTCCTGTCGCTAGGTCTTGTGGGAAGGTGGAGCAGATCGCGGCACATCTTGGGACTGGGCTCAATGTCCCATGATGCATTGCTTTCTGTCTCAGCATTCCATGGGTTTCTGGCTTTCTTTCTTTTAAATGGCCCTTGTTTGCTGTGCATCCGAGCATCTTTGTGAGAAGGGATGGATACAGCACTGCTCTCCTATGCTCTCATAACTGTCACGAAGACATCGCAAATGGCAGTGCAGTTAATCGTGAAGACGACTCACAATTGTCTGACATGCAGTGTGATATGGGTAGGAGCAACTTTAGATTGCTTTTGGCATTCACAGAACAGCTGCAAAGGGTGGATCATTGCTTTTGGGCTCGGGAAACAAGCACCGATTGGTGGGATCATATTGTCATGCAGATTTGGGATGACAAGCAGTGGCTACAGAACTTTTGGATAAGAAAACCACCTTCCTGAAACTGTGTGCGGAGCTCACCGCAGCACTGTGGTGCAAGGACACCAGAATGAGAGCTGCCCTATCGGTGGAGAAGCATGTGGCAATTGCTGCATGGAAGCTGGCGACTGCAGACTGCTACCAGTCGGTTGCGAATCAATTTGGAGTTGGGAAGTTGACTGTTGGGGCTTCTTTAATGCAAGCGTTCAGGGCAATTAATCGCATCCTGCTATGAAGGACCTTGACTCTGGGAAATGTATGTGAAATAGTGGATGGCTTTTCCTAACTGTGGAGGGGCAATAGATGGCATACATATTCCAATTTTGGCACCAGACCACCTTGCAAAGGAGTACATCAGTAGGAAGGGGTACTTCTCCATGGTGTTGCAGGTGCTTGTGGATCACTGTGGGTGTTTCACTGACATCAACGTGGGGTGGTCCGGGAAGGTGCATGATGCATGCATCTTCAGGAACAACAGCCTGTATAGAAAGCTACAAGCGGGGACTTTCTTTCCAGATCAGAAGATTACAGTGGAGGATGTTGAAATGCCCATAGTGATCCTGGGAGCCCGGCATACCCCTTACAGCCGTGGCTCATGAATAAGGCTGAGAGTCTGTTCTCAATGCAGTACTTTCTGGAACATGTCTTCTTTTCTCTGTCTTGGGTGCTTTCTTATCTGGCGTAGATACTTGCCTGGTGTGTGTGGGCTGTTCCTGAAGGCCACATCTGCTGAAGCAGAAGGAACAATGCACAGAAGCATGATTGTTAAGTTCACACACAGAATTGAAACATTTCAGTAAAATACATCTTTTGTAACATAACAATCACTTTCTCACTTACCCTTGGAGCACACACCTCTGTGAACACACAAAGCATGGTGAGTGTTGGCAGTGCAGCCAACAAGGGAAAAAATTCTGAAGTTCTCCCACACTTTTCCACAGGCAGGGGTCATTGTAGCAGATATCTCACGGCTGAGGGTAAGCAGGGAAACAAGGGTACATCTACTACACGCTTGTGGCTTCTGCCCTGGTCCCTATGCTGCTCGCCTGTGTGCCACTTTGGTCCCTGCACAAGTGATTGCCAAATGGCATGGGAAAGTTTCCTACAATGGGGAAAGGAACTAAACAGCTCTGCCAATGAACCTTCAGCAGAGGATTGCCAAATACCTCCAGGAAATTTAACTAGAGATCTCTCTGGAGGATTCCTGTGAGAACTTGGCATGCATCAACACCCTGTTCCACCATACATATTAGCTGCACAGGGGAATGTCCAGCACACAGAAACACAGCCAGCCTTCCACATTTATATACCCTGAATCCACCTCCACACTGCACATGTTGAGCGAAACAGGAGCTAAAATTAGAAGTGGCCCAAACATCTCGGTCTCAGGTTTGCCTCCTACCTGTATCTGTCACTGGGGGCTTATATTTCCACATAAAACTCAAACAAAATAAAAGTATAACAGAATTTATTAAAGGGATGGTGGGGACTCCCAGAATAAACAAGGTAAAACAGAAAGCAACCAGTCAGATAAAAAACACGGCAGGCTGTAACAATAGGGGGACTATGCACACAAACAAAGTGATGATCACTATACCATCTCTAGCAGCTTGATTTACTGATGTCTTCTCCTCCTTTGGGTGGCACAGCAAAACAGGACTGCTGGATCCCTTAGATGGAAGCAGGACCTTGAGGCAGGATCAGATGAGCGTCCTCTCAGGTAAGCTGTTAAATCCCTCCTGTTCCCTATACCTGCGTCGTCGTGCGTGCAGTAAGCGAATTCTACAGAAGATGGATCAGATGTGTGTAAGCAAGTATATCCCCTATTCCAAGTAACCCTTGTGGGGTGAATGGCCTACCCTCAATTACCTGTTTCATCTCAACCAGACTCTACCACTCAGATGGGGAGCCCCGATCTGATCTGAACACTGCCTTATATAGACACTCGGTCACTAGGCAGATTAGATGATTGACAGCCACTGTCTTTTCCTGCCTAACCAGAAAAAAGGTGCCAAACTGGAACGAGGAGGGGACAAGAAGAGCTCACAAAAATGGATGCCTAGTTGTCCTTTAGAGGATCCAAGATGGCCTTAGGATTTTTACCTTTACACACAAACCACAGTCACTTACCAGGCATCTCCTCTCCTGCTTTTAGCTCACCGGAGAGCAACTTCTGAGACTGCCTAGACACCTCCAGAGTGGTGAACGGTTCCTGGCTGCCTGCCCCACCAGGTGACCCTACTAGGAGCTCCACATCATCATCTAACTCCACCTCTTCATCAATGACTATCTTCCAGGTTAGGTCCTCCTTCTGCCGCCTCCAGGCCTGCCTAAGTATCCACGGGGCTCTTGGCAGTGGAGGTGGGGTCACCACCGAGGATAGCATCCAGCTCCTTATAGAACCAGCAGGTCTTAGGTACAGCACTGGAGCGATAGTTTTCCTCCCTTGCCTTATGATACGCCTGCCTCAGCTCCTTTATCTTCGCACTGCACTGCTGCGTGTCCCGATTGTAGCCCTTTTTGCACAAGCCTCGAGAAATCTGCCCGTAGGTATCAAAATTCCTACGGCTCAAGCTCCAGCTCAATGCTGATTCATTCTATATCATTTCAGCCTCTGCATTTCTTGCAGCAACTGCTAAAAATGTGGTATTATGCCTTTGAGGGACAATGAAGGTGTTTTACATTATAATCAAGTAAATACCTGAGTTTTATCATAGGAAAAATGCTACTAACCATTTTAACCAGCAGGAACTAAACTGGACTTTTAAACAAATAATGTAAAATAATAATTATTTTTAAAATCTTGTATCATGGTACAAATTAGACAAGGAAAACACCACTACTATGTTATTACACCACTTATACAGTATAAAAATAGAAAGCTTCCTCATTACAGCTGTAATTATGGTCATGTGAAACTAAAGAAACTTACTGTATGACATTTGTAACTGGTAAGATAATAAAGCATTGTAGTGCCATGCAGCTTCTTTTCTTTTCTGCCTCAATAATAATTTGAATTTGATACTAGTTTTGTTTTTTTAAGTGGGCAAATTTGTATAATCAACTTGCCATAAAAGAAGGCCAAATCAGTCCACCATTAATTCATTGTTAGCAGTGAATCAGCAGCATAAGCAATTGATCAGGCACTATGGCCTTGTCTACACTAAAGGGAAAAGTTGATCTAAGCTATGCAATTTGAGTTATGTGAATAGCGTAACTCAGATTGACATAGCTTAGATCTACTTACCGCAGGGTCTACACTGTGCGATTTCGATGGGAAAGCGTCTCCCGTTGACTCCCCTTACTCTTCTCAATCCGGTGGAGTACAGGAATTGACAGGAAAGTGATCAGCGGTTGATTTAGCGAGTCTTCACTAGACCCACTAAATCGACCACCGATGCATCGATCGCTGCAGCGTCCGTCCTCCAGTAAGTGTAGAAAAGCCCTAAGTTTTTAGTAAAGACAAGAATAAAACCACTGATGTTCCAGGTGAAAAGGATTCACAGTGCTGTACTTCTAGGCAACAATTATTGTAATTTTGCTGGATATTTGTCCTTTACATTTTTTCTTAAAGTTTTTAATCTTATTATTTTAAATTTTTATGCACAACTCTCCAGCAAACAGAATGTGTAGGAAACATGGGTCAGTTGTATCTACAAGCCAGTCTGCATCCAGGCCTTCATTAGGACTACAGGCACTGCACCCAGTTTTATTTTTACATAACGCTGCTTTGACACTTTCAGGTCAGCAACAAACATCAACCACCAGATTAGTGTGACTGCACCGGAATCACCTTCCTCTTTGCAGGGTTAAGTCTTTGCAATGCTTTGTCACCAGGCAGTACACACGCATAATGTTAGTGAAAGCACCTTCAGATAGGTATTCTTCTCATTCAAAGGAATAGCACCACAAATTAAGAAGCAGATTTTATTTTTTCTTGACAGTGATTTTATACCTTTTTGGAAAGCAAAAGAAATCTCCAAATTTATGACATTTTCATACCAGTTTTGGATTTTAAAAAAGAATTTATCGTTAATCTAAGGATAGTTATAGCATGCACAAAAACTTATATATATTTCCTGAGTGTTTTAGGACATTTTCTCCTAGTTCTGAAACACTGAAAGTAGGCAAAAAAATCGAAAGTGTATTATCTCTATTTTAAAACTGTAATTAAGAAACACAAAGATGTGCCTGATAGCTAAGACAAATTCTGCACTCATTTACACCAGTGTACATGCAGAGTAACTCCATTTGTAGTCAACGAGACAACCCTTTGGCCCATTTTATATCAAGTGTATATAACGTCTATTTAAGATTGGGGCTATATAATAAACACACAGCTCAACTACAAATAAAAATTAGCAACAACATGCAGATACACTGTGACATATGGGTACAGTTTATATGAATCAGAGCAGGTTCATATGAAAGCCAAATATAACAAAACTTGGTGTGTTCTAAAAGATTTTTTAAAATTATTATTATTGAAGCAGCATTGATATTTTCTGAATAGAAATACATCTTTTTTGGTTAACTCTACCTCCTTTTCTGGCTTTCACAAGCTTTGACAAAGAGCTTGTGATTCCTCTGCTGTGGGAAAGGGTTGAGAGAATTGCAGAAGAGTGAACATTACTCAAAAAATATGGGCAAGAATTGAGAAAGGAACCCTTGAGTGCAATGAAACTTATCATCTTGTCTTGTCAGATGGAAGTATTAGGCTGATGAGAAGGCAATTTATTTCAGCTTCTAGTACTTTTAAAGAGAACTGCTTTTTCCCCCCCTTGAGCAATAATCTCTTTTCCTGCAGCTGAATAATGGCAAAGAAGTGAGAACAGTAAAAGAAGACCCTGATCTATGTAAATATTATTTCCCTTTCTTTCTTTCTTTTTTTAACTAGATCTGACAGACCCAGCTATAAACAGTAAGCTTTCTAATTTGGTCCATCACCATTTCTCAGCAAGTTAAACAGGTCTCTGTGACTAGGGTAGATAAGCATGGCAGAGAAAGAGACTTTATAAACAGAGACAGACAAAAATACAAGTTCATATCTGGGTCAGTGAACAATTGCTGATGTCTGGGAAACAATGTCATTGAAGAGCAGTACTTGATGTTCCTTTAAAAATAAAATAATGTGATAAAGGACGGATCTAACTCTCATCGAAGTCAGTGAGACTCTTTCCACTGAATTTAATGGTAGTTGGATCGGACCTTGACTATTTGCTTAATATTATTCATAAATCTAGCTATATATTAGTATCACAGAATACCAGATAAACCATCATAGTAGAAAATCAGAGTAAACATGGATTAAGACTAAAAAGAAATGTTTAAAAAGTAGTGTATTATTGACAGAAGAACTGAGTGAACTTATTTTTCTCCTATTACCATATGCAGAAATTTTCTGTAGTGCTCAGTAGAAAAGAGTACAGATCAGCAACCGTGCATCTCATGGTGCACATTCATTTTTAGCCTCCCATTCAAAAAAATTGTACACAAAGAAAAATAAATACAAAAAAAATAAAAATGCAGAGCTACATTTTCAAAGCCCAGCATAGTAGGTGTTCCTGCAGAATCATATGCATGCTGGCATACTCACTACACTGCACTGGCAAACACAAAGTGGACCTGACATGTGGACATGTGGAAATTGCTATCACAGGTCCTTGTCTGGTGTGTACAAATACAGTGTTTTGTGGGTGCAACGTATATATTTGCTGTTATGCTGGATTTCAAATATGTGGCCTTAAATCCACATACTGCTTCCCCACCCCCTCTCCACGAATACATAGGGTCTGAAATGTAGTGGAAATGCTGTGGTTTCACTGGCATGGAGCAAGCTAATGTCCCTGCCAGGGGGCCAGACTGTGCTGCACAGCAGCTCCTTGCACAATAATACTAGGGCGGGAGGGGGGAGGGCTTGAGGATAAGCAGGGGGAAGACGGTATTATCCATGACTAGACAAAGCACATCTGTCAGCCAAATGCCCTCATCAGGGAATTGGCACTCAGCGGTCTCAGAGGCTGCTGTAATCAGTGGAGTGCAGCTGCAGTCACAGAGTAGCTGTACCAGTGCTCCAGGGCCTGGGGTTTGGAAAATGCCTCCCTCCTCAAAGCCTGTGATGCTGGAGAACTCCCGTGCAAAGCTAGTTTATTTGATCTTTATGACGGGAGGGAGGATTTCTCCCTTTGTGTCAGATGTACGGTTCATTGCAGGCCATGAACCATAGTTTACCCTTAGATTCTCCACACAAAATTCCTATTAACATCCTGCCCAGGCTTCAGAGTAGCAGCCGTGTTAGTCTGTATTTGCAAAAAGAAAAGGAGTACTTGTGGCACCTTAGAGACTAACCAATTTATTTGAGCATGAGCTTTCCTGAGCTACAGTTTGTCTACAGCTACAGCTCACGAACGCTTATGCTCAAATAAATTGGTTAGTCTCTAAGGTGCCACAAGTCCTCCTTTTCTTTCTGCCCAGGCTGTTTCCCTTGGATTTGCTGCAGCTTCCCCTGGCAGAGATTGGACCCTCTTCAGGGAGAATGGCTTCACATTTAGAGAAATACTGATCTACCTCATCTGAGGATGTGGTGTCCAAATGCGTGGCACATGAACTATCTGGGCACCTCTGCCAACTTATTCGCTTCATGTGCTCCCACACCAATGAATGCCCTCTTCTTGTGCTGACACGACTGCTCTGGCTACATTTTCTTCAGTTTTGTTTTCCCAACAAGGTCCAAAATCACACCGCTAACGAGGATGCCCTCGTCAAATCACTGATGAACCATGTGCTGCTGGTAAATGATGCCACGGAACACTTTTAGCACAGTGTGCTATTTGATATTTCTTTCATATTCTTCTTGTATTTATTTTCATTTCCCCCTAGTGCTGCAATGATGAAACTGGTTATTACAGCTTGGATGCTTAACAAGTTTGATGACATTGAAGGAAAGACAAACACTCATTAAGTGGAAAAAAGTCAGTGATTGACACTGAACCTCACTCATTATTCTGATAAATGCTTGGTATATTGGCCAGTAAAAAACACATTATTGTTCATGTCAACTATATCTGCTTAGTATCCTGTTGACTTACTTGTCAAATATTGGTTTGCAGTGTTGTTCTAGACTTGTTGGTCCCAGGCTATTAGAGAAGCAAGGTAGGTGAGATAATATCTTTTATTGGAGTAATTTCTTCTGAAGGGATCTGAAGAAGAGCTTTGTGTAGCTCAAAAACTTGTCTCTCTCACTCACAGACATTTGTCCAATAAAAGATATTACCTCACCCGCCTTGTCTTTCTAATGTCAAATATTTGTTAGAATGGCAAGTTAGGGACAACGCCCCCACAGCTTATTGAACAAAATGACAGACCACTTGAAGTTCATGAACAAATGGGCACGTGCATTCTATTTCCAAATATGTGCAAACACCCATTCAAAATTAAACATTTAAACTGGGTGCTTTGGTTTGCTGGTTCATATCTCACGATTTGCAGAAAAGATATCCTCATGACAAAGAGCACCATCTCAACTGGAACCCTTTTTGGCAGTCTTATAAAAAAGGAAAAAGAAAGAGAGACTGAATTATCTTCTCTATGATAGAGTAGTAAAGGGATGCTTACATTGTTGCAACCCAGGCACTACCTATTCTCAGGGGCAAATTAAGATATTGTGCAGCCCTAGGCATATCCCACAGGGTAGCCTGCCTGGGTCCAATCCAACCAAAAGCCCCACCTTGTTACAATGACCCCTTAGAGTGGCAGCATGTTTCAGAGTTAGGATGAAAGTGGTGGTCCACACATCTTGGAGCTATTGTTTCAGACTGTCTGCAGACTCAAGCATGCATCAATATTTCTTGGGATACCTTTTTAAGTTTTGTTTGCATACATGACCACTAGAAACATAGTTTTCAGAGTAACAGCCGTGTTAGTCTGTATTCGCAAAAAGAAAAGGAGTACTTGTGGCACCTTAGAGACTAATCAATTTATTTGAGCATAAGGTTTCATGAGCTACAGCTCACTTCATCGGATGCACAGTATGCATCCGATGAAGTGAGCTGTAGCTCAAGAAAGCTTATGCTCAAATAAATTGGTTAGTCTCTAAGGTGCCACAAGTACTCCTTTTCTTTTTAGAAACATAGTGTTTGTCTAAAAAAATAAAATATAAAAAAAAGAGCTAAGCTTCTGAACTCTTTATGTGACTCCAGAAGCTGCGGCTGTCAACATAAGCCTATAGTGCTCATGCCTTAATCCAGCCCTGCCTATTCTACAGTTTAACAAATGTCTGAGACTGTTTTGTAATGAAAAATTTTCCCATGATATGGTGCCCATTGGGCACCAGCAGAGCAGGTATGCAGCATCTCACATCAGTGATCCACTGAAATAACAAATATACATTTGTATTGGAAGCATATACTAATATCATTTAGATAAATATAGGCTCCTTAATAGCCTACTGCCTAAAAATGCAAAAACTTCCAAGGACTCCAGCCAGGACCCCTATCCCTGACTCCAGCTGTCAGGGTTCCCTCCCAACTCTGAACTCTGGGGTACAGATGTGGACACCCACATGACCCCCTAATCTTATTTTTACCAGCTTAGGTTAAAAACTTCCCCAGGGCACACACTTTCCCTTGTACTTGGATGGTATTACTGCCACCACCAAGTGAGTTAGACAAAGATTTAGGAAAAGGACCACTTGGAGTTCCTGTTTCCCCAAAATATTCCCCCAAACCCTTTTACCCCCTTACCTGGGGAGGGGGCTTGAGAATAATATACCAACCAAATAGGTAAACAAGGTGAGCACAGACAGACCTTTGGGCTTTTAGGACACTAAAAACCAATCAGGTTCTTGAAAGCAGAACTTTATTATAAAGAAAAAAGGTAAAAGAAGCACCTCTGTAAAATCAGGATGGAAGGTAATTTTACAGGGTAATAACATTTAAAACACAGAGAATCCCCCTCTAGGCAAAACTTCAAACTTACAAAAAAACAGGAATAAACCTTCCTCTTAGCAAATGGAAAAGTCACAAACTAAAACAAAAGACAATCTAACTCATTTCCTTGCTTTACTTACAATTTTTGTAATCTTACATGCTTATTTCAGGTAGGGTTTTAGGAGAGGTTTTTTTCCTGTCTGGTCCCTCTCTCTGTCCTGAGAGCACACAAAAAGAGCACAAACAAAACCTTTCGCCACAGATTTGAAAGGATCTTCTTCCCATATTGGTCCTTTTGGTCAGGTGTCAACCAGGTTATTTGAGCTTTTTAACCCCTTACAGGTAAAGGAGGGATTGTATGCTACCCTTAGCTGTATGTTTATGACACCAACAAAAGGCAATAGTGACTTCTGCCCCACGCTGTGACGTTATCGAATTAAAATTAGAAGCCCAGAAGGAGCAGTGTCCGACAGCACAAGAGCCCACTGTGTGATTCTTTAGTAATCATGGAACACTGACAGAGGTCAGGGCAGAAATGAACCATGCAGAGAGTTAATAGCGGAGGAAGGAGAAACAGCATGTTATCAACTGGCAACAAGAAGCAAGTAATGGGGTACCAGGAAAAAGTGGAGAAGAGACAGAAACCATCCCAGAAAAGAGAGGAGAGGAAATTAGTAATAGAAGTACTAGGAGATGGGGAAAGAAAAGAGGAACAAGGGAAGAAACCAGGGAGGAATGACCAACAGGGAAAGAAATATCTTGAGATGGACAGAACCAGGAGAGAGGAAAGTATGGCTGAAAGAAACCACAAGGAGTGGGAAGGCCAGAGACTAAGGAGGAAAAGACAGAGGCCAGAGTGAAGATGTTAGAACAAAAGGAGTTAAAGAAGGGGAGACATAGATGTGTGAGAGGGTTAAGAAAAAAATAACAAATAGACATTTTTATTGGATGCATATACTAATATCATTTGAATAAATACAGCCCCCTTAATAGCCTAGTGCCTAAAAATGCAAAAACTTCCAAGGACTCCAGCCAGGACTCTCACCTTTCTTTCTATTTATGAATAAACCTTTAGATTTTAGATACTAAAGGACTGGCATCAGCGTGATTTTTGGGTAAGATTAAGTTTTCTATTGACCTGGGTATGTGGCCGGTCCTTTGGGATCCGAAGAACCTTTTATTTGAAGAGATTGGTTTCAAAGAACCACTCATCTCTAAGTGTAGTGTTTTCGGTGGTAATACAAGGACTGGAATGCCTAAGGCAGTGGTTCCCAAATTTGTTCTGCCACTTGTGCAGGAAAAGCCCCTGGCGGGCCGAGCCGGTTTGTTTACCTGCCGCGTTTGCAGGTTCGGCTGATTGCGGCTTCCCGTGGCTGCAGTTTGCTGCTCCAGGCTGTCCTGAATTTGGCACTCTCAATTATGGCCCACTGAGGCACAGTTCCATAAGCCTTATTCTATTGCATTTGGAATTTTTCAAAACTTTTCAGGTATTCCTCTTCATGGATAAGCACAAGACTTCAGTTTCTAGTGTAGTCCATCATGAGCAAGAAATTAACTTAAACAATCCTTGAATCGTTTACATATTAATATCTAAATAATTGCCTAGTAGATTTTCTATTTCTCACACTGTATCAGGTGATCTTGACAGCACATTTAGGATGCTTTAAAACTATATACTTTTCATTAAGCTTCTAGGTGTATTTTAAATTTAATTAAATAATTGTGAAGTTTCAGTCTTCATTAGGTCTTCTTGTAGTGGTGGTGGAATATTGCTATATAAATAACAGATATTTGGCAATATACTCATAGGTGTTTGATCTGCTACTTAATGAACTGGGAGACAAAGATTCACAGAGACCTTTTTAATATGCTGTATAGTAACATATTACAGAGGCTTGTCAAAAAATCAATCACTGTGTACCACCTTGCTAATTATATTACTGTTGAAAAATCAGAGCAGTTATACTGACTTCAAGTGTCAAATAATCAGGCTGCTGGAAGGATGGAGGATTCAGATCTTCACTAATTTTTAAATTGCCTTTATTTAAAATTATTTCCTCCCTCTATTAAACCAATTGGAACTGCTTTGGCAAAGTTAGCCCAGAATCCACCCATTTATTGACATCACTGATACTGGGGTGAAATCCTGACCCCTTGGACATCAATGAGAGTTTTACTATTGACTTCAAAGGAGCCAGGATTTCACACCAAAAGTCTAATGTAACTCATAGTATCAGTGACAGAAGATCCAGTCCTGCAAGATGTTGAGCCCTTCAACTGATTTTGAAATCAAGAATGATGCACTTTGGGACATCTTTTGGGGTATTTTGGAAAAATCAGGAAATGATGAGAAAAAGAAGAGGGTAATGGGGACATGCATTATACAAATATGGAATTCATTTTACTTTTAGCTCTTTTGTTCAACCATTTAATTTACCCTCCTATCTTATATTTCATAAGAAATCTTCCTGGTTATATTATTCTTTGAATTATGGTAGCCCATAACATCCTCAGCTGAGATCAAAGCCCCATTATATTAGGTGCTATACAAATACATCATAAGAGACAGTGCTTGCTCCAAAGTGCTTACAATCTAAATTGACCCGGGAGAGGAACTAAGCAGGGCTGGTCAGAATTTTTTGAAATTTGTAATTAGGATTAATTTTTGTTGACATTTCAAATTATGTGCCTCCATGGGTATGAGAGAATGTACCCATGTGCATAGCCTAAACACTATTGTAATAATCTTTCTACAAAGTGTGCCTTGTGAGATGTCATTTAAAAACTCAATTTACTGATCAATAATATCACGTCAAAATGCAAGTAGCAGCAGTACATGTGAAGTTAAAAACAAACTGAGATTATGATCAAAAAGTATGTTTTCCAGAGAAGTCGGGGGGGTGCCTAAAATGGTTCCTCAGAGACAAAGTTCAAGCTGAGGCCTCAGACAGGTGTAAACAAGGCTGATGGACCATTACCTGCTAACTGGCCATTCTTTGGCAGGAAAAGGGGCACAGGCAAAGAATCTACATCTCAACAAAGAAACAGCATGGAGTTCCCCTCCACACAGACAGCCTTGCTCCCAGCTGAAAATACTTCTCAAAGGGGGGACCAGATTATAAAAAGAAGAGGCAGACACCCCAAGGCACCCCTCCTCTCTCTACCCATCGATTCACTGCACCAGAAGAGACAAAAGAAGCTGCCATTGAACTGGAGAAGTGGTCCTAACTTAAGAACTTTGGTCAGTAACTACTTTGAAAGTACGTGATGAGAACCTTGCATTGAATTTAACAGTTTGTTAAGATGGGCACCAGTTGTGTTTTATCTTTATGTTTCTGGTAACCATGTCTGATTTGAATTGAAGTGTGGGACACTCCATTTGGGGTGGTAAGTTATGTGTCTATTACTTCTATTAAAGCAATAACAGACTTGTTTGTATTGTCCAGGAGAGGGCTGGGAAGTACAGACATTTCTGGAGGGAAAATCTAGGACTGGGAGTGTGCTGGGGTCACCTTGTAATACAACTGAGACTGGTAAGAGCCAAGGTGTGGCTGGTTGGCTGCAGTACACATAGAGACATAGGTGGGAGTGACTTGGAAGCTGGAGGCTGTTTGTGAGCAGTCCAGACTGGAGGCTACAGCAGCAAAACACTGTAAAGGGCACCCCTGGTTAGAGGGCAGTGGTGACTCAGCTACTCATTCGTCTGGATTGTACCCTGGCTTTGACAATGGGTGAACAATTTCATGGAAATTTTGTGCTGCTTTTTGATCTGGTGAAGCTAAAGATCTGGTGACAACATTTTGAAATTCACAATTTCACTTGCCTTTTCACAAACATTTAATCCTGATTTTTTTGACCTGGTCCAAAAAACAAGTACTATTATTTTACAGATGAAGCACTAACACATAGACAGACACACTGAAAGACTTTCCCAAGGGACAAAAAAGCAAATCACCTGTTGGTGAACACTTTTGTCAAAGTGATCGCTCTATATCTAACCCTCATTCTCAAAGGAAACCTGCACAGCATTCTCAAAAGATGAGCATGAGAGCCTAAATTCATAACTTTACAAGACACTAAAAATCATGGTCTTAATAGAGACACTGAATGTATGGCTTGTTACAGCAATCTGTAACTGAGTAACCCCCTTTTATCCTATGACTACAGGGGTGTTAATTGGCTACTTCACTTCGAATGGTCCCTTAGAACATGTGCTAACTACTTATCTTAAATAATCTGTTCCACCTTGTGTATAGGTCCTGTCTACAGTGGCAAGTTTCTGCGCAGTAAAGCAACTTTCTGCGTTGTAACTCCCGAGGTGCACACACTGCCAAGCCACTCAGTGCGCAGAAACTGCACAGTTGTAGCACTGTAAGAAAACCACCCCAACGAGAGGTGTACAGCTTTCTGCGCCGGGGCTACAGCGCTGCGATGCCAGTGTAGACACTGTGGCAATTACAGCCCCGCGATTGGCTTCCAGGAGGTGTCCCACAATGCCTCTTCTCGCCTCTCTGGTCATCGTTTTGAACTGTACTGCCCTGCCCTCAGATGACCAACCATCATCCCCACCCCTTAAATTCCTTTGGAAATTTGAAAGTCCCCTTCCTGTTTGCTTGGTAAGGCGTGCAGTGGTCTCAGCACATCTTTCCAGGTGGCCAGGCCTGCTCCATACACCAGGCAATCCCACACTTGGAGCAATCCTGAGCTGCTGGACCTCATCGGCATTTGGGGAGAGGAGGCTGTCCAGTCCCAGCTGCGCTCCAGCCACAGGAATTATGATGCCTACGGACAGAGTTCATGATGCATGATAGAAAGGGGCCATGACCAGGACACATTGCAGTGTAGGGTAAAAGTGAAGGAGCTGCGGAACAAGGCGCGAGAGTCAAACCGCTGCTCCACTGCTGCACCCACGAGCAGTTCTACAAAGAGCTGGATGCGGTACTCGGTGGCAACCCCACCTCCACTGTGAAGACCATGGTGGATACTTCATTGGCTCACGTGCCAGTTGAGAGTGGACCTAGCCAGGAGAAGGAAATCTGGGGGGGAAGACGGGACCATTGCTGCATACAGGCGAGCTGCATAGGGGACAGGGCAGAAGGCTTGGAGAAGACCCTCCCTTGATTCCCTGCTTACCCTCAGCAGGGGGATATCTTCAATAATGATCACATCCTGTGGAAAGTGTGGGGACAGCGAGGATTATCAGGGCCTCCCCCTACAGTGCTGGCTCTCCCCAAGAGCCATGTGCCCAATGTACAGCAGGGTCCAGGAAGAGTGATTTCCCCTGCTCCTGTAGCTACTTACTGTTTTGGGGGTCTTGTGGCTCATGTGTGTTTGCCTGGGTCAGCCAGTTCGTGACAGGTGTGTGAGTACTGGCTGTGTTTTAAAGCACTGAATCAGTGTTGTCTGTGTTGCAAACAATACTGCTTCTGTAAAATGTTGCATTTAAACTTCAGAGATGACCTTGGGAGTCCAGCCTCCCTCTTTGTTATCGGTGGCAGAATGGCTGTGTAGAATTAGAAAGCGGCCAAGAAGAACTAAGGAGGACTTTCTGCATGAGGTTATGATACACTTCGCTGCCGAGAAAAAGGAATTGAAGGAGTGGCAGGATAGCGAGAAAAGGGAATGAAAGGAGAACGTGGCACACCAGAAAGAAGCCATGGAGTGGCTCGTAAAGGTTATGGAGCATCAAGTGGACTTGCTTCAGGCGATAATAGCTCTTCAAATCGAGCAGCTCCATGGCCGCCCTGCCATGCAGCTGCTGTCGCAAAACTCTTTCTCATGTACCCCCCACAGACCGCCAACACACTCTTATCAACCTCCTGGCTCCACTCCTACCCACAGCATTCCACTCCTCCCTCCTCGCAGTCCAGCAGTGTGGACTCCCACTACTTACTGCATTCAACACCCACCCTCTGCAGTTTAACCCTGCTGAAGTACAGCACCCACTGCATTGTACTCCAAAGGAGAAGGTTGGGTATGATCCCTGGACATATACAAGTCTGTAGCCATCCCAGGACCCCTCCTCCTCTTGAAACCTTCCCTTTCCCCACCCCCTTTGTCCCTCCTTGCTGATGAATGTTGTTGTTTGACTCTCTCCTCCAGTTGTTGTCTTTTAATAAAAGATTTGTGTTGGTTTGAAAGCAATCTTTATTCTATTAAGTGAAAGCAAAAAGAGCACTGCAATCCCGAGCATAGCAACAAATATTCGTGGCTTTCAGCTTCAAATTGAGCCTTATGGCCCCTCTCTGTGCCCCTCTAATAGCCCTGGTCTCTGGCTGTTCAAACTCAGCCTCCAGGCACACGGCTATAAGCATAGGAATATTGTCATTGGCCATGTCCAGCTTCCCATATAGGCATCACTAGCAGGCTTTTAAACAACCAAATGCTCACTCAACAGTTATTCTGCACTTGCTCAGCCTGTTGTTGAACCGCTCCTTGCGGCTGTCAAGTTGTCCCGTGTATGGCTTCATAAGCCATAGCATTAAAGTGTAGGCGGGGTCTCCCAGGATCACAATGGACTTTTTGATTTCACTTACAGTGATCTTCTGGTCTGGGAAGAAAGTCCCTGCTTGCAGCTTCTTGAACAGGCCTGTGTTCCAAAAGATGTGTGCATCATGCATCTTTCCGGACCAGCTTGTATTAATGTCTGTGAAATGCCCATGGTGATCCACAAATGCCTGGAGAACCATTGAGAAATACCCCTCCCAATTAATGTACTTGGTGACTAGGTAGTCTGGTGCCAGAATTGGAATATGTGTGCCAGCTATTGCCCCTCCGTAGTTAGGGAAGCCCATTTGTGCAAAGCCATCTACAATGTCATGCACGTTGCCCAGAGTCACGGTCTTTTGGAGCAGGATGTGATTAATGGCCCTGCACGCTTCCATCAACACGACTCCAACGGTCGACTTTCCAACTCAGAACTGGTTAGTAACTGATTGGTAGCAGTCTGGAGTAGCCAGCTTCCACAGTGCACTCGCCACATGCTTCTCCGATGATAGGGCAGCTCTCACTCTCATGTCCTTGTGCCACAGGGCTGGGTCGAGCTCATCACACAGTTCCATGAATTTGGCTTTCCTCGTGTGAAAGTTCTGCAGCCACTGCTCTTCATCCCAGACGTGCAAGACGATGTGATCCCACCACTCAGTGCTTGTTTCCCGAGCCCAAAAGTGGCATTCCACTATGGTCAGCACCTCCGTGAATACCATAAGCAATCTCGTGTCGTAGCTACTATGCATGGCGAGATCAACATTGCACTCCTCTTCCCCTTGTAGTTTAAGCAATAATGTCATTGCCACTTGTGACATGTTCGTCAGAACGAGCAGCATACTGGTCAGCAGTTTGGGATCCGTTCCTGCAGCCTGAAAGAGGCAGGGCATGCAATACATAAACAGTTGAAAGATGGTACCAAATGTGGACGGAAGCACAGGAATTGCTGGGATGTGAAGCAATGCATCACATGGCATCAGGACAGGACCCAGGATGCCCCACGACCCCCTCTGCCTTCCCACAACTCTTAGTGACAAAAGAGAAAGAGGTGTTTTGTGGGATAGCTGCCCAGAGTGCACTGCTCTGAATACCGCTGCAAATGCCGCAAGTGGGAAAACGCTGTTGCGCTGGCAGCTGTCAGTGTGAACACACAACAGCGATTTTCCTTCAGAGCTCTCTGAGCGGGTCTGTAACTGCCGGTGCTGTAACTCTGCCAGTGTAGACATGCCCTTAGTTGTGACACTCAGAGTACCTTTCCCAGACCTGAAGAAGAGCTCTGTGTAGCTTGAAAGCTTGTCTCTCTCACCGACAGTAGTTGGTCCAATAAAAGATATTACCTCAGCCACCTTGTCTCTCTAATATCCTGGGACCAACATGGCTACAACACTGCATACAGGACCTTCCCAAAGTCAACCAGGAAGTCTGTGAAAGAGCCAGGAACCAAACCCAGAGCTCCTGTCACATGTCCTAACTGCAAGACCATATATTTGTAAATTATATATCTAAAATGAATTACTATTGCTCTGATTTCGAAGGCATCCATTACAATCTCACAACTCCCATTGAGAGCTGTATCTTGTTCTGCAGTAAACAAGATCAGGTGCTACATTGTACATATAAAACAAACAGGGGTGGGGGGAATGTGGCAATCGCTCACCAGTCAGTGAATTTTTCACCTTTTCTTATTCCTTTCATTTGAAAATAATACTTTTTAAGGGTAAAAATGAAATGCTGTTTTTGCAGCATCTCAGTCTTCCCTTTTAAGTTTACCATTTCTGACTTCAGAAGTAAAGAGCCATTCTATGGCCAGGAACTAATAGCAGCTGGGGTAATATTTAATGCTGATGTTTCTGTTCTACTAATTTGATGGCTTGACAGTCTTGTCTCATAGGTGACTGACTGACTGTTGTTATGCAGTGCTATTAAAAAGGCACCCAACTTGGGGAATCTTCTTTGTAGCACATAATGTTTCAGTTTCTATTATTGTTTGAAACATGCAACTCGAGTTCAAACTGAGTTCTGCAACCAGATGGAAATCTTAGCGCTAAGAACAAACTGTCTTTAATCCATGGCCTCTTCTGCCACTTTCTCTCCTTTTCTGTCCACCAAACCCACAGCCAGATAACACTTTCCTGCTGCAAAAATTTTTAAGTCACCCGACAGCTCTGGCAAATGAGAGCGGTCATAGTTTTCGGATGAGAAAATCAACTGCAGCTCACACAGATCTATGAGTTGATAGGAGTTAATTGACAGCTTGCAGGATTTGGTCTCCAGGCAGAGTACAGGGAACAGGAGCCCTGTGGGTTTCATTTGGGCAGAGATAAAGCAGGTTTTATTCAGTGCTCATAGAGAGAGCATAATTAACCTTTTAGAAGTTTAAGAATGATCAAATTGTTATTCATTTTTGCAAATGAGAAACAAGAGCTTCTTTTTCTGCTGGGAAAATGCCAGTGCAGATTTCAAGGTCACTCTAGGATCTTCTTTGAGTGAAAAGATAGAAATTAAAGAAAAAAAAATGAAGATTGAGAAATGTCACCACAAAAAAATTCATCAGGTTATAAACTGTTCTTTGTTAACGTTAAATACTTAGCTAACATTTACAGTACATTCACACTGGCCTCGTTGGACTCTAAAGGTGATTAAGGTTTTCCATTGTTATTGAAAATATGAAATTTGGTACCAGCTGGTGTCTTTTATATTCTTGATATATATTGTTATTCTTTTTAAAGGAGGTAATGGATGGTTAGATAAGACATATGAGAATCCTTAAAGATACACAATATGGCATTTTCAGTATGTTGTAACTTCCTAGAATGAATGTATGAATACAAATGTACCAATGTTAAACATTTTGTGCAGCAAATAAAAAATATGTAAAAGTACAAGACTTTTATTAACAGCTACCTAATACAGGAATAAATGTCTAATAACTGCTACCATGATGTCCTGTATGTTCTTGGGAGAAAACAAAACTCTCTGGTCTTTCTGCCTACTCATTGGGCCTTGACAAAAGTCTCATTGACGTCAGTAAGATATAGACTCAAGTAGCCATGCTTTAGTTTTCATTTTGACAAAACACCAGATGTTGAATTTGGCTTTTCTAGTGATTTAACTGGGTCTGGTTTTTGTGGTTTGTTCCCCCACTCCCCACAGCCAACAGAAGACGGGACATTTGACATTGCAGTGGTTCCCCCACTTGCCCTTGACATTATCAAGCAAAAATAATCGTCTCTTTTTCTCTTGAACTAACTCTTGCCATGTTTCTAAGATTGTTGTTTTAATTTCTCTCGCTAATATCTAAATAAACACATCTGTTTTACATACTGCCTAGCAGAGAATAGTGAATCAGACACCTACGTTGCCAAAACAAACATAAAAGCAAGATAGCATTTAGTACTGGAACGCTACACATAGGAGCATGCAGTAAATCCATCCTTGGCATTCTCCTCTGATGCTCCCCTGATTCACTCCCACCTCCAACCCTGACCTACACACCTCTTTCCAGCCCTAATAGGCTGAGCGCCCATCACAGAGGTACATTAGAGGGGGGTCCTTCCTCCCTTCTCTGGAAGGGAAGTTCCTAGTGACCTCTTACCACCCAAGCAGCAGCAGCATCTCTGCTGCAGTAGTGAGCTAAAGTATAGGGTCTAGAATCCCTTACATAGGTGCACAGTCTCCTGGGTCATATGTGGTAGGTGCTTCATGTAGGAAAAACTGTTCCTTCTACACAATTTTTTTTTCTGAGCTTGGGAGAGGGATGCTCTGTGAATGACAAAGTTTGGGAAATCCTTCTCTAGACAGAAGCTCTTTACTATGAACCTGATAAACAAATTTGTTAAAGAAAACAACTTGGTGGAGGCTGAGTAGTCACAAAGTTTACAATAGGACTTAAAAGAATGCTTTCCTTTTGCACATAGAAATATTATCTTATATTGTTTTGCTTGAAGTAAATCTTTATTGTTACAGTAGATCAGGGGAAAATTGTTTTAGCTCCCTAAAACCAACATGTGAGGACAAGGCATTCTTGGCATGGTTGTTGTTTATGTTACCCGCTTTTTATACCATATTTTTGCTCTGGTAAACATTCTCATCCCTTTGATTTAGGCAGGTCTGATGGTAAACCGATACCCTTGTTAATGGTGAAGCTAACTTTTATCCCTACATTATGTTTAATAATAATAAAGGAGAATACAAAAAACACATTTTTGCTGATATCACCTTCCTGTAATATGATCATTTTTGTTCTATTTCTTCTTTTGATGGACTATTTCTTAGTGGATAGACTATCAAAAATTGCTGCTTTTAAAAATCCAGATAATCCAGAATGCATGGAATCATCCCAGAAGTAAAATGATTGCAAAAGATCTCTGCACTGGAACTGAAACTATCTGTTCTTCTCCAGTCCAGACAAATATTAAAAGAAACTAACCAAACAAAATCTTGCGCTTGCATGTTGACATAGTTCTACAGGCTCCTTCTTAATAGATGGCAGTAAAACATGCTTGACCCAGAGAAATCCTGCATAACTCTTCAGCCTGAGTGCCCGTGGAGTCATGAAGGAAAAATACCTCTGATGAGAAAGGTGATGAGGCTCTGGAAGACTCATCGGGTGCATGCTTTTTTTGGTAAATTATTCATACTCCAGTCACATGTGTCAGGAAATAGGAGGAATCTGCACCACTACCACTGTCATCCAGTTAAATGTTCAAATGTAAATTTTAGCAAAACAAGCCTAAAGCCTGTCATATCTGTTGGGTTTTTTTAAAAATAATAATAATACTGAGCTAGCTTATATCTTTAAACTTGCAGCAGGCCTTTAGGTTTTTTTATTTAAAAAAACTTATTTAGTTTTTACAATATGAAAATTATACACAGAGTGACATTTAAACCTTTGCTCTTCATAGCATTTCACACTTACACCATTTTAAAAGACAGCTATTAACATTTTCAGAAATCTTTCAGAAACCAAATGTTCTAACACGCAGAATTCCAATTATACCATGTAAGAGGGTTATCAACCATTCTTCTACAAGAATACTTTGAAGTGCTTGGTATTAAACCAAGAGCTAAAATGTCAGTTGCACATAGACAATAAATTAGGGTGTATAAAATCATGTAAGATTTATTTAATATTACAATTTTGACCTTTAGATTGCTTTAACCATAGATTGCATAAATTTTTCTCTCTCTTGCCTTCTTTCTTTATCTGGGTAATCTTACTTGAATGTTAAACAAAGGTTGTGTGGCAAGTTATGCAAAGTAATGTAAATCATTCATGATGTTCATACTTTCCTCCTTCTGCATAAGGGTAATACAGTAATTGGCAGCATCTTATATTTTCAGCCAAAATGTACTCTGAATTGCTCAGAGTGCAAAATTCTGGTAAATAAGTTTTTCAAAATTCCCAGGCCATTTCTCCTCAGGTTTCAGTACAGATCTCCAAACAGTGCCAGTTCTTAGGCTTGAAGTGTGAGACTAGAAATGTATGTAGATACCTTAAGCCTCCTAGCAGGTAAACTTAATTGGATATTATGACAGAGCTTGTGGAGAGTGAGCAGAGCAAAGGAATCAATGGTGCCAGAGAGCATGGGAGTCAACTACTGTGTCAGTGGAAGAGCGGGCCAGAAGGAGAGGGCTGCAAGAGACAGATGAATAATGGACTTTGATGAATTGGAAGTCACAGAAGATTGGGTGGCAGGGCAGGGTGCAGGAGGCGAGCAGGGAATGCCAAAGGAGATGTGGTGATTGCCAGAAAAGAGGAATTCAGGGACGGAGGGATCAGAAAGAGCAGTATTTGGTGAAGGTTGAGTGAGTGGATTTTTTGAGCACATACAAAACATAAAAAAAGGTTAGGAATAACTGAATTTAAAATCCATTCACATGAAATGATATGGTATCATGCAAGGAAACGGGGGTAGAGGATATATTAAACAGTCTTTTTCACTAGACTTTTAAACTAGATTCTTATTCAGCAGGTTACCCCCAAATAGCAGAAACTCCTATATTGGACACAGACTCCAAAGCCTCAACTTCTCTTTCTGGATGAACCTTGAAGAATCCCTGCAAATTACAGCAATCGGGAAAAGTCATAAAAGCAATTAGGGAAGGAAATAAATACATTAAAGAAACTACAAACAATACCCACAACATTCTAGCACTGCAGAAGCAAGCTGCTAAAATGTATGGTAAATCTAATTGACAAGACGGAGAAACACTTGGCACTGTACACAGATATTAGAATCTATCAGCCTAAAACTATTAAAAGATGCTTTCTCCTCCCAGAACATGGTAGATGATCCTGAGAACAGTTCCTAGTGAAAAAATGTCAGGCTTGTAGCCCTGTTGGAGGGAATGGAAGAAGCAGATGCAGAAAACTATTCTGAAGTTCTACTGAAAATGATATTCTGCAAGGAGCTCCACCTTGAGACCCTGACGACTGAAAAGGCACACACAATGCCAGCAGAGTTACCAACTGGGAGCTTTCCCTAGACATTTTTCTTCAGATGTCTCAACTACAGAGGTAAGGGTAAAATGTTGAGAGATGAGAAATGAAATGCAACTCCATGTTCATTTCATTTTTACCCAGACTGCAGTTTAGAGATTCAAAGAAGTCACTGATTTCAGATTAGCAGCCGTGTTAGTCTGTATTAGCAAAAAGAAAAGGAGTACTTGTGGCACCTTAGAGACTAACAAATTTATATGAGCATAAGCTTTTGTAAGCTAGCTCACGAAAGCTTATGCTCAAATAAATTTGATAGTCTCTAAGGTGCCACAAGTACTCCTTTTCTTTTAAAGAAGTCACTGTTATTTTCTTGAAGTGAAGAAAGTCCCAAGAGATCAAAATGTTCACAATGGCACAGCATGCTTTTTGATGCGAAGATGAGAGGTGAGATATATTAAATGGGAATGTTCTGTTTTTTCTCCATCCAGGAGCAGCCTTAAATTTCAATGAATCTCTCCAGAGCCACAACACTGGTTCATCTAATGCCCCTTCATTGAAAGAACTTTAAAAAGAAAAATTAGTGTTACATGCTAAATACAAGTTTAATCTGAATGGCTCCACAGCACAAGATAGTGGGTTTCCTCTTCAATGCAGGAACAAACTTGAAAATGTGAGTATTTTTCTCCCTTAACATTGCTATGCCAGTGTATGTAAGACTAACCCTCTCTTGCCCCACACTCCCTTCTCCACTTCCCCATTCAATACAGGGGGACAAAATGTGTCATATTCTTCAGTTATTATTAATATAATCTGTTTAAAGAGAGCACCCTCAGATATTGTGACTTTGCAGCCATACTAATGGCCACATAATCCCCGAGATTGGAGATAACTAAAACTAGTAAAAAGCTATTCCTCTGCCTTTTCAGGCCAAATAATATTTGTATCACTGTGATTAGTGATAATAAAATATAGGTATTGAGTTATAATTTAGAAGCATGAATTATTGGTACCATTTTATAATCAGGACTTTCATGCATTAAAAGAAGAAAGCTTGTAATGATTATGAGCTATTTCTTCAAATACTGTAGTCTAGGTAAGTACTATTTAATATATACTTCCCTGTTTTTGTGAGGAAATTAAAGATATTTATTTTATTTTATAACTGCACAGGGAATTTAATGAAGTGGTCTGAAAATTGGTTCAGTTACACTAAATAGATAACGGTATAAAAGGGAAGAGAACGGAGTGGACAGAAATAAAGAAAATTAACTCTTATCTAAAGGTATTTGAGTAGTTGTCCTAGCTTCATTAGCCTGGTATTCAGATGAGCTGGAGATAGATAACCCCCCAGTTTTCCTTTTGGTTGTTTGATACCTTACCTGACATTTCCACAAATGAATAATTGATCTGCATGTGCAATTACAATAATTGTGTACAAATTACATTCACAATTGTGCTCACATTTTTGGCTTTTTATGTTTTGAATATCACGACCACAAACTACATATAATAATCACTTCCCGCCTCACTGAAATACAACCACTTTTGGGGCAAAATGGTACAACACAATAATAAAAACAGTTTGGGGCCTGAGCCTTGAAGGATTTATTCATATGCCTAAATCTGTGTAATATTAGGCCTGGGGCCCTAGGATACTAAATGAAGAACAATGTATTTAATGAAACCACAAGGGGAATTTAGATAAAGAGAATATAATTACTCTCAAATCTGTACTTATAGCCACCTACTAATCATGAATGTACTGACCATTAAATTCTCAGTCCCTAAGAATCTTTCACATTATAAACCTGTGTAATTTATATACCTGCTGACCTGTTTGCCATACATAATGCAATATTTATAAGCATCTTGATAAGATGGACAGAATACAAAGGTTTTTGATTACCCCCAAATGATGAAGAATCAAAGACAGAAGTTCCAGCTCTCACAATTTAATTGCAAGTCTTACAATGTTTTAAAAATTTCCTGTGATCTCCTGATTTCTGCTGTCAAACATGCAAATGCTGCCCTTAGTCAAAGTCTTTCCTGTTACAATCAGTGGGTCTGAAGCCATCAACCTGTCTCAGTCAAGAAGGCTGTCATTTCCCTATAGCTGCACACATGAAAAAAAAATGGCCACAATTCCCCACTTCATGTTCCATGGGATTGAATCCAGGCAGCTCCTAGGGAAAATAGCTGCCCCTTGTCCTATGGTTTGGAGAGTAGACGGGAAACTATGGGGAGTGATGGGAACTGGGGAATGAAGGGGAATGTGGAGAGCAAGAGTAAGACTGAGGGAATGTAAACTAGGGTAATTCTGGGGTGAAGGCCAGAGGAGACTGAGGGTAACAAATGAATGAGGCATACAGGAAGGAGTGGAGGAGCTTTCAAGAAAATGTGGGGAGAATATTGAGGGGGCAGTGAAGTGGGAAGTAGGAAGGGGAATAAGAGATGCAAGAGGAGACTAATGAGTGCAAGGGAATGGGGTGACAAAGAAGCAGAATATGAAGAGTAAGAAACTTGAGGGGAAAGGGAGGAGAAAATATGGAGGGCAGTTGAACATAGAGAACATGTATGTGGGTGAACTAGAAAGTGTGAGCCAGCATGAAGGTTGAATGTGAATGAGGCAGATAGTAGATGGCAAGAGGAGGGGAAAATAATAGTATAAAGGGAAGGGGATGGAGAGGAATATAATTGTAGCTATCCACATCTCAGGGGATAATAGAAGGTAAGTGGGGTCCCCCATCCAATCAGTCACTGGTTTGGACTGTATTTGTGTGTGTGTCTGTATTTAAAGTTGAACTTTGAACCTAAAATGATTGCACACCAATTTGGGGAGCTTTCTCCTCCTCTTCATGTCCTCATTCTGTTTCCCACCACGTCTGTGCACAAGCAGTTATTACACTCTACCAGGTTACTGGAGGAGCATTTGTGCTCAAGCAGTTGGCATTGCAGGAGACTCTTCATATTTTGAGGCTTTCTGCTGCAGTCACAGGAACTGAGGCCAGTGATGTAGCTAGTTGATCATCATGACTCTAGACCTGCCAACTTCAGTGCAGAGTTGATTAAGACAATACTGGTGTGACGATGTTAGGGGTTTAACAGTGGCAAGAAACCTTTGTCATGACTTCAATTGACTCAGCATTGGTGCTATATCATATAGCTTATGTCTTGGATTTGTACATTGCCTTGTGAGCTCAACTCTACTAGCAAATTCCCAATGTATATCAGGAGGAGCAATAACTGTGAGGATGCTGGGATGGGTAGATTTAAGGCATCCTGTACTGTAGTGGCTGACGGTGTTAAGTACAGGGTCTAGCTTCTTTGTGTGAGAGGATCATGCCCACCCTGCACAGGTGCATTCAGCAGATGAGTAGCAAAGTGTCAGTGCTGTTGATCACTGAGTGGACGGGTCTGTATCCCACTTTGATGTAACCAGCTTGCTGAGATTGTTGTCTCCTATGCTAACCCTGGCTCTAGTTTTCTTGACATGAGAGCGTGGGGTTGAGAGTACCACCGAGGTATGCAGAAATTATGGAATGAATAAGTTTTGACTCAAGCCAGCTGCTTTGAGTTCACATTTGGCCTCTCAGTTTTTCAGATAAAAGGCACTGACTTGCATCTGAACTGGGTTTGCACACAGTTGGTGGCTACAGAATCCTTGTCTAAACTGTTAAGTACAGTCACCACACAGTACTATCTAAATGCCAGACTCTTTGTGCTTTGTGATGATGCACAGATCATATATGTCGAGGACCTTGTGCTAAGCTAGTTCGGCTGATCATTTGTATAGATGTTGAGTAATGTAGATGCTCAGACATTAGTTCGATAGAGGCCATTTTTCTGTCATCACTAGCAGCTCCATTTGCCACAAAAGTTCACGAAGAATCTTCTATTCTCCAGCATGGTCTATATTAGCTTTGTGAGGCGGTGGCTCTTCTTTAGCATTAGTACTTTGGCAAGGAGCCCACAATGATTGACTGTATTGTAGGCAGCAGAGAGATCAACTGACTCCACTCCCATAATCAATCCCCTTTCACATTCGTCTTTGATATGTTGTGTCAGATTACTGGCATTAGAAAAGGTTCAGAAAAGAGCAACTAAAATGATTAGGGGTTTGGAATGGGTCCCATACGAGGAGAGATTAAAGAGGCTAGGACTTTTCAGCTTGGAAAAGAGGAGACTAAGGGGGGATATGATAGAGGTATATAAAATCATGAGTGGTGTGGAGGAAGTGAATAAGGAAAAGTTATTTACGTGTTCCCATAATATAAGAACTAGGGGCCACCAAATGAAATTAATGGGTAGCAGGTTTAAAACAAATAAAAGGAAGTTCTTCTTCACTCAGTGCACAGTCAACCTGTGGAACTCCTTGCCTGAGGAGGTTATGAAGGCTAGGACTATAACAGGGTTTAAAAGAGAACTGGATACATTCATGGAGGTTAAGTCCATTAATGGCTATTAGCCAGGATGGGTAAGGAATGGTGTCCCTAGCCTCTGTTTGTCAGAGATGGATGGCAGGAGAGAGATCACTTGATCATTACCTGTTAGGTTCACTCCCTCTGAGGCACCTGGTATTGGCCACTGTTGGTAGACAGGATACTCAGCTGGATGGACCTTTGGTCTGACCCAGTATGGCCATTCTTATGTTCAGATTTGGAAACTGTCCAGTACAATCCAGGTGAAAGCCAGCCTGTTTGTTGATAAGAAGTGGTTTGGTAACTGGTGTAAGGCAATATAACAATAGCTGCTCAAGCAATTTTAAAATATCACACAGGAGTCAGATAGGTCGACAGATTCAAAAATCAGATGGCTACTTGAAAAAAAAAATCACACTTTTTTTTTTTAATCTCATGATGGTAGAGGTCTGACTCATGAATTTTGAGCCTTTGGAGCTACAAATGGCTAAAAATCGCTTTCAAACATCGGATCAGTGCTTCCAATTCACAATGGCCCGTAGGAAGTATAAAGGATTGAGTGTTGCACATTACATAAATTAAAACATTTTATTAAAAATTCTAAGAAACAAGGAAGAGTGAAAACTGCGTTGAATGGCCACCTGTTATAACAGCTAAAATGGGATTGGGCTCTAAATGTAGTGGTTTGTAACAGATTTAATTGTATCTGACTTGGAATATGGCCAGGACACTGAGGTTACCAGGCCTACTCATGTGAAATACACTATGGGATTTTAATGACCACGAGTGATCAGAACTTTAGTTTTATAGCTCATCCAAATGATGGCTTAACATATAGAACAACCAGTATGGGTGGAGCATGCACCCATAGTATTTTAAATTTGTCAGTAGATTTTTAAAAATATTTTTAATTTAACAAGTGTGGTTTCTTTGGAAATCTCCTCATACTCCTCTTTTTTAACCAGATGTAAAAAAGAGTGTGGATGGAAAAGTTAACTGCCAGTAATCAGAAGTAAAAGCATTGTGGCAACCTCTTGCTTATCTGTCCTCATTTTAACATATTTTATCTAAAAATCACACCACTATGAACAGATGGAAGTCGATACTGGCTCATTTCAGTGTTTTAATTGTAATTGTATGGTTCTGTGCTGAAAAAGGCCAACCGATAATTGGATACAGTGCACATTTCTGCATCTTTCTTTCTTTCTTTCTTTCATAACCACATGCTTTCAGAACTGAACACTGCAAATAAGATAGACTGAAGTGGAAATCACTCAACATCAATCTTGTACTTTCTGCTTTAAAAACAGCCCTTTCAGCTTATGTCTGTATTTACAGAATCACCGGTAGACCAGTCCCTTTAATGAGCTGTAACTGAGAGCAGATTCACAGGGAACATCAAGTACTTCTTAAAAATTCAGCCCAGTACCAAAAGTATTTGATCTTCTATTGCTAGGGTATGGTTGTTGTAAACAGAAATGAAATGCACTGAGTATTCAGTCTTGACTAACTATAGATGGCTTCAACCCACACAGCGTTCAAATATTCTTAGAGTCACGCTCGGCATAATAATCAACTGCAGGTCAAACAAAGACGTGTGTGTGTATTTATGTTCATATTTTGCATTCTTCATGGTTTTTCCTCTTAGCAGGATAATTTTCATTTTTAACAGGCACACCGAAGATTAATGAAACTCTTGTGCTGATATAATCCCTTTCACAAACAGGTTATTTCGAAAGTATTCATCAATTTTACATGCAGGCAAACAAATAGTATGCAAATAATATACACAGCTGTCTCCTATGTCGAATGGAAGAATATATTTTCTTCTAAATGTGATTTAGTTTGATAAGTGTGAGGATTCGCTGCAACAAGATACTTTAGGCTATGCAAAATACACTACTGGAGCTATGTTTAGTCATGGCATGGCAAATCCACTTATGAGTCTCCTGAGACAGCCCCACTGGGCTAGAATAACAGCTCCATTATTCCAAGTTTCATGTCTATCACCCTACTTATTAGCATAGTTTTGAGGTTAAACAATGGTGTTAGTTCTCTCTCTGCATCCTCCTACTTATTCATTATCTAATTACATTGCAATATTTATTTAGACTGCTCTCACTTAGATCAAGCATACTAAATTCTACAAACATAACTTTTCCAGAAACAAGATTATTTTCAGTACACTGCTTTAAAATCCTACTTTAATATGGAATTTAAGTTGTTTTAGAAATAGGCTTTAGAAGTTTTTTATGGGGGTGGGGGAAGCAGGGCTTGATCAAAAGCTCATGGAAGTTAGTGAAAAGACTCCCAATGATTTCAGTGGGCTTTGGATCAGACCTACAGGGTCCATTTCAGGAAAAGCACTTAAGCACACACTTAACTTTAAGCATATACTTGAAGACAATGATTTTAGTACATGCTCAACCCCAACCCCTCAACTCCAACACTCTTCACTCACCCCATAGCCCATCAACAACTTGTCTGCTAGCCTCTCACCCACTGCCCCAGGAACCTTTTTGTCCATTGACTGGCACCCCTCCCAGCTAAGTGCTCCACTCTCAACCTGGGCTCAGGTGGTTCCTCACAAGCCCAGCTGCCCAGCAACTCCACTTGCTCCCATCACCTACCCCACACTCACACAACACAGGACAAATTTGAGTGATGAGGGGCATTGCAACCTGGTGCATGGAATCACAGCGCCACAGCAGTTTGGCCTGGTTGCCCCTCTGTCATGATGGAGAGATGGCTGGGACAAACCTGAACAATACTGCTACCCCCATGCGCCCAGTCACGCCACTACTCAAATTTGGGCCAGACACTCCTGTGTCTGATGGAGAGATGGCCAAATTTGACTGAGTGGCATTGCAATCATGTGTGCCAAGTGAAGTGCTAGAGTGCCTTTCCATCTGCTTCTCCATAACCTCATGGGCCCTGGTGTGACTGCACCATATATACCATTGTATCTAGGCCGTTGTAGGCCTCCGCACTAAGTAGAAGGAAATCTCAACACCTTGTTTGATTGCTCTTTATTAATAAAAACACTACATAAAAAAAGGTGTGGGCAAGGACTAAAATAGGCATGTCCAAGGAGAGAAGTCTTAAACATGATCTGCAACATGCAAACAAGGCACTTAACTACATGTTCCTCTCTCTAGTCTTACTGTTGCTTCTGAGCGTCAGTGATTTGGTGGCTGCATTAATGCAAGCTTGGTTCTCCTGGTCTGCTCACCACTTTTTACTTTGTGCTCAAACTGCGCCCCTGCTCTGTACAGAATCAACCCCTTTTTATCTAACACCTTTATTTTCCAGGATGGCACTACTTAGCCAATTTAAACATTAAAATTTAAGTAGTACAAGCTGTTAATTCTCTATATGTATCAACCCAAGGCTCTTTGGTTTAAACAGTCTAAAACTTCCTTCTTCCTACTGACATGCTTTACATAAAGTGAGTCCTACTCTGTGTATATATATGTATGTATGACTATGTGATAGCCTTGAGTAAACAGAGCGAGAGATGTGACAGTGATCTTAAATAATGGAGTATGCCCCATGCAAAAAGATCATTTTCTGGCTAAGTTACCTTTGAAAGGCTGATGTGTAATCACTTATCTTGGCTTTGTAGGAAGAGCCCTGTTTTCATAAGCAGTTTGAAGTTCCAGGAATGGCTTCCAATCCTCCATCTGATCCAGAAAGCAGAGGTTGAAACAAGGAATTTCTTTTGGTCAGGATTCTAGTGGTTTTTTTTCCTCTCTCTTTGCTGTTTTTAGCTATGTCCAACCAGGACTACATAATAAGGCGTAGTTAAGAAGACTCTGAGCCAGCCTAATTTTATTCACTCCTGTCTTTGGTTGAACATTATAAATTAACAGCATTTGATGGTATTTCATGGCTTATGTGCAAAGTTGGCACATGGGGAAATTGAAGATCACAGTGAAGCTACTGTCAGCTGTCATTTTACATTGATATATTTTACTGTAATTACTCCTTTTAAAAAAAACTGGCATACATTGTAAATTACAAGGTTATTTCAAGTTCCGAAGATGTACTACATTCTGACTCTGAAGTTGTCGAAGAAATTATTTCTTTTTATGTTTTTATTCTAAATCTCAAGGCTCCTAGAAAGGGAAACTATACTACATTTTAACATGTCTTGGGATTTAAATGAATCTATGCAATGCATTTCCATTTCTAATTTTGGCATCTCTGCACATTTATAGTATTTGGAAGCTCTTTCTCCACACCATACCCCCTCTGTTTATCACGAATATAATATTTTTGTAAGATGGATCACATCATACATTATTGGGCTTCTGTTTAACATGCAGCATTAGCAGAAGTACAAATTTGATACCTTGTACTTTTGTAACCATATGTTTACAGTACAGCACCATGCCTTTTTAGTGCTGCCTTGGAAATCAGATTGGATAAGTCTGGGAATACAGTTTCACATTGTGCATAATCGTCATTCTGCAACTGAAGAAAATCAATGAGGGTGAAGCATTGATCTCCTTGCAGAGTGCAAATGCAGTTAGCTCTGAAACACTCTGCGGGGGATTTTGTTATTCAAGTCATTCAATTGAACAACATGTTTGCTCACCAAGTTCTTATAATGCAGTACTTTACTAGCCTAAGCTATTAAATAAATAAATAAATAAATAAATAAACGGTCCCTTTTGGAAGAAGAAAAAGGCTTTGCATATGCACTGTTCTTCCACGGCTTGTATGTTTGCTCAAGGCTAAACCAGATTGCCTTTTCTTCAATGACATTTCACAATGTCACCAAATATATGAAAGTCTCACAGAAGGAAGTGTGAATATGAATCACTCCAGAAAAATATTATCTTCCACTTTGATGGATTTTATGTTATTCTATGCTGGTTAGTCAATTTGTTTTCCTTTTTTATTAAAGAAGTAAATGGGGCCAACTATGACCTGAAGGGCCCACGATAGATAGATAGATATGAGCTATATTTCATTCTTGTCAATGAAAGTATTTTTATACATACAGCCATCCAACTGCAGGAAATAAAGTATTTTAAAAGTGATTTCAGAGGATTCATTTAGTGCTGTCATAATACAGAGTTTTCTTTAATGAAAATGTATATCATTTCACCTGCACTGAAACTCAGTGGAATGAATTTATATTGAAAGATGGAAGGGGAACTGATACATTGTGTAGTAAACACTGACTGGTACTTGACAATAAACAGGCCCTGACCTGGTTAGGTATAGTATGACATCATTAAATATGGAAAATCTGAACTCAGAGTGGATATGTTAAAACCATCTTATAAATGTAGTGTAATTGAATCATGTGGTGTTTGCAATAGGACATAACACTTGCAGATCAGCATTATGCTGGTACAATATTAGGCTGTTTCTCAGAATATTAGCATGATTAAGATAACAGAGCCTGCATTTAAAACATATTTGAAGCAGGCAGCAGCTCCAGTAGAGTGGTGGGGGAGGGTAGGAGAGAAGCTCTCGTCTTGGTTTTATTAGAGTTTGAGGATTTAAAATTTTGAAGTTGGTCCAATAAAAGACATCACCTCACGCACTTTGTCTCTCTCATATCCTGGGACTGGCATGGCTGCAACAACATCACAAGAATGAAATAAATAGGTAACATTTACTGGAGCAGTGAGAAAAATATAGGAAAGGTAGGAGACAGGGACAGAAAGAATTGCAGTAAAGTGTGTCATTTGACAGCTTGATAAATACACATATTTATTATTACCATGATTTTGTAGTCTTGACACACTTACAGAGAAAGATCAAACAAAACAGAAGCGTTTCAGCAGGGCCAGATTAATGCAGGGGCTTTAGGGGCTGCAGCCCAGGGCCCTCGGCTTAGGGGGGCCCCGGCGCAGCAGGGTTCAGGCAGGCTGTAGTTTGTATTCCTTTTTGTTAGTATTGCTTTAGCATAGGAAGAGAAGGATTGACATAACCTGGCTTAATTTTATGCATCCCCTTTCTCGGATGTTATGGTGACGATGGTGTCCACGTAAGTAGTCAGAAGGATAGATACTACAAACTGACCTTAAGAGTCTACCTTATTTTACACATTTGATCAAACATAATGAGATGCACCTTGTCCCTGAGCAACCTCATCCAGTCTCATGGATCCATTCAATGACCACCTCACAACCTCTTTTCAGTCTTGACTCTTCAATTTCCTCTATGACTTTCCTTTCAGGATATCCTAACAGTAACTGAAACTTAAAATGGCAAAAACTGAACTCCACATCTTTCTCCTCTTCCTTGCGTCTCTATTATTGATATCAGTTCACTCATTCTGTCTTTCCTTTGGGGGGCAACCTTGATGTCATTTTGACTTGTTCTCTTTCCTTTCATCCACTGATCCTCTGGATGTAGCCAGTGTATTTTCCTCCACACCGTCTCCAAATACTCTTCTGCATTCCCAACACCAAAATCCTTGTGCAGATCTGGGTTCTCCCTCCCCTGGAGTATTACATATCTAGAGAGAAAGTGGTTTCCTTACCATCTTTAATTGATCCAAAACAGTGGTGCAAAAATCAGCTATCTAGTCCACTGTTCTGACTATTTCCAGACCTCAACACATTCTATATAAAAGAAACTCTTCATCCCTATCTTGAAGGACCTATACAACGAACCTCCTGCTTACCTTCTGGTATTCTCAATCCCCTTTCATCCTATCCAAGCCACTTCATGTTCTTCTCCTACTTTCATTACATGCCTTCTACTGCAATAGGCATAGTTTGACTTCTATATTTCGGGGGGCAGCTCAAGTTATGCCAATGCGGCTGCATATGGGGGGACAAATTCCACACCTGCCCAAGGCTTGCAGTTTGGGGGGCAACACCATCCTCCCCCACAAACTACACCCATGCTTCTACACCTAGAACCCACTTCCTGATTCAGTCTGCCATGCCTCCATGGTCTTCATCTTCAAGTCCCAACGTTAAAAAACACACTTCTTCCAAAGTCTTATTAAAACACAGTTCTGTCCTTTAAGAGGTGCAGTAAAAACAGGCAATATATAATTTAATAAATAAAACACCAAACAAATTTTGGCATTAACAAGATGTGTGCTAATTTCACTGCCCAGTCACTTGTTTGTTGTCACATTCCCACCCCCATCCTTTGTTTATTCAGATTGTCTGTTTCAAACTGGAGAAATGAAAGAAAGCATGTGCTTTCACCAAGAACTGACTACAGAAGCTTTTGTTGTATATTTCCATTTCAAGACCGTGCTGAAACCAGGAAACACAGAGGGACAGCTTTTTTAAAAAACATATTTAATTTTCCAAATTAAATGAAATTTTGTTTTGTTATTATTGAGTTTGACTGAAGTTCAAACTTTTTTTTACCTTATCCATCTCTGTCTGTCCTTGTATGTATTATATATGTAATGTTATAGGTTTTCCTCAAAATTAAATGGGACTATCATCATTCCAGTCTGACCCAGCTTACCCACTTTGCAGCATAGTTTGCAGATGAGCCCTTACTTGATTTTCCCTTTGCCCAGGGTATCAACAAGTCTAAACAGATTGTTAAATGCTAAAGAGTACCTCCATGTGGAGGGTCTAATTTATTAACAATCTCTGCCCATGGTGTTAAGCCTCTTGCCCCTACCAGAGTCATGCCCTTCTTTGGAGTTTGGGGAGGTCTGTCCACTGTGACTCTTCTTCAGAGACAATTAGTGATCCTAGCCAGGCTGTGCTTGCAGCTAGTGTCTGGAGGCCCACTGGCTGAGACCAGGCCCTCTTTGATGCCTGCTGGTTACAGACCTTGTCTAGAAGGCTCCCAGGAGAGCTCAGCTTCTAGGGTCCCTGGCTCAGGCTTCTCTATGAGCTCCTCTCCACATGAGCCTCTTTTCTCCCTTTGGAGTTTCCTGTAAATGAGCATGGAAAACCTTTATTAGGTCCAGGTGCTTGTCTACTAAGCAGCCATCTGGGGCAGTCACTTACCTCCAGGTGGGGCCTTCATAAGCCAGTCACCGGCAGAGTGAGCCCTAACTCCCCATAAAAAGCTGCTGCCCCATGATAGAGACAATATGCTGTTTTCTTTTAAGATGAACAAAACAAAAATCTGCCAGTATCTCAGCATTCATCAGCATCCTTACTAGAGTAGGTTTAATTATTCATTGTGAATAAATTATCTAACTGTAGCTCTTTTTGCTTTTTGAGAACCATTTGAAAACTGATCCTGATTTCTACAAAATATCCTTTATGCAACCAAATTTTAGCCCACAGCTTGTTTGCCAACTATTCACTTAAGCTATTTGTTAGTCATGGCATGTGCCTGGTCACCAAGTGAACACTTTGATTCTGTTTCCTGATAGGATGCGTGAGACTGTTTAAACTGGAAACTAACTAATACAATGAATGACAATTAATGATAACACTCTTTCCGTACAAATTTTCAGATGAAAAATGTGTGTGCTTAAATTCATGATGTTTCTGGGACACATGAGCATTTTCATTAATAAACTGGCTGTTCAACCAAATAATTGCAGACAATAATTAATATGAGCCTATCAATAACAGTCAAATGAACTTATCTTATAGTTTTAAAGGTGAACATATTCTCAAATCACTTTTTTCCCATTTTTGGATCAATTCTAATCCTTACAGTGTTAAACCAATTTACTTACAACTGCAGGAGAAAAACCTCGGAGTCAGGCTGGAAAACTCGTACTCACTCAAGTAGCAATTGAACTATTCATTAATGTAGAAATTTGCAGGATCTGGCCCTTGGTAATGAAACAAATGCAAGTTTCAAGCTTCCAAGGGTTATATAAACAGCAGTAAGAGAAATAATTTTTAAGATAATTAAAAAATACCCTGACAGTGTCCTATGAGTAACAGTTTCTGCATCTTGTGGAATTTAAATCTCATTATTTTTACAATGGACAGGAAGAATTATAAGTTATCATAGAATATCAGGGTTGGAAGGGACCTCAGGAGATCATCTAGTCCAACCCCCTGCTCAAAGCAGGACCGATCCCCAATTCTTGCCCCAGATCCCTAAATGGCCCCCTCAAGGATTGAGCTCACAACGCTGAGTTTAGCAGGCCAATGCTCAAACCACTGAGCTATCCCTCCCCCCAAGTTCCTTTGAGTTCTTCATTTACCACTACAGGAAACAGACAGGAAACTCAGAATAATCAAAACTCTCCTTTTCTATTCCAATAAGACAATCTTGCACAGAAATCCAGTCTTGACATCCCCTCTCTCCTCTTTGGAAAGTGGGCAGTGCTGCACTCAAGTTCAGCTTCCTGTGATGTCACATTTCAAGACTGCAGGGAAAGGAGGGACCTGATATTTTAGACATTTTGAATGTAGCGAGCAAACAGAAAAAAAGTATGTGCATATATTAATTATACCCTCTTTACATATCACATAAAGTAATCATACCCTCTTGGACCATTCTAAAGCAGTGATGAAAGGCAGAATGATATTTTTTGTTTATTTGCTTTGTAAGTGACCTTAAAGAATTACCTTGATGAATTCCTAACAAAAATCCTAAATCAATGCGAGTTCTGTTTGTAGAGGGCCTGACAGGATAGGGTCCAAAGCAGATTAAACTTCCTATCATGCAGAGCCCCATATCTACCCAGGAGTGATATTCACCAAAGCCAGTGTTAAAGTGACATACCCACAATGGGCGGGTAGTACCACCACAGAAACGATAAACTTGTGACAATTTCAAACTGTATGAGCTGCAGTATGTTTACAGACTACCAGTTGAAAATGAAAAATTTATGGCTTTTGTTTTACATATGCCACAATGACTCATCGCCTACATTTCTATTAGCCAAAAATATTTGCAGTATTTCTTCTTCCAAATAAGATCAGAGCTCCGTGGTGTAGCCCAGAACATGTCCTTGCTTGAACACAGTCAGTGTCATATACTTAATTTAGTCCTGAACTTCATGACTATGCAGTCACCTGTCATGGGTGCTCATAGACATAACAGGATTACAGGTCTAAATCTTATATATTGTAGTTTTTGAACCTCAAGGTGTTATAGAAGCATAGTGTATGCTTCTTTGGATGAACTCTCTGCTGCAGCAGTCTCCTTTTAGAACACAGATCTGATCTGAGTCTGTGGTTCTTGCTGAGATACGCATTACATCATTGTCTATTTTCAGCTTGTTACATTAATCAAAACCTATCCCATTTATTAAACTGCTTCCTGCAGCTCAGGCATTTGAAATGCAGAGTGCCAGCAAGCTGTTGCTAGACACCGTGAAGGAAAGAGGTGGGGTAGATTTGAGTAATGTACAAATTGAATTTCAAGTGACTGAGCAGCCTCTTTATCTCTTGGTGACACAACCAGTGATTGTGGCAGTATTCTTAAAGGAAATGAAACCCAGAGCCATGGTTCAATCATTGGGTAGTAACTATAGCCCTTCCCAGTTGTCTTTCCGGAACTGCTGATGAGTGTGACCTTTGCAAAAATGCACAAAGCCTTGATTTCTGCACGGCTAACCTTTACAAGCTGGAACCCTCCTGTGGAACCTAACTGCAACAGAGGGATGCTTCCAAATAACACACACACATTTTATGAAGTGTGTATATTTTATGAAACTAAAATACTTTAAATAAAGACATTTAACGGTTGCCTATTTCTCTGTTTTGAGCCTTACTTTGCATTCTTTTCTCTTTTCGCACGTAACAATCCGTCCAAAAGTCCAACACCAGAAATGCATCTCAGAATCATTTTCTGTACTTAAGAACTTACTGAAGCAAGAAGTCAGCAAAATAGAAGTTAAAGTTTATCTAAACATTGGCCCTGATCATGCCTCTGAGCTCATAGTAGAGGTGAAGCCTCCATGCGAGGATCTCCCTCGCCACGCAGAAAGGTGGCTCAGCCATCTCCATGGCCGTATCCTCCCTTATTACCTGTCAGCTCTGTGTTCTTGGGGAACCAGGGTGCAGAACCCTGCACGCATGAAGAACACCTCCCCTCCGCCCCCAGCCTCTGTTTGAACCAAAACCAATCAGGAGAAAGACTTACAAAAAGCAATGAAAAGACAGTGGGAGACACAACAAAAGCACTCCGGACAAGGGTGACAGGATTAAGGAAACTCCCCTAGCCACATTTGCATCGAAGATGGGACATCGAAGGCAGCTCCATTAGCATACAGAATGGAGAACAGAGATTCCAAGGCAAGAACCACATGGAACTCTGGGACCAGAAAAGCAGGGAAGCATTGCTTGACGGGGATCGCTGCTCCAGATTTTAATGAACCCATACCTGCACACATCCAGCTCAGTAATTATCAAACCAATTCTAGTAATAAATCCTTTATTGGTATCCAAAATAGTGAAGGTCCCTAATTGTATTGTGAATTCCCTCCAAGGAACACAGCCCATAGCCAGGAGTGATCAGTTCCTATTGTCTAATCTGAACAAAACAACTGGTATACACCCTTGAGCCATCAGTTTACCCATAAACAAATCTAGTGTTCTCCCTTGAACCATTGTTGTTTCCCTACAAAAAAAAAAAACCCTACCCATGCTCAACTAAGTGTTCTGATGCCTGGATCCAAATTCTGCATCAATTCCATTGGGACTTCATCTTCTCCTGACTGATCATACTGGGGGTTCTGACTGACTCCAGCACTCTGGACCCCCAGCTACCACCACCACCTAGGAACCCGGACCTGTTCAAGCGTCACGGAGTGGTGAGAACCCAACTCTCTCTCTCTCTGTTTCCCTCCCCCCCTACTCTAGGTATAGCTTTCTAATCCTGACTTGTGTGATCAGGTATAGTTTTCTAAATCTGACTTTTGTCATCAAATTTAAGCTAGATTTAATATTGTAACTGTTTTGTTTGTTTGGCTCTCCTTGTATGATTATTACCTGGCAATTAATAACTTTGATGGTTAAACTGGTTGCGTCTCTCCCTCTCTCTCTCTTGTGTTTTTGGCTTCCCAATTTGCTCTGCAGCAACACTCGTCTCACCTAAGCTAAAGATCCCTGTAGTGTCCAAAAATCCTGTAGGGTTTGCTCATCAAGTGGGTTACTAACAGAACAATTGTAACATGAAAGTGAGGATAGCGATGTGCTGAACCTGTGACATAGGAGGGTGGCAGCATGGAAGCGCTGCTCGACCCAGCCTGCTCAGACGTACTCTATTCCAGTGTGTTGCCTGTGGCATATGAGGGTAATGGCTTGGAAGTGCTGCTTGACCCAGCCTGCTGAGTCCAGAGGCGTATAAGGGGTCAGATTGGGAGTGCTGATTGACCCGGTCTGCTCAGATGCGTTCTGTTAATGTGGGTGTGTGTGTTCATCTGATTCTGGGACTGGAGAAACCCAGCCTTGGGGAACCTAGGTCCTGCAGGATAGCTCCATTGGGAGGGAACTTGCAGAAGGGAAAAGTAGAGCGCCGTATGAAAACACAAGTGACACAAGCAGTACATTGATAGAATTACAGACCTCGCCCCCCCACCCCCTAGAAGATTAACCCTAATAAATGAGCTCACCTGAAAGTAACGGGCAAATCTGGTAACACCCTGCACCTGAACCCATGGAGAGCTCTCTGTGAATCCACAATTCCACCTGAGGGAAGTGACACAGGAGTGGATAACTTACCATTCCCCCATACTAGCTCTACAGAACTCAGGGAAGAAATTGAACTTAGCCAGCGGCTGTATTACATTTCTAATGCTCTGTCTATGATGGGAGTCCAGGAAGCCATGATGACTGGGAGCGGGGGGGAAACACTGGAGACCCAAAGCTCCTGAGATGTGCACATCTCTACAGATCCCAGGCAATTCACTGGCTTTGGCTAAGAGTTCCTCAGAAAGTTCCACAGCAGGGAAAGAAACAAAATATATTGCCCCCATTCCCACTAGAGTGGCTTGGGAGACATCTCTGAGGGGGAACCTTGTGGAGATTTTATTCCCCTCCCATGGATTTTCTCATAAGAAGGGGGTGACTGGGCCAACTGCTGTTTGGAAGGCTGTAACTATAACATAGCACAAAAGGGAAAAGCAATATTCTTTTCATTGTAATTTGTCTAGGATTTCAGTAGGCTATTCTCAACCTACTGAAGTCTTCTCAATTAGCTTTCCTATTGGATAAGCAAGTGACTAAATGCACCCCTTTATGCACACCCTATTCACTACTGTAATACACTTTGTACAAAATATGCCTTGTGAGGTATCATCTGAAAACTAGTAACTCGCTGGTCAATAAAATCATGCTGAAATGTATGTAGCAATGTAATATGTAAAGTTATGAATTCCCCCGAATGATGTTGGTAGCACATATTCAAACCCACTTACCTCCAGTGAGGAAGGAGTGGTTAAGCACGTCTATCTTAAACAAAGGAATATGTGTTTACCTTAGTTTACATATAAGTAGTAAGCAAGGTCCTTGAGAAAGCAAAGGGGTAGGAACAGACCTATCTGCATTTTACCAAACTGCATCATGGAACCTCTTTCACCACAAGACTCTATGTCTCCATCCTCACAGTGGGAATGAACATTATCCAGGGGTAAATCTCAGGAAAATTCATTCCAAAGGGCGACTGGACTATAAAACTAGGGGCAAAAAACACCACAGTATCTCTCCCTATCCATCTCTCACCTCTCTTTCATCGAAGACGACAAAAGAAATCAGCGCTTTGGATTTCGGGGCAGATCCTGACTCGAGAATTTGGTCAGCAGTATTGCTGGGAATCTGTGGTAAGAATTTTACCTTGAACCAAGTCTAGTTCGTTAAGTTTAGTAACTAGAAAGCCTTTTCACTTCATTTCTCTTATCACCATTTCTGACTTTAAAGCCTTATACTTGTACTCACTTAAAATCTCTCTCTCTCTTTGTAGTTAAATAAACTTGTTTTATTCTTTAATTAAAACTAATCCAGTGTTATCTTTAAAATGAACTGTGAGTAACTCCATTTAAAGTAGCAAAATGTTGTATACTGACCCCTTACAAGGGCAATGGACCTCCAGTATCTGGGCTGTCCAGGAGAGGGCTGCAGAACACATGTATGGCGGGAAATCTGGGACAGTGAGTGTGCTGGGCCCTGCAAGTGGTAACCAGAGCTGGTGGAAACCAGAGTGTGACTGGTGTGTGCTGGCAGGCTGTAGCTATCCACAGACATGCAGGTTGTGACTGCATGCTGTTTGGCTGTTTGTGAGGGGTCAAGGTTGGGAGCTACAGCAGCAAAGCACTATGAGAAAGCAAGGTTGCAGGGCAGGTTGTGAGACCCCCTCCTCACTGGTCTGTATTGCACCCAGGAATGTCAGAATAGGCCTCACTCCTTTTTCCCCATAATTAGGAACCTTAGAAGAAGGAGCCCACCTGGCTCACAGAAGTTCCATGTGTGCAGATAAACCACCCAACACAACAGAACTGGAGAATATAATTATTTTTACAAAGAAGGTAATGAAACAACAAACAAAAAATATCTAAGTGGAATAAAACATTCCAAAAGTGCAGTTGTTATGAGTCCTGGTGATGGATCCAAGCCACAGAATTCAGACCCAGGTTCAGATCTCCAATATCTCAACGTTTAAGGAAGTTTGGATCTGAAATTTTGGGTTAATGCGTTATTGGGAAATTCAGGTTTTGGTTAGCATTCTGAATCACCCCAAATTTCAGAGGTTTTTGGATCCAGGATTTTGGGTCTAGCCCATTTTTATACTTTTCAGGTTTTTGTAGACCCTCAGTCTTCATTTCATGCCTCAGAACAACTGAGGCACAGATATCCAGCACCTCACACCTTAATGTGTGGTATTGGTACACAGTAATATGAGGATAAGGAATTTTCCTAAATAATTACACACATTGAGCTTATAAAGGGAAGGGTAAACCCCTTTGAAATCCCTCCTGGCCAGGGGAAAGCTCCTCTCACCTGTAAAGGGTTAAGAAGCTAAAGGTAACCTCGCTGGCACCTGACCAAAATGACCAATGAGGAGACAAGATACTTTCAAAAGCTGGGAGGAGGGAGAGAAACAAAGGGTCTGTGTCTGTCTGTAGTCGTCTTGGCCAGGGACAGAACAGGAATGGAGTCTTAGAACTTTTAGTAAGTAATCTAGCTAGGTATGTGTTAGATTATGATTTCTTTAAATGGCTGAGAAAAGAATTGTGCTGAATAGAATAACTATTTCTGTCTGTGTATCTTTTTTGTAACTTAAGGTTTTGCCTACAGGGGTTCTCTATGTTTTTGAATCTAATTACCCTGTAAGGTATCTACCATCCTGATTTTACAGGGGGGATTTCTTTATTTCTATTTACTTCTATTTTTTATTAAAAGTCTTCTTGTAAAACACTGAATGCTTTTTCATTGTTCTCAGATCCAAGGGTTTGGGTCTGTGGTCACCTATGCAAATTGGTGAGGCTTTTTATCCAACATTTCCCAGGAAAGGGGGGGTGCAAGTGTTGGGAGGATTGTTCATTGTTCTTAAGATCCAAGGGTCTGGGTCTGTAGTCACCTAGGCAAATTGGTGAGGCTTTTTACCAAACCTTGTCCAGGAAGTGGGGTGCAAGGTTTTGGGAAGTATTTTGGGGGGAAGGACGCGTCCAAACAGCTCTTCCCCAGTAACCAGTATTAGTTTGGTGGTGGTAGCGGCCAGTCCAAGGATAACGGGGGTAATATTTTGTACCTTGGGGAAGTTTTGACCTAAGCTGGTAAAGATAAGCTTAGGAGGTTTTTCATGCAGGTCCCCACATCTGTACCCTAGAGTTCAGAGTGGGGGAGGAACCTTGACATGAAGGTTCCTCCCCCACTCTGAACTCTAGGGTACAGATGTGGGGACCTGCATGAAAAACCTCCTAAGCTTATCTTTACCAGCTTAGGTCAAAACTTCCCCAAGGTACAAAATATTACCCCCGTTATCCTTGGACTGGCCGCTACCACCACCAAACTAATACTGGTTACTGGGGAAGAGCTGTTTGGACGCGTCCTTAAATAAATAAAGAAATAAATAAATAAAGAAATCCCCCCTGTAAAATCAGGATGGTAGATACCTTACAGGGTAATTAGATTCAAAAACATAGAGAACTCCTCTAGGCAAAACCTTAAGTTACAAAAAAGATACACAGACAGAAATAGTTATTCTATTCAGCACAATTCTTTTCTCAGCCATTTAAAGAAATCATAATCTAACACATACCTAGCTAGATTACTTACTAAAAGTTCTAAGACTCCATTCCTGTTCTGTCCCTGGCCAAGACGACTACAGACAGACACAGACCCTTTGTTTCTCTCCCTCCTCACAGCTTTTGAAAGTATCTTGTCTCCTCATTGGTCATTTTGGTCAGGTGCCAGCGAGGTTACCTTTAGCTTCTTAACCCTTTACAGGTGAGAGGAGCTTTCCCCTGGCCAGGAGGGATTTCAAAGGGGTTTACCCTTCCCTTTATATTTATGACAAGCTTGTTCTGAATAAAATGTATTTCCTATGACTCTTATAGTTCACAATTTCTAAAATAAATTTCATATGAAAGAGGAAGGAAACATACTGCTAATAGCTGTAAGTGGTACTTTTTTCTTTTTAGTTAGATACATAGAACAAAATCACCTTAAGTCATCTATTATTGCAGCATAGTAGGGTACACAAAATGACCAAGTCTCCCCATTTAAAAAAATGCAATAAAGTTTATTCCTTACTACCCAAATATTCCTTTTTTTCTGGTTGATCATACCCTTTTTTTTATTTGGCCTGTAAAAACCTCCACCCTCACATTCACAGGTGATCATTCCAGGACATTCCCCCCTCCCCTGCAGCTATGAAATTCTGGCCACATTGAAGTCAATAGTAGTTTTGCCACTGACTATCAGGATTTCACACAAGGGATATAATGAAGGAAGACAATGAAAACTTGAATAACTGAAGAATGACAAGGCCTGCATGATATGAAGTCTCATGTGAAGGGTACAGAATGGATTACCATCTTGTGATCTAAGTTTTCATTTTGCATTGATTGACTACTGTATTTCAGAATGTAGGTATCAAGATATTATTTCGGATTTTTGTTTTTCTGTGCAAATTGAAACTGTGTCACAAATTCTTCCCAGTTATAGCGACTCATGCTTTGCAGTGCTTTCTTTAAAACCATGTCCTGAAGATACATTAGTAACTGTAAGAGCAACTTTATTCTAGCTTTCAAAGTGAAGCCACATGCTTAGACGTCAGTAGGAAAGTAACTTTAATTCATTCTGGATGACCTTTTCATTGGAAAGCAAAACACTGCCCTCAGGCTATTTAGAAAGGTTAGATGTACCTTTTTCCTTTTACTGTTATGAGGCATATATTTATTAGTGCTCTCTAGTGTTTTTCTTATACCAACAGCAGCTCAATCTTAAAAACAAAACTCCACAACCCTTTGTAGCTCATTAACTGGTTCCAGGCTCTAGCCTGTAATATTCAAGTGTAAAATTTTCAGTCATGACAAAATAGGGTCATTGCTATGATTCAGCAAGCAGATTCATTAAAGACTCAACAGTCCTTATTCTTTAGAACTTGTTTGGTTCGGCTAAAATAGCCAATTTAAACACTCTCTTGTGAAATGGTATTATATTCAATGCTTGTCATCTTTGCTAGTATGGAATCTTGATCTGGAGATGTGGGATTTAGCACCCATGGGACAATGTTAATTACAAGCTAAGGAAATCATGGTTCTGCATGCAGATTGGTGAAAAGTCTTTATTAACTGTTTGGAAATAGTGAATTCTTCATTAGTCAGAACACTGAACCAGAGGCTGCTGCCTATGAACCATTGATTAGAGTTTATGGCAGCAATAACCTCCCTGAAAAACATTTGTTACTATACTTAATGAGCAGATTTTAGACCATTAACCTTCCTTAAGAGGTCAACCAACAAAATGGATGTTAACTGCTTGTAACAACCAATATTTCTGAAATTACTATTTAGATGCCGTTAGCATCAAATAAGCATCTTTTAAAATATGGTATAAAATGACTTGTATGTTAATAACAATTGAATATGTCGGAAAAGGGTTCCCATATTAAACACTAGCAGCCCTATCTTTTCAGTAAAATAAGATAATGCTTGGCTCTTATATAGTACTTTTCCTTTAAAAGTCTCAAAGTGCTTTAGGAAAACAGATACGTATTAATCCCATTTTACAGAGGGTGAAATAAAATCAGAAGTAAAATGACTTGTTCAAAGTCACACAAGTCCATGTCAAGATCCAAGATTAGAAACTAAGAATGAAATCCTGGCCTGATTTAAGTCAATGGGAGTTTTGCCTTTGACTTCAATGGAGTCAGGTTTTCAACCCTGGGTTTTTGACTTCCAGATCAGTGTTTTAATCACTAGACAACAAAGGTTTGCCTCTCTTTCCTGGTAATCTGAGTGCAAATTCCTACATTCTGTGAGGGGCTAGTCCCAATTTCAGTAATCTGTGGCCAGCAACCAGTATAGCTGTCAGTGCAAACATTGAGTGTATATGAGGAATACTGTTGTCAAGGTTCCTTCCCAACTCTGAACGCTAGGGTACAGATGTGGGGACCTGCATGAAAACCTCCTAAGCTTACTTTTACCAGCTTAGGTTAAAACTTTCCCAAGGTACAAACTATTTTACCCTTTGCCCTTGGACTTTCGCTGCCACCACCAAATGTCTAACCAGTATTATTATTATTATTAGGAAAGAGCTCGTTTGGAAACGTCTTTCCCCCCCAAACCCTCCCTTACCTTTATACCCCCTTTCCTGGGGAAGGCTTGATAAAAATCCTCACCAATTTGCATAGGTGAACACAGACCCAAATCCTCGGATCTTAAGAACAATGAAAAAAGCATTCAGTTTCTTAAAAGAAGAATTTTAATAGAAGAAAAAGTAAAAAAAAGAATCACCTCTGTAAAATCAGGATGGTAAATACCTTACAGGGTAATTAGATTTAAAACATAGAGAATCCCTCTAGGCAAAACCTTAAGTTACAAAAAGACACAAAAATAGGAATCTACATTCCATTCAGCACAGCTTATTTTCTCAGCCCTTTAAACAAACAGAATCTAACACATATCTAGCTAAATTACTTACTAAGTTCTAAGACTCCATTCCTGTTCTGTCCCCGGCAAAAGCATCACACAGACAGACCCAGACCCTTTGTTTCTCCCCCCCTCCAGCTTGGAAAATATCTTGTCTCCTCATTGGTCATTTTGGTCAGGTGCCAGCGAGGTTATCCTAGCTTCTTAACCCTTTACAGATGAAAGGGTTTTTCCTCTGGCCAGGAGGGATTTTAAAGGTGTTTACCCTTCCCTTTATATTTATGACAACTGTACTACAATTTGAACTGGTAGCAATTTGCTTGAAACTGGGGTAAGCTCAACTAAGTGCAAATCAAGGCTTTTTGTGTTTTGGGTTTGCACTGATGCAGCTATACTGGTTGTTATTCAAGCACTACTGAAGTCAGGGCTAATCCCCACTATAAACAAGGCCTGAGATAAAGAACAAAATGTCCTGTGTCAATAACTTCTTAACTGGGATTTTTATATTGTCCCTTTCGGACTAGAAACAACCCACATTTATTTTGAAATGAGTACTGAAATATTTCCTTCATGAACAATTCTAGAATATGAATGTGTACAAAAATGTTGCCTATACCCTCGAGAAATCTTATGATTAGGTTACTGTAGTGTGTATTTCACTTTAGGTGGCTATAGACTTTGGGCCCTGCCAAAATAGTGAAGCAATGCTATTATTAGCAATCCCATTGAAAGGTTACAAAACATTACGTTTCTATTTTAGCACAGAAGTCCATTGCATAATGGTCTACTGCAACCAAAACGTAAGAACCTGAGGTGGATAAATTATATTTTATGTGCATAATTTTTCTGTTGCAGAACCCAGTACAGTGCTGCCAAAATATGCACAAAGGCAAAGTGCTTGAAAACATTTAGTGGCAGTATTTTTGGGATTGAGATAAAATACAGATAGCCTCAGTTGTGCATAAGCACCTGCTAGCTCCAACAGAAATTTAACTAATAGAGTCGTATCATATATAGCACCTCTGGGATCTGCATAATGAAGCTATCCATATTTAATAATTCTTCCAAATCACAGTAATACAATAACATTTGTGACCTAATCATTTAAAATAGCTCTTCTTCAGGAGCAAAATAATAAACCAACAACATATGGGATTGTTGGATCAATAACAACGGTAATGATGCAACATGTATCAACTAAAAAGCACTATTGTGATGGCAACATCTATTTACAATGAAGCATAGCATCAACATGGATTTCTGTCATTCTAAATCATTGCCTTTCCAAAGTCTAATTCTAGAGTTTGGGAAATTTGGTATTTCTATTAATTCTTTGAAAGTTCTTGGTCAGCTTCTATCCTGTAAACAAGCTTTGTTATCAGAATATTTAACTCAGGCAAGCTCTGTACAATAATAATTTAATGACTGGATTCCATATTGCTTTGGGAATACTTGTTAATTGAAAGGCCACAGTGTTGCTGCATTAACATAATTTCTCTTTACTACTATAGCTATCTTAGTTTGTTCCTCCCCCCAGAACTGGAGTGGCAGTTTACAAAATGTAACATGTAACGGTCTTGAAATTTACTGGTTTTGGCAGATTAGGTGCTGGAATTTTAGGAGCCAAATAACTTTGAAGATAAATCTCACCTAACAGAGAGGTAACGTTCAGCTTGCAATGTGAGACTATGAAAAGAATAGTCAAATCTCAGTTTAGGGCATAAATTTATCACCTGTGGGATCACAGAATAAACTTTCCCATTTCTACAATGGGCTATGAACATTATGAAGGGAATCTTCCTCTCCTCAGACACTGTGACTGGCCACTGCTAGTTTGCTCCAGCATGGGAACACCTATGTATCCACTGATTAGTAGTCCTACAGGCGTTGTGAAACCATTCTATAGCTCATTAATGAAATAATACTTATTGAAAATATTTAATTTCTCCTTTTCAGTAATGGAGTCAAGCTCAGAGCTTGTCCTTGATAAGCTAGAAGTCTGAACAATGAATAAAATGTATATTATGAGCCTGCAGGACACATTTGTGCATTCTAGAAATTTAAATCAGGATATTTGTATTAGACCATGTCTACACACAGAAGATGTACCACTTAACTGTACCAGTATAGCTAAAGCAGTACAATCCCTCCATTGTGGATGCAGTTATACTGGTATAAATGTGTTTGTATTGATATAGTTTATTCCCATGGCAATGGGGAATAAGATGCATGGGGAGAAGCAGATTTATATCATTATAACTGCATCCATACTAGGCTTATACAAGTGCAACTTTTTAGGTAGAATATCACATCCCTAACTGAAACTGTGCAGAGACCAGGCCTTCCTGTTCAGTTCTTAATGAACTTTCAGGCACTGCTTCCTGAGATCCCTTTTATGGTTTCTGTTGCCTCCATATGTAACTCTGATGAGCTTACACTTCTTCTTAAGTACTTCTGTATCAGAAAACAAGAGCAAAGCTGAAACAAAGTGAGTAATCTGTTTTTGTCTTTGCTTTCACTGCATGAGATAATGTGGAGGTGTTAATTACAAGACTTCACTGAGTCTTGACTAATAACAGTGTGCAAACAAATGTATGTCAGATTTAGCTACAGAAAAGCTTGTACTAATAAGGTAAAACTAGCAATTAGAGCTGACAATGAAGTAATACTTTCTCTTGAATATTCATTTATGAAGTTTTTGATTGGTAGAAGGATTGCTTCTGCTTGCCCAGATGGAAACTAAGAACAGGAACCCACAGTCATTCATTTAAAATAAATTAAATATCATTTGGTGAGCCAGCACATTGGATTAATTCTCCTTTGTACTAATGCACTGACCCTTTACATCAAAGGCAGAGACATAATGTTCACTAAGATTCCCCAATCTGTGACCTTGGCATAACAGGAACAAATTGAATTCCCAGAAGAAGAAAAATGACAGTGACCATATAAAATCACTAACTGTGTGTTTGAAACATCATTTATTTCATTTAAATTCTACACTGGAGCTTCTTGGGTTAGAAGAAGAACGAATATGATTAGCTCCCTAAACCAAGTCTTGTCACTTAGTCTGGGGTGTTTTTTGTTTTATTTTGTTTCTTTCTTAACAAAGCAGTTTTGACATACTTCTTTAAGCACACAAGCCAAATGTTCACATGTTGGATGAATGCATGCCCGGAGGAAGCAGGCTGCACATTCAAATCTCTTTTATGTGCTTGGATCCAGAAAATAAAAACAACTGCAAGTTCAAATTTAGCCCCTTCTTCTGATTTATATCCTATGGATTTACTATTCTTCTGAAACCATTTTACCATTATTGCACAATCTATGGAGCAAACTATGTGTGTATCTCTATATTTATTTCATTTAAAAATATTTCTTATTGAAAATGCTGCACTGCAAAATCTATAGGTAGATATTATTTCATATGAGTTTGATCTATCAGGGACATTATTTAAGGAAGTAATCTTAGGGAAGAGAATAAAACCATGTTGTCTGCAAAAGACCTTCCCATGGTTATCTCGTACCTGGACTAGAATAACCATCCTCCATCATCTCCTCTCTGGCTTTTCTACACCACAAAATTGAACTGACAACTGGTGTCAACAATGCATGCAGCTGAAGTGGTGCTGAATACTGTAGGCCATTGCTGAAACTATGCTGAATGTGTTTTTCTCCTGTTTTATGCTTTCATCTAAACTGGAGTCAGAATTGGTGCAGCTTCACCTGTTGTTGACACCTGTGCTCAGCAGCAGTTCGATATTGTAGAATAGACAGGCCTCTGTGTCTTCCGATCTATCCAATTATCTTTGAAAACTCATGGTGATCAGGGGAGGTCCCGGATGACTGGAAAAAGGCTAATGTAGTGCCCATCTTTAAGAAAGGGAAGGAGGAGGATCTGGGGAACTACAGGCCAGTCAGCCTCACCTCAGTTCCTGGAAAAATCATGGAGCAGGTCCTCAAGGAATCAATTCTGAAGCACTTAGAGGAGAGGAAAGTGATCAGGAACAGTCAGCATGGATTCACCAAGGGCAAGTCATGCCTGACTAATCTAATTGCCTTCTATGACGAGATATGTGGCTCTATGGATGAGGGAAAAGCAGTGGATGTGTTATTCCTTGACTTTAGCAAAGCCTTTGACATGGTCTCCCACAGTATTCTTGACAGCAAATTAAAGAATATGGGCTGGATGAATGGACTATAAGGTGGATAGAAAGCTGGCTAGATCATTAGACTCCAAGGGCAGTGATCAATGGCTCCATGTCTAGTTGCAGCCGGTATCAAGTGGAGTGCCCCAAGGGCACTGGGGCCGGTCAGTCCTGGGGCCGGTTTTGTTCAATATCTTCATTAATGATCTGGAGGATGGTGTGGACTGCACCCTCAGCAAGTTTGCAGATGACACTACACTGGGAGGAGAGGTAGATACGCTGGAGGGTAGGGATAGGATACAGAGGGACCTCGAAAAATTAGAGGATTGGGCCAAAAGAAATCTGATGAGGTTCAACAAGGACAAGTGCAGAGTCCTGCACTTAGGATGGAAGAATCCCATGCACCGCTACAGACTAGGGACCGAATGGCTAGGCAGCAGTTCTGCAGAAAAGGACCTAGGGGTTACAGTGGATGAGAAGCTGGATATGAATCAACAGTGTGCCCTTGTTGCCAAGAAGGCCAATGGCATTTTGGGCTGTATAAGTAGGGGCACTGCCAGCAGATCGAGGGACGTGATTGTTCCCCTCTATTCGACATTGGTGAGGCCTCATCTGGAGTAGTGTGTCCAGTTTTGGGCCCCACATTTCAAGAAGGATGTGGAAAAATTGGAAAACGTCCAGCAGAAGGCAACAAAAATGATTAAGGGACTGGAACACATGAGTTATGAGGAGAGGCTGAGGGAACTGGGATTTTTAGTCTGCGGAAGAGAAGAATGAGGAAGGATTTGATAGCTGCTTTCAACTACCTGAAAGGGGGTTCCAAAGAGGATGGATCTAGACTGTTCTCAGTGATAGCAGATGACAGAACGAGGAGTAATGGTCTCAAATTGCAGTGGGGGAGGTTTAGGTTGGATATTAGGAAAAACTTTTTCACTATGAGGGTGGTGAAGCACTGGAATGTGTTACCTAGGGAGGTGGTGGAATCTCCTTCCTTTGAAGTTTTTAAGGTCAGGCTTGACAAAGCCCTGGCTGGCATGATTTAGTTGAGGTTGGTCCTGCTTTGAGCAGGGGGTTGGACTAGATGACCTCCTGAGGTCTCTTTCAACCCTGATATTCTATGATTTTATGATTCAAGGCAACACTTCGCTGCTGATGATTTGACATTATCAACCCCTGCTCCAATCCATTCACTTTTTATCTTTTCCCACATTGAGTTCAAGGTCCTTATAGGCTTGCTATTATGTGCAGGTTTAGATGGTGTGGTGGTTTAAATGGTGATAGCTTGTGCACACTGTCTGCATAGGCATAGTTTGACTTCTATATTTGGGGAAGGGGAGCAGCTCCAGTCAGGCCAATGGGGCAGTGCATGGAGGGCAAATTCCGTGCCTGCTCGAAGCTTGCAGTTTGTAACCAGTTTTTTGTGTGTTTGCGGTGGGCGAGGGGCGGGGGGAAGGGAGAGGAATGACAACGACTGTTTGCTCCTATTATTGTTTCCATCAGCAGACCTGAGCCTGGGGTAACAAAGATGAAGAATGTTAAGCACAAATCAGCAAGCTCAATGCAAAGACCAGGCAGTATTTTGGAGCAGTTGGCTCTTCTCTCATTTTTGCAGGAGGAAGTAGAAAGGGAAATCTGAAATTTTTACACAAACACACACACAGTTATTATAACAGTTCTACTATTCCAACAGCCTGAAAAGAGCCCAACGCTGGTATGACAATTTATATATATCTTCCATCCCTGAGTTGGGCAAATATTCTGTCAAATAATTTGCAAGAATGAATTAACATCCCCAGAGTTCTTAATTTCTTTGTCTAAGGGTGTGGGGTACTAACCAAAGCTTTGAAACCATGATTAATTTCTTCAGATACTATTCAAGGGAAAATTTCATGACACCTTTAACAAAGAGAATTGACTAAAGTGGATTGTGTTATGGAGGTATGTTTTATTTGCTGGTTTATGACTAAATACTGGTACCTCAAATGCCCTGATCTCATCAGCCCTAGCAAGACAAACTGAGGAGCACAATCACTAAAAATGGATAGTTTAAAGTGAACAAAATTAACAAATGAACATTTTTTTAAAAATACTGAATCTTAGAAAAAACACTTCTGTTAATTATATCTTACAGCAGGTATTGGCTGTCAAGGTAATGCATTACTACACTATTTGGAAAAACTACAGTTCTAATTAGATGAGCAAATAAATGTTCATTTCAATTTATTAATATAGCTGTAGGCCTTGTTGCAATTTATCTCTCATTTCTGAGACCAATCCATCTCAGGCTGGAAATTATTGTGGTGAAGTAACTGGTTTTAATAATGGATACAAGCGGTGAATTATTCATGCAGAGGGGAGCAAGCCTTGATGCTTTCCACTCATTCCTTTAATTAACTCTGAGATGCTGATGAGTCCTATAGTGTCTCTAAGCTTTCTAATTTTATTTTTCCTAGAAATGTGAATTCTCTTGTAGGCACAAAAATATTCTGTTTATCAATAGTTTCTTCCCAAAAATGCAATCCTCATGAAGTAACTGCTCTTTCTTGTACCTCAAATTTCTCTCTTTCATATTGATACTATTGAAAAACTTAGTTTTTACAATTTTAGTTCAAAATCTAACTCAGATTTCCTCAGTAAAAGCTAGATAGATTTTTCCTTTCTGCAAAACTTTAATCTTAGACTTTGTGTACTTTGAGCTGTGATGATAGCCATTGGTGCACAGAAACAAATGTAATCACATCAGTGTAAAACCCTACTGTAGACAGGCAAAGACTAGTAATTCCATGGATGCAAATAGTGACTTTTCAGTAAACTCCATTGGTGCAAATAGCTGCTTTTCCTATGTACTCTAGGGATTGCACCAATGTAGACACCTATGGCTGTAAATTGGGTAAATTCCCATTGTAGACAAGGTCTGAGGAAACAGTCAATGGCCAGATTCTGCAAACATTTATACACTATGTAACGTTTTTGAGTAGCAGCCGTGTTAGTCTGTATCCGTAAAAAGAAAAGGAGTACTTGTGGCACCTTAGAGACTAACCAATTTATTAGAGCATAAGCTTTCGTGAGCTATAGCTCACTTCATCGGATGCATATGATGAAATATGTAACGTTGACCATGTGTGTAGTTTCATTCAGTCGGACTACTTGGGTGAGCATAAGTTGTGTGTGCGCATATCTGTTTGTAAGATCTGGCTATATGCCAGGACACCTTAGAAGGAAGAAAGTTTAAAAAAAACATTACTAACACTTCTACAGTAAATCAAATATTCTTGTATGTACATTTAACTAAGTTCTTGTTTCAAGCCATTAGTTTTTAGCTGCTTAGAGTTAATGAGCTACAAAAGATGCTTTCAAGCCTGCATTGGATGTAACATCAAACAAAAATTCTAAACTCATACCAAATGTAAGTGCTGCAATTATTCGTACGCAACGTGGTATGCTATTTATGTGGGTTTAGCAATGTGCTTAAGTGTTTCCTGTACAGAATCACTCATTGTGGCTTCTTAATGAAATAAATTAATGTCAATATTTCAGATCTTTTTGCTATATTTTTCTTACAAGTTTGTTATTGAAATGGGGTGTGTGTGTGTGTGTGTGTGTGTGTGAGAGAGAGAGAGAAATGTATTTCACTAACACTTTCTGATCTGATATAAATCAATGATTTTGCTGTGAACACATTAGGGACATGCTTAGATAATTGATTGTACCTTATCTGGCAGATGTACATTGCTATTACCTGTTACTATGGAAGTAAAAAATGCAGTACATCTGAGCATTTATTGAACAATTTATTTGCATGGTGACAACAGATTTCTTCTTTCATTTTGGCATTTCAGAGCTGAAATAAGAATATGGGGGAGGTCTTAGCCTACCACTTCTTTGCGGAAATTGAATCGCTATTTCTATAAATCAAATACCATGTTAAAAGCTCTGTGAAGTAAACAATGATGTATGTGAATTAGCAGCACCACTTTAGTCAATACAAATCAAAGTGGCTTTATGAAGGTATTGATGTTTTTAGCTCTGACTAAGGTTGAATACATTTACGCATTTACCCCTGGGGGGGACTGTTGATCCAAATGAATCTATTCACTTTGAAACCAGATCATGGTCATGGCAGCAAACAAGCTTGTATATACCAAACTAAATGTGGCACTTATATTAACTGTACTGACGGAAAGCTTGTAGCAAAAAAATCTTGAATATTAATCTTAACATAACAAAATGGGTCTGAAAAAATTACCTGATTGAGGCATACACAGTATATTTTCAATCAATTTTCCATTTATAATTCTAATTTCAGATATAGAGCATTATGATAAAATACCAACTGAGTAAACAATTTGACTTGTCACACACACACTAAAAGCAGCAGACTAGTTCTGATAATAAATCTTTTTTCCCCCCATCTTCATATTCATTACTAATTTAAAATAATATCCTCTTTAAAAACAAATTATATTTTGCGTTTATGCAAACTACACACAACCTGGACCAATTCTACTCTCAGTTATATTGATGTAAACCTAAAGTAACTCCCATGAAGTCTTTACAAGGTGTAACTGAGAGGTGGCCGTGCCCATATGTCTATTACTGATAACATGCAAGTACTGTATACTGAATAGTGCTCAGCTACTGCTACTCAATTCTATTGAGTATATATTACAGAGAGATGACAAAGATCTTATTTATTTCTACAAAATTAATGATTATGTGGAAAATGTCATATTTCTGTTTGAATAAGATAATGAAAACTGTCAGGCTTTACAAGATTAGCCACAGAACACAGAACATTAGGATTGTAATCATATGACTGGAGGGAAATATGAAATGCCTCATTCAATAAAGAAAACTACACCCTTTGGTTCAAATGCAAAAACACAACACATGCTAAAAGCCATCACCCAGCAATTTAAAATCTCTCTCTCTCTCTACTGTTGACCAGTACCCTTGGATTTAAAGGGTAGCATATTGTTTGTACTCTAGTGTATGAAAGGGCAAGTCTGAATCCCTTTTGCCTTTTCCGCTAAGAAAATAAGAACGTATAAATATCTCTTCAAAGCCATCATGCTTAATAAAGGTCAGCTTGCCCAAGGGTGCTTGTGAGAGACAAACATATATTAGAGGAAACTTAGGAAAATAAAACCAAAACTGGTGTGTGGTTGGAAGTAATATTTTAAAGCACATATAAAAAAAGAACTGTACATCAAAATGTCCTCTCCAATGGGTTTTCTCTCTCCCTCTCCAAAGAATAGTGCAGCATTCAAGTGTGTGCATTTTCTATTAAACGTGTTAAATCACACGTTTAGTCACGCAGGCTGCAGCAGCACCATAGCAAAGGGGGAAGGGAGAATTAAATACTGGTCAAGCAGTGTGTTAATGAAACATTTACACAAGCAATGTATGTGCCAGTAATAAAAAAAGGCCTCTTTCATCCCACCCTTTCATTACTTAGTACAATCTTTAAGAGGATTAACTAAAACAAAAAAAAAAAAGAATGTTCTTATCAGTTGATTCTCAGGATCTGTAATGCTGAGTTCTTAATAGATTGCCCCTGAATTAGGATTACTGCAGTGCAAGTTCTTTCAGGCATTGCTACAGAATAGAAAGCCGTTTGTTTTTGAAGCATCCCCTCCCTGTACGAAGGGAGCGATTGACTTTGTGAGGAAATGACTAAGTCGCCAAGTTTATGTATACTGATCCTTTATGCCACTGCCCCTTCACTTTAAATGGGAATGTTTGTTTGTTTATTTTTGTGATGATGGTGATTGCCTTGAAACATGCACTAAGTCCTCAGCTAATATGATTACAAAACTGCTGACAGTGGAGGTTTAGCAGCAGGGAGCAGCTGACTCTGATGAAGTCCATATCAAAGATCTAATCTAATATTACAGTAGAACCTCAGAATTATGAACACCAGAGGTATGAACTGACTGGTCAACCACTATGCCTCATTTGGAACTGGAAGTATGCAATCAGGCAGCAGCAGAGACCAAAAAAAAAAAAAAAAGCAAGTACAGTACTGTGTTAAACATAAATTACTAAAAGCATAAAGGGAAGGTTTAAAAAAAAGATTTGACAAGGCAAGGAAACTGTTTTTGTGCTTGTTTCATTTAAATTAAGATGGTTAAAAGCAGCATTTTTCTTCTGCATAGTAAAGTTTCAAAGCTGTAGTAAGTCAGTGTTCAGTTGTAAACTTTTGAAAGAATAACCATAATGTTTTGTTCAGGGTTATGAACATTTCAGAGTTATGAACAACCTCCATTCCCGAGGTTCCACTGTAAAAAACAAACCAACCCTTACACAACTGAGAACTGCTTGATAAATATATCAAGCCCCCTTTTGAGAAATGAGGCCAGACCCTCAGCTGGCATAAATTGGTATAGCTGCATTGATCCTCAGAGGGTGTAAATCAGCATAGTTTCATTGACGCCGGCTGAGTATCTAACCCATGTTTGGTAAATAACAAGCACATATTTGATGGTGTTAAGATCAAAGCCTTGTAACAACCGGCTCTTCCAGTTTTCCAAGTAGTGCCAGACTCTTATTGGAAATCTACTTTCTATTATCAATCTATTCTACTTCTTTGCTGTCATATTAGCCCCAGGAAGATATTAGTTGTAAGTGGGTACAATGGGACATCAGTTATAACAGAACTCATACCATTTTTTTTTTTTTTTTTTTACTATAGTTTGTCTTGGCTGTGAACAGCTCTTTACTTTTGACAAACACAGCAGTCTGCCATGGGGAGACTTTAAATCTTCTTCAAGTACAGTGATCAGTAATGAAGAGGAGAATGCACACATTATCGGAGAAAGAAAAGGAGTACTTGTGGCACCTTAGAGACTAACCAAAAATATTTGAGCATAAGCTTTCGTGAGCTACAGCTCACTTTATCGGATGCATCCGATGAAGTGAGCTGTAGCTCACGAAAGCTTATGCTCAAATAAATTGGTTAGTCTCTAAGGTGCCACAAGTACTCCTTTTCTTTTTGCGAATACAGACTAACACGGCTGTTACTCTGAAACCTGACATTATCGGAGACTGTCTTACCTGAAGTCTTCTAATTTGGGGAAAAGGGTACTATGCTACAAGAAAGCTATCAATGTCTCCTTGTCATATAAGAAATGGACTTAATTCAGCAAATCTTGAAAAATATCTGTCCACCCACAATTAAAGAATCAGTCATGTTATTTTATATAGAGCCCTTAATGATGGCACCCCAGAATGCTTTATAACAGTGAAACTAATAAAGCAGTTAATGATCTAGTTAAAAGCATAATTAAATAAATAAGTTTTTAGCTGGGTTTTAAAAGGGGCTCTGAATTTTGAACCCCCCCCCCATGGGAGAAAGATATTTTTATTCATGTACCATCCACCCATTGCTGATAGGGTTGGAGTAGTTTGGACAACCATCTCAAGCAGGCCTGAAGCACTTTAGCATAAATAAAAACTCTCTCGCATTTAATTCTTTTAAAAGAAGTGTTTTCGATTCCTTTGTTTCTGGATAGAGGGAGAATGAAGATAAGGGGATTGGGCAAAAGATTCTTTACTTGGGCAGAGGGGAGATGAAAAGGTATTGAAATCTTTACGTCTTTCATTTTTCTCTTTTGTTTTAATCTGGAGATCTTTGCTTATTGGACTTTTCAGGCAGTCCATTGACTAAATAGAGGTTTTAACTCAGTGCAGGCATGGCACAATTTATTATACCATACCAAACAAATTCTCGGTGCTGCAGAAGAATTATCTTTTTATTCCATACAAATATCTGTGTTAAAGAGAATATCAGGGTTACACAGTTAAGCACTCTAAAGTCAGGCGGCACAACCGTAACTCTTCGCCGTCAGCGGAGAGGGGGAGTGAGGGCTGGGCCTCAGGGCGGAGCATGGATGGTGCCACAGCCAGGGTTAGGCTGGCCTATTGTACTTGCCGCCCATGCCAGCAACACTGTTCATTGTAGGTGCAGTTCAGGGGATAACCACAGAACTAATTTAGTTTGAAAATTACATGACCTCTGTCTGTGATACTGTTAGAGCTGGTTTAAAAAATGATAAACAAGTTTCACAAAAAAACCTGAAATGTCAAAGTTTCAATTTTGAAGAATTATGGATCCAGTTTTGGTATTTTCCGCAAAATTTGTTTGATTTTTTTTCATTTAAAAAATTTACATTTTTATTGAAATACTTAGCAATTTTTTAAAAACTGAAAATGTAGGGTTTTTTTTAAAGTCAAAAGATATTTTCAATTTTTAAGTGAAATAAAAAAGGCCATTTGACAAAAACCCTTTTCATTCAAAAAATTCATTGAGTTCCCACAGTTATGTAGTATGTATATAAATATGATGTACCGTGTACTTTTCAGATTTCTCACTTCCAGTGATTGACTGTCTGGCATGAGGGTTTATTAATTATTGTTTACAAATTGCTTTGAGGTCTTTGGTGCTATAACCATAGTAAGTTTATTATTATTTGAATTCTTAATATTCTCTTTTGCTTTTTATGTTATTCCTACCACAGTTTCCTGAGCAATGTGGACAGAATTTTCTGAGAACGATCCTTCCTTATCAAACTATGTTAGGGTGACCTGATTTTATAGGGACAGTCCCGATATTTGGGGTTTTATCTTATATAGGTGCCTATTACTCCCAAACCCCATCCTGATTTTTCACATTTGCTGTCTGGTCACCCTACACTATGTGTACCTTTTTGCACGGTATTATAGTGCTTATAATATGGTTCTTTAATCTGCAGTTCTCTAGGAAACAGAAGCATTGTCTAGGGGTCGTTTTGCTTATGAGTCAGAAAAATCTTCCCTCTCTCTCCCAGCTTTCCCCAAAACATCCCTGGGCACAGACACAGACAGAGCTGCTGTAGAGCACTGCTCCACAGTTTGTGGGAGGAGTGAAGTCCTCCCCCCGACCACTGCAAGGGTTTTGTGAAGTTTTAAATACTTTAAAAGATTGTGAAGTGCTTTGAGATCTACCAATGAAAAGTGCTATGGCATTATTATTATAGATCATGTTTTGCAGACCCCTTAAATGTACAATTACTTTATGAATGATAGCTGTGTTGGTGAGAATATTTTAGGATTGCATGGAGGATCAATACGCAGCTTGTAAAAGCAAAAAATCAAATTAATGGTAGTGATACCAAATTGAGCTTTGTTAAGTTAATTAATATCTGCATCGCTTTGTAGTGACAACAGAAATGAAATGAATCTGAAAGATGACAATTTCCTGCAGTCACAGTGGGAGAAAACCTGGGTTCTAAGCTGACCATACATTCCATAATTAAAGGAATATTTGAAAGGGAACAATATATTGCAAATAAATATTACTTCAGCCATGTCTAATCAGAATTGATACTGGACTTCATTCCCAAACAGACACAGATCTCTGGAGGGCTTATATTTCACAAAGATTGCTGAAACTGTAAAAATCACACTGACAGTAACAATACTAAAATTCAGTCTATTTCAATAACAGTGAATACCTATTTCCATGATGAAGTCTACAGCTGTCAGGCAAGATCCTTAAAACTGTTATCTGGCAATTTTTTAATTTTTATTTTTTACTTCCTGCATATCTTCAGAACACAACTTTGGTACCAGTGGTGGCACTATTGTGGAAAAAGGACCATCCTTAGAATAACCACTTTTAAGTGCTTCATGCTTGTCTAAAATGTATCTAGAAAACATGCCAGTCGGACTGACTGTGGGAAGAGATGATAGGAACATTATAAACCTGCTGTTTTCTCTCCAGATGCTAACTTCAAAATGGCTTGCACTTTTGGGAACAGCTCCCCTAAAATATAAAAGTGTTTTGCTGCCAACATAGGTCAAATATCTAGCTATCTAATTTTCTCTTTGTGAGATGAAAGTAACCAAGAAGGCAATGTGGATAACTTCATTCATTGTAAAATGAGCAACTTGCTCTGAAAGTTTATCTTTCCAAAAAATCTAGCTGTTCCCTAGACTAAATAATAATAAAATGCCTAAAAACCAGATATATACGCCTGTATGGTCTGTCTGACCAACTGTACATTTACACAAAACAAGTTGCTTATTCTCAGCTGGACAGTCTAATTTCTCTGTTCACTGCTACTTTAAGTAGTCTTCTATCTCCTTGTCTATTGATTATACTAGTTCCTTTTATATTTGTTACGTCTGGTACCTTTTTAATATCCCTTTCTTGGGAGGGACTAATTATATTTTGTAAGAAAATAAAAAGGGTTATACCAGGTCAAACCAATGGTCCATGTAGCCAAGTAGCCTGTCTTCCAATAGTGGCTGGTGCCAGATGCATCAGAAGGGATGAACAGAATATGGTAATTATCAAGTGATCCATCCCCTGTCATCCAGTCCTAGCGTCTGGCAGTCAGAGGTTTAGGGACACCCACAGCATGAAGTTGTATCCCTGACAATCTTGGCAAATACTAATGGAGGATAAATCCATCAATGGCTTATCTAATTCTTTTTTGAACCTACTTATATTTTTGGAGTTCACAACTTCCACTGGCAACTAGTTCTATAGGTTGATTGTGCATTGTGTGAAGAAGTACTTCCTTTTGTTTTAGACCTGCTGTCTACTAATTTCATTCATTCATTGAAGACTTTAGTTTGCAGGATTAGTGTTTGAAGACCTGATCCTGAAAAGATCCTGCCCAGGAACGCTCATCGTCACATGATCAAAATGAAATTTGACAGTTCTTTTGTGAAATCGGAGCATTTTTATTAATTCACAATGACTTTTGAAAAATTTGAATTATGTAATTTTCTAATTTTCTTGCAGATATTTTAAAAATTAAGAAGCTACTAAGAAAATGAAACAAAAAGCTACCGTAAGTTAGCATAATGGGTTTGATGTAAGCAAGAAAGCAAAATAATTTCAGTTGCTACCCTATAGCTTTCAAGGTGTTCAGATTCTCTCTCTTTACGGCTTGTCTATGTGGGGAAATTGGCCTGAATAGCTATTCTATAAAATCATTAATTACTATTAGTAGTAGTATACTAGCACCTAGGAGCTGTAGTCAAGATCTAGGATCTGCTACATGCTGTACAAACACTGAACAAGAAGATGGCCAACTATTCCACTATGACTATTCTGGACTAACTCCCTGTGTGGATACTCTATTCCAAAATAAAACTAACTTTATTCCAGAATAATTATTCCACTTGATGAGCAGACTGAAGTTATACTGGAATTGCTCTAGTAGAATAGTTTTTCTTGAATAGTTATGCAGGTCAGTTTCCCCTCATATAGACAAGGATTTTGTTTAAAAAACAGAGAGAGGACAATGTATAGAAGATCAAATGCATTCTTTTCTCCATAATTCTGTTATAAATGCCATGTAATTACAGATTTGCTCTGGATTTACATTGTTGTAGTAGAGATCAGTCTCCATCAGATCAGTCAGGGTCTTAAATGATTTCAGTTTGAAGAAGTGTCTGTGCTTTTCTCCTTGTTCTCAGAAACTGCATCAAAAATGGAATTATTAGTTAGCAATGTAAGACTGAAATTTTATCTGAGTTCCAAACTGCCTCTTCCTAAGGGCTTCACCTAAAGCCCACTGAATTCAGTGGAAAACCCCATTGCCTTTAGTGGGTTTTTAGGTCAGGCCCTCAAAATATAGCCATTGGGCTTGATTTTGTAGCATTTCTGAGCACTGAACTCATATTGAAGTAAATGGGAGTTCAAGACATGGAACAATGACAGAATGTTAGTAAATTATATTTTGTAACTAAATATTGTTGAAATACCTTTTTAGATGGGATTAATAAAAGACACAGGTACATTCTCATCTGCCAGCTTTCCTACTTCATTGTCATTAACTCCATCAGAGACCAGATCTCATAATTTTGACTCAGGCAAAATTTCTAAAGAGAATGGGAGCTTGACTTGAGTAAAGACTACAGGATCAGGTCCCTGAAAGTCTTAACATCACCTACAGATCATGGCTCCTTTTAAAAATGCACATATCAAAAAACTAATTATTCTCCATAAGTGAAATTCATCCCTCCATGAAAGACCCACACAAGGTCTTAAGATCACTCCAGTTCCACTTAGGTACTCAATATAGGGCAAAAGTTCTGCTAATTCTTGCCAAGTGCTTGTACAAAACCTCTGCCCACGGGTGATTTTCACCCCATATGAACATCTCAACCAATAGCAGAAGTAAATGTAGCTAACTAATCGTGCTTTTTTGATGTGCACACTTGTATGTGCTTGCATGGACTTGCACGCATACACACACAGAAAAAAGTCATAGCAACCAAGATGACAGTATGGTAACTGAATTTTTCAAAGCAAAATTAGAAATAAAATTGTAGGGAAAATATTTACTGATTAGATTTTTTTAAAATGTTTTTTTATGACAACATGAATGTAAAAATGTCCTAAAAAACCTTCCAGAATAATCTTAAATTAATTTGTAAAGGAGAGAGAAAGAAGTGATATACAAAGGCATCGTATTCCAAATGTGGAATCTAACTCAGAATGCATGAAAGACTATACATGTGTTGTAATCTAATATGATCAGACAAAGTATTATCTTTTTTCCGTCTGATGAAGAATCTCCTGAAAAAAGCTATGCTGGGAAAGCGCCAGTGAGGAACAAGTTGCTCTGTGACATTTCATTTCTTAGCAGCTTGAGAGATTAATGCTTTCTTCTGCAGCTCATGCTTTACTATTCCTAGCTATCCAGAAATGAAAAATCATGTACTCAACTCATTCTTTATTGCATAAATGTTATACAAAGAGAATGAAAATTTGCATTTAGGTCTTCTTTCCTGTTAAAATATTACAGACTTGATAACATTAGGGTAAGAAATACTTTAGTGCCGGTACACTTCATATTTAGTATCTGTGAAACAGCTTAATGTATTATAATTATATGGTAGGAAATGAGAGACTTAAATTATGTTAAATTATGTGGGGACTACATGGATTTGAAAAGCCTAGTCACATCTACATTTCATAGAAAACCTAATCATAGACCTTTCTTTGGTCCCAAATCACTGAGAACAGAGCTACCCAACTTAGCAGCAGCATACCAACCAAGTGACAGTGAGGAATAAAATAGTGTTGCCAGCAGCTTCCTGGAGTAACTGAACATGGGAGACAGAAGGTAATGCAAGGACTTTTTAGTGCAAAGAACAATTCAAGCTCATGCAGCGAAACACTCATCATGCTAATACAGATAGCACCTCCACATCCTGGTGAGACAGAATGGCCTGTTAGATGGATAAAGCATTTCAGCTATCTGCTTTTCAAATAGACAACTTTGTCCTGCCAGTGAATCAAGAGAAGGTTGTGCTTGACCGAGTAAACTGTTGTACAGATGAGATTGTCATTGATTAATGTGTTACTGGAATCAACAAGCTAAAACTTAATTTATTTGATCTGAGTTGTGGGGTCAGGATGACAAATGACTCCCTCTTCAATATTGACAAGAAACAGAACTGTGGGCCAGCCCAGAAATATTCCTCTCCTTTATACGAAGATGTTTATATCTTTATAAAAATAGAGGCATCCCTCAGTTTCAGTTTTTCAGAAAGCTAGTTTTTCTATTATTCATAAGAAATGTAGGAAAGAATCAGGAAAATAAGAGATCTGTTAAGGAAAATGGAAGGAAAGCCCTATCTGTATTGGGAGCTAAATACATATTACCTGAACCAGACTTAAGCACAGTGGGGCAGAGCCAGAGCTGGTGTAAATTGTCATAGCACCACTGATTTCTACAGAACTATGACAGTTTACACTAGTTCAGGATCTGCACCTGTATCGGGAGGGCCCACACAATATTTTTTCTGGTTGAGTTTTGGCCAGGCTAGCTCATTGTGATTTGCTTTTGCTAGACAGCTATGCCTGCAACATGTCCTTCCTGGGTGGGCAAATCTAGTGTGGGTTGGATTATTGGGTCCTGTGTTGGCAGAGATTGGCAGTACCTTCCTCTATGAAGGTTTCACTCAAACTAGTGGTCATTAGACTTTGCTTGCAAAACCTTCTCTGGTTGTTGCCAATCTTGTCGAATATCAGTCACCCTGCTTCTAACAGTCATTTTAAAGAAAAGATTATTGAGACCTGGTAGCCGTATAACTATGGCATCATTTGACATCTTTCATCCTTTTCAGACTGGTTTAGACTTGTGTAGAGTACAGTTAGAGGCCCAGTGTAGAAAAGGCCAAAATAAACTGATAGAACTAAAGAGGAAGAACATAGGACAGGTGAAAGTTGAGAAAGATAGAGGTGGTAAAACTGGTTAAATTTTTTTAATTGTTTTTTTCACTGAAAATGTCCCTTTTCAAAATAGAATATGTTCACAAATGAATTTTGGGGGGAGACGTGTCACTTTTGGCAAAACTGGAAAATGAAAAAAATTCGTTTCCACTTTTTATCGTTTTTCCTTTCCCACTTTCTCTTATTTTCACGTTTTCCCTTTTTCAGTAGAAAAAAAAGGGGGGGGTGAGAAAGGAGGGAAAAGAACAGAAAAATATAAACAAATAAAAATTTCAAACCCTAAAAGATCCAGTTGTAATTTTTTTTCAGGAAAAACTATAAGGAGATCAAAAATTGTTCCTTGTAGAAAATTGTGGAATTAGAAGGACTTTGAAATTTTCCTCAGATTTTATTTTTAGATCAGTGATAATAAAGGTGCGGCAAAAAGATGAGCCAAGTAAGGGGTAAAGATTAAAAAACAGAGATGAAAGAATGTATATTAGAGCTGAGCACAGGGTGACTATTTAGCTGAGTTTTAAACCAAATTCGATTTCACTGTGTTTGGATCTTTTTGGTTTTGCATCTCACCAACACTTATGAACATTTTAAGCTCAAATGTCTGACAAAACCAAGTTTCTAGTATATGTTTGATTGTGATTTTCTATATTCAGACTTCTCAGTACTGGTTTGTTAAATAAACCAATTGAGGGAGAAATTACACCATGACACTAAACACAAAATGAATTTCAAAGTTCAAATATTTGCAATGAACTATTCATGAGCTATTCCTATAGGAAAACATTTTTGTGAATAGTTTCGAATAACAATACATTGGAGACGGTTGTGACGTGTTTATGAATAATACGTAAACAGAAAGAGACACAAACCTGTTCAATAAGTTATTCAATACATATTCTTTCAGCTATAATAAATAAAAATATTGAGAGATGGAGGGAGAAAACTGGGAAGAAAGTAAGAGCAAGGATGAGAAAAGGAAAATATGTTTTATTGTAAAATAAATACTGCCACATTTTTTTCTCTCTCCTGGCATGTTACTGTCAAGGGATGACTGCTATTTTTTGACAATACAATATTCTTATTTCCTTAGGGAAAGTGGTGAATCTCCCATGAACTTCAATGGTGTTTCCCTGACAAGATGCTCCATGATTTTACTGAATGTCTGGCCTCTGTGGCATGCAGTTATATTGCTCTTTTCTCTTCATGCTGACCTCCAAGTTCAACTGCCTCTGACACGAGCAGCAGGAGAGAAAGAGCAGCTCAGTACTGCGAGAAAAGAAAGGCACAAAGCTGGAAGTTGAATGTAAAGTAATTACCAGGGCAAATGGAAAAATTGCAGTTCCACTCATCACACAGTATATTATAAATCTAGGAAAACAGATTTATAGAAAAAAGACAAGCTTACCAATAGCAGTATTCTCTCTGCAGTTTTACCACATATAAGTGGGCAGAACATCTTCATAAAGCATATTTCCTGAATTTTCCTGTGTTTTTAATCATATGAGATAACAAAACAAAGTCAAGGAGACAGGGTCTTTGGCTCGGAGAGAAGAATATAAACCTATTTGAAGACAGGTTGATCTCTGATAGCTTTTACCTGTAAAGAATGACAAGGAGAAGGAACAGTTCATTTGCTTTGGCTCAAAAATACGTGCCAGAGGCCTCATTCTACCAGAGACGTACACTTTTAAAGTGTTCTATGTGATTAGGAGAATAACCCATATAATATGACATGTAAGTATATGCCTATCCAAAGAAACAAGATAAATTATATGCACGCCATGTTAATTTTCCTTGATGGGGGAGGAAACGGGGGCATCTTGGACCATTATTAACACTTATGGCAAAAGGAATGATGCATTTGATATTCATAACAGGAGGTGCATGAAAAAGGCACATCTTTGTAATACTGCCCCAAGGGTGAAAATTGGTCAACCAGTGTAATCATTAATCTTGCAGCACTGTCTAAAATGGTACAGTCATTTAGTCCAACAAACAGCCAGGGTACATATTTGATTTTGAGCCAGTGAGATGTCTTTTGAAGGCTTTCTGGCAGGCCAGTGATATGTTGGATCCAATGTGTGCAGTAAAGCTTAATATTAGAGTAGGCAACATGGAACACTCAAAGTCTGGGCCCCTTTCTGTTGAAGATGGCAACATTGTATAAAATTTATCAGCCAAGAACAGTTGTTGAAGGCTGCTGTGAGGCAGGTATGGCACAAATATTTATACATACTACAGTAATGTCACCAATAAATTGGCCATATATGATCACTATAGTTTGTTGTATGTAGTTCAATTCTACATTTATCATATTGAATGCTTGAGATAATGCTATCTGCATGGCATTTAGGAATCAAACGTCAGGTGGGCATTGTAATATCTCTATCACTTGAATAAAGATAATAAAATAAGTATGACCTATCACACTAAACCATTGAACATTAAAAACCCATTCACAAAAGTTAATTGAGTCACACAAATGCCAGTGCAAATGTTATAACTTTTAAACTTGAAAAAATATTTGGAATATGTTCTTTTCTATAGGTAAATTTTATTTACGCAGTTCATTGCACTGGCCTCAGATGCTATACATTACAGCTCTTGGTTTTACCTCTGAGGAAATGCATACTTTCAAATGGAAGCAAGGTCAAAAAAAACAGTAAGATGGGCTTTGTTTCAGCACATAAAACTGGAAATAGTTATTTTTTGTTTTTATAAAGGTATATATTTTATTAACTACAGCACTATGGAAGTGGCAACCCAGAACGTGGCAGCAAGTTGTATGAGTTTTAGTTGCCTATTTAACAGTTTGATTAGAAATAAGCACTTTAAGTGGTAACCCATGTATCACGTGGAAAGTGAGAGAACTTTCTATGGACACAGATGCTTTACATAAGGCTTGTGGAGTTCACACACTACCTTATTCATGAAAAGCGAGAATGACACCATCTTACCCTCAGTCAGCTATGTCTTGAAAACCATACTTTTGGAAAAGAACATTATTTATGTTATGTATGAATAGGTGCTGTTTATGTGTTTGAGAAGTGAATGCCTCCTTTTGGTTGGGCGCTTATTGGAACACACAGTATATCCCTAGCCCCTTCTACACAAGGGAATTGGACTTGAGAGTAGAAATCTGGGATAGACTTGTGAACATCACAGATGGTACATTTATTCATTTTCCATAATGAATGGAGAATGTGTAGAGGTACTGCATGTCAAACATGTGGACAAGTCTTCACAAATCCACAACAGTTCAGAAATGGAGTGATATAATTGGAAACAGATGATTAAGTGTGTATGTGTACTAAGGCTTAACAGTGGACCAATTTTTTTTAAATAGAGGCATACTTACCGGTACATAAAAATGGAACTTAATTGAATATCTATATTTGTACATGTAATTATTGCCCATGCAGTTCAGATGGTTACATGAATAAATGGTTGGAACATTTACTTCCCACCCTGAATTCACTCACTCACAGACTGAATTTGTGATACAATACAGTCCACAAGCCTGAGGGCAAGATGTTAACATAGAGGGAAAAATTCATGAACTCTGCATATGCTTCCTTTTGCCGGCCAGCTGGCTAATGCACCACCTTCTGTCCCAAGACCTATCTCCTTCCCCCAGAAAAGTCATCAGCCCCTCCATCTTACCCTTGTTGACTTTGAGAAGCTGAAGACCATTCCCCATCCCTGTCTCACTTTGTATAGGGACAGTTTCTTTTCTCCTAGCAGGCCCTTGTAGTGATGCCTGTTGTGGACTCTTTCCAAGTGATCTTCTAGGATGCAGGTTATTCATAACTCCATCCAATAAGGTAGTATGAGAGGGTAAGCTACTCCCCTCTCTTCCTTCCACCATGGCAACTCTATAAGAGAATTTGGGGGCATGATCTCTTAAGGAATTCCTAGCACCTATAGGCTAGGTTTTATGAACACTTGTCTGAGTGTGTGGTTGCTGAGTAATACCTGAAGGTTCCATACAACTACATTGAGCATCTCTGCTCTTGAGATTAGCTTTGGCTGCAGAGTGAAGAAAGGGTTCTTTTCCCCACTCACACTTGTAAATCCCATCCCCCACATGAGAAGGCCTGGAGGGATTTGGGAGGTGGGGATTGGATGAATGGGCAGTGGAGTACATCCCCCATCTTTCATTTATCCTTCAAAAACCTAATGAAGGTGACACATGGCTGTAGATGGAACAGAATGGGAATGGAATATGCTCCTGGAGAATTCGAAGATGGACCTCTGTGACTAATACAATGACAAGCAATAGGTCAGCACTACCATCCAGGACCTCTCAGAGGTCAGATCAAACCCCCTGAAGGACCATATCCAATCAACAAGATCCCTGAGGCTACACACCATTCAGAATTCCAATTTGTATGAGGGGAGAATTGTTTGTTCTACGTATTGATTTGGTTAATCTGGAAATAAAAGAGATTAGAATTGTTATGAATTATTTAGGCCTGGTCTACACTACAAAGTTAAGTCTATCCAGCTACATTGCTCAGGGGCATGAAAACCCTGCACCCCTCAGTGAGATAGTTAAGCTGACCTCATTGCCAGTGTAGACAGTGCTAGGTTGTTGGAAGACTTCTTCCAGTGACCTAGCTACCAACCGTCAGATGGAAGAACTCGTCCTGTTGACACTGAAGCACTACAGCAATGCAGGTGCAGTTGTTCCATTATAGCATTTCAAGTGCTCTTTGGGGCAGGGAACATCGTTTTGTTCTGTGTTTACACAGTGCCTAACACAAAGGAGTTCTGGTCCATGACTGGGACTCCTAGGCACTACTGTAATACAAATAATAATAACGATATAAACCCCGGATATATGCAGGGTTACCCTTTCATACTGTAAATTCCCATTTTGGTTTATACGCAAACCATTTATCACAAGTGAGAGATTACAGAGCATAACATGGATAAGGTGTTTTTCCCCACCACCACATTACTTCAGGAAGTGCCACACATTATTGTTAATTTGTTTGCACTAAATTAACCATTTAAAGTTTCTTTCCTTATCAGGAAACAAACCATATTAGAAATTAATACCTTTTGGAATCTGGCACCTAGACAAAGGGGATATTCTTTTGTGTTCTGTTTAGAAAAGACAGGATGCTGTGCTAAGCAATCTGAATATTGTCCCCATGGAAATTCAGCCAGAAGGTGCCAGGATTGAGAGACAGAGAAGAGTGCCCATCTTTTGGATTTGCTGGATTGTTTGTTTAGCAAAGCAGTGACGATTATCAGCTAACTATTGTCAGCCATTGTCATTTTTATAACATAGATGAAACCACAGTAGAGTGGGATGCCTAGATACCATTCAAAAACACATCTTCCTAAATAATTACTTTGCAGATTCATTTGCACAAGAAAGAGCACAGTCTACCCCTATTCTCCAAGACTTTACAGCTCATCCAAGAATAACTGAGTATGTGTTAAGGGTGTGTGTATGTAAGAGAGGGGTGATGGAATAATGAGGAGGAGGAAGAGGTGGGAAAGAATCTTTTAACATTACTAGTTAAATTGATAAATGGTCACAGAGAGCTGGTAACAAAGAATTTATATACCAGAATTAGGAGGCTAAGCTAACTATCCCACCTCAGCTCCAGCTGGAAGAAGACCCTAAAGCCATTAACTCCTCCAGTTAATTGAAAAATTTTGACCCAAAGAATATTTTCATTTTCAACATGTTTTGCAAGATGCTTTAAAAAAACATCACCACCACCACCTCCTTTATTTTAACAGTCATGGAAGGCATCTAGTTAAATGGCTGTGTGACTGAGAGAGATTAGATCCCTGGGGAGAAAATATCAAGACTAAATATGGATTCGTCCGTTTCTGAAATGAAGCCATGTTTCCAAGAAAATGTATCCATCACAATTTATTAAGAAATTACCTATTTTCCACGTTTTTCATCTTTTTCATTGTGCCAGCAACGGCTGACTGGTTTAACAGATGTAAGGATTAATATCAGTTATGGGAACATGTAAATTAAATACTTTAAAAAAAACAAACCCTACCCTTTAAATCCCATTAGTTCAATCTGACACTGGGAGAGCCCTGATTTAGAAATGGTTTAAAACTGCACAGATTGTTAGTCTAGATTTAGAGTTCTTTTGTGAAATGAAAAATATGAGGATGAATTTAATATTTCTCAAATGAATAGGCATGGGGCTTGAAATCTTGCTTTGGCAGAGATAACTGCATTTTGTTTTAGGGCTAATAATTTCACTACTGTACGATTTTTTTGTTCCTAGATTCATTCATACTTACTGCACATCAGTCTCTATGTGCAAAAAGTATCTCCTCCATCTGAAAAAGCAACATAACCAGGCAAAGAACAAATATATAGGATTAGCACATTATGAAGAATAAAGAGCAGCTTTCAGCTCTCTGTCAGAGATGGTATTTATCACATTTTTCACTATACAGCACTAACAACATTGGAGAGATAAAGTAGGTTAGATACATTTTTCCTGTATAAAGTGTTTTACAACAATAATAATAGTAAAAAGCCTAAGAGATGTTGAATGCATTTTTTTCCATTACAGTTTTTATTTCTCTTAAAAAGAAAATAAAAAAAATACTTCTGTAAAAAAGTGGGTTTGGACTTTTCTGTCTGTTATGCTAATATATTCATAGAAAAAGCTGGTGCTAAGGGCGGTTCTCCAATTAAGACAAATGAGGCACATTGAATTTCTCCCCCAGGGCACAGCAGGGGTGCTGGCAAAATCTACTTTATTCTTTTCTGTCAGGACTGAACTGGAAACAAAAGCATGAAAATTCAACACATCCACTTACAGAATAATAAAGGCTGTTGTTTAAAGCGTGAAGAGTTTTGGCACCCTTCTGGGGCCTTATGCAAATCATTCTTCCTCTCAACTGCTACCAAACCATCGGTCTTGGAAATTAAAGATGTACTTGGTCGGTTAACAGCTGAAAAGAGAAGTGCAGCCTGAAAGTCAATTAGATTTGTATTAAGCAAATAAATCAGGTCTGACTGATATTGGCTAAACTAAAATGCATTATTATTGCCTGACAGTAATTCTAATTTGATTGACAAATGTATGTGGTGTATTATTAAGCTAAATGAAAGATGAGAATAATCCTATTATTTTTAGGATTGCATTCAAGCAAATAGCCCCCTTCCCCAAAATGCAATAAAGACCACCAGTGTTGAGGTATTATGTAAAACATATGGGGAAGGAAACAGGAAATGTATTTTATAATATATTGAAATAATTTAGCACAGAATTTGGCCTTCAGAAAATAGTAGTTTTTAGAGAATTTATGTACTAATTCCAAGTGATAGAAATTTGCAAAGTTTAGATAACATTTTTTTCTAGCACCTTAGAGACTAACCAATTTATTTGAGTATAAGCTTTTGTGAGCTACAGCTCACTTCATCAAATAAATTGGTTAGTCTCTAAGGTGCCACAAGTACTCCTTTTCTTTTTGTGAATACAGACTAACATGGCTGCTACTCTGAAACCTGTCATTTTTTTTCTAAATTCACTCTACCTATTAAGAGCCCTCTTCTGTAAGGTAGTGAATACATAGTGGTAAAAATGCCATCATCTTGTCTATACTAGAGCTACCACTATCTGACTGGTTTCAGAGTAGCAGCCGTGTTAGTCTGCGTTCGCAAAAAGAACAGGAGTACTTGTGGCACCTTAGAGACTAACCAATTTATTTGAGCATGAGCTTTCGTGAGCTACAGCTCACTTCATCAGATGCACTATCTGACTGTAGCAATGGTGGGAAATTAAAGAGAAAAAAACTTTCGTGTAGACAAGGCTAATTTAGACAATACATCTATAATTCAAAATCTGCTTTACTGTTCCTTAAGTGTTGTGCAGATAAATTGAGGACCATCATGATTAATGGGCATTTTTGACTCTTTGTCTGTTCAAGGAATGATTCTTAACTTGTACATACAATTAAGTATACACCTAATTAACACAGTTTAATATCCTAGAAACATGTGTAAATCAGGTTTGTGGTGCATCTCATTAGCTAGGTGGGTAGCTGGCCATACATCCATACAAATACCAGATCTGCAGGTGCCTGTTGAATATTTTCCTGCATACGTGAGGAATGTGCAAATGTATTTGTACACTTTTGAAAATCTGATCCTCAGTGTTATACTGTTTCTTTGTTAATCCTGAGATTTACCTGTGCAGAAAAAAAAAACGTATTTCAAATACTGTTGATTTTTATTTTGAAAGGTGAACGAAACCCTACTACAGAGTTTGCTGTCCCTATACACTCAAAACTCAGGAACCAGATCTATTTATCAGACATATGGTATTCAAAACGTAGATCCCTATTAACTTTAAGTCTACCTATTGAAAGTATCATTGTAACCACAAGAGCAATGGCAGAGTGGTTTATGATGTAACTGGAACACCAGTGTGTGCACAGTCATATTCAGAGTTTTCTGATCTTGGGTTTTATATATTTGAAGGACATCAAAAGATTTTAATAAGGAAAACATGTCAAATACCACTTTCCCTCAAGCTTTCCTGCATGCTTATTTTTGTAGGAGTCTCTTAGAGATAACATATGGAAAACAGAAACACAGTATGAGTGAGGTGGGGGGGATGGATAATTTTGTAGATGCTGTTTATACTTTGAATTCAAAGCTAGAGTTAGTGCAATCATTTGTTGGAATGAAAATCCTATATTTTTTTAATTTACATGTGGGAATTATTTTCCCCTGAAAAATGTTGATAAGGCAGCTAATGTGATATTTTTTTTCTCTGGACCAGCACATAAATAATAATATACAAGCTTCTAGGCCAAAGATGTAACTGTCATCAAATGCATTTTGGCCGTGGGTATACTAGATACCCAGTTAAATGCATGATTAAATGCAGTTGTCATCAGTTTCTAGAAAGGAAGAAAATGTTTGTGATTCAGGCCCTGGCCTGGGACTCAGGACATAAGAGTCCACGACAGACTTTCGGTGAGATTTTGGGCAAATCAGTATGCCTTAGTTACAATCTGTAAAATGGGGTTGATAATAATACTCACTTCCCAGGAATGTTGTTTATTAGTGATTGTGAGGCTGCTCACACAGTGATGGGGCCCACCATTTCTCAACTTGTGTGTCATGCCTCAAAAGGGAGCTTCCATGGTTTCTAGCATCAGCAGGATCCCCAAGCAGGAGCAAGGGAAATAGATGAAAAGAACAATTTGCTCCCTCCCTTCTCGTCCTACTTCACTTGTGGCTGATGCTCTGGCCCTCTTCTGACAAGGCATAAAAGCTGCTTATTAGAAGTTAAGTGTGAAATCTGTAATAATTATAGGAACATAATGGAAGAGAATCACTGAAATTAGATGAGTATTGATTGCTATTAATCCAAGATTAGTACAGTTCTATTTGAATTTAATAGGAAGATTACTTATTAGTGGACTACTATTTTTTTTTCTTTTAAATTGTGATGTTGCACAACACATTGAGTAACAATGTAACGCCACATTTAAATTACAGTTTCATCACTGAGGATTCCAGTGGCAATAACAACAGATAGTGGCCCACAAATTATGAAGGACTCATTTCCACAATTGTCTTTGATACCCCAGTTCAAACACAGCATGTCAAATCCTTACTGTGTACAATCAGGTTAGCAGAAAAGTCAAGAAAAGTCTATGTGGAGTTCAAGAGATCCACATTGAACATTGCTTGGATATTGCTACACAGTGCTGTTGGATTTCAGATTCACTCTCAGAACTGTACAGGATGAAGTCACTTGTTATTCCAGCACTCCCTGCATTATACACAGAGCTGCTTTAAGGAAACACAGTGTAGTCTATA